>NC_139021.1:175563022-176929839 GCF_964662115.1 Mustela nivalis
CTGAGAACATGACCTGAGCCGAAGGCAGAGGCTTTAACCCACTGAGCCACCCAGGCGCCCCAAAAGTCACAATGTTTAAATGAAAATAATCTGATTCAGAATTGTCCTTCCTGTCATATTTTGATTGGGGCCAAAGTAGACATATGTCTATATACTTTTAAGCCTTGATCCAATAATCCAGGGTTTAGCAAACCTTTTCTTTTCTTTTCTTTTTTTTTTAAAGATTTTATTTATTTGACAGGCAGAGATCACAAGCAGGCAGAAAGGCAGGCAGATAGAGAGAGAGGAGGAAGCAGGCTCCCAGCTGAGCAGAGAGCCTGATGCAGGGCTCCATCCCAGGACCCTGAGATCATGACCTGAGCCGAAGGCAGAGGCTTTAACCAACTGAGCCACCCAGGTGCCCCTAGCAAACCTTTTCTATAAAGAGTAGGTAGTAAATATTTTACTTTAATGGGCTGTGTGGTCTCTGTTGCAATTACTAGACTCAACCATTGCAGATCGAAAGGAGCCATAGCTTATACCTAAACAAATGGCCAGGCTGTATGTCAATAAAACTTTTAATTTTAACAGATATTGGGCCAGATTGCCACACGCATTATCTTGTTGACCCCTCATATAGATATCTGAAACTTTTACTTATTTGTTTATTTTAAAGATTTTATTTATTTATTTGACATAGAGAGCACAAGTAGGCAGAAAGGCAGGCAAAGAGAGAGAGGGAAGGAGGCTCCCTGCTGAGCAGAGAGCCCGATGTGGGGCTCGATCCCAGGATCCTGAGATCATGATCTGAGTCAAAGGCAGAGGCTTAACCCACTGAGCCACCCAGGCGCCCCTATCTGAAACTTTTATGTTCCAGGAGGCCATAAGACACTCCTATAATCTGTATATTTGCAAACCACATATCTGTAAGGGATTAATATACAAAATACAGAAGGAACTCCTATAACTCAATAGGAAAAAAACAAATAATCTATTTAAAAAGCAGACAGTGGACAATAGACATTTCATCAAAGAAAGACATACAGATAGACAACAGGTACATGGAAAGATGCTTGACATCACTAATCGTCAGGAAAATGCAAATCAAAACCAAAATGGTATGTCACTTCATACCTGTTGGGATGGCCATTATCAAAAACAAAAAATAACAAGCGTT
This sequence comes from Mustela nivalis, assembly GCF_964662115.1. Classification (NCBI taxonomy): domain Eukaryota; kingdom Metazoa; phylum Chordata; class Mammalia; order Carnivora; family Mustelidae; genus Mustela; species Mustela nivalis. The sequence continues at coordinate 175,564,179 of NC_139021.1, forward strand.
GGCAAGAATTTGGAGAAACTAGAACTCTTGTGTGTTGTTGGTAGGAACGAAAAATGGTGTAGCCATTAGGGAAATATGGAAAGTAGAGTGGCGGTTCTTTTTTCTCCTTTTTTTTCCCCCATAAAATTAAAATTGGAATCACCTGATGATCTAGCAATCCCACTTCTGGGTATTTATCCAAAAGAATTGAAATCAGGATCTCAAAGAGATACTTATACTCCTGTGTTTATTACAGTGTTATTCCCAATAGTCAATAGATGGAAACAAACTAAATGTTCTTCAAATGATGACTAGATTAAGAAAATGTCATATATATAGGGAGGCCTTGTGGCTCAGTCAGTTAAGTGTGTGACTCTTGATTTCAGTTTGCGTCATGATCTCAGGGTCCTGAGGTCAAGCCCTCTGTTGGGCTCCACGCTCAGCACGGGGTCGGCTTGTCCCTCTCCCTCCGCTCCTCTCCTTAGTCTTTCTCTTTCTCTCAAATAAATAAATGAATGAATAAAATCTTAAAAAAAAAAAGAAAATCTCATATATACATGCAATGGAATATTATTTGGCCTTAAGAAAGAAAGAAATTCTGCTAAATGTAACAGCCTACCTAGCTTTCGAGGATATCGTGCTAAGTGAAATAAGCCAGGCGCAGAAGGATAAACACGGCATGATCCCACCTATATGAGGAATCTAAAGTAGTCAAATTCATAGAAACAGGAAGGAGACCGGTGGTTACGAGGAGCTTGGAGGAAAAGGGAAATGAAAAGTTGGTATTCAATTGGAATAGAGTTTCGGTTATGCAAGATGGGAAAGTTCTAGAAATATTCTGACAGCACTGTGCCTATTTAATAATACTGGGTTGTATACTTAAAAAATTAAGAGGGTAGATCTCATGTTATTTATTTATTTGAGAGAGAGCGCATGAGTTGTGGGGGTGGGGGTTGCCAGAGGGAGAGGTAGAGAATCCACAAGCAGACTCCCGGCTGAGCCAGAAGCTCGATGTGGGGCTCGATCCCAGGATCCCGAGATCTTGACCTGAGCCGAAGGCAAATGCTTCACCGACAGAGCCACCCCAGGCGCCCCTCATGTTATTTTTTTTAATCACAAAAATGTATATAAACTGAATTGTGTTAACGGTTTATTTTTTGTTCCTCATGTGGCTGGGAACATTTGGAAAACATAATATTGATCCCATCACGAAAGCAAAGGATTAGAATTGCCCTGTCCGAGGCGGGGTGAGTAATGTTCTATCACGAACTAAGCAACTGGAGAGGTCACTTGTGGTCACAATGAAGACAGGGCAGCTAGAGGCCATGACAAGGTGGCTTGGTTCAAACACCGGCCAGGATAGCTTTGTCTTGCCAGTTTGGGCTGTGCATGCCATTCTGTCACGAATTTGGGATTAGAGCGGCGTGTGGAGTTGATGTTTAAAGCTCCCTCCTGTGCTCTCCAAACCAGGTGGTGCTTGGGATTAAAAACATTCATTGTTTGGTCAACAGAAGGCCCTTACAGCTCTGACGGGAGGCCACCCGAAGGACCTTCTCCTGCATCTGCATTTTAGCATCTCAGGCTCTGCTGCATCCAGGTGCTGTTTTAGTGGGCACAGAGGGCCCCCCTGCGGTCTGCTCCAGATCTGAGAAAGAGTCTGGGGTCCTGGGGCCAGAGATGGGATTTTGGACCCACTTATTTTCTGCACATGGGATCATATGGTGCGTGGAGGCAGCCTGGAGCGCGGGGTCTGTGTGACCCTCTGAGGCCTCCACTCCTGGGCTCTCTAACTCATGAGAGGCGGAAACTCTGAGAACATTCCATTTGAATAAGATGCATTTTTAATAAAAAGCAATGGAAAATGGTCAACCTGGCTTGAGGAAAGGGAATGTACTCTTTCATGTAAAACAAACAAACAAAAAATGTGACTATGGGAAGCATCCAAGAAAATAAGATGACCTGAAGGCTGGATTTAAAAATTGGCACCGAGGGAGATCTCATTTTCCCAGTCGATGACTCCCCCTTCAGCTGCACTCGCGGCAGTGGAGCAAACCGAAACAACTTCATAAATTAAAGTCTATGCAGGCAAGAAGTGACGCCTGGACTATCACGCAGCAGATGAAAACCTTGAAGCCTTTGTGTTCGGCTGACATCCTTGGTTTGAAGGTTAATGGTGTCTAGAGAAGGTCAGGTTATACACACACGCAATTGAAAAGAAAATCCCCGTGGATAGTCAGAGAGAGACCTAGCCGTGTTTGCTTGCTGTCCTTCAGGCCACTTTTGTTTGCTTGTTTGTTTTTCCCTCTAGAAATCATGTCTTTGTCCTGCCGTGATTAATTTAAGCAGCTTTTGTTTCGATGGGGTTCATGGAAACTTCTCCGAGAGCTCAAAGTATGTTGGCAAGTGATGCCTTGTAACCAGCACCTCATTTTTTTTCTTTTATTACGTAAGAAATAGAAGGATGTGTTTGGGATGGAAAAAACTCCAGTTGTGTGTGGAGCAGTGTACGTACCCTCGATAGCTCTACCTTACCTCCTTCCTGGCTGCTTAACGCTTCCTGCTCGTTTTATTTTATTTTATTTATTTATTAAAAGATTTTATTTATTTATTTGATAGGCAGAGATGACAAGTAGGCAGAGAGGCAGGCAGAGAGAGACGAAGGGAAGTAGGCTCCCCGCTGAGCAAAGAGCCCGATGTGGGGCTCCATCCCAGGACCCTGGGATCATGACCTGAGCCGAAGGCAGAGGCTTTAATCTACTGAGCCACCCAGGTGCCCTTCCTGCTCGTTTTAGATCTTTATCTTACGTTCACTGTTTATGTGTCTGTGAACACGTGTGCGTACATGAACACATGCACATGTACATACTTAGTTTTAATTTAGTACACTGAGTCATGATGTGTGTATTCATGGACAGCTTGCATTTTTTGCTTACCATGCCCAGACCTGCTCCGGTCAGTGTGTATGTGTATGACTTTTTTTTTTTTTTAAGATTTTTTATTTATTTATTTGACAGAAAGAGATCACAAGTAGGCAGAGAGGCAGGCAGAGAGAGAGAGAGAGGAGGAAGCAGGCTCCCTGCTGAGCAGAGAGCCCGATGTGGGACTTGATCCCAGGACCCTGAGATCATGACCTGAGCCGAAGGCAGCAGCTTAACCCACTGAGCCACCCAGGTGCCCTGTGTATGACTTTTTAATGTGGCAGAGCGTCCCATGTTATAAATGCATAATGTATCAAACTATTTGGCTACTCTCCCTTTTTGCTATTAAAAGAGGTAATGACAGTGTGAGATCATGAATGTGCCTCTGGAGCTGATTTGGTGTCTGTCAAGTGTGTGACTTGGACACAGGACTTCATGGACTCACGGAAATGACCTAGGGCAAGGGGTTGGGAAACTACCACCCTTGGACCAAACACCCCCTCCCCCCATTTCTTCTATGGCCTGCAAGCCAAGAATAATTTTCTTATTTTTAAATGATCAAAAAAAAATCAGTAAACAGTATTTCCTGATACATGAAAATCACACGAGATTCAAAGTTCAGCGTCCATAAATAAAGTTTTGTTGGAACACAGCCATGTGCGTTTGTTTACCTATTGTCTGGGACTGTTTTCTTGCTACAATGGCAGAGTTGAGTAGTTGTGACAGAGACCATCTGGCCCACCTAAAATATTTACCATCTGGCCTCTTACAGAAAACATTGGCTGACCCTTGACCTAGGGCAAATAACTAACGTCTTCATGTCTCAACTTTCTTTTCTGTGCGATGGAGAGAACAGTCATAATACCCACCTTGTAAGGCTAAGTTACTTCCTACATATATCAAAGAAATATCCCACGTCGCGTAAACCAGATGTGTTGCTTGTGTAGGAAATGTACATACGTAAATTACATGTAAAATACTTAGGACTTTTTAAGTGCTCAGTGAAGGTTAGCTGCTATGTTTGCCTCATTGGTATTTTCCTAACTCTTTATCCACGTATGCGGGGATAGCCCAGCTGCCCGGGAGTGGGCTGGATGGTGAAGGGCGTTTTAATAAGTGCTACCTAAGTGCTACCTAACTTCCTTCCAGAACGCTTCTCCAAGGTTTGTCCTAGAAGTGGAGTCTCTGTCTTCCCACGTGCCTGACACTGCTGGACACAGGGGCTCATGGAGTAGATAAGGAAGCTGAATCTGGGAAGAGCTCTTCGGAGGCAGACCTGCCCCTCAGAGCACTGTGCCCAGACCTCTGGGGCTATGGTCATCGCTGGAAAGGTGTCTCCTCAGATCCGCCCACGCTCACTGTCCTTTGAGTGAGGGTCTCTTCTGGGCTGAGCCCTGAGCCTGTAAATTCTCATTTTTAGTTCTCACTCCCACCTCTGTGTCACACAGAGGAAGAAGCTGGGGGGCTCAGGGAAGTGCAGTAACTTGCTCCAGGTCCCAAAGCTGCTAGTATGGAAGTGGGGTTTGAACCCAGTTGTAGGAGGTGTAGACGCCAGCAAACTTGCTACTTGACTCCTCCACTTCCAGGAAGGGAGGAGGAGAGGGAAGACGCACCCTATCTTCTCTCCCCGTTTTTCCAAATCAGCATCTCAGAAATGGGTAAGAGCTACGGGAAAGATCTACCATGAGCCTTGCAGGAGGAGCCTTAGTCGCGGCCGACGTCATCTCCTTTCAAGCTAAGTGAAGAGGATTGGTAACAGGGCATCAGTGTTTTTCAAGCTCCGATGTGCGAGTCTCTGCTGCTCGGTCTGCTGAGAATGATGTAGTTCTAACGGATAACCCTTCTTTGGGTGAAAATGTCTATTTTTAGGCGTCTCCCTTTGCTCCTGTCAAGGGCCTTTGCCCCAGCATTTCTCATGACCCGTTAGCACGCCTGCGAAACATGAAGCGGATTTACCCAGATATTCTTGACCTTGTGCACTAGGGAGATGTTTCTGGCTTTGTGTGTGTTTTCAGTGACGAACATTTGCATTCTTTCCTCCCTGCGCACTTTTTTTTTCCCCTCACATCGACATTAAAAAACAAGAAAATGTGGCTCACCCCAAAATGTAGAACTTGGGATCTTAACTCGCATGGACAGTAGTTCTCTATGAGGAATGCGAAACATTTGACAGAATTTCCTGAAGGAACAAAGAGCCACGATTCCATGATTAAAACCACATTAAAACAAAAAGCAGACTACAACCCAAAGACCCGGTAAGAGCGCTTCTTATTTAATCAAAAAGGCAGCCCAAGTGGGTTGTTTATGGCCTCACCGAGGCCTTTCTTTGATGCTTAAACTTTTTAAGAACACACTCAGAACTTCCTCTTTAGCCTGTCTTTACTCTGAGTTATTTTCCCAAAAGGCAGCCTTCCTTTCTGCAGCCCAGTTACGAATGGTCATTGGAACAGATGAAAAGGCAGAGCTTCCACTCTGATAGGCTGTGAGCATTTATCTGAAGTGGTAATTGTCAGGTTCCCTTGTTATTCCCTTGCTATCTGATGCAGCTATGATGAAAGGGGTCTCCAGGGAACAGGAAATAAAAGGAAAAACCTTCTTTTAGAAGGTATGTGCTCAAAGCGAGGTTCACCAGCCTCGACCCCACTGACATTTGTGACTAGACAGTCCTTTGGTATGGGGGACTGTCGCGGGCATGGGAGAAGTTGAACAGCATCCCTTGATGCCCGGAAGTGCCAGGAGCACCCCCATCGTGATAACCAGAACCGTCTCCAGACACTGCCCCGTATCCCAGTGTTGAAAGCCACTGGTTTAGATCCTGGTCGTCTTGAACTCGCTTCTGCTTCTGTCTGTGCACCCTCCGCTCTCCCCCGAGGGAGCTTTGTTTTCTTCTTCTTCTCCCACCCTCGCTGCCTGGAGGTACTGCTACATGTGGTGTGCCAAGCTCGTCCCAGGCCCAGGTAACTGAAATAAGGCGTAAGACCTGGAGTGCGGCAAGTTCTCTCCCTGGGGCTTCCTCTTGCCGCTGGTCTGCTGGGTGTGAAGTCCTGCCAGGAGCAGGTGTGTGCAGGGCGAGATGCTCGGGGGACAGGTGTGCAGAAGGGAAACGTCAGGTTGCCGTGGAGTGGAGCCCGGCAGCTCCGGCCCCTGGTTCTGGTGACATGGGCAGCTGATGGGTGCTCTGACCCCCAGCAGCCCAGGCCTGGCATGGGCAGAGAGCTGCCCTACTGTTTCCCCTTTTGGAGACTGAAGGGCAGATATGGTGAAGTTCCCAGGAGGGGCTTGGCTGGATCTCAGCGAGCAGGAGCACAGCCCTTTCCTGGGTCCAGGGTGTAGGGAAGCTCTAGAAATCTCTCTCCCTGGACATGTGGCTCCTCCAGCCTCCAGAACACGGAGACCTAGTGCAGGGGGCTACATTGGCAGGGCAGGCAGAATGTGAGGCCTGAATTTGGGTTCAGTTCTACCCTCAGTAGCAACATGACCTTGAGCAACCTTCCCTTGTTCCTGTAGTACTCTCCATATTTCGATTATTCTCCTGTCTTACAGGCAAAGGTGATACTACTAAGAGACAGAATCGTGGCCTTCCTGAACTTGCTTTTATTTTTTTTTTTTTAAGATTTTATTTATTTATTTGGGGAGCACATGAGCCGGAGGAGGGACAGAGAGAGAGAGAGAGAGGGCGGGCGAGTATCCCCAGCAGACTCCACGCTGAGTGCAGAGCCCAACGCAGGGCTCACTCTCAACTCTGAGACCATGACCTGAGACAAAAATCAAGAGTCAGATGCTTAACTGACGGAGCCATCCAGGCTCTTCTGAATTTGCTTTTAGTTGTGAGTTCCTAATTAAGGGGGTGTATGTAAGGAGCTTGGGGGGTCTTTTGGTGGGTTTTACCTTATGTTTATGGGGGTCATAGAGACCCCATATCTCTTCCTGAACAAACTGATTGAAGGTTTGAACCTTGGAGCTTACCCAGATTTATTTATCAGGCAAGTCATCCTCTTCCCCTGGGGCCAGTAAGTACTGTCCCCAAGGCCAAGAGTCCTTAGGGAACAGGACCAACAATGGAGGGCAAGGGTCAAGGTCAGTGTAGACTGCAGAGGCCCCGCCCCATGCCCAGTAGAGGATGTTGGCCTGCCTTTCCTTGACTCTGGCTGTCATTGCTGCAGGCTGGCCACAAACCCTTGTTGTCCCAACCTCCAGGGAGGGAGCTCTGAGCCTAGCAGTGCCTTGGGGTAACAGCCCAGGGATGGCACCGTGGTGTCCCCAGCACCCAGGGCCTCTCAGCTTCATAGGCGTCCTCAGCTGTAGAGAGATTTCATACAGCCTTTGTTGGAATCCCGAGATTCCAAGGAAGGGGGGGGGGTGGCCGCGGGGGTGGATGGGAGCCACCGTGAACTAGCACCAATTCAGCATTGCTTCAGGAAATAAGTCACCTCAGGTCACTGATGTCTACTTCTCCAGGCTCAGTGGTCTCCTGAGCCCCCTGAACTGGGCCCACGGCAGGCCTGTGGAGAAGAGGGACAAGCCTGCCCCCTTGTCACCCTTTTAATCAGAAGCTTGGAGTCCGCAGCATAGCCTGTCTACCGTATGTGCTCAGTTGACTGAGTAGAAGCCCCGCACAGACCTGTTCCCTGTTGTGTGCAGAGGGCAGAAGGCACAGCCTCTCCGAGCTGGACTGGCCGCCTGGGCTCCAGCCCCCGCACACACCCAGCTCATCTGGAGGTCAGAGCTCACCAGAAAAATGGTGTGAGTGGCCAGTTCTCTCTTCGCTGTGTCTCTAGGCAGCCCAGCCCAGCTCCAGGCTGGATGTGAGACCTGAGAGTGAACTCCTCTATGAATAATGACACAATTCTACAAAAATGCAGCATCTCCCGGATACAACTTCTGGAGCTTTGCCTGGGGGAGGAGGGCCCGGAGGGTGTTTTGCATTCTGGTTATTGGTGGTTCTTTGCCCCAGGGATGTGGGCCTGTGTGGTATGCGTGCTTTTTCACAGGGCACACATTTTCAGATGCTCGCATGGACCGTTTCTGGGAGTCTCCTGGGGAAAAGGAGAAAACACAGGATGAATGCTGTGACACCTAATGGAAAATATTACGCCTTTGTCAGCGGGCTTGCGTGCCTCCTCTGACTCTTTTGCCTTTAGACCAAACCAAAGCCCAGCTGGAGAGCATGAGCCCATATGAGCCTGCTGGGCTGGTGGCCGTCCCCTTTCAATGACACTCTCTTAATTCTAAGTGCCTTTGAAAGATGCTTTCAGAATCGTACAGTGTTTCAGTTTGGGGTCAAGGGAAGGGACTCTGAAGGTCATCTTGGCCAAATGGCCTGTTTTACAGGAAGATGAAACTGAACTTGAAATCACTCCATTCACAGCGCCGCTGTCTCACTGGGCTCTCTGATGCGTGTTTGGAAGTTGATTCTCATTTCTCTAATGGAAACTTCGGTCGACATTCTCCACTTGGTAGGCTGGTTATATTGGACACATTGTCCAAGAGACCTGAAGGAGAAGCTAAGGCGGTGATTCTGAAATGGGAAGGAGAGGCTCCTCTGCCCCAGCTCGCCAGAGCTGATAGAACTCCTCTGGGTCACTGGTAAACCTGGGAGGATGGCACATCTCAAGTGGCCGAGTCCACTGGAAAGGCTGCCGTGGACAGGCTGGGCTGTCTGACCGACCTGCATGTGTCTTGATTTACATGCTGCCTGGGACTCCCGGAAGATGGGCTGTGGCACAGTCAGTCCCAGAGCATGTCTGGGGCCCCTGGAGAGAGTATCCCCTTCATTGGCTCTTATTTTCCCCACTGATTTCATTCCAATGTAATTTACATACCATAGAATTCGCCCTTTCAAAGTGCACAATTCTGCACATTTGAGCCAAGGTAGGCAGTCATGTAACTGCTCCCACAATCAAGAACGTTTTTTCTTAACCCACTGAAACTCCCCCCACTCCTTTCTGGTCACCTCCTTCCCCACCCCCAGCCCCTGGCCACTATTGACTTGTTTTCTGTCCCTGTGTCTTCTCTTTATAAGAATGTCATTTAATGGAATCACATGGAATGTAGCCTTCCAAACTGTCTTCTCTCACTTGGCGTAAGGCATTCAGAGTCGTCCGTGTTGCTCTGTGTATCGGTTCCCTTATATTTCTGAGTATTATTCCATTGTTTGTTTATCTCTTCCCCAGTTGAAGGACGTTTGGGTTGTTTCCAATTTTGGGGGATTATGAATAAAGCCACTATAAACATCCATGAACAGCTTTTTGTGTGAACATAAGTTTTTATTTCCCTTGGGTAAATATCTAGGAGGGGGATGGCTGGGTCATATGGTGAGTGTATGTTTCATTTTATAAGAAACTTCTAAGGTGTTTCCCAAAGAGCGGTAGCATTTTGCATTTTCACTGGTGATATATGAACATTGATTATGTGTTATTATGTTCTAGTCTCCCAAACTCATCAGAACCAGTGTGTGCTTGCCTTTAGGTGTCAAGGAACAAGGGCTCACTCTGCTTACCTTATCTGTTTTAGTTTGGGCTCCCCCGGAGGTAGACTTTGAGGCCGTGATTGGAGTGTAAGTGGTTTATTTGGGGGGTGGCTTCATAACTTCTGCTGTTGTGTGTCTCAGGTTCCCACTCACAACTAAGTCTGTGGAGCTCGCCCTCCCCAAAGAGAGAGCTTGGTTGATAGTTAGTCACTGCCTTTCCATCGGGCAAAGTCCTCCATGTAGGTAATGCCATGGAGACTCTGGCTGTCCTTTGGCTGCCCAAGGGTCAGGTAGCCTGGTCTGTGTGTGACCAGGGAGATGTGTCAGAGAGTTTGGAGCCCCTGTCAGGTAGAACCTCTTGCACTGATGGAAATGTTCTCTATGTCTGTTCCGTACTATACTAGCTGCTAGCCCTGTGTGGCTATTGAAATGTAGCTAGTCCTCCTGAAGAATGGAACTTTTCATTTAGTTAAATTTTGATTAATTAATTTAAGTTAAATTTAACCAATTAATTAAGTTAATTAAATTCAACAAATTAATCAGTCCATTAAGTTTACTTAATTCATTAAATTTAATTAATGAATTCATATGGTAGCTGGTGGCTATTCTATGGGGCAGCACAGTTCTAGAACATGGGCCTAGAAGGGGTGTTGGCCTCTCCTCTTGAACATACAATGTGATGCAACATTCTTTTTGAAAGCTAATTAAGACCTGATTCAGAATCTTTATGATTTTTTAAAAATTTAATTTATTTGACAGAGAGAGAGAAAGAGAGAGAGAGAGTACAAGCAAGTGGAGCAGTAGAGGCAGTGGGAGAGGGAGAAGCAGACTCTCTGCTGAACAGGGAGCCTAATACTGGGACTTGATCCTAGGACCTTGGGATTGTGACCTGAGCTGAAGGCAGATGCTTAACTGACTGACCCAGGCACCCCAGAATCTTTATGATTCTGATTATGAATCTTTTTTTAAAATCTTTTTTTGCTGTCTGCTTCAAAAATTGGGAATACTGTCATTGTAGGCAATGAAGTCAAACCTGACCCAATGATATGTTGGTATGAATTCTGTTCTGCGGCTGCCTTTGATATATTTACATTTTATTCTCAGAAGCTCACTTTAGGGACACCTGGGTGGCTCAGTGGGTTAAGCCTCTGCCTTTGCCTCAGGTCATGGTCCCAGGGTCCTGGGATCGAGCCCCGCTTCGGGCTCTCTGCTTGGCAGGGAGCCTGCTCCCTCCCCCCGCCCCGCCTGCCTCTCTGCCTACTTGTGATCTCTCTCTCTGTCAAATAAATAAATAAAAATCTTAAAAAAAAAAAAAAAGCTCACTTTAATTCTGTAACTCACTCTCACATTTGTACTATACCTAGTTTGTGCTGTCAAACATGTGTGTGTGACTGATATTCCCTCTCACACACACGGAGACGCTTGGCAGTTGATCAGGCCCACCAGGAAGTAGGGCTGTAGTTGTCTGTTGGAATTCGGAAGCATGAGTTGTATTCCTGACAGCAACCAAGGTGTGAATTTGTGAAGTCAGAGCCAAATTAGGTTCTGTACCATCTGAAGAATTATATATGAGTGTCTTAGCCTTTTGTTTTAATGTTACTTTGCCTTAGCTTCAGGAAATGACCAAAAAACGCCTGATTTAAATTCTTTTGGGGCCATTATATAATGAGATGGAGCTTCCAAGGAACTCTGGACAGGGAGTCAAGGAACCAGGGTTCTTACTCAAGCTGTACAACTGATCTGCTTGCTTCATGACCTTTAACAAGTAACTGCATTTTCCTGAGCCTTGCTTTCTTCATCTCTGTAAATACAGAATTTTGAGTAGATATACATTTTATAAATGTTCCATGGCACAGCACTGCAGGAAATGTTAATAAGCATACCTGAGAATTAGGGTTCTATGGTCAAGTATTTGGGAAATACTGCTTCCTATGTCTTTTTGGATATTTCCAACGCACATTCTTATATCAAAGGCTCTGACAAGTCCTGCAGAGGAATAAAATATTCTCTTTCATTGTATAAACCTGGTATTCCAAGGTTATTTGAGCTTGTTAATGTTGTTTTATTTTTGTGGACCAACTCTTGGCATCTCCTAGATACTGTTCTATAGATCCGTCAGTTTGGGAAACAGGAATAGGTGATTCTTAACACTGTTCTGGCCTAAAAGTCTGAGCCCTTGGCTAAAGAGGAAGTTGTCTTTTCCATCATGCTCTCAGCATTTCTTTTTCTTTTTCTTTTTTTAAAAAGATTTTATTTATTTGACAGAGAGAGTACGCAGAGAGGCAGGCAGAGAGAGAGGAGGAAGCAGGCTCCCCGTTGAGCAGACAGCCTGATGCAGGGCTCCATCCAGGACCCTGAGATCATGACCTGAGCCAAAGGCAGAGGCTTAACCCACTGAGACACCCGGGCGCCCGATGTCTCAGCATTTCTTATCCAATCTTCATTTCTTGATCCCTTCTCTACCCCTTCTTCTCCCAAGTATTAAAAACCTCATTGATTACTAATTGTAGGTCTTTTCTTTGTTCCTTTATTTCTAATACTCATTCTGAGAAAGATGGGGCAGCTCATTGGGAAGAGACTCACAGCACAGCATTGCTTTTCTCAAATGGGACATGCTCCGAGAGGCTCTTTTTTTTTTTTTTTTAAATCAAACTCAGCCGTTTGCGGGCCACGTCGAGTGCTCTCTATTGGTGCTTTCAGCTTGTTTCTGTGTCCTGGTGCAGCTTGGATCTTCTGAATTTTGGCACGATGACTGAGGTTGGGTCCATCTCTTTGTGTTATAAGTGACAGAAGCTCAACTCCAAGTAGCTTAAGCGAAACAAACCAACCACCAACCAGTCAACCAGCCCACCCCAGGGAATTCATTGGCACACGTGTCTGGGAAGTTGAGTCCCAGATGGGGTTCACGTTCTGTCATCTAGTAGTTGCTTGTTTCTTATCTCCCCACTTCCAAAGCTCTGTACGGGTGCTGCTTCTCTCTGACAGTTGGCCTCTTTCTTTGCTGCAGTAGCTTATCTCTTTCCCTATCATGGGAAGGATGGCCTGCTGCTGTATGTTCTTTGAGATTTGCCCCCCATCTCCCAAGCAAAGACCCCCCCCAACCCTGTCCCAACAACACCGGTATATCAGTCTTCATTAAAGCATGCTGATCAGCTTTGCTTGGGTTTCGTGTCCATACCCAGAATTGATCCCTGTGAACATGGTTTGGGATTCTAGGAGTCCTGTGCAGGTGGTCGGGCAATGGGTGGCCATGTAGCATAGCTAGTTCAGGGCAGGACAGTTTTTTAGCCAAGAGAGGGGCCTTGGGTGGACTTGTTTCAGTCCACCCAAGGACTCCCCCTTGAGGCCAAGGGCACCGTGAGCAGCCGTGGTGCGGTGGGCCTCTTTGATCTCCAGTTTTTGCTATTGGGCTTTGAAACTACAAACCTGATCAGACAGACAGGGGGTCTTCAGGTTTGAGTCTGCTCTTGAGTGAGAGGCTGGAGCTCGACCACATGTGTCGTGGCTGTGAGGCCATTGGTGTGTCCAACATTTAACAGCAGCTTTCTGGAAATAAAAATGTGCTGACTTATAGCTCTTGCCTCTTTTCCATGGTGTCATTATTCCCTCTGTGGCCTAGTTCAAGCTACCAACCTGACCTCACTCAACAGGGACACGGGAAAAGATGCTCACAGTTGGCCTGGGTGGGTGCGAGCCAGGTGCAAGCCCACCCGGGACATTACCAGGCAGTTTAGAAGAGATTGTCGTTCATAGCTCGGGCTGTTGAGGGAAAAGATAGAGCAGGACCAAAATAGAAGAGGTAAAGCAGAAGACCCGTATGCATTCAGCCGATGGTGGAGTGGAGGCCAACAGTGGATGCTCCTCTTGAAGGTCCTCTGGGGAATCAGATGACCTGGGTTGAATTTCCACCCACCACTTAATAGCTGTCTGATCTTGAATAATTGCCGTAACCACTCTGTGCTCAGTTTGCCCATCTGCAAAATGGGGAGAATATTGAGGTTCCATTGAGATGATGTGTGGGATGCCTTTGGCAGAGGGTCTAGCTCCCACCAAGTACTTAACTATTAATGTTGCTACTACCGACTATAAACAATCATCTGTACAGGATCCTACAGATCTACAGAGAAAGTTGCAGGTATGTCCTAGGGAGCTCCATGTCTAGTTGGGAAGGCAAACTGAAACACCTACTCTCCTGTTGTACTACTCCGTGTTAGGCTAGCGGGGGCTCACAGCTGCCTCTTGGGGAAATCAGCAGCCTTTACCCATCTTACCCTCCCTGCCGGCACCCCAGGACTTCTCCTGGCGAATCAGGCGTGCATGTTTGGTCTCAAAGTGCTCCCCTTTCTTTCTACCAAGTGAGAACATAGTGAGAAGACAGTTGCCAGCAAGACAGGGAGAGACCCTCACCAGGGAGCCACGTTGGCGGGCTACTGGATGTGGGATTTGCCAGGCTCCTGAATTGTGCAAAATAAATTCTGGCTGTTTAAGCCCTGCCCAGTCTGTGTACTTTTTATGGCAGCCTGAGCTGACTGAGGCCACTGGGTTCAACCCCCATCAGAGTAACTGGGTTCCACCGCGGCGGAAGTAAGGAGTCCCTCCTCTGGAAAGGCATGTGTATTTCCAGGCATTCCAGATCCTCTAGAAAATCCCTGGGCTTTGCTGGGCCCATCTAGAACCACTGGCTGGTCCCTTGGAGCTGCCTTTAACTCGAGGTGGCCTCTGAAGCTGCTCAGGCCAGGTCTAAGTGGCCCCTGCCCCACCAACCGAGCCATCAACCTCCACCAAATGGAGAGGTTCTCTCCCAAGGTCCACCTGGAGACAGGGCACCCCTGGCTTCTCCTAGGAGGACATTCTGAGGTGAAACAGTTGTGCCCAATGTCTTGGGGAAGTTTTATTTGTGGCTGCTGTGGGCTTGAGCAGTCTGAGGCCTTAACCTACTTCTCGAAGCAATGCTGGTTGTTTGTGCCTGGGAGAGCCCTTCCCCAGTGCTCAGCTGCCATCCAATGGGCTTTCCCTCTCTTCCTAACTTGTTGGTTTTTAAAGGTAAAGCAGTTTAAATAGTAAAGCTGTAGGGCCGGCCAAGGGAACGCGCTAGCTCGAATCCTGTGGTGGCTGGGGTAGGAGGCCGTGAGGGTGGTTAGGGATGGAGCCAGTGAGGCCTAGTGGCTGTTTCTTGCCGGGCAGCTCGTTGAGACACCAGAGGGCCTTTTCTTTCTTTTCTTTTCTTTCTTTTTTTTTTTTTGTAAAACTTTTTTTTTTTTTTTTTTAAGATTTTATTTACTTGACAGACAGAGATCACAAGTAGGCAGAGGCATGCAGAGAGAGAGGAGGAAGCAGGCTCCCTGCTGAGCAGAGAGCCTGATGCGGGGCTCTATCCCAGGACCCTGAGACCATGACCCGAGCTGAAGGCAGAGGCTTTAACCCACTGAGCCACCCAGGTGCCCTGCAGAGGGCCTTTTCTGCCTTTTTCCTGTGAGGCCTGGATTGGCCAGTTTTGCAGGGGTTTGGGGTAGGGGTGGGGAGATGTGTTTTATTATGTAGGTCTGGTTTCCAGGGCCCATCCCACCAGTTTACCAGTCTGGGAGCTAGGTTCATAACTGCTGGCTACGCCGGCTGCCGGCCTTCTCATCCTGGCCAGACAAGGGGTTCTCACCTGGGGTTGGACAGCCCTCACCACAGGCTAAGAGGCTGGAGGCCGAGCTGACGTCTGACTGAGGGATTGAGGGTGGTGGTAAGTCAAGAGGCAAAGTTTTAGACCAGGTCACCTGAGGGTGGCCTTTGTGCCGTCTCTTTGGATGCGGAGTGACAGAGCAAGGCTGTTCAGGGACCTTCAGGCTGCTGCGGGTGGCTAGTGTCAGGTGGGAAAGGAGGGGTTGAGTTGGCTGGCGGAAGCCCAAGCCACGGCCTGCCTGCCTCAGTGAAGAAGTAGGGCTTTAGCACTAGGGAGCCATAGAAGGTTTTAATGTAAGAGCAACGAGTGGTTCAGAAAGCTGACCCTGTGGCCCTATGTAGCTTCACAGGCTACAAGAGATTGGACCCGCACCCTGCAAAACCCGAGCCGGCCTTTTTCTTCCTTTCTGTGGCACCCTGCTTCCATTCCAGCATTTCTCAAAACTTCTGTCTCCTCTCTAGTCTGGGTCTAGGTACAACATCCATGCTCCAGACCTTCTTGTTGGCGATTCCTCTAGAGCGGCTGTGCTTGGGATGTGACTCTGACCTGCAGGGATCGTGTGTACATTTTTCAGCTCAACTTTCTGCTCTGTCCACCACGTTGAGCTCCACCGAGGGCTTTTATGCACCAGGATGGAATGAATTCCATTTTGGCTGGGGCTGGTCTGGTCTCAGGAGGGAGTCCTCATCAGAGCCCAAATCAGTCAAATGGCGTTTCCTGCACAGGTACATCAGACATCTCAAGACAAGCTCCACGAGAACTCAACATGGGCCAGAAAGTAAGGGGCCAGGGCTGGGGTTTCCCATATTTCAGGGGCTGCTTACTGACTTAGCACGTGCCCCAATACGGCAGCCTCATTCCCCAGGCGTGTGACCCTGTGGCTCTCATGTCTCCACAGCTGAGCGCCATGAGCTCTTGGAGTCCCTGGGACAGAGAACACACCTGTCCTGTCCAGGCTATGGAACTCTCTCGGGTCAGGGGTCTATCCCTGTCCCAGCAGACACATGATTGGCGCTGCTAATGGACAAGTCAAGATGGGTGCAAGTGGAGGTGAGGGGAAGGGGGGGGTGGTCTTTCAGCTGCTGTTTGTAGAACCTTTCAAATTCACCCTAGTGCTCTTAGAGGCGGCCTTTGCAGCATAGGGAGAAAATGGGTTTGACTTGGGTTCCACAGTAAGTAGGTCCAGTAATGACTCCTGGGGGCCTGAGTTTTATCCTCCATGAAACGAAGAGGTCAGATGAAATGGCCTCTGGGAATGTTCTCAGAGCTGTGGTTTCGATGGGGAGCTTTGCCTTGGCTCTGTCACACAGACAGCCGCATGGGCCAGGGAGGCCATTTGAGCATCAGAAAGCAGATCGCCTCTCCCCTAGATGTGGCCTCGCCTGGCAGGAAACGGGGAGATGGATAGAATCTGACTGAATTTCTGCAGACACAAGGAAGAGGGGACAAGGTGCCCTCGTTTGTGCTGACCCCCAGGTGAGTGTCGTCCTCTCTGAAGCCCGCCAGGTTCTGGGGCCGGCAGGGTGTATTACGAGGTGGCAAAGAACAAGGCAGAGGTAACAGGTGCCAACGCGGCCCCCGTTCTGCTCACTGGCGCACTCCCATGCGCCTTCCCAGATGGAGAAATTCTATTTGTTGTTTTTCTCCCGCCCACACCGGAGCAACAGATGGAAACACAGCATTAGCAAAGTCAACTTCCAAGCAACCTTTGTGTTAATTAGGTAGAAATAATAGGATTATTTAAAAAACAAAAGCCAACGTAGTGCTTTTCTAGTTTTTGGATGCAATATGTTTCTGTGCCAAGAAGTGAATTCACTGTCAGGGAAGTCCGGCTGGGCTTCCCTCCGCCTCTAGGCAGACCCCCTGTGTGGACCTGCCTTATTGAGTGCAGCCCATTCATGAACTATCCCCAGCCCCACTGCTGCTTTCATTGCCCGAGACGGGGTGTGACGTTATGGCCAGAAGGCCAGAAGGCCTGGGTGCGGATCCTAGTTCTTTTGCCAATTTGGACGTGACTTCAGGTGATTTGGTTAATTACTCTGAGCCTTGTTGTTACTTCTGTGAACTGGGGATACTAATAGGGTTGCTGAGATTTAAATCAGTAAGGCATGGCACCTGATAAATGCTGAGTGTGGGCCGATATCATCCGCGTTGTGTGGCAGTAGCTGTCACTGACATCAAGTCAGCCTCTCAGGACAGGGAGGAGAGGTGAGGGCTGGATGGGTCACACTGCCTCTGTGATCCCTGTGGAATGCTGTCTTGGATCCGTTTCCAGGCTCGGAGGTTGAAAGTGGGACTCCTCAGTTTTCCTCAGAGGCCTGGGCCCCAGCTGGCCTCATGCCTGGGTGACTGGGAGCTGGTAACAAAGGGGCTGCCTTCCTCTGGCGGCTCAGCCCCTATGGACCCAGGAGACCATCCTGCAGAGGGATAGGGGGTCTGGCTTCTCTTCAGGCCAGAAGTGGGGCCTCGGTCCTAACATTACCTCACTCCACACTCTTCCGGGCGAGTGTCTGTTTGTTCTCTCATGGAAACACAGAAACAAGCTGGCATCATTTCCCAGCAAGGAGGGACTTTTCAGAGGAAGTTTGTAGGCCTGACACCTTCTCCCGCTCGCTGTGGCGTGTGGCCTCTTCTCTGACAATGCGGTGCACTTGCTTGAGAACAATAGACAATGGTCGAGGCCTGCTTCCTGTGAGCAGGAAGAACGGGCACAGGTGGGTGTCCGGAGGCCCCAGTCCCCAAGGAGGGGATTTCCTGAGCGCGTCCCGCAGCTCCTACCGCACGGCCAGGGATCCCTGTGCGACGGCCCTGTTGTGTGAGCGTAAGGGCCCACAGGATCCAGGGGCCCTGTGCTGAGACTTCACGAGCTTTGACCCTGTCACAGTGACAAGGACTGGAGCCGGCCTCTTCCTGGGAACCATCTTGGAAGAGGCTGGCCAGCGCCAGGGCTGGGATGTCGACCTTTGGCAGGGAGGGGGCTCGCCCTGCCCCGCCTGCTCTGCCGGCTACATCTCAGGCCAATTTCCCTTCCTTTTCGTTCCTTGAGTGTGACTTCCTGGGTGCTGGTCCCACTACCTGGAACCCCTTCCTTCCTCTCCCTGCCCTTCCTGCCTCGGGTTCCTCACTGACCTTCAGAGTCTGGTGTCAACTCTCCAGAGGCCCCGTTTGCTGTCCTAGGTAGCTGGGTTCCTTTGTGGACCACTGGTTCTTAATCACAGCCCTTACTCCTTCCTTCTCCTCCCCAGTACCCAGCGGCATTGGTCATGGTGCGTTTGTTGTTTGGCTTCGCGAATTGTCTGCCTCCACGGCGGGTCCCTGAGCTGCCCACTGCTTGCTCTGTGCCAGCGCCAGCCGGGCTCACAGGAGCCCTGCAAGCTTCATGGGAAGGCGTGAATTAGTGGGAATAGGGGATTCTCAGAGGTTTCTTCTGAGAGGTATGAGGTGGAGAGTTAAGTATGGTTTTTGTAACTCAAACCAGAGGCGTTTTCCTCCCAGCAGCTCAGACTGCAGTGTGCCTGGTACATTAGTTCAGATGAAAAAAAAAATTCACTTGGTGCTTAGGAAGGCTCTGGAAATTTCATCTGCGTCTGGGCGAATTGGCACGCTAGACCTCTGGAGCAGGACAAAAGTGGAGTTTGAACTCTACCCGCCCTCAGAGAGCGAGGCTGAAGTGATAGGACAAAATGCATTTAAATGTCAGGAGTGTTATTATTAGTTGTAATCTTATCTTTGTTAATAATAATAACAGGACCCGCCTAGAAGTTGCTGAATAGCAGATAGGCGCCTTTCTGAGCTCCGGCTGTCTGATAGGACTGTGGGCCCTGGGGAGGCGCCGACTTGGTTAACACCACAGAGGGACGCAGTGTGGCCCGGAAGCCCCACCCTGGCCACATCCTCCACGCCCGGTGGGGACGGTGGGGACGCCGGCCATTCAGAGCGAGCGGTGTGGGGAGGCCTGTGGCCTCTCAGACCCTGGCCTTGCCTCTTAGAGGCTCTCAGCCCCTTGCCTCCAGCTCCAGCCCAAGCAGAGGGTCTGCGAGGCAGGTCTCTGTCGGAGATCTCTGCCTGGGCTCTCCCTTCCATTCCCTTCTATTGTTTGCCACCCCCTGTGACTTGCCCAAACAATGTGTTTCCTACAGATTTTGTGAGCCTGCGTTGACTTCTTTGTGTTGCTTCGGTAAACAGACATGGAGCATATACAGATCCGTGCACTCGACAAAGAAAAATATCTGTGGAGTCCTGGACCAGCAGCTGCTCTGAGTCACCACTCCTGGAGCGGGAGGGCCTTGGGGAGCCCAGCAACCCGTCTCGCGCCGTCCCCACTGGCCCCTGTGGGCAGCGGTTACGCAGCCAGCCGAGATGATAGGGGGGTGTTTTGGGTCTCCCATTGGTCAGGGCGAATCTGTGTCCCAGAACTAAGTCAGTCAAGCTGGAGTCCCCACACCAGCACTTCTCTCAGCTGTGTGCCTTAGGGGAAGCTGCTCCCCCCCAATACACGTGTTTCCTCATCTGTGAAAACAGTGCCTACCTCAAGGTCATCGGGGGCTCAAGGAAGTTCATGTTTGGGGACCATCTGGTGCAGAGCCTGGTGCTGCTGTGTGCTGGCTGCTCTTGTGGGTCTGTTGGAGCCTGTTTTGTTGTCTCTCCTCAGAGAGGGAAGGGCTTCCTGCGGACCCACTTGACCTGGAAGTGGAATCACAGAGTCCATCATGGTGGCTGATGCTTTCCTTCTGGATGTCATGGTGGTGGTCTGTTTGCCAGAAACTGTTTAGAATGTTCTGCACTGGGCGCCTGGGTGGCTCAGTCAGTCGGTGAAGCATCTGTCTTCAGCTCAGGTCATGATGCCGGGGTCCTGGGACCGAGCCCTTTGTTGGGCTCCCTCCTAGGCAGAGTCTGCTTGAGTTTTGCTTTCCTTCTGCCCCTCCCCCTGCTCTCACTGTCTCTCTCAAATAAATAAATAAATCTAAAAAAAAAACCCCTAAAACCCAAAACTTCTCAAGGCCTGACCCTATCTGTGTCCTTTGTGGTCCAGCTCATAGGACAGAGTAGCAGGAGGCAAGACCCTTCTGGAGGGACCTAGTGGGAAAGTGGCTGGGCCATATACATAGGTATTTTGTTTGGTTTTGCTTTTTATTTTTTTTTTAAGATTTTATTTATTTTATTTGACAAACAGAGATTACAAGTAGTTAGAGAGGCAGGCAGAGAGAGAGAGAGAGAGAGAGAGAGGAGGAGGAAGCAGGCTCCCTGCTGAGCAGAGAGCCTGATACGGGACTCGATCCCAGGACCCTGAGATCATGACCTGAGCCGAAGGCAGCGGCTTAACCCACTGAGCCACCCAGGCGCCCTGGTTTTGCTTTTTTTTTTTTTTTTAAAGATTTTATTTATTTATTTGTCATAGAGAGAGAAGCGAGAGCAAGCACAGGCAGACAGAGTGGCAGGCAGAGGCAGAGGGAGAAGCAGGCTTCCCGCCAAGCAAGGAGCCCGATGTGGGACTCGATCCCAGGACGCTGGGATCATGACCTGAGCCGAAGGCAGCCGCTCAACAAACTGAGCCACCCAGGCGTCCCTGGTTTTGCTTTTTTAAGACTTAATATTTTTAGAGCAGTTTTAGGTTCCCATCTTGAGAGGAAGCAACACAGAGCTCCCATGTACCCTTGGCCCACAAATGTGCACAGCCTCCCCATATCAACGTTCCCCAGCAGAGTGCTGTATTTGTTAGCAGGTGAGGAATCTACACTGACGCATCATAGTGATACAAAATCTGTCATTCTCCTTAGGGTTCGATCTGGGTATTGCGTATTCTCTGGGTTTGAGCAAATGCACAATGACATGTCTCCAACATTAGAGTGTCATGCCGGGTATTTTCACTGCCCTAAAAATCCTTCAAGCTCCACCTGTTCATTCCTGCCTTCCCCCAACCCCTGGATACCACTGATCTTTTCACTGTCTCCATAGTTGTGCCTTCTCCGGGATGTCATGTCATCGGAGCTGTGAGATGCGCAGCCTTTTCCGCATTGGCTTCTGTGACTTAGTAATAGGCATGTAAGTTTCCTCCATGAGTTTTCATGGCTTGCTAGCCTATTTCTTTTTAGTGCGGACTGAGCATTTCATTGTCTGGACAAAGCACAGTTTCTTTATCCATTCACCCACTGAAGGAGGTCTTGGTTGCTTCCAAGTTTGGCAATTATGAATGGAGCTTCTGAAAACATCGGCAGGCAGGTTTTTGTGTGGACGTAAGTTTTCAGCTTCTTTGAGCAAACACCAAAGAGTATGATTACCGGATTGTAGGTAAGTAAGAGTTTGCTTAGTTTTATAAGAAACTGCTGAGCTGTCTTCCAAAGTGACCTCCCCACCGGCGCTGCACGTCCTCCCCAGCATTGGGCGTTGTCCAGGGTCCTGGATTTCCGCCACTCCAGCTAGTGGGTAACGGTAGCTCATTGTCGTTTTAATTCAGATCTCCCTGATGATTTAGGATGTGGAGCATCTTTTTTCTGTGTTTCTTTATCATCTGTATATCTTCTTCAGTGACTGGTCTATTAAGGTTTTGCCCTAGTTTCTAATCGAATTGTTCATTTTCTTACTGTTGAGTTGAAGAGTTTTTGTATATTTTGGAGAGCAGTCCTTTATCAGATGTGTCTTTTGAAAATATTTTCTCCGAGTCTGTGGCTTGTCTTCTCATTGTCTTGATACTATCTTTCATAGAGCAGAAGTTTTTAGTTTTAGTGACGTCTGGCTTCTCAGTTCTTTCTTTCACGGATCAGGCCTTTGGTGTTGTATCTCAAAAGTCATCGCCATACATGAGGTCATGTAGGTTTTCTCCTGATGCTTAGAGGTTTTCATTGGCATCACCATCATCCCCGGTTGGGATTTTTGAGTAGTCTTCGCTCAATCCCATATATTCGCTTTTCCTTCAGCTAGTCGAGCCGGGCGAATGTCACCCACGAGAGAGCACTGAGGTGCTTGGTGTAAAGTGAGGCTTGGTTTGCCATTGACATCTGGTCGGGGACTGGTTCCAACACAGCCCATGGCTCCGAGGAGTGGGTCCCAGGCACTGGCTGGTGCCCAGATGGTACAGGAGGCCAGTGGGTTCCCTTGGGGCACAGGAACACAAACCACATTTATCTTTGAGACATCCGACCCTGACAAGGCTGGAAGATAGGATCCAGCAAGTGATAAACGTGCCGGGGTGGGGTAGCACATCAAGGGAAAAGAGATATTCCAGACGGGACGCCGGTATTGGTTTCGTGGCTTCATTAGGCATCTAGCCCACTGTGCTCCGCTCAGAAGGTGATCAGTGCATTGATTCCGTAAGGGGTGCCTGGGTCCTTAGGAACCAGAGAGACTCAGGACAGGTCTCTTTATGTGGCTGTTCTCTGATGGCTCCGTCTCCTTCAGTGACACCAGCCTGCCTCCTTAGCACAGGCTGGGTAGGTCCTCTCCAGAGTGCTGGCTGTCACAGGAAGTTGTAATTTTTGGTTTCGATGTCCCCTTGCCTGAGAGGCTCTTGCAGCCTTTAAAGGAGCTGGCGCCCTCTGGGTGGGCGCTGAGGCCTGGGCTGCAGCACCAAGAACGCAGACAGAGGAGTCAGCACCCAAGGGTTCTCGCCTTGGCCCCCTGGCTCTTGCTAGGTGCAACCCTGGACAAATCTGGCTTCTGTAGGCTGCACGTTTTTTTTACAAGGAAGTTGCTACAGAAAAGCAAAAACTTTTTTTTTTTTTAAGATTTTCTTTATTTATTTGACAGACAGAGATTGCGAGTAGGCAGAGAGACAGGCAGAGAGGGAGGAGGAAGCAGACTCCCCTCCAAGCAGACAGCCTGATGTGGGGCTTGATCCCAGGACCCTGAGGTCATGACCCAAGCTGAAGGCAGAGGCCTTATCCCACTGAGCCACCCAGGTGCCCCAGCAAAAACTCTTTTAACATAAAACTTCTTGGAGAGAGAACCTGGGATTTGAATTATGGTTCAGCCACATGCTAACTTCCTAAGGCGCTCTGTTTCCTCACCTGTAACATGGGCTAATGACAGTCCCTGGCGAAGGTGAACTGAGATGGACACAGCTGCTGGTGCCATTGGTTAAGACTCAGGTGGTGGCTCTTCCCATTACCAACGTCGGGGGTGTGACCATCACTCAGTGCAGAGCGAGGCTCCTGATGGTCCCTGAGGTTACAGCCCAGATAAGCACCCAGAGCTGAGTTAGAAGGGCTCACGGGTGATCAGCATCGTTGGTTTCCCTTCTGCAAGTCGTGGTCTGGACTGGTTGTGGGTGACATGACCTGCACCTGACCTGTTCGGGGCAGCCTGGGAGAGGCTCCTTTACACTGGGCTGCAGTTGGATCTGTGACCACTGATCATGTTACTACTTCCTGGAGACGGCCAGTCCTTTCAATTTTGTGTTTCATTTATTTAAACTTTCCTGTGAAGGAGATTTGATACAGAGGAAGAAAACATGCGGTGAACCCCTTATTTCCTGTGATAAATGATGATCTTTGGAACTGGGGTCAAGTCTGAATTTTCCAAGACAGGATGGTTGGTTGGTTTTTTTTTTTCCCCCTGCTGTGGTTTTAAAGTCACAATGTGCTATTCTTTTGGCTGCTGTTCTTTCTGGCTGCTGATCCAAGGAGATGCCAAGAAATTAGATGGGTGCTGTTGGAAGGCATCCAGAAATTACTCATTGGAGTAAAAATGCAACATCTGTTGGGGGACAGGGCTGAGCATATGTAAAAATGGGCATTATACACTTAGGATCCACATCAGATAGGAGAAGAAGGCCTCCTGGCACACTGCTGGGTAGTCCTTAAGATGCGGACAGGAATCAGATTGTCCACAGCTGTCCCAGCATCGACGCTGGTTGAGGATGCCCCTGGCTGGGGTTCGAAGGAAGTCTTGGTGGTCTTCTCTCTCTCTTTGCTAGGTTAACACTGAAGACGCATTTAGCTCCAGAGATGGGATATGCTGAGCCGCTGAGAGCCCGTTGCAGAGGAAGCAGTTTTAGAGTGGCATTGGAGGGTGGTTTGGGTTTTATTGAAGGTGCTTTGACATTTTAGAGGCGCAGCTGGCGGAGCACAGTAGGAGACTCCAACGGGATGTGAGATCAGCTGCAGACTGTCAAAGTCAAAGCAAGGGGAGGGACTTCTGGGAGGAGAAGTTCTCCTTTTACATGTGAGGAAACCAAGACCCCGAGAGGGTGAGTGGAAGGTCTCACAGCGCACAGCTAGTAAGGGCCAAGCTGAGACCCGAACCCAACTCTCATTAACGTGTAATCTTGGACTCTCCCGGGAACGGCCTGGAGCTTGTTGCGGCTCACAAGATGCTTACAGTGACCGATTGTTATTATGCCGTTTGTCACTTCTGTTCCAGTTTTTATTCACAAATAAAGGTAATACCATATGATGTGTGTTTTTTTCCTAAAGGACATAATCACATTACAGGAATGTTTTTTACAAAGAGCCAAGTCCACCCACCGTTAGCATTTCGGCCCATTTCTTGTCTGTCTTCATTTGTGCCTGGGCAAGTGCGTGAGGAGAGCGAGAAACAAAGGCCCATAAAGTACATAAACAAGCAGATATAACTGTGGTGTTATCAGACCCGTTATTTAGCATGACCTGGAGACTTTGGAGTCTCCTGATGGCCCGTATTTCCTGCCTTGTCCTTGTGACTTGGGGAGATTGATGTTCCTCGGCCAAACCTCTGGATTATATGACCAGGTTTTCGCCTCATCTGGTGAATAAATTTTTAACCTAAATGTCCTCACGTGAAGAATAAGGTGGGGATCCTGAAGGTGGCTTGGTTGGAAGCCTCTCGCTGGACACTGTCCATGGGTTACTGACATCCGGATCGGCTTACCCAGACCCACAGGCGAGCTCCCAGACCAGCGCACCATGGTGTAGAGATCAAACAAGTGGCTGGCTAGGAGCGCTTTCTACTTAGCAGTGGTTCTGCACACTAGTTGTGGAGAACACGAGGGAGCTGCCAGACCCGAAAATAAAAATACTGATGTTCATTACGCTTTCCTAGGAAGGGTAATTGATGATGTTGAAATTTGATCCCTGTGAATATTCTGGAAACAAACAGAAGTGACAAGGGGGAGGTGGCAGCCTGGGGTCCCCCCGTGGCTGGTTCTCATCTCTCTGCTCCAGGGTGTTGGGGAAGGCCTTCACTATACCCCCACTTTTCTCTCTTCTGTGACTGAATCCACCATGACTAACTTCCGCTCTCCAGACTGGCATTCAGGAATCTGTATTCTCTTAAAATCACTTTACTGAGGTATAATTGACAGAGAATAAATCATACATACTCGTATTCCACAATTTGAGAAGCATGGGTCAAATGCTCACACCTGTGAATCCATGACTGCAAACAAGCTGGTGAACACGTCCATCACCCCTAAGGGTTTCCTGATGCCCCCCTGACCCCTCTCTCCTCTCTCATTGTCCTATTTTCTGTTATCTTGCTTTCTGATATTTTTTGGGATTTCTAGAAATGGAATCAGACAATAAGTACTTTTTTGAGGTCTGGCTTCTTTCACGCAGCCTAAGTGTTTTGAGATTTATCTACGTCATTGTGTGAATCAATGGTCCATTCCTTTTCTTTGCTGAGTAGTAGTCCATGGATGGGTGTACCACCATTAGCTTAGCCCCTCATCTGCTAGGATGTTTGGGTCATTGCCAGTTTTTTTTTTTGTTATTATAAATCAAGCGACTGGGAACACTGTATATAATTCTTTCTGTGGACATAAATTTCCTTTTTGCTTGGCTTCCTGAGGTAGCATGGCTGGGTCATATGGTACACATTCAGCTTTTCCAGAAATTGGCAAACTGTTCTCAAAGCAATTGTACCACTGTGCAAGGAATCCTCTTTTTTTTAAAAATAAGCTTCCCCAGTGATTGTCCTATAGTCTTTTCCTTCCTGAGGTCATCTATGTCATGGCCCTGGGGTTGGCCCTGATCGGCAGGGCTTGGACGCCTGTCTCTCCCACCTGCTCTGTCAGGGACAGCTTAGCCTCGGCACCCCTGTGCAGGCTGCCCCTCTGCGTGGGGGCGCTGACAAAGCAGAGGGGGCAACGCAGACTCTTCTCGTCCACACAGGCCTTCAACCCACCCACACCGCAGGAGATGCATCGGCTATCCATGGGGTTGACAGGCCGTGTGGCAAGGAACTGCCGTCTGCACTGCCGTAGTGTCTCACACAGAGGCCTTAAGGAGGAGGCCAACGTGGGTGGCCTCCTTGTGAATGCTTGGATCTCTCAAGGGTCGTTTCTCAGATGACTTCCGGAGGCGCGGGAGCCGCCGAAGGGACAGTCTGTAATCTGATAGGCCTGAAGAGGTGGGTCCTCTTCGGAGAGCTCCTCGTTCCTTTCCCCCTCCCCTGCCTCCTCCCAGTGCTTCTACCATCACCCAACACTGATTGGCCTCCTTGGGTGCCAGACCTTGAGCTATGTGCTCATCGGAGAAGGATGAACGTGGTAGCTTTGTCCCAGGTGGGGCTCAGCATGCAGGGAAAGAGGACAGGAGGGGCACATTTTCTGATGAGAGGAGACCCGGGAGGGAGCAGGCGCGGTGCCGCCAGTGGGGGTGGCGGCGGGATGGTTAAGTTCGACTTGACTCTGGTGGCAAGAGCAAAGGCTCCTTGTCCCCGGGGATGCAGACCCTTCACAGAGTGCCGTGATTCCTGAGGAGTGACGCAAGGCAGCCTGCAGCCCCCAGGCATTCTGCGGCTGGTGCTGGCTCATGCCTGGGGGTGAGGATCGTGTGCCAGGCCGGGAGCCCGCGCTGACACACGTGTCAGTGCTGCTTGGTGTTTCCTGGCACCATATTGTGGGGGGACAGTGAAGGGGAAGGAAGGCTGTGTACTTTATTCCTTTTTATGGCTGGATCCTAGTCCGTTATGTACCGTGTTTTGTTGACCCCTGCATCCATCAACGGACACTTGGCTTGTTTCCACCTTTGGGCTCCCGTGAGTGATGCTGTGGATACGAACGGGGGTGTGCAAGGATCTGGGTCCCTGCTTTCAGTTCTCTGGGGAGAAGTGGAATTGCTGAATGATAGGGATGTTCTGTGTTTAATTTTTTGAGGCAATGCTGACCCGTTTTCCTCACAGAGTGCTCTGGAGGCCGTGGGTGGCGTCCCGTCACTCGCAGGGTGAAGCCTCCGGGCCTGCCTCCTGCCCTGAGGACTCTTCTCAAGGAGTGATTTGGTTTTGGTCCCTTGGACCAGGTCTCTCCTCTCCCCCGAGACGCCCCTCACCTCCCTCCTGGACCTACTGCACATCCTGCCCTCGCTGCCCCCTTTGGAGGAACATGTCCCTCGCTGCTGCTCCCGGGGCTGTTCTGGGATCCATGATCCCAACTGACTGGAGAGCTCGGGTTGGGAATCTCTGCCCTGAGATCGCTCTTCTGCTCCTCTTCCCTTGCTCTCCCGCTCCCGCGGGGGTTCAAGCCCACGGAGAGCAACCACGGACTGTTCCCCGTGGCCCTGCCCGGGCCTGGCTCATCCGTATGTCTTGTGCCCGGCCCGGGCCTCCTGGCTTGTGTGCAGGCCACTGCTCTGCTGTCAGCCTCCCTCACGTGGCGTCCTTGTCACACGGAGGAATCTGGCTGGCCACAGCCTGAGCGTGCTGAGCTGAGCCTTCCGTGCTGGCAGGCCGCCCCGGGTTCCCAGGCTGGTGACTGGCTGCCTCCCCTCCTGGGTCCCTGCCCATCTGGAAGCATGCCCCCGAGCCCTGCCATCCCTGAACCGGGCCTTCAGGCCACCCAATCCCCCGCGCTGCCGTGGCTCCAAAGCCGGCTGAGCGCTCCAGCTGGGAGCCAGTGACAAAGGAGCAAGCAGCCACTTACTGAGCTTCCGGGGGGCCGCTGCTCCTTAGGGGCTGTTTTGGGGTGCAGAGAGCAGCCTGAGTGGTCTCCCACCCAAGCCAGAAGCCCAGCGTCCTCTGGCAAGCCCGTTCAGCTTCTCACTCATGCCGCCCACTCTTCCTTGGAAACTCGTGGCCGTGCCTCTGGCTTAGGTGATTGTGGGGGCTTTGCGTGGTCCCCGCATGTCTGCTCAGCTCCCACTGCAGGCGGCCTACCCACGCTGCAGCCTTCCCAGAGTGACAGCTGAGCTGCTCCCTCCAAGGTGCTGATTCACTCCCTGGTACCCCTGCCCCCCCAATTGGGCCCCCAGCTCTCCCTTTCCCTGTCCTCTTTGCCCTGTGCTGTTTGCAGGGCCTGGAATAAGCCTTCCATCCCGGGAGGCATTCTCTGACTCCAGCCCTGATGTCCCCACAACTTGTGCACCTGCTTCCCTTCACAGCCCTACTCACCAGACTGCCTTACAATGGTCTATTCTCCTCTGTCTCCTTCGCCGACCTCACCACGAATTGTCTCGTGTCCCCAGCTCTGAGGCCGGGCCCTGGGCACGGTGGGGGCTGGAGGAATGCGCGCCGATGGTGGATATACTGAGAAACAGATGGACGGAGGGGCGGAGGGTTTGCCTGGTGGATGGGCTCTTGCGTGGATGGACTTATGGGCAGATGGACAGGCAGACAGTGGGTGGGCTGAGGCCCTCTGTGGGTACAGTTTTCCCCTGGGAATGGGAAGGGTGGGCCCAGAGGATCTG
The DNA here is from genome assembly GCF_964662115.1 of Mustela nivalis. Lineage (NCBI taxonomy): Eukaryota > Metazoa > Chordata > Mammalia > Carnivora > Mustelidae > Mustela > Mustela nivalis. The sequence goes on from NC_139021.1 coordinate 175,592,811, forward strand.
TGACCAGGTCCTGCTCTCACATGCAGCAGCTGGGCACAGAGCTATCAGGATCGAGGGTTGGTGAAGGCCTTTGAGGCTTTTACAAGGCTTTCTGGAAGCATTTGAGCTGCTGTTTTTTGAGCAAATAAGACTGTCTAATCTTAAAGACAAATTCTTTTTTTTTTTTTTTAAAGATTTTATTTATTCATTTGACAGAGAGTGAGAGCACAAACAGGGGAGCAGCAGGCAGAGAGAGAGGGAGAAGCAAGTTCCCCACTGAGCAGGGAGCCCGCTGTGGGGCTCGATCCCAGGACTCTGGAATCATGACCCAAGCTGAAGGCTGATGCTTAACTGAATGAGCCACGCAGGTGCCTGTAAAGGCAAGTTCTTGTAAGCAGGCAGGTCTTGGGTGGGGGGGCTAGGAGGGGCCAGCATTTATTCCAGTTGGCTCAGGTCTGGCCAGGTCTACTGAGCCAGGCTGCTGACCTGGGTCCATCTGTCCACTAGGCCGGGACAGTCACAAATACCCACTGAGGAGGGTCCTTCTCCAGGAGGGGCATATCTTGGTTGACAAGAGGCCTGGCCTACTTCCAGTTTTTGTTTTGTTCTGAGTCTCCCAGTTCAGTAAAAAAAAAAATTCTAAACGAACATTACAAACCTGGGTGCCTGGGTGGCTCAGTGGGTTAAGCCTCTGCCTTCGGCTCAGGTCATGATCTCAGGGTCCTGGGATCGAGCCCCGCATAGGGGCTCAGCAGGGAGCCTGCTTCCTCTTCTCTCTCTGCCTGCCTCTCTGCCTACTTGTGATCTCTGTTAAATAAATAAATAAAATATTTGATAAATAAATAAATAAAAGAATCTAAACTATCTTACTCATAATTTTATATGGATTACGTGCTAAAATGGTAATATTTTGCAGATATTAAATAAAATATATCATTTAATCTAATATCTGCAAAATATTATCAAGTAATTTGAGCTGTTTCTCTTTTTCTTTAAAGTTTCAATTTCACAGAAGGCCCATGTGATTTTTTTTTTTTAAGATTTTATTTATTTATTTGACACAGAGAGAGAGAGATCACAAGTAGGCAGAGCAGCAGCCAGAGACAGAGGGGAAGCAGGCTCCCTGCTGAGCAGAGAGCCCAATGCGGGGCTCGATCCCAGGACCCTGAGATCATGACCTGAGCCGAAGGCAGAGGCTTTAACCCACTGAGCCACCCAGGTGCCCCCCATGTGATTTTTTGATTGGTCAATGCTGGTCAAGGCTGTGGCTCTGATCCACTATCTGGGTCCAAACCTCCACTCCATTTACTAGTTATCTGAGGCTGAGCAGTCTTCTGTTCTCTGTGGGCCGCAGCTTCCCCCGGGACGAGGTACTGCTGGGGGAGGAGCCAATGAAATCACATAGACGTAACTCCAGCGGTTCTAGCACTCGGTACATGTCGGCTGCCGTTGCTCATTCAACAGAGAATTCCTGATCTTCTTCTGACAGGCTGGGGTGTGTGCTGAGCCTGAGAGACACAGATTTGAACCTGAAACATGCCCCCACCAGGCGCATCCGCAGCTCAGGCCTTGAAGAAGCAGGTTCACACCTGAGCTTTGCTACTATGTGATCCTGAGTCAGTCATGTTGCAGGGAGGGGGGACACATGGTCCCATCTGCAGAGGGAAAGGTGAGACATCCAGCTCAGATAGACCGTGATGACTCTGAGGCCATTGGCACAACTGTGCAACAACGGGGCAGGCCCTGTTTCCAGAAGGCAGGCCTTAGAGCTCAGAGCAGCCGCCCTGGATAATGGCATTTGCAACCCCAGCCCCAACAGCACTTGACCAGGGAGCCCAGGGACGGGATGAAGACTGGCCACTCCTAGCCCTAGGAGTGTGTGTGACTTGCTCCCTCTCCAGGCTCCAGCCTCTCTCCTCATTTCCCAGCCCGAGAGAAGGACCAAAAGGGCTGGGGGTGGGAGTGGGAAAGAGGGGATGAGGATGGGAGGGGGGCCTTGGCCTCCCTTTCACGGAAGCCTCAAGGTCAAGTACACTGTATCATCTCCAAATGGGACTGTGCTCAGCCACAGGGATGGGGGACTCTGTCATCACAGCCCCCCCCCCCCCTGCCTGGAGCACGTGATGAATCAGTCGTTCTTATAAATTTTGTCATTACCCTCTGACGAGAACTGCTAGGCAGTGTTTGTTCAAAGAACACCATCTTGGGGGCCTGCGTGGCTCAGTCCGTTAAGTGGCTGACTCTTGGTTTCGGTTCATGTCATGATCTCAGGGTCCTGGGAATGAGCCCGTGTCAGGGTCTGCACTCAGCAAGGAGTCTGCTTGAGAGCCTCCCGATCTCACTCTGTGCTTCCTGTCCCCCACTTTCGGGCACTCTCTCTTGCTCTCTAAAATAAATAATTTTTTTTTTTTAAAGCACCATCTTTTTTTTGTAAGATGTAATGTTCTTTGTTCTTTGTAGGGTTTATAATGTTCTTTTTTCTTTCTTTTTCTTTTTTTTTTTTTTTTAAAGATTTTATTTATTTATTTGACAGATCACATGTAGGCAGAGAGGCAGGCAGAGAGAGAGGAGGAAGCAGGCTCCCTGCTGAGCAGAGAGCCCTATGCGGGGCTCGATCCCAGAACCCTGGGCTCAATCCCAGGACCCTAGGATTACGACCTGAGCCAAAGACGGAGGCTTCAACCCTTGAGCCACCCAGGTGCCCCTAGATTCTTTTTTTTCCCTGCGAAGCGTTCCAAATCCAGCATGATTTTAACTTACAGCCCATCTCCATTTGGACCAGTCACATTCTGAGTGCTCGGTGCCTATCTCTGTCCACGGGCTTCTGTGTTGGGCATTGCAGTTCTGGACCACTGTGCCAGCCAATGAATGAATGCTGGGAGTGGCCATTTGGAGCCCAGGGAGGCGTGAGGGTGTGGTAAAGGGGCATAACAGAGATCGAATGGACCCAAGCCTGTGTAGTGGGTTCCAGAAAGCACTTGCTGGGTCTCTCTCCCCAGTGTGAGTCCTGGATTAGAGCTGCCTACCCGCCTTGGCAAAGGAGTGTCTCCCTGGGGGCTGCCCCTGAGAAGTCCAGCATCCTGCCCGCTTTCTGGGAGGGGAGGGGCAGGGCTTTGCAGAACGCAGACATCCCGGGCTTTCGGCCTCTGAGCTACGCGGAGGCCTTGCCTGTCTGCGTGGGGATCTGGCTCCAAGCAGGGTTGCTTTTGGCCAAGGGCGGTTGCAAAACTCCTGGAGCACAGACCAGGTACGATGTGTTCTTCAGAAAAGGTTATGAGGTTTCAGACATAACAGAGGTCCTGAGTATACAAATAGAGGACGTCCCAGGGCCGGTGTCAGAAGTGGAGTCATCAGACCCATACATCACGGGGTCAGCTTTGGCTGACGCATTTAGGGCACCTTGGGCTTGGAGGTGGCCTGGGGGTGGGGGGGACACTAGAAATTCCTGAGCTTGGAGGGGAGGTGTGTGGCGGGGGCAGTAGTGAACTAGTGTCTTCTCAAATGGGTCTCCAATGAACAGGGTTAGGACTATCACTTCAAGCATTTTCTGGGTTGGTCCTAAGGTACAGTGCGAAGAGGGTCAATGGTGAGAAGAACTGCCTGCACCCCCACCCCCCGATGCCCCGCCTCACCCAGGTTGATTCCTGCCTTGGGGGCCAAAATTGGAGGAATCTATGGCCAGTCTCTGCCCACATGGGGTTTCTGAAAAGTGAGTCCGTGTTGGAACAGTTAAGGCTGGCCAGGGGCAGCTTTCCTTCTGGTGATTTATGTTGCTGGGAACATTTTCTACAGAGGACCCTCCACTGGCCAAACAAGCATGTGGTTGAAAGGTCCAGCCAGGAGGATGGGACACTGGGCCTGGGGAGCCCTGGGGAGCCACTGAATGCCCCAGGCCGTGTGGCTTGTGGGGGCCACGACATAATTCTTGAAATCCTGCACAGGGATGGGGCAGTAGGGTGGCAGCCTGGGAAATGGAGTGGTGGCGGGCCAAATATTTGAGCATTAAGAAAAACTCTGCCAAGGTTGTTTGATAACAGCCACATTCCTGGAGGTAGGAGTAGGGCAGCAGGGAGCTGCGTTGGGCTGGGGCAGGGTCAGAAGCAATCCATGTACTGTCCCTGTGTTCACGTCCTCACGGCTTGGCTTCCTGGTAGAAAGTCCTAGGGCAAGCCTGAGTCTCAGCTTCTCGGTCTGCAAAATGGGGCTAATAATAACCCCTCCCTTCCTTGAAGGTTCAGTTTCCATGCCACCCAGGTGGAAGCACTTTGGGGAGCAGAGCACCCCACGAATCCGGTGGTTCCCCGCATGGGTGTTTTGTTTTTATTCATGCTACAGCTTTAAGTTACCATGTTGTTGGTTTATCAGGACTTTTAAAATGTTTCATTATGATAAATTTCAGAAGTGCTCAGAGATGGAGAGGCCGGGGTACGGAATCCCCGTGCCCTTGTGCTTCAGCGATTCTTAATATTTCATCAGGGCGATTTCGAACTCATATAATAATAATAATCCCTTTCATTAATTGAGTTCCCAAAAGTGCTTGAAGTCCTTTGAGCTAAAATCTCACTGGACCAATAACAAAAAAAAAAAAAAAAAAAAAAAAAAAAAAGATCTGCCCCCTCTTGGGAAAAAAGACTGTTTTTGTCTGTTAGGTGTTTTGGACTAACTGCAGCCTGTGATTGACTCTTCTGTGATGTCTAGCTGTTGGGTGGACAGTGTGGAATCACATGCAGAGCCTGGACAGCCCCGTGGTCCCCTCGCCCTCCCTTAAACCACGAGGGCAAGGCCCATTCTCTCAGGCGTTTGGGGGCCTCTGTTGACGCCGCTTTCCAACTGGCTGTAATTTGAAGGGAAAATGTTGTTCTGGAGTCTAAATGATTATTTACTAGAGAACCTTGGGAGTGGCTGGCGGGAGTAATGAAGGAGCTGGGGAGTCTGTTGTCTCGGTTGGCCTGCCGCGCAGGCGCCCCCCACCCCCACCCCCACCCCCCAACCCCGCCTCCAGAAGTGGTCACTTTGGGGGAGGATCGAGCATGTCCTTGCCTGGGTGTGAAGGGTTTGGGGGGAAAGGTTGGGAGGTGGGGAGTCAGAGGGGAAGGCTGATTGGGCTTGCTCTTGTCTGTTCTGGCTCAAAGTACCTGCGGGTAATTGAGGCTGCTTAACCTGTGGTTCCTTTTCTCGTCTATAAAGTGGGGTTGATGATGTACTTGGCCGCCCTTACTCCGGGTGGGTGTGAGGGTCAAATGTAAGCTCCAGGAGATGACCGTCTGTTTCGTTCACTGATCTGTCCCCTGTGCCTAGATCAGCATCTGGTACATAGTAAGTTCTCAATAAATGGTGGGAGGGACTAGGAGGGAGAGAGGGAACAGAGCGAGGGAAGGAAGAAAAACTACAGCCGTTGATCTGTTCCTCACAGATCTTTCATTTCAGAACAAGGAAATGTTATTAAAAGGCCCCTGAGGAAAAAAATGCCTGTTTCTTCTGGGCTTGGAATGCCTTCTTTACTTTTTCTTTTTTTTGTAGAGTCAGACAGAGAGAGAGGAGGAAGCAGGCTCCCCGCTGAGCAGAGAGCCCGATTCGGGCCTTGATCCCAGGACTCTGAGACCATGACCTGAGCCAAAGGCAGAGGCTTTAACCCACTGAGCCACCCAGTTGCCCCAGGAAATTATGTTCTTATCCCAGGTTTTTCTCCAGTGACATTTCATCTTTTAATTCAAATGTTTTGCATTTTCTCTGGCAAAATCCGCAGCCACCTCCCCTGTGTTCCCACACCGTTGTTCACACTTCTGTAAGGCCCAGAGAGGACACCATCGCTCTGCTTTGCCAATGCTGGTGGCAAGCTGGTCCTTAGATGCGTACCTGCATGGCTGGCAAGGTCATCTCCACGTCACCGTAGGGGACCCTGATACTCAGAAAGGGGGAAGTGACTCTCCCAGTGGATGCCGCTAGTGAATGGTTGGATTTAGATCTAGACCAAGCCTTGTCTAATTTCAAAGTGCTGCTCCGGGCCGCCCTTCCCGGCTCTGAGCCGTCAGTCCCTGCGGTTGCTAGGTGCGTCCTTGTCCTTTGCTTTTGGTTCTCCCTCTCCAGGCTTGGCGCGCCTCGTAGGTAGGAATGGAGCCCGTGGCTGTGTCGGCTGCTCCCCGGGTTAGCTCAGAGCTAGGGATGTGGGAGGGGTATAGTAATCGAATGTGGCTGCCTCTCTGTGATGGCCTGCAGCACTCCGGGCTCTGGACAGCTGTGTGGGGTCTTTTCCCCTCCCCACCCCGATTTCCCCAGGAGTTTATGAGCCCCGTGGGGGAGGGGCATGGCCTACTGGAGCCCATGGGCAAGAGGGTTCAGCACACGGTAGTAAGATTCCCATGGGACCGGCAGGTCCACCAGGGTTGGGAGGGGAAGGAAAGAGTGGAGGGGCTCCGAGCACCCCAGCGGCAACTCTGCAGACGAGGAGGGCTTTGTCTAGCTGTCTGTTGTAGTTGTAGTGTCCGTTGCAGGATCCAGGACAAAGTAGGATTAATAAATACGTACTGAGTGCGTGAGTGACCGCTGGGCCCTGCCTCCTGACTTCCTCCAGGGCTGGCTGGGTTCTCTGGCTACTGAGGGGCAGGTAGGCCGGGCTGAGGCACTACCCGGTGTGACCCCGTCCCCTGAGTGGACAGCAGCCCTCCTGCTCCTCACTGGTGTCACAGTTCTGCCTGCCTAGAGCGTGTCCCCATCACGCGGCTTGCTCAGCTAAGCATATCCCCTCGTCCACCCCCAGCCGCTGGAGCCCTCGCTGGCCCCGGGATTGTTTCCCAGGGTGGCTGGGCTATCTGCTCTGCGTTCCCCTTTCTCTTCTCACGAACCCGCCTCAGCTTCTCAGCTCCTGGATACTCCTGTCCCAAGTGGCCAGCAGGCTGGTCCTCTGGGGAGGGGGACACAGTGGACAAGCCACTAATCCCCGGCCTCGGGCATGCCCTAGAGCTTCCCTTTAAACGGCGTTCCGACCCCCAGCAGCACCACAGGTCACATTCCCAGAGAGCCTGCACATGAGGGCTGAGTCTGTTTATTTTCCGAGATTTCAAAAAACTTGACTTCTTTTTTTCCCTTTGACCTTAAACAAAACTTTTTTTCCTCCAACACTTACTTGTATTTTTAACTCCATGAGAAAATATGGTAAGGGAGCATATTTTCTTTTTAAAACTATCATTTTGAAAGATTTTTTTTCATTAAAAAATAATCTTTGGGAGTTGGAGAAAGAAAGGTGTGTTTTTGTTGTTGTTGTTGGTGGTGGTGGTGGTGCTGGCTGTGGGGACTGCTGGGGGCTGTTCTGCGCCCAGAGCTCTGGGTCTGCGCCCGTTCCAGGGACCCTGCCCCAAGCCTCCGAAGGGGCTCTGCAGGACCAGCCTACAGCTGTTTTGGTCATTGTTGTGATCAAGGATTTCTGGGCGCCTTTCCTCCCCTGAAGGCCTGGGGCTGGACCCAAGGAGGGCTGTGAAGAAGCACTTCCCTCCTGTGGCAGGAAGTGCTTAATGTCTTTGCTTTTTGAGATCCGGTGCTCCCAGCTGGGCAGGGCTTGTGCTCGGCTCGCACCAAGGGGGTCAAGTTGGCAATAGCCCATGGCGTGTTCACATCTCTGGATTCTCTTCTAGGGGTTGTAGGATCAGAGTTCCGGAGAGGGTCGATGACTTGGCCACAGTCTCACAGCCACTCGGGTGAGGATGGATGGAGTTCTGGACAGGAGCGGCTTCCCTGCTTCCTTGGTCCCTGTGCTGCCTGCCTCCCCCTCCCAAATCTCCCTGCGTCCCAGCCTTGGTTTGTTATTTGACTTCCTGGAGGTGTTTTGCTTTAAATAGAGAGCCAAGCTTTGGTCTCGCTGGGATAGCCTCGGTGTGGTTCTCTAGTTTTTAGTTTGTACCGCTATGTTCTTTGTTTAGCCACTATCAGGGTCAGGGAGGTCAAGCACATCTTTTCAGAAATATTTCTAGAATTTGAAACTGAGTCCAGTGATTACTTAACGATTGAGAAGCTGCTGTGTGCTTGAATAAAACAGAAGAGCTGGTCTCTGCTCACAAGGAATGCTTATTAGCAGAGGAGTTTGGATTAGGATAACCCCAAAGTGCTGCACGGCTTCCAGAAGATTGTCTCCTGCCTCTTCTCAGACCTCGGTCTCCTTCTGTCACCTCTGCTGCCACTTTGCTGGTTCAGTCTCATTCCTTCTCTCTCCTGCACCTTTGTAGTAGCCCCTGACATGCCTCCTGGTCTTGACAAGATTGTGATGGTTCTGAAGCCCGCATCTGACGTGTCTCCCTTCCACAAGCTGGCTCCTGCTTCTCCCCAGACTCCTCTCCCTCCCAGGTACCCCGAGATCCAGCCAGCCCCAGGGGTCCCTCTCTGCTTGGAGCGCTCTCCCACCCTCTGCTTGATGGGCACCTGCCTGTCCTTCTGTGTTTCTGTAGGCTTCTGTTCGCACAGGTCCCGTAGATCTCCTTGTTGGGCATAACCCTCTGCTCCGGTGTCTGTCTTGTCTTCTGAACTGGGCTCCTGTACGGAGGCAGGGGGCTTCCATCCTGTTCTCCTGGCAGCAAGCCCAGCGCTGTGTGAGTCTAAGATGGGAGGGTGTTTATTTAGTAAGTGCACCCGCGATAGGTGGGGAGGGTTGTTGCAAAGCAAGAGGGGCAGGAAAGGTGGTCTCTGGCGTGGGTAGAGGGAGAAGCTTTGAGAAAGTGAGACTTGAGTTGGCCCTTAAGGGGTGAGTTGACATTAGATTGGTGGTTGGATTTGGGGTGCAGGGTGTTGGGGGGTGGGAACAACATGACGGGGGCTGCCGGAGCCACCGGTGGCAGGTGGAGACCTGGAGGCCCCGCCACAGTGGTGAGCAGCTCTGGGCGGTGATCTGACGGGGACTTTTTCTCTGTCATCTTTACATTTCCTGTGGATCGCTCTCTTCCACTTCTGTGAGCTGGCATCAGAGGCAAAGGAGGGGTCCTTTGGACTTCCCAGGTGGCACCCAATTCAGCAGGACGCCCAGTGAAGCCTGTGTACCCTGTTAGCTACGTCTCTGGCATCCTTGGAAAGACAGGTGTCTGGCTATGAGCCCCTTTTGGGATCGGCCGTTTCGGTTGTACTGGGTGAGTGGGTGTGAGTGAAGGCCTCAGCTGCCCAGGGTGTGACCGTGGCTTCGGTGGGCGCTGGTGGGCCCAGAGCCGCTCTGCCGAGCCAGGAAGGAACCGTCTTTGAGGACCTCTTCCTTCTTCCTTGCCTTTCACAGGTGCCTGGTGCCTTTGCTCAGCGCTTATCCGCTCATTGTTTTCAGGCTGTGCCTTGGGCCGGTCGCTATGCTGGGGGTCTTTCAGAGAGTTCTAAAAAAAATAAATAAGCCCCAAACTTAGTTTTTACCCTCAGGGAATAAGTGGGTTTGAAGTTGTGCACAAACTGAAGGATGCGATGTGCCAGGATGGGGTGGGGCTCTCCAATCATTTTGACTTGATGGTGGTGAGAGGACATTGCACAGACCCAGTTCGAGACTCTGCTGGTGTTTATTGAGCACCTGCTGTGTACGCGGGATCTCTTGTTGGACCCTCACAGCGCAGCCCCCTGAGGTCAGTGCTCTGCTCATCTGCTCACTCACTTGCTCGTCAGGATTCTGGGGCTCCGCCCGCTGAGGAAGCAGACTCTTCCCCCAGGAGCTTGCATCCCAGTGGGTCCGTGAGAGGCCGTGGAAAGCAGCAGAGAGCTGTTCTTTCCTACGAGGGCCATGGCTCCAGTGAGCCGAGGAGCTCCGGCAGAGGCCAAGACGCCTATCCCAGTGGTGGTCTTTCGGACCACATCACACTATGTTCTTCCAGTTCAAGAGTTTCCGGACTTGTTTTTCAGTGTCTTAGAAACATGTTGTTCAGGCAAAATTACTCACTGGAATGGTTCCTAAGGGATGCCAGGGGCAGCCTGTGGGGCCCTCGTGAAGTCATTTGGAAACTGTGGTCTAGCCCAGCTCTCGTGTGGTCAGTGAGTCTGGAGGAGAGAAGGTGCCTCCGGCCTCATGATGACATTGTGACGGAGTGCCTACCTGTGTGCACTGCCCATCCCTCCGCCCCTGGCTGAGCAGCCCCTTCCTCTCCCAGTGCGCCCAGCTCCAGTGACAGCGAGCAGCCCAGTGCACGTGCTCTCGTGTCAGGACTGCGGATTTCTCCTCCACCTCCAAGTGGCCTTCTCCCTAAAGCAAAATGCCACCCAGGAGTGAAAAATCCGCCTGCCCTCCGAGCCCAGCCACCAGGAGTGCTTGCGAGTTGGCAGCTGGGTTTTTAAAATTGTGAGGTGCACAGGAAGTAGGCCTGGGAGGGAGGAGAAAACAAATACTCTGCTTTGTAGCACGCACCACGGATGCTTAATTGAAGATGCGCATGTCACCTTCTAGAGGGCAAGCTCCACGATTCACCCCCGAGTCAGGGGTCGGCACTGCTGGCGGCTGCTCCAGCAAGAGGCGGGAGCCTGCACCCCAGAAGAGCAAGGACACACGTGTATAGTGGGGAGGGAGAGGAGGACCGGCAGTCCTGTCTGGAGAGAGACATCAGGGTGCAGTTAGCCAAGGGCAGAGGCTGCCTTACTGACCCCTACACAGTGGCTCAGCTTAGAAACTCACAGTGCCAGAAAGGGAACAAGTTTCCCGCAGTTTCCTCCCCATCCTGGGATGAAATAGCCCATCAGGAGATCGTCTCACCTGCCTTCTGTCCCGAGGAGGTCCGTAGCACCCGTGTTCTAGAACACTCTCCCTTAAATTACTGTATTGACCTAGAGGTTTACAAAAGCCTCCCGGGCAGTTTTTCCGGGCAAGCTTCTCATTGAGGCGTGTGGTCCGTGTAGAAAAGTACAGAAGCCATAATGAACTGGGTTTTCCCCAAGGCGCACACATCCTGGACACAGACCCCCCGGAGCCTTCTCCATCCGCCGTCCACCCCAAGGGGGTTCTGGCACCGGGGGTTGATCTTGCCACCTTTGAATGCGAGAGCGGTGGAGTCCTCTCATGACTGCTGTCCCACATCTGGCTTCTTTCGCTCACCCCAGTGTTTGAGTTTTGGCCCGGGGGTGACATGGAGCTGCAGTTGGCTTGTACCGCATAGTACCCTACTGTCTTGCATGCACACTGGATGTTCACGGCAACCCCAAGGGCAACACGGGGTGGGGAGGGTCCTTCCCGTCCTGTAGAGAAGGAAGCTCCCAGCTGGGGAGGGGAGGCTGCCTGCCGAGGTCACGCAGTTCTTTGGAGGTAAGCTGGGGCTCCCCAGGTATCTCTTCCCCTCATCTCCACACCCCGTAACAGTACAGTGAGAACCTCCTCCTCTAATTTGACGGAGTATATTCTGGAACGTGTCACCCTCCCCCCCCAACCCCGGTCTCATGTAAATCCTCTGGTTGCGGTAGGAGTTCAATTCCACGTAGTCTTTTGTTCTATAGAGATGGAGACTGTCCTTTGCTCCTCTGCAAACTAACTCACATTCCCTCGAGGTCACCCCTGGATGGCTGGCTGAGGGATGCTGGCCTCCTTGAACTCACCCTCCCTCCAACCCTGTAATTACCCATGTTGCTCACCTCAAGTCCTTCCTTAGTTAGCTATGATTCTCAAACTGGGAACCCAGCTAGAAAACCTCCCGGGGTTGGCTTTCCTGGGAAGGCTGCCTCCGGCGGTCATGTTGGGAACCTTTTCCTTGGGCCTTGTGTTGAGGTGGAAACAGGCAGAAGTACCTACTTTGTCCTAAAAAAACACTGATGGTGCTCTGCTACGAGGACCTGTCATTTTCTCCTGCTGCGAACGCCATTCCTGCAAAGCCCTGACTCCTGGAAGCCTGCTCAGGGAACGTTCTGTGCTCCAGCTGCTCCTTGTTCCTTGTCTTTAAATGGGATGTCTGTTGTCAGGGAGACCCGCCCCACCACGGCCTCCCCATCACAGCAGCGAACTGTGTTCATAACTCTGGCTATTTATTTCTGGGCCCTAAAGGTCAAACACCCTTTCATTTCCTGGAGAAGTCTGGAATTGTGTCCCTCTGAGGAGCTGAGGCAGGATTGTAGGTTGAGCAATGGCCCAGATGGGAGCGGCTCTGGGCTACATCCCATCTGACAGCTGCTAAGGAAGTGACTTGATCTTTCTGGGAGTGATTTGTCCCTTTGCCCTAGAAATTTTGCTATTGGCTCTTTGGTGCTCCAAAAGCCCCTGGCTCTCCTTTGGGTTACTTTGACCATGTTTCCTTGCCATTTGAAGTCTGGGTTTTCTGAATTCCCATTCTGGTTTTGCTTCTTAGCCAAACCTAAATAGTAAATGTGTAGTGTGCACAGCACTGTTCCCCCTGCCTGTGCCAGTGGCAGACGTTGCTAATCAATTCTGGCACTCCTGTCCACTGAGCCCAAGGCTTGTATTACGTCCTGGCATTCCAGGCAGCCACCACCATTTATTTGGAGCTCCCAGGCTTCATGAAATCTTTTTGCCATTGTAGCTCCAAGTGGTACAAACAGAAATCCTGCTTTCTGCCAAGGAAACTTGATTTCCTATGAAAGGCTCACAAATGAATGAAAGATGCCTTTTTTCTTTTTCTTTTTCTTTTTCTTTTTTTAAGATTTTACTTACTTATTTGACTGGGAGGGAGATCACAAGCAGGCAGAGAGGCAGACAGAGTGAGAGGGGGAAGCAGGATCCCTGCTGAGCAGAGAGCCTGATGTGGGGCTCAATCCCAGAGATCATGATCTGAGCTAAAGGCAGAGGCTTCACCCACTGAACCACCCAGGCACCCCAAAGATGCCTTTTTGAAGGATTTGTTATTCCCTGGACATTTCCCCTTTCCGGGTGAGGGGGCAGGGAGTGGGTGGTGAGGCAGGTCTTGGCTAGTGGGCATTTTGAATTCAGGAGTACACATTCCTTTGGGATGTCACTGCCTCCGGAATCACACTTTCAAGGAGGTGAGAAGATAGTAGCATCCATACATGGGCTCAGTCCCAGCCTCCTGGGGTCTCATAACCATAGACGGTTAGTGGAGTCCTTAGAATACATCAGAGATAAACGTGTGACTTGTTGCAAGTCCCCAGTTTGGAACAGACTCACTTCTGTTTCCTGGGTGAGACACCACGTGGTGGAAGGGCGGCTCTTACTGGGAGCGGGGCAGCCTGAGGGTAGCGGTCACTCTCTGAGTGGCATTGGTCTGAGTGCCTTGTGCTCCTTGCCCTGCACGTTTGTTTCCAAGGCAGAACTCCAGGCCCCCCGGAGTCCTTCCCGGCTCTGCTCAGGAGAGCTGGTTGTCCTTTCTCTCTGGTGGCTGAGGGCGGCACTGGGGGCCCGTTGGAGCGCTGGCAGTTCCTCCCCCGGTCCCACCTTTGTTACCTGCCCCCCCAAATCCCCACCCGGTGCGCCGTGTTTTTACAGCTGGACTGGCTGGGGTGCGTCGGCCTCCAGCCAGCCCACCTGGTGGTTTAAAACCAGACTTAATCAAAACGTAAATACTTCTTGGGGCCAGAAAGCAGGTCTTTCCAGGTGTTTGAGCAGAGGCAGCAGAGTTCAGGAGCCCCGAGAAGTGGGTGGGACCTGCCAGGCTCCTTCTCCACAGAGGTCTGGGGTTCCCTGGGGCCTCTGTCAGGGGCCTCTAGAGGAGCCACCGGTCACTGCAGCGACCAGTGTCCCACCTGCCCACTGCGGCTTGTGGATGCTGTCACTAGGGCAAAGGTGGTTCTGGTGGTGACAGTATCTGCTCCTTTCCTCCTTCCCCAATGCCCCCTCCCTCTCCCCACTCTCCCTCGGAGTCAGTGACAGGAGGCAGCATTTTACAAGGAGGAACTCAGAGAGACTCAGATGTGACCATCTCAGGATGGCTCTGTGAGTAGGAGGACAGTTGCATGCATTTATGGAGGGCTAACTTTTCACCTAGTCTGGACTCTGAGGATCAGCAGTGACCAAGGCAGATGCCATCCCTGCCCTTGGGCAGAGGTAGATGGACAGTGGACCAGGAAGCACATAAGATCATGTCATGTGGAAAGAAACAATGTATAAATACATAAACAGGAATAATTCCCGATAGTGATGAATACTGTGGAGTTGATGAGATGTGGCAGGATTCGTTGGTGTCGGCGGGGGGGGGGGGGGCGGTCTCTGCAAGGGGAGGTGCTCCCGTAGAGTGGGCCGGGGAGCCTCCGTGGGGGGCACGCGAGAACAGGTGTCAGAAAGGAGTCATCGTGGGAGATGGGCAGGAGCTCAGAGCTGGGCAAAGGAGGACATGGGGCTGTCCCATGGCCTGCGGGTTTGGGGGTGGCAGGGGCCCAGCAGAGAGGCAGGGGATGCAGGTTGCGGGAGGCGTTTGGATGCTGGAGGTCATTGGAGGACTTTAAGGGAGGGAGTTCCATGACTTGATTTGGGTCTGGCCAGGTCTGGCCACTGGGTGGAGACGGTCTAAAGGGGCGAGAACAGGGAGGTGGCAGAGCAGGAAGGCGGCCGGTCCAGGTGGGGGGTAAGAGGGGATGCCAGCCTGGTCCAGGTAGCAGCGGGGCAGACAGAGGGAAGGTGCAGCGGTGCGCTCTGCATGAACCCCACACGCTTATGGGTAGACTTGGTGCGGCATGTAAGGCAAGGAGGGAAAGTGAAGATCTGAGGACCAGCACCCAGCACTGTCCTCAGTGTCCCCAGCTGTCTGCTCTGGGCCTGCTTCGGGCCCCGTCCCCGTCTAGGGGTGGGGGCCTGAGCACCCCCACCGAAGTGCTCCCTCCGTACAGGCAGATGAGACTGCAGGGAATTTGCAGACGGAGCAGTTCTCTTCATGAGAGTCGCTTGGGCAGCTCCTTCCTTCTCCTCCCTCCCCCCTTCCTTCCCTTCCTTTCCCGGAAGACTTGCTGCCAGGCGCAGGTCTGGTGGCAGTTACAGGGAGGCGAGACCTTTGGGCCTGGGATGGAGCTCTGCCAGCCCTGCCTTTTAGGGCAGCTGGGCCTTCACAGCTGCCACCTCCGGGGACACACCTGAGCGACTTCATGGCCTCTGCCACCAGCCTCTGCCTGCTAGTTTTGGGGGCCGGGGATCTCTTGCATCGGGTCTGGACAAATGTGAAGGACTCCCTTAGGGTCTGAGGATGAAAATGATATCAGGAAGTCGTGTTGCCAAGTTTCCTTCAGCAAGGAGGGCAAGTGGTTATGATTCGGGTGTCCAGGAGAGGAGGGCGTGACGTGCCTGCATTTTCCAAACCTCAGTTCGGGGCGCTGGCCCTGAAAGGTGACCATCCGTGTCCTTATGGGGGACAGGATGCGAAACTCTGGGACTGAGCCAGTGGGGCGTGGTGTCCTTTCTGTGTCTGCCCTCGTCCCCGTGTAAAGTCACGGATGCAGGGCTGGCTTCTGCCTCCGGGTCTGCTGCGGGCGCGCGGCGAGTGTGAGTAGGTAGGGGAGGGAGTGCATGAGTTGCCCCTGGTTCTCCGCACGTCTCTGTGCCTGGATGGGTACTCGTCAGGTGCTCAGCCGCTCACCGTGTGCAGCCACGGAGCCCTCGAAATGTGGCCAGTTTGAACTGGGATGTGCCATAAGCATATAATATACACTGGAATTCTAAGACCTAGGATGAAGAAAGTAAAATGTCCCATTAACACTTTTTTAATGCTGATTACATGTTGCAGTGGTAACATTTTGGATTTATGGAGTTAAGTAATGTACGTTATTAAAATTAATTTTACTTGTTTCACTTTCCCTTCTAAGGTGGCTCCCAGCCAGTTTAAAATTGCCCACGTGACTTGCCTTGTTTCAGTCGGAGCCTCTGACCTCCTGGCTCCAAGGCCTTGGCTGAGGGGTTTGGTTTTTTTTTTTTTGAAAGAACTGGGTTGGAATCCCGACTCTACCATTCCTGACGGTTACCAAAAGCAGGACCCCGAGTCTCAGTTTCCTCACCTCTGAAATGGGGCCGGGCAGCCAGACCTCAGGAGCTGACATCGGAATAGAAAGGAGACAGGAAGTGCCTCGTGTCTGTGGGCCCGAGATGTTTCTCGGGGAGGCGGGCTCTGATTCCGGGGGGTTTTAGCCAGGCTCTGACTGACCCCCGCTCCTGGGACTTAGGTTACAGGCTGTAATGATGAACTGGAGGGGGCGTGAAGTAAAAAGGCAGATAAAATCGCAGCTCACCATTCCTCAATTTTCTCCTCCATCAGAGCCGGACCTGCCTTGTCTAGTCACGGGGTGGAGACAGGTCGGCCTGTGAAGAACGTCCCCCAGGAGTAGCAGCGAATGGCTGTTATTCGTGTCATTTTCTTGGCCATCCCCCAAGCTTTCTGCATCCAGCACTTTCTCCAGAAGCTTTGGAAACAGAGACTTTAGGTGATGGGTAGCAAGTGAAGGCACATTGCCTGGACGTGCTCCTTGGCCTGACCCCAAGGTCAGGTGCGGCCAGCGGTGAGGGCTGGTCCGTTCCAGCTGCACAGGGACGCAATGATGAGGTTCAGACTCTGGCCCGGAAGCGTGTTCCCCAATCCTGCCATGCTTGGAGCAGCACCCGGAGCCTCGCAGGGAGGGGGGCTCCCTGCTTCCAGGCCCAGGGCTCTCAGAAGCAGCAGGAACCCCCTGGGCAGAGCGGGGAGCAGGTGGAAGAAGGGTCAGGCTCATTTCTGAGTCCTGAGTGGAAAGAAGCATGGCACGACCTGCTTCTGGGGTGACACCTCTGCTGGGTCATTCCTGCAAACACTTATCTAGTTATGTGCCAAGCAATGTCCCTGACACCGGTCCCTGGTGAGCAGGAGGGATGCGGTCCCTGTCCTCTTGGATGGGAACCTAGTGAACACATAAGTTCCAGCATCGCCTTTAAGGGAAAGACTGGGGAACAGTGGGAGAGAAAAGTGGAGATGTGACTCTTGGACTGATTGCACTAGGGTTCAGGGAATGCTGTGACACTAATTGAGATGTGACCACTCGGCCAGTGAAGTGGGGGTGACTTGGGTCACGGTGTTCAGAGCAGCCTTATTTGTAATGGTAGAAATTTGGAAATAATAACTTATGTGTCTCCCCGTGCAGAGTGGTTGAATTGTTTTGACAAAACCCGTGAGGATACATATTAAAAAAATGTTACTCTCTTTAAGCTTGAAATGTGTCATTAAAAACAATGATACTGGGTCACCTGGGTGGCTCCATCGGTTAAGAGTCTGCCTTTGGCTCACTTCAGAATCTCAGGATGCTGGGATCCAATGCTGTGTCAGGCTCCCAGCTCAGAGGGGAGTCAGCCTCTCCCTTTGTTCCACCTGCTTCTGCTCTCTCTCTCTCTCTCAAATAAATAAATAAAATCTTTAAAAAATAAATAATGACACTGGGTATATATCTGGCAAAGGGATGGCATCTGCAAAGGCCCTGGGGCAAGAAGAAATACGTGTCTCAACGAGGAAATAAGTGAAGGCCTGGCTTTGGCCCAGAGGCCACCCCACTTTGGGCATCTTTCTGTTCAAAAGTCTTCTGCCTCTGGGCTGGGGAGAGGCCCGTACAGAGCCTCGGGAAGGCCTTTCTAGGAGTCCTTGGTGTGAGTTCAAGGACGGTGTGATGGTGGGGGAAATTGAACTGTTGGGGCAGTGCCTGCCTAGGCCAGATTTATGGGAGGGGAAAGCCTTTGGGGTGAGTCAGCCCTCTGGTTGGAAGAAAGAAAGCCTAACTGAGCTTCTGCCAAGGACCCATGGTGATTCCTTTCTCCTTTTGTGGAGCAATTTGCCTGCTAAACAGGCCGTCGGAGTGGAGTGAATCACTGTTTCCCCCTCTTTGTTAATCACAGACACCTCTGAGCAGGTCTGTTCAGCCCAAACTGCACGCACTGATGGGCTTGGATGCCTGGACGAGCAAGCCAGGCAGGTCCCTCAGCTCCGTGTCCATGTGCGCCTCTTCCAGAACTCACCGAATTGGGTCAGGGGCTCTTGGGCCCTGGGAACCAGGATTGCAGACAGAGGACCACAGACCTGTCTGGCACCTTGCTCTTCTGAGATAGAAATGGAGGCCCTAAGGTGTCCAGTCTGAGGTCGCACAGAGAAACAAGGGGCCTGGCTGACATCTGCCCTCCGGAGCGCTTTGTCTTGATCCTGATCTTGGGTCTCTGTGTCCCTAGCCAAGATGAGTCCTGCTGACCTCTTCTGGGGAAAGATGCACTGTGTCTGACTCTGGCCGCTGAGCCTGGTGGGTGGGGTGGGAAGCGGGCATGTGAGGTTCTGGCTGGGGCCACCCCCTGCAGGTGCTTCCTGCCAATGGTCTGCTGGGGAGCACTTCCCCCCTCCTCCGTGTGACTCGCCGGCTGCCATGGCCTCCAGCCTGTATTGGGTGCAGGGCAGGGTGCTGGGGGCCGTGACCTCCACCCTGCCAATCCCTCCTGCAGGCGTCTGTGCCAGGTGGTGGTTAGAGGGTAATGGGGAGCTGTCTGAGAAAATGCTGTATGACCTGTGTGACTCACTCCTCCCCTCTGGGCCTCTTTGTCCCTAGCCGCTCAGTGAGGGGCCCCTCCCAGCTCTGACATCCATTAGTTCTGAGTCTGGTGGAGAGAAGGGGATAATTACAGCCCTCTTTCACTGAGCTGTCTTCACTTTGCCAAAGGCTTTACACGCATCATCTCGGGACTTCTGTCTGTGAGGCACAAAGGAGTCAGTTGCAATGAAGAGGGGTTGGGTAATATGCCCAGAGTGGCACAGCTAGGAAAGGACACAGCTGGGATCTGAAGCCAAGCAGTCTGGCTCTGGAACAGATGGTCTTTAAAAAAAAATAAATTACCTATTGAGAGAAAGAGAGAGAGAGAGGAGAGAGAGAGAGAGAGGATTTGCTAATGAGGAGAGGGGCAGACAGAGAGGGACAAGCAGACTCTGTGCTGGGTGTGGAGCCTGACTTGGGGCTCGATCTCACGATCCTGAGATCATGACCTGAGCCAAAATCAACAGTCAGACACAACTGACTGAGCCGCCTAGGTGCCCCTGGAACGTAGGATCTTAATCACCAGTGTGTTAGGCTGAATAAGGATCCTTCAAAGATGGTGACACCCACGCACCACCTGTGAGTACGTTGCCTCTGCATGGTGAAAGGGACTTTTCAGGAGTTAAGGATCTTGAGATGGGAAGGTTATCCTGGGTTATCCTGGTGGGTCAAGGTCATCACAATCCTTATAATAGGGAGGCTGAGGGAGATTTGACGGCAGAGTGAGAGGTCAGTGATGAGGCTGCTGGCCTTGAAGACCAAGGAAGGGACCACGAGCCAAGGAATGTAGAGAAGCTTCTAGAAGCTGGAAAAGGTGAGGGGACAGAGTGTCCTCCAGAAGGAACCAGTCCTGCACACACCAAGAATTAAGCCCAGTTTCAGACTTCTGACTTCCGGAAATTTCGCATCATAAATTCATATTATTTGAAGCTACTAGATTTGTGGTAATTTGTTAGAGCATCGATAGGAGGCTCAGACCATCATATTTGATGCGCTGTCTCCTTGTGGCAATCTCTGGTTTTTGCATTCAAATTTGGATTCTGAATTCCTAAGAGTAGAAATCTAATCGGCCAGATAGAGCTCTCCTTGGCCATTTCACAATTACTGAAGCATTTCAGAGGAAGACTTTGTAAGGCCAGCTGCCTCATCGCTGCAGAATAGTAATCTGCTGTGAATGGAATTAGGAGGAGGAGGCAGAGAGGGAAAGTAGTCATGGGGGCTTGGGACCCCCGCATAGACTCTGCCCTCTGTAAGTCCCCACCTGGACACTCCCCTTCCCCAGGCATCGTCTTTAGTCTCCTGGGAGTGGTCACCTACAGCGGGGTCTGTACCGTATGCCCAGCGCATCTTGGTGGGCCACACACTTTCCTAGCTGGGGCCACAGTGCAAAGCAGCAGGTGGCTGTGCCCCAGGCCCTTGCAGGTAACGCAGATGCTATGGCTCACTCCCAGTACCAGTGTGCTCGTGGGAGAAGTAGCCCAGGAGCTTGGCTGGGTCAGGAGTTTAAAGGAGGCAGTTCTTTCTGCAGAGCTGCTGCCTTGAGCTGATCTTTAAGGACCCAAGTACCAGCTCTCTAGAACCCAAGGTGAAGCCATCTAGTTGCTTCCAGGAACACACAGCACCAGGTCCCTTTACCTTCACTGGAATGTGGCTAAACTGCTTATAGACCCATCGTAAGGATGCCTAGGACCGGAGAGCTCCTCCACCCAGCTCCTTGTCTGGAGAAACTGAGGCCCAGAAAAGGGAAGGCACACTCAGGCAAATGTGGCCAGGATTCCTTAATGGGAATTCCAAGATCTGAACCGATAGGGGATCTTTCTTGCTCACATTAAGACAGGAAATTCACTCATTCCTTCCTTCAACAACATTTTATTGTGGACTTGCTTGGTGCCAGGCACTGGGTACTGTCACGGTCCTGGCTTCCAGAAAATAACCTAATGGGTCAAGAAGAGTGGATGGTAATAAGCAGGACTAATAGATAAATGAATAAAACTATTTCAGGTTGTTAGAGTTTATAAAGTGAATCCACAAGATGTGGTGATGGGATAATGAAAGTGCCCAGGAGACAGAGTGATCAATGAAGGCCTTAAGAGGAGGTGACTTCTCAGTTGGAAACCAGAGGTAGAGTCATGGGAAGAGTGTTTCAGGCAGAAGGAACAGCCAGGAGATAGCTCGGAGTAGGAAGAGCTGGTGTATATAAGAAACAAATGACAGCCCAGTGCAACTGGAGCAGAGTGAACCCAGAGATGAGGCCGGAGGAGGACAGGTGGGCTCAGCCGGCAGGGCCTTCTAGCTCATGGCCAAGAGTTCAGGGCCATGGGGAGCTACTGGGGGGACTGGAAGTCATTTGCATTCTTAGAATGCCACAGGCTGTAATGGACAGTTGGTTGGGCAGAAAGCAGATGGAGGCAGGGAGGCTGCTGCTATTACCCTGTGAGGTGTGATGGTGGCTTGGCCCAGGTCCATGGCCACAGAGGAGAAGGGAGATGGCAGAGTCAATATGTCCATGCCGGACATGATGGGACTTGATGGATGGTTGCAGGTAGAAGGTGGCATTAGTTAGCTATAGCTGTGTAACAAATTACCCCAAACTTAGCAGCTTAGAATGACAACAGATGTTTGTTGTCTCATGGTTTTGGTGGGTCAGGAATTCAGGGGTGACTTACCTGGGTGGTTCTGGCTCAGGGTCTTTCATGAGCTTGTAGTCAAGATGTTGGCAGGGGCTGCTATCATCTGAAGGCTTGACTGGGGCTGGAGGCTCCACTTCCAAGGGGCTCATTCACATGCTTGGCAAACGAATGCTGGCTGTTCGCAGGAGCTCTCAGCTCCTCCCTCCCCAAGCCTCTTCATAGGTCTGCACGAGAGCCCTTCAAGCAAATGATCCAAGAGAGAGCTGGGCAGAAGGCACAATGACTTTCATGACGTAGCCTCAAAGTTCTACTCCGTCACTTCCACCAACATCCTTTTGGTCATATGGGTTCAGTGTGGGAGGGAATCAGGCAGGCTGTGACTACCAGAAGGCAAGAATCACTGGGCCATCTTGGAGGCTGCTTACCGTAGAGACCAGGAGAAAGATTGGATCAGGGATGACACCTAGGATTTTGGCCCACGTGGCTGGTGCCACTCACCGAGAAGGAGAGGCTGCAGGAGAAGCACATTTTGGGTGTCGGTAGAGGGAATCAAGAACTCTCTTCTGCACTCCAGTTTGGGAGACTTCGCCTCGCACTGGAAACTCTTCTCTCTCTCTAATGGCCTCTGTGCTGCACTGGTTTGGGGCTTATGTGGTCTCAGTCTTTGGGGAAACTTTCTGAGGGCCCAGTTCTCATGCGTCACTTGAGCTAACTCCATGTCAGCCTCACGGACTGGGAGTTATGAACCAGGCATTCTTTAGGTTCAAATCCCCGCTTAGCCACTTAGTGGCTGTGTGGCCCTGGGCCAGATACTTGTCCTCTCTGGGCTTGTTTCCTCATGTGCACAGTATATCTACTTTGCTCTGGCATCCTGAACCTCAGAGGAAATGGAGCTGAAACACTCAGCTCAGGGCCGGGCTCTCCCTTTCCTATCTGTACCCCAGAGCTCCCAGCCCTCCTGTGGGCTGTCATATCTTCATCATCACATACCCAGGTCGCTGGGTGGGTTTTGATTGGGAAGGATTTCTAAAGAGTCTCTTCAGCTTCTTTTAGGTGGGTGATGCAGACATTCTGAGGGCAGCAGAAGTAATTATTACTCATAGGGAAATGCAAATATTTTTACGAATATCCTATGAAAAATCAGGGCATTTTTTTTTCCTGAGCAAATAGTCCTGTTTATTTCTCCAACAAAATAGCCACAGCTGGGCTGCAGGGGCCAGCTTCCGCTGCCAGTGGCTTTTCTCAGGGGTCAGCTTGGCCCTCCTCCCCCACCCAGCCTTGCTCTTCTGTAACCAAGAGAAAACACACTGAAGACAAAAGTGACCAAATTTGGGCTTTGCTGAGAGAAGAGGATGACTTTTGCAGTGAAAAGTTAGTTTTTGTGGCCAAACTTTTTCAACTGTGAAAACCGGTGTGGACAAAGTATAGTAAGCCCCAACACACATTTGAAATATGGTTTTCCTTGGAAAGGACGTTTTAAAGAAGGTCATCAGTGCTTGCAAGACGATGAGGTGTCTGCCTTCCCCGAAAGGAAATTGCTCTAAACTCCTAAAGAGACAAAGAGGAGTAGAGAAGAAAATGGGAAGCCCCAGTGTGAGGCAGCGCGGGGAACCGGGGTGAGGAGCAACAGGGTTTAAATCGTGTTAGCGCCCTCCTGCTGCCTGGTGCGGCTCTACGGCTTTAGACACAGGCTCTGTCTGACCCTCACAGTAGGCATCTGGATATTCTTCAAACCAATCGTGAAACTGACCCAGAGAGGTTGGCGAGGTGGCCTGTGGTCACTCAGCTCAGGGATAGAAGAGCCAGGAGCCCAACCCTCCCTGTTGGATGGGAGCCCTGACCTTCTCTTTCCACGCTGCCCAGGGAGAAGGGGTCTAAGTTCAGGGTTGGGACAGCGGATGCTGGGACTGGGGGAGACCTAACTGAGGGGAGGGGCAGGGGAGACGGTCTGCACCCTGCCCCTCCCAGGAAAGACTGTTGTGTTTCCATTTTTTCTGTTTTTTAAAAAAAGATTTTATTTATTTATTTGACGACAGAGATCACAAGTAGGCAGAGAGGCAGGCAGAGAGAGAGGAGGAAGCAGGCTCCCGGCCGAGCAGAGAGCCCGATGCGGGGCTCGATCCCTGGACCCTGGGATCATGACCCGAGCTAAAGGCAGAGGCTTTTACTCACTTTGTTTTTTTAAAGATTTTATTTGTTTATTTGAGAGAGAGAGAAGGAGAGCAGAGCGCGGGGTGGGGGGGTGGGCAGAGAGAGAAACAGGTTCCCAGGTGAACAGGGAGCCTGACACGGAGCTCCATCCCAGGACCCTGAGGTCATGACCTGAGCCGAAGATAGACACTTAACGGACTGAGCCGCCCAGGCGACTCCTGCGTTCCCATTTTGAGGGAGGAAAACACAGGCTCAGAAAAGACTATTGTGCGTGATGAGTTTTTTGATGTGTGTGTTTATTTTAAAGTCCATTTGGAAACCATCTCTTCTCTTTGGGCCTGTTTCTCTATCTGTTGTTCTGTCTACTCATCCGGGATGTGCTCTGTGTCAGGCATCGGGGGTGCTCGGGGGATAGCAGGGGAGGGGACAAGATCCCTAACCTCCTGAAGCCCACATTCGTGTGGAAGGGAGGGGCAGAGACAGGGAAGAAGCAAGGAGCAGAATAAACAAGCCACGCAGAATGTTACAAGGTGGTACGTACAAGAGAAATGAAAAAGCAACAGAAAGGGAGGGTTGAGGAGAGGTGGGCACAGGTCGTGGCACTAAAGAGGGTGATTGGTGAGTGTTACTTTGGAGGGAAAGAAAAGTTTTGGAACGAGATAGAGGTGGTGGTAGCACAACATTGTGAATGTTCTAGATTCCACTTCATTATTCATCTAAAACTGGTTAATTTCGTACTATATTTATTTCACTTCTGATTATTAGGGGAAAAAAAAAAAAAGGCAGTCAGGGTCAACCTCACGGAGAAAGCGAGATCTGTGCAAAAACTTGAAGGAGGCAAAGGGCTTACTTAACCCTGAAGGTGTTTTCTTCCCAGGAGAGGGAGGAGGGTTCCGGGCAGATCAGCTCAGGCAACCACAGACCAGTGGGCCAAATCCAGCCTGCTGGCTGCTTTGGTAATAAAGTTTTATTGGAATACAGCCCTTGTGTTTACATATTGTCTGTGACCCAGAGACTTCATCTGGCCCTTACAGAAAATGTTTGCTGACTCCTGAGCTGGAGCAGAGGGCCTCAGTGGGGACGGTGCCCGGGGTGTTTGAGGACTTCAAGGAGAGTGTAGTGGGAGTGAGGGACCAAGCCAGGGAGTCGGGGCTGCTGAGGTCAGAGAGGGAACGGATCCAAATCATGTAGCCCCTGCCTGCTTCTCTGTGGCGTCCTCCGACGAACACTGGACAGACGCTGACATCATGCTGATGGGAAAGTTGTACGTGTGTGCAGTGGGGGGAGTCGTGGTTGGATAGAGAGATGGCTGAACTCAGATTCAGAAGATCTGGGCTTGAGACCTGCTCTCTGTTCTCAGCTCTCTTATGTGTAAGAGTCGTGTGGCAATACTGGGAATAGAGCGATGACGGTGGTGGTGATGGTATTGTGAGTGGTGGTAGCGGGGGAGATGGTGGTGGTGATGGTGGTGGTGGTGGCAGGGTTGGTGGTCATGGTGATGGCATTTTTAGTGGTGATCACAGTAGTAGGGAAGATGGTGGTGGCGATGGTGGTGATGTTGATGGTAGTGATGGTGGTGGTGGGGATGGGGCTGGTGTTGATGGTGACGATGGTGGTTGTGGGGATGGCAGGGGCGGTGATGGTGGTGACGGTGATAATGGTGGTGGGGTGGTGGTGGTCGTGGTAGTGCTGGTGGGGCGGATGGTAGTGGTGGTGATGATGCTAGGGGGATGGCAGTGGGACGGTTGGTGCGGATGGTGGTGATGGTGACGTTGATGACGGCAATGATGGTGATGGGGATGGTAGTGGGGCTGGTGTTCTGGTGGGTTGTCATGCTCGTGAGGACAATGGCTGCACTTAGTCAGCCCCTACTGTATGCTAAGAGCTTTGTACACTTGGTTCTAATTCTGAAGCCAGCAAGACAAATTGGGTAGCAGCAGCAGCCTTGACTTAGCAAGACCACACGGCGGGTGTGTCACGTGGCTCAGATAACGGTGGAGGGGTTACGCCTGGAGATGGCAGTGAAGAGGCCTCGAGGCAGTGGGCAGGAGAGCCCCGGGGAAGTAGCCCAGCTGTCACTCAAGGGCAGCAGCCTTTGGTCAAGGCCGCCCAGCCTTAGCTTAGCGCTGCCGTCAGCAGCAAGCCTTCGTAGGAGGGACCATCTCCCAGCCTCTCTGCCCGGCAGCCTCCTTGCTCTCGGGCTTAGCATGCTGGAGAGAGGCCATGTCTCCCTGTCCCCATGGCGACCACTTACCAGGCCTGGCGTTGGTTTGGGTTTTCCTAATTTGAGGTTGCGGGATCCTTCTGGTTGTGGCTGAAGTTATTCTGCTCTGGAAACCCGACTGTGGTGAGGCCATGAGGGGGGCCCAGAGGTGCTGGGACCTGCCCACAGGCCACAGGCCCCACAGGCCCGGTGCGGGCCCCCAGGCTTCACACCACTTCAACACCGCATATCCTTGTGAGAGCACAGTGGAGGTTTCAGGTACTCCCGGCAGCGGCCCTGAAACATCCTGGGGTCGGGATAACGGTGAGTCTTTGCCTCCCCTTGTCCTCCGGGCCCGGGGTGTGCTAATGCTGCACTCCCATGTGCCCACCACCTTGTTTTTTGCCTGGCTTCGTGGTGGGGGCTCTTCCTTGAACAAAGGGAGCCTCCAACGAAGCAGTTGAGTTCAGCGCCCAGGCAGGTTAACGGGCCCTGGAACGGCCCGCGGGCCCTCCCCATCTCCTCTGCCGCCCTGTTGTACGGACTTGGGCAGGTCGCTCGCTGGCCTGGCTGCACCTGCCCCAGACGGGCAACTTTTCGAACAGAGCCTGGGCTTCGGCTGCATTCTGGGCCTATCTCCTAGGTCTCCAACGTGGTTAGAAGGGCCAGTGTCTACCTGGGGGTGAGGTTGGTGGTTGTGTCCGGCTGTGGGAAGTGGGCGGCCTGGGGTGGCGAGAGACTCAGCTTCCCTCGCTGGCCCACCCTGGGGGTCCCGTGCCAGTAGGACGGCACTGAACACACTTGAAGACTAAGCTACGTCATGCTTCCTGGTCCAAGGTACCTCGGGCTCGGCCCAGCATGAGCGGCACAGCCCCCAGGTCAGGACATCCTGGGCCCCAGGTGCCTTTGGTGGCCCCTCCCGTGCTGTTTCCATCAACACGTTTCCAGCGGTGTGTAGTTATGGGGGCGTCTCCTCCTGGCCCCACCACACCCTGACTGCCCAGGGTGAGCCCTTTGGGCCGGTGTGGTCAGGGAGAAACTGAGGGCAGGAGTCGTTTTGATCCAGAGGCATCTAGAAACTTCACAGAGGGGGGTACCCCGAGGCAGAGACTGCGCTGGTCTCTGGGGAGATGGGGAGGCCCGTGGACCCAACAGGGTCCTGTAATTGGACTCTTGCCTTGTTCGGGGCTGGATGAGGGGAGACTTTGAGCCAGGGAGATGGCGCACACCTACCTCATCAGCTTGGGCGCCCTGTGGGCGGTGGCAGAGTTGGCAGAGCCTGGGGGGATGGGACAGAAGTGTCAGTGGTGTGGAGGGCAAGGGGTGGGGCAGCAGGCACAGAGGTAACCCACCTCATCAGAAAAACTGGCCGCCTCCGCTTTGCCTGTGACCTCTGAGAACACTGCCAGCCTCCCCGTGGTGGTATTTTCTGGAAAGCTCGCCTGCTGGCAGCGCTTTGGAAACCAACTCCTGAAAGCTCACCTGGGTGGAAGGGAGTTGAACAGATTCTTTAGCCCCACAGACGTCACAGGCAAAATTGTAACACCACCTTCCACTCGACCGGCCAGGGGCGGTGAGTCACCAGGCTCTTGTGGCTCGGAACACAGAGAGACGTCCTACCCACGTACAGTCTCCAGGATACTCGAGAACTTCCCAGACCTTGATCAAGGTTAAGAGAGAGGCTCCTTCGGTTTTCATGCTCCCCTCGCCCCACGAGTGTCGGAAAGACCTGCTTTACAACAGCATTTGGATTTCTAACAAGGTCGAGCCCTAGCGTTACCGTAAGGCGGACCTTTCTGAGCCTCGCAGCCCCCAGCAATCCACAGGCTGTTCCGTGGAGGGTGGGCAAGGCAGCAGGAGGAAGGGGTCCTGTGGGAATCCTGGGGCTGCTGTAGTCTGTGCCCCTTCCCCCCACCTCCTGTGCCTTTGACCAGCAGGCAACACCCCAAACTATTCTAGAAGTGCTAGTAGTTGTTTCTGTGGTCTTGCTCGTGCTGCCTCTGGTGCTGTCTGGCCCTGCCCTGGGGGCTCCTGCTCCGAGGGAGCTCGAGGCCAGCGAGGCTGGGTGCTTGCTTGCTGTATCACCCCAGGCCTCCCCTCTGCAAAGGCCACAACTGAGTGGGTTGTGCAGAATCTGGGCTGGCCCGTGACTTGCGGCCTAGAGAGAAGAGATGAGTTGGCCAATCAGATTTGCTCCATGGGCCTTTAGAATCAGGGCTCTGGCAGGCAGGTGGTGAGCTGGGCCAGACAGTCCTGAGGACTTGGGGATCCTTGACAGCTGTGATGCATTTCTTTCTTTCTTTCTTTCTTTCTTTTTTTTTTTTTTTTTTTAATATTTTATTTGTTTATTTGACAGAGAGAGACAGAGAGGTCACAAGTAGGAGAGAGGCAGGCAGAGAGAGAGGGAGAAGCAGGCTCCCCGCCAAGGAGAGAGCCCGATGTGGGGCTCGATCCCAGGACCCTGGGATCATGACCTGGGCCGAAGGCAGAGGCTTAACCCACTGAGCCACCCAGGCGCCCCATCTTTCTTTCTTTCTTTCTTTCTGTCTTTCTTCCCTTTTTAAAGATTTTATTCATTTATTTGATAGAGATCACAAGTAGGCAGAGAGGCAGGCAGAGAGAGAGGGGGAAGCAGGCTCCCCGCTGAGCAGAGAGCCTGATGCGGGGCTCCATCCCAGGACTCTGAGATCATGACCTGAGCCGAAGGCAGAGGCTTTAACCCACTGAGCCGCCCGGGCGCCCCTGTGATGCATTTCTGATACTAACTATCCTGGAATGAACACGGATCCCACAGATGAGGGGTGCAGTCCCACAGTCTGCCTTCCCTTCAGACTCCGGCTGCAAGTTTGGTGGGTGGGGTGGGGGTCCCAGGTCGCATATACTTTAGACAAACTGGCTACAAATTCAGGAATTCACCCACTCAGGTCTGATCATTCACTAGAATGACTCACAGAACTCAGAGCACTTTCCTTGCAATTTTATCAGCGCAGAAGGACACAAAGCCAAACCAGCAAAACAGAGAGATGCCTAGGGCGTGCGAGGGATGTGTTACCCTCCTGGCAGCAGCCAGCAAATTGCCCAAGCCTGGTGCCCACAGTTTTTATTGGGGTTTCAGGACTTAGGCGTGAGTGACTGGATCGTTGGCCACGTGCATGAGCTCAGTCTTCAGCCACCCCGTGGCTCCTCAAAGGTCAGGATACCATCACCAGGTTCAGACCCTGCCCAATCATAGGGGTGGCATTCTGGCATGGCCAGCCCCATCTTGGGCCATCTCATTAGCATAAACTCGGGTACATTTTGGGGAACCCACCATGAGTAAAATCAACACTCTATCACTTGGAAAATTCCAAGGACATAAAGGACTTGGCGGTCACCTCCCAGGAACCAAGGACAAAGGCCAGTCAAATTTCCTCACGGTATACCCATGGCCAACTGGGCCTGAGTGAGCCCGGTATGGTCTGGAGAGGGGGCACGTGGCGGCGTGAGGGGCAGACACCCCAGCCCCAGCTTCTCTGTGGTCCATGGCCTTCTGACTCCCACAAGTCCAGCTGCTCTTAGCAGCCTTTGCTTGGATTCTTAGAGACCTCTGTGATCCTGACAGCGGTCCCCTTCCTTGCAGGTCAACTCAAGTGAGTCTCTCTTCCTGCTGCCCGTGGCTAGAACTGTACCACCGATAGCGTTTTTGTTTTGAGCCGACAAGTCTATCCTAGAGGAACACGCTCTGTGAGAAAATGTCCTCCGTCCTCAGGGCCCACACAGCGTCTCAGGTCCTCTGTGGAGACCCTGGCAGGCCCATCTCATAGATGGTTCTTTCCTCTCCGGGATCTGTTGAACCATCAAGGTCCAGGGGCCATCAGAACGCAGAGACGCCCAGTAGAGGGAGTGTGCACTCCTGATAGAGGAGTGGTTTGAGGGAGGTCCTGCCTAGCCTGCTAGGGAGCCAGGCCAGAGCCTAAGGGCACAGAGCGGGGGTTCCCTGAGGCCCGCTTACCAATATGGACCCTTAGAGGCCAGCACTGAGCATGTTGGAAATAGGAGGGCTTTTATACCGTTTGCTCCTCGCCCTGGCTGGTGGCCCATAGCTGATGCTGTCCAGTGTCTGTGGGAGAAGGAACTCAACTCAAGTCAGGCAGGAGCTTGTCAGTCAGATCCCAGGATCACTGCATTGGGGGTGGCTGGAGGGACCAGTCTGTCCCAATCCCACTGTTTCTTCTAATCCTTTTTAGAAGTCGGCAGGGCAGAAATCTCGGATCAGAGAGAGACATTCCCAGAGCGAGAGGAGTCCCATCTTCTGTTTCCCGAGTGATGTTCAGGAACTTTCTCTTACTTTAGGGCAGTGGTTCTCAGGCTTGAGTGAGCATCAGAATCACCTGGAAGGCTCGTTAATACACAGGTGGCTGGGGGCCACTCTCAGAGTTTCGGAGTCAACAGGTGCACAGTGAGGCCTGAGAATCTGCATTTCTAACAAGTTACCCAGTGACGCTGATGCTGCTGATCCGAGGACCACTGTGACCCTCGGATCCAGGGCTGTGAAGGAAGGTTTTCTCAACAAATGCAGGGAGGCTTCCTCCGCTTCTCCCAAGGACCCTTCCTCTGATCAGTGGCTCATTTGCCAGGAGGGAAGAAAGAACTTTAGACTAAGAGTCCAACCCCAGGGCTCTGGCTCAGGTTGTGATGTGCTGCTTGAGTCATTTGTGGCAAGGTTCTTGCCCCTCTGAGACTATGTTCTCATCAACAAAATGGGTTCAGGGACAGGACCTGCCTTCTGGACTTGATGTGAGAATTAACTGTGATGTTGTCCTCACCGATTGTCCCCGGACCCTCAGAATATAGGAAGGGTTGTGTTTCTGTAATTTCCAGATCAAATATATCATACCATAAGGTTAGTGAGAGTCCCAGGGTCAATTGCTTGGCAAAGGTCGGTCCCGCTTCCTTCTGAGGATGGAAAGAGAAGGCCCAGGGCTCAAGGGAGTCCAGCCAACAAGAGCACAGACTGTCAGGGTGCCGGCTGTTGCTGGTTGGGTCAGTGTCCTTTGAAGGAGGGGCCTCTGCGGGCAGCTCCACTCCTCCCGGCCAGTCTGGCCACAGTCCCTGGGGGTGCTGGAGGCTTCTCCATGCTCAGAGCCCCTTATCACTGGGATGCAGCTGCCACGGAGCCTGCACCCTCGAAGAGCTCAGCCCTCCCCCCACCAGCACTGTCTCCCACATAGGCGTGGGTCCGCCTCGCTCTGCTCTCTCTGTCCTCAGAGCACGAACCCCCTCCCTCGAGCCCGGTACAAGCAACAAGAATAACCGTAAGCCAGTTCCTCCCCCACAGTGACAGCTTTCTCATGGCAGCTTTTTCAGAGCGATCATTTTATTCCTCCCTGGGGGCATGCACGGGAGCAAAAGGAATGCCAGTGTACAAAAGCACTTGGCCCATGCAGAAGAAATGGTAGCTACCTCTTACTTTGCCTTTTGTCCCCACACTCTAGTCCCTGCTAGGACTTGCCCTCCTGCAGAGGAGCCCCCAGTCCTCTCTGTTGGCTACTCTGCCGCCTGCCCTGACACCTCTGTGTCACACTTGCCTTAGTCCTCCTGCGGTACACCTGTAAGAGGCCATTGCAGGTGGCCCAGGGTGGGAGAAAGCAGAAACATTTGCTAAACAATTTCCTTCTTGGAAACTGCCCTCTCCTTCTTATGGGGCCAGCCAGGGCTGAGGCCCCAAGTCAGGGAACACTCGTATCTCCCAGTTGTCCCCCTTTCTGCGGGCTTCGCCTTGGACTCATTCCCATTCCAGGAGCAAGGCTTGCCACCTTGATCCCATGGTGACTTTCCTCAGAGTGGTGAGCCGGCAGAGTTTAGCCCGTGTCCCTGGCATCTCGGCCTCGTCCCTCCTTGAGCAGGACAGACCCCTTCTTGTCTAGCCCCCCGGCCTGTGTTGCTGCCATCCCCTCCCTGGTTGGAGCTGCCGCTCCTCCGTGCGGCCCCCCTGCCCCTACCAGGCCACACTCGGAGCAGCAGACTTGCTCATCTCTGCTCTTTGAAGCCTGGACTGAGCTGTATGTCCCTGAGGGCAGGGATCATGTCACCGACTCGTTTCCGGCCCATGAAAAGATAAACTATGAGCAGCAGTGGGTCAGATGGTGAAGCAAATAAAACCCAAAGCTGCTCAAGACGAGAAACGGCTGGGAGTCAGTGCAGGGGGGGGGCCCCCGTTCATCCGCATTAATTCCTTTCCCTGAGCCTCCGGCTTCTCATCTGTGAAATGGGTTAATGCCACTTTAATGAGCACCAAACAGGTAGCGCCCAGTTCAGGGCTAACCTCCGATGGTTGGGCTGGGCCGGGGCGGAGGTTGTCAGTGGTTCCGGCAAACGTTGGTTTACCCAGTTAGTCATCCTGACTTAATGAAAGCTTGTGATTAACTGGACATTGTGTGGGCTGCCCCCGCCCCCCCCGCCGGGAGGGACCCGGAGAAGGTCTGGCTGGAGCAGGGAGCAGGCCGGGTGGGCTTGACAAGGGAGCTCTGCCCCTCCAGGGCAGCCCCAAAAGAGGCATTAAGAGGGGGCTTGAGGAAGCAGCAGGGCTCCTGCAGGCGGAGGGTCAGGGATTTCTTCGTGGGGTCATGGGGTGGGGGAGGGGAGAGGATGATGCATACGGAGGTCAGAGGGACGACACTTGCATCCGCTTGGAGAATGCTGCTCCAGCATCTGCAGTGGGCCAAGGAGAGAGCAACAGAGAGCACAGAAAGCCAGGTCCCTGCAGCCATGTCGAGCAGGGAGACTGAGGCTGGACACGTAAAGCACTAGATCGGAAGCTGTCAGATGCTGATGAGAGCTGGGACTCGTGCTGGCAATCTGCTAGTGACTTCACATGTAGAGGTTGGACACGTCTGTGAAAATGGGCTGAATGTGTTGGGAGAATGGATAAGTGAATCTGTCAGGTAACAAGCGTGTGCATGCAAGAGAGAGACAGACTGCTCATCTGCTCAGGGCCTCCCCGATGCTGTTTGGTGGCAGTGGAGAAGGCAGAGAATGGGGCCCCCTTCAGCTGCTCAGGTCGGAGAAGGCCCTCTGGGGTGGCCTTCATACAGGACATGGGACAGTTTTAAAGCTGGATGCTGGTGTTAGACTTGAAGCATGGGGGAGAAACACTCTCACTGGGTAGGCAGAAGATGCTCCTGCCAGAGGGCGCCGTCAGTGCAAAGGCCCTGAGAGCAATGGCAGGGAGGGAAATAAAGCTTGAGGGGATGGTGACCCCATGGCGGAGGGCTTTGAACCTGACCAGTGAGCATGGGTGGTGGAGGGGCAGACCTGGGAACTAGCCATCCCAGTGGCTGGGGCCTCCCTGAGTGGTGGAGAGGTGCTGGCTGTAGCCCCCTTCCCAAGTGGGGGGTGGGGTGGGGCTGGGGCAGTTGGGGCTACAGGGCGGGGACACGCGAGGAACTTCTGCAGCAGGATGGTGGCCCTTGCTACCTCAGACAATGACATCCTGTTAAAACTACTAACCCAGCAGCAGGCTCCAGAGGCTGGTATCTGTCTGGAGGTGGTGACCTCTTGGAGGAGGTCATGGTGAAGACAGGGGACCTTGCTCCAACCTGTCCGAGTTATGGAGGGGCAGGGTTTATGTCATGTTCCTTTTCAAGGAACTGGAGGCCAGGTGAGTGGGGAGGCCATTCAGGATCCCTGTGGTCATTTAGGGGGTCACCCTGCTGGGAGCGTCCCTGTGTTAGTTTCCTATCGCTGCTGGAACATGTACCGCGAGCCCCGTGGATTAAAGGAACACACATCACTGAGTTACAGAAGTCTGCCGTGGGTTGCAATGGGTAAAACTAGGGTGTTGGCAGGGCTCTGTTCTTTCTGGAGGCTCTCAGGGAGAATCTGGTTTCTTGCCTTTTCTGGTTTCCAGAGGCTGCCGTCTTCCTCGCAGCTCCTTCCACCTTCAAAGCCAGTGGTGGCTGTCTGGTCTTTCTCACCCAGCATCGCTCTAAACTGACTCTTCTACTCCTTCCCCACGTAAGGATGCTAATGGTTATGCCGGCTGACAGAGACCATCTGGGATAATGTTTCGTCGTTATCCCTACTTCCATCTGCAAGAGTCATTCCCCTTTGTCATGTGTCCTAACATATCCACAAGCTCCAGGGAGTAGGACGGGGACACTCTGGGAGCATTGTCCTGCCTACCACAGTTCCTGCCGTGTTCTGGGGGCTGAGGTGATGAGCAGGAGGAGGAGGAGGCAAGAAGCCCCAGGAGGGCTGGGAAGTCTGCCTTCTCACCCTGGGGGAGCCCCGGCTGGCTGTGTGGGACCCTCTCCCTCCCTTCCTAACTCCAGCTGCAGTGACGCATCGCTCCAGGACAAACATCTCCCCCAAACCCTGCACCTCTGAGTGGTCGAAATGCTTGTGAAATAGAGCAACGTTTCTCCTCCTCGACACTTGTGTTTCGAATCGGATCACTCTGTGCGGTGGGGGGCTGTCCCATGCATTGTGGAGTGTGTGACCACATCCCTGGGCCCACCCTTCTCATGGCCCGTGCCACCCCCAGCCTGGCTATGACAACCAAAAATATCTCTAGACGTTGCCAAATGGCCCCCAAAGGACAAATTGCCCTGGTTGAGAACCACTGACATAAAGCCTTTGATGTCTGTCTTCTTGCTAGATTGGAAGCCCCCGGAATGGCGACACCTCGTGTCTCTTGCCTTCCGCTGTGTCCCCAGCACCTGCGGAGAGCTTGGCATTTCATAGATGCTCAGCATGTTTTGGTTGAGTGAATTCATGAGTCTGCGTTAATTTCCCTAATGGATAAATTAATCCATAAAAAGTTTACACAAATTAGACCCTTGGTTTGTGTAGACTGGCCACTTGGGAATCACCTGGGGAGACTTTTCAAAAGTCACATCCCTGGGTTTTGATCCTGGAGAGTTGCAGGACAGCCTGGTGGTTTCATCCGTTCCACAGAAAGATGGAACTGCTGTGTGATCCAGCGAGTCCCCTCCTGGGCATGGACCCACAAGAAGGGAAAGCAGGGGCTCAGATATCCACAGCAGCATCCACCACGAAAATCAATTGGTGGGAAACCCAAGTGTCCATCAGGAGATGAATGGATAAACTACATGTGGTTCCCGCACACAGGGACTATTATTTGGGCTTAAAAATGGGATGAAATCGGATAGACGCTGCAACAAGAATGACCCTTGAGGACCTTATGAAAGTGCAGTGAGCCGGTCAGAAGACACACACTGCAATTTCACTTACTTTCCCTCCAGTAGCGAAATTCACGGAGACAGAAAGTAGAACGGTGGCTGCCGGGGGCTGGGGGAGATGAGGGAATTAGTGTTGAATAGGTGCAGAGTTCCAGTCTGGGGTGATGAAGAAGTTCTGGAGGTGGATGGTGGTGATGGTTGTACAAGATGAATAGGTGGATGGTGGTGATGGTTGTACAAGATGAATATACTGATTGCCCCTGAACTGTGTGCCTAGTAACGGGTAATATGGTAGATCTCATGTTGTATATGTTTTATCTCACACACACGCACACACACACACACACACACGTGCTTTCTTCTAGCCAGATCTGGGAGCAAATAATGTGGGAATGGGAGGGGACAAGGACTTAGATGTGTGTGTGTGTGTGTGTGTGTGTGTGTTTAAGACTTTTTATTTATTTATTTATTTATTTTTAATTAATTTATTTTTTTAAGATTTTATTTATTTGTTTGACAGAGAGAGATCACAAGTAGGCAGAGAGCTAGGCAGAGAGAGAAGGGGAAGCAGGCTCCCCGCTGAGCAGAGAGCCCAATGCGGGGCTTGATTCCAGGACAGAGATCACGACCTGAGCCGAAGGCAGCGGCTTAACCCACTGAGCCATCCAGGCGCCCCTTATTTATTTATTTGACAGAGAGCACAAGCAGGCAGAGAGAGAGGGAGAAGCAGGCTCCCCTTTGAGCAAGGAGCCCAATATGGGGCTTGATCCCAGGACCCTAGGATCATGACCTGAGCCACAATCAGTCACCCAACCTACTGAGCCCGCCAGGCGCCCCTCAGATGTGTTCTGATGGCTGTTCTTGACCTCCCTGCCTGGTGGAGGCTGAGACAGCAGCATCTGACTTTGCCTGTGTCTCTAGAGGGCAGCCCTTTTCTGGAGGGTACATATTTTAATCCCACTGGAGGCCAGGCAGGCTGGCTGCATGGAGGCCACAGTGCCTGTCCACAGGAGCAGCTCCTCCCCAGCTCCTGCTGATGCTTGCCACGCAGGATGCCTGGCTATGGAGAGAAGTCTGAAATCTGGATTTACATGGGAAGTTTCCTTGTGGTTTCAGACCTAGACAGCTGGTTCAGTGAACCGGCAAACAAGCTACGTGTGGGTCAAGCAGAACAAGTCTCCTGGCGTCTGGGGTGGTGTCTTCTCTTGGAGCCTGTGGGCTGGGGCCCCATCTAGAGAGATCCGAGATCCCCGTTCCTCCTCCTCTACTCAACACTCCGTCACTTCTGTGGCCTGACAACAGTTTTTTTTTTTTTTTTTTTTTTTTTTTTTTTTTTTTTAATCCCTGAGAATTTCCCTGGGTTTCAGTGAACCTCAAAGGAAGGTCTATACACAGGCCTAGGGTCTAGA
Organism: Mustela nivalis; assembly: GCF_964662115.1. Lineage (NCBI taxonomy): Eukaryota > Metazoa > Chordata > Mammalia > Carnivora > Mustelidae > Mustela > Mustela nivalis. Next base: position 175,628,770 of record NC_139021.1, read on the forward strand.
GTCCACTCAAGTTGGGGTCTTGGCTCTGCCATTAATGAGCCTTTGAAGAAAGCCACTTGCTTCTTTCTTCCTTATGCCTCAGTTTCCTTTTCTGTCAAGGGGGAGTAGTCATAGTTCCGCTTTGTAGACTAAGAGGGCTCCAGGGAGTGCACGTGAGTGGCTTGGCTCAGGCCAGGGTTCGGGGAAGACCTCTGCCCTGCATGCCTGTGTGTTGGCCCTGGCTAGAGGAAAGAGCAAATATGGAACCAGACAGGCCATCAGCGGGCGAGTTGCTCAACTTTGGACATTTGTTTCTTCATCTGCGACGTTGGTCCGGTGATCTGTTCCTCAAAGAGTCATTCTGAGGATTAAATAAGATAATGTTCTAATGGACCTGGCCATAGCAAGTGCCCAGCGTACCCTTGTTCTGCCCCTGGAGTCTGAGGCCTTTGCCTTGTGCCAATACTGGAGAGAAAGGAAGGCAGGATGAGCAAAGAGCAGAGAAAGGATTGCCTCCCCCAACCCCCATCAGCTCTTCTCTCTCCTACTTCCCCACCTCCCAGGGTGGGGGTTCTGGTCCTGGCCTCAGAAGCTAACCAAACTCGCTGATGGGGACCCCGCCTGAGCTCCACAGGGCGGCAGGGTTGAGAGTGAGGACCCACAGAGACCAGCTTCCTGCCAGGCCCGGGGCGCGCACTGGGCCAGCGTGGGTACAAACTAAGCTCTTCCTGCATCCCTCAGTTTGCTGGCTGGAGAGAGGGGCCCAGGCCTGCTCTGGGAGGGTTAGAGACCAGAGGCACTGCACACCCACCCAGAGCGGGGATCAGGCCCATGGTGCCCAGGCTCTGCCCCAGATCCTGCATCTCTAAGTAGGGTCCCAACCCCACAGGGGTTGAGGTGTTGACTGCGTGAAGGAAGGTAAAAGGCCCTTAATATCCCAAGATACTGAGGGGCCTAAAGGGCTACATGTCCTTTAGCAAGATGGTATCTAAGGCCGCTCTGGGGGTGGGGGTGGGTGATGGCATCTCCGTCCCTTGAGATCCCAGCTATGCAACACAGAGGGGCCTGTGGGTCTGAGGTCCAAGCACTCGGTGGGCTCAGGGACATGGGCCAGAATGGACGTTTCCCCTCGCTGTTTTGACGTCTGTCCATGGTCCATGGCTAAGGAGGAGCGTTGGTGACAGCAGTGTCCCGTGTGTGTACCTTATTCAGCTTTGCGTGTTCACCGCATGGCCACTGTGTGTGCAGGACTTCCAAATGTGTGTGCCTTCATCGCATGTGTGTTCATCATATATGCGTGGACATTACACATGCGTGTCCCTAGCATGTGTGTGCCCATCACACGTGCACACCGAGGAGGACGTGAGGCAGGATGGGGCCCTTCCTGAGTCCTTCCAGCCTTGAGAAGGCATCCTTCATGACCCTGGGGTTTGTGGGGAGGGAGAAAAAGGGGGTACAGGAGACGACTGGAAATTGAAGTCCCTGCTCCTGACATCCGGCCTCCAGTTGGGGAAGGGGACTCTCCACGGGAAACGGGGGGACAAAATGAGGCAATGAGGGGCTGTAGTCTACTTACTTATATATCCATTCTGCGAGGACTTCCCGAGCCCGAAGGCAATTTTAAGTCCAGCCGGTCTGGCCCCTGCCGTGGGCAGGTTGGAGTCTGGTCTGGGGCCAGAGGCTGGGCACCCAGTGGGTCTGAACGGCAGTGGGAGATGATGACGAAGAACAGGGCACCCGGTGTGGGCTCAGGCCTGGATGACTCGAGGGGCTTGTCTGCTCCTGCTGGTTGAGGGGCCCAGGCCCGATCGTGTGGGGAGAACAGAGGCTTGATGCTGGCCCGGAAGGAATGCGTGTGCCTGCTGGGGCTTGGGCTGTGTCACTGACTTGACCTTGAGCTCCCTGGCTGTCTCCCAGCCCCCGAAGCTGGTAGACAGACGCGCTGGGGATGGGAAACAGGCTCTGGAGCCTTGGACAAGACCAACATCAGCCCAACATCTTTTCCCCCATTTCTGCAGGGGGTGGAGGAAAGCGCAAGGGGAAAAGCAAGAAGTGGAAGGAGATCCTGAAGTTTCCTCACATTAGCCAGTGCGAAGACCTCCGAAGGACCATAGGTAAGCTGTCCTCCTGGGGTGGGGGGGTGCGGGAAGGGGCTGGGAGAGGAGCAAGAAGCCCGTTGGCCAACAAACTGTTTATACGGTGAGTCAGATGCCAACCCGTCGATGCAGCAAAGTGATTCCACATAGGAGCTGCAGGCTGACGTCCTTGCTGATGGACGGAAAGATGAACTAACGGGGTGCCTGGGTGGCTCAGCTGGCCACGCGTCCGACTCTGGGTGCCGGCTCAGGTCGTGACCTCAGGGTTGTGGGATTGAGCCCCGAGCTCTAGTCATGGAACCTGCTTAGGATTCTTTCTCTCCCCCTCCCTTTTCCCTTCCCCCCAAGACCCCCCATTAAAGAAAAAAAGAAAAGGAAAGTAACGGTCATTGAATATTTGGTATGTGCTGGGCAGGATTATCTCCCAGTTACCCTTGGAGGCAAGTACTGGTTTTTTCACTCCATCTTTCAGATGGGGAAACTGAGGATCTGTAAGTGGCCTGAAGTTGCACAGCTCGTGGCGGGGTGGTGGAGGTGGGCCAGGCCTGGCACTGAGCGCCCTCACAGCCTCCTATCCTTCTTGCCCAGAGCTCGTGGGCTCTGCCCTCACCAAGCAGGCTTTGGGAGCTGAGGGTGGGGTGAATATCTGGGTTCCCTTTCCTCTTGCTGGGCATGCTGGTGCTCACGGAGGGGCCCCCCTTTCAGTGGGACAGCCCAGTCCTCTTTATTGGGCACCCACACAACGGAGGGGCCTTGTTTCTCATGGGGCCAACACAGCCTTGTTTCTCATGGGCCTCACCAAATGAGGGCACAGGGCTCCCAGGGACCGGGTGGACATGATGGGGCTCCTCCATACCAGAGGGAGTCCTGGCCCTTCTCCCCGTATGCTGTGTATGCGCCCCTTGCCGTATGAAGGCTTCTTATCTGCTCCTGACCATTGGAGGTCATGGACATGTTAACTGCTTCTTATTATATGGACATGCATTGAGGACTGGACATAGGGTGGCCTTCTCCAGAACTCTGTGGGCTTAGCTGCTCTTGGGACTTCTTGCTGGGGATGTGGGTGGACTGCCCAGTGCCTGCCGTGAAATGTGAGACCACTCGTGATCGCTAGTTTTTCTGAATGGCTTTCCCAGGTGGCCTGTCCTCCTCCTGCAGTTTTCTGGGGGGCAGGACTTAATGGTGTCCCACACCTGCTCAGTCCTGGCCACTTGGCCCACCCTCCAGATTCTGCTGCTTTGCTATGACAGCAGGTGACAACTGTTTGCTCTGTGTGCCCCACATGCCGACCTTGGAGCTCCCTTAATTAGAGTTTATGAAATGAGGGGAAGCCACCTGTACCTTGTGAAGGCAGATGTGAGCAGGTAAAAAGACAGAGAAATGTCCTCAAGATCCACCTTTCACCTTAACACCTCAGATCAGGTCCCCCACCGTGTTCCGGGGGCAAGTGGAGCCGGCCTAAGGGATCAGGTCAATGCATTTAGACAGACTTGGGTTCAGATCCCACCTGATGAGTCACTTAATCTTACTGACCCTCCATTTCCTCAGGTGAAAGAAGTGATCATGAACCCAGTCCAGTGAGATCATGTGTAAATGGGGCTTCACTGGAAATTTCCCCAGGAGCCCAGGGCACCCTTCCCTTAGCACTAAAGCTTTCCTTCTGGAATGCCCAACAGCCACCACTCTGCTGGGCCCTTCCCATGCTGGGGGTGTCGTGGTCACTCTTGTTGTTGGGGATCCCTGGGGCAGGGTAAGAGAGAGGAAGGGCACATCTCCTGGCCTGGGAGCATTTTACCAAGCTAAGCTCCAAGTGGCTTTCAGAGAGAAGAGAGGAAGAGCCCCTTTGGAGTCTGGCCATTATTTCCCTCGGGCCATTTTGTTCTTCATGGTAATTTAGACTTGGAGAGAAGAGGGTCTAGGGGTTGGGACTTCAGTTGCCATGTTTTCATACACCCTTGGGGAGACAAGCCCTCTCTTGTCTGGGGTGAGCAAGTTCACTGGAGACCAGGATGCCTGTTCTGGGTGCTGCGCCTGGTTTTCCTCAACGGGCCCAGGGAATGGCTCCCACTCACGCTTGCAGTCAAAGGATTGATGCAAGAGACCTCTCTGGGGTGCTGATTTGGAGGAGAGCGCTTGAAATAGGAGGAAAGACCCCCTCCCTGAAGTGGGGAGCTGTGCAGAGAAGTGGGGTAATTGTGTGAGACCCAGCTTACTTGAGAGGGGCCTCGCCCACAAAGCTCGTTCTTGGGAAGCCACTTGCTTCTCTGCCTTTGGGTCGACTGCCCACAGGCGGCCATCCCAGGAATGCCCTGGGGGCACATGGGCCCAAGGACCACTTCTCAGAGCGGTCAGACTTCGTCAGACTTAGCCTCCTGGCCAGGGTCTTTCAGAGCACACTGTCCTCTGCTGTGGGAGCACCCTGCCTCAGCTGTTGGTTGCTGTGTGCTTACCCCAAGTGTGAAAGGCTCTTCCAGAAGGATCTTTTCAATTCGCCACTGTATAGCTGGTGCCGGGAGGTACACAGCAGAGGTTGGGAGAGTGAGTGCGCAAAGAAGGAAGGGGTGTGCGGGGTGTGTGTACCACCGCATTTATACGATGTTTCCAATAAAAGGAAGAGTTTTGAAAGCCGTGTAAGGGCTTTTCCATAACTGCCAGACAGGTTAAGGACATTGGAGTATTCTGCTATATTTGATTCATGTGTTCCTTAAAAATATAAAACATAGAGGTGCCCGGGTGGCTCAGTCAGTTAAGCGTCTGCCTTCAGCTCAGGTTATGGTCCCTTGGACCTGGGATGGAGCCCCAGTTTGGGGGAGTCTGCTTCTCCCTTTCCCTCTGTGTGCTCGCTTGCACTCTCTCTCTTTCAATTAAGTAAATCTTTAAAAATATATGTATAAAGCATAACAATATGAAATGTAGGACTTCAGTTCCAGACATAATGGAGTAGATACACTGTCCCTTACCCTCCCTCCAAGGACAGGCAAAAGCTCTGGACATTATATGTGAAACAAGTAGAGGAAACTGATGAAAAGTGGAGAGATGAAGGCAGACCGGCTGGGGACTGGGGACTGCGAGGACTGACAGGCCAGCAAGCCCCTGGGTTCTCCTTACCGCCTTCCACCTTGGAGGCTGGAGAAACTCCCAACCCAGAAATGCCAATGGGTATAAATAAAAACGAACCCCCTCCCAAGAAAAACAAAACCCAGCCTGTTCTTTCTAACCGGAGACCTGGGAAGGGGGCATGGGGCTGAACAGGCAGCGGTGGGTGCCGCTGGCCCCTGGAGCAGTCACTGTTCTGCGCTGGTCCTCACCATTGGTGCGGCTGTCTGGCTTTCCCGTTCAGCAGCTCGCTTAGCCCCGTTCCAAAGACCCGTGGGTTCCTCTCCACCCCACTCTCCACTCCACTCCTATTCTGATCCTTCGAGGTGAACCAGCCCTGCGCCTTCCAGCTCCCTCCTTCCAAAGCCAGACCCTCCACACCCCACACGGCATCCCTGTCCCCCGACGAGGCTCCCAGGCATTGCCCGAGAAGAGCCACAAATGTCCCTCAGCTCCCAGTTGGCCTGGCCCCGCTCTCACTTCCAGTCTGGGGCGTCTGGGAGCATAGGATTCGGCCCTCAGCTTGGCTCGGTCGGAGGACCCCACCCCACGGGCCCCATCCCCGCCTGTCCCCGTATGTCCATAAACAGGCCTCTTGGCAGGGCCTGCTCCCCGGGGAGGGTGGGGGAAACGTGCGTGCCGGCGTGTGCAAATGGATTCTTCTGTTCTCCTGGAGGGCATTGAAAAGACTCTGTGTGTGAGGGAGCAGCGCGGAGAGGGGCCCGGGGAAAACAGGAAGGGGCCGTAAACGGCGGGGCTGCCGCTCGTGGCAGTGGGTTCCAGTGCTTGGGCCTCCCCGAGCAGTCACGGTCCGTCCCCCCGCCCAGTGTTTGCCCGGCCTCCGCTGGGGTCCTGATGGAAGGCTTTTCTAAAATAAAAATCTCATTTCTTTGCTAGACCAATAGACACACCGAACAGTGGCGAATGCCGCATTTATTTTTCTTGGGAACACATGAGCTCACTTTCAGAAGCTCTTTGGGAGGGTGCCCCGGCGGGGCCTTCGGGCCAAGGGACAGGGTTCCATTGGGCCCAGAGGTGAGTGTGAAGTGGGGTGGTAGGCGGGCTCCTGGTCAGAGGCAAGAGCGTGAGGATCCAGGACGCTGCCCACTCTCGACGGCCCAGGACAGTGGTCAGGGAAGGCTGTGCCTTCTCCTGCCCTTGGCACTGCTCCGCACAACCACAGGCCCCACAAGCCAGGGGGTCTTTGAAGCACAGAAAGTATAGCCCACGAAACCTGTTGGAATGGCAGCTCTCGGTCCCGCCTGGAGTAGGAGTCAGACTCCCTACCATGGCTTGTGAGCACCTGGGCCATCGGGCGAAGCCTGGGGACCCCATCTTAGAGCAGTGCTCTTTCTCGTCTACAACAAAACCCATGGGGTTACAAGGGAAACCGGTTCTCTTCAGATTCAGTCCTTAGATACTTTTAAATTTTACCATATTGGAATATGTGTCCTTCTTTGTTAAGACTTTAAATCATAATGGCCAACCGCTGGCCTCTCAGCTCCTGTGACTTTGCACTTGTGACGAGCAGAAGTGCCGTCTCCAGAGGTCTGCAACGGTGGTGTTAGGGATGGATGAACAGTTTCTGTCGTCGTCCCGGGCGTCCCCTAATGTCACTGTTGGTTGTTGTCAACATTCAGGACTGGAGGAAGTGCTGGTTTTCAGGTAGAGGTTGGTGAAAAGAGAGATGACGCTTTTCTCCATCCAAACCCCATATTCATGTCCGTGGGTTTCTTGGCATTGACCGTTCCACCCTGTCCTACGTGAGTCGGCCATCGCCTTTTTTCCCAGTCATTCCCTCCTGCCCCGTTCACGAGCCGCACAGCTCACCTTTCTGCTCTCCAGATGCCCCCCATGTGGTTTCAGCCCAGAGTCTTTGCACCTGCCCTTCCCTCCCCCTGGAATGCTCTTCCCTACATTTTTCCCGGGAGCCGTTAGGTCTCAGCTCAGATAGAAGCCTTCGCAACCAGCTTTTAGAAAGGAGTCCCACTCTCCCTCTCACGTGGTGCAATTTCTTGATGTTCTTTGCCTGTAACTATATCTGAAATCAACTTTTGTTTAGTCGTTGACGTGTGTATTTTCTGTCTCCCCAAAGAGACTGGGCGCCCCATGACAGTAGTGACTGGGTCTTGTCTGGTTCACCACCAGAGCGGTGGCTGGCACACAGTAGGGGCTCACTAAATATTGGGTGAATCAAGGAATGAATGAAGTGTGTGCAATATTGGAAACCGGGGCTCTTTTGAGAAGATGTGTGACATGTGCGTACCGTGCCCAAATTTAATCTATCCAGCGTTTTCCACCGAGAATACTAGAAGTCCAGACTTAGGAACACCCACTGTAGCACCCCTGCCCCAGCCCTTACTCTGTAGATGAGGAAATTTCATACACTTACGAGCCCAGGCCGTGGTCTCACATCTACTTGGCGGGGGAGGCCAGCCACCGTGACCCAGGCCCCTATCCCCCGAGGCTACAAATCATCATAGGGATGTGAGGTTTTCATAGAGTCCCAATGTCAGAGAACTCAAAGCATCTTATGCAACCACACACTTTAGACCTGAGTAAGTAGGCTCCAAGAGTAGAAGTGACCTGCCCAGGACAGTCTGGGCTCCCGGCCCTGAGCTACGGCTTTCCACTCCCCAGTGTCTGAACAACCCATAAACATTTTAGGCCTCAGCATCCAGCCAGTATTTAAAGCAGAGAGAACCTTTTGGCACCCAGAGGGATAGACATTTCTGTTGGTCTTTTTCTGTCTTTATTTCAGGTGAATGGGCTGCATGTTCTTTTTTTTTTTTTTTTTTTTTCCAGCCAGTATTTACTGAGCAGTTATTACCTGCCACCCGCTGGGGAGCCAGACCTGGTTTGTCCTCTCTGGGAGCTCACTCACAGAGCTGATAACAATTCGGGAGACTTGCCTGATAGAGGACAGGATGAGCTGGAGAACAGAGTTGAGAGTCTCTATCCATCAGGAACATGCCTGGAGGAGGTGGCCTCACTCTGAGCCTCCTAGGGCATCTCTTAGTGGGGTCATGTCCTTTCTATCTTAAGATCTCCATAGCTGGCATAGTGAATGGATAGATAAAGTGGCTGTGGCTGGACGTTGTCCCCCTTACCCAGCCCGGAAACCAGCCCTGTGACTGTCAGCAATGACTGCTAAGACACACAATCCTTGCCAGACAAATCTGCGGGCAATGTGAGCCTGGACACGAGTAGCTGACTTCACACAGTCCCGGTGGACAGTAGACAGAGCACAGGAGGAGGAAGGGGTTCTCTGATGTCTGCTCCAAGCAACATCAAATAATGACATTATTAGTTAATAAGCTAATTGTTCTCATAAGATAATTAGGGAGCCCAAATCAAAGAAGTTCTCAGAACATCCAAAACGGAGAGGGCTGGAACGTCATTGTGAAGATAAAAGATTGTTGAGGTCTGCAAATATTCCTCAGTGACGCAGAAAGTTCTGTTGGGCAAAAGTGTGGCATTTTTATTTATTTAGTTCGGGCTCATTGCGTACTTTATTCTTTCATTAAAAAAAAAAAAAGTATGAGGGGCTTGAGTGAAAGAGTTGATTATTCTACCGTTTGGCAGTATTTCTGGAGGAACTGTCCAAAAGCCATATAATAAATCAAGGCCCCCTCCCCACCCCCTGGCGGGACTGACGTCCACGAGGAGGCCATTCACAGAAAGTGGCTGCTGTGCTGCCCTGTGCTCTCACAGACGGATGGGGGACATTTGGTTTGCCTTGTGGGACAGCCTCTTGCCAAAGCCTTAACTCTTTCCAGGAGCAGAAGCTCGAGGCTGTAGGGGGGCGTTCCTAGAAGAAAATTTAGATCCTTAACTTAAAAAACAAAACAAAACAAAACAAATACCAACAACACACCCCCCTAAGCCCTGTAATAGCATGAAGATGGCCTCGGATTACCTAGTGCTTGATTATTGACTCAACATTGCCCATGGTCTTGGACTAAGACACCAGCCTACAGATACTTGTGGAGGCCCTCCTGTGTGCTAGGCATTGTCATAGGCACAAGAACTGTACCATTGGCCACAGAAGCAGGGCGGCCTCGTGGAGGGACCCCCATCATTGACACCATGGTCAGTGGTGGCTCTGTCACCCCCAGCTGTGGGACACTAAGCACATTGTTGAATTTCCCTGGGCTGCAGTGGTGTTGTCTGGAAAATGGAAACACTGATCCCAGTGCCGTAGAACTGTTGTTAGGGCCGGCAGAGTGCCCAGCACATGCAACTATTTCATTGTCATTGTCATCGTCATCGTCATCCTCGTCACGTGCTAGTGGTATGAGGGCAAAGGTGAGGACCCTTTGAGAAGGCTTTAGAATTTCCCAGAGACGCAGAATTGACTACAAATGATGAATAGGGCTAGCTGTTTCTGAGCTGATTATCACCTGGGTCCAGTCCCCAGGGACCCCTGCCTTGGGGTCATCTGAATCCTACCTTTCCTTGAGCTCTTGCCTCCACACTCCTTTTCCTGGAGGCCCACCCTGATTCCTACAGCCCTCAACCACTCTCTCCTCGCCTTGGCCCCACTACACTCCTTGGGAAGTCACACCCTGCCCTGACCCCTGGCCTGCTGGGTCTCTTTGAAAGGACGTGGATGTTCTGGAAGGTTCCACCTCAGAGTCCTAACGGTGGTTACCCCAGAGGAAGGCATGGAGGTCAGAGAGGATGTCAGCTTTGTCTGTAAGGTGGTTTTTTAAAAAGGAGAATGTGTTGGCATGTTCTCTGTGTACTTAAAAGTTGAACGAATACTGAATCCCCCACCTGATTCCACAGTGGGGCATGGGGACAGTGACACCATTTCCTTCTTTCCTGTTGACTTTGTGTCCCCTAATGAGTCTGTGGGCTCTGGAAGGATGGGCAGAGCCTCCTCCTTTTCGCAGATCTGCGGGACTGTGGTGGAGGGGCTCCAGCTCTGTTCTGCTTGGGAGCCGGTGCGCAGGAAACACCCCATAGCCTAGAGTCCAGCCTCCTCCTGGGTTGCTCAGCTCTGCCCTGTGACCCGCAGGGGCCTCTTAGTCCAGTCTCCGGAGGTCGGCCTGCACACGGGTCCTCAGGAGCGTTTTCTTTCTGCCTCTCCTGTGTGGAATGGGGTGCTTTGGGTCTCCACTCCATGGGGATGCAACAGGGACTTGTCCTTCGCTGCAAACAGCCTCCCCTTCTGTGCGCCCTTCCTCAGGGGCAGCAGCTCCCTCTACTCTGCCCCAGGGACACAGAAGCGTCTGGAAAGGAATCTGGACTCCTGGGCTGGGTCCCACCCCACCTGAGGGCCTGCGTGACCCAGTCCCCTTCAGGTCTGCTGGCACGTGAGCTCTTGATTTCACCGTCAGGGAGACCAAGTCTTTCTGCAGACGTCATTCTCGTCCTTGGGAGTGATAAGGGCTCGTCACGTCTGTCGTTCTGCCACTTACCATGCTCTGATAAGGCACAGCATCTGCTCGTCCTTGGAGGGCAAGATAAATTTAGATGTGGCGGATTTAGAACATCAGGTGACCTGTTTGCAGCTGTAGCTCTCAGGAGGGAGAGGGCAGCCTGGCTTGTCTGCCCACTGCATTCCTGGTATTAGTCTCACCTCTCCACCAAGACCAGCCACCTCTTGAAGGCAAGGGGTCAGGTCTCCTGTGTCCAGCACAAGCTTGGGTGCATGTGAGAGGTTCAGTGATCCTAGCTGGTGGGCTTCACGTTTGGTGAGGCTTAGACTAGGGTACCGATCAAGGTTTTAACAATCTGGGATTGTTCTCAAAAGCTGTTCTGCTGGGGTTGGGGCGGGGAGGTAGGTATGATCCACAGCAGGTTCTAACTGATGAGGGTTTCTTTTTACGTCTTGTGTTTGAGCCTCTTTGTAAGATTTATTACAGGGTTAAAACCAAGTTCAAAACCCACTGCTCTAGGCCAGGCCTCCCATTTTCCAGATAAGTAAACTGAGTCCTGGAGAGAGAAGAGATTTGCCAAGTTCTCCCTGTGACCTGACTCCATGGCAGGCTTTCCCTTGCTGTCTTGGTTTGCTTTTGCTACCATAACCAAGTGCCACAGACTGGGTGGTTTAAACAACAGATGGGCCATCTCCTAGTTCTGGAGGCTGGGTCTGGGATCTGGGATAAGCCTCTCTCCTAGCTTCTGGTGGTTGTTGGCAATCTTTGGCTTTCCTTGGTTTGTAGAGGCATCACTTTGATCTCTGCTTTTACCCTCATGTGGCCTTCTCTGTGTATGTGTTTGCGTGTCCGTGTTTCCCCTTTTTATAAGGACACCAGTCACTCTGGATTAGGGCCCACCCTAATGACCTCATTTTAACTCGATTACTTCTATAAAGACCCTATTCCCAAATAAGGTCACATTCTGAAGTACTAGAGGTTAGGAATCTTTTCTGGGGAATACAATTCAGCCCCTAAAACCCACTTTCTTAATGGTCTGTGGAGATCAAGTTCAAGGGGCCAGAGGACCCCAGTTCCCACCAGGTCTGAGTGTAGACCCACCTCTCCCTGGCCAAGCCCACCCAGGCCGACCGCTCCCCCACAGGCCACAGGACTGTCTAGGGAGGATCGACAGCTTTTGGAACCAAGGATGTGGCCCTTTTTAATTCCCTCTATTCTTGTTGCTGTTATTGTTCAAGTCATCCTAACTGGTAAATTACTTTGCTTAAAAACACACAGAAAATTTTAAGGAAAGGTCACCCATAATTTTACCACTCAGCCAGCTGTAGTCACAGCCAGCACTTTCATGTAATTCCTTCTAGCATTTTCCGCATGCACATACACACTACAGTTTTTTTTTTTTTTACCTTTTTTCTTAATGCAGTTTCAAAAGTATTTTCCCACATCATTAACATTCCGCATAAATGTGATTTATGTTTTTCCATTTGGTGCCTATTTATTGAGCGTCAGGCACTGGGGATATATTTGTAAGCAAAACACAGAAATTCCTATCCTTGTGGGCTGCCCTCCTCTGGGGGAGTGGGCACACCAGTGGACAATGGGGAACCGGCCTGTTGCCCTCCAGCCGGCACTGGTCCAGACCCCCACTGTATCCCTCCCGATGGCTTTATTTATTTCTCGTGGGCAGAGGCTTCCTTTAAGCTATCTAGAAAATAAGCCCTTGCCCCTCTGCCCAGCATAAACCTGATTTTTAAAAGCTTCATATTGATTTTATATATATAGGCGTATCTACACATGTACAAACAGATCCAGAGAGAGAGTGAGAACTATTTGTTTCTGTTTTCTCTAGTTTTTGCCACTCCCAGTTGGCGTTCAGATTAACATCTTCATACTTCATTGTGGCATTTTGATCTCAGGCTCAGAGGTGAGAAAGCCCACGCTGTCTTTTCAAAGGCCAGACACATGAGCGAAACCCAAGCAGTGAGTCTAGTGGCCTCTCCGCCTCCTTTGCTTCCTCTGGAATGTTCCATTTGCATTCTGCGCTTACATCTGCTGACGCCATTAACCTGAAATGTGCCTGTGATGGCAGGCAAAGCACATGAGGTCCGTGGAGCACCCGCGGCCCCGCTGGCCAGCCCCGAGTGATGGCAGTCACAGGCCTGAGAAGGGCTTTTCTGTCTGTTTCAAGGCCCGTCGCCGAAAATGGGAAAAACAAGCTAGTTTATACAGCAACGGGGACCTCAAACCAGCACAAGAGTCCAGCTGACCCGCGGCCGCCTGAGCAGGACAGCGTTCTGCCCCATAAAGAGACACTAGGACAACACTTTTAATGGTCTCTGCCCAGACTCTATTTACAGAATTTATTTCCCGGGCTCCGTCTGTTCAGCAACGCCTTGGCAGCACGTCCCCCGGTGTCCGCCTCAGTGCATTAAACACCCCTTGTTCGGGGCACCTTGGAGCTAGCACCCAAGAGAGGGAGAAGAAAAAATGTGGGTAGAAGGGTATTTGGGGCCAGGATAAACGTTTAAATTAAAAAAAAATTAAAATAACCAAAGAACAACAACAAAAAATTTATCCCTTCAAGAGCTCCTGTGGGTCTGGGTTGCTGCCGGCCCCGAGCTGTGGCCCTTTCCAGCCCATGTCAGAGAGGAACATGCAAAATCGAGAAGCATGTGGAGCACTCGCTGGAGGGTGTTTCTGTGTTCCATGGTTGTGCTGTCCTTTTATCATCTTTAAAAATTGTTTTTAGAATTATCTCTTTTTTTTAAGGTTTTATTTTATTTATTTGACAGAGAGAGAGATCACAAGCAGACAGAGAGGCAGGCAGAGAGAGGGAGAAGCAGGCTCCCCACTGAGCAGAGAGCCCGATGCGGGGCTCGATCCCAGGACCCTGAGACCACAACGCAAGCCGAAGGCAGAGGCTCAACCCACTGAGCCCCCAGGCGCCCCATTCCTTACAAAGTAAAATACATCCATTGATAAAACTGCCAAAATGTAATCTAAAAAGTGGAAAATAAAAATTGCCAGTAAGTTCACCGCCGTGAGCATTTTGGTCTGCGGCCCTGTCATGGTCTGTTCGGCTTAGGGAGAGAGAGTTGTCCCCCCTGTCAGGGGTCTCCCTGCCCCGAAACCAGACATCTTTAAAAACTGACATAGACGGCTATAGGATCCCCCACGGGACTGGGAGGCAGAAGACTGAGGTGTCCAGGCCTCTCCCACTGCTGCTTTTCAGTGTGGTCATGTGACCCTTCAGGAAGACAAGTGGCTAAAGGAATTTTCCTGTCGCCCTGAAGAGCGGCGATCCGTTCTTCTAAAGCTGCCCCTGTATCTGGTCTTGGTGAAAATCACTGCCTTCCCTCCTACGTTCCAGAGACCTGCCTGCCCTCTCCTGCCCAGCGCACGTGGCTAATCCCTTTCCAAGGCAACTCTGCATACATACTATCTCTGGAGGTGGCTCCTCTCTCCCGACCCCTACTGCTTCCCTCACCCTGGCCACCTTCCTCTCCTGCCTGAACTCCTGGGTCTCCCCTGCCCTCAACTCCATCCAGACTCACCCGTGTCCAACCAGGCTCCACACAGCAGCCAGGAAGCTCATTCTAGAACGTCCATCTGATCGTGCCACCACCTGCAGCAGTGACTTTCTGTGGCGGTCAAGATGGAGCCCTAAGGTCTTACTGAAGCCGACCAGGCCCTGCCTTACCTGCCCTCGCTTACTGCTCCAGCTTCCCCCGCTCCTACCTGTCCCCCTACCCAGCCGCTCCTTCGCATTTCCTCCCTTCTCCAAGCCTTTCCCAAACGCACTTCCCTAATTCTGCCTGGTAAACCACTCAACCTTGCAGGTTACTTCCTCCAGGAAGCCTTCTCTGTGGACCTCCCCAGCAGCAGTCTGATGACTCCTTACCCTGGCAGCAGTCTGATGACTGGTCTCCATCATCCACTGCCATGTCCGGCCCCCAACACCAGTGTCTCTGTGCCAGGCCCTTTTACAATCTTAATTCTCTTTCATTGATTGCTCAGATGTTTTTGTTCTCCTCTGGGGATGGAATACAAATAATCTTAATCTTCCCAAGTCCTAGAATGATTGCTGATGGGTCTTCTTTTTCTCTCTGAGTCCTTTTAAACGGGCCCTGTCCTCTCCCCTGCTGTGCCCTGGCAGACATGAGGGGGAGGCACCGGAGAGGTAAGAGGGGGTTCATGACTCCAGCCACCATGCTGGCCCCTCCGGCTGTCAGAGCCTGACTGGCCAGGCAGAGATGGGCCAAGAAGTGCTGCTCCAGGACTCTGGCTGAGCTCAGCTTGGGGCAGAGCAGGGCACAGAGAATGGCTTTGCCAGAAGACTCCCTCATCAGGCCTTGGAGTGCGGGGGCTGTAGGCCCTGTGCTAATGCCTCAGGGACAAAGCTACTGAAGGGCTAACCCAGCTCCGTTAAGTTGGGGTGGGGACAACAGTGAGGCGCGTGAGCTCTGGTGTCAGAGGGAGCTGGGTTTGGACCAGCCTCTATTCCTTACTGATTGTGACTTTGGACAAATGCTTTACCTTCTCAGTCCTCAGTCTCCTTACCTGCAAAATGGGAACAGGCCTGTCGCAAGGATCAAATGAGGAATTGCATGGGGAGGGTCTTGCTGAGGGCCTGGCACGCAGTGAGCCCTCCAGCGTGGCCGCTGCTTCGTCATCACTGCTGTTTGTCATCGTCCCTGTCAGCGAGAATCCTGCTCAGTTCAGAGCTCTGTTTCTTGGTTTTCCTGTGAGTGGCGGTTGCCAGGTCCTGCTGGGTTTAAGTTTATCTGTTCATTCATTCGTTCATTCATTCTGTTATGTGCGTGCTCTGTGCCAGGGATCTGGGGAGCTGCCAGGTGGTGGAGAACTGCTTTCAGGAGTGGCTCTTGGCAACACGGGCTGGGCCACATTTATTGCTTTATGTAACCCGGATATGACCCTTTCCCCCTTAGTCCCACTTCTATCCCTCAAAGCTCTACTTACTAACTCCCTGCAGACTTAGAAGATCAGGATGGGACCCTCTCCCCACAACAAAGGCCATGTGACCCGTCCCCCTCCCTCTGGGCAGGAGGGACTGTAATGAACTCAGACACGTGGGGTGATAGCCAATCCCAACCATGGACCCCTGTTGAGCCTTCACTCTGGGCAAGGCCCCCCAGGGGACCCCCAAGGGGGGTTGTAAGGACAGTTAGGTCTCTTCAGGGAAGAGAAGTTGGGAAGACAGGGCAGAAAGCACACACATGATGCTGAGTGACAGCCATGTGAAAGTGGGCAGCTGTCACATGTTCTTCCTCAGTGCCAAGGGCCCAGAGGTGGGATAGCGAAGGGAAACAGAGGCATCTGTGCAGGATGAAAGGTTCAGGTGAGCAGGTGGGAGAAAAAGTCTGCAGTGAAGCATCAGACAACCAGCAAGCATTTCCTAGGCACTTACCGTGGCTGGGAACTGGACTCTTGGCTTTACAGACGCACAACTCATTGAATCGTTATAAAACCCTGTGGGCTGGCGGCCACTTCATCCACCCTCTACTCTATGGATGGAGATGCAGAGACTCAGAGAGATTTGTAAGTTGCTTGCACTTACAGAGCTCTGGAAGCAGCAGAGTCCAGATTCAGACCTGGGCCTGTGGATTTCCACCACGGTTGCCGTGCCTTCCCCATGAAGATAGGACAACACGGGGTATGTTTGGGAAGTGATGTGCACACTTGATGGGCTTTGTGCAGCAAAGTCATGAGGGAAGAGGTCCAGGGGAGGCTGGCTCAGGTCCAAGACACCTTCTGTGCCTCTGGCCCAAAAGGTTAAGTCTTTGTGCCACAGGTAGTTGGGAGCCACTGAATGTTCCTCTGAGAGCCCCCATAGCAGTCCTCAGGGTGAGAACAGAGAACAAAGGGAAGCCATGGACAGACAGAGAAGGCTGGGCTTTGGGAATGGTAGGTAAGTCATTCACTTCTCCAGATACTTACCATTTCCTGTGTGCCAGGAAGAAATGAGACAGTGTTTCTCAAGGACCCAGCCCGGGACCTGGAATGTGCCATAAAGGGCCTCCACTCCTGATGACACTGTGCCCTAGGAAGCAGGGGCTGCTGGAGCTTCTGTCATCTGCAGCGTCAGGCTGCGAGCAGGTTTCTCTTTGTGACGCTGGGTCACGGGATGCCTTTCACACCACCCATGAGGTCTCTGAGTTGACAGCTGTTCCTGCCGCCCACCTGTCTCTCCCCTCCCCTCTTTTTGGGGGTGGTTTCTCACACCCCTGCTGTCTGTCCTCTCTCCCTCTACCCTCCACAGGGCCTTTCTGAAGGCGGCAGATGGGCAGGAATGTCACCCTGGCTGTCTCTGAGAGACCACCTCAGGTGTCACCCAGGTGGGGCTTGGTGGCCCGGGCTACCTGAGGGTCAGGATGCGAGTGTGGAGTGCACAGGGAGCTCTCCACCCTGACTGTCCCCTGGCTGCCTCCTCTGGCCAGCCAGCCATGAGACTTTCTCTCTTCAGGCTTTTTCTACCCTCTGTCCCCATTTGGCTTTAACACGAAAGGAATCATTCTCAGCCATACTCGCCTGTTGCTGTGTTAACTTCTCACCCATTCCCAATCTGCACTCCTCCTGGATAAAGGGATAAAGTCCCACAGTGGCTTTATCAGCCTCGCCAGGTGGAAACCTCAGAGTTCCTATGCCCACTTGGTTGGATCAGCACCCTCTTCTCCAACCCACTGGTTTGACACGCATCACCCTGCTAGGACTGATGCAGTAGCCTCTTTGTTGGTCCACTATTGATGGCTGGTTTCTTCTTCCTTCTTGCCCATCCAGTCTAGCCTTCTTGTCTGTTGTTCTTAGCACTTAGACGTTCCTTGACTTTTCTAAAGACATCAAAGTTGAGACTTCTAGCAGATATAAAGGGCCTATCCACTGCCCATAGGACAGAGTCCAAACCACACAGCCCTAAGGCGGGGCCTCTTATCAAGTCTGTCCTCTGCCCCTCTGAAATTGGTCTCTGACTTGCTGTATAAAGCCACCCAGAGTGGTCCTCTCCCCGTAACCCTCCACCCCTGGAAACCTTTGGGCTTCTCGTGGTCTTGAGTAAACCTCTACTGGCATGGTAGTTTTCAGCACAGTGCCAAATCCTTGCTCTTTATTTCGAAGCTGTGCAAATTTGGACACTTTGCTTCACCTCTCTGAGCTACAGACATAGAACAAAAATGATAGTAATAGCTGTCACTGGTCAGGTTCTTATTATGTTTGCCTCTTTGTACCTACCCCATAATCCTAAGAGAGAGTCACTGTTTCTAGGCTTACTTGGCATATAAGGAAATGAGGGTTTGGGGCAGTAAAGCCCATTGCCTGAGGTCACACAACACAAAGAGGCAGAGCCAGACTCAGATCTGTCTGAGCCTAGTCCTTGCCTATAGATATGCGGACCATGTCACTCAACTTCTCAGAGTTGCTGGAGAGTTTAAATCGCGTTGGTGTACTTAGAAGCACCTGCCCAGGGCTGAGCCCCTGGGGCCTTGGTAAATAGCTTTTCTTCCTGCTTCTCGTTTTTGCTCAGGCCACATTCTCTGTCCTCCTCCCTACCTGGCCAGGTCCTACCCCCAAAGTCAATGGACCCCTGCCTGAAACAACCACCCACCCCCTTCACCCAGGTCCTAGAATATTCCACACGTGCCACCACCGGACCCCAGCTACAGGGAACAGCAGTAGGCCTTGGGTGTCTGACTGCTTACCTAGAGGGCGTGTGACACCGTTGTAAGCCCTGCCTCTCCGCTAGGGCCCGGTCCTCTGTGGGAGCTGGGAAGGGGTCCCCAGAACCAGCCAGTGAGTGAAGGAATCCATGCGGGAAGGGAAGAGTGAGTGATGAGAGGCCAATGTCGCGGCGGGACCTGAGGGCTTGTCCCTCTGGAGCCATGCAGCTGGACCCGGAGCTGCTCACCCCCCGGCCTGGCAGCCCTGTCCTCACACCTCCACGATCTGCAGTTTGGGGCCTTTTCTTCTCTTATTTTTTGACCTTGACCTCCTGGCTCAGAGTTATCATCTCCTGGGACAGAGAGGAATAACCCCATGGGGCTGGCTTTATGGAGGGTGACCAGTCTCCTGCTGCCACTGGTGTCCTGCTTGTGGGACCTGATTCCGAGCCTTGGCCTGGGGGTCCTGACTGCTCCACTCCGGGAGTGGCCTTGAGTCCCTGTGAGCTGCGTGGGCTGCAGTGACAAGGCTGTGGCACGTCAGCTAGATGGCTGACTCGTGGGCTCTGTGGGGGTTCCTCGCTGCCCACCTGATCCCCGGGCCCTGGTGGGGGGCAGGAGGCCTGATGGAACTCATTCACCAGAAATCCACATAGAATGAGCTAGCCTTGCCTGTTCTCTGTGCCCCTCTGAGGACAGAGCTGGCCGGGCCTTCTCTCAGGCTTACACAGGGGGTGTTGGCTAGAATCTTTCACCCAGGACTAGAAGGAAATTAGCCTGAGGTACTGTCTATGGGACTCATTCTCCCCACTTCGGCATCAAGGGGGCAGTCATGATCTCTGGGAGCCATTTCATTTCTTTGACGGCCTAGTCCAGAGGGCTGAGGTACGGCTGCCTCCCGGCTTACCTGAGCAGAGCCTGTTTGTGGGCTCTCTGTTGCTGTCCAGCCTTCTGGAAGAGTCTGCAGGGCTTCCCTCCTGTTGATAGGACCCAGCCTGACATGTGTGACCCCCTTCTGTATTATGTGCATGTGCGTGCATGTGTGTGTGTGTGTGTGTGTGTGTGTGTGTGTGTGTGATGGTCTGTCACCAGATGGAGTATCCTGAAGGTAGGCTCCCGGGTGTCTTGGAGCCCTCCCACCTTGACGGATATCAGGGGAAAGAAATGACTCGAACTTGGAGACGCTGACCTGGCAAGAGAAGGCAGTGGTTAGAGTGTGGAGTCTCCCAGGCCAGAAGCTAGACCTTCCAAATTCTTCGTGGGCCCTGATTATCAGTCACGCTACCTCTCTCAGGCTCAGAGAGAAGGGACTTGTCAGGGCCCCCGGGTGCTGAGTGAGAGAGCCTAACCCAACAGTCCAAAGAGGCCTTGTGTGTGCAGGGGGAGGACGAGCTGCCTCTGCTTCTGTCTCCTGCTGAGTGGGACCCAAGGGGTGTAAGGCCTTTCTAGGGGGGTGGAGCTCCCCAGGAGCAGCTTTGACCTCTGCCATGTTGCTTTACAGCAGGAAGTGAGCTCGCCCCTCCCAGTGGCCACTGAGTTCACATGTCTGTCCTGGTGGCTCCTTTCTGGTGGGGGTGCCAGGGCCTGGTGCTGGGGTTTTGAGTTCTGGTCCAGTTTCCCTGCTAACAAGTTAGAAGTTTTCTGTAACATTAGAGCTGCAAGGCCTCCGCCCTGTGCTAGCCCCACTCCCTCACTTGGCCGGTGGGGAATCTGAGACCCTGCGAAGGGACGGCTAGAGCAGGCTAGGGCTGAGGATGGCCGGAAACAAGGAGGGACCAGGTCTGTTGGCTTTGTGGCCAGGCCCCGTGGACCTGGAGGCACCCTGGCTGAGGAGCCTGGAGGGCCCCAGCAGTGGCATCTCAGTGCCTGGGGGGTTGGGTTGGAGTTGGGAGAACTCCTGGGCCTGTAGCAGGAAGGAACGCGCTGCTGGTGCCTGATATCCTGATGTCCTCACACCGTGCCTTCCATGTAACCACTGGGCAGGTAGGCGCGGCCACACGCTCTGGTGGGAGCAGCCTCCAATTTAGAGAAGGCCTTTCTCCTGGCTCTAAACCTAGGGGACAGGGACAGCTTGGCGAGTGGAGACGGCAGCTTCACTTGCCCCTGTGAGCGCAGCCCGGAAGTGCCCGGTGTGTCTATCCCTTGCCCCATCGCCTTACAGCATCCACCGTCCCTGCTCTGGTCGGGAGGGCAGAGTGGCGCCCCACCAGTGTGCCCTTCGCTCACCCGCCAGACTTTGCTTGCCCACCCGCACGGACAGGGGCTGAATCTCAGTTCTTCCCCAACATGTGGCCAAAGCCTGCACACAGTAGGTGCTTGTTGTCTATTTCCCAAGTCAGCCTGAGGCCTGGCTGTCATCTATCCCCACCACCACCCACCCGCCTGCCCCTCTCTTGGTTCAGACTACTGGGAAGCCCACAGGCGAGTTTCAAGCTGAAAGCACAGCTCTCCCTCCTCAGAGGTCCTAGAGGGGCTCCTTCTAGTCTCCCTTCCCGCATCACTGCGTACTTCCTCTTCTTTGTCTTTCATGGAACAATTGAAACATGCTTTTAATGGGAAAGGCTGTGGATCCTTTGGGGACGTAAGCAAGCCATCACTAAATCCGTACATTAGAAGTGAGAAAGTGAAAAGGCTTCCTGCGCCCCCCGGGAAGCAGGTGTGTCTGAGTTCTGTTCCTCCTGTCCGCAGAGTGGGCCCACGGGCGGCCGCCCCGCCGGCCTCGAGCAATGCAGGAGAGG
The DNA here is from genome assembly GCF_964662115.1 of Mustela nivalis. Classification (NCBI taxonomy): domain Eukaryota; kingdom Metazoa; phylum Chordata; class Mammalia; order Carnivora; family Mustelidae; genus Mustela; species Mustela nivalis. The sequence goes on from NC_139021.1 coordinate 175,649,736, forward strand.
AAGGTGATGTGAGTGGCCAGTGTGCTGAGCAGCGCCAGGCCCGGGTCTCCCCCCAGGGCTCTGCAAGGTGGGGTGACTCAGGCAGGAAGGTGGAACGCGCCTCCATGGATTTGGGTGGAGGACAACCAGCCCGGAGGGGGCCTGAGCTTGCCCGGCTGGGCACTGCCCCATGGTGGAGAAGCTGGCCGAGCGCTTGGCTAGACAGACCATCGGAAGGTGCCCCGGAGGGGAATCAGACGCCATCCGTTAGAGCCCTGGTGGCCCGCCAAGTACGTTTGTAGCTTTGCTGTGCTTCTCCCTTCCTGGTAAAGAGATGCCATGACTGAGCAGGCACAGTGAGCCAAAACGGCGACATTGTCCAAAAAAGGAGATGGTTCAATTGAGGGGTATAAATAGGCGTGTGTGTGTGTGTGTGTGTGTGTGTGTGTGTGTGTGTTGGGGGGGAATGGTGGGCGGGGGCAGGGGGGGAAGATGACAGGGCGGCTCTGCTCACGCCCTTGGCCACCACAGGAGGGCTGCTCTTGAAGTCCCGGCCACCAGCAGGAGACAGATTTGTTGAGAGTTGGCAAGAGATGAGAAGTGAGCAATCCCCCACCGTCCTCCACTCTCCTCCCCCTGCCCCCTGCCCTGCACCATCAAAAGAGAGAATTTAAGAGAATGAGCTCTAGGCGGAGAGGTTAAACACAGTCCGTTTGCCGAGTTCAGAGAGGAGCTCTTGCTGGAAGGATGCGAGGAGGGAGCTGGCCGGCTGGGCTAGCAGCAGGCCGAGGCTGGTCCTCTCTGGGCTTCAGCTTAATAAAGCTGTAGACAAAAAAGGACAGCAGCTACAGGCAGGGGCATGGCTCTGGGAGGTGGGCTGAGGGGATGCTATGTCAGGCTGTATTTCCAATGGTTCTGGAAGGAAAGAGTGTCTTTAAAACCAGACTAGGCTCCTTCTTGGCTCTTCCACTTAACTTGCTGAGTGTCCTTGGGCAAATCTATCACCTTCACGAAGCAGTTACTCACCTGGACCCTGGTCTAAATCAGTAACACTTCCTGGGGGCTCCATGAACGTCCACTCAGACCCCTCTCAGGACCCCTGGCGTGCAGGGTCGGCCCCCGCCAGCGCCCGAGATGGTCATCAGCGGTGTGCGTGGGCTCTCTCTCTACCCAGTTCTGCTGACAGGCTTCCTGGGGTCTTCGGCCAGCAGCCAGTCATTTCCCCAGTTAGGTCTGAATGGTGAGAGCTGGCGCTTCCTCCCGGGACTGATTCAGCTGCCAGCTCCTCCTATGCCTCTGAGTTCCAGGGTGTCCCGTGATCCTCAAAACCACCACCTGCCTGTGGGGCTCACTCGGGCCACATGCCACTGGCTGTTGGCTCGGAGTGCACCTGTCTCACTCCCCGCGGAGGCTGGAGGCTGCTGTGAGCTTGCAAAGCTCTCTTCACACTCCCTGAGCGCACGTCATCACCCAGCAGTCCTGCGGGAAGTGGTATTTTCGTTCTCATCTTACAGATCGGGCTTCTAGAACTTGCCTGAGTCACCTATTTACAGGCCAAGCCTAAACATGCATGCTTAATGGCTGCCTCTCAGACTTGATGCATGGTTGTGACCACCACCACCCCCCAGCCTCTCACCTGGGACGGGGTGAGGACACAGTGCTAACGGGGCTGGAGGGTCAAGCTCATTCCTGCTGGATGCACTTCCTGCCAAGCAGGGATCTTCCAGCTCCAGAACTTTCTGCATGTAGGTCTCTGGCCCCCTGGTCTCAAGCAGCTGGCTGCCTACACCTGTCTTTTTTTTTTTTTTTCTTCAGTCTGCCATTTGGCCATGGAAGGTTGAGGTGGTAGGAGAAGTGAGTTACCTTCCAGTCCAAATTGACATGAATTTGCCAAGTAAAACATTTTACTTATGCCCCAAAACATTTTGCTTGGTTACTTCTTAACAGGCCAAGTGCACCATTTTCCATCAAAACATTTCCATCATAAAAAAGTGTCTCTGACCCAGAAGCTGGGTCCCGCTGCATCCTTGTCACAGCTCACATTTTATTTGGGATGCAGTGTTTCCAGAATGTCACCGCCTCTTGCCTTGCATAAGGACTGAATTCCCTGATGGAAATATTTTGCAAGAATGTCTTCAGCTGTCAAGGTGGTGCAGAACTCCTTCAGAAGGTCTTCTTTGTCCAGCTCAGAGAAGGACCCCTTTTCTGTGAAGTCTGTGCCACGTTTTCACTGTTCTGTCCAGGTCTCTCCAGGGTGCCTTGAGAGGAATCAAATCCCATTACAGCAAAAGCCATTTCAGGTTCATGGAAATGTTTGTGGAAACAGTTGCAGACTCCTTTGCTGACAGCCACTTCTTACGTGTACTTTTTTTTTTTTATGGAACATGCACCCGGCACAGCGGAAGAATTTGGACGAGGCTCAGAATATGCTAGAATGGAATTTGGCTGTGCCCTCTGTCCAGGTCTCAGATACGGCTACTCGAGAATGTTCTCCTGCTCACGAGGCAGATACTCGATGGGCTTCGTTGATGTCCCAGATGCTGGGTTAATCAGAGACAACCCAGGCCCCATCCTCAAGGAGCCTGGTGCATGGGATTAGAGGGCGTATGTGCATTTCTTTTCTTCAGAGAATCAGAACGCTATCAGGAAGGGGGACAGGCAAGCCTCTTCATGAGTGTGATGTAGCACGCTGAACTGTGGTTATGCATTTTTAAAATGTTTTTAATGTATATCCTAAAAAAATTAACAGTAACCATAGCAGTAATTTCTCCACAGGTGGGAGGGAGAGTCAGTTAACACCTAGGTTAAAGAAAAATATCAACTAAATACTATCATGGTGGCAACTATTGCCATTGATAGATTATGGCGACAAAATTCGTGGCTCATGAAAGGCTGGTGGTCATGTTTATCCTGTGCTGATGGAATGCCAGGGGCTTGGCCTCTATTGTCTTCCAAGCCTCAGGAAACTCTGGAAGGTGGTAGTGTTACCATCCCAACTGACAGCCGATGAAACTGGGTCTGAACGAGGTGAAATGATTTGCCAAAAGTCGTGTGACTAGTAAATGGAAGAAGTTGGATTTGCACTCCGAGCTGTCTGACTGCTGATAATAAATTCTTAACCGCTGTGCCATATGATAAAGTTCTGCAGTTGGTCAAATAAAGAAGTGATCGTTTCCTCGCTAGGGTGGGAGGAGGGTGGCCTCGACTAGGGGTAGGATGTAGCAAAGGAAGTTTTGGTGATAAGACAGAGTATCCCATGGATTAGATACTCATGATAGTTGGCTGATAGTTTGAACCCCATATTTTTTTTCTCACATAAATGAAGTCTTGAAGTAGGCTGTGGGTTGGCTGTTCTGTGTCATCAAGGACCCAGGCTCCTTCTATCCCTCTGCGCTACCCAATACCTCATGGCCTAAAATGGCTGTTGCAGGTCCAGCTATCACATTCGTATTCCAGGCAGTTAAAAAAAAAAAAGTATAGAAGGAAAAGAATAAATGTATGATTCTCTCAATGCAAGAAAGGACTTTAAGGAGCTTTCTGGAAGCTGAACCTAAGAGCTTATCTTCATCTCATTGGCCAGCTCTGGTTATGAGGGAGGCTGCCTCCTCTGACCTGGGCATATGTGAGTGGAGGACAAAAGTCCTGTCTTCAAGGTGCTTCCAGTAGAGTAAGCTGCCTCCAGTTTGAGGCGCTGGAGGAGATAGAAGCTGGGTGGAGAAGAAAAAGACACCTCCAAACTAGAACTTGCTTTTGGAGTGGACCCCGTAAGCTTGGATTGGATTGTTTGGGGGCTGTTTTGGATTGTTCAGTACGTTTATGTGGTGTTTATTTGGAGTGTAGAGTTGCAGCGATCAGGCTGCCCGAGGCGGCTCCTGCCTGCCGTCCCATCAGCGCCTCCGGAAATAACAAGAACCACTCCTGAGTACAAACTAGTTCAGCTCCCCAGCCTTCTGCCCTGCAGTGCAATCAGGACTGGAGCCACAGAGCCGGCTTTTCCCTGCAGCCCAGGACTGAATCCTGGGCTGTGATTTACAGTCCAGAGGGGTGCTCACAAGCCCCAGGGTGAGCGTGGGGTGTTCGTGCAGCTCACGGGCAAGTGTGAGACCTGGAGACCGTGGCCCACCCGGCACCGTCCTCCTGCCTCTTCGCCTGCCTGCAGGCCCTGGGGCTGTGAGTTGGCTTTTTCCCCTTCTCAGCTCGCAGGAGTGCAGGCTGGCTGGTTGCCAGGAATATCAGGTTTGGAGAGCTCTTTAAAAATCACTGATGCTCTTGCGAGTTGCGGGAGTTGTTCTGGGACTTGTTCATAGGTTGGTCCTTGTTCATGGGAAGCCCTCTCTGCTGGGCTTTGGGTTCTGGAATGTTCTGTTTTCACTTTTTGGAAATCAGGTTGTCAGACCGTGGAAAGAAGCTTAGGGCTAAAATGGGGTGCGAGGGGTGGCATGAGCCCCCGCACCCCCATGCCTCCATGTTCTTGATCTGGAAACTTGGCCACGGCCAGTTGGAGGCAGAACTGGGGAGAGCCGGCTTCTGTACTCCTGTGCTCTGTCTCTGTTCTGTAATTACCTCCAAGCAGATAGTATTGTAAAGAGGCTGGAGAGATGCTTTCATATGGCGTTAGAAAATCAAACAGCTATTAATATGCTAATTACAACCATTCATATGTACCATTAAAGCAGGTCCTGGAGAGCTTCTCCTTGGCAACACTATTAGATATTCTGTTCTTGAAATAGAAAGTCCATATTACTTTTTAATGAAAACTCTAAATCCAGAGCTTCCTTAAATTCAGCCTTTTCCTTGAATTTAGTAGGTCTAGTCCTGGGCTCCTGAAATGAAGGCCAGATGGGAGAGAGAGAGAGAGAGAGAGCGCGAGCCGATGGATCCTCCGTGGAAAGCAGTCAGGAGCTCAAGATGTTGGTAGACACTGGGGCCCTGCAGGTCCCAGGTTGGTTACCTGCTGATGTCATTATATGTGTAAGCATTATTTTTAGCAGTGGCATCACTCCTAAAACCAGTTATACTGGATTTACTTTTAGGTTGGATGATGCAGATGCTCTTTGGAAATGTCTTTTTCTCCCCACACCACTTTTGTGCTAGAAGTACCCAGTTTAGGAGGAAAACAAAATGGCACCCACAGTCAAGGACAATGCAAATATTTGCTTGGGAAACAGAGGGCTGAGTGCCTTATTTGCTTTGAGGGTGCATCCCAGGGAATCTATACTCCTTGACTTTCTGAAGAGCTGTGTGGGGCAGAAGCCCTCTCTGATCTGGGGGCTTTCATTCACTGGCAAACGAGATAGTGAGCTCTTGTTCCAGTCATGGATTAAAGATATCCAGTGAAGGTAGTGGAAGAGTAGGCTATAGATTGTAGAAGAAAATATGTTTTTATAATGTATTTTATAAATCTCAAAAATATTTAAGCATCTACTAAATTAGGCACCAGAAATACATTGGGGGAATGTCCCAGTTATCACCACTGAGTGATGCAGTGACATAAACATTATGCTCATGGATTCTGTAGGTCCAGAATTCAAAGAGAGTAAAGCAGGGATGGTTTGTTTCTACTTCATGTTGTTCAAGGCCTGAGTGGAAGACTTGCAGGTTGGAAGACTAATGGGTCCCCAGCGTCCCTCCCCACGTGGCTTCACCATGTGGCCTGGGCTTCCTCACAGCATGGTGTCTGGTTCCATGGGTAAGCTTCCCAGAGATGGAGAGCTAGCCAGGAGCTGTGTCCCTTTTGTGATCTAGCCTCAGAAGTGACAAAGAATCACCTTCCCCACATTCTATTGGTTGGAATAGTGACAAGCCCCTACCCAGATACAAAGAGAGGGAACACCCACCCCAGCTCTGGGGTGGGGTGGGGGAGGGTGTCAATCAAATTGTTTGAAGAGCATATGGGATGTAGTTATATTTCAAAAAAGTAAAGGAGAGACTTGGAATATGAGCAAGCAAGAAGAGACTATAAAGAATGGCAAAGCAGATTTTAAAAATGGAAGAAAACTTAAAAATAAAGATGTAGGAGCACCTGAATGGCTCAGTGGGTTAAAGCCTCTGCCTTCAGCTTGGGTCCTGATCCCAGGGTCCTGGGATCGACCCCTGCGTCGGGCTCTCTGCTCAGCAGGGAGCCTGCTGCCCCCTCTCTCTGCCTACTTGTGATCTCTGTCTGTCAAATTAAAAAAAAAAATCTTTAAAAATAAAGATGTAGTCATCAGAATTAAAGTGTTTGAAGCTCCTTCTCTTTTTTTCAGAAGGAAAGTAAAGATGTTGATTGACCTGATTTGTTAAGAACAGACACAGTCCCTGAGACTCTTTTAACAAAGTCAGAACTGTTTTCATAATGATACATAATAATCCGTAACAATGTTATTCTCCCTTCTCACTCATATTCTCTCACAAGCATAGAGTTTTCTAGAGCCTATATGACACGTGATGATGTCATCACTCTGGCAATTAACAGAATATGTGCTTGCGTATTCCTGTGTTGTAGATTTTTCTCAATTTTGTTTCCTAATATGGAAACTATTGCTGTAACCCACATAAACAAAAGCAGTTGGTGGTGGGAGGGGAGGCTCGATAATTTCTGGAGGTGTCAAGATGTCCTGAGTCCCTAAAGTTTGAGTTGCATCATTGTAGGACAGGGGACAGAAGGAGAAGAGAACCAGTGAGAATCCCTGTGAAATCACATTTCCTGAGCTCTGAGAAACAAGTGGCGGTGGATGGTTGTTCTTCATTTTAAGATAATTCAAGATAGAAACTTTTAAATCTAGAGGACTGGGGTGCCTGGGTGGCTCAGTCAGTTAAGTGTCCACCTTTGGCTGAGGTCATGGTCCTGAGGTCCTGGGATTGAGCCCCGCATTGGGCTCCCTGCTTCACAGAGAGCCTGCCTCTCCCTCAACTTCTTCTCCCCCTGCTTGTGCTTGCTGTCTCTCTCTCTCTCTCTGTCAAATGAATAAATACAATCTTTATAAATAAATAAATAAATAAATCCAGAACACCGATGAAGAAAGGTACTAATGTGTTGGTGCAAGGCAAGAACACAGATGGGGAATTTCAGGACTAGGTCGTGGTCGCCCTGTGTTTTAACGACACCTACTGAACAACAACAGTATTACAACCCAGCTCTATGGACCAAAGTATGAGCAAGAGTCAATACTGTCTTGAGACCAAAATGGACATAGAGGAGAGCAAATCCTGTCGGGCAGAGTATGACATTATGATAGGCTTAGGCAAAACAAATTCTTAGGCAAAACAGAGCACAACTAAAAAAAGACATAATGACAATTCCATTGCCTATGCACCCTCTTCCTCGGTTTGGTGGAAAATTAGTGGTTTCAACAGGGGGAGCCTAGAGTAGAGCCTAACGTCAGAATCACCTTGAAGCTTTTAAGAAGTAAATAGTTCTAAGGCTTTACAGACTCAGAGTCTCTGGGCCCAGACCTTTATAATTTTAAAATTTCTCCAGGAACATAGTCATGTCTACAATATCTGGTCCAGAAATTGTCTAGACCACGTTCATGGCTCATACCTTCTTGATTTCTGGGGTCCTGTCTGATTTCCCAGGTTGGGGTATCTAGAGTCCTGTTTGCCTGATGCCTTGTGAGAGCAGCCCCCTAAGCATGGCCACATGTCTCCTCCCAGCGCTGCATGGATCCAACTTGTGAAAACTTTGGGCTCTTCCAACTCCTTCTCGTTCCTTTGATCCCAGGTTTATTTCCATTTGCACCCCAGAACCATCAACAGGGAAGCACCTGAAATAGAACTACCAAAAAACAAACAAACAACAAAACAGAACTGCAACCCTCTGTGTGCCAAGGCTTAGCCTAACCCACCACTGACCCCTTTTGTCACAAGTTTTCAGCACCGTCTATGGGAGGATTTGTCTTCTCATGGGAGAACCCTTCTCAAAACGGACAAAAGGAAAAAGGCTTTGCTTTCCTGAAATTTGCATGGCCTGCCCTCCCTTTAGCAACCTGCCAGTTCTGGGCTGTCTCAGGATACCTCTATGGCATTGTCAACAAAGACCCAGCCCCAGGACAAGGAGCTTCCACGCCCACAAAGAACAGCATGTGGGTGAGACCTGGCTAGGGAAGGGAAAATTCTTAATAACCAGTGGGGTGTGAAAGGAGTGGGGGCCAACCAGAGCCTAGAGCCCAGGCGGAGTGAAGTGATGCCAAGCGCTTTGCCCTATCCAAGGTAATGAAAGTGATCTGTAAGTGGTGTTTTTTTTTTTTTTCCTTTTAAATGACAGAGCAGGGCTGGCTGAGGAATAGGATTTGACCAATTTAACCATAAATGTAGGCGAAGCTTGTTTATGCTGCAAAGATAAATGGGAGACGGGGTGGGCTCTGGCCTTCCACTGCATTTGGAAGCTGTTCCCTTTCTCTGGGCAAATTCCCTGAAGTCTGAGACCCTCGGCACGATGGAGAAGTGCGTCTAGAGGGACCTGTGTCGTGTCTACAAGTTGGCCCCCAGGAGATGGAGGCTGAGGCCCACATGGGAGTGTCCTGTGCTAGGTGGTACTTGGGGTCAGGGAGACGTTGGGAGAGCTATGACCAATAACGGGGAGGGGGTCCCTCCAGCCCTGGTGTGGAATGTTCCATTCTGGTGCACTATTCTTGGCTGTTCTCCAGAGACCTGTGTCCAGGGGCCAGAGACTGACTGAAACTCGTTCAGTGTTAGCAATGGCAGCTCAAACACCGTCCTCCTCTGCTGACCCCCACCATTTACAGCATGTGTTTCTTTCCATGCAAGCAAGGGACCCCACCACTCAGCTCCCTGCCTGCCATCATGGCCACGTGGCCTATCAGGCCTCCTGTCCTTAGGGGCCATCAGCATGGTGATGGGTGCCTGGAGGTGCACTTCTTGACTCCTACCTCAGTCCCATGGGGACTGGATTTTGGACAGGTGTTAAGGAAGCCTCCTGAGCCAGGCTGGGAAGTGTCTGCTGAGCAGATTCCCATCCTCCCGGGGTGGCTGTGTCAGTGACACCCCAAAGGAGAGAGGCTTCGGTGTGGAAAGTGTATAAGTCTTGGATAGTGGGACACCTGGGTGGCTCAGTTGGTTAAGTAGCTGCCTTCGGCTCAGGTCATGATCCCAGCATCCTGGGATCGAGTCCCACATCGGGCTCCTTGCTCCGCAGGGAGCCTGCTTCTCCCTCTGACTCTTCCTTCCACTCTGTCTGCCTGTGCTCGCTCTCACTCACTCTCTCTGACAAATAAATAAATAAAATCTTAAAAAAAAAAAAAAAAGTCTTGGATAGTGCCACAGGTGGCCTGGAATGGTTTGGCCCCTTGTTTCCAAGGCCCCAGCTGATATCCCCATCGTGCAGTGGGAAGGAGGAAAGGGCCAGCTTTCCCCGGTTCCGGGAGCACCAGCCGGTGTCCCGCGGCCAGCAGTGGTGAGGGCTGGGAGGCAGCATACTGGGGAGGCTGCCCAGAAGGCATGGCTGGCCCTGCCTTGGAGGCTGTGCCTACGGTAGTGTGTGGCTGTCACTCCCACGAACAGCAGTATTCACACTCCCAGTGCTGTACCTAGCACACAGCAAATGCTCAGCTAATCCAGCCGCTCAGATCGTGTGACTTGTCTGCGGTCACCCAGGTGGTGAGTGGGGGGGCCAGGATTGAGCTGCTGTCCCTCTCATGCCCCAGCCCTCCTACCCTGCGGTCTGGCCACCTTTTCCCAGGGCCTCCACAGGCCTCTTAGGAAGGCAGGCAGGATAGACGGTTAGTAGCCCCCATTTCACAGCCCAGTGATTTGTCACAGATCACTGAGCTTATAAATGGCCAGTACTGAGCCACAGACCTTGCTCTTTTGATCACCCGCCTGCTATCGGCCAGCTCAGGCTGCCGGAACAAAATGACAAGGGCTTACTGGCTTAGACAACGGGATTTATTTTCTCACAGTTCTTGGGGCTGGGAGTCTGAGGTCAGGGTACTGACAGGATGGATTTCTGGCGAGAACTCTTTTCCTGGCTTGCAGATGGCTGCCTTCTTGTTGTGTCCTCATAGGCCCTTTGCTCTGTGTGCACAGAGAGGGGGAGAGCAATCTCTGGTGTCTCTTTATCTTCTCCTAAGGACACCACCCCTCCGATGAGGGCCCTACCTTATAACCGGGTTTAACCGTTGTTATTTCCATAAAGGCCAGGTCTCCAAATATAGTTGTACTGAGGGTTAGGACTTCAACATGGGATTTTTTTTTTTTTTGGTGGGGAGGTACAACTCGGCCCACAATATACCCTGAGCCCCTTTCACTGTTTTGGCCCCCCCAGGCCATAGCAGGAAACAACTGCTACTACACATCAAGGAAATCATTTTGGAGGGATTGTGCAGGAGCCTAGAAATGGGGCTGGGGCAATCCAAGAAGGCTTCCTGGAGGAGGTGTATGCACACACATATGTTGGACTTGGGTAGCATGTGTGCTTAGGGAGAATCTGGCCCATTTCAGGCCACCCCATATGCAGTCCCTCCCAGTAACTGAGATGAGCTGTGCTGTTTTCCGGGAGCTGCTTTCTCTCTGCGGCTGTGGTAAGAGGGGACCCTCTGGTTCCTCCTTGGCCCAGCAAGGGAGCTATAGCTTGATGCAGCCATTTAAGTAGGAGGGCCCGCTGGTCTTTAACATGGAGGGAAATGGGGGAATGCAATTCCAGGTAAGCAGGGAGGGGCCTCGGCAGGCCAAAGCATAGCTGAGGACCCGGGTGGCTCTCCTGTAGCAGAGAGACATCTGCAGAGCCGGGTGGTCGCACGTGGTGGTTAGCCCCACTGCCATGGCCCCGCTGCCAGGGAGGCCAGTCTTTCCGTCAAGATGGACTGTGATAGGACAGGATTGTGCGGACAGGTCCTTGCTGTCGATTTTATTGCCTTCCTCACCTTGCATCTGTCCCCTCTTTTAGACGCACATGCCAGATTCAACTGAGGAAGGGAGTGCTCGCTGCCAGGGTTAGAAAATTTAAGTTTCTGCTGTGTCTTTGTTTCTAGAATGAGGACAGTGTTCCCAGCGCAGGGGTTTGGGTTCATGCACCAAGTCCAGAAGAGACATGGGTTCCAGGCAGGGTTGCAAGGAGGCTTGGCAAGGCTGGGGGAGGCTGGGGGAGAACGGGGGGTTGGGGGAGGCTGGAGAGGTTGGGGGAGGCTGAGAGAGGTTGGGGAGGCTGGGGGGAGCTGCTCCTGTGGTGGAACTTGATGTTTCTCCACAGTGCTCAAGCCTCCCCCAAAGAAGTCTGTGAGCCCATCCACTTGAGCGGTGCAGAACCTGTCTTTGGCCTCTCTTGTGTCTGTCCCTCAGCCTGGCTCACCTGGGCCCCTGGTGGGCTCCAAAGGTGTTCAGGAAGTTGCTCTTCAGAGTGTAAACCCCAGGCTGAAGGAGAAGGAGAAGCCCCTCTTATAGTTCCATGCTGAAGGACTTAAAGTGGTTGCAGCCCTCTGGTTCCGAGCATAGGTACCCTCCCGGCATCTCCCACCCCTGTCTTCTTCCTCTGCACCTGGCCCAGAGCCCTTTGCTTGGGGTCATCCTCTATTTCCATGTCACTCTGAGTCTCCCCTCCTCCATGGTGGAGGTCCTGAGGGTTTCTGAGCCTGGGGCTCGCCTCTTTCTCTGCTGGGAAACGGTGGCTTCCTCTTAAGGGAAGAGCAAATTGCTGCCTTCCCTTCAGTTCCCAAGGGTGAGCCTCTCCACTGCCGCTTTATGACCTTGGGCAAGTCCCTTAGACTGGCTGTGCTAGAGGGAAGTACTCTCCACCCCACAGGGTAGCATTAAGTGAGAGAAGGGAGTCTTAAAGCATTTGGCTCCTAATAGATGCCAGATACATGTGCACTTACTACAGCAGGCATGTGCCCATGCCCGGGTGGCTGCATGTGGGCAGGTGACCCCACACATTTGTCGGCAGACGGTCTTTGCTGCTCTCTGACTGCCTAGATGGGGAGGCCTCATCTTCATCAGGATCAAAGTCATTCCCGTTTTCAGCAAACCCTGGTTGCCATTCATCCATCCTCCCATTTCTGAGAACCTGCTTCGCACCCGGCCTCGCTCTGGAGAGCACAGCCCTGAACCCAACGAGCAGGGCTTGGGCTCCATTTCCAGGCAGAAGGTGGGGAGGGAAGGAAGTCATCAAGCGATCTTACCCCGGGCAGATTTCAAAGATCCCCTGTGTTGAGCGCCTTGGAGGGGCAGTGATAGAAGCCCAGATTTCGGGGCCCATGCTGGTGCCTAGCCCTGGGTGAGGCTCAGAGGGGGTTCTGACTGGAAAGGCAGCTCCTGGAAGTGTGAGCCCCAGCTCTAGGCCGCCCCCACTCTGTGCTGTGACCACTGGAGGCAGTGATACTACAAGAAGGAATCCATATTTAAAGACAGGAACGTCGGTTCTCAGGAAGCCCTTGGTTGCCCTGTATACAGTTTGGTGGTTAGCCACTTACACAGAGCCTGGGGTCAGAGCCTGCTTGTAGCTCACCCACCTTCCCAGCCCTCCTAAGTAAATGCAGTATCAGCCCAGGGGCTGGTGTGGTCAGCTTGGGATTGCCCCTCGCCTGTGCCCTTTGGGGACCCTAGAGACACACGAGTGGCCACAACACTTGCATCTTGGGAAAACAAATGTGGTTCTCAGTGCACCCCCTTGAGTTCCTGGAACCAGAGTGTTTATTTTATGTAATATACAGCAAAACCAGTTCTGTTGACTTCAGAACCTTCCAGCATCTGAACTGTACTCTTAATAAAATATTCTTTCAATGTGGATGACCCAGGATTTTGTAGGGGAGGAAGACTGAATTGTGTCCAACAGGGAGGAATAACATTCTGCCTTTCGAGTCACCGTCTTTATTTTTTTTTTTAAGATTTTATTTATTTATTTATTTGACAGACAGAGACCACAAGAAGGCAGAGAGGCAGGCAGAGAGAGAGAGAGAGAGGCGGAAGCAGGCTCCTTGCTGAGCAGAGAGCCCAATCTGGGACTCGATCCCAGGACTCTGGGATCATGACCTGAGCCAAACAAAGGCAGAGGCTTTAACCCACTGAGCCACCCGGGCGCCAAAGAACACAAGTGTTTCGAGACGTGGGTGCTGTTACTCTATCAGGAAATAGTCCTCTTTCTGCTTACGTGTAGGGGCTGTCAGAGGAGCCTGGGGCCCTTAGAACCATATTACAGCCACCTGGTTCGCACAGGGGGAGTCGGGTGGGTGCGTTGTGTTTGAAGCGACACGGCGGTCTCCCGCTCTGTGGCAAAGGAGCGTGTGAAATGGCGCCTGATTTATTAGACAAGGCTGGGGGGTGAGCAGCGGTTCGGGTTCACCCTTTCAGAGGCAGGGTGTGCTCACACGCTCTCCTGGTTGGGCAGCGAAGGGGCCGGGCGCAGGGGAGTAGGTTGGGAATGGCCAGCAGCTGCCCCTTATGATAACAGTGGCTGGACAGTATTTACTGGGGGCCTAGGACGTGCCAGGCTCCATGCTAGGCGCCTTGATGGAGGTAGGTCATTTTACCATGATCTCCGTTTGAGGACCAAGAAAATGCGTCTCGGAAAAGGCCAGACGGTGGGTACATGGTTGGTCGGATCAAGTAGAGGTTTGGCTGCTGTACCAAAGATGCAGACTAAGCCAGTGTAAACGAGGGAGAAGCCTATTTCTCTCTCCTGGAACAGGGCGTGGGTAGGGGTCTAGGGCAGCGATGGAACTTCTGTGTGACCACTCCTTTCCAGTCTTCTCTGTCCCTCTTCCTCCTGGTCCCAGATGGCAGCCCACTGTGTCTGCTTCCTAGAGGTACGTCTGGCTGTAGCAAGGGGGACGCTGAAGGAAAAGGCACATACCCTTTCCCTTTAAGGGCATAATTTCTCACTTGGAGCCATGATTTCTGGGCACATTCCTTTGCAAGCTTGGTCATCGAGCCACACCTAGCAGCAAAGGTGGCTAGGAGATGAGTTCATCCTTCTGCCTCTCACCCCTCCGCTGCTTCTCATCCTGGAGGACTTCTGGGGTAGCGCCAAGGGAAAGAGCCAAGAGCTGGACCGGCTTCTTGGGTGCTTGGGATGCTAGGTATTTCTGGTGATCTCTTGATCCTCTGGCCTAATACAGCCCAGGCACCAAGTAGTTGCTCAGTCAGTCTTAAAGGAAGGGTGAGAGAGGGGGGTCCTGGCTTATCAGATCCAGCCCAGCTAATGTGCTAAACAAATGTGGCTGTAAAGATAAGGGCACTGGAGACTTCTGTGGCCAACCACCAGAAGGCAGCCAGGTCCAGAAGGATTCCCTTTGAGGGTGGAGCTCTGCAGCTGTTTTGGTCTGGACTAGAGCTTCAGGGTATCCTGTTGGCTTTACCCCAACCATGAATGACGTCTGTGAGCTGTGCTTCCATTAGAAATGTGATTCTGAGCCCCTTTTGGAAGGAACTGGATTCTCTCCTAGTTGTGGGTCCCTTGGGCTATGCAACATACATTCCTGATTGGGTTCCAACTACGCGTGGGTCTGGTTTGTCTGCCGCTGGCCCCCATGCAGCCCCTGTCTGCAAGGAAAAGGTCTCTGCCTTCCTCCTGTGATGCTCTGGTCACCTCCTGGCCCTGACTCAGAGCAAAATGCAGTCCCAGCCTGGCCGGTCAAAGCCCAGGTCCCCCCAGTAAGACGTCCTCAAAGGCATTCTGGTCCAGCGTGCTGAACAGGAGCTGTTGTGAGTTCCCCGTCCCTTTTTACTGGTTACATTTTCTGAACAAAGCTGCTTTTCCATGCAGGTGCTCAGAATGAAAAATAAGTAAGCATTGGAGGTTCCAGTGTGGAATTTTTCTATCATCCGAACATTGTTCTTGGCAAGGAGCAATTTAAAACAAACAGCCATTGTGGGTTACATTTTCAGACCATTTAGAAATAGGGGTGTTCTCTGATCATCCCAATCTTTTTATTTTTTTCTTTTCTGTTCCCGGCTATCTGTCTTGTGCTGAGTAGCTGAGGAGGATACCTCTGAGGCTTAGCGTTGGATAAATATTTGTCGAAATGTCTACTACGAGCCAGGAGCCAAAGGGAAGAGAAAAAGCATTAACAGAGGGCTGTGCTCCAGGCTGAGCCGGAACTTGGGCGGTCTAGACAGCTACAAGATATGTGGGGCTCTTAAGAAAGAAAGAAGGAATGACGGGACCAAAGAAAAGCATGTGTCTTTGGGGCCTGCGTGCTTTGGTTCTGTACTTGGATGGCTGAGAAAGCTTTAGTTTAAAATAAGTGGGTTTTGGCAAGAGGTGGTACGGCACGCTGGCAAACTGATTGTTCCCTTCTACTTAGATAAAAATGAAAACGCATGAGGTCTTTTGCTTTTTTTCTTCTTGACAATTAAAAGCATCTAGTTGGCTGCACACAGAGACACAGGCCCTGACGACCTGCGTGGGGCCTCCACCCAGCCTCGCCTCCAGGTCTCCAGGCTGACGGAAGCAGCTACACTTCACAGCACTCAAAGTGCCACATTCCAGGAGGGAGTTTTGAGAGGCTTGACTGGGTCTCTCTCTGTGCCAGACCTGGGGGTGGGCTCTTGGGTGGGGGTCTTTGAGTTTTACTAGAGGACTTTGGCTCCCTTTTGACACTATTCCAGGACCTGTGAGCGACTGAGGCAGCCGAGCAAGTCCTGGGGTGATGAGTAAGTTGAGACCCTTTCCCCACCCGGGCCTCAGTTTCCCCACCTGGGAGGGGAGGATGTCGGACTGGCTTTTCTTCGGGTTTTCTGCCGGGTCTCAGAGCATGCTCTGTGACGTGTCCTTTCTCCAGCTGTGATACTACTGGAGAAGGGGTGAAGGGGGGGCGATATCAGTGCTGAAAAGGGGCTTCATTTCCCATGTGCAGACCCATTCATGGACTTGACACAGCACAGGGCAGAATTTGGATATAAGTATGTTAGCGTATCACCACGAGCAAGTGAATGGACAGGTTAGGTCGCTAATGTATTCTCTCCATTCGCTCATGCAATGTCACTGTGTGCTAGCTGCATGCCAGGCTCTGCGCTCGGCGCTGGGGTTCTTGGGGAGCCAGGCGGCCTGGGCCTTGTCTGCCCCGGGTTGGGTCCTGCCCTGCTTGGAGTTCTGTCCTGTTGACTGAAAGACTTGCCTCCATGTAGGTCTGCGCCCAGGAATGTGCTATGAAATGCAATTCCAACCCCCTCTTAAAAGCCAAGCATTTACTTCTAGACACCGAGGACTTTAAAACTTCTATCTTCAAGGAGCAAAGGATTTGTTTTGACAAAAGAAGTGTAAACAGGATCCTAGTGAATGACTTTTCCTGCTTTAATCAGTCGTATATTTATTGGTGACCTCATAGTGTCCACACTGTCCCAGACTCTGCAGAGGGTGCAGAGGGGGTGGCAGTGGAGAAAGAATTTGCTGCTCTATCGAGGAGCCAAGGCCAAGTCTGAGGACAGCAGCCAGAGGAATGAGACAGTGCAGAAGTTACGTGATCACAGGTGTCCCACAGGCGTCAGAGCTGTAGGAGCTCAGAGCCAGGGAGGGGACAGCACACTTGGATCAGGTGTTCTGGAGGAGGAGGGGGTGGGGGGAAAAGAGAGCATTCCAAATAATTCTGCGCCCGCGCAGCCTGCGGAGGGTCACTGTCCGGCTGATCGCCAGCCACTGAGTTGTCACGGCTTTTCTAGTCCTTAGTATGTGGCTGGAGCTCCCAGATATGGTGTACACAGCAGTCCCGGACCCACGGAAGTGGAATGACCACCGGTCATGGGTATGTCTATGTTACAAGGGTGTGCCCTCCCCCGTGGGCTCCCAGAGGTCGCCAAATGGTGTCACTGGTGAGATGTCATCCACCTCTCAGGGTCCCAGGTCCTTACGGGCTGCTGCTCCGGGTCCCTAGAAACTCAAAGTTCCAGAACAGTTGTTCTAGTATCAGAAGGAGCTGAGTTCAGATCCTATCTCTGTCATTTGCTGCTCTGAAGGCCTAATCCATCTCACTGCCTCATTGTTTGGCTTCATCTGAAAATTCTGAGGCCTGCAGGAGACAAGCATGTAAAATGTCTAGCTAGGGGCCTGGTATACAGCAAGTGCCCCATTCGTGTTAGCTCTTACTGTTTCTGTGATTATCACTATACATCAGGGGGCAAAGTGGGAAAGCCACTGTCTGGCCCGAAGGTCATTTCTTTCTGAAAACAAGCTCTGCCAAATACTATAAAAAATCCATATTTAAAATCCAGACACCCCTGACCTATAACACAGCTGAGCAAAGTCTGAATTGAGACTCTAGCTTTGTCTGTGTTTGTTTCTGCAGAAGCAGCGTGCCTCTTCCATCTCTTATCTGCAACACGGGCATTGGGGGAGCTCTGTGCACCCGCAAACATGCCTGTCTCTGCCACCATAGCTCCTCTTGGGTCTGGGGCTGACTTAGGCAAAGATGGCTTGGTGGGAGTTGTTGACATGGTCTCATGTTTAATTACCAGCTTCTAGTGGCCTAAGGCCTCCCAGCTCTGTTCCTCGGGGAAACAGACTTCGGGTGTGTCAGGTGACTGGTATTCTAGGTTCATGAGAAAGCAGCTCGGGGAAAACAGAGGTTTACCTGAGAGAAAAGTCCAGAAGCAGAGAATATCTGTCACCTAACATTTGTCCTCTGTGTCCCAAGAATGAGGGCCAGGGAGCAGGTCTTACGGAAGGACAGGTCTGGCCTCAAATTAAGAATGGACTCTCGGGGCACCTGGGTGGCTCAGTGGGTTAAGGCCTCTGAGACCTTCAGCTCAGGTCATGGTCCCAGGGTCCTGGGATCGAGCCCCGCATCGGGCTCTCTGCTCAGCAGGGAGCCTGCTTCCTCCTCTCTCTCCCTGCCTGCCTCTCTGCCTACCTCTCTGCCTACTTGTGATCACTGTCTGTCAAATAAATAAATAAAATCTTTAAAAAAAAAAAAAAAGAATGGACTCTCAACGTGATGCTGGTAAAGAGCGCTGGACACTTGGCAGGTGCTGTGCTTTCAGTCCCCAGGAGGACACCGACTAAGGTTGGCAGAGTCCCTACTGGGGCTCACTAGAGCTGGGGTCTTCAGACCCCGAGACATCTGGACCTTCGGGAGACTGTCAGTTGCCTTCACCTTCCCGGACATTCATTTCTCAAGTGCCTTTGGCCAGCACAGCTGTGAGCCTTACTGGGCCCTGGCCTATGGCCCAAGAAGAAGCGGGGCCGCCTCTCTGCGCGGAGGCTGCTGTTTGCCTTGGCCTGCGCTGGACCCGCCACTTCCTGGCCCCGCCCTCCTGCGGCTCTAGCTTCATTAGCTCATAGCTCCAGGTGAAGCCAGTCCCCAGGGCCCTGGATGGCCCCGCCGCCGCCCTCACCTCCCAGGCCACGGCAGCTCCCAGTAGGGCTGGGTCAGGCATTGCTACTCAGGGGTAAACTGGAAGAGCCCACGAGAGAGACTGAGATACAGAGAAGGGGACTAACAACGCCAGGGCCTCCCACCAAACGGTGGCAGGCTGCTACAGAAGCCAGGGCTTCCTGGAAGCCCGGGTTCCTGGCCCTCAGACATCACCTTCCTGGGCCTTCTAGAAATACTACCTTTAAGCTCATGCTTGCTCTGTTCCTGCTCTGGCCACAGTGCAGGTGTGGGTGGGAAGGCAGCTTTGTGGGCTAAAGGACTCCAAAGGTTATGTACTCTACTCGGAGCTCTGATGTTGGAGAAAGGCCCGATTCTGTGGTGTCTCCACCCCACCAGGCTCCTCACAGTCTCCCTGGGGAACTACCAAGTTGGGAGGTGGGACACTGAAGCTCCTGTCATTCATCGGGATCATTCTGGAAAAGGGGAAACCAAGGTCCAGGGACAATGATGGGTCTGAGGTCATGCAGGGATCAGAGGAGGAGCTGGAGGCAAAGTCCAGTCCCCGGGCTCCATTCCCATGGCCCTGGCTGAGCTTTCTGGAAAGCAGCAAGTCAGGCAGGGCCCCACATTCAGGCCCACCTCACCTCTGGGGCCTCTGGACCCACCACGGCTTCCCCTCCAAGTGCAGCTCACAGCCTGGCCAACGTCACCTCGGGCCCAGGCACCGCAAGCTCCTTTGTTTCCTTTGGACTGAAGCCCCGCTAGGAACAACTCTATCATCTGGTGACACAGGGAGACCTTCATTTGTGGCAGATTCAGCACTGGGGGTGTGTCAAGGGAGTGTGGGCCTGAGACTTCTCCCCCGTTGGGAAGCCAATGGCCTCCACATGACATTGATTCATTTTTTCGCTTGTTCCATCACTGGTTCATTACCACTGCACCTGCGCCCTGCTCCAGCCAGTCTCTGACCCGGGGGCTGGGGATGAAAGGTGAGCTAGACTGTGAGCGAACACAGAGCTGGAATCACCCTGGGAGCTTTAACACCCCGGACACCATCTCCAGAGATATGATGCAGTTGGCCTGGGTGTTTCAGTTTCTAAAACTGCCTGTATCTGTATGGAAATGTCTTTTCAAGGAGAAAAAAGCTTGTAGAAAGACTGTGGCTGTAGAATATAGCGTCCTCAGGATGGTTGTGAGCATAGTGGAGCGAGGGAGGGCATTGGGTCACCAAGAAGGGAGAGCACCGTTGATGGAACTGTCCCAGTGGGTGGTACCACTGCAGGCCTGGTCCCAGCTCTCCAGAAGGTTCCATCACAGGCCACTCAGGGTGAACACAGAGTGCTGAGAACCTGGCTTATGACCCAGGCCCCGCACCCTAACCGGAGTCATGTCTGGTGGCTCAGTGGTTTTGCAGCTGTGTTTTTAGAATAGTTGCGTTCCTCCCATTTGTGAAAATATTGAGAATCTAGAGAAATAGAAAGGACCAGAGGCCACATGTTGGTGTGTCTCCTTCCTGCCTGGACTTTTCCAGAGCCCGCACTGCTGATGGAGCAGGTGCCCTTCTGCCTACCTCTCGGTCGTCACGCTCACCTGGTGCTGGCATGGAAGGAAGGCTTCCGATCCCCGGGCGGTGGGCTTGCAGTGTAGGAGAGGGCTCAGAGTGCAGGGCTTCAGGCCTCTCATCTGCAGATGGTGGGTAAAAGAGCCAGGCCTGGAGCTGGCTTTCCTCTGGGCCCCCAACTCATTCTAGCTATTGCCTCCAGTTCCTCTGTCTGCCTGGGTCCACTGAGGCCACCGGCTCCTCCACTTATCCACCCGATTCTTAGTTTCATTACCACTGCAAGGGAATTTCTAAATTGTTTGCTTTTCTTGGCCTTGAGGATGAGGGAGAGGTCACTGCCTGACTCTGGGGCCCCATTATTGCCCAGAGGGCCCCGCGGTGACAGCATATGCTCTGTGTCCTGTCCAGCTCAGCCCCCACCCCGCTCCTTCCCAGACTCTCAGTAAAACTCGAGACCAGAATGAGGGGGACAAAAGGCACAGGAAGATGGGGCTTGGCTTGGGTGTGTTTGTGTAATGTGCCATATGTCATTTTCTTTTCACATGAAAACATCTCTCTTGAAGCACTAGGAGCCCACTCAGCTGTTGCTAACCAAATACCAAATGTTTCCCTTCTCCTCCCTTGCTCCTTCCAAGAGGTGGGCTGTGAAGAATTGCCATTATCCGTGATGCTATCTTGCCTTTCAAACGTCAGAGAGCTTTTTCCTTAGAGCAAACACTCCATTGTTTTTTCCAGCTTTGGCAGGAATTTTTAAGAGAAAGCTGTTTTCAAATCACTTTTCTGTTTATTGTTTTAGACCTGGAGTACAGCAAAGTGAAGGGCTCATGGGCCCTGCCTAATCCAGTCTCCTCACATCTGTTTTGCTAAATTGCCTTAGGACCTATCAGCCCCTCCCCACCCTTCGAAAAAAATGAAAACCAAAAAAAAAAAAAAAAAAAGAAAAAGAAAGAAAGAACAACAGCAACAGCCGACCCCTGGTACGTTGGAAAAACAATGTTAAAATAAAATGAAAATGAAACAGCACAAACTAATATAAACCTCCAGTTGGTAGAAAGATGGTTCCAGAAATCGCTTTTGGACCCCCCCACCCCCCATGTACAATAAACATGTGGTTTCATTTCCAAGGGCTCCGGTGTGAGCCTGTTAGCGTTTCCATTTCCTCAGGAAGCCGCCTTTCTTGCTCTTACTTCTGCAATGGAACGTGCATTTTCATTGGCCCCAGTTCAAGGAGTGCCTGGGGCAACAATGAAATCTGTCCCAAGCAGGTTCCAGTCAGCGACACCCCAGCCCCCAAGCCACGACTTCTTGCTCCCCATCCGCAAGCAGGGGACTGACGCCAACTCTCCCGGCCGGGGGAGGGGGTGGCGGCCTCGCTCACTTGGGTTTGTGGCCTTCTGAGGGGAGCCACGCTGTCCTCGCCGCCTGTGTTCTGGCCTTCAGTTGGGAAAATCTGGTTGCCCTCCAAGCGTCCGCATACCACAGCTCTTAATTAAGAAAGTATGTTCCCATTTCATGTCACTCGAAAAGAATGAAAACAGTGACAGCATTTATTTCTCTTCACTATCGATAACATTCCTGTTTCTGAGTCCACCGGGGGTTGGGAGTCGTGAAGGAGTTGACTGGGTTGTGAGAGTCTAACCTCAGCCATGTGCTGTGGGGACATGTGGCTTCTCTGTGAGAGGGAGACTCCCCGGGAGGCAGAGGAGGCCAGCAGAGCCCTGGCCCCTGCCCGATCCGAGCTGGGAGGCCATGTATCCACGCAGGAGCGGCGGCTTTTGCCTTCTTTGGTGATGTGGAGTCAAGTCCCCTTTCACTAGCTACCTCCCATTTTCTTCCTGAACCTTCGGAGAAGTTAAAAGCCACCATTTCTTGCATCTTCTAGAGGAGCTAAGATCGGGCCTAGGGGCTACAGCTTACGTGGGGCCTGCTGAGTGCTGAGACTGGGCAGGCGCACTCCTGTGGTGCTCATCCATGGCAGCCATGGACAGCCTCACCCGGAGTGCCCGCCTGCGGGAGACGAGAGGCGGCTGGGCCCCACAGAATACTACAAACTGGGTATTTTAAACAATGAACATGTATTTCTCACAGTTCCGGATGCCGGGAGTCCAAGATCAAGGTCCTGGCAGATTTGCCGTCTGGTGAAAGTCTGCCTTCTGCTTCATAAATGACCATCTTCTTGCCATGTCCTCACTTGGCAGGAGGGGTGAGGGAGCTCTCAGGAATCTCTTCTATATGGGCATGAATCCCACTCGTGAGCGCTCTACCCCCATGACCTAATCACCCCCAAAGGCCCCGGCCTCAGTGACCATCACAGCGGGGATTAGGTTTCTTTGTATGAATTTGGGGAGACACAAACATTTAGTCTATAGCAGGTATCCATTCCAGTAGTCCTGAGGTAGTGGTGCCATGAGAACAGGCCGGGAGACCAGGAGAGGCTCTCAGCACAGCAGCCAACACCATGAGGTGGCAGCGGTGAGGACAGGGCCCTTGTCTTGTAACTTGGTGTCATGCCCGACTATGTGGGGTAAAACTGAAAGTGACGTGGCTGTGCCTAGATCTTCAGGACATGCTTGTAGCAGATCTACGTGCACATGCCCGCGTGCTTGCCTGTGTATTCCCAGGCAGTTATGTTCATTACCAAGTACATTTATTTGCTGACACCCTCAGTCAACACTACATTCTGATTCCTGTCCCTTCTTGCCTCATCTCCCATCCCCAAGCAACTATCACTTTCTGTTTATTTTTTTAAGCCGTTCTCTCTCTCTCTCTCTCTCTCTTTTTTTTAAGATTTTATTTATTTACTTGACAGACAAGAGATCACAAGTAGGCAGAGAGTCTGGTAGAGAGAGAGTGGAGGACCCAGGCTCCCTGCCCATTCTCTTTTTAAAAAAAAATTTTGTAAGAACATTTAACAGGGGATCTATCCTGTTAAAATTTAAAAAATTTTTTTAAAAGATTTTATTTATTTATTTGACAGATAGAGATCACAAGCAGGCAGAGGCAGGCAGAGAGAGAGAGGAGGAAGCAGGCTCCCTGCTGAGCAGAGAGCCCGATGCGGGACTCGATCCCCGGACCCTGAGATCATGACCTGAGCCGAAGGCAGCGGCTTATCCCACTGAGCCACCCAGGCGCCCAAAATTTAAAATTTTAAGTGCAAATACACTGTTGTTAACTAGGCATGACATGGTACAGCAGAGCTCTAGAATTTAATCATCTTGTGGGACTAAAACTTTATACCCATCAAGCAACCTGTCCCCATGGCCCCATCCCCTAGCCCCTGGCAATCACCATTTTCCCTTGTTTCTAAGAGTTTGTGTATTTTAGATACACATACAAG
This sequence comes from Mustela nivalis, assembly GCF_964662115.1. Lineage (NCBI taxonomy): Eukaryota > Metazoa > Chordata > Mammalia > Carnivora > Mustelidae > Mustela > Mustela nivalis. Next base: position 175,672,855 of record NC_139021.1, read on the forward strand.
TATATGTGGAATCATGAAGTAAGTCCTTCCATGGTGGGCTTATTTGGCTTGGCACCTCAAGGTCCTTTCTAGTTGTCCCGTATGGCAGAATTCCCTTCCTTTTTAAGGCTGAATAATATTCCATGGAATGTTTATGCCACATTTTAAAAAAAAAATCATCTATTGGTCCATGAACATTTAGATTGTTTCCACATCTTGGCCATTGTGACGTGTGTCGCAATGAGCATGGAGTGAGTGCGGGCATCTCTGAAATCTTGGTTTCCATTCTTTTGGATAAATATCTAGAAGTGGTAATGCTGGATCCTCTGGTCATTCTATTTGTAATTTGTTGAGGAAACTTTGAATACTTTAAGCCATTCTTGAAGGTCTACTCACTTGTTCCTTGTGGTGGTCACAGACCTAGCCCTGAATTCTTTCCCTAACACACCTTCCACACTGCTTGGCCATGCCTTCCTGGCCTTCCTGGCTTCTCACATGGGGACTTGCCTCCTCTGTAGCTTCTCCTTTCCCTCCTCGCCCCCCAACTTCTGGCCCCATTTCTTAGGCTTTGACCTTCCTCCTCCTCCTTCCCCAGCACTCGGCCTCTGCTCGCATTGCTCTCAGCAAGGTGGTCAACTCCCAGTCCATGCTCCAGGGTGCTTTCCTATGGGTACCACCTCTGCCATGGGCCCACCATCACCAGAGCATTCTGTGCTGTCTATGCTGAGACATCTTCCTGACCATTCCCAGCAGGCCTGCCTTATGCAATTTTGTTTCATGTCCATGAAACTATCCCTGTCTGTGAACATGCCTCCTTCCTGTCTTGACTGCTAAGCAGACTTCTTAGGACAACAACAAAGTGTGTGGTGCCTTGTCTGCTCTAAGGGATGCTCATAACAAGGCCCAGAACACAGTGCCCATTAAGGGTTCAGCAAGCAGCTGCCAATTTGCTAAAGGGATTATCTCCTAGGAAGAAATGGCTCTGTCTGAAGACATGGCTGGAATTCAGTTCAGTGTTAGAGGAAAGTGTGGCGATCCTGCCTTCCTGTTCATGGGCATGCTGAGGAGGTGTCAAACCCACACCAATGACATACGTGGTTTTCTTAAAGTCAGTTCAGTCTAGGTCATCACCAAAGCAGGAGTCCTACCAAAGGGACTGTGCCCTCCCTATCCATACATCAATGGCTGCCCAACCAGTGACCTCCTCTTGGCATGTCTCAGGCTCTCTGCTCTCCACCCCATTGTCATCCACCTTTCTGTGGACTACTTGAATCACATGTGCTCTAAAATCAGTAATCCCTGATGGGACATTGAATCCATACAGTCTCCTTGACCTTGGAGCCCGGCTATTTCCCGGGCCCAGTCTGCCTTTGCAACATGTTACCTCCCACTATGCTCCTGTGTGCATGGTGAACCCAACCCCTCCTTGGGGCACTCTTCCTTTTGATCAAGAGCACAGCTCAGTGTCCTAGAGCTTACAAGTGGCTTCATAGACCCTTCCCTATTTCCAGTCACTTTTGTCTAAATATGCTTCAGTTTGCTGTGTCCACTAGACCTCTATTACCATGGCCAAGGTCAAATGTCACATCACAAAGGCCACACCCCAATTCTTGGTCCTAACTGACCACCAGCTGTTAACTCTAAGCCTCTTACTGGATCATTAACCTGCCAATAAATATAAGGTGTGCTTCCTGCCACTCATATAGACCCACACCCCCCAGGTGATGAATTCAAGAAGAAAGTCTTAAAGTTAAGACTTATATCAAAAATCAAGAGACCTCAGGAGACAGTTTGTTAAATGATGGACCCAGAAAAGTCAAATAATTACATGATTGGTGGATACTTTGGGATAGAGGAGTCTGATTCCCCCTCATAACATATATGAGAGTTTCTTTCTGGCTTAGAGAGAAGGGCCAATGAAGCACATAGCCCAAAGCAGGGTTCTCGTGTTCTAGAAGAGCTGGAGTGTGTGTGTGTGTGTGTGTGTGTGTGTACAGTGCATGCATGGCTGTGTGTATAACATCTCAGGGTTCCCCTGGCCTGAGAGAGAGAGACATTCAGAGACAGAGACAAAGCTCTGCCCTTCTTTCCGGGATGGCCCTCCCCACCACACCCAACAGATCACATTTCAGAGAGGGATGTGGAGTGGGGGGGGGGGGGGCTGCAAGCTGGATTTAAACGATAGGAAGGCTTCGGTAGGAACCAAGAAAAAAGGGTCTGCTCTGAAGATGTACTGGAGACCTCCCCAAGCTTCCAACTTGTGTCATCTCACTTTGTAGAAGCGACCCACACCTTGGGTTTGCACATGGCAATGTGCATCTCCTCCCATCACGCTGATCAACTTCCAGATTCCTAGTCTCCCTTCTGTGCCCTCGTTCTTCACTTCTAAAGGAACTGCAAACGTCGCACTCTGATTTTGTTGTTGGTGGCGGTGACGATGCTGCCTCAGAAGATAGGCCCATTTATCTTGATAGAAGCCCGGAAGAAAAGAATCCAGAGAGATGATTACTGACTCTTTTATCTCTTTCTGGGCTTCCCGTGAGTGGCTTTCTTGCCTGGGATCCTCTGTACAGCTGGGAGAGGCGCGGAACTGAGGTGCTGACAGCTTGTGTTGGAATCACATGGTGTTTACTGTGCTGTGAGTTTATAACGGCCTTGTTTCCATACTGACAGCAAATGCCATATGGAGAGAAAAAATCCTGTCAGATGAACCCGTAAGGAATCACAAGATGGTACATGAAATCTCTTAATTGCTTTTGGAAATGGGGAGGGGCACATGGCTCAAATCACATAAGCCGAGTGGGTCTGTCTGCCATAATTGAATAAAACTGGAGGTTGACGCTGGGTAATGTGCCTCCATTCTGTGTTTGTGCTGGGGAGGTTCAGCTGACTGGGAGAGCGTGAGGAGGTCTGTTTTCCTCACCTGGGGCGGGGGGCAGGGCGGGAATCAGGTCGAGTGGGAGGCAGTGAGAATGCAGGCTCCATCTACCCGCATCACGCTCACAGGTGCGGGCTACAGACCTGTCACCTCTCGGCTCCCTCCTCCCAGATTCCCTGCTGTGGCTGACGATAACACTCATCTGACGTGACATTTTATTACTGTCACTTGGGATCTTGTCTGCTCACCCACACACTCTACCCTTTCCAGCGGAATCCAAGCTCCCTGAGGGCTGGCACTGCAGCCCGTTCCCCGCCGCCCCGCCGATTCTGGCCCACGCTGAGGTGGGTTCAAGGTCCCAGGGAACGGCTCTCTGGGAACCGTCTGCGCGGGGAGAGGTCACCGAGTTAAGGCAACAGGCCAGACCACTCGGGGAGCGGAGCAAGAAGGGAACCCGAAGGCGGCTCTCCGTGTTGACCGAAGTGTCGGTTCGGGAGAGGACGAGATGTTTGGGACCGCCTCACACGCGTGGTACTTAGGACTGCTGAATCCCACAGAAAGTGGCTGCCCTCCGCCGTCCACCCCTGAGAGGAGAAGCGGGCTGCAGAGCTCTCCGGCCTGGACGCCTCCTCACTTGCTGTCCGAGTTGCCGCGGACACGAGCCCAAGCCAGCTGACTCCCCACTCTGTCGGCGAAACGAAAGGGCCAGCACCAGGCTGGCCTCGCTGAGGCGGGATTCAGGGGGCTCCTGCCATGTCACAGCGCCGGGTTTCCTTCTTCTGCGTTCAGCCTCGCCTTCCCGTTTCACTCGCTCCTCACGCTCTCCCTGCCTCGCGGGCAACACAGCACTTGGCTGACTGAGCCTAACACTGGGGCATCCCAGGGAAGAAGAGGCATCTCTCCTTTAACTTCTAGAAAACTCCGACCCACTCAGGTCATGTGCCTTGAACCTATCATGGTGGCCTGGATACAGAAGGGGGCTCTGATTGGCTGGGAGCCAAGTCACATATCTGTTTCTGAACCTATCACTGTGATAAAAATAGGGACTTCTGATTGGCTAGGGCTGAATCATGTGCCCATCCTCACCCTATCATATGGCTGGGAGATGAAGGCTGTGGTTGGCTAGAACTGGGTCACATGCCCATTGTGTGTCACCCTTAGAGTCTAGGGCTGGATTTTATGGTCGCGGCGACGGAGATTCCCTTGAAGGAATGGGAATGAAGACCGAGAGACCCGCCAACTCCATGATAGCAGGTGGTGTTTAGTAAGCATTTTCTGTAGGTTAGGTTCTGCTCTGAGTCTTTTCTATGCATTGTCTTATTTAATCCTCAGGATAGTCCTAGAAGGTAGGTATGATTAGTGTCCCCAGTTTACAGATGCGGAGACTGAGGGATGTAGGTGTTAAGTCAGATGCCTCAGGACACACAGGCACACAGTGGGGCTGGCGTTTGAACCCAGGCATTTAGCTCCAGAGCCCATGCTCACAGCCACCACTCTCCCTACAAGTCACAGCTTTACTTGCTGTGGATAAACTCTTCGGGTGTGAAAGTGAGTGGACCTTATGGTTGTGGTCCTCTCTTCTTGTTGTGTTCCTTGTCTTCAGAGAAATCCCCTCTCCGGGGATGATTGTCCTTGTTCCTCCATTGCATTGGGCGAGGATATCATCGTTCCTTTTGTTCGGGTGGCTCTCCTCAGGTCTAACTCACCCTCTTCCTGGTTTGCCCACGAGGACAGCTGACTGTTTTAGTGCAGCTACACAATCAAAGGTCCAGCGAGGAGTGCTAGAGAGGGTTCGAGGTAACATGACTCAGTCCATTGAGCATCTTTCTGGCCAGAGAAACCTGCAGAGGCTTTAGCATCATTGCAGGAAGAGCCAGAAGGTACCACCTGCAGCACCCTCCCCACCCCCTATCTTACCTCCAACAGGCACCTTTATTGTCCAGAGGAAGACTAAGGCCCAGAGAGCAAGTGAGTTGCCTGAAGTCACATAGCAAGTCATTGGCCAGCACCTGGTCTCCAGGCCTCCAGGCTTGCAGTCTTGCACTGCATTTCCTCTTTGGAGCTCTCTTGGCTGCTGTGTGGCTGAGGGCTGGTCACTTCTTGTTTCCATGCCTCTAGCTGCTCAGCTGGAAAATGCAGGGTTTTCATAATTTGAAGTGCTTTGAATTACAAGTAATTTTTAAATCTTTTCAAACTTCCCTAAACAAAGCTCATAAATAAACTTTTCAGATGTGGTTTGAGCTGCAGGCATGGCTTGATCCAGAGATTCGTGACACCGCGAGGACACCAACTTTACTTTTCATCATTTTCCCACCCCGACCCTCTGTGTGTGTGAGCCTCGTCATCGTGGCAGCTTCCCTTGCAGTATCAAGGGCACTGCAGCTGACCTTGGTCTCACACCCGCGCACCCCAGCCCTCAGAGGAAAAGAGAGCATTTCTGCTCAGTGTGTCCAAGCACAGAGTGTGGTCCACTCCATTTGGAACTGGTTTGGATTACATGCCTGCCGCCCTGATCCAGTCACTAAGTGGGCAGTGTGACATGGTGATCAGCCATCTAGGCAGTGGCGTCACTGTCCCCGGAACTGCTGGCATCTGGCATACAGGAATCAGGGCATCGGAGAGGGGGAATGAGCTAAGACTAGAGGTTGGGGCATCACTGGTGCCATCCTCTAAAATGCCCTTGTCCCCTCTGAGTCTGCACAGCTTGGAGAGAAATGAGGGGTCCTGAGAGTTTGCCAGTTGTCTTGCTCCATCCCTCTGGGGCTCTGGATCCAGGTGTGGGTTGCCTGGACGGCGCTGCCTGCCTCTCGCCTGCATTTCACCACATTCTTCTTTTCTTGTTTCCAGACAGAGATTACTGCAGTTTATGTGACAAGCAGCCAATTGGGAGACTGCTTTTCCGGCAGTTCTGTGAAACCAGACCTGGGCTGGAGTGTTACATTCAGTTCCTGGACTCAGTGGTAAGTCCCTGCTCCTGGGGAGGCCCTTTGGTCCTCTATGATTAGTGATTGTTTTTGTCCAGAGAAGAAAAATAGACCACATCATTTAGAAGGGTGAAGAATGAAGTTGTTGCTCAAGAAATTTCCAGTGCAGACTTTGAGAATGCTGACTTGTCTGTAAGTCTGCACCCGCTGGGTGACTATGGAGAGGTCACCTCCATCTCGGCCTCAGTTACTGCTGCTTTAAAGGGAAGTGCTGTCATTATTCTGATTCTGGGAGCCTGGATTAGTATGCAAGGTGGCGCCTGGGGAAGTTGGATATCACCCCAAAGTAACAGTCGGATTCCTTGGTCCCTTCTTCCAGCTGAAAACCCATTTTCTAAAATTCCAAACCTTGTGTTTGTTTGCTTATTTACTGTCTACTTTTCCACTAGAATGTAAGTTCCCTGAGGCCAGGACTCTGGGCTTCCCTTTCACCCCTGTGTAGCACAGAGCATGGCACATACAGGCTTTAAGTAAACGTTTGTGGAATGAACATGTGTTGGCCACTGGAAGCCAATCTGACCGTTGCTGCCTCCAGCAAGTCCTATATGTATGGACATGTTTGATGCCGAATGAGACTTCCATCACATTTACCAGTCATTGATCTGTTAAACAAACGGTGTCTCGTCTGCATGGGCTGTTAGGACAGGACGTAGGACTATGCAGGAATTCCTCAGCACTTGTGCAGGAAGGCAGGGTGCCCCAGCCTGGCAGACTGCCTTCTGGGTGTCTGCCCAGGGAAGGTGGACAGTGGGTGGGAGGGCAAGGAATGGAAACCAGCCATGAAGGAATGGGGTATTTCCAGGAGTTCCTTCCCAGGGAAGGGGACCAAGATGCTGCTGTTTCCTAGAGGCCCTGATGCCACTCTTGGCTGTGGCCATCCCAACCTCTGTCTAGGTTTAGAGGGCAGTCCAGTGGGGCCCAGGATTCTGTGTCTGCTTCAGGGTCTCAGTGTGAATCTCTAGATTTACAAACCAAATTGCCCACTGAGTAGCTCCCCCAGAAGTCACCTTCCCCTCAATCCCCAAACCCACTAGGCCTGACATGTGCCTGAATCCAGTGACCAGCACCCGTAGTCACCTAAGCCTAAAAACTTTGGAATGTCCTTGACCCCTTTTTCTTCATCATCCCTTCCCCCATCTAATCCAGGACTATATGCATGATTCCTTGACCCCTCGCAGAACAGTTCCCTCCACTGCCTCTGTCTTGGTTTTGGTGGAGGCTCTCAGCGTGTCTCACATAGTGACTGCAAGAGTTTTCAACCTTGGCTGAGTAATAGAAACACCTGGGGAGCCTTAATAATTACCAGTGCCTGAAGCTGAAGCTGAAGCCCAGACTCATTAACCCGAATCTCAGAGGGGGTGGGGGTGGGGGCTAGTAGTTTCATAACTTCTCATAATTTCAAATGGTTAAAAGTGAAGTCAGAGGGGCACCTGAGTGGCTCAGTGGGTTAAACCTCTGCCTTCAGCTCAGGTCATGATCTCAGGGTCCTGGAATCAAGCCCCACATCGGGCTCTCTGCTCAGCAGGGAGCCTGCTTCCCCATCTCTCTCTCTCTCTGCCTGCCTCTCTGCCTACTTGCTATCTCTTTCTCTGTCAAATAAATTAATAAAATCTTTAAAAAAAAAAAAAAAGTGAAGTCAGAGAGCAATATATGCACCGCTCACCCCACTTGAACCATTATGAACTCACGGCCAGTCTTGCTTCGCCAGGTCCTGCCCCCCTGTAGTGTTTCATAGAAGATCTCACACATAGGATCTCATCTGTGAGCATTTCCTTTCAGTATTCCTGAACGATAAGGGCTCTTTCTCACACAAAAAAATCACCTCAATACCCTTCGTGCAGCTCTAAGAAAAGTAATTATTATCATCAAATATTAGTGTTTAAATGTCCAACTTTCTCACTTTTTGTAAATGCATGTTTTAACAGGTTAGAACCATCTCTCCTTGTTCATCCTTAGGAGTGTCCCATAATGTGAATTTGCTGCCATCCCACGTGTCGTGTAACGGGTGTCTCTGAATTGCTTGCAAATTGCTGATTGAATCAAGAAACTTGACCAGATTCAGTTTCAGTTGGGTTTTTTGGTGGTTGTTGTTTTTTGGCAGGGGCAGGGTGACTTCATAAGTGGTTTCTTATTCTTCCATCAGGGGACGTTACTCTCTGCTTGCCTTTCTGTCAGAGATGGCGGCTGATTTAGGCGATACCCAAATGTGTTGATTAAGTAGGGGTTGCAGCGCGGCAACATTCTCATTTTGTCATTCCTTTTTCATTTGTTAACTGGGGCACTTCCTTTTGATTACTATTTGGTTACCCGGTAGCAAAGTTCATGGAGGCGTTGCTTCATTCTTTCCCTGTATTTATGTTTTCTAAATACCAGCTCAGTTCACTGGCACCTTCCAGTAGTAGTAACCAGTTTGTTTTAAAGGCATGGATTTACACGTGGATGCATTTCAGTGTGTGGTGGTCATTATCCTTCCTTATGCTCTGGGATCTCATTGTTGGCCACCAGGTTGGATTCTCAGCCCTTGAGAGGATGCAGTAGTCACAGGCATCTGTTTGCTATCCTGTAGGATGTGATGTTACAGCTCATCTTGTATCTTTCCTGCCCTAGATTTAGAGTCCTTTGTATCTCCAAGGAGCCCTGGTTCCTCTCCTGGGAAATGGTACTTGGAGACCACAGTTTGCCCATCACCCATGGTTTGGGCCTGATTTCTAATAGACATCGGCATTTTTCAAGTTGCCCCTGGCTATATTGTGTATCCAGGGTTGGGAAGCATTGACACCTAGGATAGAGTCCCAAGTTCTGAGGCTGAGTACCAGGACTTCCACGGCCAGGCCTCCACCTGCACTATTCATCCTTGACCTTCACCGGGGTCTTTCCTGAGCCCAGCGTTTTTGGACTTGCCACCACCGAGGTTGAAGTCTCTGGGCCCTGGCTTCCTCACTTCTGATTTCTGAAATGCCCCCATGTAACCCTCAGGAGAATGCCTGCTTGTTCCTTCTTCTCTCATATTCTACTCTCAGAAGCCTTCCCCAGCCGCCCCGCCCTGTTGTGCCCTCTGCTCTAGGTGCTGGCTCCAAACCGCACCTGAGCCTCACTATCGGGCCGTGCCGGCAGAATGACGTTGTTAGTCAGGCATGCAGCCTCCACAGACAGACCAAAGGAGCGATGCTGGCTCTGGGTGGGTGCTGAACCCGTCTGTGAGAGTTTGCCAGGGGAGTATGTGGTGGAAGGGCAAGGCAAGCCGGGCAACAGCCAGTGCAAAGGCCTACAGGCCCAGCATCGGTGGCTGGAATGGACGGAGCAAGGGCAGAGAGGGGTCTAGGGGACTTGTTGGTTGTGCAAGACCTTGTGCCATTAAAGAACTTTGACTCTGAGTGAAACGGGGAGCCAGTGGAGGGCTCTGAACAGAGCAGTGGCATGGTCTGACAGGATTCTTAGGGATCCCTCTGGCTCCTGTATTGGAGGGGAAAGGGTGGGCACAGGAGCTCTGATAGGAGGCAACTGTAGCAGTCCAGGCGAGGGCCGATGGTTGCTCAAGCCAGCACGGAAGCTTTTGGCGGTGGTGAGAGTGGATGAATTTGGGGCATGTTTTGGAGGCAGAGTGAACAGTATTTTTGGATGCCTTGTGGGTAGATAGAAGAGTTAAGGATGACTTCAAAGCGTTGACCTGAACAGATGGAAGGGTGGAGGAAGGGAAGGGCTGTGGGAGGTGTGTTTGGGAGAAGACCAGGAGCTCCATCTTAGGCTCGCTCAGCCAGAGGGTCTCGCGGACATCCAAATGGAGATGATTGAGGGGAGATGGATGTTCGAGTTGGCGTCTGCAAGAAAGGTCTGGGCTAGATATGGAAGATGGAGAGTTGTCAACGTAGAGCTGGTATTTAGGGCCATGGGCTGGGTGAGCTGACCCAGGAGATGAATGTGGAAGGAGAGGTGAGGACCAAAGACCGAGCCGTGGACCAAGGCTGCTCCCCATTTGGAAAAGATGAGGCATTGCCAGCTTTGAGACTCGTCTAGAGGGTTGATGAGGCAGAGCAGGGCAAGGCTAAACCCAGGAGCCAGTGGAATTTTCCAGCCACGTGTCTTGTTAGACGCTTATAGTCAGTTGGAGAAGAAGAAAAAAAAAATCCAATGGATGCCCATTTTCATTCTAGTCGTGCAGACGTTCCCTTTTGCTGGGCCAGTACCAAGAGCTCTTTTTCTGGAAAGGAAATGTGAGTCTGGCTCCCCGCCTTGATGCGACAAATGGTCTTTACATTCGCCTTAACGCCGTCGCTGCTCGGAGAGGCCGGCCCCGCCCCTCGCATTTTGTCTGCATCTCTGGGATCTAGCAGGGCCTTTTCATCACCCATCTTGACGTCAAATGACCAGGCTTTGGAACACCTCTTTTACGCAGGAAGGCTTTATTGAGTTTTCCAGGGCTGGCGCAGCCCTCGCCTGAAATGGGTTTTTTCCTTCCACTCTGACTGGAACTCCGAGGAGGCCGCATACAGCCCTGGTGCTCCTTGGCTCAGCCGGCACCATCTACACCGTTCCCACCTCTATGTTGAATTTCTCCCAAGTAGGGTTTATTAAAAATAACCCGTCCTCGTCAGGCTCTGACATAGTCCCCAGGAAACGCTGCTGTCCTGCACAGTCCCAGTGTTGGAGTTTCTCGAGTCAAGCAGGAGACCCGTGGCTGTTTCGAAGCGGGGACTGAGTAACGGAGGGGCAGCAGAACTGCTGCGTGTCATTCAGCAGGCCGCAGGGCTAACGCACCCCTCAGTTTTAGTTGTCAAGGGCCTCTTGGGATCCTGAGAAGAATCCCTCATTGCCCTTCTCACAGAGAGACGGGATCAGAGACTAAAGTCAAAGCCGTGACTTGATTTGACCTCAAAGAGGATTTGCCCACCTGGTTGGGACCAGAAGGGGCTCCAGGGTCAACCTCCACAGGCCAGTTTGGCCTTTCCACAGACTTCGTCAAGATCGATGTACTTCTTCTCTCCCCTGTTTTCTGGGAGCATTGGTGGCATGCCAGCTCATTTAGACCCCTCCTGTCCCCTCTCTTGGGTGGCATGACTGAAAGTTCTCAGGTCCCTTCTCTTTGGGGCTGGGGAGATATGTGGCACGTACCCAGTCAGCTGGTTAGCACTTATTTCCTGGATGTCTGTAGTGTATCATCCTTTGTTCTAGCAGCTGGAGACTATACGCTGAGGAGGAGAGGAAGTTCTTGCCCTCATGGAACTTGCTTTCTGATTAAATGAAGGATTGAGAAATGAATTAATGAAGAGAGCTTTCAATAAAGTAAACGATACTAGCTATGAGTTCACATATGTAAGCATTCGTTACCTGTTGCTGTATAAGAAATAACCTCAAAATGCAGCAGCTTGAACCAACAAGAAACACCTATCTTGTGGCTTTTGTGGGTCAGGAATTTCTGGATGATTTACCAAGATGCTACTGGCTTTTCTCAAAAGGTTCTCAAAAGGTTCTATTAAGATGTTGGCTGGGGCTGCAGTCGTTGAAGGCTTGATCTGCTTTGAAGTCTGTGTGCTTGGCTGGCAGGTGAGTGGTGGCTGTTGGTTGGAGTCCCCAGTTGCTGTCCATGTGAACTGCTTGAGTGTCCTTGTCCATGGCTGGCTTTCCCCACAGTAGTGATTCCAGAGAGCATGCTAGAAGCTGCAGTGACTGTTACGACCTAGCCTGAGAGGTTCCACACTGTCCTGTGCTCAGTATTTTGATGTTTACATACGTTAGCTCTTTCCAGTATGAAAGAGACTTCTCCAGAGGCAAGGATTGTTACAGTCCCCATCTTGGAGACTGGCAGCTCTAGATAGGGGGATACAACAAATGAAGTCTTATATCAGGAAATGCTAAAAGGCACTTCAAGCCATTCATTAGCCTAGAACTGTAGGAAATTACTTGAAATCAGTGGGCTATCACTTAGCATTAAATATGCCCGCTTATCCTGAAATTATTTGTAAAATGAAACGATTTGCTGGGCCTCACCAGAGGAGTCAAGGATTCTACTTCTCTTATTGAGTCATACCCAGTAGTTGTCTTGTCTTTCTATCACTTCTGTGCTCTCGCCAAAGAGGGAGGGGGTGTAAAGGGAGTAATCATTCTTCAGATGGACATGGAGACCCTCAGAACAGTTGATAAAGCCAGACCCTGGGAACAGGGCCATCTTGAAGAAGTACTACTTATACAGTGGGTCCATCTGGTATACCTCTGTGAGGTTGTCCAGTCTCCTGGGTACCCCACCCATAGTCCTGAACAGCATGGCTCTCCTAGGAGCTGCCATGTTCCTAATGGATGTAACCACCCCCCTGCCCCCATTCACAGTCAAGTAGCGTAGGGGTGAGCCTGTGAGCCAATGTAGGCCAGTGATTTTTTTCTCTGGGATGTATAAACTTGAGTGGAGGTCCTTCTCTGGTAGAGAATGCTTAACATAAAAAGCCTGGGAGCTGCTGACTACCATGTTCCACTGGAGCAAGCCAGTCAGCACTGAGAGAGAATGAGGCACGTGTACGTGCCTACACATGTGCACATGCACACACAAAGTGGGTTCCATAAGTGCTCCTGTTTCTGGTTCCTGAATCTGGTTCCTGTTAATTGGGGCCTGGCTGCATTTCATTTCTCCCACAATTTGGTTGTTCAGTCCATCCTTGAATTCTAAAAGCTAAGAGATAACGGTTTTTGCCTGAACTAGGCTAGAATGGGATTCTTTTTTTTTTTTTTTAAGAATTTATTTATTTGACAAAGAAAGATCACAAGTAGGTAGAGAGGCAGGCAGAGAGAGAGAGAGAGAGAGAGGAGGAAGCAGGCTCTCTGCCGAGCAGAGAGCCCGATGTGGGACTCGATCCCAGGACCCTGAGATCATGACCTGAGCCAAAGACAGTGGCTTAACCCACTGAACCACCCAGGCGCCCATAGAACGGGATTCTTTTCACTTAGAACTGAAAGACTAACCGGGAGAGTCAAAGACCTGTCCATGGCAGCCTTATGAGCCTTGTTGGAGAGTGAAGACAGAGAAATAATTCTGGGGCTGGGGGAGGAGGAGAAGGAGCTAGGGGGTCTAGGGGTGTTGGAGAGGGTGAGGAAGAGCCACTCAGGGCTGAGGCTCTTGGGAGAGTGTGATGGGGTAGGCAAGAGGGGACAGCATGACCCCTCTGCGAAGGACTCTGACAGCTGCTGGTGGGTTTGTCACCTCCCCCAAGGGAAAAGTGTGACACCCTCTTCTTCCTGCCTTCTTTTAAGCCTTTGCCCGAGCCAGGCTATTTTGCACAAGCTGGTGTCTGCAGAGCTGTCGGTATGGTCTGGGGTCCCCCTGGAGTCACTCCTCCCACTCCCAGGCTGTACTCCAACATGGCCAGGGGTCGGCTCCTCCCTCTCTTCTTTCTCTGGTCTCATCCCATCTGTTGACCCGAGGGGGGCCAGGGACTCTGTTCCTGATGCAGGCGCCTCATGCCAGCTAGAGACCGCAGAATAGTCTGCCAAGGTAGATACAAGCTTTGGGACTGACTAGACCCACCCGGTCCTGGGACTCCTGGGCGATGCACCCCCCCCCCCTGCAGTGCTGCTTCATTCTAGCTGGGGAGCAGAGAGGGGGCAAGGTCCGGGCCCAGCCATCTGAAGGATTGCTCAGTCCTGACAGGAGGTGGACAGCCTGCCCACGAACGAATGCAGGGCTGTTGATGGAGTGCTTAGCAGGATGGGGAAGTCAGTAGCACTGACGCAGTAAGTGGGAGCCTTTCCTGCCTCTGCGTCCGCAGGGACAAGGGGAGGGACTGACGCAGGTCAGCATATGCAAGCTGGGTCTTCAGAAGAGGGGGCAGGGAACCGTGCTGCCCAGGTGGCAGGGGGTAATTGCCCATCCTGATTCTCACCTGCCCCACACCCGGGTAGAGAGTGACTCCAGAGGGGCAGACAGAGACCTCCAGCCCGCAGGGGCAGCACAGGCAAGGCGCCGAGGCCGGTGTGGGTGGAGCTGGGTGTTTCTCCAGAAAGGGCCATGCTGAGCAGCACTGCCAGCCAAGCGCGTCACTTGTCCCTGCCGCGGGGACTTTGGAAAAGCTGACCACATTCGGTAATTACAGAAGCCGGAGGTGGCAAGACCTCATAGCATCTCTGACTTCATCTTCTTGTCAGGGCCGGAGAAGGTCTCCCAGGAGGAGGAGGTGGCATCTGGAGTGAGTCAGAGGCCGAGAGGAATCCGGCTATAACTCTGCTCTGCCCAACGGGGGCTGCTTCGAAAACGTGGCAGGTCCCCTTTCACTGGCTGTGGTCTTCGTGTTTTTAAAAATCATCGGAGAGAAGTGTGTTTAAATAGAGAGGACATATTTTCACCGGCATTTTCTGAGATTGATGATGAAATTAGAGCAGACCAAGAGGGTGAAATACTAGGTTTATAAACTAGGATGTACACCAGTGTTTATACTCTTTGACAGGCAGAGGTCTAGAAATAATTCGTTTTGCCTTAAACTCAATGTAGCATTTTGCTCTTTGTGTTGTAACAGCATCTCATCTCCAAAGGCCATTTCTGCATTTGGCGTAAATCACAGTCGGAGGCGAGGCTCATGAAATGGGCGACTCGGCCTGGCCGTATCTGGGGAGGAGAGGGATCCTCTGAGTGGATTAGCGTAGGTGGCCGTTGGTGCTCTGGCTGTTAGGGCTGAGCTCCGAGGTTTCAAATAGGCCTTAAAGCAGAGAGGACGGCACATGTCCCCTCTGTTGGGGGACGAGGATAAGACCTCGCACCGTCTCCGGTTGGAGAGAACTCCCTTACTGATGGAGGCCGTGGGGGCTTTCCTCGCGTGTGGTTTTCTCTCTTTCCATTGAAGTCTTTGTCCGGCTGCCATTTCCCAAGCCAACGCTAATTGTAAAATTCTGGGCTATTGGCCCAACCTCTTGTTTGCTGCTTATGTTTTCTGGTCGCAGCTGATTTCAGCAGCTTTTGCCCACTACCTGAGCAAGGGTGTTCCCCTAGCACTGGGTTCCCCGGGTGGTCTCCTGCCTCGGGTGGCGTGATCTGCCTGAGCTCTGCCCACCCAGCTGAAGCACCGTGGCACCTTCTCTCCATAGGAGGCCTCTCGGGGGTCACTGTGGAGACATGGCCTGTCACTCCAGGTGACTTAATCAGTGTGGAAAGCCCAGCTGGAAGCCTTCTGTTGGTTTTCTGCCTCCCAACACAAATGCTCTTCAAGTGGTGGTGACCTGACATGGACTCTCAAAGAAAGGCCTTTTGATCCTGGGCTGGGGATGCCTGTCCCCGCGTGCTCCCGGCTGCCTCCCTGTGGAACCGTGGCGCCCAGCCGCCCAGCCGGGCCTCTGCTGGGAGGCAGCTGACCTGAAAGTGATGTTATTTTTTTAACGTGGGTTTTAGTACCCAGAGCAATAATATTTTCAGCTGGTTATTGAGGCTGATTAATGAGCTTCAAGCCTCCATTTGGTTAAATAGAGCCGCCTTCACAGATGTATTTTGGGACAGTGCAAATCCAGGGTTCTGCATGGGATCGAGTTACCCCAAAAGGTGGTCGGCCATTTGCCCGGGGTCTGGGTCCTGCAAAGCAGTCTGGGTAGATTCCCATGGTGCCAGACCACTAGGCGGGTTTCCAGAGTGGCAGGACACTAGGTGCTTCTCTCCTCACCCTAGAAAAAGTGGTCAGTCGTGCTGTAGAAGTCTGAGCCCCTCTGGAGACATAGCTTCCAGCCCGCTCACGTGCTCGCTTGGCTGCATTTGAACTGGTTATTTGTGCTCTCGGAGCCTCAGTTTCTTTATCTGTTAATTGGGAATAATAATACCTACCTTGAGGGTGAGGCTCCATACTGTGTCGGGTGTGCACACGTGTGTGTTAGTTTGGGAGGATTGTCGGTGAGCAGCGGGGAAAAAAATAACAGGAAAAACTCAAGCGAAAGAGCCACCTTCTCCCCATAAATAGTCTCAGGAAATCATCAATCAAATCAATTCAGCAAGAAACGATGAGCCCCACAAGGCTAGTCGTAATGGTGTGGAGGCACTGAGGCGGGCGACGCACTGAGGCCAGTGGCCCGTGGAAGTCAGGAGGCTTGTGCTCCTCTCCTGGCTCTGCCACCACCAGCTGTGTGGTATTGGGCCCAGTCTTGGCTTCTCTGAGCCTTGGTGTCCAGTTCTGTAAGTTGAGGGGGTTGGATTCTTTCCAGAATGACTGTTCCATAGCCCTGTGATCCAAATGACTGAAGCATTAACATTTTTCTTTGGAGAAATATCACTGAGTCTTGATTCTCTATTAGAAGAGCAATAGTAACACAGGAAGACTCAGTGCTGTTGGATGGAAAAGTGCCTGACTGCAGCCGCGGGCGCTCCATGTGCTGCCTCGCTTCCTTCCTGGAGGGGCTTCTGGACTGGCCTGGGGGAGATTGGGCCCTAGACAGTGGGTTGTGGGGTTGCCGTGAACTGGGTCCGGAGGGCCGGGCACCTACCTCCACGGTGTTTCAGCCTGTGTTGATGTCATTTCCTCTCTCTTTTGCAATAGCTACATTTTTGGACCGAGGTTGACAAATCCTTGGGTGGTGGATTTTGAAATGGTTATAAACAATTTGCAATTCGTTCTCTTGTCTAAATGAGAAAGGCAGGCTTACCCAGGCTTCTTGCTAACTCGAGGCCTTTTATCCTCTTGGCAAGTATGTCAGATGTGAGTGAAGGAGCCCCTCTTGGGGTCAAAGGAAATAAAAAGGTTTGTCTTCTGGAGGTCCCGCCGACTTGGCCAGCGATCTGGAGTCCTAAGTTCCTTGGAGTTGTTGAGAAAGAGCTCCAGTTTGGAGATGGAAGCCTCAGCCCGGCTTTTCCTCTGCGTGACTCTGGCCAAGTCTGCTGAGCCCCCTGCTCATCATATGCAGACGGAGGGGTGTAGTGGGAGATCCGACCCTCCCGAATCATTGCCTGTGCTTTTTTGAGGTTCAGATAAGAACATCTGAAAAGGGGCACCTGGGTGGCTCAGTCGGTTAAGCGTCTGTCTTCAGCTCAGGTCGTGATCCCAGGGTCCTGGATCAAGCCCCGCCTTGGGCTCCCTGCTCAGCGGGGCGTCTGCCTCTCCCTCTCCCTGTGTGTGTGTGTGCACCCTCTGAACATCTGAAAAATTTCTGTATGTTCTTTCTATAAGCTAAAAAGCTGCAAAAGGTGAGGCATCCTTAATAGCGTTTTGTCTTACAAGGCACGATAGTGACAACGGTGATAATCAGGCAACTGTTCATCGAGTTACTGTGTGCCTGGCTCCGGGCTGAGAGCGCGGTCACACTCTGTCTGCACAGTTGCCCTGTAGCGGGGCCTTCTTCAGTCCTTGCTTCATGGCGGTGAAGGAAATCATCTAAGGTCATGAAGCCGTGAGGTCTGAGTGACCCGAGGCAGCCTCTCAGGGACCTTGTAGTTTGGTGGCTCGTTATTTTCCAGTGGCTTCCTGTGATTTATCGGAGTCAGTGGTTCTCAACCCAGCTGCCCAGAGCCCTGCCCTCCTGGCCAGAGGGTCGGAGTCTGTGGGGTGGGTGGTTGGGGTGGGGCCCGAGCACCGGTGTTTGCTTCGGTGAGCCTCACGGGCAGCCCGAGAGGAGAGCGCCTGTGCTAACGAGCACGTGCCCACGGATGGTGCGGAATAGGCTGGCCTTGAACATTGGGGCTCCTTGGCCAGGTCTTCTCCCCAGTCTGGGCCTCAGCTTCCTGCTCTGTGGGGGAGGGGGTGGTCACTTGACTTCCATGGTGTCCTCTCCAGGGGCCATGAAGCTTGTGTAACTAGAAGCAGCCCAGGAGCAGATCTGTTATTGTTCTTCTCCTTCTTCTGTTTCAGGCAGAATATGAAGTTACTCCAGATGAAAAACTGGGGGAAAAAGGGAAGGAAGTTATGACCAAGTACCTCACTCCAAAGGTAAGAGGCCACCACCCAAACCCCACAGTAGGAGGAATATGGGCCCCAGATCCCGGCCAGGCCGTATGGGGAGCTGTAAAGCCCCCAGCTAGAGGCTGCTCTTGGTTTCCAGGGATCCAGCGTTCTCACCCTCCATCAGAGAGTGCCCGGGACGGGCAAGGCCAAGGCAGGTGGGTCAGGCCGCACCCAGGGTGGGGCGGGGAGGCCTGCTTGCTGGGGCCCAGGCCCTCCAGGACCCTTACGCTGCCCATGGCTCACACCCAAGTGTCTGTAGCTGGACCGGGGCGGCCCGGCCAAAAGAAAGGGCATAGCAGGGGCGGTTTGGAGAGGTTGGTGCAGAGCGTCAGGGTCTGGGGGTGATCAAGAGGGAGAGGAAGTGGCTGAGGCTGTGCTGGCGGGGGCAGCAGTGGTTGATACACAGAGAATGCAGAATACCGGGAGCACGTTCTGCAGTCTCCTGAAGGGCAAGGGCCTCCAGGACCCGACTTCAGGGGCACACCCACCCCAATGCTGAAGGCAGAGAGTGAGCGCCACCCCCCGGGGCCTGGAGACCTTGCTTCCCTGGAGCCTGTTCCTCCTCATCTCCAACCTGACAGACAAACATGGTCTCCCTCCAGTTCACAACTTGGCCTCGGGAGCCTGGGGTTCTAGTTCCAGCTTTTCTACCCATACAATTGAGTCATATTCCCTCCCCGGGCCTCAGTTTCTGTTTCTTAAAAGTGGTCCCCCCCGCCAGACCTATCTCCTAGAGGCCTTAGGATCCTGAGATGTGACCTGCATCCGGGTGTGTCCTGGACCCCTGTGAACCAGCAGTGGCTCTGTCCTTACCCAGCATCGGGGTACACCCTCTGTCCCAGGCTGCCAGGGAACTGGGGCTACCACAGCCACTGTGACAGGATCCTGTCGGTCCGTCCTCACAGAGTGTGGCAGGGGGCGGCAACACATAGGCATGTGGGTCAGGAAATGGCTTCACCCCTAATTTACCACATGACCTTGGTCTTCATCTCCCTGGGCCTCAGTGTTCTCTGCTATAAAATGGGGGGAGGCTTGACAAGATAATGTCACTGGGTCCCTGCAAACAGACTTCACAAACTCCGTTCTCTCCAAGCCTACACTGAGGGAATGACAAATGAGTCCCAAGATAAGAACCAAACAATGAGGAAGATGAGAGACGCTTTGGTCAGAGAGAGAGGTGTTGCCAACAGGGTGTAGAGACCCCCTGGATGTGACATTGAGTTCTGGGATAAAAGGCAGCCCCTGCTCTGCCAGTCTGCCTTCTTGGGGGTGCTGTCACCTAGCTGGGTCCCTTCACAGTGGCACTGAGGCAGAATGCAGTCACAGAGGTCTGCCACCACTGCTCAGAGACAGGGTTGTGGACACAAGGAATCTGGGTCAGGGGGTTTCTGACAGCGCGTGACCCCCTAGCAAGGGCATCCAGGGTGACCTAATGCCTTTACACTCATGGTAACTCCTTCAGAGTTTAAAATCAGGCCTCCTCTCCCCTGCACATACAGACCATCTCTACAGATGTGTATGTTTTATTGACGTAGCATGGAAATCCCTTGAGGCCTGTAACTCCCACCTTGATGTTTTCAGCAAGGGTCCCAGGGGTCCTCGGTAGGTCTGGTTCCCCCCACACCCTCGCTGCCCCCTCGGGAGTTATGGAGGCCGAGGGGGCCCTGAGCATCTGGGGTCCCCCCTACCCTGGAGTCTCCCGTGCCACGCCGGGTCTCTTCTGGAGCAGGTGTGCTCATGTCCAGCATCTGCAGGCGGCCAGGGCCATCTCAGGGCTGCCTGTTCAGCCTCGTACCCAGAGAGGTGGCCTGTCACTTCTTCCCATTACCCCCAAGCGACCCCCCCCACAACTTGTTCTCACACTGCTTCCCCTTGGTGTCTCTCTGCTTCTACTTCCTTTGTAAGCGTACCCTTCTCTGCACACGAGGGGTAAGCAGTCCCAGTCCTTCTGCACATTTCAGAAAAGCCCCAGATGCTGGTCAGGGCCAGGAGCTGCCCTGGGCACACCGGCTGGCCCGCTCCAGAGGGGCTGTCACTGTCCCAAGTTCTGCAGCCAGGACTTGAGCCTCCCCTGCCCTAACCCTGTGGTGCCCTGATTCCCACACCTGGTCCCTCACTGCCTTCCTGCTGCCCCCGGCCCGGCTGTGGTCCACAGTAAAGATGACGTGGTTCCTTGGTCCAGCCTTGTTGGCGCCTTCGGCCCATCCAGGGGCCACTGCAGGGGGCTGTTCCACTGTCTTGTCTCCCTGCCTGGCCAGCCGCACCCAGAAACCTGGCGACCCCTGTCCAGCTCTCCGGGGCTCTCCGGGCCTCCCTGCCCCTGCTCAGCACTGCCTCCATCTCCTGGAGGGATGCGGCCCAGACTCTTCATCACCTCAGACGGTTTTACAAGTGCCTCCAAGCCTGCCAACATTTTTTCCTTAAGTACTCCTCAATTTAAAAAATTTAAACCACACCATATGTTGTGGCCCAGGGGCCTGGGGGAGGTGGTCGAAGCAGTCCCGTGGGGTGACTGTTTTCCTACAATAAATTTCGCACTGCCTCCCAGTCCTTCCTGTAGACAATCGCTCCAGAGCTGTTTTTACCTCTTAGTGCTGCAGCCGCTCCAGGGCTGGGGAGCCAGGGGCTGGGAGAGGTTCGAGCTAGTGGCTGAGGCCCCAGTGTTGGTCTTTGAAGAACTCCCAGAGCCGTTGTCCCCAAACCCAGATTGTCCTTACCTTGAGCTCTTATTCACGTCGCAGCTCCTGTGTCTCAGCTCCAAACAGCATTTCCGAAGGGCAGACTGAAGGATGCTGATCATTTGAGAGGCTCTGTAGTCAGTTCTGTGTGGGCGGCACGACGTGCTACAGTGCTACATCTTCTGCTTGTAAAGATTCATCTGGCATGTGAGCTTACTGAAGGCTCTGAGAAGTCCTGCAGTAGAGAAAGCTGTTTGTAGACAAAGAATTTCCCAAACTTGTTTGACCATAAAATCTTTCCTCCTTAAATTTTACATCCTGCTGGATACCTCTGTGGCTGCAGAAGACCTCTGAAGGTCTTCAGGACCCGGTTGCCTTCTGCTTCAAAATCCTTTCTCCTGATACCTCTCCCTCAAGCCCCACCCTGGGCTCTGGCCACGTCATTCCCAGCCTCATCTCGCAGAGCACACCGTGTAGCCTTTGCTCAGGCTGTTCCTGCAAGGCCCTTCACCTAGACCCTGCTCTGTTGTTTTCTCTTCTGTGTACCTCAGCCAGCAGCCCGCAGCTGCACGCAGCCTCTTGTGTCTGGTCAGATGCTACCGCAGCTACCTGGGGGGATCTCTGCGCGCTACCCTGTTGTGCTTACCCAGGGACCTGCGGCCAGTGCTCCTGTGCCCTCGCGGGGATTCCGAGGAGCCTGCCTTGCAGATGGGGTGATGGCACATCCGTGGGTCAGTCCACCGCTGTGTGACGGGAGCAGGGACAGCAGTGTGTGCAGGGAAGCTGCCCTCCATCAGCCTGAGGGAGCCAGGGAGGCTTCTGGGAGGTGATGCCGCTGAATCGGAGGTTAATGTGGTGAGGAGAAGGCCAGACAGGAATGAGAGGAAAGAAGGGCCCTTCATGGCAAAGGTACAGAGCAGTGCTTCTCAGCTGGGGTTGTCCTGCCTCGCCGGGAGACAGCCCGCAGCGTCCAGAGATGGCCTTGACCAGCATGGTTGGGAGCATGTGCTCGGCCTTGGATGGGCAGGGCCTGGGTGCTGATGAGCGCCTTACGATGCATAGGACGGTCCCTGAAAAAGGATTCCTGGTGCCAGAAGACCATCTAGGGAGCTGCTGCAGGCACTGTGGGAGTGTCCATGTCCCATGTTGGGGGCCACACCACCCTAGGGATATGGTGGCACAAGGGTCTGCAGAAAGGTTAGGAAGAGGGAACTCCTAGGGGACGGCCGGTGTAGGGCATGAAGGAGAATGGGCGGAAGGAGTCCTAGGTGACTCCCTGGTTTTCCTCTCGAGCTCCTGAGTGGCTGCCCTGCCCCCACACCCGAGAGAGACAGAGAGCGTGCAGAGGATGAAGGTCATGGCTACAGGTGGCCGGCTTATTAGCTCACGGGGCAGAGGTGACGGCATAGCTCTCTGCGGGGGTCCCCTGCTCTGGCGCCGTGCCGGACTCCTGGCTCTCAATCCTCGTGAGCTGGGTTTTTTTTTTGTTTTGTTTTTTTTAAAGATTTTATTTATTTATCAGAGAGAGAGAGGGGGAGAGAGCAAGCACAGGCAGACAGAATGGCAGGCAGAGGCAGAGGGAGAAGCAGGCTCCCTGCCGAGCAAGGAGCCCGATGTGGGACTCGATCCCAGGACGCTGGGATCATGACCTGAGCCGAAGGCAGCTGCTTAACCAACTGAGCCATGGAGTCCCTCCTGAAGCGTGCTCGGTCGAAGAGGACGACCTTCCCCGATAGAGGAGAGGACCGTTCTTCGGTCAAGGGTATACGAGTAGCTGCGCTCCCCTGCTAGAACCTCCAGACAAGCCCTCAAGGTCCTCGTGAGCTGGTTTGAATGAGACAGTGAGGGGGCCCTGGGAAGCTTTCTTCTGTGGGCCCCTCACCTTGCCTGCCTCATGTCTTTTCCTGGGGAGCTGCCACTTGGCTGGCCTGTGTTCCCCGGTGTCTGACACGGTGTGTTTGCTGAGAGTCTGGCTGGAAAGTCCCTGCTTGAAGCCAGAGCTTTATGCCGGGAGCTGAGTTCTCATTCCCTGTGTGAGGAGGCTCTTCCAGCCCTGGTGAGAAGCTTCCTTCCTAGGGGGCAAAGCCCACTCCTTGGACACTGCCCAGATTTTGCATCAGTTGCCCAAACGTGGCCAGCTTCGCTCTGTTAGAGACACCAGTCCTGGGCGGGCTTTGGAGCGCACCAGAAGTGTTGGGGCTCTATCACGGAGGCAGCAGAGCGCTTTGAGAAGGCATTTTAGAACGAGGTAGACCTGGGTTGGAAGCCAGACTTGGTTTGCTTTAGCTGCACGGCCTTGGGAAAGTTAATTAGCCTTCCAGTGCCTCGGGCGGTTCGTCTGTCAAGTGGGCGGGGTGGCTGTAAGGGTCACAGATACACCAGCAAGTACAGAACTTAGGAGCTGGTCCGTGTGAGATACTCGGTGGTGGCTAGCATCTGACTTTCCCCTCCTCTCTGTGCTTTCAAAATTAGGCTGTTGAATGAGGAAATCATTCAGACATGAACTCCAGCTGTGGAGTTGAGAGAGGCCAAGGAGGGGTCTGGAGGGCCCCCAGCCGCAGAGGCTGGCCAGAGAGCCCAGGCTCATTAGAAGGCGGCTCATTCGTCAGGATGATTAATCCTAGCTGCCACAAGAAACAACCCCCAAATCCCAGGGGCATCCCACAGCAGAGATTCTGTCTTTCTTACGCACAGTCTGATCGGGTCTTCAACTCTCGTGGGTGAAGACCAGGGGTCCTGGATACTTTTCCGGCCCCATCATCTTGAAGATGTTGCCTTGTGGTCACTGCCAAAGGGGAGGAGGGGAGTGCAGGAAGGGCATGAGCATTAACTGCCTTGTTGGAGGTCCTGGTCAGCAAGGGAGGCTGAAGGATTCGGGGCAGCGTACGGCGTGTACAGCTTCCTGCCTGCCTTCTCAGCCCCCCAAACCCCAAACCGAAAACATTGTATGACAGGCTGGTCCTCTGGTGCTGGTGAGACAGCCATGCCCTAGAAATATTCAAAGGTGTGAGGCCCCTTGGTGGGATCAGATCTGAGTTCTGGGCTCTGTGGCGATCTGGGCAGTTCACCTTCCAGGTACCCAGACCAGGGGTGATATAGGTGTTTGGGGCTGCGTGTGGGGTGGGGAGGGGGCAGGCTTGCTCTGAGCTGGGGTGGGCTGGGCAGTATTTTTAATTACAGTAATAAATAATAATAGGTGATAATAAAAAGCAGTGTGATATATCATCCATCACTTCGGACTTTAAAATATTAATATTATAGAGATACCATTCATTCGCCTACCATAAAATCCATCCTTTTGAGGTATATTGTTCAGTTGGCCTAAAATATGCAGAGTTGTACAACCACCACCACTGTCTGCTTCCAGGATGCTTTATGAGCCCCAATAGCAACTCTACTCATTAGCAGTCACTCCCTATTTCCATGCCTCCCAGCTCCAGGCACCCACTAATCTGCTTCCTGTCTCCGTGGATTTGCCTGTTCTGGACATCTCGTCTACATGGAATCATACACTGTGTGGCCTTTTGTATCTTCTTCCACTGGACATAATGTTTCCAGGGTGTATCCGTGTTGTAACACATGTGTGTACTTCAGTCTTTTCTGATGAGATGATATCCCACTGTATGGATAGACCCTACTATTACGAATCTTGTCATCAGTTGATGGACACTTGGATTGTTTCCACTTTTAGGCTAGAATGAATAATACCGCTGTGAACATTCATGTACAAGTTTCCACCTGGATGTAGGTTTTCATCTCCCTTGGGAGTAGAGTAGCTGGGTCATAACTAACTCGGTGTTCAGTCCTCTGAAGACCTGCCACACTGCTTTTGAAGGGGCCACACCATTCTCTGTTCCCATTAGCGGTGCCCAAGCTTCCCAGTTCTCTGCATCCTAACCAGCACTTGGCATTTTCTGTCTTCTTTATTGTGTTCATGTTTGAGGGCGTGAAGTGGTATCTCATCATGGTTTTGATTTGCATTTTCCTAATGGCTAATGGTGCTCAGCATCTTTTCACGTCCTTATTGGCCATTTCTACATCGTCTTTGGAGAAATGTCTATTCAGATCCTTTGCTCATTTTTAAATTAGGCTGTTCATCTTCTTAATGCCGAATCCGAACCCTTCTTTGTATGTTCTGCATATAACTCTTCCATCAGATACATGATTTGCAAATATTTTCTCCCATTCTGTGAGCTGTCCTTTTACTTTTGTGATGGTGTCCTTTGAAGCACAATGGTTTTTAATTTTGATAAGATTCAGATTCATTTTCAGTACTTCTTTTTAAATGACTTGCTTTCATTTTGTCTTATCGTTCCTTGTCAGAAGGCCTCAGGGTTTGGGGGAACAGAGTGCATATAGGGACAAAGTAAACAAATAGTAGCACATTTTAGGCCCATGGATCTGTCTTCCTCTGGAGAATCCAAGCCCCCTTGCCTGTTGGGAAAAGCAGGGCCAGGCCTGGTCCTTCCCAATTATTCCAGTCTTTCCGGTTGACATAACAATATCCTGTCCTTTAGGCCATCTATGTCCAACACTGCAGTGACATCATACTGATCTGCTCTTTGATTTTCCATAGCAACTCTCCAAGCTGGGCGTTAGTGTACCCATTTTACAGATCAGGCAACTAAGGTCTGGGAAGGGAAGAGGCTGGTTTCAAATCGTGGAGGCAGGGCTTCAGGTGAGGCCCTGCATATCCTGCTTTGGCAGTGTGGTTTGTAGCCCATCGTGGACCTGTATTCACTGGGTCCATGAGCAGTGGTGCCGAGTCTCTGTCTTCGAGCTGCACCACCCCAGGCACTGAGACCTGGTGGGTAGCTCCCAGTTTTAATATATTATCAGCAGACTCCAGGGGCTGCTCAGACCTGATGGAGGGTCCTGTTGAAGGGGGCAGGGACACCTAAGGTGCGGTGGTGGGTCAGGGCAGACTTCTGACTTGAACCGGCTTGGCAGCCTCTGCTGGCAAAGGCCGGGGACAGGCAGCTTTTGGAGGGCATTTCTTGCTGGAGGTCTGCTGGCAGGATGTTGTTCTCTGGGCCCCACACAGACACGGGCCTCTTTGCTTCTGTAAACAATGATAGGGTAAGGCAGGGAAGTTTGTTCTTGTTAAGGGGAAGCTACCCATCAGCCTGAGTTTTTGCACAAAAGAAATCTATTCCTAGTGCTGGTGTGGCTCTCCGGAAAACATCCACCTTGTAAAAAGTAAAGAGCTTGAATGAAAGGAAATAATAATTATTCCAAGTTCCTCTTTCTCCGGCCCCCAGCCCCCTGCTCACTTCACCGGCACCTCCCCCTTCCCGGCCCCGGCAGCCGATTAGGAGTCTGAGCTAGTTAAGTCTTGGCGTTAAGTCCTCCCGGAGCCTCTTTTGCCTGCTTAAGGCTCTGAGCCTAAAGCCACCTTTCTCTTTGTTTGGAAGAGACCAAGTGAGTACTGGAGATGTGTTAACAAGACGGTGCCCCACACTGAGGCTTTCTTCTTGATGACAGGAGGCTCAAAGGAGAACTGAACAGGGAATACCTTTTTCACTGAGTGATTCAGTGTCATTAAACTGTGTCCCTGCACCCCCCATGACCATCCCATCATCTTCCGAAAATGCTGGGCTAACTACCTCCCAACTGTGATGCACTTTACAAACATTGGCTTGTTGCTGGAGAGAGCATGGCCTGGAGCCAGGAGCACCAGACTAGGAGTCAGGCTCATTCCTTATCTCCCTGCCTGGGTTCTGTGGACCGGCTGGGAGCTGGCCTAGAGAGTCTGCCAATGGCTAACCACTCCTCGGTCTCCACGGCAACCCGGGGCATGGGATATGGGTGGTTGGGACAGATCACTCCCTTCCCAGGGCCTGCCCCATCTTCCATGGGGTTCCAGACGCTGGCCCTGGACCCACATTTCATCTCTAGCTTGCTTCGCCCTCATCTGTCTCCCAGAAGATGCCTAGAAGAGCATCTCCATCCTGTTGTCAGTGAGTCCAGTGAGCATGGAGGTCGCCTTCACTTGGGCCTCTCCTTGCAGGATCTGGCAAGGCGGGATTCCTGCAGGCAGCAGGGCTGGGAGGGGGCAGCCGGGCCCGCACCCTGGCTTCTCCCACTTCGCCACAGCCTTGCCAAATGACTCCGTGGAAGAGGACTGAAAAGAAAACTTAAGAGAGGAACTTCCTGAGTTTTCTCAAGCAGCAGTGGGGAAGGGGAGGCTGGACATCTTCCTCTTCCATTTTTGGGAGCAGCAGAGAGCAGAATGCAAAACAAATAAAGGCACAGTTGTGCTTACTAGCTATACTGGGGCAAGACAGAAGGGAGCTAGCATCTATTGAGCAACTGCTGCATGCCTGGAACTTCGTGTTCCCTGTTTCACTCGGTCCTTGTGGCGGTTGTCTGAACGGATGAGAAGCAAGGGCTCAGGGGGGTTAAGTAATTGCCCAAGGACACCAAGCTTGGGCTGAGTGGGGAATTGAAGCCAGGCCTGAGCTCCAAAGCCTGCCTATTCTCCTTCCCCTCACAGGCAGATGCCTGGTCTCCCTAGGCCTCAGTTTCCATCTGTAGAGTGAGGAGGTTGGCCCGGTTGCCGTCTGAGACACCCCTGCGGTCCCAGAAGCAGTTCTTACTGTGTGCCAGACAGGATTCTGAGGGCTCTAAATGACTCACTTTGGCCTCATATCTACCCCATGGGTTGTTGTCTCTATTTTAAAAATGAAGAGATGGACACAGAGAGGTTAAGTAACTCACTTAAGGTCACATAGCTGGGATGGGGAAGCTGGGACTTCCATCTGGGCTCTTGACCCTACTCCATCCTGTTCTCTTAAGATGACCTAACCTGGCTCCCTGCCTTGGGCTCTGCCTAAGTCTCTTTTTGATTGAGGGTTTCCTAATGACCCAGGAGCACTCACCAGGGAGCTAGAGTACTGCTTGGAGAACAGAAGGGCCTCTGAGGGCTCCTCGGTCCCTTCAAGTTCGCCCCAGTGCCCAGCACAGCACCTCTCCCCATGAAGGTCCCCTGCTGCGTAAGCCACCTTCTGAACAGAGGTTTCAGCCTCTGGGAGTCCTGGTACATTGGGAGAGGAGCCGAGAGCCCATCCTGGGGGATCATTCCTCCCATATACCCTGAGAGGATAGAGGATACCTCCTGGGGTGGGCCCAGGCACGCAGGGCAGCCTCAGGCTGCGGTGCCCAGTCCAGGGCCTTGCGGATATCTTTAGCTCCATATTTCTAATATGCAGACACAGAGACCAGCCACGGTTGAGCAGCCTGGAGGCTGGACCCCCTTGTGCCTCCCTCCTGCTCCCCAGATCCTGGCTTTTAAAGAACACTCGTGGCTTGGTGGAACCCAGCTTTAAAACCTGAGCGAAGCCCAACTGCTCATTCCCTATGTGAGGGAACTGAGGCCCAGAGAGGGGCTGCACCCCTCCCCTCCAAGGTTTGCATGGTTTGGGAGAGGAGGCAGGACCGTTCCTTGCCAGGCTTTCCACAATCCTATACTGGAAGCTTGGAGAGAAGGCACTAGAAGGAACTGACTTTGTTTTCTGATTTCTACCGTCTTTGGCCTACAACTGGTCTTCAGTTCTCCCAAGGCTCTTATTTTGGGGGTTTATTGTGTCTAAATGCTGCAACGTTTGGAGCATCCGGGCAAAGCAGAAAAGCTGCTGGTGCTGAAAGTTACATCATTTAGCACCTGTGCTTTTTAAATGGAGACCCTTGAAGGGGAATCTTGTTAGCTCTTTCCTTTACTAAGGGTGGATTCTCATGGGGCAGGTGTGAGCGGGTCAGGTTAATTTAGCACCTACCATATGCTCTATGTTCTACACCTCTCTCTTGTTCCATCTTCCTGAGCATGCTTTGTAGGAGACACACTTGGCCTTCTATGCTTGGCAGAGGTCCGTAGCTGTTGAGGGGGCAGGCTGGGAGAAGTGACAGCAGGGACCCTAGCAGATGCATGTATGTCAACATTCCCAGCAGCCTATCCAGAGTTGCCGGAAGGTTGAAGGAACCCAGTGCTCATCAACAGATGAACGGATAAACAGAATGTGGCCTGTCCACTCAATGGAATATTATTCATCCGTAAATAAGAACAAAATCCTGACACAGGCTGCCACGTGGGTGAACCCTGAAAACATTATGCAAAGTGAAAGAAGCCAAACGTAAAAGACCACACATTGTGTAATTGCACTGATACGAAATGTCAGCATAGGCAAATCTGTGAAGACAGAAGTAGACTACGGTTTACCAGGGGCTCCTGGGAGGGAGAGATGGGGTGTTACTGCTTAATAGGGTGATGAGAAAATTTTGGAAAGAGATGGTGGTGATGGTTGTCATTATAAATATATTTATTACCAGTGAACTGTACACTTGAAAATTGTTGAAATGGCAATTTTTATGTTACAAATATTTTACAATAAAAGGAAAAGTACAGAAAGAGAGTGAAGCTGAGCTACAAGCCCAGTCTGTCTGAGTCAGAGCCTGTGCTCTGTCTCCTCCACTGCGCTGTCCTCTCTAAAGTTAGCCAGAGACAGAACTCCCCCTGCCTGGATCAGCTTCCCAGGTGCCGCAGGGACGAGCAGGTCTGGGAGGACAAGGGTGCTGCCGTCTGTAGGTTGTACACGCGGGCTGCCGCCTCCCGGCCCTTTCCGGCTGCTGGCCCTGCTCAGGGCCAACCTGGGGCTCGGCTTCCACTTCGTACCATGTCATTTGCATGGTCCCATGTCACAGTCTCTCTGCACGGCATTTTTAAGAACTGTGTCATTGTCCTTCGAAGAGACACACTTATTCTCTTCCGTGACTTTCCTGGAAAACAGATTCTCATCGCCCGCAGCCTGACTTCTTTTCTGCTCCTTCTGACATCCCTGAGGCTGCTGTGTCAGCAGGGGCTCCTCTCAGCATGCCCGTCTGGGTCCCTTTCCTTTCTCCTGACCTTCCAGGTCAGAAACTGGGACGCTTCTTTGATGCTGGTGGAGCCAGCTCTGCCTCTGATCCCCATTTCTGTGTGTGTGTGTGTGTGTGTGTGTGTGTGTGTGTGTGTGTGTTTAGTATTTCCTGCTCAGCATTCCTCTCTTTAGAGTGGCTGGAGACAGAGAAATCAGCCTTAGGCTTCCTGAGGACGTAGTCCCTCCCCACCCCACCCCCCCAGATCTACCCTGGGTGGGCAGCCATGCTGGGGCCTCATTGGGCCTTGGGCAGAACAGTGACATCATGGGGGGTAGGGGGTGGGGGGTTTCGGTTCAATTCCCTGGATCTTTGGAGAGACCTGCCCCTCCTTCATTCCCAAGCCCCATGGAATGAAATCTTCACTGGAGAAAAATCTTCCAAGGCCAAGATATTTCCAACACAATTTCAAGCCGGTTTGGAAGCCGAGGAACAGGAGGGAGGGTGTTCTGGCAGATGGAAAGTTGGCTTGCTGTGCCGTGGCCTCTCACGCACAAGGAATGAGGGACACTCCCGGCCGTGAGTGTCCTGCAACAGGCCCCTTCTGACCAGAGCTCCGCTCCGCGTTACCTGCCCACAGCTGCACTCACCCAGAGCACAGAGGGCTGGATTCAAGCAACGTGCCAGGAAAAAAGTCACCCTCCTGAGGGTCCCAACAGCCAGGGCAGCCTGGGTAAACAGCACGGCGTCTCCCATCCAGTGCTCTGGGCCCACAGGTCATGGCCAGGGATTATCAAATTGACAGAGCCTGGCTGGCCCCTCACTCCCGTCGTTTTGTTTTGTTAATTATCGGTTCTAGCTTTTGACGTAAAGAGCCGAGGCCT
Source organism: Mustela nivalis (assembly GCF_964662115.1). NCBI lineage: Eukaryota > Metazoa > Chordata > Mammalia > Carnivora > Mustelidae > Mustela > Mustela nivalis. Next base: position 175,702,996 of record NC_139021.1, read on the forward strand.
GGGTCAGGGTCACTCATGTATTTTCCTTTCTTGCTCATTAAAATTGCCTAGTGCTCTGGGCCCCTGGCTAAGTTCTGCCAATGTTTAAAAATGTCCCTTTCTCTTTCCGACCCCTAAAACTCCTTCCTCCTGATTTCTGCAAAGCCACTTGAATAGCAAAGGAAATACGGGTCAAGACCTGTTAGGCCCTAATCTGCTTTTCCTTCTTGAAGAGTTGTGGCTATTTCTCACGGGCTGTGTTTCTCCACTTTGCTGACCCCGGAAACGTGACGCCCTATGACTTGGGGGTGGCCAGGTCAGCGGGGCACCATCGCACAGGGCTGGAGCCAAGCACTTCCTGGCCTCTGGGCCCCTCACTCGGCTGGTTTGACCTCTGTGACACTGCTGTTTGGGGTCCTCACAGGTGACCCTGCCATCCTAAGTTTGTCCAGAAAAGTGTCAGGAAAAGACTGATTCCCTGAGAGCCGTGGGCTTCTCAGAATACTTCTCAGTATGCAAATCTCAGCAGCTAAAAACACGAAGGGTCCTCCTTGTTGCTCAGCCCTTCCTCCTTCGGGCCTGAGTCAGACCTTCCTCCCCGCCACGAAGCCGCTCTTGTCTGATGAGGCTGCTTCTGGGGGTGAGAGGCTGCGTCACTCAGCCACCCTTTGTCCCCGCCGGTCTTGAACTCCTTCGTGCCCTTGGCCAAGCAAGGTGGTCTATGAGGTCCTTGGGTGGAGCTCCTGCCACGAGCACAGAATGGACCATCAGGGAGCCCGCGTGGCCAAGGGACTAAGGCAGCCTGGATCCCGTCGGGAGAAGCATCAGGCTCCTGGCTGTCCGACATCTGCGCCGCCTCTGCTCTGCTTGCGAAGACCACTCCCGCCCCTGCAGAGTCTTCCCAGCCTGGCGGGGTGACCAGCTATCTCCACAGCGGTGCCAGCGGTTGTTGCCCAAAGACAGGGAGAGTGCCAGGGTGGTCACGTGTATGTGTGTCCCAGTGGGATCGTGGGCCTCGCAGAGGACGCCGGGTTACTTCCCAGCACCGTGTCTGGGTGTTGGCTTCCGCACCCTCTCCTCCTGCCGCGGGAAGCTCCAGGGAGCCCCCAGGAGCTCCTTGGACTCTGGGTCTTTGGCTGTTCGTCATGGAAAGATAAAGGTGAAGATCTGGCTCCTGACAGTTTGGTGGCAGGCAGATGGTGGACCCCTGGGGGTTCCTCTGGAGAAGACCCCTCTGAGACGTGCTGTCTGTTGGAGACGGAGGATCTAGGTCTGGAGGGGGCTTGAAGCATAAATAACCTGGAGACCGTCCTCTTAAAAAATGGAGGAGTAGAGAAGTACAAAAGTGTTTCCTGAGAATGAGAAAAGAAATCCCAACCAATGACTAGAGCCTTGGAGATTCAGGCCTTTTACCTGAGATCTCAGTTTGCCAGAAGTGCCGCTGTAGGAATGCTTCCCCCACCCCCGACTTAGAGCTCTCTGTAGCCCCCAGGACTGCAGGTAAAGAGCCCCGAAGCTTGAGCTTTCTCTGCTCCAGTGACTCGCTTCTGACTGGAGTCTGTGCCCACCCGGAGGGGAAGCGATAAGCTCCTTCAGAACTCAAAAGAGGCACCGTCATTACTCGTGCCCCTTTCTTCACGATTTCTTCACAATCCATTTCTGGCCTTCGATCCCGAGGACCTGTGGCCACCAGCTGCCTGTCCAGCCTTGCATCTCTGCCCAGCGGGGCTGCATCGGGCATGGCGCCCAGGCCACGAGTCAGGCTGACCACGCAGACACTCGGGGAGGACCTGGGTGCGTTTCGGCTGAGAGAGGGAGGGCACAGACATGAGATCTTGCGTGGAGACAGCCTCAGCCCACGGCACTGCTCACAAGCTTCTGTCTGGGCTGATTTATTTTTCCCGGTGACCAAGAAAACAAAACCCCGACTTTGCCCTTCAGTTCGGCTCTTCTTTGGGGCTCCTGGATCATGTCTGCTGCCTGGCTGTGGTGGGAGAGAGGAACTGCCCCAGACGGACCCAGAGTGCACGGCAGTGGCTTTTCCACATGCCGTGGAAGGTTTTGATTAAAAAGGTGGAAGAATGGTGCTTTCTCTTCCTGTCAGCCAGACCTTAAACCAGCCCTTGAGTGAGGAAAACTCTGTCCAAGGCTGCCGTTCAATAAACTCCCTCCTTTGTCTCCTGGTCGTGATTGGACAAGCAGGTCTTATTTCAAGCCAGGATTTGGGGTTGAAACGAGCCCCCATCACCCTCCTCCTGCTAGTCCCAGGGCCTGTCCTTAGAGTCAGGCAGGCTGGGCCGAGTTGGTCCCCAGAACTCAGAACCAGCCAATCAGAGGGGTGACAAGGAGGGAAAATTGAGGAGAGAGGAAGCCTCCGGTGCTTTGGGTCGTGTTTGGAGGGTCCTCCTAGTCCCCTGCCCTACCTCCTAATTTTATAGGTAGTGAATTAGTCTGGATTATTGGCAGCAAGTGGCAAATACTTAACTCCCAGTTGCTCAAACAAAGGAGGAATTTACTGGAAGGGTGGGGATATGATGAAATGAAACTGGAGAGCGCCCCCCTGCTGTACATGGGCTGGGGAAGCTGGCACCAGGACGCTTCCCCCAAGAGCAGCTCCAGGTTCTCCTCCAAGCCTCCAGCCCACAATGTCTGCCTGAGACAGGCCCTCCAACCCTTTGTAACTAAGAACACCCTAAGAACTCTGGCCCAGTTGTCGTGAAGTTAGAGTGGACCGGAGGGTGAGGGTGCTTCTGGGGGGTAAGCACACCTGCTCTCCGCTTCCCTCTCCCCTGCAGCGAATGCGAATGTGCGCGCACGTTTATTCAGTAGATACTTTGAGCGCCTGCTGTGTGCCATCATCGGTTCTCATCAGCGAAGCAGAGCAGAGAAATTAGAGCTTGTGGAGCCGGGCAGGCTTGGATTTGAATCTCAGGTCCCCCCTTTACTGACTGTTCTGGCTAGGAGCACGTGTGGAGTCCTGGTCGCTCGCTGAGCATCATAGCCAGTTCAGAGGAGACGGGAACCAGCAGCTTTCCTGCCCTTCAAGGAGCTGTCTGGAGCTCAGTTTCCACGTCCATGACCCTAAATCACCAACTCCACCAGCTGCCCTTTGTTCTGGGGAGCAAGAGATGTATACATTTGTGGGAAAACTCACATAGAGGGGCCAGTAACTATCGGGCCGGCCCCCCTCGCAGGCGCCCACAACCTTCTCTGGCCTTGGCTCCTGCTGGAGGCCTGATTCCCACCCCTGCCCCCGCCCCCAGCCAGGCCCTGGCGGCTCCATATGAGGGCTTCCCACGGCTGACGCAGATCCCTTGTGAAGGGTCAAGGGGAAGCCGGGGTATGGCTGTGGGAGTGCCCCTCCCCTGTTCCTGTCCTGGAGGAGAAGTGGGAAGTGGGGGCGGCCCCCCCAAGAAACAGCTGCCTCCACTCTGGCATGGGCCAGACAGGCGAACCTCTAAGCAGCCCTTTTTGGAAGGCAGGGGGCCCTCCAGATCCCCCTATCCCGCTCAGCTTTTCCTGAAAGCGGAGTCTGTCCACATTGGGAAATTGCAAATAGTTTACATGGGGAATGTCAGCTGCCCACATATGAAAATATACACATCATTAAGCCCTAAGTGCTTGCGTCTGGAGATAGAGCGGACAGTCTCCTGGGCTGACCTTTTGTTCACTGATGCAACCGTGGCTAATGAGCACGGAGCTCTTCGGAGGGATGTTTTCATATGGTGAAGCGAAGCATATGTTGGCCATTAGCCTGCGTGTGTGTGTGCGTGTGTGCGTGTGCGTGTGGTACGTCTAACACCACTATACAAATAGCGTTTACCTGAACACACAGAGTCCATTTCGTCTTATCCTCCAGCCCCCATGGGCCTCCAAGACCAAAGTCCCAACCTCACAAGATCTGAGAAGGACGGTGACGTTCTTGGAGAACATGGTGGTGCCTAGTGATAAGGCTTCTGACTCGATTACCTGGGTTTGAATCCTGTCTTTGCTCCCGTGCTAGCTGCGTGAGCTTGGGCAAGTTACTTAACTTCTCTGAGCCTATTTCTGCATCTCTAAAATGGAGATTGTAATGGTTAAAACTTACTTGAGAGGGTCAAAAAAGATAACCCCACGTAAAGCTTCTAGGACTTAACATACAGTAGATGCTCAAGAGACGGCAGTGATGGTGTCAGTGACACTTGCACGGGGAGGCGAGACTGGGTGGAAGGTCTTGCCTGCTCAGAAAATCAGCTTGGATGAGGTTGTATTAGAAGTGGGTCATGGAGACTGGGTGGAATTTGGACATGCCCTGATGGGGCAGGAAGGGCTTCTTCCAAGGGAACAAGCAAAGGTCCAGCAGCTAGAGAGCTAGAGCTTCCCAGGAAGAGACGAGTGTGGGGTGAATGTCCATGAGCAGAAGGCTGGAAGGAAAAACAGATTGAGAAGGGCATTTGGGGCCAGGGTCAAGAGGGCAGTGGGCTCTGTCCTTTGGAGTGGAGATCATCTGTGCTGTGTGGTGCGGAAACATTCCCTTGGCGGCCATTGTGTCACTGCAAGAGGAAGTGGCAGCAGATGAGAGAAGAGAATCCTTGAATGCAGGGCGATGAGGGGGGGACAGAGGGGAGCGGTGGGTGAGAGGGATACGAGGGTGAGGCTTGCTGTGTGTGCATGTCCCGTCTGTGAGGTGGGCACAAGCTGGATTTGAGTGGGACCCACGAGACCAAAGCCATGTCCTTCCCCTAGAGCTGGCCCAGGACACCTGGTTCAGGGCCATGGCAGCTCAGATCTGCTCAGCCCTGCCATGGACCCTCTCCAGGTGTTAATCCTCACTGCACCATGGGCCACAGTGTGACCTTGGAGGGGTCCCTTCCCTTCTTGGTCCTTTGTCTCAGGTAACCCATCTGTGCCATGAGTGACTGGAACCAGCTGAGCCCTCTGTGATCTCTTCCTCCTGCTCCACCTTGGGTCCTGAATCTGTGAACAAGTGTAGGGAATGTGTTTCCAGAACGTTCTGAGGGTGACCCCACGGGCACTTGCTTCGGGATTACTGGCGACTACTAAAGAGGTGTGGGAGGTGGTTCTGAAGAGCCTTTCACAGCCCAGCCATGCCTCCATCCCCGGGTGACTCTAGAGACACCAGCCACATACAGCGGATCCCCTCCCCAGCCTGACGTCTTTAAACCAGACACTTTGAAGCCAGCAGATGTTTCAGCAGCAAGGTTTTCAGACATGTGGGGTTCCTCACTCAGGCAGGAAATGACGTCCCTGCCTACTGCCCGTCGTCCCAGTGCAGAGGGAGACAGCAGTGCCCAGGGGACCAGACCAGCATCGCCCTCTCGATGCCACCCTTGGGCTAAAACGATGCAGAGGTCCATGAGAACCAGCCACACAGAGATGGCAGCACCCGTGTCGGCTGCTTGTTTACCATCTTCTAGATGAGTCCTCCTCTCTGTGCGCACCCCCTCCCCGCTTTCTCCAGCCTCCTGGCCTTTGCCGTGCCATGCTGGCCTCCTCCACCTGTGTCAATCCCTCAAGGTGCCGCGCTCGCCTTCCCTCCCGAGGGCTCCCTCCCAGGCCGATTTCTCATTTTCCCCCTCAACTGTTACTGCAAAGGTCACGCTCCCAGGTCTGAGATGAATCACTTGGTAATTATTTCAGGTGTGCCATCTGGCCTCCCTACTGCCGGGCCCAGGTTGCTGAGCCGCCTGTGGGGAGAGTGCGCAAGAAGCGCTGGGAGGGGCTCCATAGCGCCACCTTGTGGGCGTGCTGCCGGGCGGTGGAGGCCGAGCTGGGCCTGGGCTATCGCCACCCTGGGGCTTCCTGTCTCTGGTGGTGAAGTCAGTGAAGTCAGTGAAGCCATTGGATCGCCCTCAGGGCAGAGCCTCGGGTGCGGCGGGTCATCACCTGCTTCCTGGTTGAGTACCAAGGCACAGACTCAGAGTGGACAAAGCACCCCCAAGAGTTACTGTCCCCTCTGTTCCCAGGCAACTTTGGGGGGAAAGCAGTGGAGAGGAGCCTTAGCCAAAGAGGGGAGCAGGGTGCAGGTTCGCTTGCTCCGGGTGTGATTTCAGGGGCTCGACAGACGCTCCCTGCAGCCAACAGCTCCTCAGGGAAGCGGGGTTCTTTCTTGTCAGTCTGGCCAGAAGGGAGACAGCGGCCCCCAGAAAGCACAGCCATGTCCCCAAGACGCGTCGGGCTGTCCTGGAAGTTGGCCACGGAGCAATCCTTAAGAGCAGCTGGGGGTCATCCTGTCATCAGAGTGGACTTTCGGGCTGGGCTGGGCATATGATCTCATGGAGGCTGGCCAGCTGCTGAGCTTCCGTGCCCCAAACCATCAGGAGGCCATTTGTGATGGCCTCCAGCAGAGAAACCCTGTCCCCAATTTCTTCTTCCTGTCCTCAGAAGCGGTACCACCAAGAGCTAATTCCACACATTTCGGAGGAAACTTGGTGCCTAAATTCACACTGTGGTATTAAAAGTCAAGGCCTGATGGCTGGAGCTGCTTGAGACCATCTGGTGACCAAAGAAATAAAGTGTCACTTCAAAATACTGCTGACCTAAGAGGTTCCCAGACCCCAGGGCAACTTGTCGCAGAGACCTCCACCAAGACTTGTTCTCCTGGCCACGTTCAGCCCTGCCAATATCTAAGGGCCTTAGGGCTTTTTCTGTTTGATTAGAAATTAGGGGTATGTTTTTAGCATGGAGGAGGACAGTCCCCAACCTTCTCCCCACCCTGACCCTCAGCTTCCCCCCAGAGGGACAGTTCCTGCTAGAAAGAGCCGCAGAGCTAACCACAGTTCTCCTGGCATTCCTGAGCCCTCTCACGTGACAGTCCTGTTCAGAGCCCACCTGGCCCCAAGGTTACCCCTCCCTTCCCTAGCCCACCTCACAGGCCTCCTGGGACCAGAAGAGATTAGCTTCCTGGAATGAGATCTGAAACTGGAATTCTGCGTTCAAGCCACAGGCATGGTGTGCAGCGGCTGCGGCTGCTCGGACCCCAGAGCACGCTGAGTGTCTAGGGGCACTTTATCTTCCATGAGGTGCTAGACTGGGGCTAGGGAGAGTTGCCTTCATGGGCCTCCCTTGGAAACTGACTTCTCTGACTTGGAGGGAAAAGACCAATACCTTCCAGCATGCCCACAGTTCCGTCGATGCAAATCACAAATGTCCTGTGGAAATGTCCCCTTGGGCAGCTGCTCCTCTCACCCCCCTGGCAAGTTCGGGTTTCAGTTCCTAACTTAAACAGGCCGACAGCTTCTTATTCCCTTACTGGCAGAGACGCTACTCTCTGGAGTCACTTGAAAGGGGGTTTGCTTGGAATCGCTTCATCTCTTCATGTTGAGCCAGGGACTGATTTAAACCCATGGTCGTCAAACCAAATGCACTACTACCCACTCATTAAGTCCTATTAGGGCTTTTACCGTGGTCAGCATCCCCAGAGCCCTCCCGCCAACCCACCGCGGAGAATGAGAGCAGTGGGACTCCATGCACACGGCTGGATTCCCCCCCAGACCCTGGGCTGCCCCTCCCATTGGCTGGGGAGGAAGCAGAGTACGGTCCTCCGTGGGAAGGCCCAGGAGGGGTGGAAGTCTGAGCCCAGATTCCGCTTTGCTCTGATCCTGTCCTCCACGAAGCCTTTCCCGGATGACCCTGCCTGGTAATGCTCTCCCTCTCTGAGCGCGGGGGGCTCATGGCGTTGAGCCACGTTGTCTTCCGTTTCAGTTCTTCCTGCCTCTGCTGGAAGGCTGCACAGTGCCCTGCCCACCTTGAGGCCTGAGGGGCTCCTGGGAGCTGGGGAATGGGTGAGAGGGGCACAGGGGGCCCAGACGCCCCACCGTCTTCAGCCAGACTCCCTCCAGACCCACCCTCCCAACCTCTGTCCTGTCCCCTGTCTGCCACTCCTTGGCTGGGTGACCTGGTATCCAATGGCTGAAATTTTTGGACCTCCGTTTCCCCGTCTGTGAAGTGAACATTATAGCGAAGGTTAGATGACGTAGCACATCTGTGTTTCTCGCAGTGCCGGACCACAGCTGGCCTTCAGCAGAGGCAAACCTGGGCTACCTGTTGGTTTGAAATAGTGGGTCTATAGATAAAGTCCATTTGGAGGAGGAAAAAAGAAGTTTGCTGGCTTAAAAAAAATAGTCTGTCAGTGGGCCCCTTTTATACATGACCACATGCAGCCTGCAGAGGCAAGAGAGATTCCCATGAGGGTATTACCTGATTTCTTTCCCATCTTCCTGGAGAAAAAGTGCTCAGTCAGGGCCACACTGGCTTCACCTTTTAACACCCCTGCAACGTGCATGATGCCAGGTTCAGTCCACTCTGGGTAAGGGCGGGTCTTCCCAGGGCGGCGTCTGATGGCAAAACGGGTGCAGCGGGGTGCGTACAGGTGGGCGACCCAGCTGCCTCTTCTGAGGTCCAAGAACTGGGGGTTTCTCCCCATGACTTCCCCGCCCAGCAGGTGTGTTTGGTCTTTGCTGACTCCTCCCAGATTCGGGTCACATCCTGGCACCACGCACAGCTTCAGGTGGCTCCTTACCGTACATACCATGGACTCCGTTCTGTGGCTGGCATGGGCCCTTCAAACCGAGGTTGCCCGGCCATCGGCTCTCATGGTGCAAATTTGCCCATGGCCTCTGGGTTTGTGTTAGGATTTGATTGCTCTCAAAGAGCCCAGCGTTACCCCAAGAGATTCTGCTGCCAGGTTCCCTAGAAAGTTCCCCAAATCTTAGAAGCAGTCTCCCCACCCCAGCAGCCAACCATCTCCGCAGAAGCTTCTGCGTGTAACAGAGGCAGAGATGGAGACGCACAGTGACCCCAGAGGGGGGACCAGTGCTCGGGCTTTCAGTTTCTTGGTTGGGGGTCTCCTTCTGCAACCTTGAGCATCTTTTCTACAGTCTTGCTCATATGGGGTTTTAGGGAGGGAGGAACGGGAGCCACCACCACCCAGGGCAGTCTATCAAAGCTGTGCCCACGGAGTGCAGCCCCCCCACCCTGCTGCTGAGCTGTGCTTTTGCTGGCCTTTCCACCCATTTCAGACCCTCTCGTGCAGGACTTTGAGGCTTGCCGTCTGTGCAGACAGGCCCAGCCTGGGAAAGGGCATCTACAAGCTGCCAGGGGCTGACTGACCAACTCGTCCATGCGGGACAGTTCCATACATGCATCTCATTTGGGTCTGACCCCAAGCCAAGGACACGGGGACATCATTCTCAGTGTGCCACAGATGAGGGCCACAAGGCTCAGAGGAACCTAGCGACCTCCACGAGGTCACACAGACTCAAAGTGGCAGAGCCAGAAACCTGGCCTTAAGTCTAGGTTCGTTCACCGCCTTTCACCCCAGCCACCTTTGCGTGCCCCTCAATGTGGCATGTGGCTTAGGGCCCGGAGTGGGCAGGAGGGGGGAGGAGCCCGCGCCTGCCCCTCACGGACATGTCCTCTTCTCTTCCTCCAGTCCCCAGTTTGCATTGCCCAGGTTGGCCGGGACCTGGTTTCCCAGACAGAGGAGAAGCTCCTACAGAGGCCCTCCAAGGAACTCTTCTCTGCCTGCGCACAGTAAGTGCTCCCTTCCTGCCCAGGCCGGGCCTCCACGCGGCCCTGGAGAGGGGCTACCCCTACTGTCCACCTGGAGCACCGGCCCCGGGGCAGGTCTGCCATGCCCGGGGCCCCAGCCAAGCCGCGCAGCTGTTTGTATACTTCTTACCATCGGAAGAGATACCAAAGGGCCAAGTCCAAACAAAACATCTGCCTCAAAGGGCGTTGAAAGCAAGTGGCTCTCCAGGCTGTTGAGACAGAGGAATGTGCAAAAACTTGACCCCGTCTGGGTGGTTTGGGAGTCCTTCCCGGTGCCCACACCCCACTGCTGCCAGCAGCCGGAGCCAGGTAGCGCTCCTGCAGGAAGGGGGCTGGAGGCCACCTTAGCCGCACCCCGTTACCTTGTCTGCAGGCCATACGGCCATCCTGATGGAATAGGAGACAAGTCGGTGGGTGTGCTGCTGGCCAGACACCAGGGAAGCCCTGACCTGTCCCTTGCACACATACTGTGAAGGCGCGAGCCAGTAGATACACGCATATGCCTGAGCCCACCCAGGTGCCCTGCCTCATAAGCTGACACGTGCCTGCACGCCAGAACCCTTCCTCAGCCTGATCGCCCCGCACGGCTTGGTGTGCGCCCCCGTTCAGCCTTTGCCCCACAGACAGTGGGGAGCTTGCTGTGTGCCTGGCACCGTGACAGGTGCTTCACCTGCCGTGGTGAGCAAGAACCCGGGCCTAGCTTCCATCGGGCTTGACATCCAGGCAGGGAGGACATGAAAACCAGTGGCCCTATGCCCTGTGGGAAGAGCTGGAGCCCATGCTGAGAACGGACATTGAGGGAGGGCCAGCTTGGCGCCCAGCCCTGTTAGGTGCCGAGGAGAGAACCCCCCACCACAACACACAAGCAGAAATAAACCTGGTTGCTGTCCTCTTGGAGCTGGCTGAGGGTCAGATCTGACAGCAGGTGAAGCCGCTGGGCTGTCTTGTGGTCCTGAGGGAAATGGACATCCCGGTCCCCTACACTGGCCCCGCCCTCATGTTTGGCAGGAGACGGGGTCCAACATGGCCCCCACTGTGCCTACGGCTCCCCGCCCCCACCCACACGTCCCAAGTGCCTGGGCTGCGTTGGTCAGCGTCATGGCTTTTCAAAGGAAAGAAGCCCATCTGCCCCTGACCACAGCCAGCTTCCGGGGCCTGGCCCACAGCAGGCGACTGGTGAACTCTGCCGCGGCGATGGAAAGCTCCCAGGGGCTTCTCTGGTCCTGGACCAAATCCAGAGCCTGGGCCCTCCAGACGCTGCATCCCTACTCTGCCCACCTCTGCACACACACTCCCCTGCACCCGCTTAAGTATTCTTCTGTCCTCACAGCAGCTCAAGAGTCCCTTCATGAGAAAGGGAGCGCTACCCGAGCCCCCCAGGGGCCTCACTTAACTCTCCGTCATGATAACATTTCTGTGGGCCTCTCTCTGACGGTTGTCCCACGTACAACAGCAACCTCACGCTCACAGCTCTAGCCCGCGCCTAGAGCCATGCCGTGGCGGGGCCCCAGTAAGTGCCCACGGGGTCAGGCGGTCACTCTGGTAGGAAGATGGGCCTCTGAGGCAAGGTGTTCCCCTGCGGATACGAATACATGGCTTGGCCCGTCAGCTTCAGGCCAGGATTGTAAAATGTTCATTTCTTCCCTCCGAGCCAGGTCTGTCCACGACTACCTGAAGGGGGAGCCCTTCCATGAGTATCTGGACAGCATGTACTTTGATCGCTTTCTACAGTGGAAGTGGTTGGAAAGGTGAGTGCCCCCGGCACACCCCATCTGCAGGCGTGTACCCGCATGCGCGTGGGAGGGGTGGGCCACGGGCTTTCCAGCTGAGAGCCCAGAAAAATCACCTGCCTCCGTGGCTCCATGGTCCAAGTAAAATTAGCCATCCTCCTGTTGATTAAGTTCTTGGCTCTTCTAGAAATGTTCTGTGCTTATTAAAGGGTACACGCGCACTCACACTCATAAATATATATGTACTTACCCTTACTTGTTTGGTTCACTGGTTTGGGGAATCTTCTCTCTGTCTGCAGATAAAGAGCTGCTGTATTCTCTGAGTGAGTCGCAGAGTGACTCATGAACGAGTTTAGCTCAGTCCCCTGTTGATGGACATAGAGGTTGCTCTCAGTTTTGTGTACAATCTTCCCTAAATAACGAATAGCTTTGTAGATACATCTTCATGTGCTTTCAGAAGTACATGAAGAAATCCATAGAAATCCCCACAGAGGAGTTTTGGCCAAAGTGAAACCGTGAGGGACCGCTAAGCTACCCTCCCAGACGGCGGCCCCCCGTTTCCAGTCCCGCCAGTGTCTCGGTGCCTGCTTCCCCTCAGCCTCACCCACTCTGTTCCCGTGCTTTCCTGGCCGGCGTGTGAGCAGCAGCTTTCCTTCTTGTTTATCTTTTCATCTCTAATAATGGATAAAACTGAGCATCTTTTCCTGTTTTGTTTACTGCCTTTTCTCTGCAAAGTGCTCTCACAGACATGGCGGTGACTCGGCCTCCGTGTGACTGAAGAGGAAGGAGAGCCGCAGAGAGGGTGTGGGCCGGTCACACAGCAGGCCCGCGGTGCAGCTGGGGCGAGGCCCCGGCCCAGGACCCCAGCACAGGGCTCCGCCCACCACACTGTTCAGAATTGGCAGAACAGGGCGTTGCCTGCGTTAAATCCGTGCTGGGCTGCGCTGCTAGACAAGGAGCCGCCCCTTCCACAGCCCAGGGGTCCGTGTGCCTGAGCCTTCCCCCCACAGGCATCTGGGCACCCTCTGGGCAGAGAGCCAGGAGACACTTTGCTTCTGCCTGTCCCCACCTCTGCTGGCTGAGTGCCCTGCAGATGCACAGGAAGCTGTAGGACAAGTTGCCCGAAGAGCCCATCCATGGCTCTCCCCTGCCCACTTCAGGAAGCCCAGAGGGAAACACCCACCTCTGTACCACGGAGGGTTCATTTCTGACCACCCCGACTGGTGGGAATGACAGTTGAGCAGGGGTCAGTCTTCTCTGTGAGCTGCCACTGGCCCCCTTGCACGTGCATACAGTGGCTCCAGGAGAGCCAAGGAAGTGAGGGTCAGGGCAGACATCCTGGGAGGGCCCTGGGGTCCACAGCCTGGGTCTGCGTCCTGGCTCTACCTTTGCAGGGACCTCAGCAAGGGCTGCTCACCCCTCCCCACTTCAGTTTTCTTATCTGTGAGATGGGGATCATAACAGTGCGTGCCTTTGTAGGCCTAGGTGCGGACGAGCTGAGGTAAGCGTGGTCCATTCCTACAATAAGGCAGGTGTTCAGCAGAGGTCAGCTGTCTGGGCCCGGAAGTCAAAGGCAGGATACAGTTGTGGTTGTCAGTGAGATCATCAGTGCCACTGTGTCTGTCACCCTCAAGTGTCTGGTATGGGAAGGAACGGCTGGCCCTTGTGTTCCTAATGATCCCAGGACAGTGTGGTGGGGATGTATTTGCCACCCCCTGCCCCCCAATCCCAAGCCAAGGCTGTGTGCCACACATCCCCACCTCTGCCCACCTTCCTGGGGCAGCAGTGCGGGCTTGAGACACCGGATGTGGGCTCTGCAGCAGGCTTCCTGGGATGCCAGCCCCACAGCCTCCACTTACCGTCATGACCTTGGGTAACTCATGTCCCCTCTCAGAGCCTAAACATTCTCAGCTGCACAGGGGGGACCGTCCCACCTCCTAATGCAGTTGTGCGGAATACACTGTGCCTGTGCGAGGTGCCTCACGCAGTGGGGACTGTTACCCTAAAGACTCCGGCAGGGAGGTGTCCTTTGTTCCTAGAGTTCTTTTTTTTTTTTTTAAGATTTTATTTATTTGACAGCACGCGAGTGCACACAAGCAGGGGGAGCAACAGAGGAAGAGAGAAGTAGGCTCCGCACTGAGCAGGGAGCCCAATGCAGGGCTTGATCCCAGGACCTTGGGACAATGACCTGAGCCGAAGGCAGACGCTGAACTGACCGAGCCACCGGGACCCTTGTTCCTAGAGTTCTAGTAACGATATCAGACACTCACACAGCAGCTTACAAAGAGCCCTGGGATACAGATGCCTTTTCAGAGTCATTTGACTGAAGATCCAAGGCTCAGAGAGGTTGATCGATCAGTCCTGGGTCACACAGCAAGGGCCTGGCAAGGCTGGAACCTGAAGCCAACGCCGTTTGATCAAGTCCTTCCCTCTTACTCCACCGAGCATCTGTTCAGTAGAATGTGGCCATTGGCTTTGATTTTACTTGTCTCTCCTGGCCACTTGAAATGGAGAAACAGGCTTTTTAAATCTGTGTTAACTGTGAAGAAGTTAGGCTCTTTTGTGGACATTAAGTTGTTGAAGCCACTAGGGCAGGAGCCTGGCCCAGAAATGCCCCTAAATGACTGACAGCACCCCACTTCCTCCCTTTCCTTTTTTTTTTTTTTTCTTTCTTTCTTTCTTTTCTTTTTTTTTTGCTAACAAGATCATGGCCTGTTCGTGCTGTACTGTTGAAATATTAAAGGGATTTTCTCCCTCCCAAGGTTAACCAAGAAATTCCTCGGAGACTGTATTACACTCATTTCCCCTCGCAGAGGAGCTCTGTGGTAACGCCGACCGACTGTTTGTTCTTCATGTATCGTAAACTGTTAGGCCCGGGCGCCTTCATGTGGTTTCGAGGGCGGCTGTAGGGACGCTGCCCAGGGCCGCATGGCCCACGCAGCCGCATGGAGGCTTTGCTGTCGCGGGCCACTCGCGGGCAGGAGGACCCGGAGCCGTGGAGAGTACACTGGGGGGAGGCCCTGTGCTCCCAGGGGGGACTTAATCCGTGTGTCGAACCCCCCTCCCCCACAAAGAAACAGAAGAGAGAGTCAGGGTTCATGAGCTCCAGACAGGCCTTCCAGAGAGAACCACTAGGGGGCGGGGGTTTTGGGGCTGTCCTGTGAGAGGTGTGGCGTGAGGACCTTTGGGACCCGGTGGCAAGAAGGGTTGCAACAGAGGGTTCATTCAGGAGCTGCTGGGTGACCAGAGGCTCCCCGGTCTTTCTCAAGCTGACTCACTTATATGGGGCAGCTCAGGCATACTCCAGAGTGTGCCCTGGTCCAGCCCCTACGGTGGGGTTGGGGGATGCTCAGAAATAGTCCTGGAGGTCCAAGAGCTAAGTTTGACCTCCTAAAAGTGGATTGTTCTTTATCGGTTCATGGTCTAAGGACACTTGGGTTGTTTCCATCTCTTAGCCCTTGTGAGTAATGCTGCAGTGAGCGTGGGAGGGGAAACGTGGTAGATACATACAACGGAATATTACTGAGCCTGAAAAAAGAAGGAAATCCTGCCATTTGTGATAACATTGAGAAACCTGGAGGACGTTCTGCTAAGTGACATAAGCCAGACACGGACAGATCCTGCATGTCTCACTTAGATGTGGAATCTCGATTAATGTCCCAGTCCTAGGAGCAGAGAGTGGCTGGTGACGCCAGCGGCCCGGGTTGGTGGGGGGAGGTCATGGGGGATGGAGGTGGAGGGAGGCAAGGTTTCCGTTCCGGGGACGGATAAGCTCTGGAGAGCTGACATACAGTGACGTGACTCTAGTTCATGGTCCTGTACCTCGAAGTCGGCTAAGACAGGAGATCTTAAGTGTTCTTACCAGTGAGAGGGGAAGAGGGAACATGGTAGCCATGGGAGGTGACAGTTAGCTTGATTGCGGTGATCCTTTCACAGTGTGTCCCTGTGTCAAAGCAGCAGTTGGGTACCATTTGTCAGTTATACCTCAGAAAAGCTGGGTTGGGGGCAGCTGACTATTTTCAGCCAAACAGGCCAGAGATGACCAAGCCCAGACTGTCTGCACCCTGGAGTTCTTTAGGTGATCTTAGAGGACTGTTTGTTCACTCCATGAGGTCCCACCCTTGCCTCAGGATCAGATTAGACATAAATGGCTTTTAGCTAATTAAAACGGGGGCCAGTGGGGCTCCTGGGTGGCTCAGTGGGTTAAGCCTCTGCCTTCGGCTCAGGTCATGATCCCAGGGTTCTGGGATCAAGTCCCGCATAGGGCTCTCTCTGCTCAGCAGGGAGCCTGCTTCCTCCTCTCTCTCTCTCTCTCTCTCTCTCTCTCTCTCTGCCTGCCTCTCTGCCTACTTGTGATCTCTGTCTGTCAAATAAATAAAATCTTTTTAACAAAATGGGGGCGAGGAGATACAAAGCAATGATTACTTCGTAAATAGTGCTTTGGGCAGATCGGAGCTTCTAGTGTTGCAGAGCTGTGGGGGAATTGTGATGAAGGGGCCCTTGGTGGAGGCAGGGCTGGAGACCTGCAGTTAAAGCACTGGGGCCAAGAGGTGGGCAGGTGGACCAGATGTGCAGGTGTGGGGAGGGCTATTGTGTCCTCCCTGGCACACCGAACTGTGCAGCTCCTGGCACCCTCCCTTCTCCCTGCGGAGAGCGCAGCTGCTTTCTGAGCTTAGCCACCGCATTTTCATTTGGAGAGAGAGGGAGCCCCACAGAAAGTGCGTGAAGCAGCCCCTTCACGCCTCTGCTCTTCCCTCCAAGCAAGCGAGCGAGCGAGGATTGCTTGGGTCCCAAGCCGCAGGGGGCCAAGGGCAGGTGGCCTGGGATTTGAACCCCCAGCCCCAGAACAAGTCCTCGAGGGACCCGTCTGCAGCGATGATCCGGAGGGCACGCAGGGACGCAGTCGTCTGTTTCTTGTGGATTCTACATCTCAGCACCATGAGACCAGTGTTGGATTCTTGCTTTTTTTCAGGCAACCGGTAACCAAAAACACCTTCAGGCAGTACCGAGTACTGGGCAAAGGGGGCTTTGGGGAGGTGAGTGAACATCCGCGTCTTCAGTGGGAAGTTCCCCTACTCCTGTCCCTGTTTCTGTCCCTTCTGGATGGGCTTAAGGTGTCCCGCGCCCCCTGGCGGGGAGGGAAGGTGAGGCGTGGGCCCGGGAACAGGAGGTGCTACAGGGGTGGGAAAGGCGGCTGGCCGCAGGGCCCGTAGGGTGGAAGTGCGCTTGGAGCCAGCCTCAGGGCTGGCATCTGGAGGGAGAAGTGAGCGTTCTTGGCTGTCTTTGGACGGAGGAATGAGGGCATGAGGGGCCCCAGCATCTTGGTCCCATGCTGCCATTAATATGTGCTGTTGCCCTTCATCTCATCGCCCCAGTCTGTGAGGCAAGCCTTGGTATGCCCATTTTAGAGATGAGGAAAACTGAGGGTCAGAATGGTTGATGACCCAGCCAAGGTCACACAACCAAGAAAGGGGGGGAACCAAGAAGACAAGAACCTAAATGGCTTGGCTCCTATTCCGCTGAATTATAAAGTCAGGGTTGTTAGGGGTCTCACACCCAAACAAGCCTCTCTTCCCAGCAGCTGGTGCTGTGAAGTCCCCAGTTAGCAATGGCCACATCTGGGTGGAAGCTTGGGACAGAGAAACTCTAGTTGCCTCTGAGAGAGGGACAGCACTTTAGGCTTTGGCCGGTTATGTAAACAGCGGCATGAATGTTTGGTTGTGCACCTTGAAAAGCTCGGATTCCCCGAAGGCTAGAGGGAGGGAACCAACAGGCACTGAAGCCAGTGCTTGAGGGCAGGGCAAGGCCAGGCATCCTTGGGTCCTGTGACTGGGAGCACGCTCAGGCCAGGCTTCTGGCACATCAGTTCCCAGCCCTACCCACCCAGCGTCCTGGCCTTGGAGGAGCCTGGGGTTGGCCTTCACCTGTCCCATACCCGTGGCTTCTCTCTTGCACCTCAGGTCTGTGCCTGCCAGGTTCGGGCCACGGGGAAAATGTATGCCTGCAAGCGCTTGGAGAAGAAGAGGATCAAGAAAAGGAAAGGGGAGTCCATGGCGCTCAACGAGAAGCAGATCCTAGAGAAGGTCAACAGCCGCTTCGTGGTGAGTGTCCAGGGCCCAGCGCCAGGCCCCCCTTCTAGTGACCAGGGCTCCCATCCCTTGGGAAGAGGGGGTCCTCCCGAGTGGCAGGTCCCCAGCCTGTAGGGAAGTGGACCGCCGTGGGAGAGTGAAGCAGCGGAAAGGCGACCAGGCCTTCCCTCCATCACGAGGCTCCCCGTGGCCAACCGTGGCTGACTTGCTCCAGTCACTCAAACTGGCCTGGCTACCCTCTGTGTGTGGGACCAAGGCCTCTGTTCTCCAGAACCACCTTGTAAACTCCTCAGTGGAAAAAGCAGCCCGCCCCGGGCCCAGCCAAGGAGCTGTGTTCCCACAGACCCCCGTAGGCTGGTTTCCCCATGGGGGAGACCCGAGTGTCGATATCCTGCAGGAGTGCCGTCTAGTTTGCGTTCATTTTGTTACCATGTCTTGGCCGGGCTCTGCTGCGGTAACAACCAGCCCCCAGCGCCAAGTAGCTGGACGCAAGGAGGACCGTTGTCACGCACACAGAGCCCAGCCACATCTAGCCGCCCTTCTCTACCTTACGGCTGGCCCACCTAGAGTCTTACAAGTGTGCGCTGGCGGGTTTGCCCAGGGACCCTCGCTGCCTCAGCCGCCGGGACATTCCTCACCCCGCCCACAGCCCGTGGGCCAGAACTAGTCACTGCCAGCGCCCGGCCAGCTGCACGGAAATGTGGAAGAGCATGTGGGTGTTTGGTCACTCTCAGTCCCTCTGCCACATGTCACTATAAAAAAACACGTACAGGGTGAAACCCCCACAGCACAGAGAGGTCTGAGATACAAACAAAAGCCTCCCTCTTTGGGTAACCGTCCGAGCCTGGGGCAGTCACGAAGGGGCTTTCTGATGTTTGTAGCCGGTGGAGTCCTACCAGACGCCCTAAGCTGCAGTGCTCTCCCCTTGAATCGAGGTCCTTTCCTGTGGCCAGACCTACAGCCGTAGCTCTGTTTTTGATGCTGTGCACCCCCCTCCCTGCCATGCAGCATGGAGATAACCCGTCATCTGCACAACCGGTCCCCACGGACCCCCGCGCGCAGGTCACACTGCCAATGAGGCTGCTGTGTCCAGCCTTGAACGTCCCTTTGGCACACGTCCAGGAGCGTGTCCGTAGGATGGGTTCCTGGTGGAGGAACTGTGGCGTCAGAGGCCGTGTGCCTTTCCCATTTGGTAGCAGTTCCCGAACGGCTCTCCGTCAGTGTCGTCAGTGTCGTGCCGGTCGAACGCCCACCAGCTGTGTGAGAGCAGGAGGTGCTGGCAGCCTAATGTTTTTGTCATTCCCCAGAGGGGGTGGTTTTCTAAGGCACCGCTCAAAGCCGACAGGAGCGTGCATCTCCGGGCCTCCTCTCAGGTGGCCCCCAGCCCCCAGCCTCCCTCTGTGCTGCCAGCCCCTTTCAGTGGGGACCACAGGTCACCCCCTCGATGCTGCCCGTGGAGCCCTCATCATTGCAGGAAGGGGCAGCGCCGGCTCTCACCGGGGTTGGTGACAGTGGGTGCTACTCAGAGGGGAAGAGGGTGGTCTGCCTGATAAACGGGGTGGCACATCTTCGAGGGCCTGGACCACCCTCGACTGGGCCCCGTCCACTGCCCCCAGCAGGGAGTTCACCCAGCGCCCTCCAGGAGCCCCTCCTGGGTCTCTGTGGGCAGGTGTGGGAGGGAGGGCCGGCCTGGCAGCTGGCACTGGGCACCGTCCCCAGAGCCCTCCTGCTCAGCTCCCGTTCTGTCCTTTCCTCAGAAATAACTGCCATTGTTCCTGGCCTTTGCCTCCAAGTGTTATGGCCCCGCTTGTGCCCAGCCTGGTCCATAGTGGCCAGCTTTCATTTGGATTGGCTCCCGATGTGGAGAAGGACAAGTACCACCAGCGGACCTTACCCCGGACCCAGCCCTGCTGTGTCTCCCACAACCCCATGGTCCTCCGTGCATCCTTGAGCTGGTCTCCATCAGCAGGGAACTAAGTGCTTCCTGGGAATGGTCCCTTTGACCAGATGTGTCCTGCAGGCGGAGGCAGACTTTGCCGAACTGTGTTCCCCTTCACAGAGTCCCTCTGGCCACCTCTCCAGCCCACTCCCAGCGTCCCTATGGTAATGAGACCCCAGCCCAAAAGGCACCTGGGCCCTGCTTTTCTTGGATGGCCAGCAAGGCCACCCAGTCTTCACTGAATGACACATGAAGGCTTTTTTGTCTGTGTAAACACACAGATCCCATCCTCTCAGGCTTTCTGAAAGGGCAGAGTACCAGCCTGCGCTCCACACTTTGTCTCCTCACCTGGAACCACAGTATCCGGACGTGTGTCCTGCTTCGGGCAAGAGGGGCAGTGGGCAGGGGCACCATGAGGCTGGCGGGGTGCGGCGCAGTGGCATGGAGCTGCTGAGGACCCCGCTCGCCCTTCCCCCCACCCCCCGCCCCGGCTTCACAGACCCTGAGGAGGACGAGCGGAAGTGGGTGGCAGTCGCTGGGACCTCACCTTCGTGCTGTCTTGTGCTCCCAGGTCAACCTTGCCTATGCCTACGAGACCAAGGACGCGCTGTGCTTGGTCCTAACCATCATGAACGGGGGTGACCTCAAGTTCCACATCTACAACATGGGTAACCCTGGCTTCGAGGAGGAGCGGGCCTTGTTTTACGCGGCAGAGATCCTCTGTGGCTTGGAAGACCTCCACCGGGAGAACACGGTGTACAGGTGAGCCGGCTCCCCGTCCGGTCCTGCCACCGGGGACCCACCCCATCCTCGGTCAGGCGGGCACCCTGCCCTGGGACTCGGGGCCTGGCCATTGCCATAGAGACTCACCCCCTGGACTGCTTGGGGGCCAAGTGTAGGAGGCGATGTTCCCCCAGAATGGGTGAGTCGGGCCAAACCCCGCGTCCCTTCCAGCCCAGCGCGCGGGAAGCGCAGTGAGCCTGCTCCAGAAAGACCTTGGTGGGAGCAGCACACGCGCAGGCAGCAGAACGACATCGGTCCCTCTCCGTCCCGCCGGATGGATTCCACGAGTAGTGGTCTTCAGCCTTTTCTCACTGCCCCTCTCCAGAAAATTTGAATATCTGTGTGCCCTTATACATTACGGAAACATCTGAAATAGTTTATTATCTGTTAAAATAGGGGCTAATATTCTGAAACTAAACAGTTCCATCACACTTTTAAAGGTATTCAGTAGAATCTGATCGCTCTGGCAAAGTGATTTCCACCATTATGCATTTTAAAAATGCGTGAAAATTCTTCAAAGGCAAGGGATTCCCTATCATCCTTTTTTCCATCCTCACAGAATGTTATTATAATGTCATTTTCCCCCAGAGTCTGTCATTGATCAGCGCGCAGCCCTGCGATACGGGGATGGATAAGATTTTTTTTTTTTTTAATTTCCTTTGACCACGGGCTCTAAGTGTTAAAATAACGTCCGCGGAGTTGCCGCTGTAATGGTTATCAGTAGAACCCTTTTCTAATTGGGATCCTGGGGGATTTCACACCACGGAGCCGGACACCAAGGTCACAGAGCGGGAAGGACCCTGCTTTTCTTCTGTCACTTGGCGTCTGTGCCACGGAGAAAGGACAACTGGGAGGGGAGATGGCAGGGAATGCCAGGACAGGGCTTCCGTGTCGTGAGGATCTAGAAAGGCAGAAGATTCTTGAATTTTCTTCTTTCGGGATTCTTGAAAATGGCAGCACGTGGAAGCCCTCTGGATGGTTCCCGCAGACCCAGCGGGCGCGCTCACCCCAACGTGAAGACCTTTGCTGCAGAGATCTTGGCAAAGATGATCTTGGGAAGTCCAAGACAGTTTTGAAAACAAGAAGGAACGGTCTTGATGACTGGCTCTCCCCCACGCACCACCCCCACCATCTCTCCCTTTAGGCTCTTGTTCTGTTTTCATTCAAGTGAGAAGAGAAAAAATTCCCTATGGGCTGAAAAAAGAACTCCCCACTTGATTGCTTTTCACTTAAAACAAAAAGAAAGGCGGGCCTCCAACTTCTAGTCCTTGTTCTCGTGAAGAAGAGAACCACAGCGCCTCCCTGGCCTCCGCTGCTTGCCGCGGGCTCTCCGCAGGTTTGGGTTCTGGCCCATGCCCACTAGCCGGCTAGCTATCTTTCCAACCCTGTGGCTGCTGGCTTGCTGAGGTGACGGCTCTTGCCCTTATTTGGAATTGTTAGCACATCAACAGAATGCCAATTAAATAACAGGGGCGAAGTATTTTGTAATGAATAACTATGTACAAACCCATTATCACCTAGTGAGGCTGCCCCACTGGATTTGAACACAGTAACCATTCCCCATGAGGACAGCTGCCATCAGTTAAATAAGCAAAGCCTGTTGGTTGAGAATTGCATCCTCAATCCAGATGTTAATGGCTAACTGAGTTGCACACGCTATCCCACTGGCTGTTCTTTTACCCACAGAGAGGACCTGCTAGTAAAACTAGTAAAACCAGACACTTCTGCTGCCTCCCACCCTCCGTGGAGGAGGGGCGCACAGTCTTATGAACAGTGATGAGGTCATCAAAGAGAAGAGACAGCAGGGAAAGAAGGATAGGGGCCCACCTCCAGCTGTGCCTTGCTGCTGCGCTTTCTCCCAGGCTTGTGTCACTGCTGGACTGGGAGATGTACCAGGCTCCAGGTGTCTCCTTCCCAGAGGGGGTCCCTCCTGGACAATTCTCTGCCCCAGATCTGCAGCTGGTCCAGTCTTCTCAGTAAATTCTCTTCACTAATTCCCAGGCCCTGCTCTGCCTTCATCCCAGGGCGTCCTGAGACCTCCAGGTGATCCCAGCCCTGGAGGGGTCTCTCACCATGCCAGCCAGAACCACACTCTGCCCTGGGGCCATCAGTATGCAGATGGGAGCCAGGGCAGGCCTTCGCCTAACCCCTTCCCAGTCATCGCCAGGGTCGAGAAGATGTCTGGCAACAGCGGCATTTGTTCTAGAGAGCGGGAGGAGGGAAGCCAGTCCAGGACTGTCTGGATCCGGAGAGAGACCAGACAGCATGAGACAAGAGGTAGGAAGGAGACAGGAAAAGAGGCCAACCCAGGTGGCCATGCCCTGCTGCTCAGAATGCCCACACTCACACGCTTGCCATCTTTCCCTTTCAGAGATTTGAAACCTGAAAATATCCTGCTCGATGATTATGGTAAGTTGGGGAGCAACTTGAGAGACCCCTTTCCTGCTGTGTAGTCAGGATAAGCGTCACAACCCAAAGGCAACAGCAGGCCTTCCGGCAGAGCCTCTCAGAGGCACAGCCCTGGGACTGTGGGAGGGCAGTGGGCAAGTAGGGGGAGTAGGGAGTACCCACCCCTTTCCCCCACTCCTGGGAGCATGAGGAAGGCAGGGGCACAGAAAAAGCTCCTCCTTTTTGAAGAAGTAGCATGGCTTGGCCTAAAGAGAGGAGGAGAGAGACAGGGAGAAAGAGAGCACTGATGGAGGGGTCTGGAATTTCAGAGATCCTGGGCAAGTACTTAACTCTACACGACTTCCCTGCACCCTGTCTTCCTCGCCTGTGAACTGGAAGCAGTGGGCCCTGCTCTGCCCGCTTCAGAGGGTGGGGGCGGCGGTGGGGCTCCAGGATGACTTGAAGGGAAACTTTCACCAGCTACAACCCGCTCCAGACATGTTCAGTATTATTTGTGCATGACCATTGCTTTTTTGCTTGTGTGTGCGTGTGTGTGCGCACACATGTACACACCCACTGGTAACCAGAGCAGCTACAGTAACCCCTCACAGCTTTTCAACCTTGCACAGCAGGGAAATAGTGTTCACACCTGTTACCTGACTCGATCTTCCCCTGTCTGCAGAGGGGACAGGGCCAGCATCCCTGGGCCCCTTTGACAAATGACAAGATTAAAGCTTAGAGGAGCCAACCTGCCAAGGTCACCCAGCAGTATCAGTAGGGACCTGAGACCAGAAACTAGGGCCTCCCCCCATAGCTACCCCGTATACCAAGCAGCCCCAGGCAGAGGGGAGGGAGGAAGGGAGGCAGGTCGTTGGTGACCTGGAGGGAGGTCTGGAGGAGGAGTGGGCAGAGGGCCCTGGGCCTGCCTTGGATGAGCCCCGTGCACACTGGGGTTCGTGTTCCCTGCTGGTGTCAGAACCGTGCCCTGTCTCAGAACCCGGTCTGCAGCCCAAAGGCTGGAACCTGTGTGTTCTCTTCTCCCGCCGCCACCGTCTGTTGGAGGCCGCCACGCCAGGGAATCCACACAGCTCTGGCCTGGTGGGGAGGGTCCTTGATGTTCGGCCTTGCTGGGGTCCAGGCTGTGGGGCCCTGGCAGGCATAGACAAGGAAGAGGGGGCAGACGTGGCCATGACCTGGCCTGGGTGGGTCGCCGAACAAGACACAACAGCGAGACCGAGCTCTGTCCCAGCACTGTGTCGTCTCAGCCTGTGGGCGTCAGTCCCCGACTCTGTTCCATCTCTCAGTCTTCCCAAGGCCCGGACGACTTCATTCTGTTTCTCCAAAGATCAACAGGACAGGACAGGGAGTTGCCTCCCAAACTGCTTTATAATTTTTCCTCTTAGGCAAATCGTAAAATTTCAGGAAAATCTCCCATTTTCCCCACGAAGCAATCCCAGAATCAGGCCGAGGTGTGTTACACTTGGTGATCTCAGCCTTCCCAAAAGCCCACGAGGGCATTTTATGAGGGAGTTGGCCATTGTCCAGCCAAGTCCAGCCATCCTTTCCTAGTTTATGTTTTCTTCCTGACCCACGTGCTCTGATGCCTGGATTCGCCCAGGGGCCTGCGGTCACCCCGAGGGGCTGATGGTGATGCCCCTCCTTGCAGACAGACAAAAACTCAAGAGTCCGTGAGCCTTGCCCAGGGGCACACGGCAGGTGTGTGGCCCTGCCCAGAGCGGTCCACACAGCCACCCCAGGCACCTGCTGACGCTGCTCTCCTCACTCAGGCCACATCCGGATCTCGGACCTGGGCCTGGCTGTGAAGATCCCTGAGGGAGACCTGATCCGTGGCCGCGTGGGCACCGTCGGCTACATGGGTGAGTGTGGGTGTGGCCCCTCCCAAGCCCACCGCTTGGGCCGCCAGCCTCTTTGTGCAACTCTGAGCAGCAGTAGAGGCACAGTGGGCAGTGGGAGGTCCTAGCCTGGGAGGGGTTGTGTTGGGGCCGAGGGTTCAGCCTTCCTGAACTGAGCTCTCTGAACCCCTCACCCCAGCCCTGCCTGCGCCTCAAAGCCAAGCCGCTCTCCATGTCAGAGGTCAGTGCTGGCATACTGTGCCGCTCAAGGGAGGCTGAGCTCAAGGTGGGGGGCTGGTGAGCTGGCAGGCAGACTCTCAGAGAGGCTCTGAGAGGAAGGGAGTCACTCAGAAAGGCCCAGAAAGGAGTGCACCATGTGCCATGTCACTAAGCAAGATGCTAAGTAGAGACCAGCCTTAGGCTCCCTGCCCTGCCCCCAGCCCCTCACCTCGCACACTTACTCCTGGACCATCGTCCTGAGGGCTACAGGAAGAGCCCCGAGCTCCCTCTGGTCCTCTGGAATCCCCCTTCCCAGTGAAGGACATCCCTGGGCTGCCTCCTGCGCATGGTCATCTGGGAGCCTGTGGGGGGTGTACCTCCATATACGCAGCGGTGAGCACCCCCATGCCGCTGCTGATGGATGGGTGACACAGCAATCAGTGTTTGTGGACACCTGTGTCTGTCTCCCAATGCATGGGGCATTGCCTGCGGCCTCCCACAGGGCCTCTGGTGTATGCTCACTGGCTCACAGGCTTTTGCCTCTCAATGTCTGAGAGCTGCCTGATGACATGAAGCTTATCTTTTTCACACTTGGATGGTTAATCTAGAATATTTTCATCGAAGTAGTAGGGAAGCCATAGCGAGAGGCAGTTTTAATTCCGGGTAAACTTAAAATCATCTTTACTTTGGGTGGACACACCCTCGTTTCTAGAAAAAATATGGCTGTGGCACCTACTCCGTGTCAGGTGTCACACCCCTTGCTGGGACACAGCAGTGAATAAGGAAGCTCAGATTCTCGAGGGAGGGACATTTCCGTCTGCTGTCAGGCTTCTAAAGCCACAGTCTGAGCCTTTCAGGAGCACTGAGGAGAGCAGTCAGGGCAGGCTCCCTGGGGGAGGTGGTGTTTATGGCCGTTGGCGAGTAGGAGTCAGCAGGGGCAAGCGTGTCCCTGCCATGAAGCTTCAGGCCTTCTGTGAGCAGCACCGTCACTGCTGGGTGCAAGACAGCTGAGGCTCCGTCAGTGTGCCTGGCAGCCCTGGCCCCTTGTGCCCCAGCTCTGTCCTGCCACCCGCTGTCTCTTACCCCTCCTGGCTCCTCTCCTCTGCCCACAGCTCCAGAGGTCCTGAACAACCAGAGATACGGCCTGAGCCCTGACTACTGGGGTCTGGGCTGCCTCATCTACGAGATGATCGAGGGCCAGTCGCCATTCCGGGGCCGCAAAGAGAAGGTGAAGCGGGAGGAAGTGGACCGCCGGGTCCTGGAGACAGAGGAGGTGTACTCCCAAAAGTTCTCGGAGGAGGCCAAGTCCATCTGCAAAATGGTGAGCTCCTGGTGAGCCAGTCGCTCCCCCTGGGCCGGGTGTCTAGTGGCCTCTCCCCTCCTGCCCCAGCTGAGAGCAGCAAACAGGGCTGAAGCAGGCAGGGTCAGGACACACAAGTCAGGAAGCCCCCAGGCCAGAGGAGCGAGCAGTCCTCGTTGTGGACCGAGGTTGTCGCAGGAAGACTCCATGTCAAGGGCAGGGGACTGAGGGGCACTGCCTAAGACACCCTCCATCCAGCTTTGTTGGGGGAAATCATCATGGAGGAGAAGGGAGGTGATTGCAGCCAGTTCCCCAAGACACAAAGGTATCTTGGGCTATCCCTTACCCTTGACCTTGGCCCCCTACAGCCTCAAACTCTGGGTCCCTGGGCACTGGCTAAGGCCAGTAGGTGCAGCACAGGTGGTGAGGTGGTGGTGTTTTCAGTCTTTGAACATCTTACGACAGAGTTTTCCTTCCACTACTTGGAATGCTGGTCACACTGGCTTAGGTCCCATACGACAGGAATCTATGGGTAGTGGGATTTGACCGTCCACAGGGAGGGCGCAGGTGGGGAGAGATGTTTAGACAGGCTGGGCAGTCAGGGTCAGATAGCAGGGCCCGGGAAGCTGGTTAGAGGAAGCAGTGATAGGAGCCGTCAGAAGCGAAGCTGGCAGTGAGCGCACCCCTGGCCTGCTGCTCTTCCCCTCAGCCCGGGTGGGCCCACCCCTGGCCAGAGGCTTTGGGGGTTAGGGGTGGGTGGCCAGATTCCATTCTCGCCTGGCTCTCAGGCTCCCAAGTTCTGCCTGCGTCCACTTGGGGTCCTCCTCCCTCTGATGCCGGGCCCGGTGTGCTGTACCCCCACCGCAGGCCACTGCCCCCCCAGTGCTGGCGTCATGAGGACAGGAGGGGCCTGAGCTCCGGGGACCCATGAGCCCATGGACTTCCTCTCCCTGGGGCACTGCTGCCCCTGGAACAGCAGATGAGCAGGGCTGAGGCTGGAGGCTGCCCTCCCTGCCTCCTCTCTGACCCATGGACATAAACCACAAAGCTGGAGTTTAGAGAACAGGCCTGAGGAGCTGATTAATGCAGCAAAGCTTCTGCTTCCAGAAAAACCAAGGCTGCCCTGTTAGTGGCCCAGAACTATGGGCCATAGCTCCCTGCCCTGAGGAGGCACCTCTCCTGGGGCCATCTATCTGCTGTTTGACCACTTCCTCCTACCGGCTTCGGTCTGATGTCAGAGCCGCGGGAAGAAGGCTTTGGGGCAAGAGCTACCATTTGACTACTTCCAAAGGAGAGGAGTCTAGATCTGCCACTTAGGTGTGTGGGAGACCTAAGGAGGGATGGCGCGTGTGCATGCAGACAGCCACCCAAACCACAGGGCCAGGGGCTGGCCCACAGCCGGGCACCTGCCCGCACTCGCAGGGCTCCCAGAAATCCAGGGAGTCACAGCAGCCGGAGTCGGGGAGGGGGACAGGAGGAGTGAGGCAGAAGTCAGGTAGGTGGAATTTCGGGGTCCTAAGGGTGTTTGAAAACTGGGGTTGGGGGCTGCCAATAATACTTGGTTATGGAGGCAAGGTGTCTATCCAGTGGGACCAGACTGGGAGGAGGGAAGAAGAAAGTCATCAGCCATGGTCAGAGCATCACCAAATGTCCCAGGTCAGGGTTGGGGACTCAGAGAAGCAGAGCAGCCCCAGCAGGACATGAGACATGACATAGAGGGCAGAGACTTGGAGAGGGCCCCCTCCCTGTCCGCTGTCGTCGTCCTTGGTGCCCAGCTTTGGGGCTCCAGGACCAGGGGCACTGCTGGCCCTCTGCTGCCCCCTGGTGGCCACCAAGGGAAAGGCGGTGAGCTGAGCCTGAGGCTCTGGACCAACCTTGGCCCATGGGTGTCAAGTGTCAAACCAGTGTCCCCTCATCTTTCTCCTCTGGAAGAACAGACAAGGGCCCCTGGCCTTGCTTCCTCTTATTACAAATGCCCATCAGGTCTTAGGATTCTAGCCTTGGGGCTTCCGGCCCCCCTCTTCACAGCCTGTCTGGCAGCTAGGGTGGCCCTGTCCCCTCCAGGAGGTGCCAGCTCAGGACAGGGCCTGACTCTGAGGAAACCATGAAGGCTCGGGGTGCATGCACCAGTTTCCAGACTCTGGCAGCTCCAGCCCAACCTGTCTGAGAAGGCTACTCCACAGACCACAAGGAAGCTGGTCCCTGGCCGCCAGCTCCTTCCCCCATTCCATCTTGGCAGCCACAAGATCCTTTCCATTGCCCCTGATGTCCAGAAATTCATGCGTGTCACTGCCCTGGCCCTTGGTCCAGTCCCTAGGCCCAGACCTCCTGTAGGTCCCTGCTGAGTCCCAGCACTGGCCCTTCAGCCATCTCAGCCTCACCGGCCTCCCAGCTTACCCCTTCTCCTCCTCCAGGAAGCCCGCCCTGCCTGTGCCACCTGCCCAGCTCCCCCCACCTCTCCCACTTGCTTTTCCCGGTGTCCACTTGATACCAGAGTGGCAAACGGGCAGCGTGTTGGTGGATGTTCAGCCTGTGTGGTATTGTAGAAAGAGGTGAATAGTGGGTTCATTGCCAAGATTTAAAACTGGAGAGATTTCACATAAAAGCTTGGATTTCAGCCCTGGGCCCTAGCAGGAACTGATGCGTAGCTTGGCACAGCCCAGCCCGCCCACTCGGCCTTTAGCGTCCTTATTTGTATCTTCTGCCTGGCCCGTGCGGGCTCTGGGGTCTACGGCTGGGAGGTCCAGCCTCTTCCTAAGGAGACTCGCCTCTTTGGGATTGCTCAGAACAAGGAGGAGCCTGGCCCAGCAGAGCTGATCCCTGGAGCCTTTGTGGAAAGGAAGAAAGCCTGGCGAAGAGAGGCTGAGGCCTCGAGCCACCACTCTCTGGGCAGAACCGGCCTGGGGTGGGGGTGGGGGGTCGCTGGACCACAGCTGACAGCAGCTCTCAGGGCTCCGTCCTTTCTAGGCTGTGACCTAGTGCTTGCCCTCCTGCCACCTTTGACTCCTTTGTTTGAAGGGGAGTGGGGGGCCGGGGAATGGTTCTTGCAAGTCTCTCCCTCTGGACCACGAGCCCCGGGAGGCCCACCTGCGCACTGGCTGTCCACCGCGGCCCAGCCCACACGGCAGGCAGCAAGTGCGTGTGGACGGAAAGCACACAGCGGGTGCCGGGGTCCTGGAGGAGGAGAGGGCTGGACCCCCTCTGGGGTGCAGGCCGTCCGCCTTGATTTCAGTCTCAAAGCAAGCAGGGGTTTCCAACAGCACAGGCGCCGTGCTCAGTGAGGCAGGGAAGAGAGAAGCACAGGTGGGGTCACCTGACCACTGGATGCCTGCTGGTCGGTGGTGGTCCCCCGGCTTCACAGCCGGCCCCATCTTACCCCTTTCCCAGCACCCCCAGCACCCCCTTCACTCCTGCCAGCCTCCCGGCCTCATTCACACCTTTAGGCCTGGGGCCTGGCTGGTTGCTTCTGCAGCCTCCTCCTCTCCTAGGAACCTTCCCACCTCTGGGTTCTGACGAGGACACTTCCATCCTGACTGTCTGTCTCCCCACTACCTCCAGATCAAAACCCTCCTGACCTGGCCTTCAGGACCCTCCCGCAGCCTCCCCAGCCCTCCCCCTTCGCCCTGAGCCGTCCCCACGTCCTCGTCCTTCACCCAGACTCACAGGCCTGCCCTGCCCTTGCTAGCACAGACCCTCCCCTGATGCCTTCCCCACCCCCCTCTCTGGGAAGCCTGTTGCAAACACCCTTTCCCTGGGAAGCCTCCAGCCAGCACCCCCCCACCACCAAACTGGCCGCCAGGTTGTGTTCCCCTGCCACCGTGGTGTCGTCCCTGTATTGTCCTGATCGGTGCCCCTCCTCCCTCTCGGCGCAGTGGTGTGCGCCAACCAGGAACACGTCTGCAGAGTACTTAGGAGTTGAGTAAACGAGCAAGGGAGGCCTGCAGAGACGGGCATGCCACCTTGGCGAGAGCGGACGCGACTCCTGCTGTCCCGCAGGCCCCAGGCACCCGAGCCCAGCGCCAGTGTGAGACCACCCTGGGTGCCTGGGGTGATGTGGGCACTGCAGAGCCTGGAGGGGGAACACTGGCCACAGTGCTCGAAGCCCCAAGCTCCTTGTGGCCTTCAGCAGGAGGAAAGGCCCACCAGGCATGACCCTCTCCGGGCTCTCTTGTCACAGCTGCTCACCAAGGATGCAAAGCAGAGATTGGGCTGCCAGGAGGAGGGGGCTTCGGAGGTCAAGAGACACCCCTTCTTCAGGAACATGAATTTCAAGCGCTTAGAAGCCGGGATGTTGGACCCTCCCTTCATCCCAGACGTGAGTAGCCCCCCACCCCAAGCCTAGGCTGAGCCTGTGCACCCACTCACGACCTTGACTGCGTGAATCCTTGAGCTCCAGGAGGACAGGGCCAGGGGCGTGGGAGGATGGCGGGTATGCGTGCTGTACCCGCAGCAGCTCGCGCTTCTGGGGCCCGGCTCCGTGGCAGGCACTGCCGTCAGCCGCACGCATAGGTGCGTGCGCGCGTGTGTGTGTGTGTGTGTCTATTGTCCCCACTTTGCAGGTGAGGAGACTGAGGCCTACAAGGGGGTGTGTGACTTTCCCAGAGTTTCCAAGCACCACAGCTGGGAACCCAGGCCAGGACTGTCCAGCCATAGAGCCCAGGTGCCCAGCAGTGTGCGAAGGGCGGGAGGTCCTCCCTGGGCCACGTGGCTCTGTGGCCCTGAGCCCCTGGCATCCCTTCTGTCTGTGGAGGATGGGCCAGAGGCCCCAGTTGTGGCTGCCCTCATTCCCATGGAGATGCTGGAAATCCTGAGCCTGTGGGCTCCGGGGAAACAGTCTGCTGGGGGAGTGGGCATCCCCGGAGGTGCGGAAGAATGTGAGGTCAGAGGCCGTGTTCCGTCACCGTCTGGAGAGAGGGGTGACCAGCAGCCGGCATGCGGGTGACAGCAGGAAGGAGCCCCTTGGCAGATCTGTGAGAGCAGCACAGTCCCCGGAAAGGCACCCCCCTGCCCCGCCTCAGAACCCGAGGCTGGGGCCACCAGGTGTGACTAAGCGAGCGCTCTGCCCGCAGCCCCGCGCCGTGTACTGCAAGGACGTGCTGGACATCGAGCAGTTCTCCACCGTGAAAGGCGTCAACCTGGACCACACGGACGATGACTTCTACTCCAAGTTCTCCACGGGCTCCGTGCCCATCCCATGGCAGAGTGAGGTGAGCAGGGTGGTGGCCGTCAGCACCCTGCAGGGGGCCACTGGGCCGGGAGGACAAGGCCCGACCACGGCGCCGTTGGCGTGGGCTTCGGAAGAGGGATAGGAGGCGGGACGGATGTGGCTGCCCAGCGGACTGTCGTGGGAGGTCCGGCTGGAGAGAGAACAGGGACTGGGGCTGGAGCGGAGGGAAGCCCGTGTGCTTCCACGGGATGGACGTCGTGGGGCAGGGGAGGGCAGGGGACCCGACAAGGGGAAGGCGCAGAGCACGTGGGTGACCTGGGCTTGGAGGGGGGTGAAGAGGGAGATGAGGCGTGGGTTTGGCGGCTGGATGGTGAGACACCCCCGTCGGTGGAGGCAGCTGGGGGAGGCCGACGGGGCACAGGCCGTGGCAGGTGGGGAGCGGTCTGGACCCGGGCCCCTGAAGGACGCGGGGCAGGTGGAGGGCCTATTGGGCGCAGGCTCAGGGCCAGTGGCGGTCGCTGGGACTCTCGTCCAGCCCCGGTGACTAACGTGGCCCCTCACGCGCTCTGCCCTGCCCCTGCTTCCCCAGATGATAGAAACCGAGTGCTTTAAGGAGTTGAACGTGTTTGGACCCAACGGTACCCTCTCAGCGGACCTGAACAGAAGCCACCCTCCAGAGCCGCCGAAGAAAGGGCTGCTCCAGAGAATCTTCAAGCGTCAGGTGAGAGTCACCCCCTCCGCGCCCGGCTGGCCTGCGTCGGGCCCTGGACAGCCTGGGCCCAGGTACCTCCCTGACACTGGACCGGTGCCTCCCTACGTGTGGGGCCCCGCCCAGTGAGGGGATCCGCACCATGGAAGGGGCAGGGCCAGCCCAAAGCTCACCGCTCACCGAGGGGCCTGGGCCTCGGCACTGCGGATGACCAGGGTATGTTCTCGTTGTGGGGGCTGCCTCTGTGGCCTGTGCCCTCCAGGCATCAGTAACCTCCCCCCAACCCGACTAATCAGAAATGTCTCCAGACCTGGCCCCATGTCCTCTGGGAGCGAATTCTCCCCAACGGAGAACTGCTGCCCTCTCCGGCCCTTGTAAAGACTCGAGTTCTGTAGGTGACAACGGGAAGGCAGAACGGGTCTCAGAGAGGAGGTCCCTGCAGAACTTCATGGCTCCTGCGACAGGACCCCAAGGTGGACACTGTGGCCTCTAGCTGGCAGCCCCAGGAGACTTTGCCCTTAGGAAAGGCATTCTTCCTCAGAGCCTGTCCCTGGACTGAGGGTTCCGCGTAGGCCAGATGGAAGAAGTGTCCCCGCAGGCCTGTGAGAGCCCACTGAGGCCCTCACCTCATCCCCCTTGCCCAAGGCAGCCAGAACAGCGCCCCCCTCCTGGCCTGGGCCTTGCAGAAGGCTTGGCCCCACTGTGTCCATCCAACTGGCTGGGAGTCTCCATTATTTACACACCCCCCCCCCAATCTGGCCCTGACTCCAACCCCCAAGGAGCCGACCCTCTCCCCAAGATGGTGAAGGAGGAGAGGCAGTACCACTCGGGTCCCCAGGCCCCCAGCCTGATAGAGGTTGGGGGTGACTGTTGCTGGTGCTCTGCTGTGGACCTCCCTCTGCACCGAGTGCTTTTTGAGGGCTTCTCTTACTCTCCACAAAAGCCTGGGCCTTAATTCAGCCGTCCAGTCGATCAGCCAGTATGGAGCGAGTGCCCCTGCGTGCAAGGCTGTTTCCTTAGGGTCTGAGATGCACCGGCAAGCCAGACCGGGATCCTGCCCTTTGAGCGTCCTAGTGCAGCACGAGCCCAGGATGGGCTCCCTTTACCCCACTTCACAGATAGGGAAACTGAGGCTGAGGAGGGTCAAGGAACTTGCCCAAGGTCACACGGCTAGTAAGCCCATATGAAGGATCTGGGGATAATGGCAGGGAGCACGGATCGGCACATGGAGAGAAAAGGCAGACTGAGGGCAAGTTTGGGGTTTGATCTGAAAGCATCATGTGAGTTTCACATCCCATTCCAAAACAGACTCCTGTCGGTAGACTATAAAAATATAACTTGTGAATGCTTCCACCGAGTAAAATTGAAGCTCCCCAAAGAAAGGACTGTCCCCTTCCACACGGCTGGGTCCCTACCACGTACTTGCTGCCGAGACTCACAGACCCGGGGTTCAGATCTGGCCCCGCCACTTCCTGCCACTTGGGTGGCGCCGTGCTCACCCGCCCCATCGTCTGTGGGCCCTCCTGAAAGGTCAGCACCCGGGGCCAGCAGGAGGTCTGTAAGAACCCGCAGCTCCTGGTTCTCGGGTCCGGCGCTCGCTGAGCCCTCTCTGTGCCCTGCCTCCTGTCACACTCCACCCGCCCTGTACAGAAGCACCTCGTATCCCACGGGGCACGCAAGGCAGCCAAGAGATTGAGGATCTTGCTCAAGGTCACGCAGCTAAGCGACAGGTTTCAGACCCTGGGTCTACAGTAATGAACCCATAGATATTCTAGGAGGGGCCGCCCTCTCTCTGCCTTGGGGTCCTCTTAATCCCATAGCTGTCCCCTGCCCCAAGGGGTGGCCCCTGGCTTTGAGTCTGTAGTGGAAGAAGGCACAAGGCAGCAGCTCCTGACCGTGACCCTGTTTTCAGATTCAGAGGCCCCGGTGCGTCCACCAGGACTGACTCTCTCTCTCTCTCTCTCTCTCTCCCCCACCACCCGCTCTTTCCTCCAGCATCAAAACAATTCCAAGAGTTCACCCAATCCCAAGACCAGTTTTAACCACCACATAAATTCAAACCATGTCAGTTCAAACTCCACCGGAAGCAGCTAGTTGGAGCTCTGGCCTTGAAGTCCGCGGTGGGACCAGCCTAGACCCTTGTCCTTAGAAGCAGAACTGGTGGACGGGGGGAGCTCTCCAGGAGCCGGGGAAGGAGGCCGCCCACCTCCTCGACGCAGAGCCTCCAGGTTTCTCAAAGAGATCTCCACTCAGGTCTGTCTCCAGAGGTGGCCCTCAAGCCGACGTGGAACATTGCAATAGAAATCCAGCCGGATACGACAACTTGCACGTAGTTCGATAGCGTCATACCTAGAACTGAATTTTGTCTTTATTATTTTTAAAGAAAAGTTTTGTAAATTTCTCTATCGTCTCAGTTTACATTTTGTATATTTGTATTTAAATGAAAGTCAGACTCGGAGGGTGTATATTTTCTGTGCAGCCACTGTTAAGCCATGTGTTTTAAGACATTTTAGAGTGGGCAGGGTGGGGGGCGGGGAGGGGTTACCAAAAAAAAAATGTGACTCAAGACTTCCAGAGCCTCAAATGAGAAATGTTTTTATTAAATGTAGAAAATGATTCACATTCCACCTTTAAAGGATTGGTTGTATCCATCTCTGTAGCCTTTCCCTCACGTTGATGTCACCATGCTGTTGGCTTAGAACAACCCGAATTAGGTGCTCCAGACACACTGGGGACTTCGGCCCCATCAGAGTGTTCCCCATGGGGTCTCTGGAGTCACCTGGGGCCGATGCTCATGTTTCCTTTAGAGGCACACGGTGCCTGTGTTTCTCCGGCCTTGGCCTCCTCTTCCTTCTGGAAGGCGCACAGAGCTGGGCCTCTTTCTTTCAAACAGGTTCTGATGGCTACAACCTGTATGTTCTCAAGACGCTTGCTTTTGGGGATTTTTGTTTTATTCTATTTTTAAAGGGATGCATCTCGATGACAAGGAACCCCAGCTCTCCTGAATCCCGTGGCCCAGGGAGGCATCAGTGAGAGGGGGTCGGGGGGTCCTGTTGAATGAGTCCGTAGAGGGGAAGGGAGGCTTGCCCAGGGACTCCAAGTGCATTCCTTAGGCGTTAACAGGGTCACAGGGTCTGGAGAGCGTCCCAAGGCCCCACAGATTCCCTGGCCTAGGAGGCATGGGTGGGATTGGCTCTCCAAGCAATGGCGTGGCTGAGGAGAGGGCCGGGGTACCACAGAAGCCCAAGACACACTCACTGTCCCTTCTTGGGAGAGGTGGGACAACGGCGAGCTCTAACAGGGCATCTCAAAACTGCAGGCGCAAATAGCCCCCAGGAGGACTGGGTGGCCTTCCCAGACCAGGGTCTTCTGAGGGCAGTCCCCAGGCCCTCAGAGCATGGCCAACCAGCACCAAGGAGCCACTGGCCTGTTGGCTCCACAGAGTGTCACCTCCCCCCTGCCCTAGCGGAGGGGGAGTGGTTGACACCCCTGCTCCCCTGCCTGGCTGAGTCCGTGGCAATCGAGTCAGCCTCACTCAGAGCAGGTGTCGGCTGCCCACCATTGCCAGGGCTCCTCCCAGTGTGGGTCCTGCGCTACTTGCACGGGTCAAAATGCTGATTCCTGGCTTCCACCCCAGACCTATGGAATGGATTCTCTGGGAGTAGGGCCCAGGAATCTGCATCTTTAAGAAACACTCCAGAACATTCTAACATACTCTCAAGGAAGGGCACTGCTGCCTCAGCTTCACTGGGGCTTTGGACGCAACTCTCCCAAAACGATTTCTTCCTGTGACCTGGGCAGCTTGGAGCACGAGCTTTGAGGGAGGAGAGCATAGCCGGCGTGGCAGCCTCCTGTCCTGTGTCCGGGCTCCTCCCTCGGGCGGCCACTGGGGCCTGGAGCTCACCGCCGGAGAGGGGCCGCCTTTGGGACCGACTGTTTGAGGTCACTCGACAAACACACGGCAGAGAAACAACAGCTGGGCTCCGCGAGGATCCTTCCAACGTGCAGAATTCGTTTCTTCAAGACCAGCTCTGGCCTCACGAGGCTGCTTCTGTTTCCTTTCCTGGACTGCGTACGAGGTAAACGCAAACAGCCATACTTGTTTTTGCCAAGAAAGTGGAAAGCTCCTTGACCAGTATTTTAAGATCAAGCTCCTGCTGACGCTCCTTTCTCGATGGAAGGGACAGTCCTCTTCCTGGGACGGTCACCAGCCCAAGCTCCCACCCTCCCTCCTTCCTTTTGCCCAGCTCACAGCAGCTGCGCGCTTACCGAATGGTGTTGAGGAGCGCGTCTCTTCACGCCTCCGAGCCCCACGCTGGCCGTCGGCAGCGCAGAATCCTCAAGGAGCAAGAAGGAAAACATCAGACTGTTCCGGATGTTTCTGCATCCCGGAGCTGGAACGAGGCTAACGCACAGGCCTCCGTGGGCCTCTTAAATGACAAGGGTCTTCCTTTGCCTTTGCGGCCTGTCCCCAGCACATGCCCTAGGCTGGGGTGCCGCAGCCACCGTTTCGCTGTCCCCTCCCGTTCCTTTTGGACCCATTCCTTTTGGACCTTCGTTTCCTGCAAGAGAAGGGAAGTCATTATTTCGAACAATGCCTGAAAATCAGCCTCCTTTCCACCAAGTGCCCCAGTCCCCGCGACTCCCAAGGTCCTGCCCCTGCCGCAGCTTCTCCTCTAACTTGTCTCCTACAGCTGCATTTTTAAAAGATATTTTTAAATCAGGAAAACAACCGAATAAACCCCACCTTTCTCCCTATCCTCTTGTCTGGGATGAGGCATGTTTGGGCAGTGAATGGATCTTTTTTTTTTTCTCCCCAGCATTTGAGCTCTTCACAGAAGGGCCTCTCTTTCTCCAAGTGTGACGTTTCCCTCACCGGATGTTCGCTGACCTTGTGCCTTTGAGGGGAGAGGCAGGGCCCTACAGAAACATCTCTGCTTCCACTTTTCAGGAGACAAGCTGCTGTCTCCAGTGGGACAGGGGTGATCTCTGCCACAAGCACCATGACAAATGTTTATAGAGCCCCCCGGGGGGGGCACTCCCATAAGATCACCTACAGTGTCACCAACGCCTGAGCCCTGCCTTCACGGGGAAGGCCTCCCCATCCCATGTCACCCATTCTCGACTCTTCTAGGCCGGGAAAATCACTCTTTAAACCGTGAACTTTCGAGAACTGCTCACAGGCATAGCTGCTGAGCTTCGCTGCGTCTCAAGAGGGCCCAGGAGGCTTGGGCCCTGCAATGCGCTGCTCTTTGCAAATCCTCAGTCTTGAGGGGCAAGCCGCGTGGGAGAGAGCAGGCTATCTGGGTTTTATGCACACTTGACAGTAGCCTGCCAGGACCCAGGCGTTCTGGGGACACGTGTGGATGCCGCCTTGGCATCAAAGTCACGACTGGCTGCGGCCAGCTGCCCGCGAGCCCAGGGAGCCGCAACGACATGCAGGTCATGCCCTTGAAGTGGCCAAGGTCTCCGTGCCCCCCAAGGAGCCCGGCCCGCCATCGAAGCTCCTTGCCACTCTTCTACATCCCGTCCGTTCCTGGAAGGCTCGGGGCATCGGCTTCCCACTGACCCTCCCAAGTGAGCCACTGACCCTCCCAAGTGAGCCGCTGACCCAGACCTCGCTTTGGAGGGAGCACCACTGCCTCCTTGTGCCTGGCATCCCAGGCTGGGCCAAAGGGACTGGCGGCCTCGCGGACAACCAGGAGGCTCCCACCCTCCCCCTGACCCTAGATAAAGAGGAAGGGCTACTTGGGGACATCGGCCCTCCTCTTGGGCTGCTGCATGCTCCCAGGTCCCTGCGATCACCCGCACCGTCCAAGGACAACCTCGGGATCTCCTGCCCTCCCAGCCCTACCCTCTGAGACAGGACGTCCTCACCTCACAGCCTCTGTTGGAAAGAGAAGGAGTGTGACCTCGCAGTGCATTCTGAAGCAACAGAGTTGAGTCCTGACCGGCAGAGAGTTCACTTCTGTCACAAGGGATCAGGACAGGGCAGCCTCGCCCCCAGAGGCCCCTCGCCCATGGGCTTTGGAAGACCGGGCTGTGCCTGTTAGAGCCTGCTCTGTGCGGGCCGGGTTCTCCGCTGGTCTCGTGCTGTGGACAGTGGTCCAAACACTTGAAAAGCTAGCTCTCCCCAGGACAGAAAGACACTTCCTAAAAGAAGAATCTAGAGGTCTTTCTCCAGTCCGTCAATAAGTCATTTTTGTAATAGATCAAAAGCAAATGTTCTCAAGTAGAAGAGCTTAGTGGCTGTTGGTAGTGTTACAGTAATAATCCTAGTATCCAAAGGTTTCTATTTTTTTTTTTTTTTCAGGGAAATTTTCACACTGATGCTGAAAGAAAATAGTTCCATTTTGGAGGTCATTCCTGAAGATAGCGGCTTTTGTTCTGCTGCTCTGAATCTTTGTACGTTCCATCTAATAGGTCACTGTGCTGCTGTATCTAGATCAAACCACTGTTGTTGTTTTTTTTAAGAGAAATAAATTCCTTAATGAAAATAGCGTTGCATGCCTTTCTGTCTGCGCACGGCTGTTTTCTTCAGGAGGTCAGCACTCGCTGTCCTGCTTAACCTTTTACGGTTTGGGCCCACCCGAAGCCCCCCGGACCTCCCCCTGACCGCGAGAGAGAGTTCACTGGGGGAAAAGTTGAGCTCCAAACCTCTAACCCAGGGGTCCCATCACAGGGGCTCTCTCCAGGACCGTCTCCCTGCCTTCCAGAAACCTCCACTGCCTGAGCCAGCCTGCCCAGCAGGTAGAAACCACCATCCTCCTGGCACGTACGGTCTGAGAAATTCCAGCCCCATATCACCAGCCCACCCACCATTTACACCCCTCAGCCCGGCAACTTTGAGCTCTTCCCCAGGCCGCAGAGGGCAGGGGCAGGGGGCAGGGGGCGCCCTCCCTTCACTGCGTCCACCTCTCCGGCCCCTTCCCTCCTGTCACTCCAGGCCGCTGTGGATTTGGTAAGGGCAGGCACCGAAATGGTCTCCAACTCTCATTTCCAGGAAAGGTCCAAGGCAGGCATCCGCAGGGCACCAAGGAGGTTCAGGCCGCTACCCCTCCTCCGGAAGGGGCGTCCATGGGGTGTCAGGATCTAACTGTCCTCCCCGGAGACCGTGAAGACAAGAGAAAGTCGGGGCCTTGGGAACAGGCACTCAAGGTGGGGTCGGCCAGGACTCCCGGTCCCGCCTCGCTGCCGGCCTGGCCAGCTGTCAGGGCCTTGCTCCACGGCCTGGGGCGGGGGCAGCAGGGAACAGGCCCGTCCGGGCGGCTAGCGGCTGAGTTCTCCTCCTGACTCACTCACCAGTGTCTGTTGAACTCCTGCTTTACCCACGGCCCTCAGAACCAAATCGGATGAAGTCCCTGCCCTCCCGGGTGTTGTATCCCAGGGTCACTGGCCACCACCAGCCGATAAACCACCAGGCACAGAGCCTGTCACACGGGGAGGAGCGCAGACTCACCTGGGCCGTGTGATAAGACACAGATCCTGACTCAGGAGGTCGGAGTCTGCGTCTGCGCTTCTGACCCGCTCCCAGGAGAAGCTGCTGGCCCAAGGCCTACGCCCTCACGTCCGGCCGAGGTCTGCAGTGCCAGCAGGACCTACGT
The DNA here is from genome assembly GCF_964662115.1 of Mustela nivalis. NCBI lineage: Eukaryota > Metazoa > Chordata > Mammalia > Carnivora > Mustelidae > Mustela > Mustela nivalis. The sequence goes on from NC_139021.1 coordinate 175,742,308, forward strand.
TCGCACTGCTGTCCCCTCCAGGCACTGCATTCAGAAGTAGACGTGTCTTGTTCATCCTCCCATTTGCTCAGAACCTCAGTAGCGGTTCTCAAACTCCGGCCCCTGGACCGGCAGCGGCCGCCACCCCCAGGGCTTTCTCAACCTCCTGCCCACACCTGATGGGGCGCTCCGGGGTGGGAGCGGGCCCAGGCCTGCAGGTGATGCTGGTCTACACCGCGCTTTCCTCGCCTGGAGACCTCGTTGCGCTCCCCGCCCGCAGCCTTGCGAGAGGACGAGGACCGCGGGCGCAGGTGGCGAGGCTCTTACTGTAAATGGGAAATGCTGGGCATCGCTGGCCGCCTTTGATCTTTACAAATAAGAGCCAGGACACGAGGGTATATAAGTGCACGGCCGTGCGCTTCTAAAAATGAGAGGAGGGGCTCTGGGCGGGGGGGGTCACTCAGTCGGGGGAGCGTCTGCCTTCAGCCCGTGGAGTCCTGGGGTGGAGGTCGGGCTCCCTGCTCAGCAGGAGTCTGCTTCTCCCTCTCACTCTGTCGGCCGCTCACCCCCGGCTTGCTCTCTCTCGCTCTTTCTCTTTCAAATAACTAAAATCTTAAAAAAAAAAAAAAAGCCAAAACTGAAAAGTCAGGTTACCTCTAGGGAAAGATGGCCAACAGGGGACAGGGTGAGGGGCAGATGGAGAAGCCAGACTTCGCCGCATGTGCTCCGTCTTGCAGACTTGACTTTGGAAGCAAGTACCAAATGAAAAACAAATCGAGCTTTAGTGAGGAGAGGCCTTTGTTTGAAAGCAGCTGTGGCAGCAGGGGGGGTAGAGCTACTGCGGGAGGGAGGACGCTTGACCCTCAGGGCTGCAGGGTTTTGGGGTCAGGCCGAAAGGGGTCTGCTTCATGGAGAGGAGGGACAAGGCTCCTCAAAGTCCCACTTCCCCACACCCAGATATTTCTAGAAGATCCTGGAGCAAGGAGAGAAGCTGAACCAAAGTTTGGTTACCAAGCACTTTGTGTGGAAGGATCAGTGGGAAACGGAGGTTCAGCTAATCAGCTAATCATTTGAGGCAAAGGATGGGAATTTGGAGGGCCTGGGTCGGGGCCTGGTCATGGATAAACAAGTAGGAGGGGCATCCTCAGAGCTTCTGAGTCCACTAGCTGTGGGCTCCTGAGGAGAGTCTGGGTAAACTGAGGACGCACAGCTGTGGACTGAAGTTAATTTCGACCCAGGTATCATTCCACTGTTTGTGCCATAACCTACTTCAAAGTTAATTACACACAAGACAACACGGGGCGGGGGGCAGGGGGCCAAACTTCAGACCCCCAATATCGTGGAGCTTATTGAGGTCTGGAAAAAACTGAACTTGACTTTTGCCCAGACTTGGAAATAGGTCTTCAAAGCAAATAGATTTTTCAGCTACTGGGAGAAAATACACGAGGAATGGAGTCTTGCTGTTTGTAACCATGGACGAAGCTAGAGTGTGTTATACTAAGTGAAAAAGACAAGACCAATATCACTGGAAGGACATTGAAAAAGACAAATATCCTATGACCTCCCTGCGTGTGGAGTTTAAGAAAACAGGTGAACAAAGGGGGAAAAGGCGTCAACCAAGAAACCGATTCCTAACTGTAGACTGCAAACTGCCGGTGACCAAGGGGAGGTGGGTGGGGATGGGGAAGACGGTGATGGAGATTAAGGAGGGCACATGTGACCAGCACCAGGTGTTGTATCAAAGTGTTGGGTCAATCTGTCCTACACCTGAAACCAACATTACACCGTATGTTAACTAACCTAAAAGCTTTAATACTACGGGTGGACAAAAATCTCCCATCTCATTAGCTATCTGTTCCCTTCTTTCTTGGCTTCTCTTTTCCTCCTTTTCTGTCTTCTGTGGGTCTAAGTGAGCATGTTTTAGGACATCTTATAACTCCTCTATTGGATTATCTGTGCCTTTTTTTCAAAGACAGGTGGGGGCTGTGTGTGTATGACCGGGGGAGGGGAGGGGCGCCTTCCACTAGATGCGCCAGGACGAGGAGAAATGATGATCTTCTCCCTAAGCCTGCCTCCTTCTAATTTATTCTCAAAAAGGCAGCCAAGACAGAAAACTTACTCCTCTACTGGGTGTTCCCCTATAATGTGGCAGGAATAAGCATTTGCCCCCAAGTGGAGTGGTCTCCAGCAGAGCGAATGGGAGGGCGAGGGATGCTGCAGACAAACTGACTAGCAAACTAATCAACAAACTAGTTAAGGACAGACCAGCTGCCTCGCTTCTGCTAATCTGGGTAACCAGCAGGGCAGGGATGAGATGCTCGGCGTCCTCACGTGGACTCCCCGTCAGGAGTCTGGACAGATGATTCTAATTTTGCATTTGCAGAAGGTCCCCTTTCCAGATAGAGATGGGGGTGGCCCTGGCTCTGAGGCTTGCTCTCTGGGACATGGGGCATGGTCAGCGATCCATTACTAGTGTCACACCTGAAGTTTGGGAGAAGTTCTGGAGACTTCCACAGAGGGGATTTGGTGAAAACCCACTGGGTGGTGGTGCTGATGCCACCCCCTGCTGCCCGCCCCACCCCCCGGCAGAGAATGTTCTGAGGAACTCGGGACCCTGTCTAGGTGCTAAGATCTTGAGCTGCACTAGTGGGCAAAAGCAGCCAGTTGGAAAACAAGACCAATCTTCCGGGCGACTCAACATTTGGGAAGTGGGTGGGAGAGGTAGGTTGGCTCTGGAGCTGCTCCCAGCGAAGGGTCAACCTTGAGACAAGGCTTGGACCTGGGGTGTGTCCTTGGGGAAGCAACTGGGAAGTGCTGACTCTTGATGTCTTGGTGATGAAGTTTTAGAATATGAGTGAGGTTCGGCGGGGTGAGGTCCAGAGCTGAAAGAATTCTTGAGACCTCTTTGGTACAAAATGGTGGTTTATTAAAGCACAGGGACAGGACCCATGGGACAGAAAGTGTGGCTGCCCCGGGGTTGTGAGGAGTGGTCCGTTATATACTTACAAGTTGGGAGGGGGTCAGGGATGGTGGAAGTCTCTAAGGAATTTTGGAAGCAAGGTTTCCAGGACCTTGAGGGGCTAGCTGTTGTTGGGAAAAGGTCATTTATTACCGTCTAATAAAACCTTAGCCATGAAACCCTTCAGATGTATATCGGTGGGCCCTATGCTTGGGGATGATTGCCAGCACCTATCTTGGAGGTTTGGAGGTTTTAGAGATAAAGCTTCCAAAGGAATTTTTATGTTAACGTAGACTTACAGGATCCTGGTAGGGGTCGGTCAGGCTAGGATTGCCCTTTGCCCTTAGCAAAGTGTTGAGGCAGTTGAGTCCCCAGAGGAATGTCACCCTGCCTGTTTCAAGGACTGGTCAGTGGGCTCTAGGTAGTAAGGAAATTTAATAACTTTTTTCCTGCCTGTTTCCCAGATCTTCTGGGTCATGGGCATGTGTGTTAGGCCCAGGATCAAGCTGGGTCCCCCACACCCCGTGATGTAATTCCTCCCGTGTCCCACCTTCAGGAGCGTCTATTACAGACGCAGGGCCTCCTGCTGGGGAGGAGGTGGGGACTGAAGGCCTGGGGCCCTCCTCACCAGGCCCCACTGCCAGGTTCGGGTGGCTTTGGAGAAGAGGCAGCAGGAGCCTGTGGCTGAGGGGCCCGGGCCCAGATGAGGGCAAGTGAGCCAGGGAGGGGTCTCGTGCCCGAAGCAGCTGCTCTGTGGCTGACCACCTCGGCTTTGCTCTTAGTATACGGGGTGAATGATGAAGTCCCAGAACCTAAGTCAGGTTCGGTGGGGTGAGGAGGTTCGGAGCCGACGACTAAAGAAAGAATTCTTAAGACGTCATTGGTGCAAAATGGTGGTTTATTAAAGCACGGGGACAGGGCCCGTGGGCAGGCAGAGATGCGGCTGCCGCGGGTTGTGAGGGGTGGTTGGTTATATACACAGGAGTTGGGTAGGTGAGGACAAAGGGGTGTCCAGAAGGGCTATTGGGGCAAAGAATACTATCAGGATATTGAAGGCTTAGTTGTTATCAAGTAAAGACAATTGGAAGTCTGGTGGAATGTTACATTCCTGCTATCAAGCATCCTTGTTAATGAGATTTAGGTTTAGAAGAAATTTAACTTTATTTACTTTTCCTTCTACCTCCACCTCCTTCGGTTTTTATGGAGGGGAGGGTGACATTAGGCTTGAGGAACTGAGTTCTGTGTCTTTGGAAATTGGGCTATTGATAAGGTAACTTCTTTGTTGTAATCTCAAGGAAATTTGCAAACCAAGGGAGACTCCTGTTTTGCAGGATTGTGATCTCAGCAAGTTAACTATTTATCATTTTATGGCAGTCAGGGGTGCCTGAGGAATGCTACACCTATGGAGGGGAGCGGATGAAGGGGGGGTGCAAGGCGCCAGCTCTTGCTTTGTCCTCAGCCAGCCACCTGCTCCCTCATCAGTGAAGATGAGCTTCCAAGAGAGGCCGAGGGCTACAGACAGAACCTTCCTTCCAGAGCGCACGCTGACCATGTCTCCCCTGGGCAAAACCCTCTGTAGCTCCCCATTACCGCCTCTCGCCACTCACTTCCCGGCCTTTGCACATGCTGTGCCGTGGCTTGCACCACCCTCTGACTGACCCCTACTTGCCATTCGGGTCCTCCGTCGGCCGCCCTTCTCTGGGGAGCGATACCCTGCCTGCGAGGGGCGGCTGTCCTCCCTAGGCGCTCTCACCCACGCGGTGTTGAACTTAGCAGTCGATAAGCCTCTCTCTCCCCTGAGCATGAGCTCCTTGAGGGAGTGTGGCAGGCAGGACAGGGGTCCCGGGAACCCACATGTGTTCCATCGTGTGGCCAGGCAGAGTTAAGGCTGGGAGGGAATGAAGGTTGCCAGGCAGCTAACCTGAAAATCGGCAAGCTGCTCTGAGTTCCTAGGGATGAGGGGCGGGCAATAGGACCTCGAGGGTCCTTCAGAGTGAAAGGGGAGGGACATCTGGGTGACTCAGTCAGTTAAGCATCTGCCTCCAGCTCCAGTCAGGGGACCAAGCCCCACATTGTACTCCCTGCTCGGCGGGGAGCCTGCTTCTCCCTCTCCCTCTGCTGTGCCCCCTGCTCGTGCTCTCCCGCTCTCGAATGAATAAAATCTTAGGAAGCGTGTAAGAGGAGGGGGCGCCTGGGTGGCTCAGTCCATTGTGTGTCCAGCTCTTGGCTTCAGCTCCGGTCACAATCTCAGGGTCGTGGGATCAAGCCCTGCTTCTGGCTCTGGGTGGGGGGTTCCGTGTGAGATTCTCTCCCTCCCTCTGCCCTGCCCCACCCCCTCCCCACCCACGCACATGCTTTCTCTCTCTCTCAAATCTCTAAAAAGGGAAAAAAGCGTGGAAGAGAAGGCCGAACAGTCGGTATCAGCTGTAAGGAACACTTGACTGGCCATTGCTGGCCTTGGAGATGGAGGAAGGGGGCCCGAGCGAAGGAATGCGGCAGCCTTTAGAAGCCAGAAGAGGCCTGAAAACCAATTCTCCTCTGGGGTCCCCAGAAGGAAGGTAACTGGGCCGACACCAGATATTAACCCAGTGACACCCGTGCCAGCTTCTGAGCTCCGAGCCGCTGAGCCTCTGTTAGGCGCCATAGGGAACTACCACAGGGATTTTCCCCAGGGGGCAGTGCTGGGATCAAAGAGTGATGCAGGGGGATGGCAGGGCCACCCTCCTGGGGGCCATCTGTAGCCTCTGTGACACCAGCAGCAGCCAGTCATCCCTGACTCCGCTGGGGGGAGCCGTGCTAGGGGACATCAGCATGGCCGGGTTACTGGGCTCTGGCTGAGGTCAGACTGCCCCTGCCTGGCGATCTCTAGCTCCCAGGGTCCTGACCAGCCATCACGGCACCTCCAGAGCTGCACCTGGGTCTCAAGGCTGTCCTGGGGGTGCCTAGCAGAGGCAGCTCCCTAGGTCCCTTAGGGACCCCTGGGTTGGGCCTCCTGCCCTCAGGGCTCCTGATGGCTGCCAACTGCATGCCGAAATAGCCCAGCAGATTGTATCTGAAAATCTCTATTCATCTTTGCACAACTCCCGTGGGAGGAGCTTCTGATGGTCTGGGCTCACATAGGACCAGATACTTTCCCTAAACACCTGGGGGTTGGGGTCCGTTCCCAGAGCACTAGGAGTCCCTAATGCTGTGGCTCAGGCGGGAGGACAAGAGAACGGACTACAGGGCCAAATGGAGAAGTGTCCGGGACTCCTGCGCCCTCCCCAAAACTTCAGCATAGACCAGAGCAGCAAGGGCTTCAAGGTCAGGCTGTTGAACGAACAAGCCCTTCTGAGAATGATTTTCGTTGGCTTGATCATCACATAATCACATACAATGAAATTTAACAATCGTGAGTGTACAGTGCAGTGAGTTTTAACAAACGTATATAGTCGCTCATCTACCAGTCAAGATAACAGGACCCTTCGTTCACCCTGACAAGGTCCCCCGTGTTGCTTTGCTGTCAAGGGCCTCCCATCCCCCAATGCTTCCTACCTGCTATCTGGGAGCTGGGGGCTAGAACTGAATGGAGTAGCCTGGAGTCCAGAGTCCAGGGGGTCTCTTAATATGAAACTTATTTTTCTTTATGGTTTTCATTCCTATTATTAGGATTTAAAAAAACATTTTAGCAACGTACTCCAGACTGATAGAGGTCCCAGAGCACTGAGTGTTGGGAGCTTCCAACTGCCCCTCCCCACCTGCCAGGGACACCTGACCGCCCAGCCAAACCACTCTCGGCTTCTGCCCTCCAGGATGAGAGACCCTAAACGTGTGTTGTTGGCAGCTCCGAAGTTTGTGGTAATTTGTTACAGCAGAAATGGGGAACAAATGCAGTCACGGAAATGAACGTAGTCCTCATATTAATAGTGTCTCACGCCCCGGATATGCCTCACTCAATACCAAGCCCATTTACCTCTTTGTCTCCCCGGCTAGATGACAAATTCCTGAAGGGTCTGAATTGTGCTCCTGCGCCCCAGCAGTTCCTAGCGTTGCTTCAGGCACTTAGGGAAGGAGGAGCGAGGAGAGGAAGGGCAGCCGTTCGCTCCGCATACGCTATGCCCCAGCTCTATCCGAGCATTTTCTATGCTTCCTCTCATTCACTCTTCACACTCCTTTAAAAAAAAAAAAAAAATTATTTTCACAAGATCAACACTTTTTCAGTTCTCCCGTTTCCCTTGTTTATTTCCCTTTGGCTTTGAGGGTCGTCTGCAAAGTTCCAGTTTGAAAACCCCTGCCGCTGTCCTTTAAGCCGGGGAAACAGAGATGGGAACCCCTCTGCCCATGCTCGGCCAGAGAGAAGACGGAGCAGGGCCCAGCGTGGGGCCAAGGTCACCGGTGTGAGACCCAGCCTGGCAGCCCACTGGCTCCAGGATGTTAGGCAGGTCTCTTACGGTCCGTACCTCTAAATCTTTCCCTCTTAAAACCCAGGCAACATTCCCTCTGCAAACGATTACTGACCTCCTCAGCCCGGCTGCCAGCCCTAAAAATATGACAACGAAAGAGGAGGAAGTCCCAGCGTTAAGGGGGCTTACCTTCCAGACAGGGTACAGAGACTAAATAAAAGCAGAAATATATGCAAAGTCTGTCACATATGCTCAGGATAAAATCATAAAGCAGGGAAACCAGTGGCCTTTGATAAGTGCGTGGTTACATCATCGTACATCTGCCATCGTGGACCACCACTCAGCAGTAGGAGGGACAGGTGTATTGAGACTCATAACCTGGGTGGAGCTCATTCTCCAGTTACAGAGCTGGGGACAGGTAGGAGCTTCCAGAGCCTGGGTTGGGGGCGACTGCAGCACGGGAGAGATCTTGGTGTTGACAGAAGAGTTCCGGAACTTGGTAGCAGTGGTGGTCATGCAAATCTACATCCGTACAAAAATGGCATAAACTACACACACACCTCGGACCAATGTCCATTGCCTGGCTTTGCTGCTGTCCCGTCAAGACGTGAGAGGCAGCCATTGGGGGAAACTGAGTAAAGGCTGTGAGAGACCCCTCCATGGTCTTCACCACTTGCTGGGACTCTAGAATTATTTCAAAATTCAAAGTTTGTATTTAACCTGTAGGGAAATGTAAACTAAAGGAGGGCAGAAGTACAGGCACTCCACAGAGGAGCCAGTGTGGAAATCCGGGGCAGAGCATGTGATCCCCCAACTGCTGCAGAGGGCTGGTAGGTGGCTTCAGTGAAGGAGAACATGAGTCCAGAATGCTGCGAACAGGGGCGCCTGGCTGGCTTCATTGATATCTGCCTTCGGCTCAGGTCATGATCCCAGGGTCCTGGGATGGAGCCCCGCATCAGGCTCTCTGCTCAGTGAGGGGCCTGCTTCTCCCTTAGCTGGTGCCCTCTTGCCCTCTCTCAAATATTTTTAAATTTTTAAAAATAAAAACTATGCATGTGTGTGTATATATGGCAATATTGCTGTAGTCCGGTTTTTTTAAAAGTCCCTAATGTGGGGCCCCTGGGTGGCTCAGTGGGTTAAGCCTCTGCCTTCAGCTCCGGTCCTTGATCCTTGATCTCAGGGTCCTGGGATCCAGTCCCACGTGGGCTCTCTGCTCAGCAGGGAGCCTGCTTCCCCTTCTGTCTGCCTGCCTCTCTGCCTACTTGTGATCTCTCTCTCTCTGTCAAATAATTAAATAAAAAATCTAAAAGTCCCTAACGTTTGGAGCTGCACACTGAAATCTTTACAGATGACATGATATGTGATCTGTGATTTCAAAATAAAAGAAGACCTAGAAGGGCGCCTGGGTGGCTCAGTGGGTTAAGCCACTGCCTTCGGCTCAGGTCATGATCTCAGGGTCCTGGGATCGAGTCCCGCATTGGGCTCTCTGCTCAGCGGGGAGCCTGCTTCCCTCTCTCTCTCTGCCTGCCTCTCTGCCTACTTGTGATCTCTGTCTGTCAAATAAATAAATAAAATCTTAAAAAAAAAAAAAAAAAAAAGAAGACCTAGAAGTGGCTGGAGGCTGGATGCATGGGGCTGCCCAGGGTTTGGGGAAGACAGTGGTGATGTCCCTTGAATTCCGTCACGAGGTCGCAGTGGCCTCCCTTGGACAGAATCCAAGCATAGCGGTGAGTCCTGTCTCCCGCAAGTCCCGGAGATCAGCACCAGGCTCCTCTCTGGCTGCCAGTTGTTACAGAGGTATGGTGCCCCACATGCTTGTAGGGGATCTGTAAGACCAGCTGGGGCCATTTCCTGTTTTGCTCTTTGGAACTTGTTGGTTTCATCCCTGTTTTTGGTTTTAATGATCTGTTCCCCAGGAAGCCAGGGTGTGAGGGGAGGCAGTCAAGCAGGACGTGTGGTTTCCTCAAACTTGTTCTAGCAACAGAACCTTTACCCCCCAAACAAATCCTTAGGAGTCCTCCAAAAGCCTGAAACAGACAACCTTTCAACATGTTTGCTGTGTGATCTTGGGGAAAGCGCTTCCTCTGGGCGCCAGTGTCTTTTACAAAGAATTTCATAGTTTGGTTCCAGCTCTAGAGACCTGCTCAGCTCCAAGGGGTGGGCCAGCTAGGAGGTCATTGCCATCTTGGAGCAAGGAAACCGGGCACAGAGGGTGTGTTGTTTGTGCCGAACCACACAGAGGATGATGGTGGAGACACTCTCCTCCCTGTATCCTCGGCTATGCCTGCACCATGGAAGGTGGGTGGGTGGTCTCATCCCTGCGGCCCCAGATGGCGAGTCCAGGGACCTGCGGGTGTCCCACCTCAAGGCAGTCAGAGCCCAACAGCCCCCAAGTGGAGAGAACCACCCGGTTTCAGACTTGTCTGCCCACTGGCCACCCGGGGGACATTCACAGTTCCCCAACCAAGTTTCATAGAAAAAAGGGGTTCTCCACTTCCTTCGGGTCTGTAAGGAACAGTGGCCTCTATGAGAGGTCTTTATTAATAAAGGTAGCCATACTTAGGGGGTCATGTACCATACTTAGTGCATTTCTTACTTAATTCTCCCAACTACCCATCTCCCTGTCAATCATTGTGATTATTATCCCTATTTCATAGATGGGGACAGTGAGATGTGGAGAAGGAAAAGCGTCCACCCCAAATCAGCCCACCAGGACTCAAAACCAGTCTGAGTCCATGGGACTCTCTGTTCCTTTTATTGTTCTTACTATCTTTTTTTCCTTTTGTATTTTTGGGGGTTTTTTGTTTTATTTTTTTGGTAAAAACTGTCCCTTTTACCAGTGGAAGAGTTTTTATTTCCTGTGAAGCTCTGGAGACAGGCTCTGCATATATATCCATTCCTCTCTGTCTTACTGGAAATGAGGTCTACATAGACCACATGCCCCCTGGCTGTCTTCACGCAGCCGTGCGTCATGAAGTCGGGTCCGTCCCAGCGCACCTAGATTTGCCTCTGCACATTTTATCTACATGGCCTTTGTAGGTGTGGCCCCACAGATCTCTTCAATTCATCTCTTATAAATGATCACTTAGGGGGGTTCCAGAGCTTTCTTACCCCAAACACCACTAATGCCAGCGCCCACGCTCTGCCCACACCACAGAGGCCTCTTGTTAAACAAGGAGAGCCACCTCCTCTCCGTGGGCCCAGTGTCAAACCGTCCTTTTGGTCCTGGGACCAGAGCTTCTCACGACCACTCTTTCCATCTTTGTAACGTCAGGTCCCCTTGCCTTATGCTCCCTCTGCAGAGGGCTGGTGCCGTCCCAGCGTGGAGCTGGTGGCGATCAGTTTTCCAGGGTCGGTGCTGCCTCTCCTGGGAGGTGGCCCTCGGATGGCTTGGGGGCTCTGCAGCGGGCGGCGTGAGCCTGGGGTCTGAGATGGGAGCCACCTGGGCACGAAGCAATGGCAGGACAACGAGGCCACAAGCAGGTTGGCAAGTCACCCCAAACCCAGAAGGGCCTCCACCTCGCCCTAACCAAATCAAACTAAGCATACACAGAAGCTCTCAGTCCCCCTGCCCCCTGTTCCTACAAAGCTTGAGAAGCAGGAAAGGGAAGAGGAAAGGAGCATCTTTCTCTGCGTGGTGCTAATGAGGGTACACCTGGGGGATAAGGAGAACTGGCTTGGAGAAAGATGGGCTCCTGAACTCCAAGGGAGGTTCTCCAGGTAGTCCCAGACCTGCAGGGGGCTTCGAGAACTGGGCAGGGCCTGGAGGGTCACACATCCCTGCTGACCCAGTGGGAGGGACTAGGGTGGCCGCCCAGATTTGCTTCCTTCTGGGGACCACCAAGGAGTAGGGAGAGGGAGTGAATGTAGTGGGGGGGGTGCAGCTGGGCTGGAGGTGCCCCGGAGCGCCCGAGCCTCTAGGTGCCCTACATGCCTCCCCAGACCCCACTCGGGAGAAGGGGCGGCTCTGTTCATTCTCCAAACTGCCCCCCAGGGTCAGTGACTCCAGAGACTCCTGTCAGCTGCTGGAATGGCCACTGTTGAGAGGGGCGGGGCCAATTGGAGAACAGCGTCAGCGGTCTGTCCGTCCTGCTCTCCTTGTCTGTGTGTCTGTCTGCCTCTGCTCCTTTTCTTTCATATCTGAGTGGTTCTTCGGACTGTGTTCCTGGCTTGGGTTCTCCTCCATCTCTGTCACTTCCTGTCTCTGGGCCCATCTCCCAAGGTCCCTGTGTGTGTGTCCCTGAGTGTGTGTGAGGGACGCTCCCATCTCGCCCAACCCCCCCCCCAGCCTGCCCCTCACTCCTAGGTTTTTCTCTCTCTGAAGGGAAGCCCATTCCCTGTGCACCAAAACCCCAACCCTCTGAGGTTTCAGGAAGGTGGGGTTTGTGGACTCAAGCCAAGCCCCCAGAAGCCAAGCAGGGAAAGCAGTCAGTCGGCAGCCTCTCAAAACAGCAGCTTTAGCCTCCCCTTCATCTGGCCTATTAAACTTCCTTCTAAGGCATCCCACATGGAGTAAGCACCGAGCCGCGCATCCTCTCCCCAGGGCCCCTTCCTTCCAAGGCCCTTTGTCATCCAAGCGCTGCTTCTCGCCCAAGCAGGGAGGGCTGAAGCAGCCTGATCCCAGCCGGCAGGGTCGAGGGCGGCGAGCTGGGCTTTCTGGGTGTCTCCCGCAGGCCGTCCGGCCCACCTCGGTGTGCAATCAGCCAAGTTTGTCACACACCGGGGCTAGAATGGACCATGTGCAGAAAATGCGCGGGGCCAGGAGGCAGAGTTGGTGGGAGACCCTCGTCTGGCAGGAACCTGTCTGACACCCAGGCGTTCACTGCGAATGGGGACAAACATGACGCCCAGCAGGAGGTGCTGCTGGGCCCTGGGGCCCCAGTTGACAGCACAGCTGGTCTCCGATCCAGTGGGCAGGATCGGGTCCTGTCCGTTGTCTCTACATCGCCCCATGGTATCCGGCACCCGCTGGCACAGTGGCCCCGGGCCCCAGGCACCTTCATCAGCTGGCCGAGATCGTCCAAGTTCACTCTTTTGCAACGTCCAGGCCTCCAGCTGTCCACCCCATTTTGACTGGAAGGAGGTTGGCACAGAGCTAGCCGACGGCCCTCTGCCAACCTCCTCACCACCTAGCTTTGGATCCTACAGCCCGACTTACGCCGGTTGCACAAAAGGTCCAAACCAGCAGCAACAAAAGGACAAGAGAACAGTACGAGGGCGATGGACTCCAACACCAGGTGTCCGGCGGGTCAGAGAGGTCCGGCGGGTCAGAGAGGTCCTTCTGTGCGGCCTGGCCTGCGCCTGAGACGAGGCCTGAGCATCTGGGCCGCGTCACTGGCCCAGCTACAAAGGCCACCCTGCCCAGTAGCCCAGGCCTCTCTGAGGATGCCAAAAACAAGTGGGTTTGAGGCTGGAAAGTGTAGTTCAGGGATCTCACTTGTATTTTTGTAAATGATACCCCAATATTCAGCCGAGTGAATGGGAAAAGCTGAGGTGCTTTAAACATAATGCAGTGGGGCACCTGGGTGGCTCGGTGGGTTGGGCCTCTGCCTTCGGCTCGGGTTGTGATCTCGGGGTCCTGGGATCGAGTCCCGCATCTGGCTCTCCGCTCGGTGGGGAGCCTGCTTCCCCACCCCCTGCCGCCGCCGCCTGCCTCTCTGCCTACTTCTGATCTGTCAAATCTTAAAAAAAAAAATTAGAAAAAAAAATTAAAAAAAATAAACAATGTAGCAAGCTACAGCAAGGCAGTGGGGCAGCTGGTCGGGTTCGATCCCTCTTGGGGACCAGGCTGTGGGCGGTGCTTTCAGAAAAGGCCTTGTCCTCTCGGCGGCTGGCCCAGAAGTGGGGAGTTGGGGCCTTTTCTGGAGGACTGGAAGGCGTCTGGGACATCACACCTCCCTGCAACCTACCTTGTGGAAAATTCTGAAAAGCTCTTGAAGAAGGAGTGAGTTTTAAGAATAATCTTTTTATTTTCTAAAGAAGAATCCATCTGAACTTTCTGTCTTCCTGAATCTGCTTCATAGGTGTTTCTCCGTTCCTGCCCCCCAGCGTCCACATTCCCCGCCGCCCGGGGCTGAGTTCCCCGTGAGCCCCTTTTCTCCCATCTGCCCCGCGCCCAGCGGAGGATGTTTCTGCTCCTGCCGACGAGCCCCCGCTGGCCCCAGGAATTAGGTAGCTAGACAGGTGTCACTGTCGGCGATAGAGACTCCTGTGCCCGGGAGTGCTCAGCGGCGCTGATAAAGGTTTGACAACCGGCGCTTAGGGGAGGGGAGTCCCGATGGCCGCAGGGGCCGTTCCTGGGGTCGGGTGTTCCCACCGTGGCTGATGGCGCGTTACCGACAGGATGTTACTGAATGGGCCATCAGAAGAGATGCATATGATCGGCTCTCCTGAGAGCATTTGCTGCCTCCAGACACCACGTGGGCCGTCCCTGTGGGGTGGACACAAATGGCCTCTAGGGCCGGAAGTGCCCCCAGTCCCTCTTCCGTCCACTCCAGCCCCCAGGGGTTTGGAGACACTTTCCCCACGATTCCTGTTCCACCTTGGGCGCCCTTCCTCCTCCCCCAGCAAGGACAGACCAGAGGCTCAACAGCCCCTATCGGTCTGGGGACAGCAACCAGCCAGAATAACATGTTTTTATTTGTTTAAAAACAGCTATAAACCAAACCAAATAAGTGTATTGTTTTTCTCCAGACAGGTACAAGAAAATATATTGTTGTTGCTGCAAGTGGAGAGTGAGGGAGAGAAAGTGGGAGGCGGCCGCTGGAGGAACAGACCCCCTCCCCCACCACTGAAGCGTCACGGGTGCTGTTGGCTCAAGGGACCCCAGCCCCAGAAGGCCATGGCCTCTCTCTGTGCAGCTTCTGGTTCGTGGGGTGGGGATGGCCTTGGGAAAGGAAGAGGGAGGCCTATCTGGACTGAAGCACGTCAACTCGGAGCCCTAGGAGGGGGGTGGGGGGCAGGGAATAGATGTATGCGGGGTCAGGGCTCAGGGACAGGGACCCTGACACCATTGAGAGCCTCCAAGTACAAGGAGGTCACATGACTTAATGTCGACCTTCAACTCCACTGACCCAAGAGTGAGAAATGACCATTTTAACCACCGAGGCAATCCCACACCCCATGCCACGCAGGGAGTCTCTCCCCCAGAGTAAGAACAAGGGGGACGCGTGGGTCTGATCAGCTTGTCCCCCTGCCCCACTCGGCGAGGTCCTCTCGCGCCTGCGTGTAACTCCAGTGTTTCAGGAGGCCTCGTCTTCACCAGGCCTGGGCCCTCCTTCAAGGCCGACCACTAAGCGGGGCACTCGTCCTCAGACCCGGGAATCTGTCCCACCCTCGCGGGAAGCATGACCTGTTGGTCTTCAACTTCGTGCCTTCTCCGGGGTCTCCCACGGGGAATTCTGACCAAGCATGATTTTCACCTGACACGCAGGAGTGAGGAGACAGGGACCATGAGCCTCCCGGAACCAAAGGCGGGTCTTTGGGACTTAGGGTGTCTATTGGGTCTTGGGAACTTGAGAGAATAAAGCTCCATCCCGACTGACCGGAGTGACCTCAGACGGACCTTGCCATGACCGTGGGAGGCTGGGCAACGCTGGCGGCCAGCAGGCCCTCTTGGGGATTCTGGGATGAATCTTGGGCCGCCCACTCCACCTCCCCGTCACCGAGGCCTTAGCCCCCCCGCCCACTTTATGGCCTTACATAAGCCTCTGGTGAAATGGGGACTAAAGATCCCCCCTAGAAAATTCGAGGGCCCTGGATTAGATGCGCACCCCTCCCCCGAAACATCAGACGCTCTGGTGTGGTGTTCAGACCCAGCGTTAATGTAAATTGGCATCTGAGGAAAAGAACTTCCTTGCCATTTATTTTTAAGTTTTTCTGGCCACAAGGGAAGCCTGTCTGAGGGCGGTCACCGAGTCCCGTGGAGCAGGGGCTTAAGCAACCGAGATTTCTTTTCTCACAGTCTGGAGGTCGGAAGGCCCAGACTTGAGTGTTAGTGGGGCTGGTTTCTGAGGCCGCTTCCCAACTCGAAGGCGGCCGTCTCCCCCTCTGTCCTCACTGTGGTTCCGCGTCTTCATCTCCCCCTTTCCGGGGGACACCAGCCAGACTGGATTAGGTCGGTGACCCTCGTGACCTCATTTCCACCGAATCCCCTCCCTAAGATCCCCGTCTCCAAACACGGTCCCACGCGGGTTGGGACTTGACCCTCTGAATTTTCGGGAGAGACCCCAACATTCCGACCACAGCATTTGGAGAGCGGGGTCTAACGAGTGCGGGCTGCGACACCCCGGGCACGATTCCCGAATGCCGTGTGCTCGCGCGCTCTCGGGAGTTCTAAGGACCAAGCGAGCTAATCCCCACGGAGCGCTTAGCCGAGTAGCACGTCCCCACTGAGTCCTTGATTCACGTTCGCTGTTGTAACGACCAGAAAAAGAATCCCGAAAGGGCTGACTCCCACGCGTATGTGCTCATTTATTTACTGTGCGTGGGCGTGGGTGCACAGGTGGGTGTGTATTTATTTATTTTTTTAATCTAGAAACTAACAACCCGTACAACTCCCGCAGGGGACGCGCTCACTCTGGGGAAGGAAAGGAACTGGGAAACCGTCAATGAGCAAGCGGCCTCCGTGGGCTCCTCCTGGGCCATGTTTAAATGCAGGTTCCCGGGCCCCTCCTGGGCCAGGGAACTTTCAGGGCGAGGCTTGGGCATCTGCTCTAATTCTAGGTAATTCCGAAGAGCTCTGCCTGTTAGAACCACTGCCCCGGATCCAAGCTTATCTTCCTAAAGGGCCTGGGGCCGGTTAGCCTCTATGCGGGCCCATCGTGGCTCTCCGCTAGCGTCTAGCTGAAGCAGCCTTTCTCAAGAATGTACGTGGTCAAAAGTATCCTGCCGTAACTGACTAATACAGAAATGCAAAGGTTTTGTGGCTGCTTTGCTCTGTTTGGGTTTTAAGCCAACCTTTATTCTGAGATCACAGCAGATTCATACGCAGTGGTGAGAGACCGAGCAAGGTCCCAAGTACCCCTCCCCTGTCTCCCCCAACGGTGACATCCAGGCCATCCTAATGCAGCAGCACAAGGGGCCCTACTGCTGCCGTTCTGGAGCCACCCCCTTCTTCCTGGCCTCGGCCTCCTCACCCCGTCACGTAGCCCCCACGGAAGAGGCAGGCTTGAAATGAAACTACGGGTCCAGGAGTAGAAGAGCCTCGGAGCTTGGCAGCATGAGCCAAAGGGGCTCGTTGTTTTAGGAAAATACTCCAGAAACAAACCTGTTCCACAGACCAGTGCAGATTTATGGAAGCCCTAAAGGCGGCGTGCGTGAACTTGCAGTCTACAAGGACCCAGAGGTCGAGTGGAAAGGACGCAGGCCTGGACAGCGGGGCCTCACGCTCTCTGCCAGCCTCTGTTGGGGGCCTGGGGGCACTGCCCATGAGGGGTCACGGGCTTCCTGCCTCTCAACCTCTGAACTGAAAGAGAAAAGTCACCGCTCAGCCCCTTACCCTTCTAGACCTCTGTGACACTTGAAGCAAGCTCTTTGGGCTAAAGAGCATCTTGGAACCTGTGTCTGCTCCATGAAAATAAAAACTAGGCCAGTGAACTCGTTCTACCTCTAAGGACACCGTGTGGTTTCTGCAGCCTGAACTTGAGCAACGCTGGGACATCAGGAAATTCTTTCCTTCTGTTGCATCTCATAAAACCTTCCCTTCTGATGTGGTGTCTGCTCCAGCATGTCCCCCTGCCATTTCACGTAGAAGTGGTCCAACGAGTTGTCTCAGAAAACTCATGTTATTGTGCCTCGTTCTCATCCCTCTGCCCCCTGCCGGCACCCTCGCCTCCTTGGGGACCCCCCAAAGGAGGTTCTTGGGGGAGGGGGGCTGTGCAGAGTCCTCTGAAACGAGCTGCCAAGCAGTTTGTTTGCTTTTCTTTTTCATCCAAATTCCAAATGCCTCCAACCCAGCACCTGCAAATTTTCCTGGCGTATCCTTTGAACTTGCCGCAAGGGACTCAGTGGACCATTCCATGTCTCGGTGGCCGCGTATGTGGCCTTCCCCCAACCCATTTGTGTCAGAGGCCCCCTGTTCCCCTCTCCTACCCCACCCTCAACAGCAACAACAACAAAATGGAAATGAGAACTTCCACCGTGCATGCTTGGCTATCTGCAAACGCCCGGGAGAGCTTATAAGGCCCCGGCTCCCTGGGCCCTGTCCCTGTCACCACTGAGCTGAGCACGCCAGCAGCAGTCACCGTGCCGAGGGGCACATCCGGGCGGGAGCGATGTAATTAGCAGCATCGTCTGTCTCTTTGTGCCGAATAGACAGCAAGATGTCACCACCCACATAATGCTTTGGCAAACGTACTGTCACTCATTTTCACAAACAATTCGGTGGTTTTAAAAAACCTTTTTAAAAAAACTCTTTGCCGGGTGCCTGGGTGGCTCAGTGGGTTAAGCCTCTGCCTTCAGCTCAGGTCATGATCTCAGGGTCCTAGGGTCGAGTCCCGCATCGGGCTCTCTGCTTGGCAGGGAGCCTGCTTCCTCCTCTCTCTCTCTGCCTGCCTCTCCACCTATTTGTGATCTTGCTCTCTCAAATAAATAAATCTTAAAAAAAAAAAAATAAAAAACTCTTTGCCTACAACCAGCAAAGAAAAGGCTGGGGGTGGGGGTTGGGGGGACCCAGGGTGAGAGAATTCAGCCTGTGTTCCAAAGTTACTTGAGAGTTGTTCTGGGGACAGAGAAACCAGACCAGCCTGGTGACTCTTCAGGCCAAAGTCTGGCAGATCGATAGTCTCGTGCCCAAAGGGCTGGCAGCAGGAGAAGCACCAGGTTCACGGGGAGAAAAGGTGAGCTTAAATATTCAGGTGTTTCTGCAGCTGTGACATCTGCCTCTGAGTCTTATTTTTGCCATCTGCTTAATGGGCACAGGGACCCTGTGTGTTCTCTCCAGACTTGCAGCGAGGCTCAAAGGAGAGCTCTTGGAGGAGTGAGCGCTTTGTGACCTGTGGGGTGCGAGCTGTTGTTTAGGGAACTCGGAAGACGGTACTATTGCTAAGGTAAAGCAAGTGACCAGCGCCTTCCTGACCATACCCCACAGCACCGAGCACTAACCCCTCCAAGGGTTTAGTCCCACTGGTCTCTCCTCACGAAGCCCAAGGATTAATAAAGGAGCCTTCATCAAACCCAGAATCCACACGGACCAGTCTCAGAGCCCTGAAGAGCCACAGTCCAACGTGTTTTCCTTTGGTTCCCCCCAAATCCTGAAGGAGATCAAGATGCTGAAGTCCAGAAACTTCCTAAAATCCCTGTTTCTCTTCTACCCCTTCCCTCACGCCCTCCCCCCCCTCGCCTGCACCTCCCCCTGCTTCTCCCTCCCTCCCTCTTCACCTTTCTGGGTTATGTGGCTCTATCCAACCTCTTTGGGCCAGAAAGAGCCCTTCCTCTGTGTGGGGGGGGATGTGACCCGACTGGCAGGAATGGGATTCTCACAGGCAGCTGGTAACAGAGGAAGGCTCCCGGGTTAATATTTATTATCCCACTGAAATTGTTTCGTTGGATGGTGTCCTCTAAGCTCTCCGGAGTCCAGACTTAAGAGCTTACAGAAATGTTGAAACAAATCATGCCTCTCGGGATATTCCTTCTGTCTTAAATCTCCTTTAAGCTCACTTCCTGCTTTCCCTCTGGATGGAGATGACGGAGATGAAGATGTGAGTTCTTGTCTTTGTTAAGAAGCATCTTCCAGAACGTAAACCCACAGCTTCTCAGAGTTGCAAGAGGCTTCAAGGGTCAGTACAATCACAAGTGATGTCTGCCCATCGCCGGGCCGGCCCCATCCCACTGGTGTGTGCCAGGCCTCTGCTGGAGTGTCTCTGGAGGGGGGGACGCTCCTCCTGCCACTGGAGCCCAGGATGCTTGGCTTCTTGCCAGCAAACTCTACTGAAGGGCACCCTGGCCTTCGTTCCCCGGGGTCTGCCTCTTCTGCCCCACGTGGCCGGCTCCCTGTGGCGGGCTGGAGAAAGTCAAAAGAAATGACCCACCAGTGTCCACCCAGTGCCTAGTGTAAAAGACGTGCCCGGGATGTTTGAGCAGATGAATGTTTTTAAGGCACATGACTGAACCTTGACCCATCAGGTTCTTGTTGGATTTGCAGCCGCAACAGTTCTGGAGCAGGGGATGGGGAAGTCGCTGCAGTGAGGAGGGAGAAGGACTGGGGTCCCTGACTGCAGCTGCTGCAGAGGGCAGGTCCCAGGCACAGCCGGTCACTTACCATGGGGGCCGTGTGGCCTCGCCGGGTACACTTCATGTCCGTGGAGATGATGTAGGTGTGAGCTGGAAAGATCTGCATAAACTTAGGGGATACAGGGGCGCCTGGGTGGCTCAGTGGGTTAAAGCCTCTGCCTTCGGCTCAGGTCATGATCCCAGGGTCCTGGGATGGAGCCCCACATTGGGCTCTCTGCTCCACAGGGAGCCTGCTTCCTCCTCTCTCTCTGCCTGCCTCTCTGCCTACTTGTGATTTCTCTCTCTGTCAAATAAATAAAATCTTTTAAAAAAAATTGGGGGGATACAAACTTACGAAGGAATGAAGAAAGAAACCCTAGAAAGACCCCCAACACTTCCATTTAGAATTTTAAATAATTCACTCTGGGAATGTTGATAATTGCATAGAAAAAGAGCCCCCGATTCCCCCCCCTCCCCACCCCCAGTGAGATTTGGGGACATTGTCTTATTTGCTATGGAATGGGAAGGAGAAAACTAGGCGGTAGGATCACTCAGCAGCCCTGGAACACTGTGCCGGCCCCATTAAGTTAGACCTCCCTCAACCCTAAGTGGTGCCTTGAAGATCCATTATTCGCACCCCTTTCCTCCTACCCCGTGGGCAGAACTCAAGAGCTGGGCAGGACTTCTTCATCTCTGGGTGCCACGCACCCCAGCACTTGGGGACTGTCACATGAGATGTGCTTACCCAGTGCTGGGTTCGAGAGATCAGGGGAGTGTGAGGCAGTCCCGAGGCCAGCAAACACCCTCCCCCGGCTGGAGCAAGACCCAGTCTCTACTGGCAGAGACGCTGTTTTCCTGTCAGAGACGCTGTTTTCCTGTCTTTCCCCATTTTCTTCTGAGAGTGAAGTCTGTCAGATGAGCTAGAAGGCTTGTCGCAGCACAAGCTGGTTAAATGGGGGGACAGGGGCAGGGGGCTCAGGAGTGTTCATTTTGATACGCTTCCAGGATGTTTCTGAAGCAAAGCAGGCTTAGGAAGCGCAGCTCTAGATCAGAAGGCAGTGTTTCTGTCCATCAGACCATCTGTCCTTGTTCACGTGACCTTCAAACAACTGGGAATCCTTACAGAGGAAGCTACCAGAAACCACATACAGAGGCCCCCAGATGCCACAGCAAACCAACAGGAGTACCCCAGAACGCTCTCAGTTTTCGAGGGAAAGACAGTGACAACGAACGTTGTGAATTCGCATGTTCACAATGTCAACGTTAGATCGTGCTACATTCCTTTCCATGGAGTCCTATCTTTGCAAAACTGGTTTTGGGTTGTTTCTGCAACAAAAAGTCAGTCCCACACGGAAACCACTGTGGGACTGGACACAAGCCTGGTGGCATCGATCTGATTGCAAGGTCTGAGAAGCTGTGTGGGGCCCACAGGTCCTCACATGTCATTAATAAGTATTCTTGGTTATTTTTGAATGAAACAAATATTCTTGTAAATTTTCAGTTTGTGTTAGGTTTTCCTTTCTGGGTTTTTTTCCCCCCCTAATCAGCTGCTAAGTTATTAAGCAAAAATAATTATGAAGTTGTTTGGACCTTTTAAATAAATGGAATAGTTAAACTTTTGTTTGTTTAACTTAGGGATGCTGTGAAATTTCCTGAGACACCAGTGGCATTGTGAACTGAGAAAATTCAGGAGCCTCTGGGCTCACGGGAAAGGTCAGGAGAGACCAAGTTATCTCATCCTTGGAAGTAAAGGAAATACAAGTTGGATGACACCAGGAAGAGACAAGAAATGAAATGTAGGGCATTTTGAACTACACTTAGTCTGATTTCTTCATTCTGTAAAAACTTAAAAAGATGGGGAGGCTGGTCTGAGAGACATTGCAATATCTGCTCTTTGATTGGATCCTGGTTTGGAAAAAGGACGTTTCCAAGTGTTCTGTAGCTTGGAAACTTTGAATATGGAGTAGGTATTAGATGATACCAGGAATAATTGTTCATTTTATGAAGTGTAATAAATGCTCTTTTAGGTGAACCATCTTGTCTAATTTTTTAAATCCTTCAGGGAAAAAATATGAACAGATAGAGGAAACACGTCAGAATGTCAACAATTATTAAGTGTAGACAATTTTATTATAAGCACAATTAAACTTTTATAAATATTTTGAAATTATTCCAATAAAATGTTTTTAAATCATGGTTTAGTGGTGAGTTGAACAAGACAATTTGTCGGCCCTGAAGAAGCAGGGATGAAGAGACAGGGCCAAGTCCCGTGAAAATCTCTCCCAAATTGGCCACCACATTATCCAAAGGCAAAATGGCGCCTTGACTGCTAAAGACTTTTGCCACGTGACTGGTTTCCCTAATGGTAAAAACGTCAGAAGAAGGTCTGAAGGAGCTCTGTGCAAGTCCTCACTCTGCGTAGCTAGACAAGGAGTTGGGGACAGGGCAGAAACACTCTCCATCTGCTGAGAGACGAACACATGAAGCTTGGAAGGATGAGAAGCAGAGTGGGGACCCTGGCTTCCTCAGCTCCCCCTGGTCCCAGGGCTCAGGTCAGTGTTCCTGTGGGACGGACTTCTTGAAGTCCCCCTAAAAACTCTACCCCACATGCTGCTGGTGCTTCCATATCCACTGAGCCCCTACTTAAGATTTGTCTACTGAACATTCGTTTTATCTCAATACCCCCCCCCAATAATAATGCATCCCAGAGAACAGGGGAAGAAAGAGTAAAATTTTAGCCTCTTATCTTGGAAGCTTCAGAAATAATAATTACATCTTAGAACAAACACCAGAGCTGAACGACGGGGATTTGGAGATATATTTAAAATCCAGCCATGGGAGAGCGAGAGAGACTTAATATCTCCATTTTTAAACCTTTAAGCCTCTGTGCACACGGCAGTTAGTTCCGGATCTCGTTGTTAATGTAACTTTAAGTAGCGGGCCGTTTATCCCACCAAGTCCTAGAGTCCTTTAAGTAATAAACTTGCATCAAAATATTCTTACCAAGGGTTTAAAGAAAAAATATATATATTAGCGGTGACTTTAGAAATGAATGAAATGAAGAAAACCGTCTCCCATTGATAGCCCGAGGGGTTATCTGGAGTCTCTAGAACCAGCAGAGGCCAAGGTGAGAGCATGGGGGACAGGTGGGCGGAGGTCATCGTCGTCCTGCCTGATCAGCCATGGGACTGTGGGAGCCAAGAAGGGTAGAGCAGCTGCCCTACCTTCCTGCCCAGTCCCAGTCTTGGTGACACACCCGGATGCCCAAGGTGGTGACCTTGGTCAGAGGGCACAGATCCAGTATTTCCAGGGCAGCATCACCCCTGCGTCTGTGCTCTCTGAAGCTCTGGCACAGAAACCCCTTTATATCTGGACCTGGGGAGGAAGGAGTGCAGTGTATTTGCCAAGGTAGTGGTAGGGGGTGGAGGTTGGTGCCCAGGGCCTCAGAGGGCACTCCAGGGGCAGGGACGCAGCCCACTCACTCCCTCCACAGCTCACCAGCTCCCCCGTGAGCCCAAGCCAGGAACTTCAGAAAGGCTGTCCTGCTGGGTTCCTCTGCCCGGAGGACTCCAGGGGAGCGCTGGCCAACCAGACAGCTCCTCCCTGGCATGCACGCCAAGGGGAAGTCACCGAGGCTACAAGAGGCTCCCCAAAGGATACCTGGACTCCCTTCCCCATCCTCCTGATGCAAAAGGCCTCCGGAGGAGACTACTGGCTCCCTATTCACTGCATTTCCCTTGTGGAATGCCAAACCCTGCTGGCAGTGACCCTCCCACGGTCTTCCTTCCCTTGCACTTGGCCACTTGGCAGGACTAGGAACCTGGCTCCAGGCGGACAATGGAGCTATCTCCTGGCCTTGTTACTGAACCCCAGGCCCACTCAGGTGTCTCCTCACTCTCCTGGCTGCCCTCTGCTGGGGCTTCTTCCTGAGGCCTCACCCTCTCCGGCTTGGAGATCCACCTGCTTTCAGCTTCTGTCATGTTAAGGACATGCAGATCCAACTTCCTGGCCCGCATTTATTGGATCACTAATATTTATTGACCTGTTAAGGACAGGTACCGGCTAAGCACATTACATGAATTATCTCCTTGAATCTTACATTTGGGACTGATGCTTCCCCATCAAATAGGTGCAGACACAGGCTTGGAAAGATTTACGACTTGTCCAAGATCACAGAGCTAAAAGGGGATGGGCTCGGGTTAGAATTAAGGCACTCAAACTCCATGATATGATCTTAACCAAAATCCTCCTAACCAATCATAAAATAATAACAACAAAAATAATAATAATAGAGATCATTGAGTTTCTTCCACTGCTTAGACTCTAGAGGAAGCTACAAGTTTAGTAAAAATGGACCCACATTTTCCTATCTCCAGATCATGGACAGTGATCTCATCCATCTAAAAAAGTTCAGAGAAATACTCCCTCAGGGAGGAGCAGAATCAACTTGTCTGGGGGGACCAGGGTCTCGCCTCTACCATCACCAGGCTCTGTGAACACAGATATTTACTGAACAGACTTCAGCACTGGATTTCTTCCCCCCTTCTTTTTAGGAGGGTTGGTGGGTGGGGGGAGCATGTAGCCCAAAAGCCACATATCCGCAAAGGCATCCTTCCTCTGGAGACCAAGAAGCAGCAAATTCTTTTCCTGGGAACATCTCTATCAAGCAGACATCTGTTACTCTTAGGCGATCTGTATGCCATAACAGTTTAAAAAACAGTGTTTAAATGCTTAAATAAGAAGAAAACAGTTTGCCCGTGTTGCAAAACAGCATATAAACTGTACTGGAATTAGCTCAAGGGAAACATTTATCTTCCCTAGATAATCTTGAAACTGGACTTTTTTGGGGGGATGGTGTATAATTATGTTTACTGGCATAGAAAGATGGTCATGATGTATCCCTAATGGAAAAAAAAAAAGTTGGTGACAAATATAAAACCAGTCCACTGAAAGGAGTGTTTGACTCTACCTTCCTCGCTGCGGCAAAGCCCCTTCTGCACATCCTGCAGAAGGAAAGGGAGAATCAGCCAAAAGCAGCCGGGTGGCAGCCTGCTCCCTGGGAGAACAGGGAGGAGGTTCTCTTTTCTCTAGTTGGAATAGCCAGAGACTGGCCTGAACTGAAATCTGGTTCCACTCGGGACAGTGACAGGTGGTGCCCCGGGTGGGGAGGAGCGGGGTGTCTGAAAGACCCGTGTTCGAATCCCACCACTATCGGCCATGAGCTGTGGTCCAGGTTCCACGTCTCTGAAGAGCATTTCCCCCGGGATACAGTGGAGGTGTCCTACCATCCAGTAGGCCTCACCCCAGCCTGTGCGAGGTGCCCAGGAAATGGGGGTCTCTCCGACCCTACCAATTCTGCATTTTTATGACAATCATGAGAGTCGGCCATTAGCAAGGGCAACACCAAGGCGCCAGACTGTGCAGGAAGTCAACCAAATGTCAAGATGCTCCTCCGTGTGGCTTCGTTTGCTCACTCAGGAAGCACTTACGGAGGGCCTGCTGCTCTGCGGCTGCTCTGGGCCGGGCACTGGTGAAACACACTGGGTCCTGGTCCTTCGGGAGAGAGAGCACACTCCTGTAACAGGTAAACAGTCATGTCCCAGGCTCCGAAGGGTTTGGGAATGGGCCTGCGGGGGAAGGATGGCTTAGCGGGGTCCTCAGGAAAGCCCCCTCCCAGGAGCTAACAGGTGGCCTGACACCAGGGACAGAGCTAGCCATGCCCAGGTCACGAGGGCACAGCTCAAGAGAGCTGTGGGAAGCAGCATCGGTGCCCTGCTCTCGGATCTGAAAGAAGGCTGGGGAGCCATGGAGGGGCAGAAGGTGAGGGGAGCTGGGCTCGTCTCTCCTGGCCTCTGAACTTTGCTTCTGCGAACAAGGAGAGACACAGCAGGGGCTTGTATAGGGAGCACGGTGAGGGTCCTGCCTTTACTGGATGCCAGCGGGGAGCAGGAGTGCAGTGTGGACGGACCACCAGGGAGGCTGCTCCCGGCTTTGGGGCTGGCGAGAAGGGAGGCACCTCGGCCTGTCTGGGGCTGAGCTGTGGACACGGGGAGGCACATTTGGGCTCGATTTTGGAGACCATCTAGAGGACCAACTGATGAAGCGGACACAGAAGTTCAGGAAAGGGGAGGCTCTCAGGCCACAGCCAGGTGCCCCTACCCAGAGGCATTGTGGGGACAGGTGAAGGCCCCCATCCCCAAACAGATGCAGCACCGTGAACCCCCCTGCCAAACACCCAGGGAGGGCATGACCCACAAACCCCTCAGAGGCCCCAAGAAGGGGGCCCCCAGGTTTCTGCTGGAGCAAATCTGGGCTCACAAAGCGTGCAGAGCCCATGGGAATCCGAGGACAGCCCACCTGCTCTACCCAGGGTCTGGGCACCTGGGCAGTGACCCTGCCCCCCTGCATGAGGCTTCTGGCCTCCTAACCCTGGCGCCTGCCCTCTCACGGCGCCCACTGCCTTAGATAGAAGCCACTAACTTGAGAAGAAACACAAATTTAAAAACCTGGACACTAATGGTACAAGACCATTTAGCCTTAAATAAATGCAAGTTCTAGAACATCTGCAGCCAGAGCGAAGGTAAATAATGAGAGACTGAGTCATGACTGTGCTTGCCTAGCCGTTTACAGAGCTCGTAAACAAAGCGTGCTCCCAGATTCGGAGCCGGGACCTGGCAGTGGGTACCGATCCATCAGCCCGTGACGCTGTAACACAGGAAGGGGCCTCTGTCCTCGTGAGCGAAACCACAACGGGAAACTTGGCCAAACTAATTCTTCATTTCCCAGAATGCACCTGCGCCTGGAAGGAAACGCAGATGCTCCCAAGAACAGAGCAGCCATTCTCGCCTTTTTGGAAGCAGTCATTTCACCAGGGTCCACGTAAAGCCTGACGTCCTGATATTTAGGGGAAAGATTAAAGCCACTGAGCTTGCAGACTAAAGGGAGCGCAACCAGCCAGGCAGGTCCCAGCAGCCCCTCTCCCGGGGACGATCGGGGCACTGGTCACTCCTGTGTCCAGTATTCGGCTGGGATACAACAGGTGTCATTCAGCCTCTGTCCAGGCAGAGGATGGGCCTGAAAGGGAGCTGGGCCCGGGGGCCAGAATGCATGCACAGTTCCAGCCTCGGACTCGGCCGCTCACGGGCACGCGCCTGTTTGACTCAGATCACAGGCTCTGGTTTTCCCTTCTCTAAAATGGGGGAAGTAGCTGTTCCCCTCCCCTCTGCTTGTTTTTTGTTGTTTGTTTGTTTGTTTTGTTTGTTTTTCAAAGCGGGCTCCACACCCAGCATGGTGCCCAGTTCAGGGCTCAAACTCATGACGTTGAGATCAAGACCTGAGCTGAGATCAAGAGTCAGATACTTAACCAACTGAGACACCCTGGTGCCCCAAGTTCCCTTACTTTTTAAGCTTTGCTGTAAGAGGCAGTGGGAGAGAAGCACTCGGAGGGGGCTCTGCATGTAGGTGAGCTTGCCACCCCATGCCTGGGAGGGGGAGCTGCCCTTGAGAAGGCAAGGTAGTAATGGGTGCCTGTGTGGCTCTGTTGGTGAAGCAGCTGCCTTTGGCTCAGATCATGAGCCCAGGGTTCTGGGATGGAGCCCTGTGTTGGGCTCCCTGCTCGGCAGAGAGCCTGTTTCTCCTTTTCCCTCTGCCTGCCACTACGCCTGCTCATGCTCTCTATCTCTCTGTCAAATAAATAGTCTTTTTTTAAAAAAAAGAGAGAAAGGCAGGGTAGTGGGGACCATGCAGGGGACACGGACAACGGCTCACTCCTAGAAAGTCATGTGCATCAGAGAGTGGATCCTGTGGTGGCACTAAGGACTGCGAGTTCACAGAGGAAAACATCCCCCAGACCGTGCTCTCTGCGCAAAGGAAGGGGAGCTCAGGGCACAAACTATGCACCGGGCAGAGCATTTGTGAGTGGCCCATCATAGGCAATGGAGAGTGACAGAGCCGGCAGCCACCTGGAGGGGACACTCACGCTCTGCCTAGGCATTTGCATGGGAAGATTTAGAACAGCTTCCCTGTCACACACATCTGTGGCCTGCCGGCTGAGAGTGGGAGACCCTGTTGTACTAAGCTGTTGTACTAAGCATGTTTTAAAAAATTTTTTTCTGATGCCTTGACACGGGAGACCTTGCTGACCCTGGAGGGATATCTCTCCCCGGGCTGGCCAGTTCCTAGAGAGAGCAAGCCGCTGGGGCTAACTAGCCAATCCAGAGCTCATCTCCCACCCACATCCTTTCTCGGGTCCTCCCTGGGCTCTTGCCCACTGGGCCACCCGCCCTCCTCACCTAGGCCCAGGTACTGGACAGGTAGGGACAGCCCTGGGGCCCCAGGGCCCATGGAGGCTATTCAAACTGGCCAGTCCCACGCCTGCTTGCCTCACTTTCCCTCTCCCGAGGAAACCACAACAGATGCCCTTTGCCCACAGCTTCCCGTCTCTCCCTCTGCCTCCTGACCAGCCCTGGTGGTGCCCCGGGCAGCCCCGCGTGGCACGGCCCGCCCCTCCTCTCAGGACCTGGAACAAACTCCCTTTGCAACAGTCATCATCTCTTGATCTCACCACACCTGAGTCAGAACAAAGCCTCCATGTGGTAACACCTGCGAGTGCCACGAGCTTATGACTCCTCTT
Organism: Mustela nivalis; assembly: GCF_964662115.1. Lineage (NCBI taxonomy): Eukaryota > Metazoa > Chordata > Mammalia > Carnivora > Mustelidae > Mustela > Mustela nivalis. The sequence goes on from NC_139021.1 coordinate 175,770,470, forward strand.
GGCTGCTGTACCCCTGGGGCTCTGGGCACCCAGCCTCGTCGCTGGCCCCCTGCAGACACAACTGAGATCCTAATCAACACGTGGGGGGGGTGTCAGACGGATGGGGTGAGGTGAAGAGCTGGGGAGAACTTTCTATCTGGCTGCCTGGATTCCCCCCACTTCCGGCTTGCTCTCACCGTGGCTTCAGGAAGCTTTGCAGCTGGCGGAGACGTGGGCAGCGGGCGGGAGCAGGTGGAGGAAGTGGCAGGACAGCACACGGGCGGTGACACGTCCGTGGCTCACATCCCCCGGGCGCCCAGCTTTTCAGGTGGCTCCCACGTGACAGGCTTTCCTATGCTCAAGTGTCTCAGGGCTGACTCTGGCCGTTTGCTCTATTCGAGCACTTACAAAGCAACCACCACCCTAAGGGGTCTCTGAGCCCAGGGGTTAAGAGGGTTCCCGGCCCCGCTGCAGTGCCCGGCACCTGCCCAGTTAAGGCTCTCCACAGGGAGCCCCGAGCTGCTCGCTCCACTCTCTCGTGACCCCAAGTTACCCTCTCTCCACAGTGGTGGGGTGGGGTGCAGCCCAGCACTTTTCTGGTTAGGAAACGGCAAATTGCGAGCTGATGAAGGCATGTCCCTTGGTTGTCTGTCTCAGTGTCACTACCTCGTCCCGGGCAGAGAGCAGGCCTGTCTGGACGTCCTGGGGAAGGCCGAGAACCCCCACAAGGGTACCAAACATTTGCAGTTTCTGGAGAATGCTCGATCGGAGGACTTGGTTCTCAGCAGTGAGTGGCTCCCCGAAGGCCAGCCCTTCCCCAGGCCCGAGACGGACAGGAAACCTTCGACGGCAGCAAGTAGACAATTGAGGCTGGGGAATCAGGGGGACAGCAGAGCGGTCACATGAGGGGTGGGTCATCGTCACCAGCTGGCTCGCTCAGACAGATCCTGTCTCCGCCAGTTATCCCGTCATGACCAAACTCCGTTCCCTTCTCTCTCAGAGCGATCCTGGTGTGATTAATAAACTGCACAGTCACCCTCGACAGCAGGGAGTTTTGCAAATGGGAAAGTCTGAGTGGGAAGGCTCACAAGTAACCGAGTGTGGTTGCTGTGTTTGTACAAACAGGAGTTGAAGATTTGGCGAACGGGCTGGAGAGGTCTGGCAGCAGATGGTGGGAGCAAGCGGCACTAGGGAATCGAGCCCGACTTGAGCTCTGCCGGGCTCTGCTCGCAAAGGGGCGAAGAGGGGCTACCTGGGCCGGCTGGGACAGCCCGGGCCAAGCAGGGTTTCCCTCACAGCCTCTCTACCCAAAAGAGACTTTCAAAAAAGCACTTCTTTCCCCTTGCTGAAGTGTCAAGCCCAGAGTTAACAAGTCCAGGAAAGCGTAGGGCAGAGGAGAGGGTTCCAGTGTGTTCCCAGACGGGTTATGGGAGAAGAGGACATGCCCCAACTCCATCATCGGCACAGGCCACGAGCCCATTCACCAGTGCCTTGCGCTGCCATGGGGACCCTAAGCAATTCTGCATTTATCTTTCTTCCAGACGAGATCTTGTTTCTGTCAAGATGAACTATTTATCTGTGTCGCATGAAATGTCACAGACTGTAGGCAACACCAAGACAAACCCACACACAAGAAATAACCCTCTGGGGTGCGCACACACAGCTCCCTAAATCTGGAGAGGCTGTCAGTGATGACTTCCCAGCCGTGAACTTACTCTTGACAAGTACTTAACCCAAAAGGCGCTTGACAGCCCACACCCCTGGGGCCCTCCGTTTGTCAGAGCAACTCACTGTCCAGCTGATTTGCCAAGGGAATCCGTGGACATGCATGGCCCCTTCCCCAGAGGCTGGGCAAGGGCATAAAGGGTAACAGGTGGTTCTAGGTTTCACCTGGTGGCCTTAGACGATGTTTAATCAAACTACGAAATGCTCAAAGCATCCAGTGTTTAAGGACTCTTCTGCTCGTGTGTGTGTATGTGAACTAAAACTTCAAAGCTATTTGGTTTTTTATGTAAGATTAGTCATCATGCAAAACTCACTGGTCAAGCAGTTAATAAAATACACATATCCCACGGGAGGGTTTTGTACATTTCAGTCCTTACAGAAAACAAAGCAATTATAAATCCTGCACGGTCCTGAAAGGGAGGGAGCTCCTTCGCCTCTGAAAGCCGCCAGTCCTGCCAGCCCCTCGGCGGCTCATGTGTTGTAAATTCTCGAAGCCCTTTTAGCAGCAGTTTGGGCGTCCGGGGCATCTTCTTCCTCTTCCTCGGTTCGCTTGTGTTTCAAAAACAAGTCAGACTTCAAGAAGCGGCTGTAGCTGTCATACTTCATGAGGTTGAAGATCTAAAGGAGAAAAGGATAAAGGAATCTGAGGTTGAGGCTAATCGGACCGTGAGTCATTCTCTCAAATGTGTATCAAATTCCTATCGTGTGCCAAAGAGGGCAGCTACGTGCAAAACCCACAAAGCAAGTAAGTCTGGTGCCGGGCAAGGAAGATTTCTTGGGTGGTTTTGGTCATTAGGAGACAGACTCAGTGGAATATAATAGTTAGCCACACGAACGAATCTACCTCTATCTTCCTTGGAAGTACAAATGCACACAACACTGATTCACACCCTTGTATCAAGAGGTCCCTTACGAAACTCCACTGTTTGGTTAGATAACACAGATAGATAACAAATAGGGCTGTATTTCTCCAGAAACTTGAGATGGCGGAACAGAAACCATTCCTGTAGAGGGGGTGGTGACTGGAAAGGCCACCGTCATCTCAGATGATGCCAACCTTGTTAAGAACCCCCACCCCAGAAGTCTGGCATCCAAAATCTCAAATTAGCCTGTTAGGATGCCAAGAAACAAAATGGGGCTACTTGAACGCAGGCCGGGGAGTGAAATGACAGTGTTAGCAAGGAGAGGCTCCGGGAACAGGCCCTAATTAAAGCAAGCAGCCGCTGGCTACGGCAGGCGGACCCCAGCACACTCACACAGCCCAGCAGCACTGCTCTGGGGAAGCGAAGACTCTCAGATACGAAGGGAGGACCCCTCACGGAGCCTAACTCTCCTGGATTATCAGGCTGCGTCCTGCCCCGGCAGGTCCTCAGAGAACTGCCCCCTCTTCTTAGCCATGGTCCCTGTTTCCAGCCTCCCTCCCCTCCACTCCCACCAGATCCTTTGCCCCCCTCCTCCCTTGCCCTACGAAACCAGTGGAAAAAAAGAGAAGCATTTTCCGGCTGTTGCAGAATACAGTCTCTTGAGAAATCCTCCTTCTGTTTCTCTCTCTCAAACCTTTCAACTGAATTTTCAGGACATTCTGCAGAAGAAAAATCCACACCATGCACCCTGGTGTCTTTGCTTCCTGCACTGCGATGGGCTCAACAAGTGGGAAGTTCCAGGGCTGTCTAGAATGTCGCTCACTGCCAGGCGGGGTTATCAAGTGGGTGGTAAAACCCTGACATCGTTTAAATTCGACCTCTCCCAACACACACGCAAACTATTTTGAAAACTGAATGTCGGATAGAGCCGAAGAACTCAGAACGTCTGCCTGGGGGGTGGGAGACCTGGAACCTTCTGCCTTTATACCTTCCTTTTCCTGAGACGGCTTCACCCACAGGAGAAGCGCCTGAATCACTCTGCTGCCGTCTGAGTCCACTGCTCAGGGAAAGATTTAGGACTTTGTGTATTCCTTAAACTCTTGCACGATGGCCTGCCCGTCCCCGGGTGCCCTCCAGCCCTGCCTCGGATCTGCAGCTGTTCAGGAAGGACACGCCCCCGTGGGTCCCGACCTTGTGCCTCTCCGAGACCGTCACCTTTTATAGCAATCTTGCAATCTGAGACTGATGGGCTGACGTTTGGAGAAATCATTCACTTTAAAACAACAATAAAAAAAAAAAAAAAAAACCTCCCAGAAAACACAAAAATCAGAGTCAAGGGCAAGGCGGGGGATGAGGAATGCCATTATCGCTTGGCGGCCTCCCACGAGTGTGCCGTGCAGGTGGGGCCGCCCCGAGGCACCTGCCTGATTCCGCTCTCCTGGGCACAGAGCTCCCAGGGGGCCCCCTGACGTGCCCGCCCTGGTGGTCTGGCGGGAGGCTCAGAGTGACTCACGAACGCCGCCTCGTGAGGACCCCTCCCGGCACCCAGCTCTGCACCCCCCTCCCACTCCAGGTCCGCAGCAGATGGGACCCAGCACTGCCAGCAGGATGCGGTTGGACCCAAGTGTCTCGTCTGAAGTCTCCGCGTGTGGGAGGATAGCATCCTGTTTGCCTGCCGTGCTCGGAGGCTCACCCTTCAGAGAAGAGAAGAAAAAAGCCCCCAGGGACGGAGCAGGCAGGGGACGGAGGCCAGGGCGTCTCTTCGGCTGAGGGGGGCTGCTCTAGGGCAGGCAGGACTCGGCCTCCAGAAGATCCCCAGAGGCCACAGGCTCTCGGCACTCGATGGTGCCAGCGAACGCGAGGGGACAGGGCTACAAACTATTTAACAGGAGCATAAGGGCCACTCCTGCCATGGGCAGGTGTGAAATGCCCAGGAAGGCTTTTGGGCTCCGGTTGCCTCTGGCAGGAGCCTTCGCCCGCCTCCTGGAGCTATGCAGTCACCAGGCAGTGGCCGCGGGCATCGGACCCCTGTAGGAGAAGGAACCACATTTTCTGAGGCTGCAAGCTACCTAGCAGCTCATCCCTGCCCCCAGCAAAGGGTATCCTGGGCACTGGCCTCGGAGTGCACAGGAACAGGGGGCTCAAGTCCCAGGCCCCCCCCCATGGGGCTGCTGAGTGAAAACACCTGGAGGATAGAGAATGCTCCTGAAAACCCCTTCCCAGAAAGTGCCCAAAGGCAGTGTCTCCAGCTGTGGACCCCAGGCCACAGCCTCATTGGTCACAGAGCAAATGGCTGTGACTGGGGTCCTGTAAATCCTCGCTCAGTGAATGAACAGAAACTATCTAATGTGCAGCAACAGAGGGCTGACAACATGGGGGGCGGGGGGGGGCAGAGGAGGGGCAGGTACCATCCCTGCCGAGGGCACTTTCCAGGCCAGCACCAGGCCATGCACGGAGCATCCTCTCTGTCGAACCCTCACCGAGACCCTCTGACACCTGCTTGCAGAGAGAAGAGACAAGGCCTCAGAGACTCAGGGCTTTGCCCCACAGGCGGCATGGCCATCTACTGGGGCTGCTGTGAGACGTAACCCAGACTGCGGGGCTCAAACAACAGAAAGTTCTTTCCCACGGTTCTGGAGGCTGGGACTCTAAACCGAAGGAGTTGGCAGGGCGGGCGTCTTCTGAGGCCTCTCTCCCGGGCTTATTCAGATGGCCCCAACTTGGGGTGGCTCAACTTACAATTTTTTGACTTTATACAACACACATTGAGTAGAAGGCGTACTTGGAACATTGAACTTTGGTCTTTCCCCAGGCAAGCGATAGGCGGTCTGACCCTCTCTGGTGATGCGGACCCGCCACCATGGGCGCCAACGGCTCACGCGGACAACCATCCTACCTCCGTACAGCCGTTCCGTTTCCACTTCCAGTACAGTAATCCATAAACGACGTGAGATATCCAACACTTCATGTGTGAAATAGGCTTTGCGTTTGATGATTTCACCCAGCTGTGGGCGAATGGGTGTTGAGAGCACGTTCAATGGGGCTAGGCTGAGCCATGTGGTTCGGTAGGTTAGATGTGTTTAATATCCTCTTTAACTTGCAGTATTTTCCACTTACTGTCAGGATGTAGCTCCATATTGAGTTGAGGAAGATGTGTCCATGGCGATCTTCCCCCTGTGTCCTTACACGGTCTTCCCTCGTGTCTATGTCCTAAACTCTTCGTCTTAGAAAGAGACCAGTCATACTGGATTAGGGCCCACCCCCAATGACCTCATTTTACATTCAGTATCTCCTAAAAGGCCTTTAAACACAGTCACATTCTGAGGTCCTGGGGCTTGGGACTCCGACACCAGGTTTTGGAGAGGACACGGTCGGCAGCAACCCAAGAGAGAGGGGCGGGACGCGGAGGCTGGCCCCCTCGCCCCGAGCCCATACTCGGAACTGCGGGATGCGGAGGCTGGCCCCCTCGCCCCGAGCCCATACTCGGAACGGCTAGGCTGTCCCGCCGCTCAGCCGGCAGACCAGGAGGCAGTCACTGAAAATGAAGTCTGCGAAAGGAGTTAGACGTGAAAAGAATGCAACATGTGAATGTTACATGTCTAAACACTCAATTTTAAAAACGTGCTGAAATGAAAAACAATGATCCCAAACATGTTCCTCAAGAGTGTATCTGTGTAGGGGCGCCTGGGTGTTTCAGTGGGTTAAACCTCTGCCTTCGGCTCAGGTCATGATCTCAGGGTCCTGGGATCGAGCCCCCCATGGGGCTCTCTGCTCAGCAGGGAGCCTGCTTCCCCCTCTCTCTCCCCCTCCACTCTGCCTACTTGTGATCTCTCTCTCTCTCTCTGTGTCAAATAAATTAAAACCTTTAAAAAAAAAAAAAAAGGAGTGTATCTGTGGGGACACCTGTCTGGCTCAGTTGGAAGAGTGTGTGACTCTTGAACTCGTGGTCATAAGCTTGAGCCCCATGTTGAGTGAAGAGATTACTTAAAAAAAATTTTTTTTTTTTAATGTATTTGTATGTGTAATGGGAAACAAATATCCCTAAAAGTCAGTGTGGTGGGTTGAATAGGGGACCCACAAAGTGTATGTCCACCGGGAACCTCAGAATGTGACCTTAGCTGGAATAGGGTTCGTTGAGGATCTCACGATGAGACCGTCTTCCAAGGAGCGGTGTCCTCCTGAGACCAGGAAAGGACACGGACAGACACAGAGAGACGAGGTCCCATGAAGGCAGAAGCCGTGATCAGAGCGAAGCAGCCGCCAGCTAAGGAACACCGGGACGCCAGCCCCCACCAGAAACCAGGAGGGAGCAGGGAAGCATTCTTCCGTAGAGCCCGCAGGGGGGGGGCACAGCCTTGCCAAAACCTCAATTTCAGACTTCTGGCCTCCTGAACTGAGAGAATGGATTTCTGTTGTTTTAAGCAACTCCGTTTAGAACCATTTGTTAAGACAGCCCTTGGAAACCAACAGTCGACTTCTTGATTTCCGCTCGCTCCTACCTGAGCGCAGAAAATGGAATGGCTCTTGGCGTTCCAGAAGGTCCCTCTCTGATGGGGAGAACTGGCCTCACGGGGCCTGAACAGAGAGTATCACCTTCCAACACACCTCAAGTTGTCCTCGGGGGAGAGAAAGCAGGAGGTGGAGACAAATCGGGCTGGGGCTGGGGCTCCCGTAGGCAGACGGCATCCGAGCAGAGCGATGCAGCTGTCTGCAGCCTGCCGCGACGGTAAACTACCCAGCACCGCTGCGCTGGGCTCAGGGCAAAGGGAGCCCTCCTGCCCACGGGCATCGGTGGGCCAGGTCACGCCACCCAACCAAGGCCCCACTGTCCCCAGGTCCCAGGGTGCTACTGATTAGCCTTGGCCTTTCTGCGAGGGAAAACATCCACGCGGTGCTCCAAGTGGAGGTTGTTCCGAATCTGCCGTTCCGAGAAAGGACGCCCTTCCAGAAGCACCTTCGTCCGGGGAGAAGACAGGACACTTCACCAGGCTTGAAGGCCCCTCGGTGGGGATTTCATCACTGTCTGCAGCAGCACGTTTCAAAGCTAATCGTTGAACGCCGCTCAGACAGCAGGGGCATGGGAGGACCTCGGTGCGCACCCCCCCTCCTCTCCACACCCCTCTGCCATGCTACTTCAGCTGGATGCAAGGGGGAAATAAAGCCTTTAATGCAACAGGAAGTTCTTGTAGTGAGATTTTGTATTTGCTTCAAGAACCAGGGTCTTGAAAGAAGGCAGCAAGCGCCATGTCTAACTGCACCTTCTGGAACGCGCTCTCTGCCCACACACGCAGACCACAGACATGCTTTCCTACCCACGTGTACAGACAGAAAGCGTGAAGAAAGCAAGCTCCCTCCCTCTAGCCCTCAGGCCATGGAATGACCAGAGGCCGTGGGGCAGGGCACACACAGGGATGTCCATACCATGCAAGTTCAAGACCCCCTCCCTGTCTTCTGAGTGGGGTGCCACTCAGAAGGTCTGAGGGCGGCCGGCAGAGAGCAGCTCAGCTCAGCTCTTGTCCCAACCAACCAGGCTGTGGAAGTTTCTCTCCTGCTTCGGGACAGGCTGTCAGAGACGGACGCCAAGACGGGTAGGATCGAAGCTCCAGAAAGAAGGTGGGCATGGACCAAGAAGGAGCGCCCCCTGCTCGAGGGCGATACCCCTCACAGGCCCATGGGTCTGATGCTGTCCCATGGAACAGGGGGCACTTGGTCCACTTTTTCCTGGCGTCCATCACACTCAAATCCCAAGCCCAAATGATGTGCTTTCTATGTGGAGAGAAAGTATTTTCTTTTGCTTTCTGCCAAGGAGGAGACTTAAAAGCACCACCCGACCTTCTTCCCCTAAATACCTTTCTAAAGGTATAAAAAAAAACACCTCAAATTATTTCAAAGGCTGTCTTTCCTGCCCTCCTGAGGCAAACAGCTGTGGGAGATGCAGGGAGCCAACTTTTCTTCCATTTGAATGAAAACCCACAACCTGCCCTTTCGAGCTTTGTTCACTGGAAAATGCCAAATTGGGGACTGGATTTAATCCAGGGGCAGGTGTCAGCTGGCACCCACGAGACAGAGGCGCCAGGCCCAGCCATCACTGTGGACTTGGAGATCCAGGGCATGGGGGAGGGGGTGGACCCCGACCTGCCCCCGGAAGCACGGCAGCCCCTCTCCCCACGGCCAGGTCCTCACCCACCAGCCCACCCCTTCGTCTTGATGTCTAAAAAGGAAGTGTTTCTCTCTTCTTGGGTTCTGGGGAAATTCAAAGTAAAGACACTGCCAACAAGCAGCCGGACGCATGGTTCCTTTCTCTGTCAAGGGTGTGGCTGGGAGCATTGACATCTCACTAAAGTCTTTTCTACTTTTTTTTTTAAAGCATCAGAGGTTGAGAGCTTCCTTTCCTGTGGAGAAGGCCACCTCCCTCCTGCTTTCCCCAGACTAGACTTAGCACCAAGCCTGGGCGAGAGGGTCCTGGCAGCACTTGAAACCTGCTTTAGGTATAGGCACTGGCTCCCTCAGGAACATTCTCTTTCACGGCCCCAGGAAACCATGATTTCAAGGTGCCACGTGCAATGAATTTGACCCTCCCACTGCCTCTAGTTTCCTCGTTGGCCCAGGGGGAACCGACCTGGCTATTCTGTGGAATTCAGACCAGAGGCTTCAGGGCGAGAAAGGTGTGTAAAATGGTGCGGAGACACTTCCAGGAGCAGAGTTGTGTTTTAAATCTTTTGACATGGCACGATCTCAAGTCACTGAGCAGATTTCAAGGCACACCATTCTTACCCCTTCAGGGAAGGGTCTGGAAGGATACGGAACACACGGGGGTTACTGCTAGGGAGAGGGAAGGCACGGCCTAAGGGGTTTTAACGCTTTGGTTCAGCCCCTCCTGGGTTATGTGAATTTTCTTTTCTTCTCAACAACAAACGTAGTTATTTATCTACTAAAAATCATTTTCAGGAGCGCCCAGGAGGCTCGGCTGGTTAAGTGTCTGACTCTTGGTTTTGGCTCAGGTCATGATCTCAGGGTCGTGAGATGGAGCCCCATGTCGGGCTCTGCGCTCAACACGGAGTCTGCTTGAGATTCTCTCCTTCTGGTGCCCCACCCCCACTCGTGCTCTTTCTAAATTAATTAATTAAAATCTTTTTTAAAATTAATTTTTGAAATTAACCTGCTCAGGGGCGCCTGGGTGGCTCAGCCGTTAAGCGTCGGCCTTTGGCTCAGGTCATGATCCCAGGGTCCTAGAATAGAGCCCCGCATCAGGCTCCCTGCTCAGGGGGGAGTCTAATTCTCCCTCTCCTACTCCCCCTGCTTGTGTTCCCTCTCTCACTGTGTCTCTGTCGAATAAATAAGTAAAATCTTTAAAAATTAAATTAAATGAACCTGCTCAGAATCCTAGGTGACACAGTAACGGGTTGTGCTCATGGCTCTTGCTGGCCAAGTGGACCCCTGGGCCGGCCTTCCTCCCTGGAGCTCACAGCCATGGGTCCAGCCCGCCGAGCCGACAAGCCCAGCAGGGACGGACGCTGTCATGTCTTGTACAAAGGAAAACATGTTAGGCTGCTGTGACCAGTTCGTGTTGTAACTGACTTGGTACTTGAGGGACTGACAGGAATGTTCTAGAATCAGCTAGGCCAGCGGGACAGAAGAGCCCGGCAGGGCCAGGGAGACAGATGTGGGAAAGGAGAAGGCAAGAGCCCTGGCAGGTCTTTCAGGGCCAAAGACCGGGCTGCTGTGAGGCCCGCGTGAAAGAAAGGTGGCGGCCCAGGCACGGAGGAGGACGGCAGGGCCAGGGGGCAAGGCGGAGGGTCAGGAGGACGGCCTGGCCCCCAGGAAGCCCCACGCCCACGCGGGTTCCCCTCGCCCAGCGTGGAGACCTCGGGCTAGTCGGGTCACCTGCCCCTGGGGTGAACTTTCTCACTTGAGAGCCGAGGCTCTGGGTCCCGGCTCTGGCTGCTTTCAGGTGGGGACCGAGGCTCGGGGAGGGTGAGGCATGGCCACTCTGCCACGGCTCCGGAAGTTCCATCAAGCCGGGGTTTCTCAACCTCAGCACCGTGGCCATTTGGGGCTGGATGATTCTGGGTCGTGCGGGGCTGTCCCATGTGTCCCATTTAGCAGCATCCTGGCTTCCACCCAAAGAGCCCGGTGGTACCCTCCGCCCACCCCCGTTGTGACAGCCAGAAAGCTCTCTCCAGACATTGCCCAGGATCCCCTGCAGGGGGGAGGCAGGGAGGAGCCAAATCGTCCCTGGTTAAGAACTACTGCACGAAGTTCAAGTTTATCTTCATGTGACATTCTAAAGGACACGCACAGCCCCACCCACAGAGGGTCCTGAGTAAACACACCGAGGATAACAAATGCATTTCGCCTCCCAAGTGTCTTATCATAACCTCCGTTTCACAAAACAGGAAGCTGACGCCCAGAGAGGGACTGCATCTTCCCCCAAGCCTCCCAGCTACCAAATTCTAAAGTCCAAGGAAAGGGGGAAATGTTGGGTCTAAGGAAAAAAGGATGTGGCTGGCAGGGAGCAACTTTGTAACATCAGGGCACTGACTTTGTAGACGGCGTCACGGTGCAGGTCCGAGGGGCAGCAGCGCCGGCCAAAAGCCCCATGGTACAGAGGTGGACACAGAGGTCACACTAAGAAAAGGGAAGGCTGGACTGGGACGAGAGCCCCCACGGGCCCCTCCCAGCTAACCTGACGTGCAGAGAAAATGACGGGAAGTCTGAGCTCAGCATCCAGGAAGTGATGGGCAGTGCGGGAGGGGACGAAGGCAGGTGTCAGGCCATCTGGGTACGAATGATGAGCCATGGTCAGGAGGCTGCAGGGTCACAGCTCGAACAGAGATGGCTCTGCACCGAGTCATCACCATCCTCTTGCACAGCTCGAGGCCCAAACCTTATTAGCCCGACTGGCACATTCTATAAATAGTTACCAATCAAAATCCTTGGAAATAAACTGCTTACCACAGCTTCAAGGCCTAACCCCAGCCAGTCCCTCCCGACTTAGTTTCTACCATCTTCCTCACTGACTATATAGTCCAGCCATACTGACCTCCTCTAGTAGATCCCCACCCCAGGGCCTTTGCACTTCCTGTTGCCTCTCCCTGGAAGGTCTTACCTGGCTTCCCCTTGCCACTCAGGTCTCAGTCACCTCCTCAGGGAGCCCTCCTTGACCACAAGATCCATAGTAGGCCCCTCCCAGTCACTCGTAGCCCACCACCTGCTGTATTTACTTCATAGCCTTTATCTTTCTCTGTCTTTGTGGTTGGATGGCGGCTGATTTCCTCTCTGCACACACAGCTCCTAGCATGGTCCCTGGTACATAGTAGGCTCTCCCTCAAGATGGTAACATAAGGGAGTGAATGAAAGAACAAATACCAGCAAACCAACCAGAAAGGAAATAGACCTGCCAGCAGAGGGTTTTTAAAAGGGGGGGGGGGGGGAGAAAAGACACTGCAGGAAATTGCAGTTCATTGAAAAAAACCAGTTCTTTGTAAGGTCGCCTCCTCCTTCCTGCTTCCCACAACTTAAATTTGTCCTTTGATTCTAGGCTAAGGTTCCAAGGAAACAGCCACAGTCCAAGACCAACCCCCACCCCCACGGCTGCCGCCCGCTCCTGGCCATCCCAGCACTGTGTTGAGCACACAATGTTTGCATGAACTGAGCTAAATCAGAGAAAGATCTCTCTACTTCCCTAAGTTTTCAAAGGGATGGAGTTTTAAGCCCCCAAACTTCTTTTAAGATGTCAAAATGTTGGGGCACCTGGGTTGATCAGTGGGTTAAAGCCTCTGCCTTCGGCTCAGGTCATGGTCCCGGGGTCCTGAGATCGAGCCCTGTATGGGGCTCTCTACTCAGTGGGGAGCCTGCTTCCTCCTCTCACTCTGCCTGCTTCTCTGCCTGCTTGTGATCTCTGTCTGTCAAATAAATAAAATCTTTTAAAAAAAATGTCAAAATGTTGGGGTGCCTGGGTGGCTCAATCATTGGGTGTCTGCTTTGGCTCGGGTCATGATCCCAGAGTCCTGCGATCAAGCCCCACATCGGGCTCCCTGCTCAGTGGGAAGCCTGCTTCTCCCTTCCCCACTTCCCTTGCTTGTGTTCCCTCTCTCACTGTGTCTCACTGTCAAATAAATAAATAAATAACCTTAATTTAAAAAAAAAAAAAAAAAGATGTCAAATGTCTAACACATCCTTCATAGAACACGCCGACCACAATTCTGGCCTGATGCTTTGGGGGATCAGACAAATGGTGTCATCGTCCCACGGCACAGGGATGCCCTTGGTGTAGTGCGTGGGGCTCAGGGCCCCCTCGGTGGCTCCAGATATCGCTACGGTTTCATATTCAGTTTCCTTTTTCTGCCTCCGCTCTGCCTGTCACTTGTTACTTCTTGCTGCCCATCCCTGCACAGCCTCCACCTGCATTTCCAGCTCGCCGCGACCTGAGATGCTGAGCCTGCCGGAACCGTGTGTACAGCAAGAATAAACAGGACTTGGATGAAGACCCAAGAAGCCCTGCTTCAAATCAGACGCATGGACAAGGGGTCTTCTAATTTACTGCTCACGGAGGATCTTCCCACCCTTCTAGGCTCTGGCTGTGAACTAATGTCCTGCCCTCCCCCCACCCCAGGAGGGTTGAGGCTCCCTGATGTCTCCCTGCTGGACGGGGAGCGAGAAGCAGGCGGCTGGACAAAGCCAGAGCCACCAAGTGGGGCAGAGCTTGAGTTAGGTGAATTCTCTTGGTTCTACATAGGTTCCTCCTGGCTTCAAACTCCTGCACTTAGAAAAACAGCATCCTCCAAGGGCGTCTTTTGGGAGCAGAGAGCCACAGGCTGTGCTGAGCACACATTTTGATAGTCACCAGCAAGGCTTTTGAGGGGCAGAGTTTTCCCAAAGTGGAACAGAACGCAGGAGCCCTCCCCAGGGGCTCCCTGTGGCATCAGCTCAGATTCCAAATACCTTGTTTCCATCCTGTTGTGCCTTTGGAAGATGGTGCCTCTTTCTCCCTCTCAAATAAGTGAATTTTAGCAACAGGAGACACAAGTGCTTTCTTCACATTAAGCACTTTGAACTGCACTGTGGCACATGCGTACTTACAGGAAAGAGAAGGATGGAAAATCTAGAAGTCAAACATTATCCATGGCTTTTTTTCCAAGTACAGAATTATGAATTTTTTCATCTTTATACTTTGATTTTCCAAGGTTCTTTTGTTAAGCATATATGACTTTTGATAGTTAAATGAGGGTAATTTAAACAATATTTTTCTTTGGGGGTGATTCAGCCAGTTAAGCATTTGCCTTCGGCTCAGGTCACAGTCTTGGGGTCCTGGGATCGAGACCCGCATTGGGCTCTCTGCTCAGCAGGTATGTTCTTCTCCCACCCCCTCTGCATCTGCCCCTGCTTGTGCTCTCTCTGTCTGTCACCCCCTCCTTCTCTCTCTCTCGAATGAATAAATAAAATCTTTTAAAAATATTTTTTTCTTTGTCGTTTAAAAAAAGATCGGCCTCTGTCCCTTGTGCCTCCTCCTTTCCGTCCCAGCAAAAACCCCCAGCGTCTGCGGCAAGTGGAGCGTGCCCGGTCACAGGGGTCCAGTCCACCCTGAGACGTGCTTCAGACCCAACTGCAGGACATCTGGGTCCTTGGGAGCCCGAGGTCCCAGGGAGTGGAGTGATGTCAGTGGACTGCATTCCTCCCTACTACCTCGGCTTCTGCGGCCCTGGACGATGGGGTTGCCGGTATTCACCTGGCCTTTCCAGTCCCTCTGCTCCAGCTGCTTTGAAGAGCCATGAGGGGCCCCCACGTATCCAGGCTGTGGGCGTGGCAGAGAGTGCATGGTCTTTGAAGGCAGGTGGACAAGAACATCTGGCCTCCAGCATGTCCTGTTACCTGTGTGACTCTGTACTAACAAACCACTGAGTCTCCTTGAACCTTGCTTTTTGCATCACCAAAATGGGAGTAATAATAATGCACGCAGAAGATTAATGAGATGGGACAAGCCAAGTAGACATGAGACGCTGAAGGTACCCTGAACAGTAAACACTGCTCTTAGTGAAAATATCCAGGACACAGGGGGTTCAGTCCAGGTTCTCAACCCTGCCTGTACTTTCAAGTTCCCTGGGAAATTTTAAAAGACTCTGAGGTCCATCGGGCGCGAGCCCTACGTGAGGCTCCACACTTGGCAGGGAATCTGCTTCTCCTTCTCCCTCTGCCCTTCCCCCACCCCAGCTCGATCTCTCTCTCTCTCTCTCTCAAATAAATAAATCTTTAGAAGAAAAAAAAAGACTCAGCGGTCCAGGTCGGGGCAAAGATCCTCATGCAGCTATGGACACAAGAAGTGCCTTTTCACTGTCCATTCTACTTCCTTTCCAGCCACAAATCCATGTCCATGGCTTCCTTCCCATTGGCTCAAAACCACCGCCTCCAGGAAGCCCTCACCAAGTCACCCACATCCACTGGAATTCCTTCAACACCTAAATTTGGTTCAGGATTCAACTCACACGGAGTTTGCACTGCGCGCCCTGTCGCCGCCACGTCAACTTGAAAACATTCTCGAGCCACTTTTTACCTTTGTATTTGGTACCAATATACTTGTTTCCTAACCTGACGCTGAGCAAGGATGGATGCTGGCACAGGCTCCGGGCTCTCTACTCCAGACGATCCAAAAAAGGCCAACCGAGGCACTGTACCGGTTCCCAGAGTGTGGTGTTAGGACCTGAAGCAGGAACTAGTTAGGAAGGCAAAGTCTCAGGCCACCCGGGAACCATCGCACTGGCAGATTAACTCTGGGGGTGAGGCCCAGCGTCTGTCTGATCAAGCCCTCCAGATGGGTCTGGGCTTGCTCACCTTGGAGGGCTGCTGAATGAAGCTAAAAGCCAATTTCCACCTGGGAGTCAAAGAAGGCCTTTTTTGCTCCCTCGCCCCAGAAGGGGCCAGCAGAAGTTTGATATTGGTCCGTGTTCCCTCATCGACAAGTGTATAGGTAACATTTCGTAAGCACACTCTGAAGAGTCACATCTGCAAATTCATGTCTAAAATCTCTGGAGTGTAGTTTCGTCCCTTTTCCTATTACCACTGGCATAGCTCATAAAAAAACTTGCCAGAAAACTAATGTACCCCTTAGAGGTCCATTTCTTAAACTCAATTTGTCCTGCTTTAAGTGGAATAGAGTGCCCAACATTAACCTTTTCCTTAAAACTCAGGAGCCTCACTATGAACTCACTCACAACCTAGGGCCCCCAGAAGTGGGTGGCTGTGCTTAGATACTGGCACAAAAACAGCCCCAGGATGAGTACCACTGTGAGTCCTTGCGCTTACTTTCTAGATTTTTCTCTCTGTTCCTACCTGCAGCAGCTACGTGTTGCTTCCTCAGTGTGGGTCCCTCAAATAGCTCCAGCCTCCCTTCTAATCTGGGTTGAGAAGAAAGATAACCCTGCTGGTTCAAACTGTGTGTAGACCAAAAGTAGGCAGGCCTGAGGGAGCCTCCTATGGGTCAAATCCCAAGCCTGGCATTCCAGTCCCCTCTCATTCACCAACCACGGCCCTTCAGTGCGCCTCAACTTGCCCAGCCGGAGAGATAGCTTCTGGGGAACCTAACATTCTTCCAGCCTGGGAATAAGTGTCACATCCGGGGGCAGATAGGGCAGTCAGATTACCTGGTCCTGGAGTTTCTGGAACATCAGTGGGTGTGGTTCTTCTAGTATCTTCTCATTGAGCCGGGATTGCCCTTCGACATTGACTTGTGACGAGGCCTTACTGGACAGAAAGGTCATGTAGATCTCTTTTGCCTTTTCCTGCATCTGGAGGAGACAGGGGGAGCCTGTTACCTGGGAGCCCAGCCCTTCCTGCCTGAGCCCAGTTCTCTATACCAGCCAGACCCAGAAGCTGCGGGAAAAGCAGCCCCATAGCCCTTTGGGGCTCTGGCTGCCGTCCCGGGGCTAAGCGCTGTGTGGGAGGGCTCGTGCTGGACCCAGCCCCTGCCGCCATCCCTGCCACACATCTGAAGCCACTTGTCCTGTCAGGAAACTTCAACACTATCCATTCGGAAATGATGACAGAAAGCATCCCGGCCCAGAGTGGATGGTAGTCTGCGCCATTCAGGACCATCCTCGGAAGTCCCCAAATGAAGGAGAAAGAAGCCAGGCCCTAAAGGCCCCACACTGCAGGGCTCTATTCCCATGAAATATCCAGAAGAGGCGGATCCACAGAGACAGAAAGCTGAGGGGTGGCCCAGGGTTGGGGGAGGGGGCAAGGAGGAGTGACTGCAAACGGGTAAGGGGTTTCTCTGCAGGGCAGTAAAAGATTTCTGGAACTGGATTGTGTGAAGGTACCTTATGCCGCTGAACTGTGTACTTTAAAATGATTTAAAGCAGTAAAAATGAAAGCCCTAAAAAAATGGTTAAGTGGTAAGATTTGTGCTATGAGTGTAACAGTGCAATTAAAAAGTCAAGTTTGGGGCGCCTGGGTGGCGTGGTCAGTTAAGTGTCCAACTCCGGATCTCAGCTCAGGAGGCAGAGACCCACGTTGGGCTCTATCTTGGGTGTGGAGTCTTAAGATTCTCTCTCCCTCTGCCCCTCCCCCCTCTAAAAAAGTAAAATTAAAATTAAACATAGAAATAAACATAAAAAACATCAAGTTAAACCATTCACAGTATGCCAACCAGTCTTCGAGAACCTACTATGCCCTTTATAGCCATGACCCCATTTCCCTAATCCCCTGAGCATCCAGCAAAGGGCCATTTCCTGGTGACACCACTTCCCTGATGAGGACACAGAGGAGGTGATGTGGCTTATTCCAGTCTTGACTACCCTTCCCCACCCTGTCCCTGTTTCACACCTGTGAGAGACATCACCCCCTCCAGGGGTCCAGTCGGTCCACGTTCCAGGACAGGGAATGTTTTGGTGCCGGGATATGAGTCTAAGCAAAAGGGAAAAGGCTTGCTGCTGCCCTGAGTCCCAAGTGCAGTCCTGCTGGAAAGCATCAGTCCTAAGTGGAGACAGGCCCTTAAAATTCTTCTAAGCACAGTTGGAAAAGATATGCCCACGTGCACTCAGGATGCTGCAAAAACCTGGAGCAGAAACACTTAGCATAAGTGCTCTGTCTTAAAAACAGCACGCCTGCTTGCTGCGTGGTCCTCCAGGGCAACTCCAGAGCCCTCTGTTTTCTCCTAGAGAAAGGAGGCACCTCACTGGCAACGAAGATGGGGGTCGGTTCTCTGA
The DNA here is from genome assembly GCF_964662115.1 of Mustela nivalis. Taxonomy (NCBI): domain Eukaryota; kingdom Metazoa; phylum Chordata; class Mammalia; order Carnivora; family Mustelidae; genus Mustela; species Mustela nivalis. Next base: position 175,788,237 of record NC_139021.1, read on the forward strand.
ACATCACTGACTTACCCAGTACCTCGCCCCACAGCAAGTCGGGAGACAAATGCTTCTGACCTGCAGCCATGGAGCCATGACCGGTTGGGGGCGGGGACAGGGGGGCTTCCTGAGGCCCAGAAAAGTGCCATTGTCTTCAGAGAGCCCACCTGGGACCCCTCACAGGCTGCCGAGCTCGGCTCAGGGAAGCCCAAGCTCTGGAAACATTCAGACTTCTAGAAACCACCAGAAGACTCCAAAGGAGCCTTGAAACAAGGGGAGTTTAACTGATTTTGGTTCCAGGGACTGGTTGATAAAAGACACCATGACGGGGGCGCCTGGGTGGCTCAGTGGGTTAAGCCGCTGCCTTCGGCTCAGGTCATGATCTCAGGGTCCTGGGATCGAGTCCCGCATCGGGCTCTCTGCTCAGCGGGGAGCCTGCTTCCTCCTCTCTCTCTCTCTGCCTGCCTCTCTGCCTACTTGTGATCTCTCCCTGGCAAATAAATAAAATCTTTAAAAAAAAAAAAAAAAAAAAAGACACCATGACGGTCCTACCCCCCCCAGAAAAAAAGTCTTGACAGTATGGGGTCAACGTCTCAGGCCACAGTGTCATTTCTGGATCAACTATTGCCAAGAACCATTAATTGATGTCCAACTCAGCAACACAGTAGCCTCTCGGGGCTTCTCCAAGGGACAAGTCTGGAGGCCATCGCAGAGATCCAAGCGCTCTGGAGCTTCTTGCCTTTCCAAGGCCCACCATGACTCCATGAAGTCAAGAGCTTCACTCCCACCACCCCTTCTGTCCGCGAGGAGCAGTTTTGGAAACCACTTCCTGTCTTAACAATACTTCATGAAAATACAATTTCAGCTAGTCTGATCAGCAGACTCCATGCAGAGCTCTGGAAATAGAAATCACTCTGGGGCTCCCTTTCCCCTTGAACACTCACACAGACACACACACGCACACACACACACACACACACACACACACACACATGTTTTCCAGATGAATCCAGGCTCTCTTGGGTGGTTCCGCAAAGGAGAAGTGTAATGAGTAGCTTGAGGCTTGGAGGTGGGGGGCGGAGCAGAAGGAGAGGAAGCAGGTTGGGGGCCTGAAGGTACGCTAGCCTCTGGGGTGCTAAGCCTCACCCACCCTGAGGTCCCCAGCCACCCCTCCTGAGTCTGTCTGGAAAGATGGTGGGGTCCCCGAGGCACACAGTGTGGGGCCAACCTGGTCCATGGCTGCCCCCACCCCCGGCTGAACACACAGAGGGGACTGGCTTCAGCCCCAGAGCTTATCTGCGCTGGGATAGGAAGCGTGACCAAAAAGGGAAACCCTTAGACTGCAGACCACACGCCAGTCACGGGAAGGCCTGATGCCCATGCCGAGAACTCTGAACAAAAAAGAAGAACCAGGTCTCTTGAGTTATTTTGGTAGAGTTTCCATAGCTTTGTTAACCCTATTCTAGCTCCCGCCGGGAAGAGAACAGAAAATGGTGGAGCGGCCCAGGGCTACGGTTCCAGGTATGAGCTGGAAGGAGGCTGCCCTTCCCCAGCCCTGCCAGCCTCCAGCAGGGCACCTGCTCCGCGGAGAGCAGGCAGGCCCAGCGTCCGACCCTGCCCGACTAGAAGGTGCTGGAAAAGGATCCCCGCCCCCGGGGCCCAGGTGATGACTCCTGGCATCAACCTGAGGCCTGTCTGTGGGAGTGTTGGCCCCCAGATGAGCTTCTCCCAGACGCTGCTTGAATCTGGGGCTTTCCTTCCCGCCTGGTGATGCGTCAGCCCTAACAAGACTCAGGCAGAAGTCAGTGCTCAAACTGATCCCTCAGCAGATGCATGTTGAGAAGCAAATCCGCTTGAGTATCGGCCCTAGACACAGCAATCAACTCAGGACAACAGAAGCATCAGCATTCCAGAGCTCAGAAGAGCGTTGTTTTGACTGCCTCACTCCTCTCCCCCATCCATTAAGGGCACTGAAGCTTTTTCCCTGGGGAAAAGAAAAGCTCCTTCCACTCCACGTGCCCTTATAGCTAATGACCTCCCCACCCCCTGACTTGTTCCTGACACATCTCAGAGGAAAAGTGCGCACTTTCCATCTCCATCGTCTCTGTGACCCCTCCTTGGCCTCCTCAGTCTGGCTTCCACAACCCCCCTGCCCCCCCACAACCGCCAGCTCAGCCTCCCAGCAGCTCCCAGACGTGTGCTTGTGCCTCAGTCCCTCAGACCTTCTTCTGATCTGCTCTCTGGCCCCTGCCTGCCCTCTCAGCATCCTCCAACTCCTTCCTGTTTCTGTCTCCTTTGTAGGTTCCTCTCTCTCTGTTCCCCCATGAATTCTGGGGTTCCCAGTCCTCTGTCTCAGCGAGGATGTTTTCCTAACCACGGGCTCTCCCAAGATTTCATCCCAACCCTCTCTCCCCAAGCTCCTAACCATGGAGATTTCTAGAAATGTGGGCTTGGATGTCCCACAGACACCTCCACCTTAACACCAAAAAGCAAAGTGGCCCCTCCTGGCCAGTGCCATCTCTACCCCAGGAAGCAGGGAGGCACAGTCCCCAACACTGGTCTCACCCCAAAACTGCGCCTGTCACCAAGATCTGTGCACCCGGTTCACCCGGCCTCCCGCACACGCCTGCACAGCCGGTCCCCGTCCACTCCTGCCCCTCAGCCAGAGACAGACGACAGGAGAGGGCACAGGAGAAAGTTTAAGGATCGAGCCACTACCTTTACTCATATCAGCTTCAGAAAAAGAAGGAGGCAAAGAAAATATCAAGTAGACGATGCAAGCATAGTTCTGAGAAGTGGCTCAGGAAATGGAAAGCAGTTGGAGGGACGGGGGATGGTTCTGCCAAGAGCAGAGACAACAAAGGTGCACCTGCAGGGGTGGGGAGGGCGTGCCAACGGGAGCACCTGCCAACAGCAGGAACTCGGGGGTGTCAGGTACCCCGGACGGAAGGGAAGAGGAGGGCCGCAGAAAGAAGCCACGAGACCCCCCGCCCCGAGCCCTGATGCCCCCAACCCAGAGCGGTTATCCCCTCCCTTCTCCATGGGAGACTAGAGTTTTCTCCACTAAAGAAACCGACTGGGGGAAGCTGCCCAACAGAGGCACGAGGAGGGCAAGGATGAGACAGCAAATGGTTAAGGGGAGCCCTACCACGGACCGGACCCCCCGCAAAATCCTCCCAGCCCCACACGCTGGACGTCCGTGTGGTTTGTGAGCAAATCAGGCGTGCGGCCGCCGCAGAGAGACGACGGGGCCCCCGTCTAGAGAAAACAAAAGCAGAAAAAGAATTCCACAGAAGGATGTGGAAATAAAGTTGAAATCTCCAAAGGAGAAGTAGGAACCAAAAGCCAAAGAGATGAAAAAAGTAAGAGGGAAACAAGGTACAAGTGAAGGTCTCGCTCCGTCCGGGGGAGCAGGGCCGTCCCTGGGAAAGCGGCCAGAGAAAACAGACGGAAAGGAGTGACCAAAAGTCATGACAATCCTAACACCCTAACATTGCCCAGAACTCTACATTTCCAGATTAAAAGGCTCCACAAAACGCCCACACAGGGGATGAACCCCAACCCCCAGAGCTTCTGCCTCTACAGCTGTAGGATATTTGTGATGAAGACCGTATGCTCTTCCGGAGGGAAAAGAGCCAATGAAACAGGATAGTTGACATATAAAATACTAATTCTTAACACAAATGGAAGACAACGGGGCAGTGCGTTCAAAGGCCTAAGGCCGTGTCAACCTAGAATTCAATTCCGTTCCATCACAGTATCAGTAAAGTGGGAGAGTAGGGAAAAATAACATTTTCACTCAACCATTCTTGAAATGTCCACGGGCCACGTCCTCTTCCTCAGGAGGCTACTCCTGGCCACGCTGCCCCAGCGCGAGGGAGCGACTCAAGACAGAGGATGTCCTCGGTCCCCGAAGCAGGCAAGGGGCCGAGGGAAGGCCTGTGGGGGCCGAGGAAGGCCTGGGGACGCCCCGGTGGCAACTGCGGTCAGAGCACCCCAGGCAGGTCCCTGGGGGAGCCCCGGCTGCACAGGAGAACCGAGAGGCCTGAGCCCACGCGACACCGTGTCGGGAGGCGTTTCAGAGGCCGCTGGAGGTTGGAAGAGTAAGAAAAGCACAAGAGGGTCCGAGGAGAGCAAACGTCACGGAGGCATCCTCTTTGGCTCAGCCGCAAACAGGAGAGAAAAGAGGCTCCTTCGTGAGAAAACAGTGACAAGGAGGCTGGTAAGTGCGGGCTCCGTTACAGCGAGGGGAAGCCGGGAGATAACATCTCGACGCGGCGAGGTAGCTCGGAAGCCACGGGGGCGCGGGGCCGGCCAGTGCTGGGGCCGGACCCCGCCGGGGGCAGCGGAGCCCCACACGGGCCCAGCCAGACCCAGGCCGAGACGCGCAGCACGAACCAGGGGGCGAGTGAAATCTGGAGGGTGCTGCGGGGGGAAGGGAACCAGCCCACCTTACTCCCGAAGAAGCGTGGGTCACCTGGGGAGGTTGGAATACTTTTTTTTTTTTTTTAACAAAGAAGATGGTGTTTTAGCCTTTTAGGAAAACCTCTCCTTTAGTACTTTTTTAAAAAGATTTTATTTATTTGAGAGAGAGAGAGCAAAGTTGGGGGGGAGGGTGCGGGGAGCAGAGGGAGTAGCAGATGCCCCGCTGAGCAGGAAACCTGATGGGGGGCTCCAGGCCAGGACCCTGGGATCATGATCTGAGCTGAAGGCAGAGGCTTAACCCACTGAGCCACCAAGGTGTGCCCTTTGGTACGTTAAATAAGAACCTCAAACACTTCAAATCCTGAAACAGTTTGTAGTGTTAAATAATATGTAAAAAAATCATAAATACCATAGAATTAACTCTGTTAATTCTAAAACACTATAAAAAGGCAAGGTACCATTCTATTTAAGTGCCAGTGCAAGCCCTTCCTGAAGGTATGATTATTAGAAAGTGGCACTGTGGGGCACCGGGGTGGCTTAGCTGGCTATGCGTCTAGCTCTTGGTCATGATCTCAGGGTCATGGGACAGAGGCCCATGTCAGGTTCCCCACTCAGCTCGGAGATCCTCTCTCTCTGCCCCTCCTCCCCACACCCACATGTTCTCCCCCTTCCTGTCTCAAATAAATAAATCTTCAAGAAAGAAAGGAAGGGAGTCTGGGTGGCTCAGAGGGTTAAAGCCTCTGCCTTCGGCTCAGGTTATGATCCTAGGGTCCTGGGATTGAGCCCTGCATCGGGCTTTCTGCTCAGCAGAGAGCCTGCTTCCTCCTCTCTCTCTGCCTGCCTCTCTGCCTACTTGTGCACTCTCTCTTAATAAATAAATAAATAAATGAAATCTTAAAAAAAAAAAAAAAAGAAAAGAAACCTGCATTGCCCCGCCACTTCCCCACCCCCATTCCTGGCTTGGTTTTTATAAATCTATACAAACTGCTGTATCCCTCTACACAATGTCACAGAGTGAACAAGCCCAGTATGCCCATGCAGCTGGAATGAATGAATGAATGAATGAATGAATGAATGAATGAATCATGGATACCCAAAACCTTGTTGGGGCTTGTCCTGAGGCTTTATCACTCATAAATACCACTCGGTTTGAGAAGATAGATCCATCTCTCGTGTTAATTCATGGGGGAAAGGCACTTTACAGAAAAATTTCAAGCCATAAAGAAATTGGGAACAGAGAGAAGTGCTTTGAAAGCTGCCTGCTGGGTATGAGCCCCCTGAAAGGTACAGCCATCACAGAAGCCCCAAGGAGGGCGGGGGTGCGGGACGTCACCCTTCCCAACTTCCTGAAAGCCGGATCCTTGTCGAGACCTTCTCCCTCCCTTGGGAAAGCACGGGCCAGGGCAGGCAGCAGGGGCACAGCGTGGGCCCACTGTTTGGAGCTTCTGAGAAACATGCCTGTCCCTAGGGCCATCACCGTGGCAGGAGGGCAGGGGACAGGACCCACCCCAGTGGGTCCTCAGGTGTCTGCTGACCTGAGTGGGGAGAACAGGAAGTAAATGACATTGGGCTGCTCTAGGCACTTGGATACAGTGGGGAGAAGACCCAGATCTCAGACCCCCAGAGCCTGCGTGGTAGCAGGAAGACAAGACAGTACAGAGAGGAAATAAAGAAACTCTACCCAGAAGAGGTCAGATAAATTGGTAAGGACTCTGGAGAGATCCAGTGGGATAATCCTAGTAAAAGAATGAAAAAACAAGCCAGCACCAGGCCTCTTTGAAGTAACGAATGGGCACCTGGGTGGCTCAGTCGGTTAAGTGTCCGACTCTTGGTGGTGATCTCGGGGTCGGTCGTGGGATGGAGCCCCACATCAGGCTCCACGCTCAGCACGGGGTCTGCTTGAGAGTCTCTCTCTCTGTCTCCCTCTGCCCCCCCAACTCGTGCTCTCTCTCTAAAACAAATCTTTTTTCAAAAAATAAGAAATAAAGCAATGGAGGCAACATGAGGTTCACACCGGTCCACCGCCACCTCCGTTCACTGTAGAGATCCCCCTCGACAGACTCCCCGCCGGACCAGACGAGGCACGTCTTATTGTGAAACTCGGTGGGACTCACTTCTCCTCCTGCCTCTGTCCTCCTCCACTTTTTAAAATTAGTGTTTCAGAGCTTACTCCTGGTTTTACTTCCCCTATAGCCAGACCCACCAGAGAACACAGAGACTCTGCAGTCTGAGCCCCGGGTCTGCGCTCTGGCCCCGATGGCACCGAGCCAGGCAGCATAGGCAAAGCTGCTGCGTGTTCTCCCAAACCACAGCCCACACCTCTGGAAGGACGGGGGCGGTCATGAGGCTGAGCGCGATAACCCAGACCAAGATCGGGGCCCCACAGGCCCCACGGAGGCTTGCTTCCTTCCCAGCACTGCTGCCTTCTCAGGCGGCTGCGGGGTGAGGCCCTCACTTCACATTCTAGGCTTTAAGACACGAACCTTCACGGGGTCATATGCTGGGTGTCAGGGGTGGGGCTACAGCGAGGGGTTCTCAGATTCTGGAAACACTGTCTGTGGGATGAGGATGGGCCAGTCTAACCCGACCCTGTAGCCTTGCAGTGTTTACCCGGACTCAGGCTCTCCGCGTCTGACCTCACCTCCCTCCCAGCCTCAAGCCCAGCAGAGCTGGCCTGTGTCTCAAGCGCCACTGTCCCACCACCTGGCCTTCCTTCGGCTCTTCTCTCCAGGCTGTCCTCTCCCCATGCTGTTCCCACCCCCAGACTCCCCTTCAGGTGTCTGCTTCCCCATCGACCCCCGCCTGGGCTCCCACAGAACCCCCACTTTCCATTTCTCTGCTCAGCACACTTGCAAAAGCTTGATTAACAAGCTGCTTTCCTTCTCGATGCCTGTTCCTTAAAGCAGCTCATCTGTCCTGTCCCCGCATGTCTTCCACACTCGTTACAAGGCCTGGCCCTGAGCAGGCCCTCCACAGAGATCTGGTGGACTCTGCTGAACCCAAGAACACATGAGCCTGGTGTGCAGGAAGAGCACCCAGGTGACCTCGGAATGCTGGTCCAAGTCCCAGCTCAGCTGTGGGGGCCTCAGCTTCCATGGTGGCAGAGTGGTGGAGGGAGAGACGCCGACCCGGAGGCCCCTCTCACCCTTGACACACAAAGAATATAGCAGAAGAACGGATATCTGTTTGCCTGCTTGGCTCTTACCTAGGGTTTTAGCCCGAGTCTGGACAAATCAAATTGCACAGTCCAGCATTTCCCGACAGTGGCCCCTGAGCCCTGCCCTGAGTGCTGGGGCCAAAGGAAAACAGTGAGCACTCCTGTCTATAGGGCGGGACCCCAGCTTTCCAGGACTGGCAGACCCACCCGCTCGCTTTACCCTAGAGGCCATTCACTGCCCAGGAGGCTCAAACAAAGTCATCCAGGGACGAGAAGAAGCCTGAAAAAATCAAATACCAAGGGTCCTCCCTGGGAAGCCTTTCTAGGCTGACCTAGGAAATTTGAGCTAAAAGGAATCTATCTTAGCACCCATCCTTGCCTCCACAGAGAGGAAGGCCGTAGAAGGAAGGCGCCCTGCTCCATCTTGGGGGAAGTGTGTCTGCGTCAGGAAAAGACTCTGAACAAATCAATGATGAACATTTTCCAAGCTGCTGTCTACAAACATGTAACGGCTGCTGGCTTCGCAGAGTCTAGGTTTAGAGACAGAGGCTCAAAAGCTGGCAGGCCACGAGCTACATCTGCCCATGGATATGTTTTGTTTGGCAGGCAAGGTTTTACGTTTTCTACAAATTAGTTCCAACATTTATAAAATCTAATGGTTTCCTAAGAATCCAAACATCCAGCTTCTCTGGATAACCAGGCAGCACTGGGCTAAAGATGCCTTAGGAAGAGGCCAGACCCTTAGGGTTCTGGGGGGCAAGGGTGAGCAAGCGAAGACCTAAGTGGGCAGAACTCAAAGCACAGAAAGCCCAGACAGCCACAGGCCCCAAAGTGTTCACTGCCAAAGTCAGCTACAGCATCAGGCACAGCTCCTGGAGGCGGGGCCGGCTATCCACAATGGCCCCAGTCCCCACCACTCCTTATAGCTTCACACCAAAAGCTTCACGGATTCGTGTTTACTCACTGGCCCTTGTAGGCATGTAGCTGGTAGCCTCTTTGAAATACACATGCCTAGGCCTCATAAACACACCCGACCCACAGGCCTTCGTCCCCATAATCTCCTCCACCTCCCCCTTACACCCAATCTTCAAGGACAGAAAATCTGCTGACATCAGAATTAAAGGCTACCTCCTGCAAAGAGCACACATTTACCCAGGAGAACAGTCAGAAACTTTCTATGCGGGACGCCTGCCAACTACAGGATGTTTTGTAAGATACGTTGAATAATTGACAATCTATCTGATTCGAGTTGCGCTTTTATCGCCACACATCTGTTTATCATTTTACTACATCCGTACAAAATGCCGACATGTCAAACTCTGGGGAAGCATCCTCATAACTTATTCATGAAGAAAAAAAATCATGTGCAATGATAAACTTGAAATGACAGAAATTGTTATTTTTACTTTAAACTATTTGTCCATTGGAACAGCTCCATTTAAAAATTAACACAATTTGGGGTGTCTGGGTGGCTCAGTCAAGTGTCAGCCTTCAGCTCAGGTCATGATCTCAGGGTCCTGGGATCAAGTCCCGCATCAGGCTCCCTGCTCAGCAAGGAGTCTGCTTCTCCCTCTGCCCCTCCCCCCAGCCCGTATGCTTGCTGTCTCTCTCTCTCTCTCTCAAAAATAGATAAAATCTTTAAAAAAATTAAAATTAACACTTTGAAAAATTATTAATATTTGATCACTGCATAATTTGAAGCTTTAGTCTTCCCCAAATCCAATATGGTTCAGATTTCTTGAGGCAATTTCAAAGTCTGTTGGAAAGGAAGCTGTAACTTCATAATGAGAGAGGAAAAAATGATCAAGAACTCAAAGAATTCAAGAACTAATTACAGACTCGAAGACATACCTGCTTCTTATCCTGTGTTTTCTTAAAATCTTCACAGGCTAGCCAAAATAAAACATTTTCTTCACTGAATTCCTTTTTTAAAAATTCCTATAGATAAAAAGAGGAGAAAATATCAAGCAATGTTCTACTTTAAGGAAAGAAAATAACAAGTAATTTCCTTCAAGGGCCAGTTTGGCAAAATGGGACTAACGAATATGGTTCTGTCACCCTTCGAAAACTCCATCCTAAAAAACAAAGCATATGTTTAATGTTAAAGCTAGAATTTCATATGCATTTGAATTTACAGACTCGGACATCGTCAGGAAGACTAAAAATGAAGCAAGAATTTACTCAGAAGTCTAAGATAACAATAAATTACCAAAGAGTAAATTTAAGTGGGAGATATATTAGTTCCTTCCAGACAGTGTTTAAACAAAGTACATTCCTCTAAAATCAGCCCCATTTTTTTTAAACAAAAAAAAAGAAACAAATTAAGCATGTCTAAAAATGCCACGATGAAAACTATTTTAAGCTGGAGGTGTGTTTTCTTTGGGCAGCAGTGGGGGTGAGCAGCACGGTCTGCTATCCCACTGGGTGCAGAATGGGGTCCTCCCTGAGATCTAGACGGTGCCCCCAGGGCCCGGATGTCCAGGGATGTTAGGAGCCCAGCACACCACCCCCTCCCCCGGCGCTGCAACAGGGACCAACAGCATCAGGGCTAACGCTGACCTGAGCCAAAACTTAAGGGCAGAATGCGGTGGGACTCCGTCAGATATAGGGCCCTCTTGAAATTCACATGTGGTTCTTCTATCTGACCCCTGGGGTTTCTGCCAGCCCGAGGGCTCTTTCTAGGCAGTGCCGACACGCCCCATGCATCAGCCCTCCTCTCGGAGTTCACCCTCACTTCTCCAGCCGCTGTCCTCCTTTCTCCCCGGGTCCATAATGAATCCCGAGAATCCCGGAGAACCAACCTTCACATCCGAAACCCAGACCACCCCCTCCCAGGGGTCCCAGAGCTGGAAAGGCTTTGGGGATTCTGCCAATGAGCAAAGCACGTCTTTGCCCATCACCCCCTCCCCCTTCCATCCAACTACATAAAACCCAGAAACAGCCTGTGCGTGCCCCTCCGCTCTGGCCCCAGGCGATCTGGGAGAGAGTCTACCCCTTGGCCATAGCAAGTGAGAAGTCCTAATTCTCAGGTTGGGACACACAGAGGGGAAAAACCAGTCCATGTTCCCCCCAACAGGTGTCTACCCTTCTTCACAGGCTGCACCGATCCCAGTCAACAATGAAAAAGGCAAACCCTAAATCTTTTCACGCCTTCTGGGTCTTCGAGCAGATTCTCCAGAGAGGCCGCCCATTTGGCTGTGCTCTTGGGGTTCTGCTGGCTGCTGCTGGGACTCCCATCGCTGCCGTGGATGTCTGCAAAGCAAAGTTCAGACTGTGAATTTGGCCCAAAGATACTTTCACGTAAAAATATCTGCAAGTAATGGTCACTGTCATCACCATTGTGGCTAATACAGGTTACATGCCAGAATCTACGGGCATTCTAGCTCCCATGATAACCTTAGGAAGGAGGCACTGCCACTTCCTCCATCTTACATGTGAGGGAAACTGAGGCTCAGAGCGATGACAAGGGGGCCTTGTCCTTTCCCACCACTCTCCATCCATCCTTCCCCCACCCACGTGTCCTCTGGCCAGCCCTCAAGCCTCCTAAGGACTTCCTCCCAGGAACCCTGCCACCGTGGCGGCTGCTTCCCCATTACTGTGCTTTGGGCACAGTCTGGTAATTATCGCGCTGTCTTGTGATGATCTGCGTGACAGACGCACTGGTCCGAAAGCTTCTGTGTTATCTTTATGTTGTATCCGCAACACATGTAGTTCATTGCCCGGCACATAAATAAAAGTGTGCACCGGGGTTGGGCCAAGGGTGGGAAAAGGGAGACACTGGCTGCAGGTACATGATTTTAGGGGGTTGCTAAAAAACTCGGGCATCAAGATAAATGGTATTTTCATGCAGGATTTTGAAAAATCAAAATATGCAAAGAATTCCATAACGTGGGGCGCCTGGGTGGCTCTGTTGGTTAAGCGTCTGCCTTTGGCTCACGTCATGATCCTGGGGTCCTGGGATCAAGCCCCATGTTAGGCTCCCTGCTCAGTGGGGAGCCTGCTTCTCCCTCTCCTTCTGCCTTTCCCCCTGATAATGCTCTCTCACTCCATCAAATACATAAATAAAATCTTAAAAAAAGAAAAAGAATTCTTTAACAAACAAAATAACAAAATTGTGAATAAAAACAGGATTGGTATTACTGATTTTTCCTTTGTCTCCAATACGGTTCAGCATCACACCGTTACTACGTGTATAGATTGGACGAATGACTCTCTACCTGCACACCCGCTGCCTTCTCTTCCTCAAGAGCAGAAAAGTCTCTTGACTATAGGAAAGGGGACAGGAGACTTCCAACTAACACACTTTGACTACTTGCCTGAGAGGAAGTGACAACACACCCATGACTCATTTTACAGAATTTGGTCCCTTCCTGGAGTCAAGGGGCAAAAAAAATACATTGAATGTAACTTCGGATGGGCTCAGGTTCCAAACCCAGTTCAGCAAATTCAGACTGTGTGGTAAGTGGCAAAATTCTGTGTGCAAGATAATCTTCCTGTCTCACTGGTTATCCAAAAGACTAAAACGGGAAGCCCATCGGGTATCTAGAAGCTCACAGAGGACCCTCACAAATGTTAGTTCCTCTCTCCTCTTCCCTAAAATAATGATGTATCAAGTGAACTCTTTTTATAGCTAATACTTTTCTCCATTGCCTTTTCTCATTCAAAGTGGATGCCTATTTCTTTCTTTCTTTCTTTCTTTTAAGATTTTATTTATTTGATAGAGAGAGCTCACAAGTAGGCAGAGAGGCAGGCGGGGTGGGGGTGGGGAGCAGGTTCCCCACTGAGCAGAGAGCCTGATGTGGGGCTCGATCCCAGGACCCTGAGATCATGACCTGAGCTGAAGGCAGAGGCTTTAACCCACTGAGCCACCTAGGCATCCCGTAGATGCCTATTTCTATAAAGAAAAGTTTGAATGTAGGAGAAAATACGCTTTTAATTTTAAAAATCAGCAAAGCAGACCATTTGAAAAGGACAAATGAAAAAAGTCCTATGAATATTAATTGCTGCAAACCACTAGGATGCCATAGAGTTTTAAACGTTTTTGGAAGAAAGTTGTATCCGGATACATTGGCCTTAACAGTAACTCAACTGCCATGATCTTTCCTGTTCTATTGGGTCAATCCACGTGTTAATTTCTCGAGCAGCTGAGACTCTGTCCCCCAGGGTCTGGGAGAACCACCTGGATTGTAGACACTTGCTGGCTGACTGGGGCTGAAAAGCAGAAGCCAGAAGCCTGCCAGGGAGTGGGGATTGTGTTTCAATGCGCACTGGTGATCGAGCACATAAGAGAATTTTCAAGACAGATCTATTCCTTTCACGGAGAAGTAAACTCACTCAAACACAGCACAAATGGACCTGATTCTTCTTTAAAGTGAATCTTCAGTCCGTGGATATTACATTACTTCCCCTGCTCTCTTTGAAAATGCTAGAACGGCAAGCCTCTAAACACAATGAACACTGGGTTTCTTCCCGACAGAGTACAAATCGAATCAAGAGATCACCATTATAAAAAAGTTCTGCAAGAGGGTTCATTCGGCCAAGCATTTCACCAACTTAATCCTGCTCGTGAGTACAGCCTCACGACTTGCTACCCTCCCTCAGGAGATCGGCTCTGAAGTAAATACATGCAGAGACACAAGTAGGCTGCTCTCGGGAGCAGTCTTAGGCAGCCAGAAATTTCTCCTGCTGTCACACAACACCTACTCTGCCTGTAAGTTTCCAACCTTAGTCTGAAAGGGCTTTAAAGCTCCTGACATTCTTTTCAACAAAAAAACAGACCACATCTTAGTGTTTGCTGCCACACGTATCTTGCAAATAAATACACTCAGTGGATTCCCATTTAAAAATCCAAAAGAGCGCTCCTTTGGTTAAATAGGAGATAAGCTTTCTGACCCCACCATTTGATAACTGCCACCTCCCCCAACCCTTAATTTATACTCAAATTACTTTGCATATTGAATTTCTGTGCCAACTTTCACTTGATCGAAAACCCTTATAACTCAATACGCACTAGTCTGGTCAGGTCCCTGTATTTTATAGACTGAGAAATAGAGGTTCAGAGGGTAAAGTGACCTACCCAAGGTGACCCAAGTAGAGAACAGCTCGATGGAACCAGTACTGGGACTTCAGTGTGAAAGTGACCGTCCCCCGACCCAGGGCCACCCTTGCAGAACCCCAGGTCTGCTCCAGAACATAGTACCTGGCAAATAAACGGCCCTTTCTCTTGGTTCTTGACTGGGCTATCATCTCCCTGCCCTCGAAAGTCATGAATTGCATTGACCCCGACACGATCACAGAAGGGCACAGAATTTCCAGGGCTGGCTCAGGAAGTCCACCAAGATGCAGCTACTCTCCACAGCCACAGCCACTGGAGTCTGGCTCTGGTGCCCTGGATAAGACAGATCCCTTCTTGCCTTTTTGCCCACCTTCTGCCCCCACTACCTTTACTGTGGGAATCTACCCGCACTCTGTCTGATGTGTGTTTTTGTTTTTCTCAGGAGTATTGGTTCGAATTTTTCCAAGACTTCCTGACTGCCCTTCAATTTCAATAAGAGCTTTTGGCTACACCTTTTTTCCTTAATCTTTCTTGATTGATATCAGTATAGATAGATAGCTCTAAATAGAACCACATTTGCAACTCCACTCATTTAACGGTGCATCTCTTTTCCAAGTCATGCTCCTGACCACCAGGGAGACTGAGCGGTGTGCCCCCCCCACCCCCCATCTGGCACTGCTCTAGAGATCATCCCTCAACGCGGGCCATTTCTATTATCTCAGGAGACTTTCCCTACTTCCCAGTGCATGTAAGTAAAGGCTCCTAAGACAAGTTCACCTGAAATGTTACAGTCAGTCCAGCAATTGTAAGAAAAAGGAATAACCTTTCTCTATAAAAAGCAGGTTTACTTCTGAACTTAAGAATAAAGCAAAGCCAAGAGTTCCCAGCTTCCCAACTCCTGGCACCTGGAGCCATAAAGAAATAACAATATTCTTTGCTTTTTTGTTGACAAAAGTTGCCATTTTAGATGGATTACACAAGAAGTTAAACTTGGAATGCACAGGTGGAAAAAAAGTCAAACATACTTATCTAGCAGCTTTAAGATCACTCAAGCTAGTAAGGAGCTATCGCTGATGACTTTTGTTTCAATTTTGTCCAGCTCTGTTTATCTTGTCTTGTTGTTTAGTTTACCTATTAAAATATTTTTGCAATGAAAAAAAATTTTTTTTAACCTCCTGCAGTCTTTAAAACATTTTAGATCAGACTTTTGTAGGCATGATACTTATTTTTCTTTTTTTTTTTTAAGATATTATTTATATATTTATTTGAAAAAGAGAGACCGAGATAGCAAGAGAGAGCCGAGCATGGAGGAGAGGGAGAAACAGGCTTCCCGCTGAGCAGGGAGCCCAATGTGGGGCTCGATCGCAGGACTCTGGGATCCTGACCAGAGCTGAAGACAGACGCTTAACCCACTGAGTCACCCAGGAGCCCTAACAATACTTGTTTTTCAATAGATTTATGCTCAGAGCAATCTACCATTAGCTAGTAACAACAGGGGACACTAACACATTGTTTGTAGTGTGCTGGGGACTGCTTCAAGCTTTTTCTGTGGGTTCGATCATTCACACCTCACAATGAGCCTGTGGTGTGCTTAGTATCCCCACTTCCGATGGGGAAGCACAGACGAGGCACAGAAACTTGTAAGCGTCGCCCAGCGAGGAGAGCGGAGACCACGCTCCGAGCACAGCTCCAGAGCCCATGCACTTTATCATAAGGTTCTACTGCCATTTTTGTTTTTAATAAGAGCCGATCTCCACACTCACAAAGGCCAGAACATAACGGCCTTGAAGAGGAAGACAACTGCACCGTGGGAAAAGACTGAGAAAACCAAGAGGGAATTCAGCACAGACAAAAACCCACACCAGACTGCTAGAACCATCTAGCATGCGAACACAACATACATACGCTTTCCATTTACATTTATGCTGTTCTGTGTGGTTTCTGACTTCAGCAAAAGCCATTATTTCACAGATACAGATGGCTGAGGCTGGTGGCTTGCAGCATATTTCGTAATGCATTATTTATAGATGCTATGATGTCATATCTACCAGAGACTTTCTCCAGACATTAATTCCTTGGAAATCCATACTCAAAAGACATCTGTAACACTCATCAGAGCTAAAGGCTTACAGCGTGGATTCCTGCTAATAGTCTGCAGGAAGGTCTAGGTTAATGATCCTGCATAGACAATTTTCCCAAGTCAGATAATGTCCTAGTAAAATCTCAACACCCACCTTCCTCAAAGCAGAATCAGGGTACATCATCAAAGAGCCTATCCTAAGTACCCCCAAAACTTCTAGCATTATTAAAGAAAACATATGAAATATTCACGCCCAGGAAGAGGCAGAAATGTTCATTCCCAATTCTAAAGCAGTCTGGTTCAACACACGCACACACACACACCCCCCAAAACTACCATAAACATTCAAGGAAAAGTGCACACCCCAAGAACCTTACGTGAAACCTCACATCAGGAGCGCCTGGGTGGCTCAGCCAGTTAAGCGTCTGACTCTTGGTATCAGTTCAAGTCACGGTCTCTGCGTTGTGAGATCGAGCCCCCGGTCGGGCTCTGCACTCAGCACAGAATCTGCTTGAGGTTCTTTCCCTCTCCCTCTCCCTCCCCCCCTCCCCTCATTCTCTCTCTCACAAATAAATAAAATCTTTAAAACCTCATATCAACGATTCCGCATCAAACATATTACTTTTTTTTTTTTAAAGTCATCCAAACTTAGAAGCAGAGAATCAGTTCGTTACAACTGGAGATCTATGTAGGGCTCCGGAGAAAGTGAGTCACGGAGACACTCTATCTAGACGTTACTTAAGTGTTTACTGGCTCCAGCATCTAAGGTCAGAGAATGACCACCCTTCGAGCACGCAGTTCCCTTGGTGGGGAGGTTTGCGTGAAGTGCAAGGAGCAGAATATAATAATAAAAATTGGAAAAGTTTTTAAAATAATCATAATAGCAAGCATCAAAGACCAGAGAAGGCGAGCAGGCTGTAGAGGGTTGGCTGGACTCAGAAAAGGCTTTGTGGCGTTTTTCTACAAGAAGCCAGAGACCTCAGAGAAAGCCAAGGGCTGGGGCGGTGCCTCCCGGGGCGCCGGTGCACCTTTAAGCGGAGGACATCTGCCAAAGGGGGTGGGGGCCGCTCCTTACGTTCCATGCTCTGGGGTCCACCTGAGGAGTCTCACGAAGCCCAGAAACCCACTGCCTTCTCAGAGACGGTTCGTGGGAGACAGGCTGGGGGCTGTGGGGCTCCTGAGCACCCTTGGGTCTGGAGGAAAAACAATACTCCACATCCTCTTTTGAGTGGACTAAACAACAGATGGCCACTGGCTTCCAGTTTCTACCAGAGGGAAGGAAATCAGAACGCCAGACTGTTATTTGTAGCCTCCCTAGATCTCTACTTTCTAGGCAAAGGCCCAGAAAAAATAAAAATTACCCAGGAGCCCTACTCTGGGGGTGAAAACGAAGACCCTGTCCTCATTTCCCTCACTTTCCAGAAGCCCTGTGCCCCCCCACCCCCCCGGGGGGCCTGACACTCACGCACAAATGTGCCCTCACTCCCCCCGGGGCCCCCACGGCTGGGCGAGTCAGTGACATTCTGCACTTCTTGAGGAGGAGCCGAGTCCCCCCGGGGGTCCGCCTGTCTGGCGCTCATGTTCACGTTTATGTTGATGGATGTTTTCTGATAGATTGGGGGCGAGACAGAGAGCAGGACGGCTGTGAAAATAGCTCCGGACTGAGCTTTCGCTATTTGGATCTGGTCTCCGCGTCACAGCGACCCTCTGAGGTTGGGCTCATCAGGGGCCCATTTTACAGAGGTGGAAACTGAGGCACGGTGAGGTTAAGTCCTGTGCTCCAAGGAGAAAGCAAAGAAGTGGATGAGGTGGGGCTCAGCCCCCGTCCTCGGGCTGCAGAGCCTGCAAAGTCAAGAAGAACAGTGACAGATGCAGTAAGGGAAAGGCGAGGCCCTTTTTCTCATGGAACTTAAAATTAATTGAGAAGACCAGACCAGGAGTTCCCAGATGGCTGTCTGCCCACAGTGCCACAGGGCGCCGGGAAGCTTTTTTCACCAGTTCATGAAGAAATAAGGGGGCGCCTGGGTGGCTCAGTGGGTTAAAGCCTCTGCCTTCGGCTCAGGTCATGTTCTCAGGGTGCTGGGATCGAGCCCCGCATCGGGCTCTCTGCTCTGCGGGGAGCTGGCTTCCTCCTCTCTCTCTCTGCCTGCCTCTCTGCCTACTTGTGATCTCTGTCTGTCAAATAAATAAATAAAATCTTAAAAAAAAAAAAGAAATGAAAATAAGGATAAAAAAATATTCACCACGTAAGCTGTCTTGATATGGTCAAGGCGGCCACGGGTTGTTTTTAGGAAAAAGATCATTATATTTATTTACATGGTACAAAATTCAAGAGACAGTGGGAGCACAGGGGAGCATGACTTCCTGTCAGCTCTGTCCCTCAGTCACCCAGTGCCTCTCTCTGGACACAACAACCTCTAGAAGATTCCGTGGATCAGGATATTTCCTTACATGAAATTCTGTCTTTACTCTCTTGGGTATTCAAATGCCCTTTCATTTATGGAATGATGAAGATGGTTGATGATGGCGTTGTTTGTAATGTCCTGACAAGAGAAAGGAAGAAAGGGGAGGAGGAAGGGAAGAAGGAAGCAGGAGAAGAGGAAAGAGAAAAGCTGTCGGCTCCGTATTCATTTATATATTCTAACTCTAAATATATTTTAACAAGATGACTCAGTGGACATTGTGTGAACTCATGCAGGTAGCTCTGGGCTTGGGTCAGAAATTTGAGTTCTCTGGTCTGTCCCTTCTAAAATGGGTGGTGGCTCCAGACAAGACCCTGCCCCTTGGCCTCTGTGGCTGTCCACAGAGAGACAAAACAGCCTGCGCTTCGGGGGCAGAGAGGGAGGGAGGCAGGAGTCTGGAGAGAGAGGCCCTGCTGGGGCCGGGGGAGACCCAGCTTTGGAAGAAGGCTCAGGACAGAGGACACCCCTGGGAAGCAAAGGGGCAGAAGCGGGAACGCACAGCCCCCAGGGGCAGAGTGAGAGCAGGGGGAATGGGCCTGGGGCAGAAGGCAGGCCCGAGGAGGGGTCCCAGAGCACCGTGCAGAGGGAACAGCACAGCGGACCCACAGGCACCCTGCAAAGCCCTGGAGGGATGGGAACCAGCTTAGAAGGGAAATGAGTCCCCGGAAGTCTGCAAGGGGCTGTTCCCCCCGCAGGGGATGCCTCCTGATGGCTCTTATCGGGTAGCTACTGCTGCTGTCGCCTGCCCCGGGGCCCCTCGGCCCCCACCACCCCTCTTAGGGCTGTTCCAGAGGAGAGCTATCTGGGGGAAGCAGAAGACAACCAGTGAGAGTAAATTTAGTACAATTTAAACAGCAACTTTCTAAGCCCAGCGCTCCAGGCCGAGGGGATTACTCAAGCACAGCAGGACGTGTGCCTTAGTCTACCCAGGAAGCCCCCAGGAAACAGCCTGCCTGGCACCTGCCAGGGTTCCCCAAATTTCTAACAGTGCAAGGAGACATCGGTCACATGCAAAACCAATGAAGAAGGCAGAGCTGTCGTAGCACCTGTGCCGCTGGTCTACGGGCTGCCCTTGGCGGCATTCAGAGCTGGTGGCATTGGAAGCTGACATCCCAGACACAGCCAGCTTGTAGGCTAACCATACCAGTCTAAAACAACACCCCTGGGCCCAGCCCAGCCTCCCTGTCCCCAGACTGCTCTCCCTGCAGCCACAGGCCAACAGGGCCCATGACGTTCCGCAGGGAAAGTTTTCCCAGAGGCCAAGACTGCCGGCTGTGGGGTTGTTAAAACAAAGACCTTAAGTTGCTATGTTGACTGTCATCTTTAAATAAAAACTTAAGCCCAGCAATAAATCCAAAACTGGTCCCAAGGGTTTAATGGGCTAGTGTACAACCGGCCCCCGGGGGGAGAGCCAAGCCTGCCTGGCAGGGTGGGGATTCCCTCCACGGATCGCCCCTCGGTCTGCTCGCAGAGGGAAGACTGTGGCTTCGGCTTTGCTTTCCAGGTGAGCAGCATCACAACTACCACCGACTGTGTGAGTCCTTGTAGGGGGCGAGGGGGTGGACAGACTTCAGTGGCACAAGAATCAACTAAGGCATTTGTTGAAAATGCAGCTTATTCTCCCCCAACCTTGGGTCCCCAAGATGGAATCAGTGGGTCCAGGGTGTGGCCTGGAAAGCTGCATTTTATCCACGGCCTTGGCATCCCCAGTGGGTTCAAGAACATACTTTGGGAAATCCCCTTAAGGAAAACAACGAATTCCACTTTGAACCTTGAAATTAGGGCTTAGGAACTCCAAACTCTGAGCTTGAAGACATGGTCTCCGGTAAGTTTTTGCTGAAAAGCAGGAAAAGCCTATACAATCGAAGGTTCTGGGAGCCAGGACTGAAACTGGGCCTGTATCAGGCGATTGCAGGGCTGGATCCAGCACTTGTGGGGCTGGAAGCTTATACAATTTGGAGAGCCAGTTTAAGGAAAATAATTCAAAGTTACCAAGTAAAAATGCAGGACAGGGTCCCATGGATCACTTGGCAAGCTTCCCAGTACCTCTGCCTCGGGGCCCACATGCCCTTTCTCACTTGACCCCTTCTTTTCGCACTGCTGGATGGTGATGCCCAAAGGGCAGGGCCTCATTTGCCCTTTCCCATCGGTGGGGTACACTTTAAATCTAAAGATCCATTGCTGTTTGGGCTCTCAGCGGCGAGGCACCCAATGCCAAACCATGGTGCTTAGCTACTAATCTTTCTATCTGTCACCTAATCTCATTTGTAAGGCTGAAAAGTGACGACCCTAAAAGAGGTACACTCCACTAGTGTCTCTAAATTGCCCCAATCTTTCTGGGGTACAACCCTCATCCCTATAACACCCCCCAACCAGGGATACCCCCAAATGATGCGAAGCAATGAATACCCAGGCAGAGGTGTTCAGAACAGCTCTGTTTGTAACATGAAAGGGGGGAAACTAACCATTATTCCTCACATATTACATGCCAGGCATTGCACTACAGACCTCGTATGTTGTATATTTAATCCCAAGACTCTATGAAACCCACTTTACAGATGGGAAAACAGATGCAGAGGTGTGCCAGGAAACCAGCTCTCCTAGATAAAAAAAAAAAAAAGCTTGATCTGCAGTCTTTGCCCATTTCCATGGTAAAAGTATCCACCAACAGCCAGTTTCAAGCTGTCTGTGATTTGGCACCCAGTTCTCAAATTTCCCAATAATTTAGCAATTGGCTCAGAGGTCAAGTAACTTGCTCAAGGTCACCGAATGATAGAGTCAAGGTGGGAACCAGGAGCTGAGCTGGAGTCCAGGCTCTGCTTACTGTCCCATAGGCCTGTGAAGAGGCACCAACAGGGAACAGCTAAAAGGAACACCCAAAGGAATCCTTGGACCCACAGACAACCCAGAAAGAAGTACAAGCCCATTGACACCAATAAGAACTCTTTACAATAACCCTGTGAAGTCCTACTTTACTAAGGGTGTCCTGAATATTAAATGCAATGATTTGCATAAGGCAATGGACAGGAAACCAGCTCCATTCAAGGGCTCAAAGAGGGATAGCTGTTTTATTCCCATTCTGCAGAACCTCATTTGCACGCGACACAAAGTTTTTACAACAGTGGAGGTGGGATTTGGTCCCAGAGGGTCTGGTTCACCCGCCCACCCAGTCCCTCCTCTTAACTGCACTGTCCCTCATAAAATAGGATATTTAGTGAAAACAGGACCCACAACATGTTCAGACTCTTAGCACTAAAGCAGGCACCGTCAGAGTGGGAGGTAGCAGAAAAGCCTCTGAACTCCACAGTCAGATCAACCTGAGTTTCAAAGATTCTCCATCCCCCCCTAACTGGTTACCTAACAGCTCCGAGCTTCGGTTCCCTCTTCTGGAAAGTAGCCTTAACAGTACCTGTTTTACAAGGGCGCCCCTAAGGGTGGAGAGAGAACGCAGAACTGGGTGAACAGAGACCTGCGCCCACATTAAGAGCTCAAAGGAGCACAGCCGTAACTGTGAACGAAAAGGGTAAGGCGGTTGGCGTCAAAGGCATGGTCTCATTTTCACCGTGGATTCTCTGTCCTATCAAACCCCTGCAAACTGTGGCTCAGCCTGGTCCATTGTGGCAGCCAGGGCAAGTCCCCGTAATGTCAGCGCTCCCCTGGAGCGAACTACAGACGAGCCTTCTCTCCACCCTGGTGTTCACCCTCCTCCGCGGCCTCACATTTCGGCTCCGCAGCGCAGAAATGAAGGCGCTGGGCAGCCCGGGCCCCGCTGCCAGTCCGATGCTGGGGGTCCAGCCCTGCCACCTCCGGGCGCCTCGCGGGCATCATTCGCACCAACGCCCGCAGCGGAGAGAGACGGAGAACTCCCCAAGGGAAGGGACCCGTGCGACTTTTCGGATCTAGAGCCTACACTCCCTCCAAAGTTTGGGGGTGCATGGGATCTCCTTTCTTCTCCCCAGACCATCACTAAAAAGAAAACTGCTGCTGTTCTTCCTTTTGTCCAAACTTCCTCCCCGCAGCGCCGCTCGGGGCTCTGCGCTCCCGCCGCCGCTGGGACCGCAGGGACGCTGGATGGAGCAACGAGCATTGGCGCGGTCGGCGGGGACCCTCGTCGGGTGGCATCGCCGAGCCGCGCCCGAACACAGGAGGGAGGGAAGGATGCCCGGGACCCTGGGCGGGCAGCGTCGGCCGAGGCGGCTCCTCCGGGCGCCCCGATCCCCAGCCCGCGTGCCGGGGAGCCGCTTACCTGACGGCGGCCGCTTCCTGCTGAGCCGGCTCACGGCGCGGTTAAACATCGCCGCGGTCGCCCCGGAGGAAGGAGGAGCAGCCGGGCGGCTGAGCAGGAGGACGGAGAGGAGGAGGCCGAGGAGGAGGAGCCCGCTCAGCACCGCCCCGGCGCGCCCGCCCCCGCCCCGCCGCCCTCCCCACCGCCAGGCGCCGCGTGGCGCGCTCGGTGCGCCCTGCCCGCCCGCCCCGGCAGGAGCCCAGCATTCCAGCCTCGGGGGCCTGAGTGGCCCAGGGCGGTCGCGAGTGACCAAACGCCGAGTCCCAGCCCCGCGCCCGGGATGGCGTGCGCTGGCCTGGAAGGAGCGCGCGCTGTTGCCTGTGGCTTAGGAGCCCTGCCCGCGCACCCCGGGGGCCCCGCCGCCCAGCGGAGCTCGCCAAAGCCGCCGCCCCGGGCCCCGCCCCGCCCCTCCGGCCCGCCCGGCCGCCCGCCTCGCCGCTCTCCGACCATCCCGGGCTCCCGCCCTCTTCTGCAGCCGCGAGAAACGGGCGCGGCACCGCGCGCGCAGCGCTCTCGGTGGCTCCGTGCGCCTTCGCGAGGCGGCAGGCGGGGGTCCCCTCCCGCTACACGGACTGGGAAGCCGAGGCCTCGAGGTTCTGCAAACCCATGGTGAGGCCCACGGCCTTCGCCTCCTCGCCCCCGGGATCCAGGATCCCCGCGGGCCCCGGCCTGCCCGCCCCGCGACTCCGGGGCTGCCCGGCCCTCCCCTGGCGGCGAAAGCTCGTGGGGCGTCGCCAGGGTCCCGGCCGCCGGGAGCGAGCCGAGCTGCGCTGCGCGGGCGAACTTGGGCACCTTCTCCCCAAGTCCTGGAGGCTCCAGGGGCGGGCTTCGGTGCAGTTCTGCGGGAGCCCTTCGGGTTCCACCGCCGAGAGATGCCTCTGTCCCTCACAGCGACTGGTTGGGGACACTTCTCTAACTTTGGGGACACGTGGTGCGGCTTCCGGCAGGGCCTTTGCTCAACTCTCGGAGTCACTCAGGTCCACTTTGCGCTCCCCCTCTCCCGCCAGCAGTCACCTGCTCGGCCCGCCGCGCCCCCCTCTATCTATTGTCTCATTTCTGAGCAAACCAGCCCCCAAAGGGGTGTCATTAGCCTCATTTCTTGAGCTTTCGGTTTGCGAAGAATTGTCTTTCTGGCGAGTCTTATTTTTCTCCTTGTGTATCCGGCTTTGTCTCCAAATTGGTCTTTATTTTTAGCTGTGCTAATTGCTATTTTTCTAAACCGCTCCCCAGTCGTCGGGCCCTGCCACCCTCCTTTTGCAGTGTTTTCACTAGCTGGCACTTTCTTTTATATCTTCTATTCTGAGCTGCCCATTCTGCTCATTTTTCCTCCCTTGTTCTACCCACCCGCTCAGTCCCAATTCCACCCCATCTCTGGCTTTCCATGGTTGCTTCTCAGTGCTGTCCCTACCCTTGCTCTCTGAAACTCACTTTTCTCCCAGTATTTCAGAGCCTGCTCTCTCCCCTGCTGCCAGGAGAGGTTTTCCTGGCTCCTGAAGATGGTGAAGAGTGCCGGGTTTTGAACTGCGCTGCAGGATGGTCACTATGGGGACCAGGAACAAGCTCAGAACCCAGCTCAAAAGCTCAATTTAAAAACACCTCCTCCTGTCCTGGGCGAACTCTGGGGATGGGCTCCCCACCTGCTTCTACACCCTTGTGACATACTGCAACCACAGGCAGCAGCTGCCCCTGTTGTAGGAGCCGGACTTGGAAACTCAGGCAGAGTCCTGGATCCAAACGAGATCGCTACTTTCCCAAAGCAACGCCAAGGGTGTCTGTGCAGCACATCTCCCCAGAAAACCGCTCTGGAGACCAAATTACAGGTATTCCTAACACAGGAAACCAGGAGACTGGCACAGTGGGGAAGCATCAGGCATAGCTAAATATGCCAGTTGCCAGGTCCACCCCACAGTGTCCTGAAATGCCCTGGTGTGGCCTAAGACATACCCATGAATGCCTCCGGAGCTAAGAAGGCAGCCGGGCTTCTCTAAAATAAGGGGGAAATAGCACAGCTTCAAGCCACTCTCGCAATCTTGTTAGCATATCAGATAGTGAGTTCAAAAATAAAGACCAGGGTCAAGGTTTAATGTACACAGTTTTAAATTTCTGTTTTGGAAGGTTAAGAGACTGTCTCAGTAAAGTTGCTTTAAATATCTAAGTGTCTAAAGACCCAAAAGCCAGTTTTCAACAGGCACTGTGTAAAAGACCAAATATACAAATATAGAGCTTCATGGTTTCTAAAGTTTGCCAAAAGAAAACACACACACACACACACACACACACACACACACACACACACGATTAAGTTCTGCCTGGGGTTTGCATGTGGGCTGACACTGCCCACCACCCGGGCAGCAGCACTTACTCTGTGTGGCTCATCTCAGGCCTTCTCAAATGATGATAACCAACCTGGACAGGAAGAGGACAGGCAGCTTGGCCTCTCCCTACCTCTGTTGATTCCATCTTTTGTTGAAAAATCTGTATTCAGCCTGGCCAGGAGAAAGAGCCTAGGATGTCAGAGGGATCATTGACTTCAAAGTTCAATATTTTTTGTTCTACTCAAAACTTCTAAAAATTACTGAGCTCTGAATATATTATAGAATTTCTAATACTTTATTATATATGTTGTATTTTAGAGTCATTCATAAAGAATATTCTAGCCCAGTGTAAGATAAAGAAGTGGCCTGAGTTGGAGTCAAGAAACCTGGGTACCAGTCCTGGGCATAGAGCAGCCTAGCTGAGTGTCTTCAAACAGCCTCACGGGACTGGACAAGGAAAGGATGCCACTCACATTCTAAGGGTGTGGTGTTTACTAGCAATAAACATGAAAGTCACCTGGCAAGGTGCCCTGCACATGTAAGCTCACAAAAATATACTGGAATCTGAATTACTCTTGCTCCCCCTTACAGTGCTGCTTAAATAAACTTTATCCTATGTACAGTGAGAAGTGGCATTTTTAAAAGAAAATATGAGGAATCTGCAGGGGGTTGGGAACAGTGATGCAACTGACAGGCACAGAGAAAGGAAGCAAGTAAATTGTTACAACCTCTTCAGAAGCCAAGAGAGGCAGGTATGTTAGGATACATTTTTGGCAACATGTATAAAAGCTTTCAAAATGTTTATACCCCCCTGACCAGTGAATACTTCCACAACTAGTAATTTATCCCAAAGAAAGACTAAGAGAGGCAAAGATTTCTGGGTACTGTTGAACATCCTGACTCTTCTTTCATGGGTGCTGTTTATAATTCTATATGTACTCATTAATGGAGTGACTAAGGGACAATATATTCCTATGATGGGATATTTCCAGTTGTAAAAACTGATTTTGTTTTTTCAGGAAACAGATATACAGAAATATTTCAGTGGGCAAGGAGAGGAAATATAGTTGATTTATGTATAGAAATCTTTCAGAAAACTATACCAAAATGTTACTAGCATTTGTATCTAGATGGGATAAGCGGTGGTTTTAATTTTCATTTTTACATTTTCCAGTTTTGCAAAATTTCTATGGTGTTTAATCCACCAATAATCAGTGGTTGGAAACTGGTCAAAATCTCTATGGGGTTTAATCCACCAATATTTAAACCCACATTTTTACAACATGAGTTTTGCTGTCTTTAAACTCTGCATTTTCCATGGAGGGAGCAAGCAGACACCAATGGCCTTTCCCATCTTTGATCTCCCTTGCACTTCAACTCACACATTCATGGCATAGTACAGCCAGAGGTCAGCAAACTACCCTGCAGATCAGGAGACAGGCCTGAGGCGCCTGGGTAGCTCAGTCAGTTAAGCATCTGCCTTCAGCTCAGGCCATGATCCCAGGGTCCTGGGATGGAGCCCCCAAATCGAAGCAGGACCCTGCTTCTCCGTCTCCCTTTTCCTGCTGCCCTCCTCCCCCACCCCCCCAACCCGCTGTGTGCTCTCTCTTTCTGTCAAATAAATAATTTTTTTTTTTTTAAGAAAGAAAAGAAACTGAGGCCCAGAGAACTTTGGAGACAATGTGCTACTAGGTCTCCTGAGAGATTTGAGCCCGTTCTCCACACACACACACACACACACACTCCCTCCGACTCCGGCCTCTTGAACCCCTCTCTTAGTTTTCTTTCTGCCACATTTGCTACCCCCCCCCCTTCCTTCATACAAGTGGGCGCTGCACACTCAGTCTTTGGAGCTCTTCTTTTGCACGCTTACTCCCCTGACCATCTCAAGTCTAAAGCCTTTTGATACCATTTTTTAAAAATAGGCTTTAAAAATTTTTTATTTATTTGACAGCGAGAGAGATCACAAATAGGCAGAGAGGCAGGCAGAGAGAGGAGGAGGAAGCAGGCTCCCTGCTGAGCAGAGAGCCCGATGCGGGGCTTGATCCCAGGACCCTGAGATCATGACCTGAGTGGAAGGCAGAGGATTTAACCCACTGAGCCACCTACGCACCCCAAAAATAGACTTTTTGGGGAGCAGTTTTAGGTTTATAGCAAAATTGAACAGAACATACGGAAGAGTTCCCATGTGCTTCTTGCCCCCCAACATGCACAGCCCCCCACAGCCACCTCCCCCCAGAGGGGTACGTTTGTTACAACTGGTGGACCTATATGACACAACAGTCCCCGAAGTCCCTACGAAATCCCATCTGGACACCGCAGAACACGCTTCCTTCTCCAGCCGGGGCTGGCCGGCCTGCGATCTTCTCCGATGCCTGATGGCACCTTCGGACCGAGCGTGTCGGGAGTGGAGCCTCCGCGGCTGCCCCACGCCGGCCCCCTCCAGCCGCCTCCTCTGTTCCGGGCGGCTCCGCGTCTCGGCTGCTCAGACTAAGAATCTGGGAGTCGTTTCTGATCATTGTTTTCCTCGTACCTCCCATGTCCTCCTTCGAGGCGTCCTGCGGTTGGGACTGAACGCGTTAGTCCGCGCGCTCACGGTTTCCATCCGGCCCACGGCACCACCCGCGGCCTGGCCACGGGCGGCAGCTGCCCACAGGCCCGGCCTCTGCCTCGCGCGGTCTGTGGGAGACCCAGCGCCCGGAGGGGGCACTGACACAAGGGAAGTCTCCGCATATCAACCCTCTGCTCAGACTGCTCTGGGGCCCCGTTGTCCCAGGAGAAAGCCCACAGGATAAAGACGGAGCAGGCCCCACGTGGCCAAGACCTCCAGGCCCCTCTGAACCCCTCTCCGGGTCTTCCTCTGCCCCGCAGCTCATCTGCTCCCACCTCACCCCCTTACCCCGCAAACACCCCCGCAGCTCCGACCTCATGACCTCTGCACTGGCTAGTCCCTCTGTCTGGAACCTGGAACACCCCCCCACCCCCGCGCCCAGTGTGCATGTTACACTCCCTCTGTGGCTTCAGGTCTTTATCCAGAAGTTACTTCGCCCGTGTTTAAGCTGGCAAGCCCACCTCCGGTGCTTCCGCGTCCCCTTTCCTCCATCCCCGCCGTGGGGCTCCGCAGAGCACGTAGCACCTTCTAGCACAGCGCATTCTAGTTGTTATGTTTGCTGTTTCTCCACAGGGGCCCCTGCATTCCCCCTACCTTGCATTCTCCCTGGAGTCCCAGCTCCTGAACGGGGGCCTGTCACACAAGGATCACTCAATGAAATGTGTTGATACCCAAAAGAATCCTTTTTTTTTTTTTTTTTAAGATTTTATTTATTTATTTGTCAGAGATAGAGAAGACAAGCACAGGAAAAGGCAAGCCGGGTGGGGGGGTGGGGGGGTGGAAAGCAGGCTCCCTGCTGAGCAAGGATTGGGATGTGGGACTCAATCCTGGACCCCGGGATCATGACCTGAGCTGAAGGCAGATGCTTAACCACTGAGCCACCCAGGCGACCTGACCTGAGAGAATCCTTACACCCTCTCTCCCAAATCCCCAGTCAGATGACAGAGAAGCTGCTAAACACAAGGTATATTTTTATAGTAAGGTACAAACCCACCTGGACAAGGTGTATGGGAAAGGAGGCAATAATGGAAGAGAGATTTCAACCAAACTGACAGCTGATGGGAATGCAGAAACCATTAACTCAGAAATTCTACTTCTTACTATCCTACACTCAGAAGAAATAAAATAAGTGTCCACACTTGTACCTGAATGTTCATAGCAACATTTTTTTTTTTTAATTTTATTTATCTGAGAGGAGAAAGAGCCTGAGCTGAAGGCAGACGCTCAACTGACCGAGCCACCCAGGCGCCATCATAGCAACATGATGGATAAAAGCCCCAAAGTAGAAACAACCCAAATGCACATCAACTGACAAACGGATAAACTGTGCCATATCCTTACACTAGAGTATTATTTGGCAATAAAAAGGAATGACGTTCTAATGCGTGCTACAACACAGATGAACCAAAAAAAAAAAAACCAAAAAGTGTTGCACTGGGTGAAAGAACCATCACAGAATAGCATGCATCATATAATCCCATTTATATCAAGTCTAAAATAGGCACATTGGTAGAGAAGGAAAAGATCAGTGGTTACCTAAACCCAAAGCAAGGAGAGAGTGGGCAGGGACTGCTGATAAGTACAAGCTTGCTTTGGGGGGATGATGAAAAAGTCCTAAAATTAGATTAGGGTGATGGTTGCACAACTCTGTAAATACAGCAAAAATCATTTAATTGTATGTTCAATTAGGTGAACTCTATGTATACAAATAATATCTCAACAAAATTGTTTAATTTACAAAGATCCAAGACAGATCACATACAAAAGTTCAGAACTTGAACAGTCATCAGACTCCTTGGAAAGCTACTGGAAGATATGCTGCACCAAAGATGGGAGCATTTACTATACGCTCAGCTCCATTCTAAATGCTCTTTGAAAGGCGCTTCTCATTGAGCAAGCACTCAGAGGGGCCTCAATTCTAGACCGTCTCTGCGGGCGGCTAGACCACCAACTAACTGCAAGTCAATTGTAGCTCTTCATGGGTTAAAAAGCACATTCACACATATTTTCATTCAATCTTGACTAACAGGGTGATGGGGAGTTGATAGATGTAGAAACCAGGTCCAGGAGGTCTGGAGAACAGCTCGATGTCCTAGGTCCAGGGGCAAGAGGAGGGTTGGACTTCAGGTCTCTTGGCTTCTAGTGCTCTTTGCACGACTGCCTCCCACCCAGGAAAAAATGATTTTAAAAAATCCCTGTTCCAGGTGTCTACTTTGGAACACTGTACGCGGTGTTCTTTTTAAATGTTAAAGAATCCAGAGTTCTTAACCTGGACCTTCCTTCCAATCTAGATTCAAAAACGTCCTCTGAAAAGCAAACAATAGAAACAACAAAAGTGCGTGGGTGCACGCCTCCACACGCTCATGTAAGGCGTGACCGGACCGTAAGACTGTTCTGGGGTTCCTGAACAATTGCACTGCCAACACACAACCCATTCAGTGTGATCACAGACACCCTGCAGAGGCGACTGGGTAGCCGTCCCTGCTGAGACCTTTTCAAAAACTTCTCCTTTGGGATGTCATATGCTGCTGGGTATTTCTCATCGTGAACACTATCTTGGGGACCTATCTTGCAATTGTGGGAAATGGCCAAAAGCTATGTGGTGAAGACCTGTGGACTGGGGCGTGTTAGAGGACAGTGAGGGGCCAAGGTGCGGACAGGAGACAGAGCTGGAAGATCGCTGCGCAACTGACCAGTGTGCCTTATAGGCCGAGCCCCAAAATGACTTCAAAAGGACCAGAATTTGGGGAAGAGAATTCCAGCTGACCCCTTTTAATGACAAACACATATTTCACATCTTGGATATATGAAATCTGGCATGGTTAAAAGAGATTCACTTTACAAAAGCAGAAAGTTACATTACTAAATTTTGTGGCCATCATACAATATACCTACAAATGTTCCTTACTACTCAATAAAAACAATGGATACTTTGTGAATTAATCAGCCCCATAAGACAGAATTCAATAAAAAAAATTTTTTTTAAATCATTTTAAACCCAAGCCTAATTGATATTTTAAAAATGCAGAAGTTTTAATGATTTTTATTCTGTCTTCTGGTTATTCATCTATGCTTATAAATTAATCTCTAAAACTCTTTAAAATGCTTTTTTAAATCATAAAACCCAACCAAGGTAATTAGAAAGCAATCTTCAAAAGATAGATCACTTGTTAAACTGCTCCCATTTGCAATTTCCTAGTACCTTTTGCCCAGCCACCAAGTTTGACCAAAAAGCTATTTAATAACTGCTTTATATGTGGCTGTAGAAAATACATCAGAAAAGGTAGTAAATATGTAAGAAAACCATCTGACAAAAACTCAGGGACTATAAATCATATTGTTCTTGCTTAAATTTTAGCTCGATGGAAACTTTCTTGAATCACTGCTTTCTAGATAATACATTCACCAAGTTCTCCGGAATTGATGACCGTGTTCTTAGGCTCACAAACTTGGTATTTTTTTTATCAGTGTTACATGTGAATTTTTGCACACTG
Organism: Mustela nivalis; assembly: GCF_964662115.1. Lineage (NCBI taxonomy): Eukaryota > Metazoa > Chordata > Mammalia > Carnivora > Mustelidae > Mustela > Mustela nivalis. The sequence continues at coordinate 175,819,103 of NC_139021.1, forward strand.
GAGGAAAAAAAGCTGAAATAATTTACAAAGCCATAACTCAAGACTTTTAATATATTGGGGTGGAAAAATATGTGTGTGTGTATATAGGTGTGTAAACATGTATGAATATGTATGTGCACGTATGTATGCATATATACATACTTAAATGAGCATGTAGGCAAGCTGAAAAGCAGTGAGGTTTGTTGGCACAGCTGCTAAATGCATTTTTTAAAGTGGTTTTTTTTTTAAGCAATCTCTTACAACCAAAGTGGGTCTCAAACTCGTGACCCTGAGATCAAGCATTTCATACTCTCCCACCTGAGACAGCAACCCACAGCTAAATGCATTTTAGAGACCTCTGTACAGCTTTCATCTCTCAAGGGCAGGCATTAATTCCACACAGAGGTCTGACAATCATCAGACCCAAAGTTTAAGCCCAAAGATCTTTCCATAAGGAGGAGTTACCTGTATGGGGAGGCAAATACCACAAATGTCTGGTTCTTAGCTTCATTAGATAGCCAGGATCGACCAAAAAAACCCAAGAGAACCCATTAACGGTACTTCATTCCATATGCTTCCAGTCATAAATACCAAAACACTTTCTTTAATAACTCTAAGTCCCACACATTTACATAATAGGCTATAAAAGTGCCCTTTTGGCTCCAGTCCATATTTTGAAGGGATTTATAGATACAGGTAAAATTTGTTGCCAGGCATCATTTACAACCTCGCACGATCTTGTCCAGCTGAGGCCAAGTCTGTTCTCAGCCACCACTACCCTCAACCTTTTTTAGTCATGGTCACCAGAGAGTTTTTTCACCCTTAACATAAACAGCAGTAAATTCTCCAAGTGCAAACATACCATTCGTGACTTTACAGGCTAAACAGATACAGGGCAGTTGAGGAATAAAGATTGTTATCTGGTACATTTTGCAGACATTTGGAACTTCCTAGTAATGGACCCACCTTCTTTCTTCAGGTCTAGTGTTTTTGATACATTATATTTTAGATATGGATATATTTTGGATTAAAAATGCCAGATTAAAGCCACCGTAAGGCAATTTAAGAGGAAATTCACTAATAAGCTGGTGACTAGCTGAGATTGTAACTCTTCCTAATGTCAAATGTCTAAATTCTGTCATATAAAACGGGCAGTTAATATAAAGGCAAAGATATGGAAGAATAGTATTTCTCAAGAGGAAAAATATCTAAGAACAGTTCCCTAACAAAAGAAAAGTTGAATAAATTTTGCATGGAGACCCAGATGTGGTAAGCAGTGGACGAACCTGAAAGATAAGTAATAGCCTCAGGCAGGAGTTGTTTTCCGGCTTATTACTTTTAAATGTGATCTATACGATTTAAAAATCATGTACTTCTACTGTGGTGAAAATACACAACATAAAATTTACCATCGCAGCCATTTTTTAAATAAAGATTTTATTTATTTATTTGAGAGAGAAAGTGAGAGAGAACACGAGAGCGGAGAAGGTCAGAGGGAGAAGCAGACTCCCCATGGAGCCAGGAGCCCGATGCGGAACTTGATCCCAGGACTCCGGGATCATGACCTGAGCTGAAGGCAGACACTTAACCAACTGAGCCACCCAGGTGCCCCATCGTGGCTATTTCTAAGTATACAGTTCAGCATAATTGTATATGGTGCCCGTTCCCATGGTTGTGAAACAGATCTCCAGAACAATTAATCCTGCCAATCAGAAACGACAGCCCCTGGTAACCACCATTCTATGATTTGCTTTTTTGAATCTGACTACCTTAGAAACCTCATGTAAGTAGTATCGTTCAGTGTTTGTCTTTTTAAAGTGAGCGGCTTGAGATGCTTGGGTGGCTCAGTGGGGTTAAAGCCTCTGCCTTCAGCTCAGGTCATGATCCCAGAGTACTGGGATTGAGCCCCGCATTGGGCTCTCTGCTCAGCGGGGAGCCTTCTCCCCACTCCCCACTCTCTGCCTGCCTCTCTGCCTGTCAAATAAATAAAATCTTAAAAAAAAAAAAAAAAAAGTAGAGTGGCTTACTTCATTTAGTTAAGATCTTCAAGGTTCATGCAGGTCACAGCGAGTCAGAAGTCCCTGCCATTCCAGGCTGAGAGCTGGCCCATGTGTGGATATATATTCTGTGTCTCCATTCACGCGGTGATGTACATGAGGAGCTTCTCCGTCTTGGTTTTTGTGAACAGCGCAGCTATAAACATAGGTATACAACACTCTCTCCAAAAATCTGCCCTTTTTTGGACATACACCCGGACATAGAATTGCTGGATCTTACAATAATTCTGGGTTTAATTTTCGACAACATTCCATGCTATTTCCCCCAGTGGCCGGACCCTTGTTATATCTCCAGCAGCACACAAGGTTCTACTTTCTCCACGGTGTCACCAACACCTATTAGTTTTGGGGGTGGGGTTCCCTTTACAGTAACACACACACACACACACACAGAGATACTTTTTATATCCATGGAAAAGTTTTTGGTTTCAGTTAAGTTACTGAATGTTGAAAGAACTTGGAAACAGTTGTCCAAAACTTTTCAAATATTTAAAAGTGCACATCATTGATTGAATCATTGTTCCAGGAACTTTTAAAAATTTTAACTTTAAAATCTTTTTGTTAATTCTAGACTTCAACATCTCTTGAACCCCTGCCTTATTCTAGTCCATCGGGAAGATAAGGAAGGACCCATTCACCAGTAAACACAGGAAGGGCTGCCAATGGCAGAGCAGGGCAGAAAGGAAGGTGTTGTCCCGTACTGGCCACCCTCAGGGAATTCCCTCCCAGTCACTGGCAACAGCACCTTCGGGAACAGCGATGGGAGCTCTTAGGAAGAAGGGGACTTGCCTGTTCCCCGGAACAGCTAAGAACTGCGGCTCCCACCACCAGCAGCAGCCTCTTAGGCTGCCAGTGGCCCCCCAGACTTTGGGAGATTCCTAAGCAGCAGGTGGGAGGCACAGCAACTATGTCTTGGAAAATAGAACGGCCTGTACTGCTTCATTTATTCTAACCATCAGACTGCTATTCCAAATGTACACAAGCACCTATTTCTCCCTTCTGTCCGAGTCCTACTTTATTATTTGCCATTAAGCCCTTCGTATTAGTTTACAAATTAACCTCCTATAAATCCATTTATTCACTCAACTATTCATTAAGCACATAGACACCAGGAGTGGTAAATGAGATAAAATCTCTACCCCTGTGGAATTTATAATCTAGTAGAATATCATTAATCAAATAATCACATAAATACATGTCTAGAATCTCAAGGATCATAAAGAAAAAAATACAGGGGTAATGAAAGCAAAAATGAGGAACCCTTAAATTACATGTAGGGCTCAGCCGTTGTCAGAGACTTCTGAGAACAATGATAGGCTGATGTAAACAGCCAGGTAGGTGGTGGTAGATGCACCTTCTAGGTTAAGAAGGTATATGCCAGGGCCCGGAGGTGGGAGGGCTCCGGGCATACAGGAAGTGAAAGACAGGCAGGGCGACTGGAGCCTGGAGCCTGCTAGCAGAGAGGAGGGTGGAGGGGTGGCGGAAGCTGGATGGAGAGGCAGCAGCTGGTCCTGCAGAGCTGGGAAGCCTGTGAAGCACTTGGGATTTCATGCTAAGTGCAATGCGAAGTTACTGAGGCATTTTCAAGATTCATGTTAATAGGAGTTAAAAAAAAAAAATAATAGTGCAACTGTTATTCTAGCTCTAAGATTTGTTATGTGAATAAAGAAAAGTGCAGAACAGTGTATACAACATGTTATCGTTTCTGGAGGAAGGGGAAAATTAACGTTAATATATAAATGGATATCTCTAGAAAAATACCAGAGACCGGTAACACTATGCTTCTTGAAATGGGAACTAGATAGTATGGCTAGGAGAGAGGAGTGGGAGGAAGTTTTTACTGTGTACCTTTTTATCTTTTGAAATAGGTATCATGCTTAAGAATTACCTACATAACAGTAAACTAAATTAAAAATTAAAAAGTCACGCTGGCTGTTGTGACTGGCTGTTCTTAGGAAAGAAGAAAAAAACCCCAAAACTTAGGAAAGATATTAGAACAGTTAAAATAAAAACCGATGTTATCTACTGTTGGCAACGTGGGGATTAAGTGGAATTTTCATACACTGCGTCCAAGTGCAAACTAATGTAACCATTTTGGGAGATGCGGGGCAGCATCTTCTGAAACCCATCAGACACACACGGTAGAAGGCCAAATTTCATCCCTAGATATAGACTCAACAGAAATGAGTACCTCTGTTCCCCAAGACATTTATAAAAATTCATTACAGCACTATACGTAAATACCAAATGGAAAGCCAAATGTTTAATGAAGAGTAGAATGGATAGACTGTGACACCCATTCACACAACACTACAGACAGCATTGAAAACTGGGCATGCAACAACTCAGAGCATTAAGTAAATCAGGTACAAAAGGATATAAACTGCTTAGCTTTGTATTTATATAGTTTGAAAAAAAAGCAAACTGATCCATGGTCACAGAAATCAGGCTACCGGTTATGTCAGGGGAGGAGTGGCGTTAGCCAGAGCAGGCAGGCTTCTGGGCGCTGGCATCATTGTTGCCCGATCTCCTGCCACCGCTTGACGTGTGACGGAGTTCACTTTGTGAATGGAGCTGGGCACACAGGTGTACTCCTCCGCGGAATGCTCGGATACATACTCGTCTATGCGGTAGGAGCTCCTGCAGGGTTGCAGATGAAGGGCGGTGGCCGGACTGGGCGGGCGGTGGGGGAGGACAGGGATGGGTGCAGACAAGAGCTATAAACTGACAGGCTTTTTGTTATTTCCATTTTTGCATTCTGTCACCAGCCTAGTAAGTCTAACAAAATCATCAGCAAATCTAATGTCAAAACAAAGCATTTGCTTGAAAGAGGTAGGAGACTGGGGTGAGATTGTAAGTATCTGTGAGTAAATGGAAGTAATTTCTAGCTATGAATATTTAAAACCTTTCTCTTTGACAGAAGAGCTAGATTCAGAGAACATTTAAGAGTTAACCAAAGAATACAAAGTCTTCAATAAATATTCATCCTTCAGGACTGAAGGGCAAACCAAACTTTAACCAAGACACCATTTTAATTGTGCGCTGCGTGGCAGACACCAGGCCATGAAAGACCAGTACCTGTTCAGGTGACCTGGTTTCCAACACTGTACAAGTCTTTTGTAAGTTGTCTTCTCATCCTCACTTAACCAACAAAGAAACTGCCTTCTGCTCTAACCAGTTTAATCAGTAAATACACTGAGGCACACACTGACTTTAGATCTAGTCTATGTGCTATATATATAATTGCCACTTTAAGAATCTTATCTGTGTCACTTCCCATGGCTATTTCCAGGTTGTCTGTTACACTCCAATGGTGCCTGTCCAGAAACCCAATTCCTGCCTTGCTGATAGCCCCTCTTCCTAAAGAAGTAATCCTCCCCAAGCTATCTGGCCCCACGGCCCAGTTATCACTCACATTCCTGAAAGCGCGCTATGCAGGGGCAGCTATGATTCCTACCTGGTGCACCCCAGGGAATTAGCAGAAGGGGTACATCCTAATCACTTTTCAAAGATGCTTGACAAGCTATAGTGGGTAGCAATTGCAAAGATGATGTACTCCCCCCAAACCATTTTTTTTTTTCTTTTCTGAAAACGTGTGACTATGGCCAACAGGGTCTTCTTCCCTGGACAAGAGTTAGAAGAGGAAAAAAGGAATCCACACCAATTAACTTGATTTCAGATTACCTTCATCCACAACTACAGATCCTCAGAATCTGCATTTTGACAAGCACCCACTTGATTCTGATCAAGTTCTAGTTCAGCAGAACACCAGGTGGTGTTCTGCTTTTTTTTTTTTTTTAAGATTTTTACATTTATTTATTTGACAGACATAGATCACAAGTAGGCAGAGAGAGAGCGAGAAGCAGCCAGCCTCCCTGCTGAGCAGAGAGCCCAATGAGGGGCTCGATCCCAGGATTCTGGGACCATGACCTGAGCCGAAGGTAGAGGCTTTAACCCCCTGAGCCACCCTGGTGCCCGGTGTTCTGCTTTTAAAAGGGAGACTAAAATATGTTTACCTTCACTTCCTCCATCATAGTCATGGCATTCAACATTTACTTAACATCTAGCATGTGCCAAGCACTGATCTGTAAGTCCTAGGCTTTGGGTCATCACCGAAAGAAAATCCCTGCCCCCACAGAGCTTACATTCTAGTGGAGGATGACAGAACCAAAGATACAAAAGTAGCAAAGCAATCTGGAAATGCTGAACATTTTTAAAAATAAAAGGATTCCTGGTTATAATAAACTAAATGTGGATTTTGAATCCTATCTTAATCTCATTTTACTGAAAATGCTCGAAGGCAGTATTTGGAATCACAGCATCTGTCCAACGTTCTAAGAGCCTTCTAGATACATTAATAGATACATGTTATTAAAGGAAACTGGAAAAAAAAAAAAAAAGACCAGGGTCAGTAAATAAGACAAAGGTGTTGGTAATATTTTATTTTCAAGGACCTGCTAAGTGTCCTAGTCTTCCTGGTGATATGTGCATGTCCTCTTAAATTAAGAAACATGAAATAGCAGCACTGAAGCCCTGATCACCAAGGTTTGCTACACCTGCCTGGGGCCGGTCTGTTCCCACATCAGCGACCTTTGCCCCCTTCTTTATCCTCGGCACCACCCCTTTCCAGGTCCAAATTCTCATTAAACAGATAACCAAGGCTGAGCAGGGCCACAGGCTAAAATACAACCTAGTCAAAGGAAACTAACGTTTTTACAAGTTTAGTCTTCTCCAAAAAAAAGCAAACTAAGATTACATGGCCATTCTCAATCTTGTTTAGGTAGGTTAAGATTTATGAATTACTTTTACTTCTGTGAGCAAAAGTAATCATATAAACCCCATACCAAACAATTCAACTCCGAACTCTTACCCAGTAAAATGAACTATGAAAATTTAAAACATATACAACGTATCACCTCTCAGAACAGGCAGCGCTGCATCTGGCTACATACTTCATATGCCCATTTTGTTCAGATGGTTTTGGACTTCTCTTCATTGGTATACCAAAACCCAAGGAAGAAAGAACAGAGGCGAAAAAATCACAGTTGCACAAGTTATGATTTTGAATGGTTTATAGCAGAACCTGGGTTACCTTAAAAATGCAAGTTTCCAGTATCAGCTGGGAATTAGGCTCTTTGCAAATGCTCATCGGTTCACCAGAACGAAGCAGAGTGAAAACAGGAGATCTGCAGGCAAGCTGAGTCCAGCTACAAGACCAAGTGGACAGCTCCATTGCAAGAGCTTACTTCCCACCGGGCTGCTTGCCTGCCCCTCTTCTAACAGCCAGCAGACGGCTCTCCTGCTACATTCGTCTGGTAGACTTTCCAAGCTGACTTCAAAATATTAGAATATGGGGATCACTTTCCCAGTGGAACACTCCAGCAAAACAATGCTTAGTGAATTGCAAAAAACACAACAATCTGAAAAGTTAAAATTCAGTATCTGTATTAAACTGAGTTAGAACATCAAGGAAATCATTTATTTGATACATACCTTTTGTCAGAAACTGTGACTTTCATGGACATTCTTGTTTAAAAACCAAACTGTGAACCCTGTGTGGATTAAGCTCTCTCTTCCCTCAAACAAAATCCTAACGATCAAAAAGTCGATTACCAGTAGCACCCTCTTTTGCCCAAGATTACAAAAAAACCCACAAAAAAACCAACCATATATAATTCCCCACCCCTCCCCTATTTCCTAGATATAAACTGAACTTCTTTCACATTTAGGGTTTAAAAACCAAAAATCATTCTTGCCCCGCAAAGAGATATTTACACAAAGTAATAATTCACCTTGTGAATCAGTTTCTAGCCTCCATACTAACTGTCACAGCAGATCCATTTAAATAGACTGGAGCCCCCATTTCCTATCAACCTGTACTTATTAACACATTTGTTGAAGTTGTAATTATTCACATAATTTCCTTGTTTCAAAATAGAATAGATGGCAATCTAATTCATAGTAACCTATTTGGACACATAAGTAGGACACTTCTCTACTATACACAGCAGAATTTGTATTTAACAAAACCTTCTCATTTGGACCACTTAACAGAAGGCTAAACTGAAGTCTAAATCATTTTGCAGCTTTCCAATGCATACTAAAAATGCAATTTCAAAGTTCAAAATGTTTTAAGCTGAAGTCCAAATGCTGATTTTTAACAAATAGGAAGATTTAATTTGGGCACACCAGCTAGAAAAGTCTCAGGATAAATTCTTTTCCTATTTTTTTGTTTGTTGAGTGCAAACTTTACTCACAGATACTACCAAAGATCAACCTAGCTGTGGTAAAACAACGGGTTTCCATGATCTGGGAACTCTAAATTAATGAAATTTTACTATATTAATATTCAGTAGAGCATACTTTTTTAGAAGGATGCAAATTTCTGCTGTTCCATATCCAGAAATTAAATTTTAATTAAAAAATTTTTTTAATTCAACAAAGCTAATGGACTTTTGACACACAGAACATAGCAACAGATCCTGAATAAATGTTTATTCCACATACCTTACTAATAAAACAAAATTGCTTATTTCATGGCAGCCTGGAAGGAATACTTAAGTAATAAACGACAATAAGAAAAAAACCACTTATCAGACAGTCTAGTCTTTATTGAAAGACTTACTTCAACTGTGGTTTACAGCTTTGGCTTACGTTGGCCAGTCATTTTAGCCTCTCACTGCCAGCAGACATAAAAATCACGTGGGAATGGTATGGGGGAAATACTAATAAAGAGATTATTAGAGCAAAGATGGCAGTCAGAAACATATCACCAAAATAAATCTCGAAATATTAGTAAGAAACATTTTCTCGCATGCCAAAGAATCTCTGCTGTTGTTTTTAATGAACATGGAAAAGGCAACGATTCTTAGGCTTAAATTGATCAAGATAGCACTGACTTCACTTTGTTATAAAATAGACTTGAGTCTGTGTTAGCTTGACAGTTGAATTTTTAAATGGTGCGTTTCATTTGGATAAGTAGCTTTGTATTTTAAAAACCATTTAATATGAAATAACTTCCATTAACTGAGCTGATCATGAAATCTTTGTTTCAGATTGAGACGAAGGACACTTTAGAAATAGGTTTTCTATGGCGCTAGAACTAGCTTGGATCATCTTATGAAATCCTAGAACCACCAGGAAAACACTGCAGCTATAGTTCGCTGCTACCACAGTCAGCTACTTAATCTACTGGCAGACCAAAAAAGGCAAACTGAGAATATTGATATAAAAAAAAAAAAAAAAAAAGTCGTTAGTTGTTCAAGTTTCACATATATTCAAGAAATTTTAAACGAGGAGGCATAATTGATATAATTCGAGTGTTCTCCTTATAAAATATAAAGTAACTTTACCATAACATCCCCCAAAGACACTAGCCATAAACAAAGAAATAAGGGTAACTTTTGTACAGAAGAGGATCACAGAGGACTCCTGTGGTTAAAACTAAAATGCCGTAAAAAAACCTGGCCTGAAGATGAATTTCAGACCCCGCAAATATTCATGTTTAATACATCTGTTTTCCTAAATGGGGGAAGAATAATACCAAAATTATTGTAGTCACCAATTTATAAACCCATCATTATTTTAAAGCTGACTGTTAAGACCTTAGACGTTTAAAAAATAGTGCTTTGTGGGTATTAATTGCATCTTACTCTGGTAAGGGTTTTCTCATTTTGGTGCCCAGGCTTCAAAGCAACATTTCAAATACACTGCCCTAAACATTTGCACCCTCTAGCTGTCAGAATTCGAATACATAGGATTTTTTCTTGTACATTCTTGTTAGGAGAGATATTTGAGGCAGATTTTATCCACATAGCCAGAAAAATACCTCTGAAGCAAACTTCTGTCTTCTCCATCTACCCAAGTGGTTCATTTATAAACTCTGCACACGTACAACTCAGCCTCTGATCAGGCTCGTCATCCCATGCACACTACCCACAAGAAAAAAGTTAAATAAAAATAAAAGTCACAACTCTGTGTACTACCTTAAGCTGAATATCCAATTATAAATTGGTACATCAAACTGTCTAAATAAGATGTTTTAGCAATATTGTTAAAAAAATTCTCGGGCAAAATATATCTAATTTTAAAAAACACCCCAAGATTCTTTTTTTTTTTAAAAACACTTGTACTATACAACTTATAGGAACCCTGGAATAGGTTTACAAGGTTTTAATCAAGGTATTTACATACCAAGTGATGTAAAGGAAAAAAAGAAAAAGAAATCTGATTTCCAATGACATTTTAAAATCTACTAATGCATCAAAGATTTGTATGAAATTAAAATTAAGGCTTTTTCTGTATAGTAATTTGTATAATTTTAATTTTACATAGTAGCCAACCTTGGAAGTGTCAGTCTTAAACATTCTTATCAGTCCACGGCATTCAATGCAGTGGAGTGTGTTAAGTGTTACTTCAAATAATTACATTGCTGCTACTTCTATGGTGAAGCATGCTTTTTAAACACTGTAGTTATTCAATATTTACAATGTATATCATTTAAACTTTATGTAAAAGCACAAGTATGACTGTCTGACTTTAATACAAACACCATACTTGGAATTTCCCCCAAAATGAAATGTAATTTACTACAGTTTTAATAATCAACACTTTTTAAAGGTTTAAAAACATGTCTTTATGTGGACCACCAACATTCGCTCAAGTAACTCAGATAATGCTGTTCCTTATTTAGTTTGTAAAATTCCTTTATCAGTCTGGCTTCAGTTTCTTTAGGCATAAGGTTATTTTCTCCAAAGCGACTCCAAAATCATGCAATTTCTTCTCAGTATCACACTTTTTTCTGCTGACTTCAAATGTGGTCCACCTCAGGGGGAGGGAGGGGAGTATCAAGGTTCAGGATGAACTTATATGTGATTCCCAGTTTTCCACGATCCTCCCTTTTTTTGCTCTTTTAAAAACACAGTGAGCTAAAATACTGAACAGCAAGATAAAAATGGAATAGTATCTAAGAATCAAAATGTATTACCCATTTCTCCTATTATATCAAAATTTGTAGTCAGAATTGTCTTTATTGACTTTATTTTAGTTTTTGTACACAAAGAAAAATCATGTTCATATCCATCATGAACAAAAACTTAAAAAGGCAGAACTAGAAGACATGTGTCCTTCACCAAAGCAAAGCTGTGCTAAAGGTTCCAAACATTTCAATTTTTAAAATAAATATTTTCATTTTCCGATGTCTACTTTCATGTCTTCAGAGTGTCACAGGAAACTGAAGCTATCATGAATTACAATTTTGTTTAGAGTCCCAGCTCACTGTGTTTGGTAACTTGCCATACCATATCCAGCTTGGTTAGGAGGAGGTATTACAGGGGGAGGAGCTTGTCCTTGGGGAGGCTGAGCACCAAATCCACCCATCCAAGCAGCAGAAGGTGATTGACTTGGGGGGGAAAAAAAAAATCTTGAGCAAACACGAAGAAAATATTATCCACCCATTTATACAAAAACAAGCAGAGCCCCATCATAGAATAGACAACAAGAAATCAACACACCCACAACAAAGGGCGAAGAAACAAATGACACGCATCCACACATGTACAATACGTATCCCAACAATAGTCTTAAATTTTTGGTTAACGTAATCACAACACAATGACTTCTCTGAAGAACATTTCAAAACTGATTTTTAAAAAATGAAAAATCACCTACCTATCATGTGTTGCACACATTGTACATCAATATAAGAAATTTAAAAATCACAAAATTCATGTTGGAAAGAGAAGGAAGAAGGAACCAGTAAAAATAAAGATCTGGGCTGGCCTGGGGAGAAACGTGCAAAGGACCAACCTACTCTATGAACAAAGGAAAAAAACGCAAGCTACTTTGTACCACATAAATCTTGTAGACTTCTCCCGCAAGCCAACAGACACAGTCATTAAATTTCTAAACACATCTAGACAAAGACCCTTTCCATGCAAAAATAAATGATAAAATAGATTAGAAATGTAAATGAAATTCTACCAACAGCTTATAGAGACGGTAGAAAGCATCAAACGTTACCACAACCTCACCTTTCACCTAGGTAATAAAAAGCAAATTTTTAGCACTATAAATCACTTTTCGTAAGGTTTCTGTAACACCATGATGAATAGCTTGATGAATTTACTTTAAATAGATTTCCCCCTAGAAAAACACATTTTTTATTTCTTTTGTCAAAACTATATCAGTTTCCACACTGGAAAAACCCAGACAACTTACTCTACTCCAAATCCTTGCTGGTTCCACGGTTGCCCGTATACTCCGTAAGGTGGTACTTGCCACCCGTTTGCCATATACTGTCCATACTGTTGTGGGTTTCCATAAACCTGGCTCCACTGCCCCCACTGACTATAGTCGACCTAGGAAAAAACAAATCACCATTTTAGGAAGTAAGTAAGAAACACAGTATTTGAAGAAAGTGGGAGACAAGGAAGAGAAAAACTAAGTAAGCACCCTTATGTGAATAGGACTCTGTTATTTATCATTGTCTAAGTTTATTGGGGTGGTGACACCTGTGGAAAGAAAGTATTAAGATTCAGTTAATACCGCAAAATAATCACTTTCGAAAAAGCATTAATAAAAATAAACTGAAAGCAGCTATATGCTTTATTTTGTTTATTTTACAGAGTTTCTAAAGCTTTTATGTAGATATGTAAGATGGAAACCTTAAAAAGTGCTGTGAAAAATCGAATTACCTGTTGGAAGTTTTTAGTCATATCAGGAGATTCTTTACCCCAATAGCATTTAACAACATGTCCTTCAATTGTAGTGCCATTCACCGAAACAATGGCATGGGCCGCACTTTCGTGGGTTGAAAATCTAGAAAGGGAAGATATGAGGGTGGTTTGTCTTTTTTTTTTTTTTTTTTTTTTAAGAACTTACACAATAAATAATAGAAACTCATTAGTTTATAACTGTCAACTTGGTGTTTTCCTAAAGTACATTATGCAGGTAGGCTAAAATTCTACATCGCAATGAACTGCTAAAACAACGAAGGCGGATACCCGAGGGGCTCAAATAATGTAACTGAAAAGAACGGGTCAAATAGCAGAGCAACCTGTAGACAGAATTTTACCTGACAAATGAATAGCCTTTCTCTGGAAAAACTCTTATTTCCATAATTTGTCCAAATGGTGAGAAAGTCTGTCTCATAAGCTGATCTGAGAAACAAAAACACATGAATAAAATACTTAAGGCTCATGACGCTGACACTAAGAGGGATAAAGCTCCTCGGAGAAGGGGAGAAGACCACACACTGTACCTGTTAACCCAGAGGCAATTCCTCCACAGTACACAGTACAATTTTTTGGACTTGACTGGTTTACTACATCTTCAAATCTCAACTGCTTAGTGTTATCTATATACAGAAAGAAAACAAAAATGTTGATGATTATACAGTCGTATAAAACTGATTACTGTGTACAAAGATACACCTCATTGAGGGGGAAAAAAGAGAATTTTTTTCTTGATGCCATGATCTGATCTATAGAATCAGCTGGTTCACAGCCCCAACTACATTAATTATCAAAGCCCAATTATTACTAGACAATTAAATTCAAGATGAACTGAGCCTTACAAAGCTAATAAAATTTAAATTTCAAGAAATCAAGACGCTACTTCATGATTTTGTGACATAGCCATAATTTTAACAAAATGCAGTACACGGATCTTACTTTCTTGTGTACTTTTAGGTGCAGGTGGTTTACGTGTGGCCCAGTTAGTTCTGATCTGACGACCACCCAACCACTGACCTCCCATATGCACAATTGCATTTTCTGCATCCTACAGATAAAAAAAGAGAAAGAGCAATTACAAACACAGAAAAGAAAATTGTAGCATATAAGACCAATAAATGAAATAACATGCTGGCACCCCTGAATCCGAATCTTACCAGCACAGGGAATGAATTCAAACAAAACTGAATAACACAAAAATGATACTAACTATCCTTTGGTATCAACTCCAGTGATACATCAAAACTATATTTATTCACAGATTTCAAAATACTAGTACAACATTTAAGCAACAAGTGAAATTGATCATAATTCAAGTATGCAAGAAAAAATTATAACCCCACTCATTACCAAAAAGAGGGAAAGTAAGACTGCCAAAAATATCTGAATTTGATGGCTGACTGAGGTGTAACTTTTACTGAAGAATATATAGAACCTCCCAATACTACAGTCTAAACCACCTAGCCTGAAATCAACATTCTTATAGCAATGGATTATGATTGTGACACAAGATTAATAACTCATTTTAAGACAGAAGACTTCCGCATTAGGATTTAGAATGCTGCCAGTAAAAATGAGTTTATTGCAACTAATGGGAATTTGCAATGAATTTAAGCAAAGAAAGAATACAGTTCCCAGCCTTTATCTTGGTAATCTAAGTTGCTAACACTGGTCTAAAATGCTACCGTTGAAGCCCACTTTATTGTCGGATCTTACAGTTAATACAGATGCTTAAGACATTTTGGTACCTCTTTCTTTTTTTTTTTTTTTTTTTTTTTTTTTTTTTTAATTTATTTTTTATTTTTTGGTACCTCTTTCTTTAAGAATATATGCAAAAAATCAAGATGAATTGTTTTAATTTTCATTTATAAACTTTGCTGTAGTCATTAATATCCTAGCTATAAAAGTATGGATGACCATTTAAAAGTTAAAACTGAGATTTTCATGGTTCAGGCTAAATATTATTTAACTTCCCTCCAAATTCTGAGATGAGTTCATATGTCCTAACCTTGAGTTTGACTTCTAACACATCTTATCTTCACCAATGCATAAATGCAACCGTGATACACTTTCTTACAACCAGCCTATCTTTTTCCAGCTATTTATTTCCAAGAAAACAATTACACTCTACTATTAAAACACACAAAATTACCTAAAAGGTGTTACAGGCAATATCTAAGAATATTCAAGATTCCGATTAACAACTAAATTTTGGATTAAATTTATATTGAGTTGAAAGAACATACCAGTTTGTTATAAAAAGATACAAAACCATAGCCTTTGGATTTTCCAGTTGCCATGTCTTTAACTACTCGGGCATCCCTGTGAAAAGAAGCACAGCTAAATGAGGGAAGTAAGAGTCATCCTCAAAATAAAAACTAAAAGGAACCACACACACTGTATTGTGAGCATTTTTTTAAATAAAATTCCAGTTAGCCCTAATTAACTACTGCCATTCCTGAACTCTCCCTAACGCTTCTTTACCTGTTAGAAAAAAGCAGTAGGACAAAAACATGTAATAAACATGCAACCTAATCAAATAGCCTGCACTTTCTAAACTAAATGCTCAAATTTGAAGATTAATAGGAACAATAGTTTCCTTTTCTAATATTCTATTGGCTAGTGTCCTCTAAGGTTTACTGGTCTATAAATTACTGTAACAATGCTAACTACTTTACCATGCAATCTCTAAATAGTTAAATGTCTTCTGCCTAGTGATACAAAATATATGAAATATTAAAAAATTGAAAAAGAGGTAAAAATAGGAATTAAAAAGGCATACATGGCCTGTTAACAGATTTCTTTATTTTTCTTGGTCAATTCTCTACCATCATTTTGGAGTTTGGGCAGCTGTAAATTTTGAAAAATTGACATTTTCAGAAATTTAAGAAAGGAGAATAAAAAACTAACAACAATGCTAAGCACACCAGTACGAAAACAACAAATTTACACAGAAATTTTAGTGAGTAAGTTAAGATGATTGGAAATATAGAACTCCACTGAATATAGAATGTTAAAATGTAAATACTAAAATATGTATATATAAATAATGTATAATAAGAATAAATAGAAATGAGAAAAAAATCTACAACTGAGTTCCAGTGTGCACAGTTCCTTGCAGTTAGCCTTCAAGATCCTGTCCATTCTTATGAGCAATTCTGCAAAATAACCAGAATGCTATTACTTTTAATTGTGACTTGGACTTTAGAAAAACTGCAGGTCTCAGGTATAAATAAAGATTGAAAAACAGCAACCTGTATTATTTTTTATACTGATTTTTAAAACAGTACTACTTACCACATTTAAAGATTAAAAAGCAAAGCAAATATCAAAATAGAAAATTAAGAATTAAATCTTTCTTTCAAATAAATCTACAGAACAACAAACTGTATACAGAAGAATATTGTTGTTCTTAGGTGAAACATATTCCTTTAAGTAATACTACAACGTTTCATTTAAATCTACAGGAAGTACATAAAATATACGGATTTTAATCAGAAAGATACATTGTAACAGACATTTTATAGAACTTATAAAACCACTTTCAATTTTCCAATATATTTGATTACATAACATACAATGAGATTTGAGCATAAACTTTGTTAAAATCAAACCACATTTGGGCCCTAACTACCAGAATCAAATACCAATAACAAAAAAACATCTACTGATTAATCCCACATTTATGGCTTAGACAACAAAACATTTTAGTATTATAATAGACTACTTTTCAGCTAAAATATCAAAACACATTTATCATTGTAATTAAACATGTACATTTCCAATCTAACCACCATATACCCAAGGATTTACCTACTTTTCCCAATTTATAAACTCTTCCTATAAAATTTAATACACAGTATACATCACATTCACTTTTAGTTAACCACCAAATTTTGAAAACATCTGACAGAGAGTTGGACTTTATAATAAGCTTTACCACCCAAACATCTGCTTCAAAGATAACAAACAGAATCACTTAAAAAATTTTAACATATCATACACAGGATTAGATGAAAAC
Source organism: Mustela nivalis (assembly GCF_964662115.1). NCBI lineage: Eukaryota > Metazoa > Chordata > Mammalia > Carnivora > Mustelidae > Mustela > Mustela nivalis. The sequence goes on from NC_139021.1 coordinate 175,835,893, forward strand.
AAGACCCCAGAACACTGAAATGACATTAACATTTTCAACAACATCTACTAATCAAAACAAAACAAAACAACAAACAAAAAAGTCACACTAACTAGGGAAAGAAAATCTTAATTCCAGTACATGTTAATCATATACAATTTTGCCTATCACTATTGAGTATAGTATTGAGTATGATACTTACGATATTTTACCAAAGGGGGCAAATGCTGATTTGATATCTTCTGTTGTAATTTCTGGACTCAAATCCCCAACAAACACATGGAAGTGATCTGAAATCAAAGCATTTGGTAATCAAATACTTAAAGAGCCAGCTACTAATAAGCCTTTTTCAGGCAACACTAAGGGAAGAAAAACCCTATTTAAGCTGGTAGCGCTGCCAGGATAATTTCAGAACTCTTCCACAGTAAAATGCAGCAGGAGTACTTACTGGAAGTATCTTTTTTCTGGCTACTTGGTGTTGTTGCCCAGTTTACTTTGACCTCCTAAAAATAAAGATTATATTTAATACAATTATTAGGCATGTCATTATGAACCATTAACACTTACCACTTATTACATCATTTATCAAACAGGATAATTTTTGTAAAAACACTAGGCTGAATAAAAGCAAAACCACCACTCGGCAAAGCTGAATATTTGTTTAAAAACTTGCTAAAAAGAACACAAGCTAAAACACACACACACCACACACACACACACACACACACACACACACACGCTAATCTGACAAGCAAAAATAGTGCCATCATTCTATTATCTTACCTTTCCCAAAATTTTTCTCCCATTCATAGCAGCTAATGCAGCAGCTGCATCTCTGTGTTCATAAAATTCCACAAAGCAATATGGGTCATTGCTTGTATGCTGCAAAACAGAAAATCCAACAGAAGAGTTGACCCTTCTGCTATCGGGTTGCTGAGAAGAAAATCCAGGAAAAAACATTACTGACAGCTAGGAATGTACAAGGTGAGATTGCATAAGCTTATGAAAGCCTAACACTTATAAAAATAAGATTTATAGCTACACCTGACTTTGTACCTCAGAATACTGTTATACTCAAGCAGAACCATCAAAGCAGTATAGAATCCTAATTGTCAGTATTAAAGGAAAAAAAAAAATATGGCATTCTAGTAAAATATGTTAAATGTAAAACAGAAGTTTATATTAGGCCAAACAAAACCTTAAGGACCACTCCTTACCACTGCTCTTCTCTCTCCCAACATTATTTTCAAAAGGATGAATTCTATTTACGCCTCATAATCCTTCATAAACTATATCCCATGATAAAAGAAAACACAAAAATGAACCAAGTTTACAAACTCTACTTATGATTGAAACTAGGGTGAGCACTGCACAGGAGGAGAGGAGATTATGTATTCCTTTTCTGGATAAAGAATGAGAATAAGAACAGAAAAATTGTAAATGTTTAACCAGCTACTGAAATGAACTATCAAACTATCCTAATGAACAGGAGATACTATATACTTTGAATTTAGTCTTGAAAGACCAGAAAAACATGCTAGTAATCAAGAAAAGAACTTCTGAATAAATATTCCAGGACAATGCTACAATTTTATGTCACAAAAAAATATAGGAAATCTTTATTAAATATATTCTAACAATATTACACTTGACAGGACTTGGCAAATAGACATTTATAAAGATAATCAGAAAGTACGACCGAAGTTATAGCAACTTTATAATCTAACAACCAAAATGGAAATAAATTTTATATAACTGCAACCTGTATCAAATAGCTACACAACCGTACAAATACATTTTTTTTTTGCATAAGGCTAAACACATCACTGTTCAGTGTAAAATGCCCTAAAACAAAACAAAACAAAAAACTATTTTAAAATGTGGAATTCTAGTTGCACTTACAAGGGGTACAAAATACCAGATAAAATAAAGATCTTTTCAACAACCACTGTTTTTCATTCCAGGAAAGTTTTAGAAGAAAAATCCAAAATAAGACGTCTAAAACAATAGTGGCGAAGCAACCAGAAGGCATTTCCTTGAGGGAAAAAAAGTGTGATCATTAATACTGACAAGAAAACTACGGGCTCTCATACAAAAATCCTACTGTAGCCATGTGAATTCTGTTCGGAAGAGGTAGAGAAAGGAAATGGAGAAAAGAGTCCAAAGAAAAACATGCACTTAAATTCCTCTTGCTAAAGAGTTAACATTTACCAATAATGTTCATTTGTAGAAAAGATTTAAAGGTAAACAGCAACCTAAACTATGCTAGTCAATTTTTCATTTTACATCTATCTCTTCTGCCCTGATTGATGGTCTCTACAGAAAACAATGGTAATTACATCAAGACATACAGAGATCCAATGTAGATCCATAGTAACAAAAGGCTTTAGTAGACTACCTTAACTCATGCAGAATGACTTCAAGTTTACCTAACAGTAACAGGCTAACCCCATTCAATGTATGAACATGCGAATGTACACACACCCACACACACACACTCACTCACATCATAATGCATCTCATTTAAGACACCACTGATTTTTGTCCCAACCCAACCACCAGAGAATTTTTTAGCCTAAAAACTGATAACATAACAGTATACAGAGAAAGCTAGAATCTAAGATAAACAATATTTAAAGTAAAAAATCACAAAACTAAGGAAAAAAAGCATTTTTCATGTACTGAAGTGGAACTTATGGAAAGGAAAATAAAGACCTAGATAGTCTGTACTAGAGTTCACGCTCTTAGGAAGCTTCCCATTTATGCCAAGGGACACTCTAAAAAGCAACCATGTCCTTACCTTAGTAAGTACTGTCACCAATTTTTGTTGGATGACATAAATGTCAAGACAGAGAAATACGAGATTTTGCAGCTATATACAAGTGTGAATGTAGGAGTTGTAGAATATGGATGAATTAATTCACTTCAAATTCATTTCAAATCCTTCTCCCCACAAATGGCTGACTGTGCACACAAGTTTTAAAAAGAATACTATTAAAATAAATATTTATCAAATGTTTCTCAAAAACTTTCTAGAAAACTTCACTTTCTCACAACCCATTCTCTCCTAAACCTACTCCAGCTGGCTTCCTACCCACTGAAAATTTGTGTTGAGCTCACCAGTGACCCCTCTGCCACCTCTGTGATCTTTTTCCTGTCCTCACCTTGACTCTGAAGCAGAATTCAAAACAGCTAATGACTCCTCCTCCTTTAAATATTCCATTTTAGATTCCACACAGCCTCTTCATTTTCTGGTTTTCTCACTTGAGGATCTTCCAGAAGGCAGCTCTTCCCTCTTTATTCAAACTCTAAACATCACCCTAAGTGATGAAATGCTCCAGGGCTTAGACCTAGACCACCCTATTTCTATCAGCACTCTCTTTAGATCAAGAAACTAGATCTTATCTAGTCTCATAGTCTAAATACCACCGCAGGCTGGTATCATCACACTGTCTCTCGGTTTATCCAACTACTCACATATAATGTTCCTTCAGATGTCTAATGGACACCTTCAGTTTAACACTGCCAAAACAGAACTCCTGATTCCCACCATTCTCCCCATCCATCCTACACCTCCCTTGGTCATGCCCATCTGAGCAAGTAAGTAGTATCAAGCATCTACACAACTACAAACAAGACTCTTTCAAAATGTCTTTCCTAATGTCCTCCTTTCCCTTATGGCCTCCAGCCAATCCAGTCCTCCTGATTCCAACTCTAAATTATATTTCAAACTTATCTCTACACCTACCCATCTAAAAAACAAGCCCCCATCATCTCTTACCTAGACTAGTAAATTAAGCCCAACTTTCCCTCCTTCCACTCCTGCCCCCTTCAACCCATTCTACGTGACAGTCTCCAAATAATCTTAAAAATGCAAATGAGCGCCTCATTACTCCACTTAAAACTCGACCACAAACAAAATAAAATCCAATCTCTGTGTCATGGCGCACACTTCCCTAGGTGATTCTGAACTCTGCCTGCCTGCCTCTTTACACTCATTTTCCACCACATCCCTCTACTCCCCAGACTCCAGCCATCCTGCTCTTTGGTTCCATGAATTCACCAAGCTCATTACCAATTCACAACCTTTGTATCTGCCATTCCCTCTGCCTCCAACTCTTAACTTAGATGGCACTATCTTGTTATTCCTGTCTCAGATCAAAGAGGTGACATCTTCCTTCACCACCTAGCCTACAAAAACACCAACCCTCCAACCCCCCTCACAGAACTGCTTTATTCTCTCCACAGCTTTTATCCCTACCTGCAATGACCTTGTTTACTTGTTTGTTAACAATGTTCTCAATAGTATGTAAAACTCACGGGAGTCTCCTCCCTTTTGCTCTCCACTATAGCCCCAGCGCTCTGAGCACAAAGTAAATTTTTGATGAAAGAAAGAATGAATGAATGAGTAATCAAAGACAGGAAGGAAAGATGAGGTACTGGAACAGCGTAAGGACGATTATTAGTTAGGAAAGACAATCAAAAGGCCAATTTGCTTTACGGGTTTTTCATAGTTCCCCTCCCAGGGTATAACACAAACTCCTTAACATAGCTTCGGGCCCCTGCCGAACACTCTTGCCTCACCTCCTGGCACCTTTTATGACTAACCCATTCAAAACACCAACCACGCTACAGTCTCTACCTTCCCACTTACTCTCATGAGCACCACACTGGACCAACATTCTTCTCTCCCACGGAATCCCTTCTTCCTCGGATCCCACGGCCATCCTTCAGTTTCAGCCTAGACACTGACTCCTCCAATAAAGCCTCCCGGACCCAAGACTGTACTGGACCCCAGTGCTCCCACAGCACTTGGTGCTGCCTGCTGCCACAGCATTTCTCATCCTCTGTCATTAGTGCCTGGTAACTACTCTGTCTCCTTCATCAGGTTGTAAAATTGTACAGTGCTAAGAACTGTCTTATTCAGCAGCGAATCTCTAGCACTTAACGGTACGGCTGGTAGACAGTAAACAGTCTAAGAAGTGTGCGGGAGAATCAAGAGAAAGGAAGAAGAGCACAAACTGAAACACACCTTTGGGCACTGCTATACACAATCTTAACCAGGAGAGTATAAAAAGGAAGTTTTCTTTGCAAAAAGGAAAATAAAACGATCACCCTAACAGTCTGTGTAAAGCTGCTGTCATTAGTACTCACTAGCGATACGCGAGGGACACGGTGCTACACTGTGCACGGAAGAACCTGCCGTTCTTTTACTACACCGCTTCCGAAACTTTAAATGTGTATCACCTGAATCAGGAACATTCTTACTGGAATTGTATGAAACATTATCTAGCTTCTCAGCACTCTTGAGATAAGTGCTAACAATTTTTTACAAGCAGAATCACTTGAATGTAACGATACCCTGAAGAATGACCATATGAGAGTAACGGCACACAAACTTTGTCCTTTCGAATGAAACTCCATTCTAAACCTCCTTTATCTGCCAGATCCAAGTAGTAAGTCAACACAACAAACATGAATCTCTCCATCAGAATAACTTGAGGCTTAAAATGATATTTTAAAATGATACTCATCAACTCATGGATGTCAACATTAAATATCACGCTGTCCGCACATGGAACTGAGAGATCTTACCTCTGTTATCATTTTACAGCTTTTACAGGGTCCGATCTGACTGAATAACTGAAGGATAAGGACTTCTGTCACATCTCTGGAGAGGTTACCTACGTATCTGTTCAAGGAAAAAAAGAATACATTATCAGCAATTTCCCTTCAGCTCTGGCTCTAATGCATTATCACTTAATACCTTTTATTTCATTTTAACTTCCTCTGTCTTCAATAAAATTTTTTCCAATTAAGTCTAGTCCTATGAAAGTAAGATTAACCCTCATTTAGAAAAGCAGCCCAAGTGTTCTAAGGTACTAAATTAGGCCACTAAAGTATCACTTCAAACATTTTCTAAAGAAATCAATATGACCTTGCATACCCCAAAAGCATTATTATTCTGTATCCTACATATCACTCTCATTTTATTTATTAGAATAAAAATAATAAAAAAATTTAAACCAGTCTCCACATAACTACAATTTCTGGATGTAAAACACAATTCAAAATAATGTGTGTACGTGTGTCTCTCTCTCTCTCACACACACACACACAAATATCACCAAAAATACTGATTAATTATAACACCTGATCAATAAAGAGGCATTAGACATAAGGTGAGTTTATCTTAGACCTCCAATAAAAACAATTACATGAACAAAGACCAGAATTAGAGTAAAGTTAGCAAAACACAGAGATTAGAAGGTGTTGTTTTGTCTTGCTAAACAAGATTTTTCGATGACGTATCTTCATTGTTTTAGGAAAGCAGGACAAAATGATAAAATTTCCTAGTCTAAAATATATGAGAGCAACAAAATACATTGTTATATAGATAAAAAAGCAAATATAAAGATTTTTTCAGAAATTCAGAGGAAATTTAAGACATGTAGGTATACTTTTCACTATGCCTATTTAAAGAGCTGGGATTTTTTTTTAATTACATATTGAATATACGTATCCTGTATTAAAAAATTCAGAATACAGTTAAAAGAACTCAGAAAAAAATACCACCACACCCTGAAATGACCACCTGGTTTCTCTTGTGGCATGGATTTAATATTAATTTAGCTTAATAATTTGCTGAACTTTTAAGTCTTTCTGGTACTCGGTGTATAAATCCTAAAACTCACATTTGTTGTGAATAACCTAATGACCCAAACAATATTTAATTTATAAAGTTTAACATAGCTTCTCCTGGAAATTAAAAAGATTTGTTTTATTTTCCTAATGATAATATGTAACATCTGGAAACTGAGTACTGAGACCAAAATAAGCCTTGCATCTATGGTTACCATATTAAATACATAACTGCTTTAAGCTGGAACATTCCAAAAGGGAAAAATAAACCAAGAAAGGTAAAGTGTAAAAAAAAATTATATGATTAATAATGAGTAGCAATTTCCCCATTCAGGTAAGAATTTCACTACAATGGGTACTAGTATCTACATTGTACTAAAATTGAACCACAAGTCCGATGTTACTTAACCACTAAACCAGTGACAAACAGCTTTAGGTCTACTATCCCATCTTTTTCTTATAATTAAAGTAGAGCAGACCCATTGGTAGGCCATGGAATGACACACTTTTTCCAGCAGTAGCAAAAGGTTATAGGATCATAAGCTCGCCAGACAACTGCCTGTCCCTTTTTAACTCAGAGGGATTTGTGAGCCTGTATCCATGGAATAATTTCTTTTTGTACAAGGTAGAACTATCTATAAAGTAAATGAATAAGTGACCTTGGTCTCCTAAATGTTATATTCATTTAGTCTAAAGTGCTAGTTAGTCAATTTCTAAGAGAAAAAAAGAGGAATGGATAAAACTGATTTTCACATATTGTCATTAATAACAAAGTTAAAATACATCACCAGTTTTATATCATGAAATTTAAGTAAACTAAATAGTTTTAAATTTGCATTACTGCTTAAATACTGATTTGTTCAGAAAAAAGCTGCATGGGCATTAGTTACTTTCCACACCTAACAGACACAATTAAAGCTCTTACAGTTTAATAGGATTTTTATTTCAAGTCAATCTTTTCAGAGTAAGCTACAAATTTTGAAGAATTTCTACAAGCATGTTTCGATATAGTAATTTACACTTCAAGCACCGATGCCAAAGAGCAAAATGATAATCTAAGTTTAGAATGTCATGAAATACAAAAATCCAGGTTAAGGTTTCCTATTTTTTAAGTATCTCCTCTAAAAGTTCAGTGGGAAAGCAGCAAACTAAATTCCAAAACTAATATAAAAAAGGTTTTCCATAACAACACGCAGAACATCTTAATTTACCAGACTGAAAGGGATGTAATTCACCATATAATTTCACCTAAAATTTTACCCAAATCTGACTGCCTTTTCCTTTACTCAAGTTCTGTAATTCATTCATTTGCATATACCTTCATCCTTCATAATGTTCAACAGAGAAACTCCTTATAGCTTTTAAAATACTGTATGACACAGCTTAAGTACCTTACATTACCATAAAATTATGTCCCCAAATAAATACTAACAAAAATATTTAAGGCAGACGTTCAACACCTGACCTGGAAAGAATATCATCTCTTGGCAGTACACTGAAGTTTATTTTCTCTTTCTAAATTATAGTTTCCACACTTCACTCTTTCTCTTGTGAAGCAGTCAATATATTCTAAAATTCCAAGTATTTAAGTATAAAATTTGTACTTGAAGAACATACAAAATAATAGAAAAAGACAAATGGCTCAAATTCTTATATTAAAAGATGAATTCAAAGAGTAAACACTTAAATTCTAAAACAATTTTTTACTCGAGGAAAAAAAAAGGCATACCTTAGGTCTATTTTGTCTTCTATGAACAGGAACTGTAGGAACTAAAGCATTAAAAATGGGAAATCGTGCTTTTATCCCTAACGTAAGGGTTAAAATCCAATTTGAGACTAGAAACTTGGCAGTTTCACAGTAGGCAAAAGTTCACATTGCCAAACTACTTCCTATGTCCAACTGGGCAGAATTTTAAGTTAAGAACATCATGCCTTTCAGAAGGCTAACCAAGCTTTTTCAACACTGAATGTGCTCTCACTCTGAAAAGAGTAGCCCTATCAAGGTTGAAATTAATTCATGCACTTTTACACAAGACACTATAGCTAAATTTCCATGAAAGTAACATTTTTACTTTTGTTCTTGACAAGCTCCTATGTTAGAAGAGATTTTGTAACAATATCCTTCAATGGGCCTCTAATGAACTGATCAATTTGTCAGTATTTCATTTTAGGAAGGAGGCAAGGTAGAGGAAAGATACAGGGTGAGTACAAGTGAACTGACCACCTACATAAGGGATATAGACACACACATTTTAAAGAAACAATATGATTAAGTTGGCCGAGGTGCTTAATTACAGCCATAATACAGCAAAATCCATCATATAGCTCATCAATTTTATAACAGGATCTAATAGTTTCTTCTGTTACTGCCCTCAGATGTTCAGATTATATTCTAAATCACTGCTTTATTTCTTCCTTTTGACAGCCTCTATCAGAAAGAAAGAACAGCCTTAAAGGATGGCACTGCATACCATGGTGTAATCCCAGATCCACAATTCCTACTCATTTTGAGGCATGAGATAAATGAAGTTAATTAAACTACAATAGAACACCACTGTAATTTAATGTTGTGTTATAGATTCAGATATACCATGCATCAAATCTGTGCACTCAAAAGCTACCCACAAGTCCGAAATGTGGGTCCCACAAGGTCGGTGTCAGGCAGTTTATTTCCAACACCAGATTACACAGCATGATCTCGTTTGTTTTTTTAGATCACAAGTTATCAAATACATATTACCCCAAAATAAATGTCAAATAAGAACAAAGAACATCAGAAAACAGACCTTTAAAGGATAAATAAACTTTAGGCTCAACATCAAAGCAATTCTATACCACTTTAAATACCATCAAATAAATTAGTAATACTGTAGGTAATGAATATTTAAAGACCTACCTAGGCTATAAACACCATATTGTTTTCTGATGATAGAACCATATGTCTTAGCTTGTGTGTGTCTGCAGGAAAAAAACCTCACTAGTAACACACAGGCATTTTAAGGAAACAGTTTAAGATAAGCTTTGTTAAGAGTACATTCTTTTAAAATATACTGGCCACGTGAAAACCTAACCCACAGATCACAATGTAAAATAAAAGGATCTCCATAAACCAACAAAATAAAACCCTACTAGATGTCAACCTCTAAAGTTCACGTTCAAAGTTTTTGTTATGTTACTTAGACCTAAGAGAAGTCTTTGAGGGGAATTAGGTAAAATGAAAGCTTAGAAAAAACTATACTGTGCATTATTTTTATTAAAATCTGACCAAGAAATCCCAATTCTGAAACATTTGCTTTTATCTCAAAATTCCACATTTGAAGGTTTTAAAAAATATATATACAAATCAACAGACCACACCATGTATGACACGGTCATGTCAGTTCATAATTTTACATTAATCAGGACTTTAAAAAAAAACAAAACCAAACTTAATATTAATTCAATGAAAAGAAGTATAATCATTGTAAAATATTTGAGTACCTCTTGTGTTCCAGGCAGTGAACTAAGTGCTGCAGGGTTAAGACCTAGGAAGATGTAGCAGTCCTTGTCTAAAAAAAAACCCTTCCCATAGAGAAGAGTGGGAGAAGGAAAAAGGAAGACAGAATAGTAAAAATGTACTGACATACAGGTACAACTAAGCTCAAGATGTTTCTTTACTCACATGTATGCATGTCACATAATCTTAGACAACTGTAAACATAGACGACTTAAGTGTGTTTCAGAGAAAGAACAGGAGATTGGAGAAAGGAGAGGTTAAGAAATAAGCAACAAAGTTAGCTCATTAGTCTACTTAAGAAGGGTCCAAGATCTGATGGAGATGAAGATAAGGCAAATGCAAAGATAGTTATAAGAATTAAAGGTAGTGAAATGGCATATTATTCAGCCCAACAAAACCAGGAATTTCTCTTCTTAAGGAACAGACAGATACAGTTAATGAGAAAGGTACCATGAGAATTTACCAATTATTCAGTAGCTATTATGATGCAATGATGACATTTCAGGTGTTTCAATACAATGTAACTTTTAATATACACTAGCTAGCACGAAATTCAACTTTCCCAGATGCTTTCATCAAAGCACATGTGGCTAACTACCCAGCCTTGGCTTCAACAGATCTTAAAGGGCAAATTTCAAATTATCCCAATTCTCTCTTTTCTGGGGAAAAGTAAGCAATGGGAGACAGCACAAAATAAAAACATACATGTTCTCCGGAACAGACTTTTTGCTGAAGCATTTGATGTGCTTAAATTCGCCTCAAATTCTCAAAACAGGATGGCAATTACTTTAGTTCAGAAAAATAGGAATAGAAGAGTGCAAGCCCACCCCAACCCCCCCCCAAATGAAACAAAAAAGCCAAACCATTGTAAATAGGAATCTATCTTCTTTACCCAATGGACTTTCTTTGGCAGAAGAGATGAGAACCTAGTCAAACTTCCTGAGTATCCACCCACCTTCATCTATTCCCCCAAAGTAATTTCCCCAACAGAGAGCAGAGCCAAGTGGACTATGATCATATCAATATCAGGCAGAGGCAAGAGAAAACAAAGCAGTGATCTGACTCCTGGTACTCGAGGTAGGTGCGCTGAGCTTCCAGAGGCTAGGAAAACCGAAGGTAGCCAACATTTGATTAGCAATTACTCCGATTTTTTTTTTTTTTTTAATGCAGGAAAAAGAAAGGAGTGCCACACTATCCGGAAAGGACAAATGCTGAGTCATCACTCTTCATTAGAAAAGAAAGGAAAACTCGAATAAGCGGTTGGAAGATGAAATTCATTCATTAGATCAGGCTTCAGGTAAAAACAAAACAAAACAAAAAAACAGCAAGATAAAAGAAAAGGCGCTCAGAAGACACACATCGAATAGTGGCTAGACATCACTTGATCCAATTCTGAAGGTCTCAAAGCGCACACAGATTAGGAGGAGGTAACACCAAAAGAGCAAAAGCAGTTTAACAACTGGTTGTCAGTTTAGCGTAGGTAGTGCTCAAAGTAAACTTCCAAGAAGGGAAAGATGCTCCCGCGGCAAGAGGCATCCCTTTTGCACTTCAAAAGTAGCGGGCGCTTGGCGAGTATCTGACAGCGTGGGCGGGGGCACGTGGGGCAGAAAGAGAGAAGGGGGTTGAGTGGAGTCAGAGTGTCCAGTTTCCTCGGAGAGCTTAGCTTGGGAGAAGAGCCGGGAGCGATGGAGCTGGGGGACGTGCAGGGCGAGAGCGCTAATTCCTCGGGGCCCGCGGGGCACGAGGCTGCGGTCCCACCCCCGGTCCCACCCCCACCCAGGCCCTGCCCCCGTGGGGACCGGCAGCTCCCGGCCCAGTCCAGGGCCCCCACAGCAGAGGGGGAGCAGGAGCTCTCCCGGGCCTGACAGCCACAGCCGTGCAGAAACCCGGCCTAGGAGAGGTGTGCAAAGAAGGGCGCGAGAGGAAGAGGTCGAAACCAACCCCAGACCCCAGGAAGTGACTGGGGGAAGGGAGGGCTTCCTTCCCAAGGAAAAGGGGACAGAAGAGGAATGCACTTCGCGTCCGCGCCACCCCGGCCAGGGAGCCGCCGTAAGTCCCAGCTTCGGCCCCACTCTCCTGCTCCCTCCCTCAGCGTCCCGCGGTGCCCGGGCCTCTCGGCGCCTGGCAACCCCCGTCTCGGGTACTCACAGAGTCCGGGGCTGCCCGTCGTCTTCCATCATGGTGGGTGCGACGGAGCGATCCCGGGACAAGGGGGAGGGCAGGGCTGGGGAGGGGAGGGGGTGGGGAGGAAGGGGAGGGGGGCTCCGGGCACTGGCTGGGGACAGAGGAAAAGCCACCGAACCCTGCTCTCGGGCTCTCTCCCCCCAGCCCGCTCCGGACACTGCGCTCCAACCAGGAGGAGCAGGAGGAGGAGGAGGATGAACAAAATGGCCACCGCCACCAGCCAGGCAGGAAACGGGGCAGAGCGCAGGCGCGGCCCGCCAGGTCACCGCTCAGGCCAGCCGCGACGGCCTGTAAAGGGAATAACTGAGTGTGGGGGGAAAACAGGCCGCTAAGGAAACCCTGTGCCCAGTCCCGACGAATCACGTCTTCGCTGAGTGCCTGCTGGCCGGCTGAAGCCCAGCCAGCTCTAGAAGAGATCGAGTGAAAAGGGAACCGCCGTGCAGCTGAAGGTTCTGGGAATTGTGGTCCTGGAAATGAGAGAGGGAAACACTTCTCCAGAGGATTTCTGGGAACTGTAGTCCAGAGGGGAAGGCCGGTGCCCGCGGCGCGCTGGGTCGCGAAGAAGAGACTTCTGGGTAGTGTAGTCATACGTGAGGACGTGCGGCGACCAGGAAGTCGGCGTGCTAGAAGAAGAGGGAGACAATAAAAGCGACGTTAAGGCGGGGAGACGGGAATGGGAAAAAACGCTTGCGGGGAAGTAAACTACAAATCCCAGAGTGCCTCGCGCTGGGGGCTGTCCTAGCCCTGCTACGAGCATTTTACGGCTCTTCAGTGGGCGCAGCTTGTGCTACGGCTCCGCCTTCGTCCAGCCTGAGAGCGGTTTCTTTAACTGCGTCTGGATTCGTGCTTTGGCTCCGCGTGTTGTCCGAGCCTGCCGGCCTTTTTAGCCGTCCTCTGTTCATCAAAACAGCCGACCCTGGTCATCAACCGCCGACCCGCGCGACGTGCTGGAGGGGCTGTGGTGGACGTCGGGTCGGGGCTGAGCTGGGAACTGCGCTCTCTGGGTCCCCTCGGGCTTCCTAAGGTCCGGCCGTGTCTTTGGGGCGTGTTTTCCCGCAATAGGTATTCCTGGCCTAGGCAGGCTGTTTGTAGATTGCTTTATAAGTTTCAAAGGTTCCCCCATCCGTCATCTCGTCGGATAAGGTGGTGAGTAGAGCGCTCTACTTATCCGTTAAAATGACTCATCGAGTCCGTGTAAGGTGCAGTGATAATGCCCTCAAACCCCTTACTTAATTCTTGGAGTGGGAAAAAAAAAAAAATCATTGGGCAGAGACGTGCACAGACTTAAGGTTGTGTTTGCAGATACCCATCATGTAGACGGGAGATGAAGTCTTGCTTGAGAGGAGGGAGCCATTTTCAAACTGCTGTAGGCCTGTAGGATGTTTTTTTGTTTTCTTAAAGATTTAATTTATTTGTCACAGAGAGGTCACAAGTAGGCAGAGAGGCAGGCAGAGAGAGGGGGAAAGCAGGCTCCCTGCTGAGCAGAGAGCCCGATGTGGGGCTCGATTCTAGGACGCTGGGATCGTGACCTGAGCCGAAGGCAGAGGCTTTAACCCACTGAGCCACCCAGGTGCCACGGGTGGTATATTTTTGTTTTTGTTTTCCCACAACCGTCCACGGTACGCTTATGTCCCCTCTCCCCACCACCTGTAGGAGAATGTTAGTGAATTTGTACCCGTTCCTAGTGAAAGGTGCTGATAAAGATTTCTTAGCTTGTTGCCCAACCTTAAAGGTCCCAGTTAAACAGCGCCTTAAGAGTTGGCTTTGCCAACAGTTACTGAGGTCGAGGGGGATTTGAACCTGGAAAGCTTCATAGACTCGATGGCAAGGAAGTTGAACTCCTAACTTAGTCAGTGGGAATAGCAAAGGGCGTAGAGACCAGGATCCAGGGTTAAAGTATATAGTTATTTGGGGAGGGAGAAGAGAGGAAGTCATGGTGTAGGGGTCTTGAGAGCTGAGAGAGGTGGGCTTAAAGAATTGTGTTGTGAAGGATTTTTTGTTTGGGGTTTTTTGCTTTTATTGGACCTAGGTGTAGAACTGGATTTATCATAATCCACCTAATCCTTGATCCATGCCTGCCCCATTGTATTAGTTTCCTATTACTGCTGTGACAAACTTAGAGCCTTAAAATAATAGGAATTATTTATCTTAGAATTCTGGAGGTCAGAAGTCCAAAATCGGTTTCAGGAGCCTAACATCAAGGTATTGGCAGGGCTGGTTCATCCTGAAGTCTAGGGAAGGAATGGGTTCCTTGCCTTTTCCAGCTTTTAGAGGCTGCCAGCATTCCTTTTATTTAGGCCTTATCCACCATCTTCAGAAACAGCATAGCAACTTCTTTCCTCTCTGACCTCTGCTTCTATCCTGACACCTCTTTCTGACTGATCTTCCTCCCTCCCTCTCTCACCTGCAAGGACCCTTTGTGATTACACTGGGCCCAGGATAATCTCCCCAACTCAACACCTTTAATCACATCAGCAAAGTCCACGTTTTCCCCCCTGAAATACATTTACTGATTCTGAGGATTAGGATTTAGGCAACTTTGCTAGGCCATTTTTCAGCCAACGACACACAACCCACCTTTATTAATTTAGTTGCTTTCAGTGTAATAATAGCTGTGAACTCTCCACCCTAAAAAAAAAGTGACAACAACTTACAACCAAACTGTGGTTTGCCTCCCTCACCCCCACACTAAGTGATCCTCTTGGATCTCCTCTCATGGGGTGAAAATAATCACCAATCTTCACCATTTCTTGTCCTCCTTTTTATTCCATGTATGTATTTATTTTTTTTTTTTAATTTTTATTTATTTGACAGAGAGAGAGAAATCACAAGTAGGCAGAGAGGCAGGCAGAGAGAGAGAGGGGGGAGGAAGCAGGCTCCCTGCAGACCAGAGAGCCCGACATGGGGCTCGATCCCAGGACCCTGGGATCATGACCCGAGCCGAAGGCAGAGGCCTTAACCCACTGAGCCACCCAGGTACCCCTCCATGTATGTATTTAAACGGAATACAACTATATACAGAGACTGTTGTGTCTGTGTATACAACATATTTTTAATTGTTTTAAATATAATAAAAAAGAGTATGCTCCCCCCCCCCAGAGTATGCCCACTACACACCTATTAGAATAGCTAAACTCCAAAAAAAAAAAAAAAAAGAATAGCTGAACTCCAGAACACTGACAACACCAAATGCTGGCAAGGATGCAGGGCAATGGGCACTCTCATTCATTGCTGATGGGAGTGCAAAATGGTACAACCACCTTCAAAGACATTTTGGCAGGTTTTTTTTTACAAAGCTAAACATAGGTCCTAGGTATTTACCCAAATAAGTTGAAAAATTAAGTCCACACAAAAACCTGTGCGTGGATATTTACAGCAGTTTCATTCATGATTGCAAAATGTTGGAAGCAACTACGATGTCTTGCGATAAGTGAATGGATAAACTGTGATATATTCAGACAATAGAATATTATTCCGTGAAAGAAAAAAAAAAAAAAAAGAGCTATCAAGGCAAAAAAGCCTATGGAAGAATCTTAAATGCATATTGCTAAGTGAAAGAAGCCAGTCTGAAAGGGCCACATACTGTATGATTCCAATTATGTGCCATTTTGGAAAAGGTGTAATTGTGGAGACTAAAAAGATTATGGTTGTCAGGGGCAGAGGAAGGAAGAGGAATGGGTGGTGCACAGAGTGTTTTTACTGCGGTGTAACTATTTTGTCCAATACTGTTTGGTGGATCCCGCAGAACTGTGCAACTCAAAAGAGTGAATCCTAATGTAAACTGTGGGGACTTTAGTAAATAGTAATGTATCAGTATTGGTTCATTACTTGCAACAAACATAGCAAATAAATGCAAGATGGTAATATTACAGAAACTGTATGCTGTGGTGGGGAGAGGGTGTATTGGAACTTTGTACTTTGGGCACAATTTTTCCATAAACCTAAAACTGCTCTAAAAAAATAAAGCCAGGGGACACCTGGGTGGCTCCTTCAGTTAAGTGTCTGCCTTCAGCTTAGGTCATGATCCCAGCGTGCTAGGATTGAGCCCCATGTCAGGCTTCCTGCTCAGTGGAGAGTCTGCTTCTCCTCCTGCCCTCTGCCCCTCTCCCCTGCTTATGCTCTCTCTGTCTCTAATAAATTAATAAAATCTTTTTTTTTTAGATTTTATTTATTTATTTGACAGACAGAGATCACAATTAGGCAGAGAGGCAGGTAGAGAGAGAGGAAGGGAAGCGGGCTCCCTGCTGGGCAGAGAGGGCCCCAGTGCTGGGCTTGATCCCAGGACCCTGGGATCATGACCTAAGCCAAAGGCAGAGACTTTAACCCACTAAGCCACCCAGGCACCCCTAAATTAGTAAAATCTTTAAAAAAAAAAAAAAAGTAAAGATTCTTATAAAGGAATAAATGTGCTTCTGTATCCTTTTGAGATTTTTCTCGCCTAATTTAAGATGCAGCCATATTTTATGTATCTGACTTACTCATTTTCACTATTGTGTGATTTCCAGTGTGTGAATAAACCACACTTTGTCTGATTTCTCATTAATGGATATTTGGGTCACTTCTGGGTTTTTTCTGTTATGAATGGTGCTGCTATGAACATAATTTCGTTTATCTCCTACTACATAGGTAGCTTTCTTTGGTCTGTTTGGGTTTGTACCTAAAGTAGAATTGTTGGGTCACAGGATACATGAATATTCAATTTAAAAGATAATGTCAAATATTTTTCCAAATATTTCCTTGAGCAGAAGGCAGATTCTTAATTGATTGAGCCACCCAGATGCCCAGATAACCATTTTATGTATGTATGTATGTATGTTAGTCACCATACAGTACATCATTCGTTTTTGGTGCAGTGTTCCATGATTCATTGTTTGTGTAGAACACCCAGTGCTCCATGCAATCGGTGCCCTCCTTAATACCCATCACTGAGCTCACCCATCCCCCCTCCACCCCAACCATTATTTTTTAACTGCAGTTACTAAATAGCTCTCCCCGGCCCCCAGTTGATGGGATATGCTCCCTCTGTCATTGTGCAGTTTAGGTCCTCTAAGAAGACACCAAAATGGGATTTGATGTGCCAGAGATGCCCCAAGGGAACCCTGTGAAGGATGGAAGGGGGAGAGAACTGGAGTAGGTCAGGACTCCCACAGCAGAGGTTGGAGACTTGTCAAAGGAGAGAAGGAAGGAAGGAAGGATTGGCTAGCAATAGCCTCAGACATTGTGTGACTTAAAGTCTTTGCTAGGCCATCGAGGTGCCCCAGGGCAAAGAGTGGCCCTTAGAAAAACTCCCGTGTGGAGCAGAAATGGCCCAGCTCCAGTCATTCCACCATCTCAGGCTGAAAGCCCTGGGAGATGGCAGGATGGCGCCTGCGTGAATGCTGTGCAGGGATGAAGCCGCGGTCTTCTGTCCCGGAGGAGACCTGGAGGCCATCCCCCAACTACACTCCTTGCCGCAGCTTCTCTTGCAGGGCCGACTCAGCTGGGCACCTTCTTGGTCACCAGAGCTTCCTGTCCGCCCAGGTTTGTTTCTGGGCTCTCTTATTCCATTGGCCAACTTGTCTATGCCTGTGCCATGACAAAAATAGATCCTCCTAATAAGTTCTACACGTGATCTTAGCCAAAAGGATAAGTTCTAATCCTGGTGGCGTTAGTCACATCTTCAGACGTGTCCTTGTTCTTGGTCCTTACTCCTTCATGTGTATGCAGAGCTTTTAAGCAGAGGAGTCAGATCAGATCCGTACGATAGCCGAAGAACTCAAGCACATGTGTGGGTCATTATAGGGATGGGAGATTTCAGGCTGACAGAGCTCCTGGGTCGTAATTTCCATAGTCCACGCAAGAGATCAGGGGGCGTAGATTGAGTGAATTTCGACAGTAACAATGAGAAAAGACAGAAGGTTATGGATCTAAGATACCCAGGAGGCAGAAGGGTGGGAGAGAGGGAAAAAGGAGAGAATTGCCACGGTAATGGCTTGGCGGGCTGCGCACGTGGCCGAGCCCTTCACTGAGTCAGGAAGTGCAAGAGGAAGAACAGGTTGCAGGGAAAGTTAAGTTTGGTTTTGCATCTGCTGATGGGGCACGTATTTTTTTTTTTTAAGATTTTATTTATTTATTTGAGAGAGAGAGAGCATGAGTGTAGGAGAGGTCAGCAGGAGAAGCAGACTCCCTGCCGAGCAGGAAGCCCAATGTGGGACTTGATCCTGGGACTCCAGGATCATGACCTGAGCCGAAGGCAGTTGCTCAACCGACTGAGCCACCCAGGCGCCCTGGAGCACGTATTTAAAGCTGCTTGATGTACACATGGATATAGACATCAGGAGCTCATGCAGAGGCCCAGACTAGCTTTGGGAGGAATCAGTCTTCAGGAGTCATTGTCGTCCAGAGGTCTCAGTATGAGAGAAAGCATCACCTGGGGAGGGTGAAGAAGATAGGAGGGCTGAGAGCTTGGGAAGACACTAACCTATCAAGAGAAGTCAGAGCAGGAGGAACTATCTAAAAAACAAAAAAATTGATATAGAATAATCAAAAAGAAAAGCTATCTGAAACAGCTTGGGATGGCTACTGTCAGAAAACAAAAAGAGAAAATAAAAAGAATTGACAGCCCTGGGGATACAAATACATTATATGTTTATAAAAAATAATAATAAATAAAAAATTTAAAAAATTGACAGCAATGCAGAGAACCCTTGTGCTCTGTTGATGGGAATGTTGAGCAGTGCAGGTGTTGTTGTGTAAAAAAGTATGGGCTGGATGGTTGGATAAACTAAATGTATCTGCATACAATGGAATATTATTTGGCCTTAATACGGTTTTTTTTTTTAAAGATTTTTTCTTTTATTTATTTGAGAGTGAGAGAGAGGCAGGGAAGAGTAGAAAAAGAGGGAGAAGCAAACTCCCTGCTGAGCGGGGAGCCTGATGGGGGACTTGATCCCCCCTGCCCACCCGGGACTCCCGGATCATGACCTGAGCTAAAGGCAGATGCTTAACCGACTGAACCACCCAGGCACCCCAGGAAAGAAGGAATTTTGACACATGCTACAACATGGAGGAACCTCAAAGATGTCATCCTAAGTAGAATAAGCCAGTCACAAAGGACAAATATTATATGATTCCATTTACATTCAGAAGGATAGAGAGTAACATGGTGGTTGCCAGGGTGGGGAAAAGGGAAATGGAAGCTTCTGTTTACTGTTTAATGGATAGAGTTTCAGTGTAGGACGATGAAAAAGTTCTGGAGACAGATGGGATGATGGTTGCACCGTGATATGAATGCATTTCATGCTGCTAAACTGTACATTTAAAAGTGGCTCAAATGGTGAGTTTTATTTTACCACAATCGCTTGAAAGGCTCAGAGATTTCTTCAAGAATATGAAATGTGATGAACACCTGATTTATTTGACCTTATTGGAAGGAGAACAAACAAGTGAGGGAGTATTGGGGGATACGTTAATAATAAATACACAGAAAACCCAAAGAACAGAAAATAAAACATTTACCAGCTCCTTAAAAAGAGAGTTGTGTGGGGGCGCCTGGGTGGCTCAGTTGGTTGAGCATCTGATGCCTTTGGCCCAGGTCATGATGCCAGGGTACTGAGATCAAGCCAAGCAGGGAGCCTGCTTCTCCCTTTCCCTCTGTCTACCACTTCCCCTGCTTGTGTGCTCTCTCTCGCTCTCGCTCTGTCAAATAAATAAGTACAGCCATCTCAGCCCCTACTGTTATCAGAGGCTGCAGTGTGTAAATCATCTAGAATCAATTTAGAAAAATCACAAGCCTATGACCTACATGAAAAGGAAGAAGTCCTCAAATCTGTGGTCTGTGACTTTGAGGGCCAGGAATCTTAGTCCTCCAGAGGTCTCGACATGCCCCACTGTGTCATCCTTGGACTCTCTGGTCTCAGAGTGGGCAAGCCAGGGTCCTGCTCAACAGGGTCATCAGTCAGGAGACTGCCCTCACTCCTCACCCCCTTGTCCTTCACCCCAAACCCCTGACCTTAGCTTCTTCTATTTGCTCCTTTTCACTGGCTGTCAAGGATTGCCATAGAAAAAGTGGATAACCTCGTCAATGGTCACCATTACAGATTTACAGTTTCTGATCTCTACAGGGCCCTTAACTCCACTCAATGTTCCTTTGGTGCCTCTGTTTCTCCTCTGTCAAATATGTATAAAACAGCACACCGGATTGCTGTAAAAAGTCAATGAAATAACACAGGTAACACATTTGGCTTTTATATACAAATTATTCCCAAGACTCTCTCTCCATTTCCTGAGCTCCCTGCTTGAATTCTGAATGATTTCATGGGCTCTTCACCCTCCTCAAAATTCCATTCTGGCACCTTTGTCTTGGTGAACGACATCATTCCTGCAAGCCAGAAACACTGACCATGTATTACTCTCTCTCTTACTCCCTATATTCCTTTGATCCACAGTCCCTGTCCATTCCATTTCCCCTCTGATTTGTCATTTACACTCCCCCCCGCACCAAGCCTTTGGTCTCTAATTTCCACGGGTTATAGGAATAGTTTCCTTCCCGGTTCTAATCTCTCCTGGTTCTAATCTCTCCCGCTTCTAATCCACTACCCATTTTGCCCCTAATCTTTCTTTCTCTTTTTTTTAAATGGGACTTCAAGTAAACAGAACTGGATTTATCACAATTCTTGGTTTTCAGTGCATTGTCATTTGTCCACGTGTGGCCCTTTTAAAATGTATTCATGTTTTAACGAAGTAATGAACAGCGGGGAGCGCCTAGATGACTTGGTGAACTGTCTGACTCGATTTCAGCTCAGGTCGTGGTCTCAGGGTTATGAGAACGAGCCCTGCATCGGGCTCCACGTGACACGGAGCTGCTTAAGATTCTCTCTCTCCCTCTCCCTCTGCCCCTCCCTCCACCCTGCTCAGGTGCTGACGTGCTCTCTCTCCCTGTCTGAAAAAAGAAAAAAAAAAAAAGAAAGAATGAACAATCATGATCTTGTCAGCTAACCTGGGAACCATTACATTAATACTAACATGGACTTAATAGGATTCTTTTATTTCTTACTCCTCTACCTTCTCCCCACAGATGGAAGTCCTATCCTTAAGTTGGAGTTTACCATTATTTTCTAAATTAGAATTATAATGCATGTGTATGTGTGTGTACATACACACACACACACACACACACACACATACACACATATATATATATATAAAATTTAGTTTTTCTTCTTATAACTGTGGAAAAGTATGTAAGGCCATATGTACTCTTGCTTTTTTCACTCCTTCATACTTCATACCTTGGCTAAAATTTAAAAAAAGATCTGACAATTCCAAGCAGGCAGCTTGAACTCTCACATGTTGCTGATAGAAATGCAAAAATGCTAGATATCCTACTCTGAGTTAGTTACCCCGTTGAAATGAAAACTTGTATCCACACAAAACCCATATGGAAATGTTTAGAGCAGCTTTATTCACATTCACCAAAACGAGAAATGTACTGTGATAGTTAATTTTATGTGTCAACTTGACTAGACTATGGTACCCAGCTGTCTGGTCCAACATTAGCCCAGATGTTGCTGTGGGGGTATTTGCAGTTGTGACTGACATTTACAGTCCGTTGGCTCTACGTAATGGTTACTCTCAATAATGTGGATGGGCCTCCTCAAATCAGCTGAAGGCCTTAAGAGCAAAAACAGGTTTCCTAAGGAAGCACTTCTACCTTGAAGCTGTAACATAGAACTCTTGCCTGAATCCCTAGCTTGCTGGTCAACCCTACAGATTTTTGGACTTAACCAGCATTCCTCTCCTCCAATCACATTCCTTAAAATGAATTCTTTCTTGTGCTAGATAGAGACAGGTACTGATCCAGGTGATAGAGATACAGATAGATATAGACGTATGTATGCTTGTATATGTATATTTGTGTATATGCATCCTATGGAATTTATTTCTCTGGAGAGCGCTGACCGATACATATCCCAAGTGTCCTTAAACTTCGGAATGGATACACAAACTGGTACATCATGCAGTGGAAAAACCCTTAGGAAGAGGAATTAGCTAGGCAGGCAACAATAGGAATGAACCTCCGGCATCATGCTAAATGAAATAGACCCGGTTCAAAAGGCTACATGCTGTGTGACTCCATTTGTATGAAATTCTGAAAAGGGCAAAGCTGTAGGAATGGGAAGCAGATCAGTGATTTCCACAGGCTGAGAAGGGCTAGTGGAGGAGTTGACCCCAAAAGGGTATAGGGAGATTTTGAGATGTGATTGAATTGTTCTATAACTGGATTTTGTAATAGTTATAGGACTAAATTATACCTTCATAAAAATGTGCTAAAAAATGAACAGGAGGCAGTCAGGTTAAAAAAAAAAAAAATTAAAAAATTATTCTCGGGCGCCTTGGTGGCTCAGTTAGTTAAGTAACTGCTTTCGGCTCAGGTCATGATCCTGGAGTCCTGCATCGGGCTCACAGCTCCGGGGGAGTCTGCGTCTCCCTGTGGCCTTCTCCCCTCTCGTGTTCTCTCTCACTCTCTCTCAAATAAATAAAGTCTTTAAAAAAAGAAAAAGCAAAAGAAAATTGTTCTACTGAAAAGAAACTATATGATAACACAAAATTGCCAACTTAAATATATTAATGATACATAGGGATTGACAATAATTCCGCAATATAGTAGTTATCTTTTACTTACTATGTTTAAAATTTTAATTCCAGCATAGCCAACCAGTGTTATATTAGTTTCAGGTGTACAATATAGTAGTCATCTTAAACATGCTGTCATTAAACTTAATTAAGATAGGCACCCTACATAAAGTTAATATGTTTTGACTTTTAATTTAAATATTGCTATTTAAGAAATCTATACAAAAAAATCAATAAATTGAAACTGATGAAAAGAACAAAAACCCCATGTTGTATGTGGCTATAGTTGATTTTTCGCTGCTGTACAATATTTCCTGTGTGCCCACTGCAATTTATTCATTCTCCCTGTAATAATGCATTTTATGCTATCATGTATGGTATCACTACAAATATTAAATAATGATTTAATAAAATATTTGTCCTTTTCCTGAAAATCTTTAGTTACTTCCATTGCCTATAGGATAAAACCCAAGGGGACCTTTGGGGCTGCATCAGTAGTATGTCCTGGACTCTGGCTTCTCTCTGGGTTTAGCCAAAGGGGATACCAGCTAGACTTGCCAGATGAAATACAGGAACCCCCCCCCCATTAAATTTGAATTTCAGATAAGCAATTTAATTTTTTTTTTTTTTAGCAGAAGTATTTCTTATGTAATCTGGCAACCCTTTGTACTGGCAGGAAAGGGGAAAGAGAATCTCATTTATTCCCCAAACTTCCCACCTGCTGGACCACTGCAATGGACTGGCTGTAGGCCCCACATCAGAATCTGCCTGGCTGCCGTCAACACACAGCTCACAGGTTCTAGAAACTGGTCCTTCCTCTTGTTCTGTCAGGCCTAAAAGTGGTAGTTAATAGCTCCCAGCTATTATTAGTAGCAGGATCCTGTACCGACTTCTTATTGCTGTTACTAAGTCCTGCCCACACTTTTGGAAATAGATCCTGATTCAGTTCTTTTCAATTCTCTACTTTTGGTGCGTTGTCCATGCCCTGCGGGATATGGACAAGCCTGGACGTGGCTCTTTGAGACAGAATGCACAGCTCCTTGCCCTCTTTTTTGGTACTCCCCCAGCAATTTATGTCTACCCATGGAGGTCCTGCCAGGATCAGAGTGTGGGACCCTCTCTCTGGCCCAACACACCGGATCCAGTCAAGCCCCTCTGATTCTTTCTGCTAGTTGGTTCCTGTTCTCTCCTCCCGGGTGGGATCTCCTACCTTGCTTTCCTCTCTGCGCCTTTGGTATGAGCGCGGTGCTCTGAGCTCTCTAGGCCCCCGGTCTCTGAGACCTCAAGAAACCTTTACTTTCTGAATAAACCCAGATCTTGTGATGGAAAGGTGGTGGCTTTCAAGGCCACTGTTTTAGTTAAATGTTTGAAAAAATCCACTCAGAAGCCCTGTGAACTTCTAGGACCTTCTAGGCCTTCTGTGCCAGACCCTGACATTCTCCCCGGTGAGATGAGAAATGTTACTATCTTTATGGATGAGGGCGACAGGGCAGTGAGACGATGTCAGCACAGAATAAAGCCTCAGTTAACCTCCGTATGTTATGCCACGGTGAGGTTATCTAGGAAGTGAGAGTTCAGTGCCATCGTGCTTAGGAAAGATTTAAAAAGAGTTAATAATAATAGGTGCCTGGCTGGCTCAGCCCATGGAGCGCACTACTCTTGATCTCAGGGTTGTGGGTTTGAGCCCCGTGTTGGGTGTAGAGATCATTTAAAAATAAAATCGTAGGGCTGCCTGGGTGGCTCAGTCGGTTAAGTGGCTCCTCAGGTCATGATCCCAGGGTGCTGGAATTGAGCCCAGTATCAGGCTCCCAGCTCGGCATCTAGCTCTCTGCTCGGCAGGGAGCCTGCTTCCCCCTCTCTCTCTGCCTGCCTCTCTGCCTACTTGTGATCTCTGTCTGTCAAATAAATAAATAAAATCTTTAAAAAAAAAGACTGTGAAGCATTCCATCCGAGTCTCAGCTCCCACCACCCCACCTTGCGCTCCGGGACGCCGGGCTGGGAGTCCGCAAGCCACAAGTCTCCTTTGTCAGAGGAAGTTTGGAAGGTGAAGGAAGAGACTTGCCCCTTCTTAAATCTGTTTACTGCTTCCCCTGGAGCAGCAGATGGTTCCAGTTTCCAACTTCTTTCCTCATTCCCGGCACAGCCAGAGGGCATGGGCGGGGTGGGGACAGTAGGGGGAGAGGCGGGAGGTGGGGTGGGGCATAAGGAGGGCGGAGGCCTGCACGCCCCACACCCCACGTCTGTGCCCAGCTCCAGGACACCCCTCCTCCAAGATCCCGAGGTAGTACGTGGCTGGAAGCCCCTTCCTCTAAATTTGTAGGTTCGGTTCCTGTGATGGATTATTACACCGGTGACACCTCCCCCCCCACCGTGGATCCTGCCTTCTGATATCCAGGCCCTGGAGTGGTCCCCTTGGGCGGGACACGGCTAGATCAGGCGATCTGCTTTGGCCAATGGGACAGACAGGAATACGAGGCTGGAGGAGCATCTGTGCTCTGAGGTGTCTCCTCTCCGGACTGTCTGGGAGGAGCGGGCTACCTCTCACACAACCCAGCCTACCTTCCAGTGCAGGACTGAAGCATTAATGAGTCTCGGTGAGACCAGGAGAAGAACTGCCTAGCCAACCCCAAGAGCGATAAGTCTCTAAGCTTTGGGGAGGTTTCTTGAGCAATAATAGGGACCTAAAGCAGTTCTGGTCATCCCAGGCTCTTCCCTCCACCGCGGGGATGGTGGCTGCTTCCCCACAGCTGTTCTCTGGGACCTCAAAACACCCGATCTGTTCTCTCAGGCCTCTGACACACGCTTCACAATTACCCTGTGTTCTCTTTGTGAACGCAACCAGAGTAATTTCTGTTTTCCCGACTGGACCCCACTGACACAAGTGCTACTATATCCATTCTACAGATGAGAAAACTGAGGTTCGGAGAAATTAAGAGATATGCCAAAGGTCACTGCTCACAAGGGCCCCAGGCTGACTCCGCAGCCCTTGCTATACTTCACAGTAACACTATTAATCTACGACAATAGATAACTGTACTGTACCATAAATGGGTTTTTCTAGATGATTATGAGGACAATTATTTGAAGTTGATGTCACCTCAAGAAGGGCTTTTGTTCCAGATCCAGAAGGCTCCAGCTCCCGACCAGCAGAGGGAGCTCTGTCCCTAAGGACTCAGCCAGAGGCTGGCTGACCCAGAGGGGAAAAAAGATGACAATTCCCGTCAGGTCACAAGATTTGGAGGAGCACCTCATCATTGGAGACTGTAGGCTCTTTGAGGGAAAGGGAAAACAAGCAATGTAACAGTTGTTAGACCCGCAAAAACAGTTGTTAGACGCGTAAGAACAATTTAAATGTGTCCATTTAAATTGTCAAAATATGGGATTGGAGCTGCCCTGTGTGAACAGGAGGGTCCTCCGAGAGAGGGAGTTCACCTTCCCTTCCTGGCCTCCTCCCGGCTCCCGGCTCGGGCTGGATTCCACTCCAAGGTTAAGTTTCTCTGGGGTCGACCACATTTCCCCGTGACAGAGTAGCTCAGTAAAAAGGACCTTGTCTCCATCCGCATGTGGTTCTTTCCTGAGTCCCTTCCTGTACAGTAGTAATAGGAGGAAGGAAGGAATGGACTGCTTCCTCCCGGGAGAGCTTGTGACTGTCTCGCTTCTCCTTCCCACTCCCTCGGCTCCCCTCCCGGAGCTGCACCAGCCCTGCCCTTGCTCTAGAGGTCTTCTCAGTCCCGCGCTCTGGAAGCACTCGCCCTGATGACAACGGGTCTCTGTGAAACCAGCTCTTCCTCGCAGCACAGCAGCAAAACCTGAGACTCCAGTCTGAGCTCTGGGGTGGTAGATAAATGCTAGACCTCGAAGCTTGTGAGCAGCTTTCACAGCCCAACCGAGGTAGGGTAAAGGGGGCAGCAGGGGGCCAGCCCCGGTACCTCCTCTCCCTGCACCAGGGCTTACGGCAAGCAATCACAGATCCTGTGACTTCCCAGCTGCCTGTCGTGGCCTCCAGTTTGGGAACTAGGGCTAGGTAGAAGTAATAAGCCAAAGATCAAATTTGGGCATTCTTGACTTCCCCTAGCCAAAATGCCATTTTAAAACATGATGTAGTAGGTAACACAAACTAAGGAAATTTATCTTCTCACAATTCTGGAGGCTCTAAGTCTGAGACCAAGGTATTGGCAGGATTGGTTTCTAGTGAACCTCTCTCCTTGGCTTGCAGATAGCTTTTCCCCGTGTTTCCACGTGGTCTTTCCCTGTGTGTACCTCTGTACTAATCTCCTCTCTCCTAAGGATATCATGGCCCACCCTAATGACCTCATATAACTTTATCACCTCTTTTTAAAAATTCTCTCTTCAAAGCCAGTCACCAGGGGCTGAGGACTTCTACTATGTTTTTTGTGGAAGGGACACAATTCAGCCCTTTAACGATCAGAATGACAGTATATTCCATGTATGACAAATAAAAGGAAATCCACATCCCGACACAATGTAGTGAAACTGCTGAATGTCAAAGACGAGGAGAAGATCTTAAAAGCAACTAGAGAGAAAAGCCACACCTCGCAAAAACTGTAGGATGGCTCCCCATCGGCATTCCAAGATCCAGCTTCCAAACGGGGGCTTAGCCCCTGGCCCGTCTCTCGAGAGGTCTTGCCCTAAGGTTGGCCTTCTCTGAATTCATGCAGCATTCCAAGCCTGTAATGTGGCCTTCCTATTCAGCTGCAGCCCGAGGGGGGCTGGCAAGGCCACCAGACCTTAAATCTGTCTCCCACACACACCAAACGTTGAAGATCCATTTAGGTTACAACGTCACTTTAAAATCAGACCCGTGTAGGGGTAGCTACAGTGGGCAAAAGGGGTCTGGATGGTTGTCGGTGTGGGAGATGGGATCAGTCGGATTTCTGGGCCAGAAAAAAGAAAGGTGGCATAGACAGGATATAGTTCACATTGTTGCCAAAGGTCCTGAAAGCAGGTGTCTGTGGTGTGGGAAAAATTTTCCCTGACACCCCTGTCTCTAGTGCTCATGGTCACCAGTGCCTGAGGCCTGGCATCTTACAATTTAATTTGTCGGGGCGCGGGGGGTTGGTCTACTCCGTGAGACAGCATCAGTCCTAACCCCTGTGCTGGGCACGCCCTCGAGAGATGTTTTAT
This sequence comes from Mustela nivalis, assembly GCF_964662115.1. Taxonomy (NCBI): domain Eukaryota; kingdom Metazoa; phylum Chordata; class Mammalia; order Carnivora; family Mustelidae; genus Mustela; species Mustela nivalis. The sequence goes on from NC_139021.1 coordinate 175,863,953, forward strand.
GAACCAGCTGATGAATCTTTGTCTGCTAGAGCCTACAGTGGGCTCTGACCTACTTGGGGTGGGGGGGGGGGCGGATTTAGAACCGAGCTGTCCTTCCACTGCTGTAGCCACTGCCTCCACCACCTCCTGCGTGGCAAGTGGCCTCCACCTCCCCCCCCCCCGACCTCCATTTCAGTGCATTCTCCACATTGCAATCAAATGATCTGTTTGAAAAGACAGACATCCCCGTTTTGCTTAAAATCTTCTGCAGCATTGAGAATGAAATCCAAACTCTTGGCTGTGGTCTGTGAGATCCTGCAAGACAACGGAGCCCACTGGTAGAGTTTCTTCTCTTTTCCTCACCGTGATCTAGTCATCTGGACTTTTCTCAGCTCATCAAACATAGCCAGCTCTTTCCCACCCCTTGTTCTTCCTTTTTGCTGAGAATGGTCTTCCACAGCTCTTCCTGGTGCCAGGCCCTTGGCATCTATCAAATCCCAGCCCATATCTCTCCTCCCTCACCTTCGATGGGAAGTGGATTCCCCTAGTTACTATTTCACCCCTATTTGTTTCCTTCTTGGTGGCAATCATAAGCTCTCTTGGTTTTGTTAGCTTGCTTATTTATGTCTGTCTCCCTGCCTAGAATCGGATAGGACAAGGACCCACCTTGTCACCTCATCTTTTGCCCATTGGGTCTCTAGCCCCCAGCACTGCGCTGGTGTCATCAGTAGGCTTCACATGCCGGGTGCTGTCCAGCTGGGGTCCCTGGACCCTTTAGCAGAATGCGTACACTCCAAGGGAACCCAAAGCCCAACAGAATCACAAGATCTGCACCTCTGGCCCAGTCCAGCTCAGTTCCCAACCATCCAGGCTACTCTGAAAATGTAACTTGACCCCAGGAGCCAAAAGTAGTTGAAATGCAGAGCTAGCAACAGTTTACCTCCATAAATTCGACTCCCTGTTGTTTGTGGTATTAACTCGGTTTCAGGCACTTCCACTTCAATTAAGACTTGGCACACTTCAAAATACCTCTGAACAGCAGGACACTGATTGAATTCGAGGTGCCAGGAAGCCAAATGGAAAAATAATAGTAAAACCACTGGTCCTTTTACATTGTAGTTAAAAGCTTGAACAAACAAGTATTACACCTCCTTTCATGTTCTCTTCTGTTCCAAATTAATCTGGAAGAAGCAGAGTAACTTACACTGTTTTTAACCTGCCCCATTAGGCATGTCCGGGCTGGTCCACGGTGCTCTCAATGTGATGCTCCAGTTTGTCACTCTGCAGCACTGTTGTCATACAGTGTGGGTCAAGTTTATAAGACCTGTAAGTTTTAGGGCACCTGGGTGGTTTGGTTGGTTGGGCAGCTACCTTCAGCTCAGGTCGTGATCCCAGGGTCCTGGGGTGGAGCCCCACATCTGGCTCCCTGCTCAGCGGAGAGCCTGCTTCTCCTTCTGCCTCTCCCTGCTACTCCGCCTGCTTGTGCTCTCTGTCAATTAAATAAATAAAAATTCTTAAAAAAAAAAAACAAACCCTGTAAATGTTGAAAAGTTTTGATTATTCAAATGGCTTTCTGCATGTATTTTCAAATAAAACTTCTCAACAAATACTGTAATTGTTTAAATTGTATAAATGTTCATAATTCTATAATTGAAATGTTTCTCCTTTGGTCATAGAAATAATGGTACACCCATTCAGTGAAACGTTACCTGGTTATTGCCCAAGATTAGTAAGTGAAAACAGCAAGTCGCAGAACAGTAGATATCATATCTCCATGTGCATGAATATGTAAATATATTTTCTTGCAAGCATAGACTATTTCCAGAGGGAGACGCTAAGCCATCGCTGGAAGGAGGACAGTGGTGGGTGATAATCATTAACGTATGTCAGGTGCTCGCTCTGAGCCAGCCATGGCACCAGGCATTTCCCATATGCCTGCATTTAGTCCCCACAATGACCCTGAGAGCGGGGACTTAACTATTATCCCTCCTTAACAGATGAGGAAACTGGGTCAGGAGAAGTAAAGTAACTTAACTTCAGCATCCTATATTATTTGAGGGTTTTTTTTAACCTTAAATTTGCATGATTACTTTTCCATCATAAAAAACAAACTCAGGAATCATTTAAAATCTTTCCCTCTTGGATTTTGAGACCAAGAGAGGCAGTGAAAATGCTCAGGGCCAACAAGTTCTATTGTGCCAGCAGAATACATAAAATACCATAATAAATAAAAACCCAGATTGTGTTGCTTCTAGCTTGTGCCCTTTTTCTGGCAGGCTTGTAGGGAGGAGGTGGTGAGGAACTGCTGGAATCATCTGCAGAATTCTGTAGAAGCAGGAGCCCAGGAAAGGCAGGGGGAGGCCCTTCTGATTTTGGATGAGCTGATCCCACTGGTCACCATGGTGACATTAAGGGAGGCCTCCCGACTGAAGGGCAGCACCATCCCCCAAGATAGAACCCATTATTATTAAACACCCCCTACGATGCCTCCCACTCACACTTCATTCCACACCCATGATAACCCGGAGCTCCGTTATTCCCCCTTTAACAGCAAAGAATCTGGCACTTGGTGCAGTTCAATAATTTGAGTCCCACAGGAAACTGCAAGGTTGGGACTTGAAGGTGGGTCTGTCTGACTCGCTGTTGACTCCCACACTGGGGTTCCCATGGGTGAGCTGCTGGCAGCCAGGTCTCCAATTCAGCCCTCCTTCCTAAGAGCCTTCCCCCAAATTGTGTAGGATACCAAAAAAAAAAAAAAAAAAAAAAAAGATGCAAGGCTCCTGCTTCATGAGCCAGTCTGTCTCTCCCCGAGTCCCCATACTGGAGCAAAGTGACTAAAGTAGCATCTGCTCTCAGATCACCCTGTTGCCACCTGCCTGATGACCTCCCAAACTGCCCGGTTCTGCCGCCCACCAAACCCGAATTCCAAAACTTTGCCCAACCGCATTCTGTGCTCAGAAACTCCACTGCCCGGCCTCTGCGAGAATGAGATTCTCAGAAGGGCACCTCAGGCTCTGAATCTCACGCTCCAGAAATCTGACGTCTTGAAGGCAAGGTCCTGGGGCAGGTCCTAAAGGACTTTCTAATGCTAAAAACAATGGTGATAGGCAAAGGCAGGTAGACCCCGCCAGTCTCCTGGCACTTGAATAGGGTGTTGCCTGGAGTCACGTGCACACCCAAGCGCATGAGCAGACACACACACACACACACACACACACACGTGCGCGCGCGCGTGCTCTTATTTATTAATTTATTTTTATTTTTTAAAAGGTTTATTTTTTTGTCAGAGAGAGCGAGAGCACAAGCAGGGGGAACGGCAGGTGGAGGGAGAAGCAGGCTCCCCAGTGAGCAAGGGGCCCAATGTGGGACTCGATCCAGAGACTCCGGGATCGCAACCTGAGCGGAAGGCAGATGTCCAATCGGCTGAGCCACACAGACATCCCTACACCCTGTTTCCGCCCTCTGGGTCTTGGCTTACTCTTCCACCTGCCTCCACACCACTGACTGGGCGTTGAGCTTGGAGAGCTCAGCCTCTCCCTCAAGCCAGGCTAGTGCTTTCCCACCACTAGGGTTTACTGCCCATCACAGGGTTCCCAGCCTCTGACGTTGAAATGTGGCTCCCGCTTTGGACTGCAAGTCTCACACTGGGGATCAGGCTGCTCAGGGTCTTGCGGGAGGCCCGGAATGCCATGGGTGCTGGGAGCAGGTAGGGCGCCCAGTCCGGCAGAGGTGCTCTCAGCCTCCAGGCGGCCTCTCTGCAGTGTCGTGGCAAGCTTCCCGCCGGGCAGATTCATTACATAATGCCAGGGCTGGTATGTCTGCCGCTTATCCAAGGTGCATCTGCAAGAAGCTGTAATTGAAATAGCTTCCAGGATGGAAAAATCACTTCTAGAATTTAATTTCCAAGCTTGTGGCCTGGATCGTTCAAGCTGATTACAGGAAATGGTTGGAGCGCTAATGTTCCCTGTGCTGAGTCCAGATGGGTGTGTTTACTAGGCTGAGAAACGTTAATCCTGTCTTTGGCCCCACAAACGTCTGGCATTCACTTTGGAAGAGAAGAAAAAAATAGGGTCAGTACCGCCAGCCTCTATTATACTTCTCCTAAAGAATGTTTATTCAAAACAAATCACGGGGGGGGGGGGGGGGGAGTGGTCTGCCAGTTTGAACCTGGAGCTGCTGGGGGAACATTGTTGTTCAGGACTCAGTGTGCAGCTGTTACTGGTCAGAATCTGCTCTCCGTCGTGGGATGTCATCAGCAAGACTGCACATGTGGTCAAATGATGACATGACAAATACTAGCTCCACGTTGATTGAGCCCTGGGCTTTTTGCCGAACATTATGCTGGAAACTTCACATTCTCTCTGTCACGTGATCCAACAACTCTGAGACAGAGCCCAATTTTATTCCCTCTTACTGTTGAGGAAACTAAGTTTCAGAAGGTGATTTGTCCAAAGTGGTGCTTGGCAAACACTTTCACAACTTGAAACAATTTTTAAAACCCCCTACAGCCACAGCGCCGCCAGCCCCTGTGTAGTGAGAATTCAAGTTCCTCCAGAGGGCGGGTCAGCAGGGGCTCCCCAGGCAATGGAGAAGCAGGTGCCCTGTTGGCCCCTAGCGAACATTCTTGCACACAGCACTCGAGACAACATAGACGACAGGTTCATTAACTCGATGAGTGACCAGCCACCTGCCTGCCCAGTCCAAGCCCTCTGAGAGTCTGTCTTTGGGTGTAAGGACAGCAAGCTATGAGGAAGGGAGTGGGGCTTGTTGAAGCCCCGTGGGTCACTCTGGCCTGGAGAGATTTCTGGGCCTCCCAAGCTCCTGTGAATGTTAAGGAGACAGCAAGGAAGGGAGGAGTCCCTCTTCGCCACTCAGGAATGCCTCCAGATTCTGGTGCCAGAGAGACCGTGGAACCCCCCTGTGGCCCCTGAGCTCAGCCGTGTGACTCATCCCCACAGCCCTGCCTTGTGTCACTGTTCGTGGAGCACTGTAATTAGTTAATGAAGTAGCTAAATGATATTTCTCTAGTCATTCAACCACCCCATCCTCAGGGTGGTAATTGTATTTGAGGTTATTTAAAAACATTGTTGTATCCAAATAGAGTTTACATCAGCAGACAGCGTGATTAGTAATCCTGCTATCCATGGTGTGTCTAAAGGGTGCTATAAACTGCCCGGTGAGTCGTGCAGAAATGGCTGCCCCGAGGAGTTCCTCTCCCCAACCCCAGCGGGGCTCCACTCCCTGAGAGGGAAAGCAGCAAAAGCAACCCGTGGCCAGAATCCAATTACCCTTGTTTTAGAACAGACTGTTTCAGGGGATGTCTCCATTAATTTCATCCTCATCTTTAGACAGGAACCAACTCTTCCTTATCTTTGCAAGAAAATGTTCTGACCCAGACCTTGGTCTGCCTTCCTTTACCACCTTTTTCGGAAATACGAGTGATACAGTTAAAAGCATGGGCGTGGCTTGCTAAGCATCTCTAAGCCTCCATGTTTTTGTCTGTAAAATGGGGATTTCAGTGTTTCTCGTGTGTCAGGCAACGTCCCAAGTGTTTTGCATGAAATTATTTCATATGGTCCTCAGGATAACTCTGAGATATTATTAGGTACTGTAACTAGGTATTATTATTATCCCCACTTTTCACGGCAGGAAACCCAGTCACGGAGAGGGTCACTAACTTCTCTGAGATCACTTCCCTACAACTAATGGAGACAGGATCCAAACACAGGAGACTTATTCCAGAACCTATGGAGTAACCACTCTGCTCTTCTGCCTTTTTTTTTTTTTTTTACAAGACTGTGAGGATTCAGTGAGATTTGTTAAATAAATATTTACTGTGTGCCAAGTACCGTTCAAAGTGTGAGAGTTAAGGATAAACCCTTGCCCTCATGGATCTCACATCCTGGTATGGAAAGATTCTCCACGTAAACGTTACTGCAACCCCCAGGACAAAGCTAGCTGTTGGGGCTTTAGAAGTTTCTGTGTATTTTAGTTACTTATGTACACATCGTGATACTGCTATCAGATTATAAATTCCCTGAAGACAAATTAATTTCTGCTTCTTTTCTATATGTCTTCCAACTCCCTCTCCTTACACATAGTAGGGAGTCAGTAAACATTTATTGAGTAAGCAAACCTCTTGATCCTATACATATATGAAAGAATTGCAAAAAGGGCTTTCTCCATGTATTCCTGCGAAAGTTCTCAATGTAAAGTCAATCTGTAAGTGATAAGTATATCTGCAATGTAGAATTGCATAGCCATGTCAATTGCTAAGAGGTTCAAATGAGATGCGTACAAAAAGTTCTTTGAAAACTGTAACGCATCAAAAATAGGTAATGAGGGGTGCCTGGGTGGCTCGGTGGGTTAAGCCTCTGCCTTCAGCTCAGGTCATGATCTCAGGGTCCTGGGATCAAGCCCTGCACCGGGCTCTCTGCTCAGCAGGGAGTCTGCTTCCCCCTCTCTCTCTGCCTGCCTCTCTGCCTACTTGTGATCTCTCTCTGTGTCAAATAAATAAATAAAACCTTTAAAAAAATAGGTAATGAGTTATTGGTATATGTAATACAGAGAGGGAGAGAAAGATAGAGAGAGACTTCTGTGCTTCTAGTGGAGTGGATACTAATCCCAGGGCATAAATTGCCCCTTGTATGAGGATGGGAACCCACCAACCCGCACAAGGCAGCTGTGAGTAAATAGCATTCGCACACAAGCCAACACAAGGAAATTTTCTTGTAAAGAAGCAAAAAGGTATATTAGCTGTCTATTGTTGCATATTTCCCCAAAATTTAATGGCTCAAAACAAGAGCAAACATTTATGATTTCACACAGTTTCTGTGCATTAGGAATTTGGGAACAATTTAGCTGGATGGTTTTGGCTCAGTGTTTCCCACCGCCAAGATGTCAGCCAGGTTTGCAGTCATTGGAAGGCTTGGCTGGGGTGAGAGGAGCCACTTCACGGGTGACTCGCTCCGCAGGCGGTGCGGGTCCTGGCTGGGGGCTCAGCTGCTCCCCACATGGGCCTCTCTACAAGGCTGTCCGAGTGTCTTCAAACGTGGCAACTGGTTTCTCCCAGCGGGAGTGAATTCAAGAAACCAAAGCAGAATCTACCATGTCTTTAACGTTCTGTTTTGGAAGTCACACACCCTCTCTTCTGAGTACCCCATTGGTCACATGACCTTGCCTGATGCCTTGTGGGAGGGGACTGAATATGGCAAACCAGGAGGCACTGACCAGGGGCCATCTTGGAAGCTGGCTCCAGAAAGTGGACCTGGGGCTCTGAAACCATGAACCGTGGCCACAGTGGGCCCCTTAGAGGTTAGGGCTGAAGAGCATCCTGGAGCCAAGCCATTTCTGGGTACTTGAATGGCAGACATCCCTGTCTTCTTCTTGTCCCCCCTCTTGTCACCCAGCTACATCCTTCCTATCTTCTGCCAGTCCCTTCCATATTTCTCACTGTCCTTTCCTAAAAGGAGAGCCTGATGGGTCAGTTCCTCCTTTCCCCAGGTCATCACAGGTTCCCTGACAGCCTGCGAGTTAGCTTCTGGGGATCCATCCCAGCCCAGATGTTTGGGGGAGTCAAGCAAGGTTCACGCAATCCAAAACATGGACACCTTAGCACAGTGGTCAGGGCAGTCTCACTAAGATGTCCTAGTGGGGCTTGGGGAGGGATGGGACAGAGCTCAAGAAGTATGTCTGCTCAGCATGGCCGTGGCTCACCGGGCACAGTGCCAGACAGAGGGGGCCACAGGTGGGGAGAAGGAAGAAAATTGTGGACAAAGAAGTTGATCCCTCACCTCTCTATTTAAGATGCCCATAACCACATAATTATAATTTGTTTACAGTAAGACAATACTGGAGGTTCCCTGGAGCAAGCGGGGGTAAGACCTCCTTTTTTTTTTTTTTTTTTAAGATTTATTTACTTATTTTAGAGAGAAAAAGAAAAAGCCCAAGTGGGGGAAGGGCAGAGGGAGAGAATCTCAAGCAGACTCCCCACTGAGCCCAGAGCCTGAGGCTGGGCTCGATCTCCTGACCCTTGAGATGATGACCTGAGCCGAAGCCAAAAGATGGGCCACTCTTAGGGAAGCATCCCCTTGGGGAAGACGTCTTAAGAAGACCCCTGCCGGGTCCTGAAGGGGGAGATGGAGAGGATCCAGATGAAAAGAAGCAAAGATGGCATTTCCAGCAGGAAGGAGCCACAGAAATGATTTGGGGAGAGTGGGACTCTGTGGCGGGACTGGAAGGGAGGGCAGATGGGAGAAAAGCTGGCGAGGTCGGTGACACTGCGACGGAACGAGAACTGTGGGTGTCTTGCCCCCCTCACCCCCTGCCGCCAACAGCAACCTTAGAGGTGGGTCGGGTCTAAGGCTTCCTATGAAGATCTGTAGAAACATGTGAGCATCCTCCCCTGCAGGGTCTAGTTCACGAGGAGCTATGTAGGACTTGAGGAAAGTGGTATTCTCCATTAAAAAAGACGCCCGTGCTTTTGAAGAACTAATGGCTTCTCCCCCTAATGACTAGCTCCCTGTAATAGCTATTCCTCCAAATATAATTCCGCAGGCATCCAAATTAAGCAAGGCTTTATTCAGCACCAAGAAGGCCACATCTGCATAATGAAAAGATTTCATCAGAAGCCCGAGAAGTCTCCTGGTGGGCTCCTCATCAAATAATTCCTCATCCTCCTGCAAACAACCTCCCAACCAATTCAGAAAATAATGTCTGGAGAAGAAATCCCTTGGAGCAGTTCAGGCCCCGGCAAGAAGCAGCTTAGAGCAGATTCGAGAATCATACCAAGTGAACCCACTGCAGGTACGTGAGTTCCAGATTTTACTATTTCAATGTCCTAGGGCCAATTTTATGTCTCACAGACCACGTTCAGAAGCAAAAGCAAGCTCTTGGACTTTCACTTGGAGAAATGTGTTGCGTTGGTGAAGCCCAGCCTTGGGTCCCTTGGGTCGGGGGGAGCATTCTATTACAAAAGTTCCTGGAAACTGCATGGCTTGTGGTTAAGCCCCTGCCCCCTGCAGCCAGCCTGCCTGGGTTTATATCCTAGCTTTGACAATTTCTACTGTGTGACCTTGGCTAAGTCACTTGGCCTCTCTGCACCTCTGTTTCTCATTTGTGAAACAGGGATTGTCTTAGTCTGTTCAAGCTATTGTAACAAAATAGCACACCGGGTAGCCTATGATCAACAGAAATTTATTGGTCATCGTTCTGGAGGCCAGAAGTCCAAGATCAAGGTGCTTATGTGGTCTCTTTCTGGTTGGAAGCCCTTCTCGCGGTTCACGGACAGTGCCTTCTCACTGGAAGAGGGCTGGGGATCTCTCTGGAGCCTTTTTATATAAGGCACCCTCATGAATTAATCACATCCCAAAGGCCCCATTTACTGTTACTGGTAACAGTAAATGGGGCCTTTGGGGGTCAAGATATCAACATGGGAATTATGAGGGGTTCGTAAGCCTTCACCCCAGAGCAGGGATGAGAACACTAATACCTCCTTTTCAGTGTTCTTGTGAGGCTTAAGTGAATTATCCTCATAGAAGATCGGGAGTGCCGGGCACATGGAAAGCTTCATGTGTTTGCCGCTATTATTATTCTAGTGCAAATTAATTCATCTGTAACTCTTCTCCCATTAAGCTGCAACTGTAACAAATTGTCACTTGCAGTTAGCTGTTCTGGCCATAATAAACGGCACCGATCATCTGGCTATGATCATGGAAGAGAGCCTCCAATCACCAAGCTCTGTGGCTTATTATTCCCAAGTACACTTTGAATCTATCCACTTTTCTCCAGTATAGATAGTAATTATGCAGCAGGCTCTGGACCCAGAGTGCCGAAGTCCAAATCCTGGCTGGGTGACCTAGGGCAAGTTTCTTAACCTCTCTGAGTCTTAGTGTTATCTGTAAAATAATAATAATGATACCTACTTGACAGGGGTTTGCGAGGATTGAATGATCGTGCAGGGGCGCTTGGTCACACATTCAACCAGACCTACTTTTCATGACTGTTATCCCCATTCTACAACCTCCCTTACTTCAGTGTCCATTAGCCTCTCAACTAGTCTCCTGACCTCCAATCTTGTCTTCCTACAAGACATTCTTTACACAGCAGCCGAGTGATTTCCTAAAAACTCTAATCTGATCATGTTACTGCTTTGCTTAAAATTCATGTTGCCCTTGGAATAAGGTCACACAGTCCTAGAGAGGCCTCCCTGGCCCTTCATGATCCGGCCCAGCCTCCTTCATCAGCCAGAGCCCTGCTCCCCAGGGCTGCGACCACACAGGCCTCGTCTCACATCATGAAGTTTCCCCAGCACAGGCCTTCCCCCCGGCCCCACGCCCCCCACCCCCATGCCCTTGCCACTCAGCTAACTCACTCCTACTCACCCAGCCAAGGGCAGCTCTCCGCTGGCTTCCTCAGAGACGCCTTCCCTTTCTTCTGGACAAGGAAGACTGTTCCTTCTTGGTGCTAACAGCTGTGATGAAATTATTTGTATCGTTTTAATGGTCGCGTAGGAACTCGGTCGCGTAGGAACTTGGTCTGGAGTTTGTGTGGTTCACGAAACAATCCACAGAGCTTGATGTAATGCCTGCCCTACAGTAGCCACTCAGTAAATGTTTAAAGAACTGTGAATTATTGAACGGGTAAATTAAACAGATGTGGCCTTCCATCCTCAGGACCCAGCCCGAGTCTGGTGGCAGGTGCCACCCGGCAGAGCCCTGCTGCACTTTGCCCTCCCTTGCTCTGGGGGGGGCGGCAGGGGCAATGGGACATGCTGTTGGGAACCTGGCAGGCTGAGGACAGGCTGAGGACAGGCTGCCGTGCCAGCAGATCAGAGCAGGAAGGCCCTATTAAAGGCCAGTCATCCTCCTGCGCCACAACCCCTTCCCAGCCTTTGTTAATACTTCCAGTGATTGGGAGCTCACTCCTAATTGTTAGCAAGTTCTTCCCCATTTCAATCTTAATTCTGTCTCCTAAAATGTTCCCACCCATTCGTGAGAATTTTTTTCCCTTTTTTTAAAAAAAGATATTATTTATTTATTTGACAGAGAGCACAGGCAGGGGGAGCAGCAGGCAGAGGGAGGGGGAGAAGCAGGCTTTCTACTAAGCAGGGAGCCCCACTTGGGGAGGGATCCCCTTACTCTGGGATCATGACCTGAGCTGAAGGCAGACACTTAACCAACTGAGCCACCAAGCAACCCCCCCTTTTTTTTGAGAGAGAGAGAGAGAGAGTGTGTGTGTGTGTGTGAGTATGAGCAGGAGCGGGAGGGGGAGAGGGAGAGGGAGAGGGAGAGAATCCCAACAGACTCCACACTGAGTGCAGAGCCCAAGTGGGGTTCGATCCCATTATCCTGAGATCCTGATCTGAGCTGAAATCAAGAGTTGGAAGCTTAACTGACTGAGCCTCCCAGATGCCTCCATTTGTGAGATTTTTATTTCCTTCTGTGACTTCTGTATTTTCTGATGTTTATGGAGTGTATATAAATTGCTTTTATAATTAGAGAGAAAACAATGCATTTAAAATATTTTTGGCTATAAAGCCTAGTTCTGCCATATATATATATACGTATATATATATATTAGAAATCCTTTACATTTTATATTAACAACAAACTTTTATATATTTGTATTAACAAGAAATCTACCCGCTGGCCTCCTCCCCCACATGAGACTGGTGACGGGAGCCAGCGGACGCACAGTCTGGCTTCCCTTGCCCTAGGACCTGCCTGCTATTTGCTCCGTGGCTGCCATTAACTAGCAAATGCTTTTTTCAACTTTCAAGCGCACTTTTACCAGCCAAGAGCTGAGGCCCTGCAGTACTGTATGGACCCCCAGGGGGCCACCAGGCCTTCCCAGAGGGCCTTCCTCACCAGTTCCCGAGACCATCTTGGCTTCTTACAGCCAATCAGCTGTATGGCATAGCTTCATGGGTGACCCATAGGATATGAGTAAAATTACTCCAGGGCACAGAGGGATTCTGGCAAATCAAAACAGGTTTTTCCTCCAGTACAAGTGGGCTAACCTCTGTCCTATGCCTATAAGAACAACCCTAAAGTATGCAGAGAAAGACCAGGTTAAGGCTTGTTGGGTGCAAAGTTTCATTTACACAAGACTTAAAATTTAAAACATGTTTCTAAACAAGGATGTATAAATATATGTACTTAAAGATTACTCACATTAAAAAAAGTTCAGACAGTAAAGGGAATAGTGCTAATTACTCCTCTCAGTTTCCCAAGAATAGGCTTCTTTTTGATAGGGAAAAGTGATAAAACTAAACCAGCTTGGCCTGTCAGGGTGAATAGCTGCTGCCCAGTACAAGAATGGGATCTTTCAACATGAATAACAACAAAGAAAAGAAAGAAAGAAAGAAAGAAAGAAAGCTGAGCTTCCAGAGGGATCGAAGGAAAGAAATAAAAAGGGCTCTTCCAATTTCACAACTCATTTTCCAGAAAATGGAGGCAGGTTCACAGAAATGCTCTCAGAGGTTTGTTTGCCACAGCCTTGGAAAGGGGAAGAAAAACAAGTATTCAAGCACAGGGTCAGCAAGAGAACTTGTGTCCAGCAGCCAAGAAGTGTCATAGAAACACTGAAGTCCGGAAAAGCTACAGAACTTTCTCTGATCACCCAGAGAAGGCAGGGTGACCTGTGGCTGATTATGTTCCCTTCCTATTCAGTCCCTAACACGTAATAGTAGGTGGTCAGTTAATAGGACAGTCCTGGTTCAAGACCAAGGAAAGATCTGATAAGGACGCAGTGATAATAATGTGCCACATTTTACAGGAAGCGGTGTTACCTGATGTTATGTCCTTCCCATCTTGTCTCTGGGCAACAGGACTACGGATTTCCCATTTTCTGGTTTTTGGCATTGTCTGAATTGTTTATGAGTATGTGCTTTGAAATGGAAAGAAACCAAATGATTTCCACATTGGGGAAAAAAGCGATTTTTACAACCGTCATTACCAATTTCTTGTCTGCTTTTGGAACAAGGTAGGGAATTAATCCTGCCACCGATCATAATTCAATAGGAGTACAAAGTGAATTCGTTCATTCCGCAAGTATTTCTTCGACACTGGCTTGTGTTAACGGATTTAGGTGGGCATGGGGAAACACCAGTTTATGGCCTAAAAGGGAGACAGGCATGAAACACACACTCCCCCTAACAAGTGCCCAGGTGCCGCTCTGACAGCCACCGTGGGGAAGGCAGGCACCTGGTGCCGGAAGCACCTGCGTCTCCAGGATTGGCCCCCCGCTTGGCCCTAAGTCCACACATGTTCTTGCTATCCCCCCTCCCACAGGTCCTTCCTCCTTTTTCTACCTATTCAGACTTGACCTTGCTTTAGAATCTTGCTCACATCTCCAGTTCCTGCTCAAGGCCTCCCTGACTGCAGGGGCCCTCACTTCCTCCCTCCCTTCAGCATCTCTCCCAACCCGTGCTAAATCACATACCCTCTGTAGAGCACTGTCGCTAGTAGTTGTATTAGTTACAGTTCTCCTGAGAAACAGACCAACAAAGTGTTGTGTAGAAGCGCGTGTGTGTGTATGAATATGCATATGTGTGTATACATGCCCGTGTCTATACCTATATCTATATATCTACTATCTGTATGGATAGACACACGTGGAGGTGTGTTGAGAGATTTATTCTAAAGAATGGGTTCACAGGATTGTGGAGGTACAAGCCCCAAATCTACAGGGTACACCAGCAATCTGGGGATGCAAGGAAGAGTTGCAGGCCCAGTCCCAAATCAGTCTGCTGGTGGAACTCCTTGCTTGGGGGCCATCTGTCTTCGTTCTTTTAAGGCCTTCAACTGATTGGATGAGGCCCATCCACATTGTAGAGGGTGATCTGCTTTACTCAGAGTTCACTGATGAAACCTTAATTCCATCCAGAAAACATCTTTATAGAAACATCTATATTAATGTTTGACCAAATATCTGGGCCCTGTGGCCAAGTTGACACATAAAATGAGCCATCACAGTAGTGTTATTTCCCTAATAGAGTATACCATCTTGGAAGGCCCAGGTGAGCTCTTACCAGTCTGAATCCTCCCACAGGGCCTACTTCAGAGGTTATTGTCAGGAAGCATTCCATAATCTCCAAAGAGTGAAAGGATAGAACAGTGAGACTTGATAGACCCTCTAGAAGCAAGCTTGTGCATCTTCTGGGAACAAGAGAGGATGTGTGACCAACATCTTCTTAGTCCCCAGACTACAAACCACAGGGCGGCAGAGAACCCAAAGGCATACCCGATCCTTTCTCTGGTCTGAAAAGGACTCTTCAGCCATACTCAGTCACACTTCCCAGGACAATCATAGAATTAGATAGAAATGCCTGTTCACTTGGATTTGAATGCAGCACAGCCCTAGCAAGTGAAGGAAAGACAAGAGGAAACCACCAAAGCATGTTGTGGCCTAGGGAGAAATTTCCGACCCTGGTCTCTGACTAGATTTTTATGATGTACGTACTTGTTTCAAGCTTCCTCTTTTTCCCAACCCCGTTACTAACTCTATGCAACAAGCTCTACCTCTTGCTTGCCCCCCCCCACTCCAAACCAAACTCAGATCAGCCCCCTTGGGATTCAGCAGGCTCAGAAGAGGGGTTACTGCTTTCCCAGTTCAAGCTCAATTTTTTTTTTAAAAGATTTTATTTATTTATTTGATAGGCAGAGATCACAAGTAGGCAGAAAGGCAGGCAGAGAGAGAGGAGGAAGCAGGCTCCTCGCTGAGCAGAGAGCCCGATATGGGGCTCGATCCCAGAACCCTGGGATCATGACCTGAGCTGAAGGCAGAGGCTTTAACCCACTGAGCTACCCAGGTGCCCCTCAATTTTTATTTATTTATTTATTTATTTATTTATTTATTTATTTGACAGAGAGAAATCACAAGTAGATGGAGAGGCAGGCAGAGAGAGATAGAGGGAAGCAGGCTCCCCGCTGAGCAGAGAGCCCGATGCGGGACTCGATCCCAGCACCCTGAGATCATGACCTGAGCCGAAGGCAGCAGCTTAACCGACTGAGCCACCCAGGCGCCCCTCAATTTTTTTTTTAAGATTTGAGAACATGCACTAGTGGGGAAGTGGGAGAGGGAGACAAGCAGACTCCCCGCTGAGCAGGGAGTCCAACATGGGGCTCGATCTCATGACCCTGAGGTCATAACCTGAACCAAATCCAAGTAGGCTGCTCAACTGACTGAGCCACCCAGGCATCCCTCTAGCTCAAATGTTTAACTCTAAACCCAGAATCTAATTTCTGGGCTTCCCCTTGTTTTCTGAGCAGGCCACTGCTTAGACTGGAAGAGGAGGGGGACCTGGGCCAGACCTCTCAAATAACTGGGGAGGGGGTGGGTCCTCAAGCCCTGTTTAAATGCCAGCCCCATCTTCACGTACTTGCAGTTATCTGGTGCCCATCTAAAATTCCTTCTGTGTCATGCTCGCTTCGGCAGCACATATACTAAAATTCCTTCTGTGTCTGTAAAAAATCCTTCTCATTCCTCCTCAGTCCCACTAGAAAAATGGGCAAAAGATAGGTACAGACTGTTCAAAGAAAAGACGTTCCCAATGTCTCTGAAACACATGAGAAGATGCTCAGTTACATTCACAATAATAGGCATGCAAATTAAAAGTCCAAGGAGAATATAACAGCCCAGCCAAGATCAGAATGTTAGGTAATGAAATCTGGTAAGATTGTGGGTCTGGTGCAAGGCTGACCTTCTCTGACCTCCTTGGAGAGCAATTTGGCAAAAGATCTCAAATTTTAAAATGCAGTGGTCTGATGACCAAGCACTTCCACATCCAGGTATTAATAAATTTGTACGTTCATGCAAAATGACGTGTGCCCAAGAATATACACTGCAGCATTGTTTTTAATAGAAGACCAGGGACTGTCTAAATGCCTATTAATAGGGGACCGTGTAAATAAATTGACCACTGTACAGACACTTAAAGGAATAGAAAGGTCTGTACAGATTGATATGGAAATTTTTGCAGGGTTTGTGCTAAGTGAAAAGAGTAACGAGGATGCCAGTGCATGGTGTGTGTTTGTGAGTGGGAACACACGTGCGCATATATGTTGGTAAATGCATGGAAAACCCCTGCAAGAATGTCCAATAACCTGGGAACGCTGGTTGCTTCCAGAGCAGGAATGTGGGAGGCATGGAAACATCCAAAGGAAAGAGGTTTGTTTTTCATGGAGTACCTGAGTACCTGCGATTGAATTATGACCCATAAAATGCCTAAGTCAGTCCTAACCCTCAGTATCTCAGAATTTCCTTATTTGGAAAAAGGGGCTTTGCTGATGAAGTTAGTTAAATTGAGGTCATACAGGAGTAGTGTGGGTCCATAATCCAGTATGACATGTGTCTTTATATAAAGGGGAAATTTGGACACATACAGGTGCACAGGGACGACACTATGTGAAGAAGAATGCAGAGGTTGAAGTGATTCTCAGCAAAGCACCAGAAGCCAGGAGAGGAGCATGGAACAGTTTTTTCCTTGCACTCCTTAGAAGGTACAAACCCTGCAGATACCTTGATCTTGCATTTCTGATTTCCACAGCTATGAGACAACAGATTTCCATTGTTCTAAACCATCCTATTTGTGGTACTTTGTTACAAAGACTTAGCAAATGAATACAGTATCCTTTGGCGCCTCTTACGTTCTGTAAAAAACACATTTTTTTTTTTTTTTCAATACAAATGTTCTTTCCTCTCTGAAATCTCAGATTCACAGAACTGGATCAATTGCTCCATCTTTTGCTTTCTGAGAATATTTTTTCACTGCAATGTCATTTACCACATTGTGATATCATTTAACTGTTTATCTGTAATCATTTAACAGTAATATCATTTAACTGTCCCATCCACAAAAGGAGCCAAGCCTACCTTTTATTCATCATCATATTCCTAAAGATTGGCCCTCAGATGTTCGCTGGAGTGGATGACTAAATAGAGAACTAGACATTTTTCACTGTCTTCTTACAGTTCCATCATTATTTATCGATTTTTGGCTTGACAAGCTATCGATTCCTTTATTCTTTGTCAGGGGGACATGGCTGAAACCTGACCCTAAAATTTGGAGAGTTTTGACTGGTGGAAGGAAAACACATAATTTAAAGACATATATAAGCTTCTGCACAGCAGAAGAAACAAGCAACAAAATTAAAAGACAATCTATGGAATGGGAGAAAATATTTGCAAATCACATATCTGATCAAAGATTAGTATCCAAAATACAGAAAGAACTTATCCATCTCAACAGCGAAACAAAACAAACAAACAAACAAACAAAAAAAACCCAAAAACAAATGATCCATTTTAAAAATGGGCAGAAAACATGAACAGATATTTTTCCAAAGAAGACATACAGATGGCCCACCAACACCTGAAAAAAATGCTCAACATCACTGATCATCAGGGAAACGCAAATCAAAACAACAATGAGATATCAACTCACACCTGTCAGAATGACTAAAATAAAAAACACAAGAAACAACAAGTGTGGGCAAGGGTGTGGAGAAAAAGGAACTCTCATGCACTGTGGGAGGGGATGCAAAGTGATGTAGCCACTATGGAAAGCCGTATGGAGGTTCCTCAAAAACTAAAAACAGGACTACCATATGATTCAGCAATTTTACTACAAGGTATTTATTCAGAGAATGTGAAAAGACAAATTTGAAAAGATAGATGCACCCCTATGTTTTTTTTGTTTGTTTTTTGTTTTTTTAGATTTTATTTATTTATTTGAGAGAGAGAGAGACAGTGAGAGAGAGCATGAGCGAGGAGAAGGTCAGAGGGAGAAGCAGACTCCCCATGGAGCTGGGAGCCCGGATCTGAGCCGAAGGCAGTCGTCCAACCAACTGAGCCACCCAGGCATCCCAATGCACCCCTATGTTTATTGCAGCATTATTTACAATAGCCAAATTCTGGAAGCGGACCAAGTGCCCATCGATCGACGAATCGATGAAGAAAAAGGGGTATTAGACACGATGGAATACTAGCCATTCAGCCATAAAAAAGGATGAAACCTTGCCATTTGCGATGACATGGACGGATCTAGAGGGTATAATGCTGATTGAAATAAGTCAGTCAGAGAAAAACAAATACAATATGATTCATTCACAAGTAGAATTTAAGAAACAAGCGAACAAGGCACAAAGAGAGGCAAACTAAAAACAGTCTCTTAATCTTAGAGAACAAATAGGTGGTTACCATAGGGGAGGTGGGTGCGGGGTTGGGGCGAATGGATAAAGGGAGGAAGAGGACACTTACCGCGTTGGGCGCTGAGTGACGCGCACAGCTGTTGAGTCACTGTATTACACACCTGAAACTAACACGACACTGCGTGTTAACCATACTGGCATTAAAATGTAAAAATAAGTACGTAAGTAAATAAAAATAAAAACAAATATAAGAGGTTTGCTTCAAATGAGCTGGGAGTTCAGTACTTTTCTGGGGAATTTATAGTTCCTCAAACAGGAAGAGGGTTGATTTTTGTCTGGTGGGGAGACGGGCAGCTGGGACAGGCCTCCTCCCTGCACGGCTGTTCTCCATGAGGGATCAGTCACACCGTGTGTTGTTCATGCTCTGAAGGGAGCTTCTCGCTATGGATCATGGGAGCCACCTCTGAGCAGGTGACAAAGGCGGATGGTATGGTCGCTGATCGTGTTTCGTAGTGTGACCTTAAGTACCTGCCCCAGAGTGGGTGGCTTAAAACAACAGAAATTCATTGTCTCACAGTCCCAGAGGCTAGAAGCTGGAAATGGAGGTTCGTCAGGACTAGGCTCCCTCTGGAAGACTCGAGGGGAGGACTTCCTCTTGCATCTCTGGTCTTTGCTGGCAGCCCTTGGCTTATAGCTATGTCACTCCAATCTCTGCTCTAGCCTCTCCCAGCCATCGCCCTGTGTGTGTCTCTGTGTCCAAATTTCCTCTTATAAGGATACTGGTCATTGGATTACCGTCTGCCTAATCCAATATGACCTCGTCTTAACTTTATTTTTATTATTTTTTTAAGATTTTATTTATTTATTTGAGAGAGAGAGTATGTGTGTGAGGAAGAGAGAGCAAAGCAGGGAGGCG
The DNA here is from genome assembly GCF_964662115.1 of Mustela nivalis. Lineage (NCBI taxonomy): Eukaryota > Metazoa > Chordata > Mammalia > Carnivora > Mustelidae > Mustela > Mustela nivalis. Next base: position 175,883,000 of record NC_139021.1, read on the forward strand.
GGGCAAGGGGAGAGGCAGAGGAAGAAGCAAGAGTCCCCGCTGAGCAGGGAGCCCAGGACCCTAGAATCATGATCTGAGCTGAAGGCAGACGCTTAACAGACTGAGACACCCAGGAACCCCCAGCATGACCTCATTTTAACTTGATTCCACCTACAAAGTAAGACCTCATTCTGAGGTTCCTGGTGGATATGGATTTTTGGGAGGAAACCAACCTAGTACAGCTGTTCAGCTGGCTGGGACTCACTGAGAGTGGAGAAGCAGCAGAAGATGAAGGAGTGTTTAACCGTCAAGCACAGGCCCTGGAATCAGACAGACTTGGTCTCCAACCCCGCTTCTTCCTACTCGTCAGCCATGTGAATTTGGGCCAGTTACTCACTCTGAGTCTGTTTCCTCATCTGTGAGATGGGCTAATGCCTCCTAGGTTTGCTGGGCAAAATAAGATCAGCTCCTGACTCGCTTAACACAGCGCCTGATATTTTAAAAATTTAGTTTTGGGGGCACCTGGCTGCCTCAGTCAGTGGAACATGCAGCTCCTGGTCGTGGGGTTGTAAGCTCAAGACCCACGTTGAGCGTAGAAATTACTTAAAAAATAAAATTTGGGGGGGCGCCTGGGTGGCTCAGTTGTTAAGCATCTGCCTTCAGCTCAGGTCATGATCCTGGAGTCCTGGGATCGAGTCCTGCATCAGGCTCTCTGCTCAGCAGGAAGCCTGCTTCTCCCTCTTCCACTCCCCCTGCTTGTGTTCCTGTTCTCACTGTTTCTCTCTCTATCAAATAAATAAATAAATAATCTTAAAAAAAATAAAATAAAAAAATTTTTTTAAACTTAGCTTTTAATGCTAGAGTCCCCATTTCCATGGCTCCTGCAATCCTTTCGGGGGGATATGTAGATAAAGAGCAAAACAGGATAATTTTATGATTAAAGGCCCAGATGTCTGGTACAGAATGTCCCCATCACAGGGGGTCAGAGAGCAGGGAGCAGTTGGACTTCAGCGGGCAGACTTTAACTCTTAATAACAAACTGATGTGAAGTTAGTGCTACAATCTGAAATTCTACGGCCAACCCATACAGTTGACTCTTGAGCAACATGGGGGTCAGGGGCACCAAACCTCCCATGCACAGTTGAAAATCTGTCTATGACTTTTGACCCCCCAAAACTTAACTACTAATAGCCTACTGTTGACCAGAAACCTTACAGACAACATACATAGTCCATTAATGCATATTCTGTGTTACATGTGTTGTACGTGGTAGTCCTACAATAAAGTAAGGTAGAGAAAAGAAAATTGTGCAGAAGATCATAAGGCAGAGAAAATACATATACAGTACTGTACTGTGCCTATTGAAAAAAATCTAGGTATACGTGGACCCATGCTGTTCAAACCCATGATGCTTAAGGGCCAACTGTCTTGGTTTTTTCCCCTCCCCCTCCACCAGAGGATATTTCTAGAGCTTATCATTGAGGTCTTGATCACACAACTAGATATCTCCCATTCCCCCTCTGCTCTAACACCTCCTGCCTGGGGCTTCTCTTCCCTGATACACTGGACCGTCAGGACACTGGGGAGAGGCCAGAGCTCCCAACCAAGTGGCCTTGGTTTCCTGGTCGAGGCTGCCCAGAGTGGAAGGGTCGTGTTGGGAGGGGTTGGCTGGTAAAGTTGTGCATGGTTGCATGTGTCGTTCTCTGATAGCATCCCCAGGACAAAAAAAAAAAAAAAAATGACTCGTGATGTCCAACGTTTTGCACGGATTGGGGAGAACTAACTGTTCTCTTATGCCGGCTCATGTGTTCCATTAGAAATGGATTAGATTTTTCAGACACCGAAATCTTCTGGGTGACATTTGGATTTGGAACTCACCATCAGAGCTGGGCGAGAGTCCACAGTCTGTGACCTGTGCTGTGAGTCAGCCGGGCACATCCCCACATCAGGGGGCCTCACATGATGGGCCATAACAGCCTGGGGTTGCTCCTGTTTCCTCAGCCTTCAGACAAATTATGTGCACAAAACTTTGTTCCTGAATTGTAGCCTTCTAAAATTTTTCCTTGGTGACTAGGGGGACAAAGCCATTAACCAGGCATGGGCTGGTTAACAGCATGGGCTCTGGAATCAGTCGCCTACATTCGAATCCCTCCTGCACAGATCATGAGCTCTGCGACACTGAGCAGGTTAGGTAGCATCTCTAGACCTTAATTGCTTCATCTGTTAAGGGGGGGGTGGGGTCGTAGTAATACCCTCCCAGAGGGCTGATGAGAGGATTGTTCTAGGTTGGGTTCCCCCGAAGGAGATTGTGAGACATAAATTGGCAAGCTGGGTTTCTTGAGGGAGTCCTTTTTTTTAAAAAGGATTTTTTTTTTTTAATTTGTTTATTTGACAGATCACAAGCAGGCAGAGAGAGAGGAGGGAAGCAGGCTCCCTGCCAAGCAGAGCGCTCAACACGGGGCTCGATCCCAGGACCCCAGGATCCCAGGATCATGACCCAAGCCGAAAGCAGAGGCTTTAAATCACTGAGCCACCCAGGGGCCCCGAGGGAATCCTTTTAAGAGGGATACCAGTGAAAGGGAGAGCAGGAAGCAAGAAGGGGCGGGGAGAGAAGCTGAGCCCTGAGGCAGTCCCAAGGAAAGCAGCAGCCACCTCAGAGAGCGCTCCACAAAGGGGAGAGCTCATTATCCCTACCCTGAGTTGGACCAAAAGGCAGGGCCCTTGTGCCCCTCCATAGATCAAGCCCTGGATGAAGGGTGCTCCCGCACGTGATCTTACGTGAGGCGGTCTTCCTCAGCAAAGCCAGTCCCCCAAGGACAAAAGAGACTGATCTTCCTGTAGTGTTCCCAGCATCTGCGGGAATAAGTTCTTCATTCCCGGAAGGGGATCACAGCCTCCCTAACAAAGATGAGCTAATCGGCAGAAAGCCCATCACACAATAACTAGCCTGCAGTAAATTCCTAGCAGATGGCAGCCATTACCATTACTGCTGTTTTTGTTACTGTTATTTGCCAGGCACTGTGCCAGAGGCACGTAGAAGGGACATGTGACCCGGATGAGGAGGGTGAAGGAGTGTGAGTCAAAGGGGATACCTGGAGATGAAGAGGAGTTACCCAGGCAAAGGGAGTTACAGGTGCTGGGGGTGGCGAAAAAGATGGAAGGAGCAGTGTGTGCAGACGAGAGAAGTGTGCGTGTGATATGGCTCACCAGGGCGAGCGCGGAGTACGACGCACCGGGGAACGAGGAGACTGAGTTTTGGGCCCACCAGGCCAAGGAGTGTGGACTTGAGCATAGAGAGGGCAATGGAAGCCATGCGATCATCCTAATCAGAGAAAGGACATGGTACATTGGCACTTGAACAAGGTCGCTCTGGCGGCCATATGGGCAAGGAATTGGACATGGACAAAATTAGAGGCCATCACCTGGGTCTACAGAAGAGATTAGGGTGACCTGGGCCATGCTGGTGGTACCCAAGAACAAATGCACACAGTCAAGGAATGCTGAGGCAGCAGAATCCTAGGCTTGGCAATGCTGGGTGGTAAGAGAGAAAGAGGAACCCAGGGTCATGCTTAAGCTTCTGATCTGGCAGACTCCTGAAGGCCTGGTATCTTCATCCATTCAGGCGGCTGTCATAGAATACCAGAGACGGGGTAGCCTATAAACAACAAGAATTTATTTCTCACTGTTCTGGTGGCTGGGAAGGCCAAGGTCAAGGCACCAGCAGAGCTGGTGTCTGGTGAGAGCCTGCTTCCTGGTTCACAGATTGTCACCTTCTTGCTGGGTCCTTTTGTGCTGGTAGAATAGTCAGGGAGCTCCCTGGGGTCCTTTTTATAAGGGTAGGAACCCCATCCATGAGGGTTCTACTCTCGTGACCCACCTCCAAATAGCATCACATAGGGGAATAAGTTTCAACATACAGATTTGGGAGGACACAAACATCCAGTCCATAGCACCCGGGAACTAATGTCCCAAGAAAGAAAATGTCTTAGAGAAAGAAAAAAATTAAAAAGCCACCACAGACAGATAAGCTCCCTGTTATTTGGAATGGCTCAAAGGAGCTGCTTTCAGCCAGCTCTCCAAGACTTACGGCTCCATTTTAGGCAAACCCACTCAAAGCCCCTCATGGAGTACAAGTCTCAGAAACAGCTAAATTAATCCCAGAGAAAACTGTTTCCTCTTCTGCTTCTGCCTAGGATTAAAAAAAAAAAAAAAAAAGCCAGTAAAGAATGCTCTGTGTTTAAGCTGTAGTTGTGGTGGAAAGCAAAGTGAGCAGAGGAAAAGATACATATTTGCTTTGCATTCAACCTTCAATAAATTTCAATATTTATTGAATATGAACTCTGAGCCCAGCCCTGTGCTAAGAGCTTCAAATAGGAGAGTAAACTAGACACTGACCTGTGAACTTGAGGGTCCAGCTCCTTCAGTGGGAATATTTCTAATGGTAAATTGATAGACTGGCATTTGGATTGTATATTAGTTTAATGTGTGCTTACTCAACTGTGCTTTTTCACAAAATTGAGTTTTTGGGTTTCAGAGCTGACAAGCAGACCCATGCAAATGAGAAACATTCCACTGGAAACGAATGATCAGGAGGCCATTCTCGCATTTTTTTCCAAAAGGAGTGACTTGAGGCAGGAAGAAAGGTTCCAGGATAGTCTCTGAATTTGAGTTGAAAAATTAGGTCCAATATTAGTTCCAAGTGTTAAAAAACAAAACGCAACCGAGTAAATTGGAGATCTAACTGGCTTTATTAAAAAAGATTCATGAACCAAGCAACATCCCGTCTAGCAAACAGATGCTCTGAAGAGTGGTGCAAAATAAAAGGTTTTTATAAGAAGGAGGGTGGAACAACAAAGGAGGAGGAGGAGGAAGAAGAAGAAGAAGAAAAAGAAAAGGATTGTTTCGGGCAAGATCATCTTCCCTTATGAGGAAGGACAGGGGTTCCTACTTTGCAAATAACCTCATCTTCCTTTGGGGGATAGAAAAGGCTCAAGCAACAGATTACCTCTTAGTGTTTATCAGAAAACTCGGATTGATGGGTTTATTTTTAATTTTATTTTATTTTTATTTTAATTGATGGGTTTAGACATATTTCTGGGGGAGGTGGAAACTGAAATTAGGTTAGGTATTAAACCCTGGCCTGGTTTGGTGACTTGACCTGGTCCAAGTAACACCATTTTGACCTGTGGTTTTCTTTTTAATGAAAGCAACTTTCCAGAATATTTCAGGGGAAGGGAGTGAGTCTGCCTGCCCAAGAATCTGAAATGGAACCTCCTCCAAATTCTCCCTCTGGGGGCACATGCTCTTCTTGGGAACTGCTTGGTTTAAGTTACAAGCACAACCACCACTGAATCAACCAAAGAATTTTTCATGGTTGGACTTGGCCCCACGTCCCAAATGAAGGTCAAGATTTAAGATAGCCAAGAAACCATCTCTACCATAAAAAGGATCCAGACCCAAAAGAAGGTGATTTGTCTTTAGAGTCGTTCAATGCAATGACAGTTTGAATATTTGAGATGCAGAGAAGCACGGCTGACGCAATCTTTTTTTAGGCTTCCGAAGAAGACAGGTGAATTTCTATTTGTATTTGCCTTTTCTCCCGGGCTTTGTTACGGTGTCAGATAAACATTCCGGAGCTCCTCACGCCCTTGAAAAAAAGTGATTAATACGTACTTGAGGGACGCCAGTGTCCCCAAGTTATCAGTGTATAAGGGAGCAAAGTGGGGGGTGTGTGCGCGAGACTCTAGTTTAAAATCCACGACTTTAAAGGCTCGCGGTGGCTTTGTTGTTACAGGAAGGAGCGGCAGCAGGCACCCGCGCGCAGTCCCAGTCCAGGGAACACCCACTCGGCTCCACGCAGAGGGAGGGAGTTTGAAAACCGAAACCGGCCCAGCGCTCACCGACGACGCCCTGCCGGCCACCCGCCCCGCCAACCAGTCTCGGCCCGAGAACACCCGCCTGGGCCGCTGGGCCGCGGAGGCAGGGAAGGGGGGGAGGGACGGCCGGCCCAGGCCCCGCCCCGCCCCCGCCCAGGCCCCGCCCCGCCCCGCCCCGCCCCGATTATAGCCGATGACTCAGGGCGGAGCTCCGCATCCAGCCCGCTCGCCGCCAACTTCTCTGGATAGGACCAGAAGTTTCCAGCCGGCCAGTTGCTACCTCCCTTTATCTCCTTCCCGGTTGGCAGCGAGGAGGCCCTTTCCAGACACTTCCACCCCTCTCGGGCCACGTCACCCCCTCCTTTAATTCATAAAGGTGCCCGGCGCCGGCTTCCCGGACACGTCGGCGGCGCGCACCGCTCTCGATCCGGCCGCGGCCAGCGAGCGACTCGGCGCCTGGAGGCCCGGCACCCCACGACTCGGCTCCCCGCGACCCGGCACCCCGGCGGCCGCCCCTCCGGGCAGACCCCGACCCAGCATGAGCGCTGCCACCCACTCGCCCATGGTGCAGATGGCGTCCGGCAACGGCGCCGGTGACCCCCTGCCCCCCGGCTGGGAAATCAAGATCGATCCGCAGACCGGCTGGCCCTTCTTCGTGGACCACAACAGCCGCACCACGACGTGGAACGACCCGCGCGTGCCACCCGAGGGCCCCAAGGTGAGCCAGCCTGCGCCGCGCCCCGGCCGGCGGCCCCCCTCGACGGCGAGCGGCAGGGGCGGCTGCGCCGGGCGGGGCTGCGGGGACCCTGGGCGCACCTGCCGGCGGACGCCCGCGCCCGGCGTCCTGGTGTTGGCAGACCCCGCTGCGGTCTGCCCTTGGTCCGCGTCGGGGCGAGGGGGAGGCCTCGGGGGGGGAGGGGACTCCCTCCCCGGGCCACGTTTGGTTCCCGGGGGTCGGCCCGGGAAGTGCGACCCGCGCGGTGGCGCCAGGTGCCGTCCCGCCGGCCGAATCCGAGGGGCCGAGGGTCGGGTGGCTGGGGCGGCCCAGGGGCCCGGAGGGACGGCCGGCCTGGTCAGCTCCGGAGGCCCGGGCCAGGCCCCGCGGCGGCTTCTGCGGCCGCTCGCCCACCCGGGCCGAGGTCCGGGTTTCACTGCTGTCCGCGCTCGGGCGGACGCCGCGGGGGGCCCTCGCAAGCTTGCGGGGGTGCTCTCGAAGGACTTTTGCCTCCTCAGTTTCCTCAGCTTGGTCGAGGGGCATCTTGACTTTGTTGTCTCGGGCACAGAGTGACTCAGGGGCGGATGTAAATACATTTGTCCCCCTTTTTGTATCTGCAGTTAAAATTGTATTATTGTTTGAAACGGTTTTCCGTAAGAATACATCCGGTATGATTTGTTGAAAATAAGTTGTTCTTCTCCCAGGCAATTTCTAAAGATATGAGACTGTCTCATGGTTGACCATTGGCTTAAGACATTGCCTCACACTGGCATGAAAGAATTTTCTTTTTTTAATGACATCCATTCCCTTCCTCGTTATGGTATTAAGATACCTAGGATTAGTTTCTAATACACAAATAACTAATACAGAAGTACTTTTGTGAACGCACCAGAAGTATGTCTCATTTACATATATGCAAAGTTATATGCTCTTTAACTCTTAGGAGCATGAAAGTTTGGAAATAGAAATTTGGAATCAGTAAAAAAAAAAGAAATTTGGAATCAGTCTGATTACAGCTAAGTGTGCTACACTTCCAATTTTCTATAAATTTGAACTATTTTATTTTATTTTAAAATTTTGTTTATTTATTTATTTGAAAGGCAGAGATCACAAGCAGGCAGAGAGAGAGAGTGGAGGAAGGAGGCTTCTGCCGAGTTGAGGACCCTGGCTGGGATCATGACCTGAGCCGAGGGCAGAGGCTTTAACCCACTGAGCCACCCAGGCGCCCCTAAATTTGAACTATTTTAAAGTAAAAAGCCTGTCAAGAAAGAAATACACTTAAAGAAAGGGTCCTGTTATGCTGTCTGGGCAAAATTTTTTTAAAAAGCCATAAAGAACTGGTCAGTTGTTTTGAAGATTTAAAAATTCACAAAATTAAAAGTACATTATAAATCATTATTTTAGGAGAAATATTTGTATCATCCACTTACCTTTGTATGCATTTTTTAAATTAAAAATATTGTTGAGAGCCTGGTGCTTAAAATTGAGATGTTGAACATTCAGCAACTTACATTTATGAGAAATTAATTGTATATTTTTATCTGAAAATTAGTACAAGAGTATGTAATTAGCCAGGATGGGCATAATTATATATACTTTTTTTGTGTCTGTTCAGCCCATAATTGGGTGAAACTGAAGCGCATTTCAAACCAGTCCTGTTCCAGTGTTCTGCATGGATGTAGATTTTTGGTGTGGTGTAAAACTATAATTTCTCAAGTCCTCCTTTATATAGAGACAGGGACTGTCCGAATCTGCCAGCACCCTTTGTTGTGAGTGAAGGTCAAGTTTGAACATAGCTACTGTAAGTGTAGCATATACCCAGATTGCCAACACTTTGTTTTTAGAATGAGACTCACCCAGCAAGCTGAGATCTTTGTGTACCCATCCAGTGGATTGGTTAGGCTGTGGTTTCATAAACCTTTTGAAAGGGGGAAAAAACAGGTTGAGTTACTATTGTTGTCGACAAATAGAGAAAACAGCTTCTAGATCAGGTATCTGATGCCAGAAAAATGGATTTGAAAATTAAGTCAGAGTTTTGAAAGGCCCACGAAGATCTTTTTAGCTCATCCTCTTCCTTTTACAGAGAAAGAAATCCAGATAGTTCAAAAATGTTTCCAAGGGTCACTCAGCAGGTGCTAACAGCAAGGAGAGCTACACCAGAAGGTGCTGATAAGAGGCAGGGTCTCTGCTCAGAAGACGGTAGAAGTGTCTAGAACTTTTGTGAAGCTGTGAACCGTGCTGGCTGGAATATTTGGTTGTCTTTGTGTCCTCCTGGCCACTAAGTGCTGCGTGGCTGACTGCTGTGCTATGATGACTTGGATGGTGATGACTGGATGTGGTAACTCAAGAGACAAGTTCTCTTTACCAGGTTAACTACCGGAGGTTTGCCCGCATGGCGCCAGAATTGAAGGAGAGAATAAACATTCAGTTCATTGGCTCTTTGGGCTTCACGGCTTTCATAACCTGTGTTTTGAGATGCACAGAATGTCTGGATGACTAATTCAGTTTCACTTCCATGAATGGCATCTTCCTCCGAATGAAATACAATGGAAAATCCTTCAATATTGTTTTATATTAGAAACTGGCTTCTTAATGCATAACAAGAAGGGGCCCTGGCATGAAACAAAGGGCGATTTTGGAGGAGCTGAGCTAAAAGGACCCTCTGAACCTCCTTATCTTCAAGAGGAGATGCCATCAGTCAATAAAGCGCCATTTGTTAAGAATGAAAAAACAGAGGAAGCCCTTTTTTGGCAGAGGCTGGGAGTGTGGGGGAGGGGAAGACCGCCTCTGGGCATTTGCAGTCTAACCTTGATGGTAAAGGAATGGCTTTCAGGGAAAGGAAGGGACTAGAACTTCGTGTTTCACTGAGTCTTACTCTCTGTGGTTTTCCAGTTGGTCTCCCACAATGCCCTGAGGTAGTTAGAGTGACACTCTGTCCCTAGTTTTACAGAGGGGGCAAGTGAGAGCAAGTGTCTTGCCTTTTGTTGAAGAGGCAGGGCGGCTACAGGCTAAGACTCTGGGCTTGATCCAGCTCCGCTCCAAGCAACTGGACCTCCCCACCTGCAGTCTTCCTGGATGTCGATTTTCTGAGCACGTGGGTTTGCCACTAATCTCCTGGCAAGTTCGTTCCAGTCCAGGCCCCTTCCCTGGCAGAGAGGTTGGCGCTCACTGAAGATAGCAGCCGCACCTCCCTGTTATCCCCCGGACCAGCGGCTTTGGGGTGCTGTGCTGCTCTCTCACAAACCTTCCTGGCACCAGAGGGAGACCCTTCTCACTTCACGGGCAGGGCTGTTCTAGCTTTGCAGATCTTGGAGGTCACTAGCACAGATCCCCAAGGCCAGCAGTCTCCTGGAAAGCCTTTAAGAACGTGGATTGTCAGCAGGGTCATCCCCCTACCTGCCTCCCCACCCCCCATGTTGAATCATATTTCTCAGGATGGGGCCCAGACATCTGGGTGTCAGAGAAGTTTCTCTGATGATCCTGATTTTTGCCAGACTGGCATTTGGGAGCCACTGGTGATCCCATTTTGTAGGGGGAGGGGAATTGCAAGTTAGTGCCCACCTTCCTGCAGATAGGCCCTGGAATCCTACAAGCTGTGCCTGCTTAACATCGAAGCTGCAGATCCTTTGCCTGAGGCCCCATCGTCCTTCTTGGTCCAACTCCCCTTGTACCTGGCTTGTGCGAGTGTGAATATGGGGTGGCATTGCCCGGAGTCTGACTTAGGGCAGTCCCGAGACCCTCCTGTACCCCAGAGAGAAGTAAGCCAGAGCATTTCCTTCGTGCTTTGCCCTCCCACCAGAAGCTCCTCATAAAAATCTGACCGATTACACTTGTGTCCTAGGAGAGAGATGGAGAAATGTCCTTTCCGAGGAAATTGGAAACGTTTTGACTTATGACTGAAGTAGGGAGACCCATTTATTTTCTGCTCCCGGTTTAGCAGAGCCTCCTGAATTTTCTTAAAGATGAGATCATTCTGCTCTTTGCAGATCGATTGCAGGCTCTTGGGCCTCTTAGCAGAATCTGAGCATGATCAGGAGATGAGTGGCCATTCTCCTTTGTATTTTCTAGCAAGTTGCATGATGGGGGAACAAATTCCTTTACGACTGATGACAGGGATTTGTTGGGGGGGGGGGTGAAGAGCGTGGTCAGAGGCCTCAGATGTCCAGCTCATCCAAGACCTTCATTTTACCCTCCAAAGAACAGGCTGTGTTGGGCTTATGCAAGAACTGAACATAATTCGCCCCTGTTTTGTAGGGTAGATTTGCCCTTTACTAGGCTAAAGCCGGTACCCGGGAGCTGTGGCGGCATTTGACATTAGCCAGGGCCAAGGAGGGCTTAGCTGTCTGATGCTCTTGGGGCTAGTTTTGAGGTAGAAAGCTTCAGACCACCTAAGGCTTCATCAGCCCTGTCCTCCTGTCCTCATTTTTGGAATGACACACAGTCGCCTTATATAAGGCACTCTACATGTTTATTAGTTCCTCTTGACCTTTTTAAATGGTCTGGTGTTTATCATCAAAAATAGGAAACCATGAATAACCCAAACCCACTCTTTCTTCTTTGCATTTTTGCTGCTTTAATGTTGCTCTTAAATACTTAAGAGATCTTACACAGGAAAACTGGGAGCAGAAGACAAAGGCCTTGCTTATTAGGAACCTCTGAGGACCCATTAGTGCTGATGAGCATTGAGGAAACCTCTGTCAGCCTGATCGCCTGAGCCTGATCGTGCAATTCCCGAGCCCCTCCCATTCCCCATTGCTGGTTAACCGAGTCTTGACTCGGGCTCCTCTTCGGCCTCCGATCCCAAACTCGCAGCTGGACTTCTGAAGCTAAACCCCAGAGCCTGTCCTTTGCAAACGTGGACCTTGCTCCTCACTGCCCGCCTGACCCTGTATGGGATGTCTGGTGTTACCAAGTCTTCACATATTTCTGAGAAGATTTCTTCAGAGGCCTTAGAAGCCAGGCAGCTTGCAAAAGCTTCATGAGAGAGAATTTCTTTAGGATAGAATGAACCTTATTGTTTTCTTGTTTATCTCTCTATACACACACACACAGACACACACACACACAGCATGCATGTGCATATATACCTATGCCAAATGCTGGGTGGGTACTTTACAAACCTTATTTCTTTAAATCCTCAGAACAGCTCTCTAAGATGAAACTATTAGATGCATCGGAGGCCTGTCGGCTGCGGCACCACGGAAAGACTGTTGTAGCCAGAGGTTTTACCCTCACCTGGGGCAGTGGGGTCAGGAGGGGTGACAGATAATGTTGCCGCCCCGTGGGCCTGGCTGCTTCTAGAACTCCTTTATGCTCGGAGCATCCCAGGCACGGCCCCAGTTGGTTACAGACCACTCGTTTCCTGAGCCTGTGTCTGAACTTAGGAGATGGGCCCAAGTCTCCGTTCATTCATTCCATGCGAAAGTTCCTGAGCTCCTGCTCTCTGCAAGTTATGGTGTTCAGTGCCTCTGGAGGACAGGTCTGTCTCCTTCCATGCCATTCTCCGTGCCGCATTTCTGACATGGCCCTCTCCAGTTGGAAGTGGGCCGTCTCTGCTCCAGACTCCATGTTACTTTGATTGGAATCAAAAGGTGCCACTTGTCTGCTTTGCCTCGGGCTCTAATCCCCATGGGCTGAGAGTTGGACTTGGGGGGGCGAGGGGACTGTCCTCTTTCTGCCCCTCAGTGCCTGGCAGGGTCTCCAGGCTCAGTAAATGGTTCTGTGTGGAGAAGGGTAAAACCTGGGCCGGGCTCCGGAGTGGACAGGCTGGTAAAAGGAAAGCCGCCCTTATTGCAAACTGAAGTGCAGGCTGGAGCCCAGAGTTAGTGGAAGTTGCTGGAAGCCTTTTGTCGGTTTTTAAGCACTGAAGTGTTGTCCTGGGCTCCCCAAGGTCCCGCAGGGGCAGGGATGCATTAGTATCGATTTCCTAAGTCTAGAGAAGATTTCCTCTAGTCTGAGTCTAGAGAAGCTCTTTTTTGTCCCCACCAGCGATGAGCATCTTGGAGCAGATGAGCTGGAGAGGCCCGGAGCTCCCAGCAGCCAGACGCCGCTAGTGCCCAGCTGCACAGAGAGCAGCCTCAAAGGAGTCTGTCTCTCTCTCTCTTTCCCCATGTGGCTGACAGTAAGACCAGACGGTGCACAGTGAGCCTTCTTATTCACTGTCCGTTCAGAAAAGCCCAGAATTACAGATTGCTCACTGCCTCCGTCAAGTGCCTGTAAACGGAGTGGCTGCCCCAGAGCGGTGTCCCCAGCAGCTGAGGGGAGACTCGCCACCGGTAATTCCCAAGCATCCTGGTGGAGAACAGCCATTTCCTATTTTGAAATCACGTCCTCTGTGTTTATGAAGGTCCAATTGTAGATTTCCACCCCCCTGTCATTTTAAAGATTCTTCTTAAACCCTGGATGGATGAGTGAATAGTTACATCCAAACAGCAGGAGGCTAGGAAAGAATTTATGTGTGCAGAAGACAAGGCAGCCATATCACTTTTTCAGTCTTCCAAATTCATCCCACAGACCCTGAGTGTCAAGAGGGGGACCAGCTCTCGGGTCAGCTGGAGCTGGGTTTTCTCCCTCCGGAGGCCCCACGCGGGGCGCTAGGGGCTGTGGTGACTCAGAATTGAGCGGAGCGCCGGCCCTCGGCCCTCTCACAGGCCCTGCCTCAGCCAGGCAATGACTCAGCACCAAGCACTGGCTCCCTGGCCCAGAGCACACTTGAACTGAATGTTCCAGGTCTTGAGCCTCAGCCCAGCTGGACCGGGCAAAACTAAATGCTTTCTCCCCTGCTGTGGTTTACCCTGGGAAGATGAAGAATTTGAAGACATCAGCCACAATTACTATGACAGATTCTATAGGTGGGGAGGGAATAGTGAAAGGGTTAACACATCCCCAGCCTCGACGTCAGACAAACCTGGGATCTGGTCATCTCAGATGAATCTGCCATCCTCTCTGAACCTCAGTCTCCCCTTCTGTCAAATGGGAACACCACCTTACCTGTCCAGCAGGACTGCGAGGATCAGGGGTCTAGTGCCTGGAAAGTGACGAGTCAGGGCCCGACCGGACATGTGTGTTCAATCCGTGGACAGAGTCACAGCCTCTGCTGTGAAGTAGGAGGGCAGTCACCTCGTGGCAGACACATCTGTCTGGACATGGGTCTTTTGGCTCCCAGGTAGGCTACAAGTCTTTTTTCTCAGAAGCAAGCCTCTTACCCCCTTGTACTACCTTAGCTGGCTGTCTTTTGACTAGTGCCTGGATGCCCTCAGCACCCTTCCCCAGGGTTCCCAGGCCCCACCTAATTTGGGGACACAACAGTGGGTGGGGAGGGGTCAGATGAAGGCTACTGGGCCTTCTGGAGCCTCAACCAAACCGGCAGCGCACAGCTGCAGCCAAGTTCATCCCTCAGCCACGACAGGCCAGGAGACGCTGTTTCCTGGCCTCTTCTGCATGGCGTGATGTGTTAACCCTTAATCTTGACTCCTGTAGGGGAGTGTCTCCCTCCACATCTCTGTACAGACCCCAGGGCTGTTGCCAGGCAGGAGTAAGGTGCCCTATCGGTGTTGTGGGGAAACTGAGTCACGATAACTAGGGGCATGGCTTTAAGGGGTGGAAATGTCACTGCAGGTGGAAGGAGGAGGGGGGTTTGCTACTTGCCACCACCCCCGTGGGGGAGTGTGGTTGTTGGAGCAATGCCTTGAGCAGCTGCACAGGGTCGGGAGGAGCATCCCCAGGAATTCCCCTCAAGGAAGCTTCCCTTGGTTAAAGGGACCCTTGCCCTCACTGCGGTTGGTGAATTGGAGATTTGTGTGTGTGTGTAGGGGGGTGATTTTGTACAAAATGTGTATCTAGGGAAGCCCTGCATCCTGATACCAACAGACACTTGCAGAGCTGGTGTCTAACAGATGGTAGAGCCTCGTGATTGGTCAACGTCCCGCCGTATGAGACCAGACATTGAGGATCCCAGGGAAGAAGCATGAGGGGCCTCTTTATGTAACTTCAGTTTGCTTCCTGATATGGAAATGTCAGGTGTTTTTCCATCTGTGATTCCTGATTTCAAATCCTTGGAGCAGGTGTCCCTGCTCCTTTTTTCTGAAGAGGAACTAAGGTTTTCATTTCCCTGAAGCCATGAGTTCGGGAGCTGGGCATCGCATGACTGGGGTTCTCTCTGGTAACTGCCCTTGTGACCTTGGGCCACACCTGCTGCATGGAATCCTTGAGGAAGGCTCTAGAGGGTGGGGGAAACAGGGAGCTGGAGACCGATGCCGAAGTGCCAGCCGTGGTCTCTGGTGCCTAGTTTGGAAGGTGCCCACACACCCTGCTGGGGGAACACGCTGAGATGGTTGGGGAGAGAGACGCCAGGGGGAGGTTCTGCTCCTGCACAGATCCTCCTGCCCCAACCCCTGGCCTGGCTTTCTCACTAGGTTTCAGGGGCAGGAGTGCAAGGAGCCATGGTCAGTGCAAGTTGAGTGTGGATTGGTCCTTGGGGCGGGTCTCTGCAGAGTGCTGGTCTGGGGCTTCTTGGAGCAGGATGGGAGTTTAGGGCTGGGCCCCTAGAGTGTTGGCTGTGTTCGATTCCAGATTGTAAAGTATCAGATACAGTTCCCAGCAGAGAAAATGGCACCCTTGCTAATTCGTGTCCTTAAGACTCTCAGATAAAGGGGCTTCTGACTCTAATAGGCTTATTACCGACTGGCGAGACCACTGAGGTTTTAGGCATTGTACGCCCTAGGCTCCACCAAGGAGAATATCCGGGTCTAGCAGTAACCATTTGTGGAATAAAGGAATGTGATTGTGTAGGGCTTGGGGTGGGCTCAGTTTACAAAGCCTTCCTTATGCCTCATTTCACTTATATTTTGCAAAAATGCCTGGGGGCTGTGGGGATTTTTACAGCTGGAGAAACTGAGTCTTCGTAGCCAGCTGTCCCATCTGAGGGCACAGAGCTGGTGAGCAGCAGCAGGGGACACCGGAGCTGAGGGTGACAGCTTGAAGCCCTGGGCTCACTCGGGTTCATTCCTGCTTGTTTGGACACAGCTGCAAAGAGAAGAGGCGTTGATCCGATAGAGAGCTTTCCCCACTAGGAGCACATCGGGACACCTGTCTCAGTGACCCCAGGATAAAGTCTGTGCTCTGGTAACGGGCAGTGAGGTCCAGCCGCCAGCCGCCCTGTCACTGGGCTGTGTCCAGACATTGTGGTGAGCACAGACTCTTGTCTTACCAGCAGCGCCGTACACGGGCTTCTGAGGAGAAGGATTTTGCCGGCTGGTCAGAGTTTGCCGGGTGTCCATTACATGCCCAGACTTGGCCGGAGGGAGAGACCCTTCATCACGGTGCGGTGGGAACTGAGTTTGGCTGAGGGACCCATCAGATGGGCAGTCATACTTAATTCATGTTGAGGACCCGAGCATACCCAACAGAAAGTCTTGGAAGGATGTAGAAACTCAACTGTGCGTGCTTTAGAAGGAAGTTTTTCTTTTGTTTTGTTTCCTGCCTGCTGGAAGGGAGCCAAGCTACCTAATTACCCCCCAGGCCACGGGTACATGGGGACCTCAGGATTCCTGCTTTCCTCCATCTTGTTTTCTTTGGTTTAGAAGTTTTTGTTTTTGAAGTTTCATTTGTTTTTGAAGTGTCATTAGTAAAAGTCAACACCCGACCGTTGTGAAAGCTCTTCTGGCCTCAAAACCCAATTATAGGATGTGTGTCCTACTTGAGACTCCAGGGCTGTGGAGGCGGAAGTGCTCTGAGGCAGCCCTGAAAGTTAACCTCCGCTCCTCGGACCCCCTTGGCTCAGCCCACCCTGGTGGGACCTGTGACTTATAGGTGCTGAGAACACTTTGGAGAGTGCTTTGCCATAGAGTTGGAGGTTGACGGGGGCTATTTTCAGGGTTCAGAGGCCACTCAGTGAATGGGGAGCCGATTGTGGATAGGTCAAGGCAAACCCTGCTCCCCGACTGTCCCCAAAGCCACGAAGGCTGTGAAAGTGCAGCGTCTGGCCCGGTGGTTGGTATAGGCCAGGGTAGCTACCCAGGGGCTGGTGTTCTTGTCCTGTTTTCAAGGCATTGGGAGTCGTGGGGTGCCAGGGTGGCACAGTTAGTTAAGCACCTGATTCTTGGTTTCTGCTCAGGTGTGATCTCAGTGTAGTGAGATCAAACCCCAGGTTGGGCTTTGCACTCTGGGGAGTCTGTTTGAGATTTTCTCTCTCTTTCTCCCTCTCTCTTTCTTTCTTGTCCTCTGCCCCTCCTGCCTTTGCTTGCTCTCTCTCAATGAATAAGTCTTTAACAACAACAACAAAAAAAACAACAAAAACATAAGGCACAAGGAGTCCTTCTGGGGGTCAGTGGCCACCTCTTCACTTGGGACATGAAACATTGGGACACTTTGAATCCCAGTGACTTCCATTTTGATTTAACTGAACACAGTTAAGAGTGGTCATTTTTAGATTTCTGTGACTTCAGCTTTTCCTTGTTTCTGAGCTCAATGTAGCTTTTTAGAGCTATAGGGGACCTTGCAATAAGCGTCATGGAGATGCCAGAGCAGGACAGTGTTTTTCAGTGCGGTCCAGGTTGGGCTTAGGGTCTGCATGTTTATGTATTTTCTGGGCGCTCTTGGTGCCGCCTCGAGTCTGAGAACCACGGCTTCATGGAGTATCTGGGCTTTGCCTTCATTTTACAGCTAAGGAGAGTAAGGTCCAGAGAGGGGTTTATGAGCTGCTTATGTAACACACATCTTTAGGGGCAGATCCAGGATTAGGACTGAACGCCGTCTCTTTCCACATTTCCTAGCTGCCCCCTTAGTGTTCACATTGTTATTAAAAACCAGCAGCAAAGCTCTGGTGCTCTTAAGCATGCTCATAAGCAAGCAAGACTTGCCTATGTCCAAGGTCTCACCCAAGCTCAGAGTCTGACCCCAGGCTTCTCTAATAATAGTACCTTGTACTTAACAGGGCATATTTTGGCTCATCTGGGGTAATTTTCTCAGCTTTTTATCCTGCCATCTCATGGAGTTGTTGAGTGCCCTGAGATACATCTCAGGGTTTTACTGTAGTGCAAAGCAAGGGAGAAGAATGGACCAATTCATTTTATAAATGAATGTAGTGAGATAAGCAGTGAAAGTCTTGTTTCCTAATCAGATCTTGTAATAGGGATTCCTGACGTCTTTGCCCCAAGATGATGATGAGCTGAGCTGCCCTGGGAAGTAGTTCCAGGATGCTGTCGTTATAGCTAGAGAGACTGCGGGGCAGGCGATGAGGAGGGGAGCACCTGCACTGGGGCCTGCCTGGTCACGTGATCGTGGCTCGTTCGCGACCCCCACCCTGGCCCTGACACCAGGAGCGGTCCCTGGTCCCCACTGAGGTCAGAAGGGGGCAAGTCATGGGTCCTGCCTTGGGAGTGCTGGCCTTAACCAATAGGCTTCCAGATATGCTGGAACTTCTTAGGGGATTGAGGAGGCATGTTCTATTCTGCGAGAATCATGAACTGTAATATTTGTCTCTTATACTTTTTTCATTTCATTTACTAATTTTTTTAAAAGTAGGCTCCGTGCCCAGCTTAGAGCCCGGCAAGGGGCTTGAACTCATGACCCTGAGATCAAGACCCAAGCTGAGATTAAGAGTTGGACGCTTAACGGACTGAGTCACCCAGGCTCCCCATTTTTCTCATTAAAAAAAAAAAAAGTGTCTTTTTTTGTTAGATTGTGATGAAAAGCACCCTAGAAGGTAGAATGGGCCATTGAACCCTTTCCGGTGGTGCTTTCTGGTTAGTCAGCAGGGAAGCATCTGCTGCTGAGAGGAATCTACTGGGAGCCCCGGAGGCTCACGGGGGAGGGGCGTCAGCGGTCCTCTTACAGAGCTTCGTCTAGGTGGGAGCTTCGTTGCTGGTTTAAATTATTTATTCCTGTACAAGTGCTCAGTCTCGCACTCTGTAAAGCCGATGTGGTTTTTCTGCTTGCCCCCAGCAGGGTTTTGCTAAACAAAACCCCAGTCAGAATGGGACAGGAGCATTCTTTTAGATGTGAGGCTTGTGGAGAGACATGGGGTTCTTTACTAAACGGGTCAACTCACGCAGAAGCCAGAGTGCAGCACGTCAGGGCCTCTAGCCGCCCTGAACCCTTGCAGCCGTCCGCGCCATCGCCCCGGGAACTCCAGGCTCAGGACTCGGTTTTGGTCACGGCCCTTCCCCCTCGCTGCTGCTGTCCTGCCGGCCACGGAGGCCTCTCCGTTTCTCCTCCTGCTCCCTCCCTGGGCACCTTCCCTTTCCAGGCTGTCAGCCCCCGCAGTGCCTGCCCTTCCTTACTCTCATCCCGGCCTCCTCCCCGCCTTTCCCCATCGTCCGGGCTTCTCCTTTCGGCTCCTTCTGTCTTGCCGAGGCCTCTCTTGTCAGCAGCCCTTGGACCATGGATGTGAGGCCTCTGCACTGTGGCCTTACGTTCGTCAGCTCAGCACTGACCGTTCCCTCTGCTGCTGGGGAGTCCAAGCAGTGACCACAGCTTTTCTCCACCCACCAAACCATCAAGACCAGGCACCTCTTCCCAGACCCAGGCAGCGTCCTGGCTCCAGGAGGCAGGCCCCGCTGTCCCCTCCTCTGGGCGGGAGGAAGTCCTCCTGCTTCCTCCCTCCTTCCTGCCTCTGGCCTTTGCCTTCCCCTTACTCTCGTAGCCGTACAGAATCGATTCAGTGAGATGCATAAAGTGTGCAGCTCTTGGCAGGCCTGGCAGGCCTTCTGGATCCAGGGGCTTCCCCCAGGAGGAGCCAAGCCTCAGCCAGGTCCATCTAAGGTTTCCAGGCCCTGGAAGGGGCTGAGCTGGAGGCACAGCTAACAGCCGGCTATGCGGGCCTGGTGGGGTTGGCAGCCTGCCCCTGTTCGAATCGGATCGTGCGGGTGGAATGCGGCAGGGGCTGGGCGGTGTGGGGTTCCTGAAGTGTGTGCTTTGATAGGTTTGTATGTATGTATCTGCCTGTTCACCACCTTGCAGAGAAAGAACACTTCCGTCCTGCCAGAAGGTTCAGCACCCTCCCAGGGACTCCCACTTCCCACTCCCAGGGGCGGCCCCTGCTGTGAATCTTCCCTCAGTTAGCCTTGTCCTTGGGTTTTGATTCCTTTGACGCTTTGTGGTCTGTGCAGCACAATTGTGTGCCTCTCTAGGACAGCCCCATCCTAGCTAGAAAAGCCCATGCCTGTCCCCTACCGACAAAGCCTCCCATGCTTTCTGGCCGGTTTTGCTTCCTGTGTGTTTCCTGCTGTCTCAGACTGTCTCGTAAGCCCCTATTTGGCAGGGATCGTGCGTGGCTGGTCTGGTGAGCCCACAGTACCCAGCATCTGGGTAGCTAGATGGTCACCAGGAGGTGGTGGGTGGATGAAGGCTTCCTAACTGCCCTGCCCGAGGACTGTACGGATAGCTGAGGCCTTCTGTATGTGGCTGGGAGGGAATGGTGAGCCCCCAGGCAGCAAGCAGAGAAGATGCCCAGGACTTGTCCAGGCCCCTGCTTCAGGCTGGAAGGAAGGGCGCCCCGGCGAGGAGATCACATGCCGAGATGGCGGGTTAGGAGTCGGCACCGAGTAGCGCTGGGTGTCCTCGGTGCCTCTTGCTGCTTCCCTCCTGGTGCCCATCTCCCAGCAGGAATTGGCTTCTGAATGGGAGGCCTAAACCCACGGCCTGTTCTTGGGTGACCTGAGAGCTAAGCAGGCTAAAATAATGCCGCCACCCCGAACACGTGGGTATTCTAATCTGAGAGTGCCTATCTGCTTGTGTCCCCAAGGACACAGCGACACCTTTGCCTCTCCTGTGTGCGGGAGGCCCGGGGCCGCAGGAGGGAGGTAGTTGACAGGGTCTGAAAGAGCTAAATTCCAGGCCCCACCACCGCTGCCTGTTGCACACAAACACAGAAAGAAGGCAAAAGTACAATGGCCGATCCCTCACAATGCAAATCAGCTTTCCTCACTTGTGACTGGTTCTGCAACAGTGAGAAGCAGACCCTGCAGGCTCCCGGATTCTCAGGCTTTGGCATTTGTTTGCAGTTCGGAGAGATACGTCCTTCAGGAAGGATCGTTCTCCTTCATCGTTGACCTAGCCAGCTGTGTGTGGGCGGCACAGTTCCAGAGTCCTCCTCTGCAAAGGACCGTCTAGGAGGGTCAAGACTGGATGCCTTGGGGGGGTCCCTGACTTTGGTTGTTCAGCCCCTGGTGGGAAATGACATTGCCCTGTGAGGGACTGACGGGCCTTGTTGTCTGAAACAAGATCTCTCTCTGTGGTACATCTGGAACTTGGCCTTCTTAAGGGTCCCAAAATAGCCAGGCGGCTGAAGGGACAACTTCCCGAGAGGACAGGAGAGGGACCCCAGCCACTCCCCACCAGAGCAGCCTCTCTTGGCGTCATCGGACCAGCATAATTCATCCTCCGTATTTGTTCTCCTGCTGCGCTGCCTGTGTGTGCCGTATCTCCCCTTTTTGCAGCTTGTTCCGAAAATGTCCCCGGGTAGGCGGCCTCGCCCCACTGCCGCCTCTCTGCAAGGATGTCCAAGCTGTGTCCTGTGTTTGGGTCCAGCACAACCCTGTGTTCTTAGGAAACGCTAGGACCTTTGAGGAAGCGGGGAAGCCGGCAATAATTTAGTGAGTTGGACTTGACTCAGCCTCACGCCTTCTGATCTGCGTCTCTGATTTGGGGGCAATCAGTGGCTGTCCTGCATGCTGCTGCCAGCTGTCACCCGTAAAAGAAACCTGTCCGACCAGTTTCAGAAATTGGGGCCTCCCTGTGCTTAATGGACACCGTGGCTCGCCTGCTTTCTCTGGATGCCCCAAACTCGTAAACTGCTGCCCGTACGCCGGCCTTGTCGTGGAGGGGATATCTGGCAGACACAGGGGTGCCTGCCAGCAGCCTCACCCTCTGGGCTCAGCTGGCACGGCTGATGCCGGAGGTGGGGGAGGGGCCCAGGATCACTGGGGAAGATGGCACTTAGCACCATGTTTTTGCCTCTGTGGGGTGTTTTCTTCCCACGTCCTAACCAGACTGTTTCTCCTTTCTGTGTTGCAGGAAGCACCGTCCTCTGCAAATGGCCCTTCCCAGGAGGGCCTCAGGCTGCCCGCTCGGGAAGGCCACGCCGTGTACCCGCAGCTCCGACCAGGCTACATTGCCATTCCTGTCCTCCACGAAGGCACCGAGGGCCGGCAGCCACGCCCTTCCTTTGTCTGTCCCCAGCCAGGAACACAGCGATTCCGAACCGAGGCGGCCACAGAGGCTCCTCAGAGGTCCCAGTCACCTCTGCGGGGTGTGGCGGAAGCCACCCAGCCAGATAGACAGTGTGGACAGGCGGCGGCAGCAGCTGCGGCGGCCCAGCCCCCAGGCTCCCACAGACCTGAGGTAAGGACAGCGAGCCGGTGT
Source organism: Mustela nivalis (assembly GCF_964662115.1). Taxonomy (NCBI): domain Eukaryota; kingdom Metazoa; phylum Chordata; class Mammalia; order Carnivora; family Mustelidae; genus Mustela; species Mustela nivalis. The sequence continues at coordinate 175,904,933 of NC_139021.1, forward strand.
GTTCCAGGGCCCGTCCCAGACTCTGGGCCAGACACCTGCTAACACGCAGGCATCTGGGCCCTGCCTGCAGCAGCAGAGGTCACCCAGCAAAGACAGCGTGACCGCTCGCACAGCGTCCCCCAGCATTTCACAGGTGTGATAGGATAAACTGCTTGGTCCGAAGGCATGAAGGCGGAGGGGCCGTATTTCTGGGACTGGAAGCCCGGCCTCCGGCTTCCTGATCTGCTGCTCCGCACTCCTCCGGCTCTGCGTGTCACAGTCGACTGCTTGGAGCTGTGCTGATAGGAAAACAAGGCGGCATACCTGCCCACACAGTGTCCCGTGGTTTAAAAGGAACCCAAAGGGGCACCTGGGTGGCTCAGTCAGTTAAGCGTCTGCCTTCAGCTCGGGTTGTGATCTCAGGGTCCTGGGATTCGGCCGCATGTCGGGCTCCCTGCTCAGCAGAGAGCCTGGTTTTCCTTTTCCTCCCCACTTGTGCTGACTCTCACTGTCTCTGTCACTATCTGTCTCTCTTTCAAATAACCAAATAAAAAATAAATAAAATCTTAAAAAAAAAAAAAAGAAAAGGAAAGGAGACCCAGAGTAGAGGAGGGATGTCAGCTGTTCGACGATGGGATTTTATTTAAGCCTGAAGCCCACGCTTCAGTACACTAATCACCAAAGAGGTATTTTTTTTTAATATTTTATTTATTTATTTGCCAGACAGAGATCACAAGTAGGCAGAGAGGCAGGCAGAGAGAGGGAAGAGGAAGCAGGCTCCATGCTGAGCAGAGAGCCCAATGCGGGGCTCGATCCCAGATCCTGGGATCATGACCTGAGCCAAAGGCAGAGGCTTAACCCACTGAGCCACCCAGGCGCCCCAACACCAAAGAGTTCTTAATCCAGTTCTTAGCTGGGATTTGAGGGCCCGTGGACCCCAGTAGGATTCCCAAGCAGTAAGCCCTTCTGGTTTTCCCATCTGCAGCCTGTCTGGTTGTGTGCCCTGTAGTGCTGGTGAGCACGGATGCTTGCTCTGTCTGTGCCCAGAGTTAGCCTTGCCTCCTTTGGCTCTGTTCTTTTCCTGTCTTGAAGGAGTACCTGTATTTGTAATATTTTTGTTGTAAAAATCAGAAGTGACACATTAATCAGAGAAATCTGAACAGGGTCCTTTGAAGCCAGCTGGGGAAACACCCACCTATTTTTCTAGGTGGTCGTGGGCTGGCCTGCTTCAGGCCACGCAGGATGTGCTGCTCCCCGTGCCCAACACGATCCCCTGGGGTTAGAGAAAGAGGCGTTGTCAGTAACAACAGGAGTAGCAACAACACAAGCAGCACATTGAGCACTTCTGTGCATGGCCCTGGGCTAAAGCATGGCCACAGATGGTCTTACTGAATCTTCAGCTCAGGAACAACGGTGCATTTTTTCCCATACTTTAGATTCTCAAAAGGCTATCGAGGGGCGCCTGGGTGGCTCAGTCAGTTAAGTGTTTGCCTTTGGCTCAGGTCATGATCTCGGGGTGCTGGGATCAAGCCCCCGCATGGGGTTCCCTGCTCAGCGGGGTGTCTGCCTCTACCTCTGCCCCCCAACTCCACTTTTATGCACTCTAATTAATTAATTAATTAATTAATTTTAAAGAGACTATTGAGCTGGCAAGAATTGGAATGCCCCTTGGCTCTAGAGCCCTGAGTGCTAGCGGTACATTCTGGAGATGGAAAGGTTTCAGGTAAAAGGTCCGAATGTGTTATCCTGAGCAGGCACATGAGGGAGGCAGGGTCGGAGCTCCAGGGCAGAGGGTCCCTCATGCCTCTTCTCTCTGTCTTGCAGCAATCCCAGTCTCCAGCAGCTTCGGACTGCTCGTCCTCGTCCTCCTCGGCCAGCCTGCCCTCCTCCTCCGGCAGGAGCAGCCTGGGCAGTCATCAGCTCCCCCGGGGCTATATCCCCATCCCTGTGATACACGAGCAGAATGTCACCCGGCCGGCGGCTCAGCCCTCCTTCCACCAAGCCCAGAAGACCCATTACCCGGCTCAGCAGGGTGAATACCAGACCTACCAGCCGATGTACTCCCGGGTCCCAGGGGATGACTGGGAGCCTCGGCCCATGCGAGCAGCATCCCCATTCCGGTCCCCTGTCCGGGGTGCATCCAGCCGGGAGGGCTCTCCGGCCAGGAGCAGCACGCCAGTGCACTCGCCGTTGCCCCACCGTGTGCACACCGTGGTCGACAGGCCTCAGGTACGGAGTCGGCGTCCACAGCCTGGCTCCGGCAGCGGCTCTCCAGGGGCCGAGGAGCAATATGCAGGCTCTCTGGGCCCTCCGTGGGTCCTAACTGGCTCACACCTGTGTTCCTCAGGGAAGTGAGAGCTGGGAATTGGCCGGTCATGCGCAGAAGTGCAGGACGGGCGCTGGGAACGCTCAGTACTTCTGCAGCTTCTGCTCATGGGTCATTGCGGCTGCCTTCGGGACAGAACCTCCGCTGCCTGAGGACAGATAGCTCGGCCCCATGTCTAGTGTCACTCACACACCGGGGACCCGGGCACCTTAGTGCCCACCACATTTTTTCAGAGCCCTTGAGATCCCTTCCACACCCCAGCCCCAGCCTCGTCTCTAGTGTCCTGGGCAGCTTGTCTCCTTTCTCCCAGATACCCCTTCTCCGCTCCGCAAGCCCTTTCTGTTCATCCCACCTCTGTGCCTTTGCTCATGCTGACGAAGCTCCCTGAAATGCCATCCCAGCCCAGGTCCTCCCCGCCCTCCGAGGGACCAGCCAGGCTTGCCTCTTCTGTGAATCCTCCTCCTCCTCCTCCTCATGACATCCCCTCACAGGCCCTCATGGCTGGGTGTGGGTTACTCTGTGCATTCCAAAAGCGTTCATCTGTTCAGCTCTGAGCTTAACGACAGGGACCTGTCTTCTGTCTCTCTCCTTGGGGGTGAAGGGCCACGTTGAATGACTGATGACGGGCGGGCTGGCCGGGAAAGCTTCCAGCCTGGTGAAGTCCCAGGCACAGACCTATTCATCCTTCAGGGGCAGCTTGTAGGGCACATCCTGGAGGAGGAAGTCATTCATTTTCGCAGCTTATAGCGTAGCAGAGCCTTGAGCAGCTCTGGGCCCCCCAACGTGAGCAGCGGAATTGGTTCTCTGCCACAGTTTTTAGAAGGAAAGCCCCTCGTAGGCAAATACGTGGGGTGTTTTACTATAAATGGTGATAACATCCTCCTGTTTCTTTTTTTAGCTTCTTTATTTGGAAATAATTTCAACCCTACGGAGGAGTTATAAGAATCATACCAAGAAACCCAGTATATCCTTCATCCACATTCACTGTTAACATTTTGCTCTGTGTGCTCTGCCATTTCTTATTTCAATGCATATCATCCATGTGGTTCGTTTGTTGGACATTAAATTGTGGATCTTGTGCCCTCTTATCCATCAATAATTCAGGAAATATTTTCCTAAGAAAGACCTCATTCATAACCACCGTCCAATGATCAGAATCAGGAAACTTAACATCCTTATAACATTGCTGTCTGATACCCAGTCCACTTTCAAATCTCCTTGATAGCAGTTTCCCCAGTCCAGGAGCTAATCTAGGATCATGAGCATTGTATTTAGGTATCCTTTCTCTTCAGTCTCCTTCAATCTGGAACAGTTCTTCGGACTTCTTTTGCTTTCGTGACCTTGACATTTTCAAAGTGTATAAGCCGTAGAGCAACCCCTCTTGAGAGTTTCTAAAGTCATTTTTATTACTGAGAGATCATTTTAAAACTCAAAGTGGGGTGTGTGGCTGGTCCCTGAGTGGTCAGAGCCAGAGTTGAGGACATCCACATTGGCAAAAGAGGTCTGGTGGCAAAGGGGGTTCTTGGCACTCAGATGCCTACATAGCAGCAGCCAGATCCTAACTTGGGCTCAGGAATCCCAGGAAAGCATGTCCATGTGCAGAGGCAGAAATGCTTCCCCTCGTGTCTTTCCCGCATAGATCCCGGAATCGGTGAAACAATGTTTAGTCTTTTTTTTTCCTTACCCTTGTTTGTGGTGGCCTCCCTTTTAGCGTTTGTTCAAAGATCTCTTTTTGAAGGTTTGCAGAGATTTGATTTAACAACATTATAGCAGAATTTTGTATTTTAAATCGGGAGTATTTTAGAAGCCATGTAGTCTAACTCTTATTCTCCAGTTGATGAAATGAGGATGTGTGAAATTTTTAAAGGGGCCAAACACTTGGCAAAACACTTTTGGCAAAAATACGAATTAGGAAAACTATATGCACCCCTGTGTGTATTGCAACATTATTCCCAATAGCCAAGATACGGAAGCTGCCCAAGTGTCCATTGATAGATGAATGGATAAAGCAGACATCGAGGGCATATACATTGGAATATTACTCAGCCACGAAAAAGAATGAACTCTTGCCATTTGCAACAACACAGATAGACCTAGAGGGTATCTGGTGAAAGTGAATAGTTGGTAAAAGAGAAATACCGTATGATTTCACTCATACGTGGAATCTAAAAAACAAAACAAAAGAGTAAACCAAAACACCCCAAGCAGACCCTTAAATCCAGAGGATAAACTGATGGTTGCCAGTGGGGAGGCACATGGGGGATGGGCAGAATATGAAGGGAATTAGGAGGTACAGACTTCCAGTCACAAAGTCACAGGGATGAAGTGAGGTGTAGGGAATACGGTCAGTATCAAGAGAACGGACGGCGGTTGTGCACTGCGGGACGTGTAGAACTGTCAGGTCACCAGGTTGTGCTCCTGAAACAAACAGTGTCGTCTGTCCACTCCACTTCAATCAGGAAAGGGGGGTGGTGGGATGTTCACTGAAATGCTGGGAGAGCCAAGATTTGTTTTAATTACAGCTCATTCTAGAAACTACCACTTGTAGTTACCTTAAAAAGCATCTCGGCCCATGTATCCGGGAGTCAGCGCGGGGACACATGGCCGAGTGTTGGCTCAGAGGAGCCCCGCAACATCCTTCCAGAGCTAACTATTTCGAGCATCGTGCTTATTCTCAGAAAAATACATCAGTCTGGGCAGAAATCACGAGGCTGTCGTAGATTTTAAAAAAGAGATGTGGGACTGTCCTCCCCGGAACAGAGACAGTCCCCCTGGTGGCAGGGAGAGGTTGTGGCAGTTACTCCCCGACGGCTGCCTCGCCAAGATTCTGAGTCATGCAGGACTTTGCTTGGAGCTAAGCTAGCTCGGCAGTCCGTGAGGTTTTGGTGAGCAAGTGTTCATTTTTGAAAACTGTATTGGTTTTGTTTTTGTTGCCCTAAGAATACCATCTACAGCAAAGTTCAGTGAGCGGTAACAGACGCGTAGTCCAGGGTGACGAATGGAAATGAATGGTTCGGCCCGTACATGATCAGGATGTTTTCATTCTGTAACTGTATGTGGCTGACTTCAAAAATCTCTGCTACTGTTAAAGCCATTCCCCAGTTTTCTTTCTAGTCAGTAGTACTCACTACAGACAACCGCCTGGGACTCTCAGCCAGGTATTAAAAATATCTTTGTGTCCTTGCCTCTTTTCAGCAGCCCATGACTCATCGAGAATCTTCACCTGTTCCCCAACCTGAAAACAAACCTGAAAGCAAGCCAGGCCCAGTTGGACCAGATCTCCTTCCTGGACACGTCCCGATTCAGGTGATCCGCAAGGAGGCAGACTCGGTACCTGCCGCCCAGAAGCCCCCACCCGCCTCGGAGAGGGTGGAAGTCAAGGTTCCGGCGGCTCCGGTTCCTTGTCCTCCTAGCCCCACCCCGCCTGCTGTCCCCCAGCCCCCCAAGAATGTGGCTGCCCAAGATGGGGCAGCCCCCGGCCCTGCCCCCACAGAAGCCACACCTCCCAAACCAGCCGAAGCCGAGGCGCCCCCAAAACACCCGGGCGTGCTGAAGGTGGAGGCCATCTTACAGAACGTGCAGGGGCTGGAGCAGGCCGTGGACAACTTCGAAGGCAAGAAGACGGACAAGAAGTACCTGATGATAGAAGAGTATTTGACCAAAGAGCTGCTGGCGCTGGATTCGGTAGACCCCGAAGGACGAGCTGACGTCCGTCAGGCCAGGAGAGATGGTGTCAGGAAGGTTCAGACCATCCTGGAGAAACTTGAACAGAAAGCAATAGATGTCCCGGGTCAAGTCCAGGTTTATGAACTCCAGCCTAGTGCCCTTGAAACCGATCAGCCACTGCAGGAGATCATGGAGATGGGTGCCATGGCAACAGACAAGAATAAGAAAAGTGCCGGAGATGGAGAAGACTCACAGACAGAAAGCCAGCAGCCGGAAGCCAGAGAAGCAGCAGCTGCAAACCCAAGCAGCACTGACACCACAGACACAGCTGGAAACACAGCTGCCCCGTAGTCCCCGCCACACTCAGCAAACCCCAGCGCTGGGAGCTGCTGATGTGTGTTAAGGAATTTTAAGTTGCATGCATTTCAGGGACTTTAAATCAGTTTGTTTTTACTATTCGTAGGCACTTGGTACACAGTAACTTGGGTGGAGGCCAAACACACTAATTAAAGGGCTAAAGGGAAAATGATGCTTTTCTCCTATATTCTTATTCTGTAAAAATGAAGAAGTTGCTTGTTTCAGAAGTTTAACCCCACTGCTTGTTGTTGGGGCCCTTTCTGTACATGGGCATCACGTGTCAGCCGTGGTTGTAAGCTGTCTTCGTGGGGCTCTGGACCGAAGGAGCTTTTTGGCTGGTGGGTGGGGTGTTGATTTCCCATTGCACAAGTATGGAACCCATTTTCCAGAAACAATGCCCTTTTAATGGGATGACTCTCTTCATCTCATAGCTAAAATAGCTAACTTCAAATAGAATAAAATGTACAAGGAGCCCTAGGAATATCTATATGTTGGATGACTTTAATGTTACATTTAAAAAAGGAAAATAAAGTAATAATATAACTCAAGATGGTTTTTGTGATTTCTGAAGTTTGGAGGAGCGGCAGCATCAAGTCTGGGTCTCACTGGCTTCAGTAACAGTCCGTGGCAGCTGTGTTTGCAGGCCGGCTCTGGGATCCATGAGCTCTCTCTGGGTCCGGCTTGTGAGAGAACAAGTGACCATCACGTTTCATCCTCAGATCACAGCTGTGAACCAGGAAGACTCGGGGCTGTGCACCCAGGGGATGGGAACGTCGCTGTTCGGATTAGCCCAGCTTGGGCCGCCCCAGCAGCATCCTTGCTCACCTGGCCTCAGGCCGCCCTCGGGCCTCAGCAAGGGGCTGGGAGGGTTCAGATGCACACACGAAAACCAGTCCCTTGTGATGCCCGAGGCTGACCCAAGTGTTGTGTGCAGTCCAGGTCACTGGGGTTGAGAATGTGTTCTGTGAGAGTCTTGGGGTCATCTTTATCTGACACTCCTCTGAGTCATCAGACCAGGCTGGGTGTATCTTCTCAGATTGGGTTCCTAGAAGCCACTGGGGTTAGGATCTGGTGCACTTGGAAGCCACTGGGTGCAAAAGAGACTTCTTCGTATGCCAGTGTTTTTGAAAGCTTGGGGAGGACCACCAGCCTCTGACTGCTAGATTTGGGTGTTTTAATTTCTTGTAAATAAAAAATGGACAGTCTTGAGAACTTGGAACCCTCAGAGGGCATGTTGATGTAGAGCCCCCGTGCCGAATTCCTCATGACTGTACTGAGTTTAATATTGGTGTGTGACTGTGCTATACAAAAATACACGCTCCTGGAGTTGCCACTCTTAGCCCGCTGAGAAAGGCTTCAGTCATCTCGATGGGAACCTGCCAGCATCGCTCCTGGGTGAACTCATGTGGGGAGTACAAGCTGGCTGCCGATGACACACCATTGAATCCAGAAACCCGAACATATAAAAAGGGGAAAGGCCTCTACTGGACTTTTTTAAAGGAACCAAAGATAAAGAATGTGACTGCTTCTCTTTGTGACTTGGGCATCTATGCCCAATGGGCCTTAATGTGAAGTTTCCTTGGGTGGTTGTGAATCGGACTGATGTTATTTTTATCACTAAACATTGATATCCCTTGACTGTGGTTAGATTTTTAGTCATCCAAATCAGATGGTGCCTGGCTGTCTGTGTAGGAATTCTATGGCCTGTGTTGGTGGTCCCTGGGTCTTGTACAGGGGCAAGAGGTTGGCTATAGGGCTGGCTGCAGGGTTCTTATTAACATAGCTGTCTTGGTCTCCGCATCGGGGCACAGATTCCACTGAGTATCTGGCGGGGGCCGGGGGAGGCTTCTTCTGTGTAATCATCCAGGAGCCCTTTAGAGAGCATCGCTGTGGAGAACACAGGCTTGAATCAGAACTCTTGGGTTCAGTTACAGCTTGGGACAGCGGACAAGTCCCATAGCCTCTTCCTTCCTTGTTTCCTCAGCTGTAAAATGGGGGAAAGTGATTAAATAAATTGAGACGTGGAGTGTGGAATGTAACAAATGTTACTTCTTCTCCATGTCCTCATGAAGCAGGGGACGCAATAGGAAGGGACTTGCCCGCAGAGCTGGGAGCAGAGACCGGATTTGAATCCAGCCCCAGGAGACATAAAGGCCACGTTAGTCTCACCACAGTGCGCCATCTTCTTATTTTTTTTTTAAGATTTTTTTTATTTGACAGAGATCGCAAGTAGGCAGAGGCAGGCAGAGAGGGGGAAGCAGGCTCCCCGCTGAGCAGAGAGCCCAATATGGGGCTCCATCCCAGGACCCTTAGACCATGGCCTGGGCCGAAGGCAGAGGCTCAACCCACTGAGCCACCCAGGTGCCCCTCTTATTGTTATTACTATTATTATTATTATTATTTTAAAAATTTTATTTATTTCAGACAGCATGAGTGGGTGAGTGGGAGAGAGGGAGAAGCAGACTCCCCACTGAGTAGGGAGCCAGATGCAGGGCTTGATCCCAGGACCCTGGGATCATGACCTGAGCCAAAGGCTTAATGACTGAGCCACCAGGCGCCCCTGCACCATCTTTAGCACCAAGTGGGCTATGGGGGCCAAAACGAATAGGACTATCTAAGGATTACGGAAATTTGAAAATAACCTCTCATCTCAGACACTGTGTGTGTGTGTGCGTGTGTGTGTGTGTGTATACACACATACATATATACATACTTGCATACATATACATTTTATAGATATAAATATACATTTATTTTATATATATATACACATATATATGTGTGTGTGTGTATATATATGTATTTGGTGTCAAAATCCTGTGAAATTCCTGTCTCCTGGATGAAGCAAATGTCTTGGAACTAGCAAGTACTGGCTGGCATCCACACTGAAAGCTACCTGCACCTTCAACGCTGGCAGCCCAGGTCCCTGGGCTTGGTTTCCAGAACTTTCTAGAGCACCCCCACTTCCTCTCACCAAGGGTCTGCACTGCTCTAGCACATTCCCACCCTTGAGTGTGCTGTTGCCACTCTCGCCTTTTGTCCAGATCTTGCTCCCCCTTAAGCCCTCCATTTTGTGAAACCTGCCCTCCTTGGACAGTACCTTCCTTCTGACTTTCCCTCCCCCAAATTCCATGCCTTCTGTCTGTTTGCCAGGGTCCCATTGTCTTCCATCTGTTGGACCATCTCCAGTCATTTCCTGGAGAAGACTGTAAATTCCCTGAGGCAGTCCATTTTGAAACCTCCTAATTCTGGCGTTGTTGTCCAGACCTGGGCACCGAGGTATCCTGGATGACCAGGAGAGACTTAAAGTCCCTTTGACTTAAGATCTTAAGTTTCCAAGGCTCAACTGACATTTACTCCAAAATGGGCATCAATAATAGTTGATGAGAGTTTAGGGTCCCTGGCTGTGATGAGTGTGGGCTAGTTGTTTCCTTTCTCCGGGACTTCCTCCTCCCCTCGCATGAAATGTGGGCCCTGATCAGGTGGTCTGGATGGTTCTGGTGAGTCCACGCTTCTCACGGGCTGAGTCTCTGTGCAGCACGGCGCCCCACCGTGGGCTGTGCGTTCCTGGAGCTCCTGGGTGAGTATGGCCCGTTTGCCCACTGTTCTGTAACATTAGACAAATGCAATCATACGCCAGGAAACAGGATCCAGAGTCCAAGTTATTTTGGGATATGCAGGAGCCTGTGGGAAAATGCTGGAACATATCTGAGTCACTTCAGCAAATACCTTGTTCCAGCATGTTTTGTGCTTCCAGGCGGCACAAAAGGGCGCCAGCGGGCGCACACGCCCCTGTTGGACCTGCCCTTCCGGAGCAGCACTCCCTGGCTCCCCCCTGGTGTGCCGCCTCCCCTGAGCTCTGAAAAGTGAGTGCAGAGGGCTGAGCGGCTGGTTTAAGCTCTTGGAAGCCTTAAGGGGTGGTGGGGGCGGGGGGGGGGGGCGGCATTGTGGTGACGCACCCAGAAGGGATTCAAAATAAAAAGCCGTAGTAAGCCCCAAGTAAGTGTAAGGATGATCTCAATGTGCCAGGTGACACTCTGTTGCTTTTTAAAAACTGGAAATGAAATTCCTCCCAGAGTGTGTGTGTGTGTGTGTGTGTGTCCGCACATGCACACTTCGGTATGTTCCTGCTCTCTTGGGACTCAGGTCTGTTGTCCAGCACCACCCACCAGGAACCAGTGGAGATCAGAAAGAGCCACCTCAGCTGTAGGTCCCGCGGATGGGGTCCTCCCCAGACAGGAGCCCAGGTCAAAGGGGCCAGAACCGCGGGTGTACCTGGAGGCCAGCCTGAAGGTGGCGTAAGGAGATACAGAGGGGATTGGAAAAAGCATCTCGGGTAAGAAAGAAGGGACCTTTGTCAGGAGCACTACTGTTCCCGACCCTGCCTGCTCCAGCCAGAGCTCTGCCCTGATGCCCTTGCTTGCCCTTGTGGGGGCTGGGCTTTCTCCACATCCTCGTCCCCCAGCAAAAGGTCTTCTCTGGTCCCAACAGGAGTCTTACCATACATCTCTTCCTGGTTTTCTTCCGCTTCCTCTCTCCTTCTCTCAGAACCGGGCTCCTTCTCCTGGTTTAGCTTACAAAAAGCACAAACCAGAAGGAAACCTTTCTTCCTTGTTCCTCAATTTACCCCCTTTATTATGAAATATGGTGAAAGACCCAAAGTCACCACCGGGTCTCCCACATAGTGCTCTCCCAGCTGCATCCCCCACCAGCACCCAGCACCCAGCACCCTGTGGTCGCAGTGCCACACCTCCCTGTGCTTCTCCCTGTCAGAACTGCCAGACTCACCTTCCTCCCCTGCCCACTCCTAAACAGCGAGTTTTTCCAGGCTCACTTCCCTGACCTCCTGCTCTTATCACTGCATGATAGTTAGCTGTGTGTTAACTTGGCGAGGGGACAGTACCCAGATACTTAATCAAACACTAGCCTAAGAGTTGCTGTGGAGGCATTTTGTAGATGTGGTTAATGTCTACAGTCAGTTGACTTGACATAAAGGAAATTACCATCGATAATGGGGGTGGGCCTCACACAATCAGTTGAAGGCCTTTAGCAGAACAACTGTTTTCCTGGAAACGAAAAAATCCTGCCTTAGAACTGTACGATCAGCTCCCACCTGAGTTTCCAACCTGCCTGCCTGACCTACAGATTTCAAACTTGACTGTCCCCATCGAGTGAATAATTCTTTTTTTTTTTTTTTAAGATTTTATTTATTTGACAGAGATCACAAGTAGGCAGAAAGGCAGGAAGAGAGAGAGGAAGGGAAGCAGGCTCCCTGCTGAGCAGAGAGCCCGATGCGGGGCTCGATCCCAGGACCCTGGGACCATGTCCTGAGCTGAAGGCAGAGGCTTTAACCCACTGAGCCACCCAGGCGCCCCTGAATAATTCTTTAAAATAATTCTCTTAACACACACACACACACACACACACACAGTGTTTCTCTAGACAACCATGACTCACATGCACTGTTTATGCTCTCTGCCCTCACCGGGTCACTGGCTGCCAGTTTCCACACTGTGGTCACTTCTGGATCTATGTCACTGACCCCCCCTTTCTCCTGAACACCAAACCTCTATGCACAGTTGCCTACGGGGTTCCCTCAGCAGCACCTCCGTTCTGTCACAACACAGGTCTTCCTCAGGGTGAAGCTCTCATACAGAGGTCACCACCAGGGGCAGCAGTGACAGAGCCAGCTGTCCCAGGGGTGGGGGAGGGCCTGGGGACAGACACAGGCCATTGCTTAGCACTGCCCACCCCCCCAGGAGTTGGCATGGAGGGACAGGGCTCCAGTGTTGTTAGAGTTTTCCAGTGTTCAAGGAAGTCCAGAAATTGGTTCATGTGAGATCTCTCCATTTTAAAATATTTTTAAATGTTTTTAAAAACACAGCCGGCACAACAACCCCCCATCTGTAGGCCAGATTTGGCCTTTGGGCTGTTAATTAGCAAACTGCAAGTTCCACTGTGCTGTATATACTTAATTCCGCCCCCAGTCCCTTCTGTGCCTCCGTTTGCTGTGAGCTGAGTGAGGACTGTGGCCTGGGTTCCCTTGACCTTACTTGGGGTGAAGCAGGTCAACAGGAGAAGGAGGGGCGGACCGAGGAGGGAACTGGGCTGCCCGCTCCCACCTCGACATCTCCCTGAACTCCTTTCTCTCTCCTCTGCCCATCCAAGGCTTCATCCTGTCACTCACAGACTGTCAACAGCACCTTGCTGGGTCTAGTTCAGTGCTGGCCTGCCTTCAAGGTGCCCCAGCCCCTGGCCCCTCCGTTCTAGAGAAGTCTGCAAATGCCTCCAGGCCCACTGTGTAAACACAACTCAAACTCACCCCTGTCACCCCAGCTGTCTTACAGGCCTGCCCGGGTCACGGGTGGTTGTGAGTCAACACTCGTGTCAGACTGAGTTCCAATCCCAGCCTTTTCGCTCAGTAACTCTGTGGCCTTCAGCAGCCTCTTCACCTTTTTGAACCTCAGTGGCTCCCTTAGTTAAATGGTGACAGTGAGTGTGTCGGACTCTGCTTGGGTAACATTTCGTCTGGAGGACACCAGCTCACCCAGGACGGTCACCAACAGGAAGACAGTTTCCACCGCTCTTCCCTCTCTACCACCCAATGCCAAGGGCAAAGGGACCAGGGAACAGAGCCATCGTGCTGGTCCTTCTGCTCTGCAACCTCAAGATGGTACGTGGGTCCAAGGGTGGGCGATGGCACCCCATGCCAGTTTCTTCCCTCCCTTCCCATCTCTGTTACCTCCCTGTTCGGGTCTGGATGACATCATACGGTGGACTCCAGGCAGGGAATTTATGGTTGCAAGAAATAGGAAACACAGACCACCCCCCCCACACACTCTTCTGCCCCAGGCTAAAAAATGACCTCAAGCAACAGGGTTTACTGCCAAGACCTCTGAGCCCTAAACTAGGGCAGGCCTCAAGGGGAGCAGGGGCTGAAGGAAAGCACAGAGCTAAGGGCCCACAATCTGCCACTGAACTCAACTGCCAGCAATCCCGGAAGTGCTCTGCTCTCCTCTGCCCGCCCATGATGAGGACAGTGGAATCAGGACACGACGCTCGGAGGGGAGTCCTCACGTTGGCAACCACTGGCCATTTCCGAGATGCGCCTCCTGGGAGAATGACCTCAACAAAGGGAGACCAGGAAGCATCACGGCTCCTGGGAGCTGGAACTTACTGCGGGCAAACACGGGGGCGTGGAGACATAGGGACAAGAGAGACACACAGGCTGTCAATACTCGTGGCATTTGTTGCCTAACGTGGCAGTCACCCCTTGGCACCCCTCAATGGTGTATACGTGGTCAGGACTGAGGGGGACACTCCAATTCCCAAACTGAGACATATAAAGGAAGCCCTTTCATACAGCTCTCAAGAAAATGCAAGCAGATTCGACCCTAGGCGGTGGGGGGTTGAGCCGGACAGAGCCGGCGTGGGGGCCAGCTCCCGGCCCAGAGCCTCGAGGTGTACAGGCTCAGCTGCCCCAGCCCCGCAGGCCTGCCTTCCTGCCCCTGCTCCCCGGATGCAGGCAGGGCGGGCCAGATTCGACAAGCGGCAGAAAGGACCAGGCTGAGCATCGTCATGTGGCAGCTGCCCGTGGGTAAGCTCCAGGATCGCAGCCTTTGTGAGCGACAGACTCTTGAAACCGCGTAGCGGCGACTGGCCAGTGCAGTGCGGGAGTGAAGAGGGGAGTCACCAAGGTCCCGGGCTGTTGGAGCCAATTGCTTGGGACGTGGTGTGCCTCTGTCAGCTTCTAGCCGTGTGAGGTGGAGAGTTCTAGAAAGAGTCTCCAGAGATGGTGGCAACTGCACTGGCATCAGGGTCATCAGCCAGCTTCAGAAGGCCTTCCTCTCCCCTACTTCCCCTTCTGCCCCTCCCCTGACACAGCTTCTATTTACGCCGGACCCTGCCGACACAGGCTCTCCGTGGCCACGTGGTCGCTACATCCGAACCATTTAGCTTCCCGTCCCACAGGTCACAGATTCATCCTCTACATTCCTTCTTCTTTTGTGTGTGTGTGTGTGTGTGTTTAAGATTTTATTTATTTATTCAACAGACAGAGATCGCAAGTAGGCAGAGAGGCAGGCAGAGAGAGAGGGGGAAGCAGGCTCCCTGCTGAGCAGAGAACCTGATGCGGGGTTCAATCCCAGGACCCTGAGATCATGACCTGAGCCGAAAGCAGAGGCTTAACACACTGAGCCACCCAGACACCCCCATTCTCTCCACATCTTAGTGAAAAGGCTTAAATGTGTGGATCCGACTGACAGCTCAATGCTTCCCACCAGGCGAGGCAGTTGGCCAACCAGCTCCCAGCTTGTCTGCTGAAGGTCAGCTAGGGCCGGAGTGATGAAGCAGAGGAATGTGCTTTAGCCCACACCTGCTGGATGGACGTCCCCTCAGCAGAGCCTTGATCTCTTGGAGACAGAGCGCCTGAGGACCCCACCAGCTCCATCGCAGGGCCACGCGCTGAAGAACACAACGAGCGGAAAAGGAAAAAGTCCGGCTTTCCTTGGGTGTTAAAACGAGGTGACTTAGTCACTCCTGGTAACCAACTCGGTCTGCTTCATCCAACCCTCCTCGGCTCCAGGAATCAGGTCTAATTTTTCCAAATAGTTGCATGAGCACCTGCAGGAGTGTCTGGGAGCGGGAAGTCCAGGGTCCTCCTTGCAAGGCCTCTCCCTCCCTCGAACCTCCCACCCACGAACCTCGGGGTGCGCTCAGTCAGGTAGGCGGGGTCAGGCCTGCGGCAGGTGCGGGGGTGGGGGAGAGATCGCAGGTGTCATTTGTTCACCCTCCGGGAAGTGCTCGCTCGGGTTTGCTGCTGAAAGGGGGCCCTTCCTTGCTCCTTTGGCAGAACCTGGCCGGGATCCCTAAGGCCTCCGCAGAGGGCCGCATTCCCGACTCCGAGTGCAAAGACTTTCTGAAACGCACGGATACCCCCAGCACGTGGATCCAGATACCCTGCCTCAGCCGTACCCTGGGCAGGACCCGGCATGGGATCCTCACTAAGTCTCAGCCTTGTGGCAACCGGTTGGTAGCAGGGAAAGCCCCCGTGCCTCCGCCTTGAGGCCCGGGAACAGAGGACAGGGACCTTTCCAATTCACTGAACTGCACTCACGTACCTGTTACTATAAACCGATAACCGGTTTGGTTAGCATGAGGAATGTGGCTGCCCAGGGGCGCCTGGGTGGCTCAGTCGGTTAAGCCTCTGTCTTCGGCTCAGGTCATGGTCTCAGGGCCCTGGAATCAAGCCCCGCATTGGGTTCCCTGCTCAGAGGGGAACCTGCTTCCCCCTCTCTCTCTACCTGCCTCTCTGCCTACTTGTGATCTCTGTCAGATAAGTAAATAAAATCTTAAAAAAAAAAAAAAAAAGAATATGGCTGCGCCCAGAGGGGTTACAGATGATGTGCAAATGTGTTCTGCTAACAGAGCAGTCTGTGACTCTGTGGCATTGGTCAGTGGCAAAACCAGGAGGGGCCCCAAGAAGCCCTTCAGAGGGCTGCACATGGACCCTCCACATCTCCTCCACGTGTGGTGCTGAGGAAGTGCTGGTCACCATAACAGGACTTCTCCAAATACCTTCACCTCAACAAGAGTCTTTGTCAACTTTAACAGAACACTGCCAAATGCTGTCAACCATTATTTTATTTATTTATTTATTTTTTTAACCCGTGGGTCTCTGGGCTTCTCATGAACCCTCACTAAGCTTCCTCCCACCTCCCACCCTCACACCCCCAAACCCCTGCTCTCTCCACTTCTGCTCTCTCTCACAGAGTTTCCCTCAGGAGCTTCCATATCCCTTTCTGTCAGTGGCCCTGCATCTCCGCCAACAGCGTTTCCTGTCTTTGGATCTCAGAGAGAAAGCGCTGCGATCTGGAGATTTTGCCTGCAGAAGACTCCTTGACTATTAGACACTTTCTCATTCTTCCTCCCTGGCAACGAGATTTGCTCGTCAAGAGGTATTAAAGGCGGGGGCAGGCTTCTCCACTCTTTCAAAAAGCTTTATACCACTCAGGGCAACGAGGGCTTACTTGCCCTACATTCTCATAATTAAAAGAATCCAGACAAGGATTCTTACCTGAATAATGAAAGTTTTAAGGTGACTCGGAGTTAAAAAAAAAAAAATTCTAAGGTGACTCTGACATAGAAGCAGCTGGCATTGATTTAGAAATTTCTCCCCCCCCCCAAAAAAAGAAATTTCTCCCAACAGTTGTCCACTTATATTAACATTTTTGGAGGTAATTTTGACAAATTATTGGGTCACAAAGTCCTTTCAAACAAAAAAGATTATCCCCAATACATTTTTAAATAGTTCAGACTTAAAAGTATTAAAAATAGAGTGAAACCCTCCATTTTGATTTTTTTTGTTCACTACATTGAACCCTAATGATCCAGATATCAGCAAATACATAGTTCCAAAATAAAATGACATTTTGTAATTATTTCATGAAGAGTTTCAAGGATACATTTTCTTAGAATGGCACAGAAGAGAGAGGGGGAAAGAGAGCGGAGGGGGTAGGTTGGAAGTGAAGAAGTGGGCCCCAAGAATAACTTATTGTTAATTAGTGCAAAATGTGTGGCTGAAATGGTTGATTTTGGATAAATGTGATTTTTTTGTGATACATTAGAATATGAAACTCAGAATCTCTCTTTAGAGCTAAGGCTTTACCAAAGCTGTTTAAAGGGGTGAAATCATCCCCGGGGTAGGGGGGGGGGATTAATTTAGAGTACAGGTTAAGGCTGTTGTAGCCTGTGGCCTCAGCAGACTGGGGTTATTAAACTGATCCCTGGGGTTCTTGGTTCCTAGCTCTTCATCCCAGCACCCTGAGTAACTCATTCTGTGTTCAGCAAGCCACTTTCCCTTGGACTCATGACATTCTGCTTCGGTTCTGTGATTCTTATACAGAATTCAACCACACAAATTATTAATATCTGAGACGAGGTAGCCCCTCTTGACCAGTAGGGGGCGACTGATGACCGTGCCTTCCATTTTTACCCCAACCTGCAGGAATCCTTTACCGCTTTCTCTGGAAGCCATTCTTATGATTGGGAGATCCATTTTGGAATGAATTACCCCTTTCATTGTTTTTATTGTTATTATTATTTCTTATAATACAGATGATGAGCCAACAGAAACTAAAGTCTTATTTGGAAACCAAGTCAGGGAAGCAAGTACAGGGACATGGTGTTGGTCTGAAGATAGAACCTAGGTGCGCACTCATCCACTCTTCCATGCCATGGGTGAATGAAACACCCCCCTTTTCTAAAACTGGGGAGATTTGTGAATCAGAAATAATCGAATTTGCAATTTGATTAACATTCCATTCTAATGATGGAAACTGATGATACCCACTGAGATCTGGCCCAGTCACATTTTGGTTGGTTTTGTAGCAACATACACCAGAGTGTGGGGGAAAAGGCAAATGTTCGCAAGCACGTTAAGGCCAGGTTTATTGTCTCATAAGGAGTGAGGTCAAAATAAAGTTGACCGGAAATAACTGGATTTCCTTGTATGTGACTGGACTACTTTACCCTTGTATGAGAATGGAAACATCAACAATGAGCCATGTTTGTTTCTAGATAACTTGTGAGAAAAACATGGCCACCCCCACTCCCCACACCACCTTGTCTCTCATAGCTCTTGGTGGTGGCAGTAATTATGGGAAATCAGAGCACCCATCATCAACCCCCCTCTTGGAACCAGAGCTGCCTCCTTCAATGCATAATGAACAAAGTATGGACAGAGAAGAGACAGAATGTGATGGTCAAGTCTAAAGCCTGCATCTGAAAGATACAAGACAAGAGAGAGACTCAGCTTCTTCTTTCTTGGAGAAAGGTGGTGCCAGGGAGGTAGAAGGGCAGGTCACCCCAGCTATCCTTGATAGCTAGAAAAGCTGGACTAAACATATAATGAGATGTGTATGTGTAAGTGAGCCAGCAGTCGGGGGTGAGGATTTGAGGGCTAAGATCTTGGAGAGAAGGGTTAGCAGGCAGATCAGCTTGGAGGCATTTGCCCATTCTCAAGAGGCAGAGAAGCTTCCAATGTTTTATGCTAAAGAGATAAAAATTAGAGTTCACCACCACCAAGGAGGAGGAACCTAAGTAAACTCCCTCAGGCTTTCAGCTGGGACTTCCCAAGAGAAAGCGGTGACAATAGAAAAACACTCACAAAGATTGAAGCCCAGTTTCCAGTCAGTCAAGTTTTGGTTGGACTAAGCCGAGACCCTTAACCTCATTGCGGCTGTCATCTTGTGCCAGCTCATTCTCCGTTGTGGGGAAGGTCCTGTCCCATGCGTTGTAGAAAGTTCAGTAGCCTCCCTGGCCTCCATCCACTAGATAACACTAGCACCAACACCGACCCCCCCCCCCCCGCCCCCATCCTCCACCCATCCCCCTATCCCCGCCCCCCACTAAGTTCGGACAGCTCAAAGTGTCTTCAGACATTGCAAAATGCCCCCTGGTGGGCAAAATTGCTTCTGTTTTAAAACCAGATCTGCCCAGACCCTAATTGCCTGCCAGAATCAAAAATAAATCTCACCATCACAGAGCCTCGAGTTACATACGTAGTTCTTCATACATGACATCCAGCACCTAATAAATCATTCTAAAGAGATGATAACGTTGGCAGAAACAAAAAGACAAATCCACAATCATAGTGGGAGATTCTAGGACACATTTCTCAAGAATTGATGGGATACGCAGAAAAAAAAAAAAAAGATCCACCAGATTGGACAACAACCTTACTCCCCAGCTGTGAAGAGGGGAGGGTTTCTGGAGAGGGCATCAGATCTAGCTGCATGAAAGAGTGGGTTCAGAAGAAAGAGGCTATGATACTGTGATATATAATAAGAACTACATATTTGGTCTCTGACTCTGTTCCTGGCACAGTTAGTTTTTAAACACTTGGAATTTTTTAGGTGGTGAGAGTTATAAAGGTGTCTTGTTATGTGAACGAGGTGACTTTGGAAAGCCCCTCAGTCACCTAAGGGTGGGGACTGGTCACTAGAGGCACCAACCATGTAATCAGGGAGGTGGAACTTTCAGACCTACTCCCAGACCTCCAGAGAGAGGAGAGGGGCTGGAGACTGCACTCAGATCACCAATAGCCAGTGATTTAATCAACCGTGCCTGTGTAAGGAAGCCTCCATAACAAACCCCAAAGGTAGGGGCCTGGGGAGCTTCCCAGTTAGTGAACATGAGGGGGTCTGGCGAGAGTGTTCAGCCTGGAGAGCACACAGAAGAAGAGTGCCCTTTCCCCATACATTGTATCTCTTCCATCTGGCTGTTTCTGAGTTATATCCTTTTATAAGCCACTAATCTAGGAAGTAAAATGTTAAATCTCTGAGCTCTGTGAGCCACTCTACAAATTAATTGAACCCAAGGAGGGGTAATGGGAACCTCCACTCTATAGTCTCTTGGCCAGAAGCACAGCTGATCGTCTGCATTTGTGATTGGTATCTGAAGTGGGGGTTTGGTGAGGGCAGTCTCCTAGGACTGAGCCCTTGACCTGCGGAATCCGATGCCCTCTCCAGGTCAGTGGCATCCTAACTGAGCTGAACTGTAGGACACCCTGCTGCTGAAGGAGAATGGCTTCGAGGTATGGAAAAACCCCACACATCAGAGCTGAGCAAGGAGTGTCACGTGGGTCCCCTCTTTCCAGAAGCCTAGTGTTATAAGACCTCTCTTCTACGGGTGTCACAAAGTTCCTGCACACACGCAGATGTTTCTTTTAGTCCTTCCTCTGAAGACGACGCTTGGCTGCTCTGTGAGATCCTCTGTCTTAGCTCAGCCATGTTTGGGTCAGCAGAGGCTAGTAAGGCAGGCAGAAAGCACTTTCAGATCAACTGGGAGGCGTCCCCAATCGAGTGGCAACTGAATTCTCTCCCATCCTGGCCCCTGAGGTACCACCGGGTATCACCAGACTTGGAGCGTCTTACTGTCTGAGGGCAGACACTGAATTAGAGGAAATAGGACTGAATCTCTGATTTCCTCCTCTTCTCTCCTCTCCCCTCCCCTCCCTCGCCCTTCCCCTCCCCTCCTCTCCTCTCCCCTCTTTTTCCCTCCTCCCCTCTCCTCTGCTCTCCTCTCTTCTCAATATTTTGGCGAGAAGTACCCTAGCATACAGCCAACGGGCCTGTGCTAGTGATACCCACTACGTGGCAGACATTACTCTAAGTGCTACTAAGAACAGAGAGTGTGAGCCTGGGATAAGATAGATAAGGTGTCTCCTTTGCCTTCAGGGAGCTCGCTGCAGCCTCGCAGGGGCGAGGGGCTGACCGGCAACAGAACAAATGTGGCAGGAGTTTGGCGCCGGGTGCCAGGGCAATGCCTGGCAGAACACAATCTGCTGCAGGTGGAACCCAGACTCCTATGAGTGCTGCATGGAGAGAGAGGACAGTCGACTAAGGGAATCCAGTTAAGCCTTGGAGCATCTTTTAGGGGAGCAGAAGTAACATGAACAAAAGAGCCTGCTGGGGGAAATTATGAAGTGCACTCAGGGAAAATTTTTATTCAACAATGATTGAGAGCCTGCTCTGTCCCAGACAGCAGGCTAAGAGCCAGATGTCCATTAGCAACCAAGACTCAGTCCATCCCCCCCATGTTCCTTTGGGCTGATCTAGTAGGAAGGTTGGAAAATGGCTGATCCCTCCCTCTGAAGGGACCCTGATGGGGAGAAGTTCCCCAGCAAGCTGTCTGAAGTAGCTGGAGCACAGAGGGCAAAGCACTAGAGGCAGACACGTCTGTCAGCTTAGGTGGGGGCCATAGTGTGCCATAAAGTTCAAGCTGAGCTCTTTTGCCCTCTTTGACTGGTGATAGGGAGCTACTGAATTCTGTTGAGCGGGGAAGTGGCAAGTTACACATAGATGCATTAGGCAACGTCCTGTCTTGTCTTCAATTCTTGTCTCCCTTGGGGCCAAATGGGAGGTCACGACGGAGGGAACATTGGCATGCACTCGGTGGATAGGATGGATCTTGGGACCTGAGCTCCAGCCTGTGGGACATGGAGGCCCCCTGTTAGTGTTTTT
Organism: Mustela nivalis; assembly: GCF_964662115.1. Lineage (NCBI taxonomy): Eukaryota > Metazoa > Chordata > Mammalia > Carnivora > Mustelidae > Mustela > Mustela nivalis. Next base: position 175,926,284 of record NC_139021.1, read on the forward strand.
CCTTGTTTTACTCCCACTGCCCGTGAAGGGCAGAGGTTTGGCCTGACCAATAAACAAGGCTCCACAGCTAACACCCTGTGTGGGTGGGCTAATTTCTTACATCTTAGGACATGTCTTTCCATATAGATCTCTTGGTCAGTAGGGCTTCATTTTCAGTTTTTGGGGGGAAAAAATCTGTCTTAGGCATAATCTCTGTAGAGATTAATTTTCTTTCTTCCTTTATTTTGACATTGACATGATGGCAGATCTCGGAATAAACCAGGTCACCAATGTGGGCATCCGATACTGTTTCCTGCTCACACTTTCCCCTTCTTCCACTAACAGAAGAACCTCAGTTTTACTCTGAGAAAACTCTGACCTTCCACTCTCAAACCACGTGACTCAGCTGACATGAACTCCCTCCCCTACCATTTCTCAGGCTTGGCTAATCCGAGTCCCAGCATCAGCTCCATGGCTTTTGCTGAAGCTTTGAGAATCAGTCTTTGTCTGGAGAATCTGGAGTTTCCAGGGGCCACTGTGCAGAGAAAACAGGCCCCCCCCCCCAATGAAGTCGATCAGAGGAAAACAAAGCTGAGAGGTGGAGTGAGACCCAGTTCTAACGACATCATTTGAATCCCTGGATCCAACCAAGCCTGATGGCTATCTACTCCTGGACTTTTCAGTGTGTAAACCAATGCATTTTATTTTTTGGTTTGTGTGTTACTTCAAATGCGCTGGAACTAAGACATTTCTGACTTGCATTTGTTTCTCTTTCTGACCCACAAGTGTTAATCCTTGGGCTTGTCTGGCAGGCCACTTGAGTTGGTGACATAATTTCTTTCCTTCCACATCTGTAACTGCCTCCTGCTATGGAGACCCTACCAGCAAGATGATGCTGGCAACAGAGTGTACGTGAAGGGGTAGGCCATGGTTCAGCAACATGGAAAGGAGACTTGGTTTCTAAAGACTCTGGCCCACATTTAACCATAAATATGAATGGATTTCTATAGTGACATCAACATTAGTGGAAATACAAACTACCCGTTCCAAAGAGAAACTAATCCGGATGTACAGATTCATCATTTCTGCCTCTTTAAAAAAAAAAGATTTCATTTATTTATTTATTTATTTGACAGACAGAGATCACAAGTAGGCAGAGAAACAGGCAGAGAGAGAGAGAGAGAGAGAGATAGGGGGAAGCAGGCTCCCCGCTGAGCAAATAGCCTGATGCGGGGTCGATCCCAGGACCCTGGGATCATGACCTGAGCCAAAGGCAGAGGCTTTAACCACTGAGCCACCCAGGTGTCCCCATTTTTGCCTCTTGTTTTCAAATACATATGTATTTTATATGTGTATTCAAGGGTATGTATGTGTGTGCAAGTATATTATATATCTATGTGAGAAAATATCTATATGTATAAATTATCCATACACGTATATATGTATTCATATATATATACTGATCTTAGAAGTAATGTACTTTTGTTGCAAAAAAATTTGGAATACAAAAAATATATATAAAGAAAAAACTTTTCCATGCTGTTAACACTCAGGGATAATTGCTATTTGCCTATATTTCCTTATATTATTTTTTTATGCATATATACTCTACAAAATCACTAGGCCATCTCTTTACTTCTGAATATTGTTAAGTGAAAAAGGATGCAGAGGAGAAGGTTCATGACAGCATTTAGGTTGCATTTATGTGTCTATCTTATGTTTGTCCTCTCAGGTCTGGGAAAAACACATGTCACATTATAAATAGACGTTTTCTCTGGAAATGAAATGCAGAAAACTTTTACATTGTAAGTTCTACATTTCCGTACTCTTTCAACTTCGGGGGAATAAATAAGGAGTGGCATTTTCTTTAGCATCAGTCCCTCATTCCTTGTTTTATATCACATACCCAGATGAACATGGCTGTCTGTCCCCCAACTCATCTGTTAAAACCAGTGTTTAATAAAGTTTAAGTAAGCTGGATCACAGAGCACAGATATTGAAAGATATAGCTAGAAACAACCAGAATATAGCACTCTGCCTTTGAGGCTCTGTATTAGAGCCAGATGCTACTGACGTCGATGGTAAGCAATCAGATACAGCACCCAAACACGTGCAGGCTGTGATTTAGCAAGTCTGTTGGGCATTTGACATGATATTTATCAGAGGGGGGGGGAGCGAGCACAGGCAGACAGAATGGCAGGCAGAGGCAGAGGGAGAAGCAGGCTCCCTGCTGAGCAAGGAGCCCGATGTGGGACTCGATCCCAGGATGCTGGGATCATGACCTGAGCCGAAGGCAGCTGCTTAACCAACTGAGCCACCCAGGCGTCCCAATTTGACATGATATACACTGAACCCGAGAGGCTACAAGCCTGATAGAAAGGCACCGTGGACTAAGAGAGAGCAACAGGACTATTGCGACTCCCCTCCTATCAATGAGGCACGAACACAAGGGCAGTGGTTAGGGGACCCACCCCGTCCTGGGGTGCGCAGGGCCCCATGCATTGGTGCCAGAGACGCTGAGCTCAAGGGCTCTGTTTGAGGGTGATCTTACGGAGTACCTCTCCTGAGACTCCGCTTTCCTATTTTCCCAGCTCTCTTATGTATTCAGCTCCTCTCTCTCTCTTGCTTTCCCCGGCACCATTAGAATATCCTCAGGCTACTCTCATCACGCTACCCAGTTCTTGCCCCACGCCACACCTCCCTTGCAAAACCATATTTCTTGAAAGAGTCATCTACATTCACCACCTCTGCTTTCTTGCTTTCTGTTTCGCCCAAGTGTTTTGGGAGTAGAAACCAATCCGGATGGCACAGGGGAGCTGCCCCCCCCCCATTGGAAGCCACGTGCAAGTCTAGAAGCACATGGGGTCATAGCTGACGCCCAGCTGGTCTCATAGCAACTTGGAACGGGGACTGCAAGTCCATCAGGATCAGATGCTCCTCGTCTCTCCTTCCCCCCTAACTTTCCTCTCTCTTCCTTTGTTTCTCTCTGAACATCTCTTCCTTTCTGCCCCTCTCTCTACTTAACCACCTAGCTCCATCCCATAATGGCCACTGCAGCGCCAGTCAGCCTCAGGATTTCGGCTTCCACTATCAACAGACGGATGCCCGAGGAGATCGGACTTAATTAGCCTGATAATTTCCTCAACTGAGACAAGTCATAGGTCACTGGCCTCATATTACAGGATACAGCTATTTGGGGGCCACTGGATCATGGACAGAGCAACCTGCCTTAGACGGGCCTGTGGGGAGAAGAACAGGCCATGAGAAGCATCTTTGTTTCCTCCCATCCCTCTCTAACCCAAGGCGATTGGTGCATGTGTTTGGCCGCCTGAAATCTGCTCTCACTGAGGTCATGAACAAGGTCTTTGTTGTTGAATCCAATGGAGAGTTTCAGTTCCTTCTGTATGTGGACGTTTAGCGGCTTTGAAGCTATTGACCTTGCTCCTGCTCCCTTTTCTATGGCCTCCATAAAACGGACAGTCCTTCATTCTTCTCCTGCTTTGCTGTCTGCTTCCTTCCAGCCTTACGGGCTCCTACCTCTCCTCTCAGCGCTGACCTTCCTCTCAGCCCCGATTTTCCTTCCTTCTCCAGACTCCTCTCTTTCTTTCTAGTCCCTCTCCGGGCAGTCTCGTTCTCCCACATGCTCATAATTACCTGCTCTGCACGAATCGGTTCCCACTTCATCTGCTTGACCTCCTCCCAGACCTCTTCACCACCTGGACAGCTGCCCTGGATGTCCCACAGGAATGTTGTAGTCCTCGTGTGTACACTTGAACTCACCACCTCCCCCTCAGACTTTCTCCTCTCCTGCTGTTTTCCACTTCTGCAGATACTGCCACCTCCTCCCCCAAGCCAGAGTTTGGACACCATAGTCCATGTCTATCTCTCCATCACTCTCCACACCAACCAAATACCCAACACAAAAGAATTGCAATAATTTCTTAATACCAAACACTCAGTGGTCTACTTTCTATGTACTTTTCTTTCTCCCTCCTGCCTCCACCATCATTCCTGGGGTCGTTCGAACAGCCTCCTAACATGTCTCTGTACCTTCAGTTTTTCAAACCCAAACCCAGTTACTCCCACAAAAGTGTTCTTTTCCTTCCTCCCCCCCCCTTTTTTTTAAGATTTTATTTATTTATTTGACAGACAGAGATCACAAGTAGGCAGCGAGGCAAGCAGAGAGAGAGAGAGAGAGAGAGAGAGGAGGAAGCAGGCTCCCTGCTAAGCAGAGAGCCCGATGTGGGACTTGATCCCAGGACCCTGAGATCACGACCTGAGCCAAAGGCAGAGGCTTAAAGCACTGAGCCACCGAGGCGCCCCTCCTTCCTCCTTTTTATTATCCATTTATTCATTTTTATGTAAGCTCTATGCCCAGTGTGGGGCTTGAATTCATGACCCAGGGTCGAGTCACATGCTCTACTTACTGAGCCGACCAGGTGCCCCTCCTTCCTCCCTTTTAAAAGAAATATAGTTTTAGTACTTTTGCGTATGCACAGAGATGCAAACTACTACCAAGCAGTGAAGGCAGTCTTCCTTATCCTGTTGCTTAAGTTAATGAAAATGCCTCTAGTATTTCATGGATAAATATGTTGGCTGCTTTAATAGAAATATATACTTTGTTACTTTTTAACTTCTTGTTATGCCAAATTTTGAACATACACTAAAGGGGACAGATTATAATGTTCTTGTGTTCCTTCCCCTCCAGCCCCAACAACCATCAACCCAGGTTAGGCTTGCCCCATCCCTATCCCAACCCACTCCCCCCTCACATAATATTGTGAAGCAAAGCCCATATATCCCTTCATTTCCTTCATAAATATTTCAGTAAGGATTTCTAAAAGAGATTTTAAAATACCATTACCACACATAAAAAGAATTAATAATTCTTTACATCATCAAATATCTAGTGTTCTTATTTTCACCTGTCTCATAAATGTCACACATTTTTAAAAAAATTAGTATCTAAGTAGCATCCATACATTGTGATTAGTTGTTGGGTTTTTTTTTCTTTAAGATTTTGTTTATTTATTTGAGAGAGATAGAGCATGGGTGGGGGCATTGGGAGAGGGATAAGTAGGCTCCACAGAGCAGGGATCCCAACACGGGGTTTGATCCCAGAACCCCAAGATCATGACTTGAGCTGAAGGCAGACACTCAACTGACTGAACCACACAGGTGCCCCAACTGCTGTGCCTTTACAAGTCTTTTCATCTGTTGGTTCTCCATCTTTTTTCCTAGCAGGGTATTTAGTGAAAGAAAAAAAGAAACTTGTGGTCTGTGGTGTAGGGTTTGCTGATCTGGGTTTTCACTGATTTCAACCCCACAGTGTCATTTCATTAGATCCTGTCTTCTGTATTTTCTGTATATTGGTAACTGGATTTAGAGAATATTCTAGTTAGGTTGGGCTCCATAACAAAATACTGTGGATTAACCAATAAAATTTATTTCTCACACCTCTAAAGGCTGGAAAGTTCCTAGAACCAGGGGACCAGCATGGCTGGGTTCTATGAAGATGCTCCTTTCAGCTTGCAAACAACTATCTTCTTCTATGTTATTGTGTGGTGGAGAGGGAGTTCAGATCTCCCTTCCTCTTCTTAGACGGCTATTAATCCCATCATGGGGAGGGCGGCACGTTCATGACCTCATCTAAACCTAACTGTGTCCCCAAGGTTTTACCTCCAAATAGCATCACATGGTGGGTAGGGGGTAAGGTTTCAACATGTGAATTCTGGGGGGACACAAACATTCACTTCATTACAGAGCATATCTTTTTTTATTAGTAGCATCATTGGGTCAGACTCTTAGTACACTGGGTCTAAAGGTTAATTGATTTTCCTTAGTAATTTAAACTCCTAAGTCAAGTAAATGTTTCTAAATCTGACTTTGTCCTCCCCTGTGTAAAACCCTTCAGTGATTCCCTCATTTTTCTCAGGCTAACGTTCAAAGGAGTGATCATGTGACTAGTCCAGGCCACCATGTTACCCAAGCCGGCCAATCCGAGCCCTTTACCGGCTTTTTCTGCGGGAGCGGCTGGGAATCTCTTTTGCTATGGGCTCACCCTAAGGGAGACTCAGAGAAATTCCTCTGGAAGTTCCGTCCTTTCTATGAGAGGACTTCTGCTAGCCCAGTGGTGCTTAACTCCAGCTGTACGTTAAGCAAGATCCTCCCCCCAAAAAGTACACAAGCCCATGAAAAAAGCCAGACACAAAAGGCTGCATGTTGCATGATTCCGTTTATATAAATGTCTCCCACAGACAAATCTCTAGAAAAAGAAAGTAAATTGCTGGTTGCTGGGGGTAGGGGAAAGGAGGAATGGGGAGTGACTGATGAGGGGTCTGCGGCTTCCTTCCGGAATGATGAAAATATTCTGGAACTATATATCAGTGATAGTCACAGAACTTTAGAAAGGTACATTTTGTGGTATGTGAAGTGTATCTCCATGGAAAAAAAGGTACCCAGGCCCAGACTCCCCCAAACCAGTTACCTAAAAAATTATGTGGGCGGGGTCCAGGAGTTTACAACTGTAAAGCTCTCCAGGTAACCCGAGGGAGAGAACCCGAAGGGAGGGTAACACACCTGCTCCCTTTCTTTCCCACTTGCTCTTCCCAGGACAAGTAGACAGACTGGCGGGGGGTGGGGGAGTGCTTCGCCTGCTTGCTCGAACTGGGTCTCTGTCTCTCTCCCAGTCTCACCCCTCTCTTTGATCAGTTCAGGAGAGAAGATCTCCAGAAGCCCCGTAATGGCCATAGACCTTAGTCTCTGCTATGAACTGAATGGCATCTCCCCCAAATTCATACATTAAAGCCTTAATCCTCAGTGTGACTGTCTTTGGGCGTATGGGGAGATAATTAAGGTAAATGAAATCATAACGGTGGGGCCCTTATGGGGTTCTCCGTAAGAAGAGTAAGAGACACCGGGGATGAGCTCACACACAGAAAAGGCCGTGTGAGGGCACAGAAGGCAGCCAGGAGAGAGGCCTCGGGAAAACCCAAACCTGCTGACGCCTTGACTGTGGCCTTCCAGCCTCCAGAACGGAAGAAAATAACATTTCTTTTGTCTAAGCCCCCTGTCTCTCTTATTTTGTTATGGCACTAATAGAATCTCCAATTCAGCGGTTTCTGTCCTAAAGCAAGAGATAGACAATCTCACCTGTAAGTGATGATAAGCTTGTCTTATCTTTTCTAATTGTTATACCTCCTATTCTTTTTTTTTTTTTAATCATGTTTTGCATTATCTAGAAATTCCAGAAAAATGCTGACTATCAGGAATAACAGGCGTCCTTGTCCTGTCTTTAGTTAATGAGAATGCCTCTAGTATTTCATGGATAAATATGATGTCTGTTTCTCATTTTTTATTTCTGTCTCAGTCCATCGAGGCTGCTAGATAACAAAGTACTTCAGACTGGGTAGGTTTTATTTCTCACAGTTCTGGAGGGTGGGTGTCCTAAATCAGGGCCTGGTTGGATGAGGACCCTCTTCTGGATTACAGACTTCTTGCTCTGTCCTCACAGGGTGGAAGGGGCTAGAGATCTCTCTGGAGCCCTCTTTTATAAGGTACGAATCCCACTCGTGAGGACTCCGCCTCCCGACCTCATCCGCTGTCAAAACCCCACCTGCTAATACCATCACATGGGGTGGCGGTCAGCATTTCAACACATGAATTTGAGGAGGACACAGATATTGAAACCATAGCAGACACATTTCTTTAACTTAGTAAGTCTTGACACGCTGTCTTATTCCTGCCCACCTGTTAAGACCGTTCTGTTGCTTCCTCTGCACACTCGCTATGCTTTCAACAAAATTCACTACAGACTGTTTTCTGGACTTGCCACACTCACTGATGACTCCATACCTGTGTATATCCTCTTCTTCGCCCAGGAACCTCCTCCCCAACCTTCAATGCCCGGCAGCTTAGAGAGAACCAGGTAAAACTGTAGTTCCTCTTGAGACCCAGGAGGTAAGGGAGAAAATTCCTGCTTCTCTCCACCTTTGGGAGAATATTGGAGGAAACAATCTCACCACTGTTCTCCTCTGCTTTGATGGCTTCCTCCTCCTGGGGAGACGGCCAGTTTGACGCACTGCTCTCCTCAGCGGGGAGGTGCGGGTGCGGGGGTTGGTAACTGGTCTTAAAGGCAGGGCTCCAGGCTCCTCTCTTCTTTCATTTCCTGAATTCGCATGTGATGCTCTTATATGGTTAGCTCTCCGCGACCCGACCTGGCCACCCTCCTGAGGAAGAGGAGAGTGGGGATCTGTCATTCTCTCATTCCAAACACCTCCACGGTGGCAGGGAGGGTAGGTCCAGGGACCCTTGCCCTGAGGGCCCTATCAGTTCAGCTCAGTGGCAAGAGAGGAGGACTACATCTCCCTTAGGCCTAGGGTTAAGCCATGGTCAAATCCAGTTTTGACTGGAGCTTTGCATGAAGGTTGGTTTTTGGTTTCCTCTCTGGCTAGAGATTCTTGGACCTATATTCCACTGGTGTGCAACCTGGAGAGGGGCAGGGTGAATGACCCTCTTACAGACTCACTTGGGGCTCTCATGAAAAATTTTCCAGATAAAAAGTGAACTGATTTATGTACCCCAGCCTTTCCCTCCTCTAGTAATAGCTAGTGTTGATTGGGTACCTTTAATGAGCCAGACAATATGATCTCATTGCTTCCACCCAACATGCTACCAAATAAGTATCATTATTTCCGTTGTAAAAGAAGAAATCCTGTATACCACTACCATCCCATCTTAAAGCAAACCTCTGCTTTAAAAAAGTAGTAGACCCCACTGTTCACAAAATCTGGCCCGAGTTTCTAGTTAGTCTTCATTCTGGTTAGCTCCTTAATGTGCCTCTGTATTGGTCCTATGCCTTCCTGATCTTTCCGAAACATGCAGTCTCCTACCTTAGTCCCCACAGTCATTTGATCACAAATATTTGTTGAGCACCTACTGTGTGCCGTGTACGGAACTAGGTGCTGGGGACATGGTGAGTGATCAAGGTGGACACAGTCTCTGACCTTAACGAGTTTTCCTTTACCAGGTCAACACACTTGAATAAGAACAGTGAGTGCTATAAAGGAGAACTTCAGACTGATGGGTGTGAGACAGAGGGAGGTAACCTAATTTGGGGAACCAGGCCGGATTTCCTGACAAAGTGATTAATTTAAGTGAAGGTCTCTGTGTGCTCGCTCAGACTGCCTTTTGGGCTGGAATGCTTTTCCCACTGATTTTCTCTGGCCCCGGTCCATTATTCAACATCCAGATGCAACGAAATTTCCAAAAGTCTGTCCTTGAATTTTTTGTTAAAATATAAAGTAAGAGGCTAGGAAGCCAACAAACAAAACCCCAAAACCTTTAGAAATATTTCATCGTAGGGGTAGAAACTGTTCCTTGCATATCAATATCTTTTCCCCTCCTCTTCCTTGGTAATAGCAACCTAAGTTTTAGCTGAGCCTTTGCCGACCCAGAGTAACGTCTGCAGCTAGGCTTGGCTATGGAATGCAAGTGGGTGCTACCACAAGATATGTCCTTAAAAGGAAGGAGTGAGCTCCTTTTGCCCTCCTTCCCGTCCTAATGCTCAGTGACTCCAAAGACTGGAGATCCACACTGGACCATGCAGACGAGGGCTACCTCCTGGGGATGATGGAAAGGAAGCTGGAAGTAGCGTGGGTCCCAGATGCCCAGAGAAACACTGGGTTCGTTTCCTGGGGCTGCCGTAACAAATCACCACTATCCATGTGGCTCCAAACAGCAGAAATTTATTCTTTCACAGTTCTGGGGTCTATGTTTTCTCTGAAGACCCTAGAGAAGGATCTTTCCTGCCTTTTCCAACTTCTAGAGCCCCAGCTGTTCCTTGGCTGGTGGCAGCATCACATCACTCTCTGCCCCCTTGTCACATGGCCTTTTGCTCTGTGTTTCCTGTGTCCTCTCCTCTTATTACCTTTTTAAAATATTTATTTATTTATTTTAGAGAGATAGGGGTGGGGGAAGGGGCAGAGGGAATCTTCAGGCAGACTCTCCGCTGAGTGTGGAGCCCCATGTGGGCTGGATCTCAGGACCCTGAGACTGTGACCTGAGCCAAAACCGAGAGGTGGACACTTAACTGACTGAGCCACCCAGGCGCCCCTCCTCTCCTCTTATAAAGACACCAGTCATTGAATATGGCGCTTACCCTAAATCAAGGATGATTTCATCTTTAGATTTTTAACTGATTACGTCCACAAAGACCGTCTTTCCAAATAAGGTCACGTTCTGAGGTTCCATATGGACATGAATTTTGGGGAGACACTATTCAACTCACTATACCCACTATACAAATCCTAAAATGCCTTTTTAAGGGAAGAGAAAAAAACCCTGTTATCTCTTCTTTATGCCATTATTATTTTGGATCGCGGAACCCATACCCTAACCACGAGAGTCATTCTGCAGGGCTTGCCTTCTGCAGGCTGCCGGAGACTTCTCTTGGGTAACTGCTTGCCCCAGTCACAACAGGGGTGAGAGGGGGGATGGAATCCTCCCCCAGTGACAGTATTATTAGACCACGAACAGACACTTGACCCCAGCTAAGCCAGTAGCGTCCTTTCTTCAGGGGACTCAGGACAGTATCTGAACTTGTCTCTTGACTAGAGGAGATATAAATGTCTGAGTTGTGGGGCTGGTTAGCTTCTGTTTATCATGTGGTGAGAGAAACAGAGAAAACTGGTCTCTACATGAAAGAAATACAAAAACAACAGAAGTTCAAAGAGGAAGAGATATGAGTCTGACAGGAAGTCTAAATGGTTTTCAGTCCTTCTTGGTTCCAGGGCTGTAGGAGGCCTGGCTGCATCTGTGCCCCCCAGTTTAGAGACAATCTGAGCAACAGGTCCTGAGAACGTAGCATGGTCCAGACCACACTACATCAGAGGCTATATTGGTCAAAGCACTCTATCCTAGTTTCCACAGCATTTAGGTACCTTTTTTTTTTTTTTTTAAAGACTTTATTTATTTATTTGACAGAGATCACAGGCAGAGAGGCAGGCAGAGAGAGGAGGAAGCAGGCTCCCCGCTGAGCAGTGAGCCCGTTGCAGGACTCAATCTCAGGATCCTGGGATCATGATCTGAGCCAAAGGCAGAGGCTTTAACTCACTGAGACACCCAGGCGCCCAGCATTTCAGTGCCTTAACCCAAATTATTTCTTGCCTCCCTTTGAAGTCTTAAGCAGTCCGGCAGCTCCTTCTCTTATACCTACGTCATCCAGAAGAGGTGGCCTACAAGCTTACTGGAGTAGAGGAAGAGAGAGAGAGAGAGAGGATGCAGCCACCTTTTTTTTTTTTATTGTTAATTTAATTTTATAATTATGTAATATATCTGCAGAGTTTCAAAATCCAATCTACAAAGTATATTTCGATAAATCTAATTTGTTGCCCTGTTCCCGCTACCCTGTTCCCTCCTTTCCACTAAAGATAGCAATGAAAAAGTTATGTTTATTTTCCTTTTAAAAACAGAAACAAATATGTGCGTGTAATTTCTTCTCCCTCTTGATTTGGTGCCATACAACTTATCTCCCCCTTGCTTTTCTATTTGTCTGCTGTTGTTTTTTTTAATTGTGGTGAGAGATACATAACATGAAACTCACCCTCGTAGCCATTATTGGGTGTACAGTCCAGTGTCATTGAGTACAATCACATTATCATGCAACCATCACCACCATCATCTCAGAATTTCCTCATTTACCCAAACTGAAATTCCATACCCCTTACACAATAACTCCTCATCTCCCCCTGCTCCCCGAGCCTTGGCAACCAAGTGTTGACCATTTTATGTACTTCTTATAAGTGGAATCAGACAATATTTGTCCCTTTGTGACTGGCTTATTTCACTCCATGTGAGCATAATGTCTTCGAGTAGGTGGAGTCGCTCATAACTGCCTCGGTCCAAAAGTGATGCGTGTCACAATCCATTGGTTAGGTCCAGTCTCATGGCCCCAAGTGGACTGCAAGGGAGGTTGGGGAATGTGGAGGAACACATGGAATCTTTGGTGAGTACCAGGTTCCATTTAACACACTCGTATCACATGAGAAACTCTCTTTTTTGCTGAAGCTAGCTTGAGTTGGTTGCTGTCCTTATACCCAAGGGATTCAAATCGTATCCATATATACATGCATCTCAACATCTGAGAAGTGGAGGAAGTTCATAACTGCAGATTCTTTATTTCTAACTGGTAACATTTTGGGACTGCTTTTCAAAATTAGAGTTATGGGAACTCTGAGCCCAGCTAAGGCAATCTTCTAACCTAGCTTTCTGTAGACCATGTATCTCCTTCAACCAGCATGTATTAGACAAGTGCACTGAGCACTTGTGATGATGCATCAGGAACTGTGAGGACCATCGGGGACACAACACTGGCTAACATTTGGTCCCATTCTAGTTCGTGGAAACCAGTGCTGTTGATTCTAGTTACTTGTTTGACCTATGACCTAAATGTTTATTATTGGGTTGTGCTCACGAGGGAAATTGATGAGTATACCATGAGTATATTTTTGAGTCATATAATTTCACTTCCTCTTACTTTCTTAACACTTTTGCTGTTGGTATTACTGTATCAAGATTTCCCCCCACTTTTTTCTCCTTTGTAGTTCTCTTTTTTGTAAAAAATAATAAGGATGTCAAATTTTACAAATTTTTGTGACTACTTCTGCCATCTACCTAGGAATGACCCAAACATTTTAAGTACAGAATACCTTTTAAAATTTGGTCCTTAAGGACCCAGAGCCTTTGATTTGACATTATTGCACAGCACAAGCGATCAGTACAGATGACAGGGATATGCAGATTTCTTATATGAATGTGGAATTACGTACGGAGAAAGAATCAGTGCTGCATTGTAATCAAGGCACCTGGGTTGTAGGGCTTGGTCCTTCCACAAATTAACTGTAGCACTTTGGAGAAAAGTCTCTCTCTCTCTCTTTTTAAGATTTATTTATTTATTTGGGGCACCTGGGTGGCTCAGTGGGTTAAAGATTTATTTATTTATTTATTTGACACACACAGAGAGAGAGAGAGAGCATAAGCCGGGGGAGTGGCAGACGGAAGGAGAGGGAGAAGCAGGATCCCTGCTGAGCAGAGAGCTCGCTGTGGTGCTCAATCCCAGCACCCTGGGATCATGACCTGAGCTAAAGGCAGACACCCAACTGACTGAGCCACCCAGATGCCCCACTTTGGGGAAATGTCTTAAATTCCCTAGATCTTAGCCCTTCATCTGTAAAACAATGCCATTAAACTACCTGAAAATTCCTTTTTCCCCTTAAGTTCTCAGTTTTGATGATTCTGCAGAGAACCAGAAGGAAGAGAGAGTCAAATATCTGGCATGATTTGGAAACTGTTTGAAGAAAGAAAAAAGAAAGTGAGGATACAGGAAAACGCCACCGAGAAAGAAGGCAATATAAAATAGTTCGGAAGAGCAGAAAGTGAAGAAGTGAAGTAACACAAGTTAAAAAGGAGAAGTGGAAGGTAAAAAAAAAAATATTGGGTTTTAAGCTGCGTTAAGCTGTCATCAGCTTGTGAAAACTAGTACATACTAGTTATTGAGAGAATAAATGCTTTTAAGGAGAAGGTGGACAAAGAATGTTGTGGGGTAGAATGAAACAATGTGGGGTCACCCATGAATGAATCATTCAATTTTGTTGGTTCTCCTCCAGACTAAGAAAGAATGATTACATTTCATGGTTTTCTCTAGCCTCACAACAAAGCATGGCACAGTTGAGGGGAATAATGCTTAGGTCACAGTCACGTGACTCACATGACAATGGGTCCCTATTGTAGGGTGTTGCGTGAGTGGCTTACTCTGGTTCTCTTCGGCAGTGGCCATACTGCACAAACGGAGACAGCAGCTCCTAAACAATCCATTGCTTGGTTCAGAGGGAAGGAAGGATGCTTCCATTCCAGGCCTTCCACACCATCCTCTCTCTTCTTCTCTCTAGTTGCAATTGTCTTTCTCCTAGGGTCAAAGGAAGGATGCACCTGTCTTTAGCTCACTCTCTACCTTCTTAGGGCCTAGGAGACCTTGGCAAGGTCTCAAGTGCTCTGCCTCTCATCTGCCATATTCCTTAATGGGGATGATTATGTACATGGCATTAAGTAGACTGATGGAGCAATCACAGAGTCGTAAGCTGAATAGAAGCTCAAAATATCCATTTTATTATGTTTTTCCTTCTATAGACATTCTTCTCCTATCATTCTAAAGAATAGATAAATCGTTTAGAGCAGACCATTCCATTTTGGAAGAAGTTTCCTAGGAAAAACACTGATATCAGCTTTACGGATAGGAATGTGAACTTTTTGTAAAGGAAAAGTCACAAAAGACATTATAGACAGATTCTATCTATCTATAGACAATAAGTTACAAGTCACAGAATCATGAATCTTAGAAAAGGGAAGAACTCCTAGAGTTTATTCAGAGAGAGAGATGCTGGGTCATTTCACCAGTAAACACAGCGTTTTCTCCCTTTTTGCCTGTAGAGACATGGCCCTTGGTGGCTTTGGGTATATTTACCCCTGGATACCAATGTCCTGTTCTTAAAATGACTATTGTGGGTTGAATTATATCCCCTCAAAAGATATATTCAGGTCCTGACTCCTGGTACATGTGAATATGACCTTATTTGGAAGTAGGGTCTTTGACGATGTAATCAAGCTAAGGTCATACCGAAGGCCTAATCCAATGGCTTGTGGCCTGATAAGAAGAGGAAAATTTGGACACAGACACATGGGGACAATGGAGACAGAAAGTGGAGTGATGCATCTTACAAACCAAGAAACACTGAGGTTACCAGCAACCACCAGAAGCTAAAAGAGGCAAGGAAGGATTCTCCTCTAGAGACTTCAGAGGGAGTGTGGCCTTGCCAACAACTTGATTTTGAACCTCTAGCCTTCTGAAGTTGTAAGAGAATAACGTTCCATTGTTTTAAGCTACCCAGTATGTGGTACTCTGGCAGCCCTAAGAAACTAAAATGCTGACCAAATGACCATATCTTTCTGTCCCCTTTCTTATTTTAACCTACAGAATAGGACTAATTCTTGCTCTCAGCAGCTTTGAGATTTTTGATGGAAATTTTAATATAATTAATAATTTTATGGTATTTTACATAGTATTTTTTTTGTTAAAATAATATATATTTGACTGGGGAGATGTTTCCAGGACAAAGAGAGACATTCTCTCTCTAGGTCCTCTCCTGTGCTGCTCCCTCCAGGACTGGAGATCCTGCCAGGAGAACCCAGGTCAGGCGTCACGGAAACCATCTGTACATGCTGCTGATACTTACCTCCTATTACCTCAGAATAAAAATAGGTCTTTTAAGTAATTTGAGCTCTCAGGGCTGCTGTGGAAAATCGTCAGAGGTAGCATTATTGTCTCCTTTGCCTCCTTTTTTTCTTTTTTAAACTAAAGATTTTATTTATTTATTTGAAAGGGAACATAAGCAGGGGGAGTGGGAGAGAGAGAAGCAGGCTTCCCGCCAAGCAGGGAGCCCAATGTGGGGCTCGATCCTAGGACCCTGGGATCATGACCTGAGCTGAAGGCAGACGCTTAACGACTGAGCCACCCAGGTGCCACCCACCCCCCTTTTTAAAAATGGATTTTCCTCAGAACTTGTTCATATCTTTTCTCTTAACACCTTTTCCTTTTGGTACCTGACAATAATTCTTGTTCTGATGTCATGGACGTCACCTAGGCAAAGGCGTTATTTTCCCATTCTATCAGGAGCTCAGCTGTTTTCTTTCAATCCATGCACAGACTTAGAACAGAGGAAGATATTTAATTGACTATATTCTCTCACTGTTTGGGTTGCAAAGATGAGTATAAATGGCATGCATCCCTAGCACTGTGGGGTTTTGTGTGTGTGTGTGTTTATTTTAATTCCAGTATAGTTAACATACAGTGTTATATTAGTTGCAGGTATACAATATAGTGATTTGACAATTCTGTAGATTATGGTTTTTATTGTTTAATCTGTGAAATTGATATAAATCTTGTCGACCTCATGGGTTTTTTGGTTTTTGGGTTTTATTTTGTTTTTTGTTTTTTTGTTTTTTTGTTTTTTTTGTTTTTTTTACATCTCCTACTGCTACAGGCACATACAGCCTGGAATTGACATTGAGCTGATGACCCGAGAAAGGATCCAAGGCTTAATTACATCATCATTAGTGATAAGCTTGCCTTCTACCTCCAAAACAATTTTTGTTTTACCTGCTGAAATAGGAATCCCGTGTCCTGCATGCCTGGGTGGCTCAGATGGTTAAGTGGCTGTGTTCCGTTCAGGTCAAAATCCCAGTGTCCTGGGATCCAGCTCCGCATCGGGCTCTCTGCTCAGTGGAGTCTGCTTCTCCCACTCCCTTTACTGTTCCCCCTGCTTGTGCTCTCCCGCTCTCTTTGTCAAATGAATAAATAAAATCTTAGGAAAAAAAAAACAGATGCTGTAAAATGAGAATTAAAAAAAAAAATGGGGCACCTGGGTGGCTCAGGGGATTAAAGCCTCTGCCTTCGGCTCAGGTCATGGTCCTAGAATCCTGGGATTGAGCCCCACATTGGGCTCTCTGCTCAGCAGGTTACCTGCTTCTCTTCCTCTCTCTCTATCTGCCTCTCTGCCTACTTGCGATCTCTGTCTGTCAAATAAATAAATAAATAAAATCTTAAAAAAAAAAAAAAAGAACTCCTCTGTCCTGGTGCCAGGCATGTTTTTTGCATGCCTACTTTGCAGCATCACTGTTCACTCCTTCTAGAGTGAATATGGTTAGCTGTTATGTCTTTTTCTTCTAGGCACACAACACTTTGGCTCTCATTCTGTCTCTGAAATTTGAACTTTTTATTGCCCTTTGCTTACCCTTTTTGAGTACTCTAAGAAAAAGACTCTTTCTCATAAGTCTTCATTATGATTGAGGCTTTTATGATTTTTCTAAAAAACTGATTATTCTCAGTCATCTGGCTCGCTCAGACATGGGTACTATTTTTAGCACCCAGCAAACCTGTTGTTTTCAATTAGATTAATAATGAAACTAAATTTCCCAACTCTTGTTTTTTTCCATTTTCTCAGTTAATAAAATATTTGCAATATGTCTCTGAAATGATCATTTTAATAGGTATTCTCAATGATCCAAGAACTTCACAGAATACATTAGTCATGGGTAGATTATTGCAAGTATCTGGTTTATATCTATCTATCATCTATCTATCTATCTATCTATCTATCTATTTATCTGCTTAGAGAAAAGATTCCATATCTTGTAGGGTGATTGGATGGCCCCCCAAGCATGGCTAGGATTGATGGGAAGAGGAGTATGTAAGCTGAAGAAATCTTTGACTATTATTATGAGCGGAACTGTGTCCCCTACAAATTCTTACAATGAAGTCCTCAGACTATGACACTATGACTGTATTTAGAGATAGAGTCTTTAAGGAGGCAGTTAAGGTAAAATAAGGTCATATGGGTGGGCTCTGATCCCATATGACTGGTGTCCATATAAGAAGAGGAGATTAGGACAGTCTAACACATGGCAGAGAGATAATCATATGAGAACACAGTCAGAAGATGGCCAATTGCAAGCCAAGGAGAAGGGCCTCAGAAGAAATCATCCCTGAGGACATGTTGATCTTGGACTTCTAGCCTCCACAACGGTGAAGAAAGAAATTCCTATTTGTTAAGCCACACAGTCAATGGCACTTTCTTGTGGAATGCTGAGTTGCTAAGACAGCTGGGTACCAGCCATAACCCTTCCTTACTCTGGGTCTCAGCTTCAAGGGCCATGGGTGGGCAAAGAGGAGAAGGATGGGTGACAAAGCCATCAATTTGGAGATCTGCTCTAGGTACATCACCATGGGACCCTCCTTGAGGGCAAGGAAGGAGAAGCAGTTCAGGGAACAGCCCACTTCCAACAGAGACTCCTGGAACAGAGGGAGTCAGCTGTCGATATTCACACTTTAATAATGTGGCTGCTGTCATACTCAACGCCCTTATGACTGATGTTTTACCTTTCCTTAAGAGAAAAATCTTTTTTCTCTAGAAATAGAAGAAAATGAGACAATTAATTCATATAGGTTTCTGTTACACTCTTTATGGCTTTTTCTTCTCAAGACATAAGGAATTGGTTGGTGTATTAAAAGAGGCAATGAAAGAAAACCAAGCCATCCAAAGAGACCTACAAAGGTTCCTTGGGCAAGTGTACTTGGCTGAATCGTGTCCCCCCAAAATTCATGTCCATGAGGAACCCACGAAGGCAATCTTATTTGGAAATAGGGCGTTAGCAGATGTAATTAGTTGTTAAGATGATGTCATACTGGATTAGAGTGAGGAGGGAAGGACATGTGACAGTGATGGCAGAGATGGCAGGAACACAGCTGCCAGCCAAGAAGTGCCAAGGATGGCCGGAAGTCACCGGAAGCTAGGAAGAAGCAGGGAAGGATCCTCTCCTACAGCCTCCAGAGAGACATGGCCCTGCCAACACCCTGATTTTGGACTTCTGATCTCCAGAACTATGAGAGAATAGATTTCTGTTGTTTGAACCACCCCCCCCCCACCCATTTGTGGGAGCTGGTTACAGCAGCCCCAGGAAAGTTAGTGGGGCAGGGAGAAGCACAGTGCTTGACAGAGGCTCCACGGCTTCTCAGTGCTATAGAGTAGGGACAGGTCCAAATAAGAGATATCAGCCCTGTGGCGAGTATGATACAAGCAGCAGTAGCTACACAGACCTCAGAAAATGGATCTCGCCTTCCAGGATTAGGTTCTGATAACTTTGAGGGCTATTACTCAGCTGGCTTGGGGTAGGGGGAGGTTCAGCTGTGCTTTTAGTGAAAAGTCCAATAAGGCATCTAAAGCAGTTCAGTAGAAGGGCTGGAAGCTCTGCCTTCATCTGCCTTAGTCTTTTCCTCCTGCCACTGAGGGTGAGGTGATGTGAAGTCTAGGCCTTCAGAGAATATAGAATGGATACTACAGTATCCAAAACTGGATACTCCAGTTTTTCAGTGTCTGCCTCCTGCCTTCATTCAATCTCCCCACCCAGTCTGATGTCTCCCAGTCCCTCTTTTGGAAATTCCAACCCTGGAGCGCCTGGGTTGCTCAGTCGGGTAAGGTCACGATTCCAGGGTCCTAGGGTAAAGACCAACACTCAGTGGGGAGTCTGCCTCTCCCTCTTTTCTGCCCCGCACCCTGCTTGGGTTCTCTCTCTTTCCCTATCTCTCTCATAAATAAATCTTTAAAAAATAAAGTAAATAAAATAAATCCTAAAAAGAAAGGAAAAGAAAATGAAAATTTCAACCCTTCTAACAGGTTAGGACCTACCTCTACCCTCTGTCTCCTCAAGTATTTACTACTTTGGCCTTCAGCCTGTGCTCCTAAGAGTGTTCCTCTCTTGGCTCTGGAGTGTGTGTGTGTGTGTGTGTGAGTGCGTTTTGGAGCTTGGGGGGTGAGCTTGGGTTTCATGAATTAGGAGAGGACTGGGGTGTCTGGCGTAATTCCTGAGAGTTCCTGGACCAGGAAAGGGTGTGACCAGTTCCTTTGGAATCACTCAAGGGCAAGAACACCTTGCCTCAAGGAATGTTCCATTTTTTCCAGAGACAGCCTAGTCTGATATCACATGATGAAAACACTTTCTTCCTATTAATAGCACTTTTGAATCCTCTCCTGGAAAATCTATAAGCCTAGCATTATCAAATCAAAGAATTCTTCCTAGCTCCATTTTCGCCAGAAAGGCTCCCCATGAACTGGAATGTCTCCGTCTGAGTCATTTGGGATGAATGGTGCTATTCTTGAACACGCTATTTCCGATCTCCAAATTTATCTCTTGATGGAAGTGAGTGTGTGGGTGCATGTATACATGTGTTCCCCTACCACGTGATTGTTAGTGGCTTAGAGAGTTGGAGGTGGCAAAAAGAATATCTGAGTTTAGAAAGGAGAGGAGAGGCTAAAATGATGCCAGAGAAATATCTGAAGATAGAAGGACGAATCAAGAGAAGACAAAGAGGAGGCATAAAATTCTCCTGGAATGCAGAAGCACAGAATGTTCTTTTATGCTAGTGTTGGGAGGAAGGTTTGTGGTGCCTAATGCTTTTTAAAATATGGAGGATCCTCTTTAGAAAGGAAAATACAAAATGAGTACAGAATTTGGTACAGGACTTTGGATGAAATCCAAAAGTCCCAAAGCTTATGTATCATTAGGCTTAGGGTGAATTCTGTCTCTAATGTGAATTAAGGCCAACATCCACCTTCAAGTTATATGATTAATATCAATCACTCCTATTCCCCAATAATGTGATTTGAACTAAAATATCTGAATCATGTATATATTGACATATTTCTTCTTTTTAACTTTTTTTTAAATGTTTGAAGTAATCTCTACACACAATGTGGGGTTTGAACTCACAACCCTGAGATCAATTGCCCCATGCTCTACCAATTGAGCCAGCCAGGTGCCCCTATTTCTTCTTTAATATGTATTATCATTATATATACTATAACATATATTATATAATAATATAAATATAATATATTTTAATATATATTAACATTATATGTAAATATATATGTATATTTCATAGGTTCCTAATATGTCATATTCTGTATATATGACATGTTAGGAACCTATAAAATAAACTGAAATCTAGGGGGGACACTTTACACATAAAGTAGATTTTTGCAAAATTATAAAATGACATTTCTTTAACAGTTTATAGCTCAGAACACCCTTTCAGACTTCACTGAATCCTGCTGAGAAACTTGTAAAGAAAATTTTATATTTTCTCCACATTTTACATGAAGGAAGCCAGGCTTAGAGACAAGTGGGAGATTTGCCTGCCCACACAGCTTCGGTGAATGGAGGGGGTGGCCAGACAGGGGCTTCCCACTTACCAGAGTTGATGGGGTCATATGCAACTGGCAAACACTTCTGCATACTGGGCCTAGACCAGGTGCAGGGCTGGTAGGACGGTGGGGAGGGGAGAAGAGAAGAGAGTCCATCAGAACTGCCTGCATCACACTGTTTCTCCTACCTGTCTCTCTCCATCTCCCTTGGATTTCTCGGCTTCAAGGTCAGCAGGCAGAACAGTAAGTACTGCATTTCATAGTTAGGGCCAGCAGGAAACAAGGGTCTGGTAGTGAATTGTGAAGTGCTTTCAGATCTGGAGCTTGTCTATTTCTGCAGGTGGACGCCCATCCCTGAAGCTTGCTATCCTCCTCAGAGCCAAACTCCGGAGTTCTCATCATAAACTCACAAGGGGAGAAAAGTCCACATCTTGGTCTTTGGGCTCTGAATGTAAGCCCCGCCCCCACCTCCAAATTGTTTACAGGAGACTTTTTTTTTTTTCCAGTTCAAAATGAAAACAATTATGCTGAGTCCCAAGGGAGTAGCAGGCCCTGACTGCAGGACAGCATGGTTAATGTCTGTCTGAGTGTTCCCAGACTGCCCCCTTAGCCCCACAGCTGGAGAGCCTTCTGGCTTAGGCTTGTGCTATTTCTTTTCCTCTCCCATCCTCTAAGAAGGAAGGTATCTTTAAGTGGTCAGATTTCATAGCAAAGAGCTGAAAAAGAGGAAGGAGCCTGGAGAGGAAAGGGACAGGGGTATCTGTGCTGTATGAGGACAATGAGAAGAAGAAAAGTAAGACTGAAAAAAACAACTTACAGAGGGCTTTATAATAATTGAGAAATATTCACAAAGGATTGCATTTCCTTAAATTATTTTTAGCTGTATGGAATGGGTCCTTTTTTAAGTTCGGTGCTGCCCTGGACTGAGTCCCGTGGGCTGTAGCTTTAAAAGCATCACACCTACAACCTAGAATCTTGATTAATTCATAGAACAGTGATGAGAAAAAATGTGAGAAACGATGCACTGCTTATGGGCAACTTAAATGTTAGGATCTCACCATATTTGAGATCAACAACAGCCTTACTCTAATCCTAAAATTAGATGAGGACCCAATTTTGAAAGATCTTTGCCACATCTGCAGCTGATCTCGGGTTACTCATCATGAGCCTTGTTAAAAACATCATCTTAGAGACTTTGCAAATCCCGTTCACTCTTGGCTCCACCCAGCTGTGTACCCCACCCCCTTGCCCAACCAGTCAGGAGCCCTACAAACACCCATCACCCAATACACACCTTCTCTGCTAACTCAGGCTCAATGAGGAATGGCTAGAAAATTGAGGAAAAAGGATGGAGCAGTAGTAGGAAAACTGTAATCCTGTATTTCCTTGTTACCAAGTGCTACCCTTACAAAATGGTGGTAGACTAGGAGATTTTCTTTTCCTTTCACCAGGAAAAGAAACAGTGGATTTAAAATCTGCTAGGCGGGGGGCGCCTGGGTGGTTCAGTGGGTTAAGCCTCTGCCTTCGGCTCAGGTCATGGTCTCAGGGTCCTGGGATTGAGCCCCACATCGGGCTCTCTGCTCAGCGGGGAGCTTGCTTCTTCCTCTCTCTCTCTCTCTCTGCCTGCCTCTCTGCCTACTTGTGATCTCTCTCTGTCAAGTAAATAAATAAAATCTTAAAAAAAAAATCTCTAACATGATTATCTAACAGACAGCATTTTTGACCATTGTTATTGATTTATGATGGTACCAACCCAATAGGTCATCCACCTGAGAGTTATAATTGGTAGAGGGGAAGAACAAGCCACGGTTATGGCTGTGGTTTCGAAAATGTGCTTAAGAAAAATCTCTGTTCCTTATGCTCTGTTTGAAAAAGTATACAGGAAAATGGCTTATCTACTTAATCATACCTCACTCTGACAGCATTTAAAATGTTAGGAAAGCTCAAAAGTACTAAGTAGGGTATGTAAAATAAAAAGACCCATGCTGGGGTGCCTGGGTGGCTTAGTGGGTTAAGCCTCTGCTTTTGGCTCAGGTCACAATCTCAGGGTCCTGGGATCCAGCCCCGCATCAGGGTCTCTGCTCAGTGGGGAGCTTGCTTCTCCCTCTCTGCCTGCCTCTCAGTCTACTTGTGATCTCTCTCTCGGTCAAATAAATAAATACAATCTTTAAAAAAACAAAACCAAAAAACCCATGCCTTGGATTTCTGGTTGTCCAGACAGAGGTTCTAGACTCTTAGGCAGTAGATTACCTAAAAATGTTTTTGTGTGTGGTAGAAGGACTTTTATACACACACATTTAACTAGTGTTGTTGTTGTTTTTTATTTAAAGCATTAAAAACACATGGTTAAAAAAACCAAACTGTACAGGAATATAAACTGAAAAGAAGTTTCTGCCCTCCTTGTATTTCTCATCCACTTCCCTTTCCCATTGCTCTGAGGTAACTATACTTCCTTGTATTTTATTTCAGAAATCTTCTGGGCTTATAAAAACATCTCTCTCTCATTCTCCACTTTTAAAAACCCAAATGGCATACTTTAAAATACTATTCTGCAATTTGGACATTTTCTATTTAACAGTATATCTTGGACATTTTTTTCAAATTAGCTTTTTTAGAACTAATTTTTTAACCATTTTATTTAATTGAAAAGTAAATGCCTAACGGTGAGGAAGTGAGAGAGAACTGGCTTTAGACAAATATGAAATGATCACTGTAAAGGCTAATTATCTTCCGTCTGGAAGGAGATTAGATGCAGAGAGATTAGATTCATTTTTTTCTCTCTTAGACACACAAAAGAATTATCATAGCTGGTTAAACAATGACTTGGGTGGACAATTTTATCAGGCCAATTAAACACTGAGTACTTTTTAACCCCCTAAAGTATAGAAATTAAGGAGATGGTCTTCTCCAGTGAACAAAGCAATCTCTTTCTTTCAGACCAATGTGACAGTCTCCTGAGAGGCCTTCCCCCTTTTGTCAAACAATTTTATGTATGTCAAAGTGCTCCAGAATGGCTGTCACACTTTCTAATTGTCCCTGGTGAAATTATGGGAGGAGGTAGCAGAAGTTTACTGGTAGGCAAATCCATGAGAAACCGGCTGAGCATTGGTCAAATGTAAACGTTTGGCTTGCAAGTGCCTGGGGCCTGTAACCACCTCCGTGGCAGAGCTAAGAACGAGCAGCCTTCTGGCAGGCAGAACATGTATTTTGTTAAAAGTCCCTCCTTTGGAAGATTTCTCATACACAAACAAGACTGAAGAAAGTTCTCATAGACAAACAGCATACAAGACTGTGGACAAGTAGATAGGAAATGATGTTAAAAGTCAAATTTCACCAGAGAACACTAGAGTCCAATCAGAACCCCCAAAATCTCAGAGACAAATAATAAACTTGATACTGAAGGCCAAATCAATAATCAGAGTTGAGTCATTTACCATCATTATTTGCGGAGGTTCAACTATGTGGACACGTTTCCTCACATTCATTGATTTCAGGGCTGGAAGAGCCCTTGGTAATCATCTCTTTTAAAATTTCTGACTTGACTGGGATCACACAGAGCTGGATACTACAACCTACCTCCCTAGTGAATATGCTTAAAGGAGTATAAGGACACCATACATGGAAAAGAAGATAGGGTCATCCCTGTTTAAAAAGCAGTACAGCATCACATGGACTTTTGGGTACAACCTGGGTGACATCATTCAAGGGCAGGAGGGCCTCGAATTTGGAAGCTGGAAGAGAGTGATAGAGGCTAGCAGATAGCCACAGGCCGGAGATGGGGAGAACAGCCATGGAATGGGGAAGCTGCAGGGTCTGAGGTTCAAGAATTATGTAGAAGGAGCAAGGCAGGGCAGGTGTGGCAGGAGACTGGGGACCTGATATCTGCTAAGGACAGAGTATATCCTCTTTTCATTCATTCTGCTCAGCCAGACATGCATTTAGAGAGAGGGGGGAGAAAGTCAAGTTTAGGAGCAACTTTTCTTCAGGTTTTCTCTCTCCTAAAGATTCTGCTTGTTAACTCTGAATTTATAGGTAATCGACCCCATGGAATGGTATTAGTTAATGATTGACTGCTGTTTTCTGCTAAGCTGCTTCAGACAGGTTTTTTTCCAATTAATTTCATTTTAAAAAGTGTTGCTTAACTTTGGCTGCATGTTAGAATCCTCTAGGTAGCTTAGGAAAAAATGCTGATGCCAGAGCCTAACCCAGTTAGATTCCGATTTCATTGGCCTGAAGTCTTAGCATTGGTGTGGTTGGAAAAACTCCCCAGCTAATTCTAATAGGTAGCTAGGGTTGGAATCATTGATTCGAAACACCAGGAAAAGTTTCAATCAACCAGCCAATTCTTTTCAAACAATTACAATAGCATTGTTTTTGTCACATCTGACAATGCAATTAATTAAAAAAAAACACAGAATAATTTGTAGAACATACAGTCATCAGAGGACTTTTTCATTACCCATTCATTTTTGCTAAGGAAAGTCAACATATGGCTGAATTCAACAGTAAAGCGGAAACTGATGTTTTTACTGAATCTTGTCTCCATTATCTTCTGTGTCCAACTCACATCACAAAGCTTTGATATGGTATCACTCCTCTTGATTTTTATGTTTAAGATACCTGGGCAGACTAGGAGACTTGTTACTTATCAGAGATTGCAGGACAGTTTGTCATCATGGGTCTTTCTGTGCTATGGAAATTCAGCAGAGAAATCAGTGTGGGCTGGAATAATTAGTAATATGGAATTCCTTGCTGCTTTGGGGGCCCTCTCACTTTAAGCAGAAGGTTAAAATTATTGCCTTCCTTTTCTTGTCTCGTACCTTATTTTTCCCCCTTCCCTTCTAAAACATTATAGAATGCAGGAGCTAGAAGTAGCAAGACTCACTGATATATAAAACTGAGAGTGTAATTTAAAGACCATTTAGTTCCCCCACCATCTGAGACCAGGAGAGCTTCCCCAGTTCACACACTAGATCACACCTGGAGCTGGACCTGGAACCAGGGACCTGACTCCCAAGCCATATTCGGTTCAACATACCAGCTGGACTTCCAAAATAGCTCAAAGATTTTGGGGTTGGGGGAGGCTTGTCAGACTAGATTCCTTCCACTTCACTGATGACTTATTTTTTTGACGTCTTCTCAGACCCCTCTTACTTCATTCGGAACACGATAGCTTCTGAATTTTGCTCCCTTCTTTCTCGCTGGTTAGAGCCCGGTGCCAATACTTGTGTGTTTCTCACTGTTACATGCTCCTGGATGTGTATTTGTTGAATACCTGCTGTTGTCAAAAGTCACAAGGTTCTAAGAGTAAATATCGACACAGAGGACTGCCCTGCTCAGAGGAGAGCCTGGCTGGGGCTAGACCCTGGAACCAGCGTGTTGGGTTGCATTTCCCGGCTCTCCTGGCCTGGGTCTCTGAGGGCAACTCAGGCCCCGGGAGGAGGAGGTTTCAGGCTGGATATAAGGAGTCGACGGGGCTTTCCTCAGGGCTGGTGAAAGTAGTTAATAACCCGCTGGTATGGGAGGGAAGATCCCAAGAGAGAGCTTCCGCTCGAGAAGTTACACTGCGTGAGGACGGCCGGCCCCTGACTCAGCCAAGCCCGCCCTCGCCTCGGGAGGGAAGGCGGGCCCACCAAGGGCGGGGCCTAGGAGAGCCGAAGCAGGGCTGGGGGAGGAGGAGAGCAGGGAGGAAGAGCCTGGGGGAGGAGCCAGGAGGAGAAACCCGGGAGAAGCTGGAGGGCGGCGGGAAACGGCGGAAAGGGGCACCGAAAGGAGAAAGAGGCGCGCGGAGGCGACAGGGAGGGGGAGGAGCCTGGTCGAACCCGGGGCGGAGCCACCGAAGGGGGTGGGGCCTGGAGCTGTGCCAGGGGCGGAGCCGGGCAAGGGGCGGAGCTGGGGGAGAGGCCTCTAAGGCCGCTGCCGCTGCCGCCGCCGCCACCGCCGCCGGTGCGCGTTCTCCTCCCGCGGGCCTGGCCGCTGGGGCGCTCCCTCAGTCGCTGTTCCTTGAGGCGCGGGCTCCGGCGGCCCCGGCCGACTAGGACCCCCCGAGGGCCCCCCGCGGGCAGCCGCCGCCGCCGCCGGGGCCGGGGCCGGGGGCCGCGGAGACAGGGGTGCGCCTGGCCGCCGCCGCCTCCTCCCTCGGAGCCCGGGGCCGGCATGGAGCTCTTCCAAGCCAAGGACCACTACATCCTGCAGCAGGGCGAGCGCGCGCTGTGGTGCAGCCGCCGCGACGGCGGCCTCCAGCTCCGACCCGGTGAGGCTGGCGGCGCGGGGTGGCCCTGGGCCGGGCCCGGCGCGGCGGAGCCGGGCGGGGCGGGGGGCGAGGAGGGGGCGCGGCCGCCCCTCGGCGCGGGCAGACGGGCGGGCGGGCGCCGCCTGCGGCCCAGGCACCCGGGGCGGGGTGGGGCGGGGCGGGCGCGAGCCGAGGCGCTCGAGCTGTCATTATTTCCTGACGGGAGGGAGCGCCTGTCTCGCCTCTGCCGCTCCGCGGGGGACAAAGGGCCGGCGACCCTCGTTCCTCCGAGCGCGCCTCCGCGTTGAGATCCGCTCTGCTGCCCGGGAGAGCGGACCGGAGCCGAGCCGGAAAGTTCGGGCGAGGGGCGCCTGGCCTTAAAGGCCTCTTCCACTCCGGAGCGGCTCTGGCACGTCCTTTGAGACAAGTTCTGGGTTCGAATCCTGTTCCGATCTTGGCCAGAAACGATCGCGCTGGTTCAGTGGAACGTCCTGCGGGAGGGTCACTCCCTGTTGACATCTGTGTGTTTCTGGTCCCTTCTTGTTAGAGGGGTGACTTCGTTCTGGTGACCTCACAGGCACCCGATTTTAAAGCTCCTTTTCTTTGACTTTAGTATTACAACTGAACTGCGTTGTAATGTTGAACTTTTAATACTTTCGTATGACTCAGTATTGTCATACAGCATGGATCGAGGGGCCGTGTCTGGGTGTCGCGTAAGCTGGTAGGAGATGCCTAGGTCTGCCCGGATTAGTCTGTGTGAGGAAAATTAGTTGACAGCGGTGAGTCAGACCGCAGCGCCTGCCCTCAGAGAGCGGACAAGGGTCCAGGAGGCGGCTTCCTTTGTGGGGGAGACTGGGTAGCACCTCCCCTTTTGAGGTTGCCTTTTCCTAATCACCTCAGAGAGCTTTCACTTTAGAAGTGCGAGAATGGAGTTCTAAAGAAATAGCCAGAACATTTAAAATTTATGTGTAATTCTTGTGTGTGATGTAGACAAGGATTACATGGTCTGAATTAAAAAAGGAGAGAAAGTCCAAATGAGCATTGCTTATCACAGCTGTTACTGTGTATAAGATGGTTTCCAGGGACCTTTTCCCTTAATGTATAATTCCCAGTCCCCACAACAGCCTTACAGAAGCAAGTGGTGGCATCCTCTTTTTCAGGTGAGAAGGCAGGTGTGAAACGGGTAACTTGCCTGAGCTCACAGAGAGAGAGCCTCCAGAACACTTTCTGGCAGGTTCTCCAGCTTTCCTAAGAAGACCTACTTGATCTGTGAGAGCGGTGAAGGAAAACTTGTTATTCTTCCCAAGGCTCTGGGTGTATTTCCTAGCTATTACATTTTAATTCCTCTATTCAGAATGGAAGAGAAATGATTACACCCAGAGAACGTTCCTGATGATTTTGGGACCAGAGTCGTTGTAGATAGGATAATTGTGACCAGTCTCCAGTCATTCTCTTCTCTGTTTTTCCTGATTTGACCATTTGCCTGGCACCGCCTTCCCCGCCCCCCTCCCAGGTTGGGGTAAGGCTTCAAATGTTCCTTGAGGAAAGGTAGATTGCAAAATTCTCGAGGCTGCCAATGAGCCAACTCTTTAGACTCTTAGGGCTTGACGATTACAGCTGTACGGAACTTGAGATCATCTCCAGTTCATTGGACAGAACACTTTTCTGTGCCTCATTTCCTCAACTATAAAATGAGGGTTGGGCTTTTGAGTCCTTGTACATCACAGAAATGTTTTTTAAAACAATACCAACAACAAGAACAAAAAACCAAAACCACCCCGGGGTGCCTAGGTGGCTCAGTGGGTTAAAGCCTCTGCCGTCAGCTCAGGTCATGATCCCAGGGTGCTGGGATCGAGCCCCACATCTGCTCAGTGTGGAACCTGCTTCCCTTCCTCTCTCTCTGCCTTCCTCTCTGCCTACTTGTGATCTGTCTGTCAAATAAATAAATAAATAAATAAATAAAACAAAAACCAATACCAATTTGTTCAGTGTTTGTTCAGTGTCCATCTTGGAGGACCAGAATTAATGTATTTTGTAAAGGAATAGGATCTCTCTAGGTGGTCACCTGTGAATTTGGGCAGTTAAGACATATATAAATAGAGAAGCCTTGGCTTTATTTCCATTTCTAGGGCCAGTCTCCTTTCTCTTAGCCTCTAAGATGGACAGAGGTGAACCAAGCTAGTTGATTACATGCAAAGAGATAAGGTCACAGGAGTCCTCAGAATAGGAGGGGTTTTAAGTGAATTATTTGTCATTTTCTTTGGTTTGTGTTTGTTTCTTGTACCAGGAGGCTCTCCAGTCCTAATGGTTGCTTTGGGATAAATTACTCCCCTCAAGTGAAGTAAGTCAACTCTTCTTGGATGCTGGCTAGCAGCTTTCAGTGGAAGGCTACTGAGACCCATACTTCTGAGCTAAAGAAACTGAGATGAGTCACAGGATTAAGCCTTTAAGGAATATTCACAGGGTAATCTGGGCCTAGATTTTTGGAGTAAGCCATGTGATTTGTATTACTGTATATATATATCTGAAGTCCATATCAAAAGGCAAATTTAAAAAAATTTTTTTAGAATAAAATGTCTGTAGTCTTTGCAGTTAAGTTTATATCACTTCTGAGGATATAGGAGACCACAGAGAGAAGTAGAACAAAAATCTAGAGGAAGGAAGAGGCCATTATGTTTCTGAAGTACCAGTCTGTTTTGATCTTTAGGTATTCAAGGGTACCCAGTGAGTAAGGGATCCCATGCATTAAACTTCACCAAATAGTTTTTCCTATGCAGTGCTCAAGATCCTTTTTAAAGAATGGCTATTAATAATGGTATTTTAATTGGATAAGTGCTTTTCAGATCTCTTTCTATAGGATCATTTAATATTGTTTTCATTTTATTAGATCTTTTCCCTCTGCTTTCATGGACAGTTTTGCTGTTGTTTGTAATGACAGCATTTAAAATCTCATTGCTTCCTATTGGCTATTTAACTGAATAGATTACTGACCAAGTCCTTTTCTTTTCCAAAGGGCAGTATTATATATTATATAAAACCAAAAAAGCCTGTGGGCGTAGTGGTTTTTGTTTGTGGCTATTGAACAACCTGAAACAGTACTTTAATTTTTCCTAGAGACATCAGAAGAATCACTATTGATATTTAAAGTTAAAATGATCATTTCCTGAGCCTGGAATGCTTTCAGCTCCTTTGCCTGCCTAATTTGTTAGGCACAGCTCAGATACTGTGCTCACCGTAGCCCACGTTCCTGGGGTAGAATTATTGGTCATTTTTATCGTGTTTCCAGGTGCTTTTTATGCCTAGTGCACACTTCTCTTATAGTCCACAATGCATCATCATATGAAAATAGTTTACTTGCTTCTTCCCTAGTGGACAATGCATTCCCCAAGGTAGGAACCGTACTTACTCATCTTGGAATCTGGACTTTAATTAGGACGAGGAAGGTCTTTTTGGTTGAGCTGAGGTAAAGTGCAAGTTTTTTTCTCCGTAATATCATTGCCATAAAAATATGATGTTGTGTTATGCTTAATATTAATTTTAGGCCCTGTTTTAGAATATCTTCTAATTGGGGCAGAAAATCTCTGTGCAGCTGGGTGAGGAAGTAAATATGAGGAAAGTGAATTTCCACTTGTGTTTTTTTTCTCTGATTTAGCATCACCTTTTTTTTTTTTTTTTAAGTCTTTGTGGTAATATTCCTTATTTTCATCTTTGACATTATTTAAATTTTTTCAATTTTTTCTTCTAGCTAAACTCTTGAGTACTGTTATTTTTTTTCCTGGTCTTTCCAGTTTCTTAAGGGTAGTGAGGAGTCTGCATTCATATCCAGCAACTGCTTTTTGGTGGATGCTTATGTCTTTTGCAGGGTAATGACTACCAGAGATTGTTTTATTTTCTACTAGGAAAAATGATAAAGCTCTGTGTGAATATTCAGTGATCTCCTAAGAGTGGTGTTTTACTATCTGAGAATAAAGATTATAATTTAAAGACTTAAAAAGGACTATAGTACAGTCTACTATTGGGGAAGGGTGATATAGGAAGGGTGATATAGTCTTATCACTTTAGTCTTAAAATTGCTTCCACTAAGTCCTTGTGGCTCTGTCTGATATGATGGTGTTATGTAATTTCCTGCTGAGTATTGCTTCTTTCTATTCTGAGACTGACCATAAAAAGATGGCAAAGCATCTGTCATATACATAACATTCATAAGCATGTAAACTATATTTATAGATATGGTACTCTAAATGATGAATACCAGAGAACATTTTTTTGGAGGGGATAGTAGCTCTCAGTTAGAATTCACAGAAACCTTAAAAAGTGTTCCTGTTCTTCTTAGAGATTTGTGTGTGTGTGTGTGTGAAAATTATTTTTAGTATGTCATATGAAGTTAACTTATTTTGAATGAGAAATTATAGTTATGGAATTAAAATCCACATAGAACTTTTATCTCTTTTGAAGAATCATATGAAACTAGATTCAGTTTATTTAGAGTTTTCAGTGTCATTTGGTATTTACTTTGGAAAAAAATGATTTTGAACTTTATCTTTTAATTTTTTTTTGAAGATTCTATTTATTTATTTGTCAGAGAGCAAAAGAGCAATTGAGCACAAGCAGGGAGAGCAGCAGGCAGAGGGAGAAGCAGGCTCCCCACTGAGCTGGGAGCCTGATGTGAGACTCGATCCCAGAACCCTGGGATCATAACCTGAGCTGAAGGCAGACACTTAACCAACTGAGCCACCTGAACTTCATCTTTAAAAAAAAATCATGTTTTCTAAAAATTCACAAATTACCATGCCAACATAATAGGGCATTTTAATTTATTTTTAAAGATTTTATTTACTTATTTGAGAGAGAGAAAGAGTGTGTGAGAGCATGAGCCGGGTGAGGGGCAGAGGGAGAAGCAGACTCCCTGCTGAGCAAGGAGCCTGATCCCAGGACCCTGAGATGGTTACCTGAGCCCAGGTGCTGTAGGGTATTTTAATTTAAAAATTGATTATTTGGGCGCCTGGGTGGCTCTGTTGAGTGACTCATTCTTGATTTCAGCCCAGTGACTTCATTTCATGATCTTGGGATTATGGGATCAAATCCTGCGCTCAACTGAGGAGTCTGCTTGTCCCTTTTCCTCTGCTCTTCCCCCTGCTAGTGTGCATAGGTGTGTGCTTGCACTCACTCTCTCTCTGGAATAAATAAGTAAAAACTTTTTTAAAAAAATTGATTATTAAATCTATTGTAAAAATCTTTTTAACCATTTGGTTGAATAACTAGGTTTTTCTCCTGATGTTTTTGGTCTTCTTTTAAATCGCTTAGCAGTTTTATACCCCAAACCACTTTTCTCCCATATTTTATATATTATATTTTATATTTCTAATAGGCTAGTAGTTAGGTCGATTTTACATTTATTTTTATGAACATTGATGCATGCAAAGTAGAAAAGAACCCTCTTTCTAAAGTAACCCCCCACTTCTTTAGCTTCAAAAAAATAGTCTAAAGTGAATGATGACATTTGCAATCAAGTAGTACAGATTTGGGGAAGTTTTTATGCATATTTTGTTGTCTACTTTGTCAACCGAGTTTAATAGTAGTAATAGCAACAGTATTGAGTATTTATGTATTGAGCATTTTTCTGAATCAGATACTGTATTAAATATTATAAAAACAGTATTTATGTATTGAGCATTTTTCTGAATCAGATACTGTTCTGAGCCCTTGATAGGTTCTATATCATTTCTTCCCCACAATAAACATCAAGAAGAAAGTTTTGTTATCCTGATTTTCTAAGTGAGGAAGCTGAGGCACAAACAGGTAACGTGTCCAGATTCACAGAGTAAGAGGATGAAGCTTCTAACCTAGTATATGACTCCAAAGCCAAATTTTCCTCAATAATGACAAAAGTGTTTTACAAACCTTTCTACTTTCTTGACTACAGTTACAGGATTTATATTTTTATGGGTAATACCTGAAATATATCTTTAGCTATCATAATCATTATAGGGCAGTGTATGGAGAAAATAAAAAAGCCTCAAATGTCAAAGCATGCATATTGAGAAAGGATCTATATGGAATGAAAGGACGATAATGGGACTACGGGTTGATTCTTGGGCCCTACCCCTGCCCTGACTTCTTGTTGCTAAATTAGTTTATGTAGTTGCAGAGAATATTATTATAGAATAGATTGCCAAGTGCTTTTTCCAAGTTATGGTCAGTTTTAAGTTTTCAGATCATCTGCAGTTTGGGAAGGGAATAGATACAGGGTAGATCTTGGAGCAGAAACATTGATATGTACTGACTGGGAACTAGTTCAGCCAGTGATGAGCAACCTGAAGCCTTTCGCAGTCTGTCAAGAGTCCCAGATCCAATTTCACAGGCATCCTTGCAGAGCACATAAAGCAGAGAGGGAGTGGAAGAGAGAGGTCTCCAGGAAAACCACCTTTAAAGCGGACTAGAACCTTTGTAGAATCACTGGTTCCTAGATGCTTATGTTCTCAGGTCTGAGCCAGCAGATGCCAGGACTTGCCAAAGGCTGGAGTCAGAGAAGAGGCAGTGTTGAGGCCTTGTAGGCAAGAGCATTTAGGTGCCAGAAACCAGGGAGTCCTGACAGCTTGGTGTTTCAGAAATTTGGATGCATTCATGCAGCTCCCAGATGCCCAGAAGTATGACTCCCCTTGTCCTAACTGCCTACCTCAGCCCCAGTAAAGAAAAGGCAGGATGGATGTACCCCCATTTCCCTAGCACCTGGCCCATAGCAGGTCTTCTGTATAAATCATATTGAATGAATTGAAATGATTCTAGTCCCTGGTCGACCTTGCATATCTTCAGCAGCAAAGGTTCTATTGGGAGGATTAAACCGAGAGTATAAGAGTAGAAGACCAGAACACTGCCTCTCTTGCCAATCAAAACAAACAAACAAACAACCCAAAAAACCAAAACCCATTCTTGTTGTCATTTTACTCATAAAGGGGGGAAATCTAACTTTTAAGTCTGGGATTCAATAAATCTCTTCTTGTTTTGAATAAAATGGGATACAAAGACATTTTTATTTTTCTTGAACTGGCCCTTATGCAAAACAAAACAAAAAATTCACTTGTTGCTGAATTTATAACAAAATTAGGTGACATATTTGCAGATAGATACTAGACTATTGGAAGATCAGACTAGTTTTGCTGTTGGTTGGGTGGTTTGGTGTGGTTTCGTGGGGATTTAAACGTGTTAGATCTTTGTAAGCTATATTACTATTTTTGTATGAATAAGCTGTAAACTGGTCTATTTCTGTTCAAGTGTTTTAAAAATTTAGTCTTGCAAACACAAGCCCTGAGAAGTAACGGCAATGTCCTAGAGCCTTCTAACAAATAATTACTTGTTAGCTAGTCTAAGTTATAATCATTATGTATTAACTGACCATATTGAGCTTAGAAGAACATTTGGAGTATATTTAACAAAATAGAGAAATAATACATGTTAAAAATTATCAGTAGCTATTGATAATATTAAGTAGTATTTTAGAATTGATGATAAACACCGAACATTTAGCATTATAGTACTATCACAACACATACTGGTAGGATCTTAATTAAATCCCATGCTCTGTTAGGATGACTCATTTTCCCGTTGCTGTGAGACCCTTACAGAAACTGCTCTCATTCACAAAAAAAGCATCCACTCCTGCCTGCTTTCTTTGGTAAGGGTGGTTGAATGAAATACAGGTTGATTTTAGGTCTGTGTTCCTTGTTTTTTCTTTTAAGTTGATTCATTTTATTTCAGAATCATGAATTTCTGTAACTTGATAGTGGGATATTTAAAAGTACATTTTCTTTATGAATCTTTTTTTTTTTTGAAACAACTTTTCACTTACATTGAACTTCAAATTTCACAGTTTGTGCAGTGGTCAATATATACAATTTGAAAAAGTCAGAAGATCTGAAATAATTGGGAAATTTAAAACCCTGCCTTAATGCTTTTAGTTTTAGTAGTTTGCAGTATACTATCACTAATGCTCCTGAATATCATTATGCATTGTTTTTATGCCAGGTGTATACATTCTTCTCTCTACTTCAGGCACATAGACCTCCTGCACCCTCAGGGTACAGAAGTTGTTGAGCAGAGTCATAGTTTGCTACTCTTCCTCCTGGGCTGCTGTGTTTCCTGACTCCAGGATTCATTTCTAGCAGCTCTTTCATTTGTTCCCCTTTAGCTCTTTCCACTGTACATCTCCCTTGACTTATGATGGAGTTGCATCCTGATAACCCATTGTAAGTTGAAAATATCGTAAGTCAAAAGGGCATTGAATACCCCTAACCTCCCACACATAGCTTAGCCTAGCCTGCCTTGAATGTGCTCAGAACACTTTAGTTAGCCTACAGTTGGGCAAAATCATCTAATGCAAAGCCTATTTTATAGTCAGGTGTTGACCGTCGCCTGTAATTTATTGAATACTGCACTGAAAGTGAAAACAGAATGGTTGTATGGCTATAGAATGGGTGTTCAGTGTGTGGGCTGTTTACCCTTGGGATCGCATGGCTGACTGGGAGCTACAGGTAGCCGGGGCTGCCCTGCATTGTGAGCATATGATATTGGCATAACAGTATCCCAGGAAAAAAAATTTTAAATTCAAAATATAGTTTCTACTGCATGAATATTGCTTCTGCACCATTGTAAAGTCAAAAAGTCAGACCATCAAGGGGCGGGGGACCACCTGAACTCCCTTTTCACAAAGAAGCCACCTCGTTTCCCCCCTGTAATTTTGTGTTCTGTTTCTTTCTCCTTCCAAATTCTACACAGTCTCAAATTCTGTGAAGTCATTTATTTATTCTTTAAACACTTATTGAGGACCTGTCTGCTGGGCATTGTGCCAAAGAAAAAGGTGGCTAGAACACTGTACCTTGTAGCTGAGGCCATGGTCCAGTCGGGGAGAGACCTACACAGGGTTCTAGAGTGACAGATGCTGTGACAGAGCTTAAGGCCCAGTTCTGTTGGGAGGCTTGTGTTGGATATTAAAATTTGAGGATTAAGTGTTGTCTTTTTTTCAAGGTAGTGAAAATCTGTTTTTCTTCCTAATTCTGTGAAGTTTCTTCCAGCTCTAAATAATAGGGTTGCTTCTGTCTGTAATAGTGGAAAGCCCTGGAAAAATAGCTGTATATACTGGTAGACTTTTAAGGACTTTTTTTTTTCTTGGCAGACAATACTCTTTGTATGCATAATGACTTCATCCTAATTGGGTACTCAAAGAAAGAAAAAAAGGGTTTATGAGAATGAGTAGTGCCTAATGGCCAGAGTGAAATCTTACAGGCTCTCCCCCTTACCTCCCACTCACAGGGCACTGTGTTTGATCTAGAAGCATCTTCATTTGAGGCCTATTAAAAGGGCAAATTCTAGACCTGATATGGATTTGAAGGCCGAGCTTTTCGTTGGGGATGTATGGTGGCAGAATAAACAATACAAGCCATCCTCGATGGAAGAGAGTAAGAGTTTTGAATAGAGTTTTGGGAAAGGCTAGGAAATTATTTGAACACCAGCTGGGAGAAAGGTTGCATCTATTTAATTATTGAAGTGTTAATTTTATGCATCTTGGTTGAAAGCTCTAAAATGAGGAAAGGAAATACCAATTGTTAGCTTTGATTTAGCTTTCAGGATCCTATTTCTGAAAGATACATCAAACAACAGTTTGGGGGAACACAGAAGGTGTGGGGTATATCCCATCCCTTGGGTAATGCATTAAGAGTTTATTATTTGAGGATTTTATCTAATCCTTATTTGAACTGACTATATTGTCAGCTTCTTAAGGTAATGAGTTTGGAAAGTCGTAATTTAAGCTGTACTTGCCTTCATTTATTCTCAAGCCACGTCTTTTAACATGTGTCTCCTATGCAATATTCGGAATGCCCTGTGAAGTCCATACCTTCCATAATTTTGTACGTTTCCATTTTCAGCAGGTCCTCCCAGAACCTGATTACATTGTCTGACCTTTCACAAAAGTCTTTTTTATTTTACTGTCCTCTGTTCTTTTTTGAGTTGCATTGGCCTTTTCATGAGATTTGACAGTTGGGACTTTGCATGTCAGAGAATCATAACAATTTTTAGATTGATTATTGTAGAGTTTAAAAAGCCATTTCTGATATCCTTTATGATCATAGTCAAAACTTTGTGGCTCTGTTACTGTACCATAATTAGATCCCCATCTTAATAGAAAAGTCTAGAAATTCTTAAGATCCCTTTCCTAAGTAGTGTCTCATCTTTTAAATATTCTTAAGGTTATTTTTTTGAAATATTTCTTTATACTAGTTTAGATCAGCTTTTAAGCCAACTAACTATGTTATGTGATCTTCATGCAGTTCCTAGTACTTTATTTCATGGGAGTGTTTCCGGGCGCAGGCATCATCTAGAATCAAACTGATAGGATAAAATTACTAATGCAGGTTCCACCCAATAACCCACAATCCCTTAGACCAGTAATTCTCAATCTGCTGGTACATTAGAATCACCTGGGGGAGATTAACAAAATACCTGTGCCAGGGTCCCACCCTAACCAGCTGGCTCAGACTCTCTGAAGGGTTGGGGCCCAGGCATCCGCATTTTCTAAAGCTCCCAGATGATGATCCTGAGAAGCCAGGATCATCAGCAACCATTGAGTTGGAGCTCACCCCACGAAATCACCAGCTGCTGGAACTTCTAAACTGGGTAGCTCTTTAGCTTGCTGAATGCTGGAAAATAATTACCGTTAGAGAGTTCAAAAAAATATATATCAAACTTTGCAATGATAAGATAGCACTTGAGTCAAATTATTCCCTAACATGTTTTCCTTTCTTCATTAAATTTTGAGAACTGAAGCATGAGCTAAGATTGGGAACTTTCAGTTCCTCATGTTAGAACCCTTGTCGTCATCTGTTTGAATTTGGTGTTGGTGATTGTCTTTTCAGAGCAATAATATCCTTTGTCTTTAGCAGGAAATGAAACTTGGTCTGATTATTTATGCATACCCTAGCACCTTTTTTTTTTCTTAAAGATACAAGTGAAACTACCTATTAACTTCTGTAGATGTGTGAGACCCAGGCTTATCTTGGGCTGAGGGAGTGCCAGTCACTCTGGGCTCTTGGAATGGATGACTCACAGGCTCTGCAGGCACACCGTATTTAATCACTTGTTTTCTGTGTACCAGGAAGAAGAGGGCATGTGAAAATAGAAGCCATCTACTGCCCAATGGGTCTGAAATAAGCGTGGAAATGTTGCCCTAATGGGTCAAACAATTGAGCTATGACCAAATACCCAAATGTCTTTGGGTATATGTTACTTTAATTATTTCACTAATTTAAATTTGACATTATTTCTAAAGTGCTGTACTTTAGTAATTTGTAAGCAACTCTACCAGATAAATTTGAAATTCCTAAATTTTAAAACCTATTTGCAAATTTCAAATGTTTCTCTTTCAAATTCGCATGACACATGGGACTGTACTTTTTGAAGGAAAGATGAGGAAGCAGTATGTTGGTTGGAGCAGATCCATTACACGGCTGCTCTCTGTGGAAGGATGGGAGAAGCCCACTGGTCACGCTGTCTGCAATGCCATTGCCTTCTGCTTCCAGAGTAGACATTAACATTGGTGACAAGGTGTCTGTTACTTAGTGTCGTTGCCACATATGCTCAGACTAATAGCTGCGTGTGTCCTGTGTACCCACAGACTCTGCTAAGGCCACTTCTTATTTCCTTGGTGAAGAGTAACAGGTTAAAAAGGTATATACATTTTGAGGCAAACTGTGTGCGAGGTGCTGTACCAGGCAGCAGAGTCCCAGCAGTTTAGACAACACCACTTCCTAGGCCTGCCAGTTCCATTGCCTGTTGAGGACTTCCTCTGTTGTCTTGTCTTGTCTTTACATGGGCCAGGGAAGCTATGTGCCCCTGCTAACCCTTTTAAGATAATTTAAAGTGTCCTCGAATTTTCAGATAAGTCTTCCATTGTGAGAAATTACAACTGCACTATTTATTGTATTTATTGAAAGATAAATGCTTTTAGTATTAAAAGCACCATATTGGAAAAGACTGATCTTTTGGGGCTTCCTTTAAAAACAGTAAAAATGAGATGTTAGTCTTATTAAATGTCATTGAAGATAAGCAGTTGGTAGGAGAAAATCCATTTTCCATTTCAATCTTTCATGTTTACTTTTACTTAATTATTCATTCATTTGGTTCAATAACTATTAAGTGAGTATCTGCTACCAGTGGCAAGTAAAACAGGCATAGAATTAAATAAACTGAAAAGTTGAGACTTAAGTCTCTCCTTTAAGTGGTTAATTGAAACTGTACATTTATTATAATCATTAATATATTAGGAGTTATTTCTACCTTTTATTTATGTTTTCCATTTATTGTATATATGTGGGAGGTTTCTGTTGTTGTTTTTTCTTTTTCCTACACCTTTCTTTGTCTTCCATTGGAGAACTTAAATTTTCATCAGGTGTCTTTCTGTTGCTGACTAAAAGTTATACATTCTGTTTATATTTTTCTGTGGTTTCTCATGATTTAGGACCCAGTACTTATTTTCACATGTATAATATTCGTGTCTTTTCTCTAAGTATATTTTTACCACCTTTTAGATTTTACCTCTTCTAGAGTCTCCCTCTCTCCTGTGTGTGGAGGATCACAGGGAGGGAGAAAGCTGGCTCTCGTGCTCAGTTTTGCCATTTGGACCCAGATGGGTTACTGGGACCGAGACCAGATGCCTAGTTGGGAGGTGCATCAGAGCTATAGGTCTGTGTTTCATGATTTAAGGGAACAGGATTCTGGGGCATATCTAGGCGTTGAGATAGTTTCATAAAACATCTATTACTCTGAAAGGGCTTTCAGGATTTATGATCCTGCCGTAAGATTTAATAAGTAAAAACATATTGAAGTTTTTTTTTTTTTTTTCTTCTGTTCTCTTTAACAAAATCCATATGTAAGACCCTTGAAATAAAAATCTTGGAGATATTTGAGTGGTAGAAACCTGAAATTCTAAACACATACAGATTTCCCAACTTGAGCTAAAGGTTATTGAGTGTTTATGTGCCAGACGTTGTGTTGGGCACTTGCATAATTCTCTCATTTGATGCTTATTACAACTCTGCAAGTTAGACGGTATTTCCACTTACAGCAGAGGAGCTGTTGCTGAGAGGAGTTCCGGGACTACCGTGGAGCTGACAGTCTTCACCTGGGCCACAGAGAGCAGGCGGCACCCTCATTGTGCCCACATCCCCAGACTGTCTCGTCTCTTGGTCCTCACATTCTGTCTCCTATGCAAATCTGCCTCATCTGGATGGAAAAGCTCCTGCGTTTTTACTCTCTATTGTCCCCCCAAGTGGTCCCTGTGTAGTTCTGCAGCCTCCTCCTTACAGCTCGCTCTCCACACCACAGGACCAAACTGTCTGCAGTTCTCCGTGCATTCAGTAAATATTTGCATGCCTGTTATGTGTTGAGCAGCCTGCCAGATGTAGGGTTGACCAGAGCGTTTTGAACGATCTGAATGGGGGAGGTCTTGGCCTGGACAAGGGTAGTGGCAGTGGGGTTGGAGAGAAGTGAGACATTCATCAGATATTGAGAAGATCAGTAGGACTTGGGGAGGAAGAAAAGCATTTTGGAAGTCTCCCAGGTTCTGGCTTGTGCAACTGAAATGATGTTGTTGAGCTGAAAGCCCTGTACAATTGTGAAACGAGGGTGTTACACTCCAGTGCGTTTTGTAGGGAAACTTATGGTGATAAAGGTACATTAAAAAGAATCCTGCACTAAGTGGGAAATGGTGTTCTGATTTTGACAAGTCTTTGTCACACTGGGCACAGCCAGCCCTGATGTCTTTATCTGAAATAGACCAAGTGACCGAATCACATAGTGTTAATTACCTGACCTCAACTTCCCTCTCCATTTCCATGCCATACCTTCATTTGTCCATTCAGCATTTTGGAACCTGCTGTGTACCATGTACTAGGCTCAATGAGACTAGGTCTTGATGAACTTTCTGTTCAGTCAGGGAGCTAGGGAAGTCAATAATTAGATGCCAGTAATTAGAAACCAGAATAAGGTGCCATGATGGAAATACGGGCAAGGTTCAAGAGGGCCACAAAAGACTGCCTGATGAATTCTACTGGGTGGGTGGAGTGGGGAATAGATCAGGGCACACCGGTGACTCTTGTTCTGAGTCTGGAATGAAAAGCAGGCAGAAGTGGGTGGGGAGCAGCATTCCAGACTCAGCGTGTTCACACTTCTGGATGGTTGTAAGAAGGCCAGGATGCTGGGGGTGGGGGAACGCAGTAGGAGAGTGGACAGGACCAGCCCATGCAGACTTTTCCAAGGAATTTGGACTTTGTGCCTAAGGCTCTGGGGAGTAGAAGCGATACATTTGGATTAGCAATGTTCTTATTTGTCCTTTTCTAATGCCTACTGTATTTGTTTCATGGTATTAATGTTAGACAAACTTGAATTCGGGACACAGAGCACTATTTAAAAGCAGTTATTACATCCTAGGAAACAGCAGTTCTCCAGAAAGGTATATTAATCCTGAATGTGTATGTGCCTAACAATGCAGTCTCAAAACCTCTAGCAAAAATTAAGAAGGAGAAATGGGAAAATATATACAAGGTGTGAGAGTAAAAAAGAAAAATAAGCCCTCTCTCAAAAACTTTAAAGTTAAGTAGTCGAAAATATTAGCAAGTATACATACAAGTGTTGTTCAAAATAATCAACAAAGTTGAAATAATGAGCCCCAAATTTAAATAGCATGTTCAGATGATTGAGATGCTTAATAAGGAGTACTTTTTAAATCATGTCCTGGTGAAATATGGACCTGGAAGCAAGAAAATTTCACGGAACGTTTCTTTTTACCTGGTGCAGTTTTCCAGTTTTCTGTTCTATTCTGTTTCATTGATGTTAATGCTGATCTTGTTATACAAAATAGATTTCATGACCTGCTAATGGATTGACCCTTTTTTTCTTGAAAACACCAAGTTTCCAAGCACACATAGACCTTTTTAAAATTGACTTTCTGGATTTCCCTCACCATACCAAGCCTCTGGTGCCCCTCTCGGTCCCCCTCAGTCCTACCTCCCCGCAAAGGAAAGAGGACTTCGACTCCCGTTTTTACTGAGTCAAGGCCATCTGATCTTTTTCTTTGCTGCTTTTCCATTGCTATATTTAGCCTTTCACCTTCCCGACCTGGAAAAAGGTAGTGTCATTTCTTTCTGATGGCAGCTTTTACACCTGTACTTTTGACTTCATCATCTTCTGTTTTCCTCCTTGAATATCTCTTCTGCTTCATATTTCTCCTTGATCATCCTATTAGGAACACGGTCTTTTTTCCTTTTTTTTTTTTTTTTTTTTAAGATTTTATTTATTTATTTGACAGAGAGAGAGAGTACAAGCAGGGAGAGGGATAACCAGGCTCCCTGCTCAGCAGAGAGCCTGACGTGGGCCGGGATCCCAGGACCCTGGAATCATGACCTGGCCCACGGCAGAAGCTTAACTGACTGAGCCATGCAGGCAACCCCAGGAACTCAGTCTTAATGGGTTCAACTGGCTATCTCTGGACCTCAAAGATTATCTGTGACTATTCTTTTTAGTCATTAGAGGACAGGACTTGGTCGTCTTTATAGTTTCTTTCTAGTTTTTATTTATTTTTTACTTTTAAAAAAATTTTTTTAAAGATTTTATTTATTTGTTTGATAGATCACAAGTAGGCAGAGAGGTAGGCAGAGAGAGAAGGGAGGAAGCAGGCAGGCTCCCTGCTAAGCGGAGAGCTGGATGCGGGGCTCGA
The DNA here is from genome assembly GCF_964662115.1 of Mustela nivalis. NCBI lineage: Eukaryota > Metazoa > Chordata > Mammalia > Carnivora > Mustelidae > Mustela > Mustela nivalis. The sequence goes on from NC_139021.1 coordinate 175,969,071, forward strand.
TCCCAGGACCCTGGGATCATGACCTGAGCTGAAGGCAGAGGCTTTACACTGAGCCACCCAGGCACCCCTAGCTTTTATTTTTAAAGTTTTTAATTTTTTGAATGGCTGATGTATTCCCCTGACCCCAATTGCCAAAGATGGGAAAGAATACTGATTTAGGAGGCTCTCACCCACATTCTCTTTCAGCTGCTGTATACTCTGTCCCTTCTGTTCCTTCTCCCACTCTGGAGAGAAGAGATATTTCAGTGGCATTTTTTATTCTACTTATTCCCTTCCTGTCCTTCCCTGGCTGCCTGTTTGGTGGTTCATGTTAATTTCCTACGCATTCCTCACTTACTGCCCACCCCACTCCCCTGGGCTATGTAGCTCCAGGTCGTTTCAGGCCTGCTGTTCCTTTCCCTCCTCTGAGGCTCTACCTCCTGTCAATACTGTCAGCCAGTCTATGGCTGCAGTCTTGTTTTATTTATGCCATTATCTGCCTGTGCTGGCCTCCAGGAAGCACATGCTCATTAGTTTTTTATTCACATCTTCGTAATTGGCCTCAGTTTACTTTTTCCGATCTTATCAATCCACATCTCCACTGCAGTCACTGGTCTTCTGTTCCAGGCAGCTTGCTCCTTTATTTTTATATCTTCTTAGCCCGGTACAGCGCCTGCTTCCTGGCAGGTACTTGCTAAGTGTTTCACCACTGAAGGGACAAAGTTGAGAACAGACTTTGCACTTTCCTCTGCACTATTTTTCTTGCTGCTTTTCTTCTGCCTAAAGTTCCAATTATGTGTAACTGTTCTTGGATGCTTTACCTCTGACGTTGTCTTCCTCTTCCATGTTTCTGGGCTCATTTGGTACCCAAAGGGTAGAGTCCTCCAACTGTAGTCTGTTCTTCTGAGCTCAGGGTACAGGGTTATGGGTAGTTGGAGCGATTTCCTTAGAGGGGTATCTGTGTTGGTAGATGTTGAGACTTGGCCTGCCTGAGAAGGAGATTCTGGCACGTTGTTTGAAGAGAAATCAGGGTATTTTAGTCTATACACCAAGATGAATTCCAGTAGAGTAGCTAGACTTTTAAAAGTTAACAAGGAAGTAAAATTAATAAATACTTAATACTGGGTAAAGAACTTTTTTTTGAGAGAGAATTTTTTTTTTAAAGATTTTATTTATTTATTTGACAACAGAGAGCGATCACAAGTCAACAGATAGGCAGGCAGAGAGAGAGGGGGAAGCAGGCTCCCTGAGCAGGGAGCCTGATGCAGGGCTTGATCCCAGGACCCTGAGATCATGACCTGAGCCGAAGGCAGAGGCTTAACCCACTGAGCCAGGCAGGTGCCCCAAGAATAACTTTTTAAGTGTAAAGGTAATGGAAAAAGGAGTGGTACAGGAATTAAAAATTGAAAATAGGGGCAGACACGTCAGAGTCGACATCTTTAATAGAAAGGGGTTCAAATCAATAAAGAACATACAGGATGCGATAGAAGATATGAGTGAGAAAATCCTAGAAGAAGAAGCATAAGTAGCCAATTGTGTAATTGTTAAATTTTACCTGCAATGAAAAGAAAATAAACATCATTTTAGGCAATGGATACCAACAAAGGAGAACAATTTATAAAGAAATCTAAATGGTGGCAAGAGTACTTTAAAACAAGCATTTTCCTGTTTCTGGCAGAAGTCTAAGTTGGTGTAACCCTGTGGAAAGCAATTTGGTAATGTCTGAAAGCTTTAAATTTTCTTATGTTTTCACCTACTAATTTCATTCCCAGGAATCTGTCCGAGAGCTCTTAATTACAGAGGCAATAAAATATTTGCAGGATGTCCATTATTTATTAGTATTTTTAAAAAGATTTATCTTTTTTTTATTAACATATAATGTATTATTTGCCCCAGGGATACAGGTCTGTGAATCATCAGTCTTAACAATTCACAGCACTCACCATAGCACATACCCTCCCCAGTATCCATAATCCAGCCACCCTATCCCTCCCCTCCCATACCACAGCAACCCTCAGTTTCTTTCCTGGGATTCAGAGTCTATTATGGTTTGTCTCCCTCCCCAGTCCCATCTTGTTTCATTTTTTCTCTCCCTACCGCCCTGCCTCTCAAATTCCTCATATCAGAGAGGTAATATGATGATTGTCTTTCCTATATGATGATTGACTTACTTCACTCAGCATAATACCCTCTAGTTCCATCCACGTCGTTGCAAATGGCAAGATTTCTTTTGATGGCTACATAGTATTTCACTGTATATATATATCACATCTTCTTTATCCATTCATGTGTTGTTGGACATCTAGGTTCTCTCCATAGTTTGGCTATTGTGGACATTGCTGCTATAAACATTCAGGTGCAGGTACCCTTTGGATCACTACATTTGTATCTTTAGGGTAAATATCCAGTAGTGCAATTACTGGGTCATAGGGTAGCTCTGTTTTCAACTTTTTGAGGAAGCTCAGTACTGTTTTCCAGAGTGGCTGCATCAGCTTGCATTCCCAAAAACAGTGTAAGAGGGTTCCCTGAAGATGTATTTATCTTAGTGGGAGCAAGTATGTGTGGGGAGGGGCAGAAAGAGAGTGTTTTTTTAAAAAAATTTTTTTAATTTAAGTTCAATTTAGTTGACATATAGTATATTAATAGTTTCGGGGTGGAATTTAGTGATTCATCAGTTGCATATAACACCCAGTGCTCTTGAAATCAAATGCCCTCTTTAATGCCCGTCAGCCAGTTACCCCTTCCCCCAACCTCCTCCCCTCCAGCAACCTTCAATTTGTTTCCTGTAGTTAAGAGTTTTTTATGGTTTATTTCCCTCTCTGTTTTTATCTTATTTTTGCTTCCTTTCCCCTATGTTCATGTTTTGTTTCTTGAATTCCACATATGAGTGAAATATGGTGCCTTTTTCTGACTTATTTTGCTTAACATGATGACATCTAGTTCCATCTGCATGGTTGCAAATGGTTAAGACTTCATTCTTTTTATTGGCTAAGTAATAGTCCTATATATATATTCATATATATATATATATATATATATATATATATATATATATATCTCCCACATCATCTTTATCCATTCATCTGTCAGTGGACATCAGGGCTCTTTCCATAGTTTGGCTGTGGTGGACATTGCTGTTATAAACATTGAGGTACAGGCGCCCCCTTTGAATCACTATTTTTCTATCTTTTGGATAAATACCTAGAAGTACAGTTGCTGGGTCACAGGGTTGTTCTATTTTTAACTTTTTGAGGAACCTCCATACTGTTTTCCAGAGTGGCTATACCAGTTTACATTCCCACTAACAGCATAAACGGACTCCCCTTTGAGAGAGAGATTCTTAAGCAGACTCCACGCTGAGGGCAGAGCTCTACACGGGGCTGGATCTCGTGATCCCGAAGTCATTACCCCAGCCAAAACTGAGCGTTGGCCACTTAACTGACTATACCACCCAGACACCCCATCACAGTTTTTTTTTTAAAGATTTTATTTATTTGACAGGCAGAGATCACAAGTAGGCAGAGAGAGAAATGAGAGAGGGGAGAGGCAGGTCCCCTCCTGAGCAGCAAGTCCGTGTGGACCCGATTCCAGGACCCTGGGATCACAACCTGAGCCGTAGGCAGAGGCTTTAACTTACTGAGCCACCCAGGCGCCCTGTGTATTTTTTAATAATGGGGGAAAACTGGAAATTGCTTAAATGCCCAAGAGTAAGGAAGTGCTTCCTTTAGTGGAAAATTACGTAGTCATGAAGTTAAAATTTTGAAGAGTATTTTAAAGACATAAGACAATACTCAAGAAATGTTACAAGAAAAAAATGAGCACACATTGCTATATTTGCGGTCTTGTGATGCAGTAGCACACAGGCATATGACCTGAACCGTAGCAAAGTAAGTTTTCTGGCTGGAGGATGGGAGTGATAAAATATTTTTCCAATGTTATACAGTATGACTTTTATAATATGAATGCATATTATTTAAGATGTAAATATTGTCTTATTGGTTGGTTCCACGTATGGGTTCTGTAGCCGAATGGTTAAGAGCACAGGCCATGAGTCATGTAGGCCTGGCTTTGAATTGCAGTTCTGCCCAAAGAGAAGTCAACTTTATTTGCCTCCCACTGAATGTATCATTAACAACAAAGACATTCAAGATACAGTAGTCAAAACTCAAATGAATTTGGAGACTATGGATTATTAAGTCTGTAATTACCCCATGAGTTACAGATTGATTATAAATTTCCCTAAAATAAAATTTAAATAGTAATAATGAAAATGTAATTTTAATTTTCTACTAAGGGAAATACTGTTTTCGTCCTTGATAGTTTTTTCCAGCTATGGAGCTACTACTAGTGTTACATTTATCTCCATGTGTATAACAGCCTTTTGCAACCTGGGTTTTACAAGAGAATTAAGCCCTGATGTCCTCCTACATCCACTGAGTGTAATGAATGAGCCTCTTGCCTGGTTGATTAGAATGGTATCAGTTATATGCCGTCTTTGGGAGAATTGCGGAAAGTCACCCAGAGCATTCTGTTCTGTTCTGAGGAACCCTCATTGGGATGCCTGGCACAGAGTAGGCTCTCAGGAAATGGCAGTGGCTCTTAATGGTTTTGCCACAGAAATCACGTAAAAAAGCACTGGCTTTCTGGATTTTTTTTTTTTTTTTTTTTTTTAGTGTAAGTTTCTCTGGGAAAGGGCGTTTTCCAGGGTGTTATCCAGTAAGTGGCCTTCTCTCTGGCTGTTTCTCAAATCTTGTCTTTGAATCTGGGACTGGCTCTGGGCTACGGGGCTGCGGAGGACTCCCCTGATTCACCCTCTTGCAGTGTAGCAGCCTCTTTCCTCCACTGCAGGGCGCCCGAGTACTGCCTCCTCTCCGAGAAGCGTGTCGGCTTGTCATTTCTCTCCCCGTAATTGTCCTCAGAGCAGAACCTCATTCAGGCTTTGGATTTAATACTTTTCCACAAATTGCTTTATAGTAATGTATTCAGTTCTGGATATTCATAACTGCCCTTTGGCAATGTTGATCATTTAAAATAGACTGCCGGAGATACTGTTTTAATATGTTTTCTGATGAATATTTTCTCATGATTGCTTCTTATTTTCTTTTAGCTACTGATCTACTCCTTGCCTGGAATCCCATTTGTTTGGGATTGGTAGAAGGTGTTATTGGGAAAATTCAACTTCATTCAGGTATGTTTCCATAAAGTTCTTCAATCTGTTAAATTTAATGGCACATCCTATGACATTTTCTTCTTTGAAGATAAATGTGGATTTTGTTATGGCTTTGATTCTTTTGCCCTAATTTTAGGTCTGCCCAAAGTAGTTATAAGTATCCAATACCTGCTGTGTGTCAGGAATTATGCTAGTTGGTAGAACACAGCAGTGAGAAAAAACTGACCTCACCCTTGTTTAGGAAGATAGACATCAGTAAGTAATCACTGAAATAAATATATAATAATTTGGTAATTGTGGTACGTGCTCTGACAGATACACCAACTGCACTGATTTCAAAGGAGAAGGTGGTAGGAAGAAGGCTGGTGAGGTAGGCAGATGGCAGACCGCGACTGTCCAACTTTGAGTCAGCTCTCCGTTCTGGATACAGTCAACTCTGGCTAGGGAAGTGTGTGGTTCTCGTGGCATGCAGTGCAGCCCTTTCCAAGTACCCTCATGAGGGCAGGCAAATGGTGAAGGGTCTAGGTTGTTCATCAGGCCCTTGCTTAGAAGACAGACACTTGTGTCTGAGGTTCAGAGGGAATTTTGATGATGAGAAAAGAGAGATTATATAGGTAGGTTCCAAAAAGTCCTGAAAAGTACCAACTGAAATATTTTTTTTTTTAAAGATTTTATTTATTTATTTGACAGGTAGAGATCACAAGTAGGCAGAGAGGCAGGCAGAGGGAGAGAGAGGAGGAAGCAGGCTCCATGCTGAGCAGAGAGCCTGATGCAGGGCTCCATCCCAGGATCCTGGGCCGAAGGCAGGCGCCCCCTAACTGAAATATTTTAACACTGTATTTAAATATCTGTTTTTCCTTTGGCATCAGTTTTAATGAGTTATGAACTATAGATGACTTTACCATTATCGTGTAATTGAGAGTCTAGCTACCTCTATAGTATTCCCTTTCTTACTCTTCTAAAATAAAATTGTTGTGGGGCGCCAGACTGGCTCAGTGGGTAGAGCATGTGACTCTTGATCTCAGGGTTATGGGTTCAAGCCTGAGGTTGGATGTAGAGATTACTTAAAAATAAAATTTTTTGGGGGACGCCTGGGTGGCTCAGTTGTTAAGCAGCTGCCTTCAGCTCAGATCATGATCCCAGCGTCCTGGGATCCAGTCCCACATCGGGCTCCTTGCTCGGCAGGGAGCCTGCTTCTCCCTCTGCCTCTGCCTGCCATTCTGTCTGCCTGTGCTCGCTCTCGCTCCCTCTCTCTCTCTCTCTGACAAATAAAATCTTAAAAAAAAAAAAAAGATTTTATTTATTTTTTCTTTTTTTAGATTTTTTATTTATTTATCAGAGAGGGGGGGGGAGAGAGCGAGCACAGGCAGACAGAATGGCAGGCAGAGGCAGAGGGAGAAGCAGGCTCCCTGCCGAGCAAGGAGCCCGATATGGGACTCGATCCCAGGACGCTGGGATCATGACCTGAGCTGAAGGCAGCTGCTTAACCAACTGAGCCACCCAGGCGTCCCAATCTTTTTTTTTTTATTAAGATTTTATTTATTTATTTGAGAGAGAGAAAGAGTAGGCACGAGTGGAGGGGGAGGAGCAGAGAGAGAGGAGGACAGAAAGAATCTCGAGCAAATTCCTCGCTGAGCAGGAGCCCTACATGGGGCTCGATTCCAAGACCCTGAGATCACGATCTGAGCCAAAGGCAGACACTTAACCTACTGAGTCACCCAGGTCCCTAAAAATAACATCTTTTAAAATAAAATTGTTGTGTATTTGGGAACTAGGTTGATTTCTGTGTGTCATAAAGCATGTATTGCCAGAGACTAATTTTTCTTTGCTAGATTCTTTGGTTATTTTTTAAAGTTTGCTTTTTTTTTTTTTAAAGATTTTATTTATTTATTTGAGAGAAAGACAGTGAGAGAGAACATGAGCGAGGAGAAGGTCAGAGAGAGAAGCAGACTCCCCATGGAGCTGGGAGACCGATGCGGGACTCGATCCCGGGACTCCGGGATCATGACCTGAGCCGAAGGCAGTCGTCCAACCAACTGAGCCACCCAGGCGTCCCTAAAGTTTGCTTTTATTATGAAGTATTTCATAGATACAAAAAGCTATTTACCACAGATGTACAGTACAGGTTGTTGTAAAACACACACATACCTGCCACCCAAACTAAGAAATGCAACGTAACTAATGTCTTTAGATCCCTCACTGTGCCTTCCTCCAAGTGTGTCCTGCTTTCTTCCCTTCAAGAGCACTTACTATTTTTGTGTTTATTCCCTTGATTTTCATTAGTGCTTTAATTACATATGTTTTCCTAAGTAATATGATGCCGAGGTTTGTATTTGAGGGACTTTCCGTAAATGATATTGAGCTGTTGTGTTCTTCTACTTGTTTTCCCTGTCCCCCTCCATTCAACTTGATATTTTTGAGATTTATCCATGTTGATGTATGAAGCTCGAGTTCTTTATTTTCACCCTCGTACGAATATATCGTCATTTGTCCTTTCTCCTGTCAGCGGGTAATTTTTTGATGGTTTATTTTTTGCTACTGGAAATAAGACTGCTATAAACATTGTTGTATTGTCTTTGGTAGTTTTGTAATTCTTCTGGTATGAGGAGAAAAGCATTTAGACATTGTATAACCATGCTAAGTATTTTAGTAACACTCTCCTACCTGTCCACATTTACATAAATATATTTTTAATTCATTTATATGCTGACAGGATAATTTCATAGCTGAGTGTTCTGAGCTAAAACTCATTTTCTATTGTTTAAATGAAGCTCATGAAACTTTTGAGTTATTTTTCTTCAGTTTCAATCACATCCTGGAACAATGAATAAATCACTGAAATCAGTCAGGAGATGTGAATCCAAACTTTATTTATTAGCTTTGAGATATAGAGGGGTTACTTAACATGGGTTTCATTTGTCTATTGCTAAGACCCCAGGAATTCTTTAAAACAACAGCATGTAATATTACACGATTCTGTGGATTGACCTAGAGGCTCTTTTGCCCTTTATCTTCTGTTGTGTGAGGTCAGCTGGGACTTTGTCTGGCACGTCTCTGTCCATGTAACTCATCTCACAAGGCCTCCCCTTGGGTCCTCTTTTTATACTGGATGCCTGGACATTTTTCCAAGGTGGGGGCTGGGTACCAAGAAGACCAGTCCCAGTGTGCAGAGTTTTATCAAGCCTCGACTTGTGTCACTGAGCTTGCTAATACTCCACTGGCCAAAGGAAGTCACGTAGCCAACCTAAGAGTGAACATCAGAGTGGGCTTCCCAAAAGCTGATTCACTGGGGCCACGATGCCTGTGAGCCTCTACTTTGAAAGCTGTAAAACTAGAGTAAAAATAACTGCTCTCTTTTTTCCCCTGCAGTATTAGGAGTCTAAATGAGATAATATACCGGAAGGTACTTAATAAATTACCACCATTTTATCAAGGCTCTTTTGGTTGCAATTATGTGTATCTGCATACACAAAACAGAGTTTTATTAGGAACCCAAGGGACCAAAACCAAGAAGTGGATGCCTTATGGTGTCTGAGATTACATTTTTGGGCGGGTAGTCTCTAAGCATCACTTCTCCTATATATTTCCTTTATTTTTCTACTCTTGGCTTTCTGTTTCTGTATATTATAAGACAAAATTTCTGCTCTTGCATGGTACCCTCAACCCTCAAGCCCCTAACAGGAGCCTGCCTAGCCGTCAAGGACTGAGCAGTGAGTCTAGTTCAGACTCCTCGGGACAGAGATTCTTAGCGGCCTGTCTGGGCCAAGGGCATTCCCTGCTCACAAAGTTCAGCCATGCTCCAGAAGTCTACTTCTTCAGTCAGAGCAGGAGGCCTTGGACTTGGCAGAGAACCCAAACATTTCATACAAACAGCAAACAAATATAAGTTGTTGATCGATGAATTTATGATACAGTAAAAGTCTGGTCATTTTAGGTGGTAAATATGGGCATCTCCTGCTGTCAGTCTTGGTTTACACGTGCTTTCCCTCCTGGCACTGCTTGCCTTTGTTTGGACTCTGAGCAAGTGATAAGCAGTGGGGGTTCCTGTCTACAGGACGTTTTGGAAAAGGGAGAGGTGAAGAAAGAAAATATAAGAAAGGCAGGAAGAAGTAATTGCTGTACTTTTTTTTTTTTTTTTCTCCTGTCACATCACTTTTAAGGCTTGGCTCTTAAGAGAGGGAGTGGGGAGGAAACCAAGGAACATCTTTTCTGGGCCCCCTGCTGCTCTTCCTTCCCTCACCCACCACCCACCAGAGACAACTGCAGCCACACCCCGGTGTGTCACTCCGCCTCCACGCAGCCCCCAGCTCCCCGCCCTTCTGCATCCATCTTCCCCCTTCTCCCTTGGCTCCCTGCATCTCTGCCCTGGGATGCCTCATCCCCATCCCTTCCCTCCCTGAGCCCCACTAAAACTCCTGCTCTGGTCACACCTTCGGCCTGGCTGGTGGGAGATACGCTCCCAGGATGGACTAGAACTAACACTGTCACTTCAAGTGCATTCTCCCCTGGGAACATCTTATCTTCTGGGGGTAAAGGTTGGGGAAATAACGTGTCTGTACTTAAACTCTTTCTCACTCCTGTTTCCCTCCTACTTATTCTCCATATTTCAATGCACGAATTTTTGTTCTTGCCTAGTGAGATGGGAACATAAGTTTATTTGAACAGCTGTCATTGACAGTCTAACAGCGGCGTGGGTGAGCCATGCCACCGTTCCTGATTGTCACTGAACTCTGAGCTCTGTGGAATGTAAGCAGGCATGACTTAGGTACCGGATTAGTTTGTGAGGGCTGCCCTAGTGAAGGCCCGTAGACTAGGGGACTTAACAGAAATTTATTTTCTCACAGTTTGGAGGCTAGAAGTCCAAGATCAAGGTGTTGGCAAGAGGTTTCTTCTTTCTTTCTCCTTGGCTTGTAGATGGCTGTCTTCTCCCTGTGTCTTTACATCATCCTGACTGTGTTCACACTGCCCTTTCTCTGAGTGCATCTGTGTCCAGATTTCCTCTTCTAAGGACACCACTTGCATTGAATGAGAACCCCCCCATAACCTCATTTTAACTTAATTACCTCTTTAAAGACCCTGCCTCTAAAATAGAGTCACATTATGAGGTACTGAAGGTTAGGACTCCAGCATATGAACTTTGGCAAGACAGTTCAGCCCATAACAGAAACTTAATGTCTATTAGAATGCTTATTAAAAAAGTGTACCAAAGAGAATTCTTTCCCTTTATTTCACGGTGAGATAGGCCATTCACCAGATATCACTGATGAGGCACCAACCCCAGAGTTGGACTAAACTCGAAGATCACATAGTAGCCTTGGGTCGGGTTACTTCACCTGAACGGCCAGTCACCCACTCTAAGACAAAGCTAACACCTCCTTGATATGATCATTGTGAGATTTAATTAAACTCCTTTAAGTGCTTAGCATGGTTTCTGGTACTAGGAAGCATTCAAAAGATGTTGGCTATAAATATCCCCTCCTTAGTTTTAAAGGTCACTTAGAGGTGTCAGATATTCTACCAGAGAACCACTTAAGTCCCGGCTATATAATTTTGAATAAATTTTGAACTTAGATTGTTTTTTCCAGTAATGTTAATATTGCTGAAACTAATGATATTAACATGTCATTAAAAGACTACATGGTGGGGATTATAAAAAGACATGTTTTTAGTGGTTAAATATTAGCATCAGGGTAAGTTATATTCCGTAATCTATGTACCCCTTTTTAAAAAATGTGTGGCGGAAGAATTTTAAAGTATTATTTAGTTGCATCCATGGCTCTTAATTGCCCTTCCTTTTAGCAGGCTCTGCCAGAAAATTGTTCTGTTAACCCTGGTGTCTAGGAAATACCTTTTTAGAACCATTAGCCTTCCTTGGATGTGGAAGGCCTCTCTGGCGGGCAGGTGGACTTTAAGCTCGGGCGTAATGTAGTGTCTCTTCACAATTTGAATGTCTGACTTTGGTTTGATCAGTGGGGTTTATCAATATGAAGAACAGAAAATAGAAGGAACGTGTCATGTGCTAAATAGATGAAAGAAAAGCTTCATGAAATATCAACATATTTTATCCATTGTCGGGTCCAGGAGGACTTAAGAATAATAGTTAGATTCTCATCACAACTGTAATTACTCATTAATTTTTCGTTTTCCTTTTTTCTCTTAGTCGCCGCCTATCCCGTCCCCTACTAAGGAAAAGCTGCAGGGAGCCAGGGGCTGTGTCCCTCTCTGCTGGCCTACAGCAGTGCTATTCATAAATATTCAGCAAATACTTATGACTTTAACAAATAATTATGGAATGCCTACTGCATGTCAGGGTCTGCACTCAGTGATGGGGACTGTGGGGTGAATAGGGGACTGTGGGGTGAATAAAACTTGAAGCTTCCAGGAGTGTAGGATTGGATTCAAGAGGTCGACCTTACTTACCCGATCACACTGTGCGATCATTAGGCTTAGGCTTCTGAAGAAGAGTGTGGGATGCTGTAAGTACGGGATAGAGGGCCCTGACTGGTGCAGTGGGGGTCCTGGATGGACAGCATCCCTGAGGATGTGATGTCTGAGTCCAGGCCTGAAAAATGAGTGAGATAATCTGGACAAGGCCAAGGTAAGGGCAGAGAGTGAGAGGAGAGACGATTCTTGGCAGAGTCAGCAGCCCTGCAAAGGCCTACATGATTGATGTTTTCTCTGGGATGTTGGGGAGATTGCTGTTTTCTTCACTCAGATATCCATGAAAAGGTTGCATTAGGCTGCAGACTTTAAATGGGTCACAAAAACTCTTTCAAATCTATTCTGAAGGTTGAGAAGAAGATAAGCTCAATTAGGGTAAGAAGTATCAGAACATAAAAACCGAAAGTATATATTCGGTGATATTTTCAGAAGTAGTTTGAAAACTGTCAGAAATCTTGATTAATTTGGCAATAGAGGCTCTTGGTTTGGTGACTGAGTTACTACTCTAAGTGTTGTAGACTCAGAGACACCGTTCACCCAAGTAGCTCTCATTTGTTAAAATAGTGCTTGCCATCTGCTGTTTTTCCACTCTTGAAGTCGTGAAGATGTCTCAGTCATTAAAATGGTAGAATGTATTATGCATATGGTTTACAAAGTGTGATTTTAGTCTGCTGGGAAGACTTTGCTGGGATAATGACATAAAATATTTTTTATACTTCAGTGATGAATGAGTGGTTACTAGCCTTGCTTCAATACTTTCCTGAAAAGCCATTAGAAAACCCCAGTTTTTGAGGATATTGGAGGGAAAGGGAGAGAACCTGGCAGGGCTTCTTATGTTTAAATACTAGTATAATTGCTCACGGTTGCATTGTGAGAGAAGTAGGTTGTTTTATTGTCTACCTACAACTCACTATTACAAACACGTAAGGATTGGAATAATGGTTGTACAACTCCATACATGTATTAAAATCGTTAAGTTGTAGGATGCCTGGGTGGCTCAGCCGGTTAAGCATCTGCCTTCAAGTCAGGTCATGATATTAGGTCCTGGAATTGAGTCCCACATCAGGCTCCCTGCTCAGCAGGAAGTCCGCTTCTCTCTCTCCCACTGCTTGCTCTGCCTGTTGTTCCCCCTGCTTGTGTGCTCTCTCTCTCTTTGACAAATAAAAAATCTTTTAAAATCCTTGAGTTGTATACTTACAATGGGTAAATTTTATCACCTATAAATTATATCTCAATGAAGCCATTAAAAACATTTAAATCAGAAAGTAGCTTTTGATGTATTCTGTTGTCATTACTTCTGATTTTGTCTTAATTAAAAAGTTAAACACTTCTCTCTTTCGGTAATTTCTGGTGATTTTTTTCACGTACTAAAGTTGCTTTGAGGGAAGTATTCAAAGGCAGTATTACTTCTGACACTATGTTTCTGCCAAAATAGGAATGATTTAAAATGTAATTCAAATCCAGTCATTTTATATTCATTTTGTTATTCACGAGGATCTCAGAATTATTTATTTTGGAGGTAAAAGTTTCATTGGTGACTAGGTTCCTGGCCAATGCTTAAAAGACTCTTTACTTGTAGTTTAGGGCACCTGTTTTATGAGTGGCTTTGGGTCTGGGAATTGGACAGCTAAGTGGCATCTTTCCTCGCTCTTTTCTGCTTCCTTCTGCCTCCTTTTACTCTCTCCCCAGGTACATAGGTGCTGAGTGGCCCCTACCACCTCTCTTGGCTCCCTTCAGCCTCTTCCATTATTGTACACTTCAGAATTTTCCATTGCCTCCCTTGTCCCTAATCTGAATTCCATTCTCCTTGGTGCAGATGGTTCTACCTTCCTGGCGGGGGCAACCCTTGAACTTGCCACATGATTGTGACCCATAGCTCTGGGCTTTCGTAAGGGCTGGCACACAAGGAAGCTTCTTGTTGCTGAGCCCATCTGTCATTGGCAGATACGTGTATTTTCAGGCAGAGAGATTCTCTAGAGATGGGCCAGCGTGCCTTTTAGGCTATTCTACTACCATTTCAGTTTCCAGTTACAGATCCATTTGTTCTTTTTTTTCTTTTAATATTTTAATTATTTATTTGTTAGAGAGAGAGAGAGAGAGAGAGAGCATGATCACAGGCAGAGCAGCAGGCAGAGGCAAAGGGAGAAGCAGGCTCCCTGCCTAGCAAGGAGCCCGATGTGGGATTCGATCCCAGAACCCTGGGATCATGACCCGAGCCGAAGGCAGCTGCTTAACCCATTGAGCAATCCCGGCATCCCCAGACCCATCTGTTCTTAAACTCCAGTTCTCCTCAGTGATTTCTGTGGTGGTGATATTAAAAGTTTTTAGCTTTGGAAAAAGAAGAGGATTGTTACAGTAAGAGTGACTGTATGTATGGACCACCTACAAAGGTGCTTCTTATATTTCCTCTCATATTCTTTTTGAACTTTTTATCTTTCTGAAGAGGTTGCAATCAAATTATTATCAGGTCTAATTGTTGAAGAAAAGAAATCTTGATAAACCTAGTAAGTTCTCATTTACTTAGATGTGGGCCAATGTCAGCCATCCAGAGCAGAAAATACAGTTTACTGGTTGAATTGACTTGGTTCTCAAGTTGGTTACAGCCTGTGGGCTTAAGGACCCCTCTTGTAGGTGACTTCCAACCTTGAAGCATGCTTGTGTCATCTCTCCAACAGTAATTTATCTTCATGATGGTAGACGGTAGACCAATATGGGGCACCTGGGTGGTGCAGTCAGTTGAACATCCAACTGTTTATTCTGGCTCAGGTCGTGATCTTATGGTCATGAGGTTGAGCTCTGCATCAATCTCTGTGCACAGCACCGATCTCTCTGCTTGAGATTCTCTCTCTTCCTCTCCCACCCCTATTCTCTCTCTCTCAAATAAATAAATCTAAAAAAAAATACCAATTATACTTTATAAACTTATCTGTAATTATACTTAGTAGGTAGGAAAACATGTAACACATTGAGGTTTTTCAAAAAATGTAAGAAAACGTAGCACTTTAAGGAGGATAAGCTGTAGTTGTATAGAAAATGTTTTTATATACAAATTCATTTTGCCCAAGGATACTTTCACTTTTCTAGTTCTCTAAGATTATTACAGACAAAAAAGGGTATAAGAGATTATTTCATCTTATGGCCAGTCATTATTAGAGATTTAAATTCATCATAAGCATTGTAAGCTGACCTGAATATGCTTCTGATTCCACCATTTGTCTATAACAAGCCTCCTGCCCTGGATACTCTCCTTGTGAGTTATTGTCAATGTTCTGTAAACCCAGACTTTGGGAACCTTTAGTAGGCAACAGAGCAACCAGTCAAGAAATACTAAATAACTGCTATGTCTGAAGGATTAACAAATTAATGATTGGCTTTTTGGTTGGTAAGAGAATTAGAAGCCCAGTATGACGTGCTTTTAGCTACCAGGTACCTGACTAAAAAAAATGGTGCTGGGGTAGTGTTAGTATTATTTGTAACTCCACTTACTTGATGCACGAGGCTTCCTGAAAATATTCAGGGATGTATAGTGCTCTATTTCTATTAGGAGGGGCAAAAGCATTTCTGCTAATATAGCTTAAAACAGAAATGGCTTTATTTGTTTATTTACTTATTTATTTACTGAACTTTATGCCCAATGTGGGGCTTGAACTCATAAGCTTGAGATCAAGAGTTGTGTGCTCTACTGCCTGAGCCAGCCGGGTGCCCCAGAAATGACTTTAAATATAAAAACAAAACATTATATTAGATATACCATGAATTCATATCTTTAGAAATTTAAATTCAGGTATGAATTTGCATAATACCTACCCTACAGATTCATGCTCATATTCATATAAAAGTAGTAATTGGCCATGTAATAGCTTATGCAATGTGTATCAATGAAGTAGGTTTTAAACTTTTTTTAAAAATTTTTATTGGTTTGAGAGAGAGTATGAAAGAGCCCAAGAGAGCACCTGGGAGCAGTGTCCCAGAGGGAGAGGGAGAAGCAGACTCCCTGCTGAGTGGGGAGCTGGATGTGGGGCTCAGTGCCAAGACCCTGGGATCATGACCCGACCTGAAAGCAGAGTTTTGACCATCTGAGCCACCTAGGCACCCCAATGAAGTAGCTTTTATGCATACATCAAACTGAATTTAAATTCCTACCAAAGATTTGTGTTAAAAAAAAAAAAAAGCAACAAAACAGGATCTCTTGAATTGGAACATAATTTATCCTGAGATAAACCATTAAGATTTCTCAATTATTAGCTTCTTTTATAATGTATAGTGTGTTAATATATAATGGATCATTTAAAGAGACTTAATACATTCAAAAAACTGAGATCAAGAGAAATTAGTCTGTTTCTGACAGCAAAAGACAAGCAATATTTGAAGAGATAATAGCCAAGAATTTTCCAAAACCAATTATGATTACAAGTCGCAGCTTTAAGAAGTACTTTGAACCACAAGGGGAAAAGTATTAAAAAAACACACACACACTTTGGTGCCTCATAATGAAACTGACGAAAACTGAAGACAAAGAAAACACCCTGAAAACAGGCAAAGGAAAAGTGCACATTAAGTTCAGAAGCATCAGTGAAACTTGAGAGAAACAATGGAAGCCAAAAGATAGTGGAACAATATTGTCAAAGTGCCTGTCTGGCATTCTGTACCTTTAAAATCTAAGGAAAATAAAGACATTTTGAGACAAACTAAAACCGAGAGAACTTGTTACCAATAGTATCTGCACTAAAAAGAAGTACTAAAGAGAGTTCTTCAGGCGAAAAATAAATGACACTCCATGGGAGCACAGAGATGTGAGAAGGGATGGAGACCCATGGAAAGTGTAAATAAGTTGGCAGATTTAAAGGAATTAGTTTGCCTCTCTGCAAAGTCTGTTCGTGGGTGCCTTGGCTGCTCTGAAGGCTGAAAGCTGCTGGCTGGTGGGGGAGCCCGTAGGAAGCCCCGGTCTTGGCTGGTGCATGGTGGCTTGTGTTTGATCCCAAACATGTTTGTATCTGTTTAACTCATTATTGTAATCACATATTTTAATTAAATAGTCAGTAAGCACATCAGCTCTACATGCAAAAGGAAGCTGAGCTGAATACTCTGGAAATACTAGATAAAACTGTGTTGCATTAAAAAGAAAAAGCATAAACAGCAGCCCCGAATACCCATCAGTGGCTCATCCTCAAAGAAAAGTTTTTGGTAAATCAATATACATCTGAATGTTTCATAGGAAAAATAAAGTGGAATTTTTTTTCTTAAGTCCTCTTTAAGCTTTCAAGTAGGATTCAAAGGACTAATGCCAAAAATGGTAACTAATTGCTCTCACAAAGTTGGGAGTTTGGATTTGATCTAAAGAATATCCATGGAATGGAGAATAATGGTCAAATGGAACTTTAGTTTTATCCATTAGCATTCACATTTTTAAGCAAATAGAATGTATTCATATGTTCCCCATAAAATTAACATAAATAAAAATAAAAAGGATTGCTGGACACTTATCCTTGGATCAAATGCTGATCTTTTCTTTATGTCAGAAGGATGACATGTAGGATCTCTACATGTTGAGAAACATGTAGATGGAATACTTCCTCCACGTGAGGTCATGAGTGTCTCTCTGAAAACAGTTTTTTCTGAAATTGGATGAAAAAAATTTTTTGATGAGAATCTTTATTCCACAATGGTTTGTCCCCTTTTAAGTGAGTCAGTTCTTGTCTAGAGCGAGCAGTTCAATCTTTTCCAGGACTATTGTTTTGCTCTACTGGTCATGCTTTTCAAGATAATGCCTTCCTTCTCACTTTTCTTATCTTGCTGGGAAGTTAGAATTCCTTGTCTGTCTCTTCCTGGAGAAGCCAGGGTTACAAGACTGACTTTTTCTTCCACCGTTAATGTGTTTAAAAGGGTGAAAGAATGTCATTATGCCAAAGGACCTTGCTAGCCTAAGTTACCCTTGACTCTTGGTTCTCCCACACATCTGCATCGCAACATGGCAGCCTTAATTGAGCCAAAAAAATTTTCTTTTCCTGGTGGGTGATATAAATTAATACAATAGCCTGCCTTGGTGCTTTTTAAAAATTTAATTACACCATTATGCCTGACACATCCTGGGACTGCTAAACACTAGTGCCTACTTCCACATTTTTGTTGTCTTGAAGTTCGAACTATAAAGCATATATTTGAGTCATTTAATCCTGTTACTAACATGCTCGTTCTCACCAGACTTTCCAGGTTTCTGCGGTTGTTAAGTGCTGTTTCACCTAAAGCAAAATAAATATAGCATAGATGTTTTTCCATGTTTTCCATGAGGTTTTTTGGTTTTCCTTTATTTTCTAGAGTCATTGATTTTGCCTGAAGATAACTCTGTGTCCATTTCAAAAAATCTTCATTTTCTTTTCATTATGAGAATTTTTAAAAACTTATTTATTCATTTATTTGACATAGAGAAACCGAGCATAAGCAGGGGGAGTGGGAGAGGGAGAAGCAGGCTTCCTGCTCAGCAGGGAGCCCAATGTGGGGGTCAAGCCTAGGGCCCTGGGATCACAAACTGAGCAGAAGGCAGATGCTCAACTGTCTGAGCCACACAGGTGCCCCTCCATTGTGATAATTTCAATTCATTTTTTGAACACTAGTGAGAATAGGTAGCTGTTTGGAATAGTGTTGATATATTTCAAGAATTAGTAGCCTGCCAGAGCGCCTGAATGACCTCAAAGTCCAGCTGCTAAATTATTTCAAAGCAGACTCCAGGTAACCTGTTTAACCACAAATGCTTTAGTATGTGTTCCAAACTAATTCATGATATACACTCTTCCCACCCCTTTATCATGTACTAGATGCCCATATTATGTGGGTCTGTTTCTGTCTGCTCTGTTCTACGCTGGTATTCATTTGATGGTTCCTCTACCAGTACCCCCATTGTTTTATTTACCCAGCTTTCTAGGATGTTTTGCTACCAAAGGATGGTAAACATTCGTTAACTAACAGTCACATCAACCACAAAAATTATTTGATCCTCATAGCTATTCTCTGCAGCAGGCAGTTTTATCGCATTCCACAGATGAGAAAACCAAGAAGTCAGTCAAGTATTGTGCTGCCAAGTACAGGGTAAAAAAGCAGTGAGTTAGGGGCACCTGGGTGGCTCAGTCAGGTAAGTGTCTGACTTGGTTTTGGCTCAGGTCATGATCTCAGGATCCTGGGATCAAGCCCGTATCAGGTCTGCGTTCAGTGTGGAGTCGGCTTGGGATTCTCTTCTCCCTCTGCCTCTACCCCTGTGTTTGCTCATATGCTCGCTCTCTCTCTCTCTCTCATTTTAAATAAGACCTTTAAAAAAAATAATAAGTGGTGAGCTAAAATTTAAGTCTGAATTCTGACCTCAAAGTCCAGAACATTAAAGCCTCCCTGAAAAGGGAAGGCTGCTCTTTACAGATTCTTTTTCCATTTTTGATCATGTACATTATATTTTCTCAGATTTAATCTTCATCCTAACTTCCCAGATCTATTGAACTTCAGTCTATACTGTATATATTTTTTAAAAACACCTCAATTTTTCACATTTTTTTCTGTTGACGTAACTAACTAAACTCTAAAAACATGCATATTTCATTTTAAAGTATATTTGAATTTGTAAGTTGTATTTCAGTATTGGCAGTATCAGTGTTTTGGGGGGAAAAAATGATGCCTTTTGGTTTCCCAAGTGAGTTTATGAATGGAGTGAAACCTCTGTTAGAAGGTTAATATTTTTATATTTTGTCACTGTGCCATTAGATGGTTTATTGGCAAGATATTTATTGCATTTGCTTATGCACATTGTGTTATTCATTTCTGTTATTTATTAAAACTATAATTTGCAATGTTAATATGAAATGTATCCAAAGTCAACTTCAGCAAGAAGGCATAAAGTAGGAAAAGGTTTTCGTTAGGGTTGGCTTGTCTGGGTAACTGCCAGCACTCTAATTTGTTCAGTGTAAAATAGAAATTATTCCTGTGAGGTTAGGAGACCTATGGTAAGGGTTTTATTTTGTTTTATTCAACAAAATGTATTGACATTTAACATATGTTGTTTGTTGCTAATTCCTACCCTTCTGAAGCATAAGTATCATGTTATATGCTTTATTTATTATGTGTTTGATTTATTATATGATAGGTGGTTGATAACTGATCTTGATCCATGCCTGAAATACTCCCTAGCCCTTGGTAGGACCTTGGCTAATGTTTCATGATAATGAATAATGAAATGGCCTGTAAAAAACTTGAAACTTCGGAGTAAATTTCCACCCTATTTTATAAAGAATTATGAAACTCTTCCAAACTCTTGCATTTATGAAATGCCTAAAGCACATCTTCAAAGCACGATCCCTAAAATGAGAGTTGATTGATATTTGGGGGAAATTGAAATACTATGTATCTCTTTTAAGAATGTTTTTCATATGGTGAATATGTATGCTGGTTTTTCATAAGAAATTAGTGAAACGCTATTTCAATTTTTTTTTTTTTTTGGTGCTAATTAGGTAGTATTTCTTTTTTTTTTTAGGTAGTATTTCTTAAGGGTATAATTTCATAAACTGAAAAATTACATTTGCATGCTGTCTTTCATAGAGCATTTCTCATTTAATTAAAAATCTTTGTGAAAAGTAAAAATGTGGATTGGAAAGACACTTGGGCCTCTGGGTGTTTTCTTTCCTTCTTTCTTGTATTTATTAAAGATTTCTTTAGTTTGTTTTACCACATTACCCCCCCCCGCCCCGCCCATTGTCCTCATACATTATTTGCTCAGTGCTAGTGTACACCTAAAGTAGTTTTGGAATTGCTAAATCATACCCTTCCAACAAATTCACTGTTATACCATACATACAATATTATATATAATTCTTTTTGTCTTTATCCTTAAAACACATGTTTTCCAGAGTAACATTGTCCATTCGAAGCAGAGTTGAGTTGCTGTTTGCGTTTTGTTTTGAGTCCCCTTCCCAGCCCCACAAACACATTGTGGAACTGTTTCTTTATTTTTGAGGAGATATGAAACATCACCATGGTTCTAAGAGTCGAAACTATACAGAAGGATATATTCAGAGAACTCTCATTTTCCCTGATCCCCCTTCTTCTATCCTGTTTCTGCCTACCCTCTGTAGGTAACCAGTCTCATTAACTTCTAATTTATTGCTCTTATTTTTTGTGTAAATTTGCAGATGTATGTATGCATATTTTCTCATATCTTCTTCTTCTTTTTTTTTTTTTAAGATTTATTTATTTATTTTAGAGAGAGAGAGAGCCTGTATGGGGGGATAGGGGCAGAGGGAATCCCAAGTAGACTCCCCAGTGAGCACAGAGGCCTCCATCCCCACCCTGGGGCTCAGTCGCAGAGCCCTGAGATCACGACCTGAGCTGGAATTGAGAGTCCAGTGCTTAACTGACTGAACCACCCAGACACTCCTCAGATCTTCTTTCTTACATAATGGGTGGCACATGCTAGATACTCTTTTGTGCTTTGATTCGATAATATAATTCTTATATGATTTTATTATCTCCTTGTTCTGTAAATGTATACAGTTTATCCATGTGCTATATCCAGGAATCATTCCTTGTCAGTTGCTAGTCCAAGCCTCTCATTCTTTTCTGTATCTGCATAGTACTCCACAGAGTGGCTGTGTCCTAGTTTACTGAGCCATTCTCCTATGTCTGGACAATCAGGTTGTTTCCAATATTTTGTAATTACAAACTGCTGCAATGAATAGACTTGAGTGTACATACTTTTAGGTTGATTGTGTATCTTCAAGGTAAACTCTCAAGAGTGGGATTAGTAGGTTAAAAGTAAGTGTATATGTTTTATTACTAGGTATTACTTAATTTCCTTCCAGAAAAGTTCTACTTTTATTCCTACCAACACTGTATGACATTGCCTGTGTCCCCACAGCCTTGTTAACGAATGTGCTGTCATATCTCCATATTTCCCCCCAGTCTGATGGACGAAAATGGTATCACTGTATTTTAGTTCACAGCTCTCTAATTTAAGTGAGATTGAACATATCTTCACATGTGAGGGCCATTTATATATCTGTCATGTGCTTTACTTTAAAGGGTTATCTCTAATGTGTATTATGTTAGATTATTCATCTTCAGCTTGCCAGGATAGTGGTCCTTTATGGATACCAGACATTGGTGTGACGTTTCTCTTTCAGATCTTCCATGGTGGCTTATTTTAATTCGGCAGAAAGCATTGGTGGGCAAACTTCCTGGAGACCATGAGGTGTGTAAAATTACCAAAATTGCTGTGCTGTCCCTTTCTGAGATGGAACCTCAGGATCTTGAGCTAGAGGTAAGGTGGAAGTCTAAGGAAATTTTATGGAAACTTGGTATAAATATAATAACAAATATGAGTATTTGGTTTAATTAGGCCAAAATCATAATTATAGAGCTGGATGATATTTTTGAAGTAATTTAGTCCTTGTTTTTCAAACTTCACTTTAGTAGTAGAAACTTTGTTTCAAAATCTGTGAAATCCAGTATATCAGATACATAAAAGCTGAGCTGCTTTGGTTGAGGTGGCGGGCGGGACGGGGGGATCTTTGGGTCCCTGCCCACGTGGCCTCTACTGGAAAGCCACCTTCTGCTTCTGGGGAGCCCTAGGACTCTGCATAGTACAGTTTGAAAACTCCTAATTTGGGGGAGAGGAGGGGTAGTCAAGAAGGTGAAATTTAACTTACTCTATATGCCTTTTATCTCTATTTCTTGAAAATTTTCAAGCGTATATTTCTTTTGTAATTTTTAAAAGTTTTTTTGTTTGTTGCTGTTGTTTTAAAGAAAGAAACCACCAACCTAGTGCAGTCTTTTAATTTTTCAGGAGGAAATCAAGCCTATAATAGAGGGACTTAAGTCCAAAATAATGAGATTTCCCAGGGCTAGTATTTTTTTTTTTTTTTTTTTTTTTACCACACTGTACTGCCACCTTGTAGAAGTAACCCACGAAGGGAGTTGTATCATGTTTGCTATTGGTGTGGATATTGGCATCTAGGAGTATCATCACTCTGCCCTAGTCCTACGATCCTTTTATTTATTTATTTTTTAAAGAATTATTTATTTATTTTAGAGAGAGAACAAGCATGGGGGTGGTACGGAGGGAGAGAAAGCGAATCTCAAGCAGACTCCACACTGAGCAGGGAGCCCAGTGTGAGGCTCGATCCCATGACCCTAGGATCATGACTTGAGTTGACACCAAGGGTCGGCTGCTCAGCCAACTGAGCCGCTCGGACCACTCTATGAGGTGAGCACTGTTGGATCCAGGCTGTACAGATGAAGGAAGGAGGCTTGGCAAGAGTTAAGTCCCAGCTGCCAAACGGTGGGGTCTGGACCTGGACTCAGGCTGTCTGGTCCTGGATCATTCTTTCTGAGCTGCCTCGTTGTTACGTAAAGAGCGGGTAACAGGTAGCATAGCAGCCACCACCCCACAGTTCAATACATGTTTTTCCAGGCCGGGCTCTTGGGGTCGAAATTTAGAGACAGACAGTTTAGAGACAGTTTTAAAAAATAAATAAAAATATAGCTGTTTTTATGCTTCAGATTTTACTGGTAGTTTGACAATCTAATTTTAAGAAACCAACGTTGAAAAGAATTTAAGAGGCACCTGCATGGCTCAGTCAGTTAGGGCTCTGCCTTCAGCTCAGGAAACAGCCCCAGGGTCTTGGTCCGGCAGCCAGCTTCCGGCTCAGTGGAGAGTCTGCTTCCCCTCTCCCAGTGCCCCTCCCCACATTGTGCTCTCGCTCTCTCAAATAAATCTTTAAAAAACACTTATTTAAGAGGACCCTGATAGTCTCTTTATTACAGGAATCAAAAAAAAGATTAGAGTACTTCTTATTCCCCTTTATTGGTACTTGAGCCAGAACATTATTCATTATTGCTGACCCAGAGACAAATAACTTCGGTAGCAGTTAGGCCTATTAAAAGCAGGTCTCTGTGGTTTTGTTTGCATTTTATTATAGGAAAGAACAGACAGACAAGCAAAATTTCCGTTAGTTTACTGAGCCAATAAATTTGTTATCGATGTCTTTGGATGGCTTTGCTGACAAAATGAAAAACGTATGCACATGAAAAGATGTTTTTAAACAAAACCAAGTCTTACATTTCATTCTACATCTTTCTAATTTGGCTGCCTGTGTATCACTTCCAGTGTTCTCACCCTTGCCCAGCAGGGCCCTCAGGCTCTTTAGTGTGGTCACTGTCCTCAGATTTGCTAGGGCCTCATCTGTCTTCTGTAATTGGAGCAGAAGCAATTTTATTAGAGAGACTAGAATTAATAGATTTTTCTAGTTTTCTGCCTCGATTGCCTTTTTACCTCAAGTATAAGGCTTGTTTGCCAATTTAAAAAAGAAACAATTCAAAAAAAAAAAAAAAGAAAGAAACAATTCACATACTACACAGTTTACCCATTTGCAGCTTATAATTCAGTGGCTTTCAGTATATTCAGTTTTGTGACTCTCACCATAATCGGTTTAGAACATATGCGCCTATGTTCTCCACGGAGAAACCCGGTTGGGTTCAAACCTCATTGGCAGTCATTCCTCATTTCTCTCCACACTCCAGCTCCATCAGTCCTAGGCAACCTCTGATCTGCTTTCTGCCTCTCTAAATTTGCCTCTTCGGAACATATCTCATAAATGGAGTCCTATAATGTGTGTCCTTTTGTGACTGGCTTCGTTTTATTTAGCACAGTGTTTCAAAGTGTGTGCTGGTCGTTGGTATATAGCATATTTAATTCCTTTTCATCCCACTGTGTGGATCTGTTGCATTTTCTCTCTCCATTCATCAGTTCATGGATAGTTGATTGTTTTCACTTTTTGGCTGTGATGAATCATTCCGTGAACATTCATGCACAAGTTTTTGGTGGGCATTTGTTTTCGCCTCCTGCTAGGGCATCCACCTAGGAGAGGAATTCCTGGGTTGTATGGTAACTCTGTGTTTAACCTTTTGAGGAACTGCCAGACTGCTTTTCAAAGCAGTATAGCATTTAAAAAAAAAAAAAAAAGATCTATACAAGGTTATGAACAATCTGTGGCGTTCAAAGAGATGAGAACATAGATGTTCTTTCTTTTGAGAAAACATCCTTTAAAGTTTTATAGGCTACTGTCCCGTCTGCATATCTTATTTGCTGTATCTCATTGCCCTAATAGATAACTGCATCATTTTCCACATTTGATTTCCCTTTATATGTCTGTTTAAAATCTTAGCTCCTGGATGGCTCAGTGGGTTAAAGCCTCTGCCTTCGGCTCAGGTCATGATCTCAGGGTCCTGGGATCGAGCCCCACATCAGGCTCTCTGCTCCGCGGGGAGCCTGCTTCCTCCTCTCTCTCTCTGCCTGCCTCTCTGCCTACTTGTGATCTCTGTCAAATTAAAAAAAAAAAAATTTTAGCTCCAGATGAATATAGATATCAGCTTTTAAAGGAAAAAAAAATTATTTTCCTTTTTTTAAACATCAGCAGCAACGTCCCTTAATCTTGGTTGTAAAACATAAGCTCCTAGACTAATAGAAAAACTAAGGGAGCATCATGGGGCTCATGGTGGTGGTTTTCTTTTTGAGATTGTGTGTATCAAAGTTGTAAGGACCTAAGCACACTGCACAGAACTGACTGGGCCTCTGGAAAGGGGAAGATGATCCCACTATCAGAGCACTGCATGTTGTAATCCCAAGAGCTCTGTCTAAACAAAGCATCTTTGGACTGGATGTGATCCCAAGAAGTTATTTTCTCTATCCTTGTTTTTCAGTAGGACTAAATTTAACCCTTTTAGGATTAAGGAATGTACTTGTTGGGATGAACATTGGGTGATTATAAAAAATACTTATGAAAAAAATGGTAGCCTACTTAAAAAAAAATGTAACCCTTTAAAAAATGATAACTTATACCTTTCTAAAGGTAACTGCATTTAAGATTCTAAAATGTTTATTGTTTAAAGTAAATTTAAATCTCTATTTAGAAAAATTGGTTTTAAGAGACAGAAATAGACTTCCAGATTAAGATGGTACTGTGAGTTTGTGTTCTGCTATACAGATCACAGTCCTTATCTGAAAAATTGGGGGCCTTATTTATCTTAGAATTCAGCATTTGAGGGTTTTCAAAAGTCCATTTCAAATATTCTGTCTACACCCAGTGAGTCTGGGCATTACGCTGTCATACGACGCATTCATATTTCCTGAAGAAGTATAGGAATATTCATACTAAGGGATATAAAGGATGACCGTCAGTGGTCTCATGTTTGTTCAGGCCATATTTGGCCATTAAATGAATTTTGTAACAAACTTAAAAAATAAACTTGCAGGTTTCAGAGATTTTTAGATTTGGGTGTTATAGATAAGGAAGTCAATGGATATTGGGATTGGGCTGTGTTCCAAGCCTAGGAATGGGCTTTCTTTCTTTCTTTCTTTTAAAGAAAGAGAAAGAAAAAAATAAATAAAAAGACCTTTCCAGGCCTAGAGAGAAGCAGCATCATGGACCATACATGGGTGGTAGATTGAACTGAGACCCTAGGCCTCCTGGGTTCTGGGTCTGGAATGAGGTAGTGGGAGCAAGAGATTTGGCCACTGCACAGTAAAGGGAACTTAAACGGGGTACAGGGAACTTAAAAAGGGTACTTGGGGGTCTAATGCTGGAGTGTGACTCCCTATCTTAGGAGAGGAAGCTTGTTAGGTTGTCTGCTCAGTGTGGGATAATCATGAATAAAGAATTCTCCTGTCTGTTATGTAGTAGCATCTGCCTTGAGAAATACTGCTCTGGGCAACAGATAGTGAACACTCTAGCAATCAGCATGAGGTAGTTGGGGTTGATAGAGAGCTACTAGGGGAAAATAATGGAAAATGGTCACTTGGTTTCTTGCCAAAGGGGTCCAGTAGTTAGTGCCGTTAGTGAGGTGGGGCAACCAAAGGAAAAACGATTTGGGAAACAAATGTTGATCAGTTTTGGGGATGCTGAATTTGAGGGACTAGTGTGTCAGTAGCTGGGAGATGTTACATTTTTATATCATGAACTCAGCTAAAGAGTGGCGTTAGAAATGTGTAGTTAAACATACCAGCCACTGTTAAAATGAGAAAGAAAATGTTTTCTAGACTGCATGAAGGGGAAGAGAGCTAAGGGCAGAACATTGGGAAACGCCACTGTCTTTAGAGACAGAAAGAGAGGCCAACAAAGAAAACTGAGAAGGATCAGTCAGAGGAGGGGGAAGAGCCAAAGTTGTGGGGACCAGAGAAAGAGACCACAGCAGTGATTGTCAGTGTCCTGTTCTTAGAGACAAGATGTATACTCTTTGGAGTTGAGGTGGTCCTTATTTTACTTTGCCTGAGTGGTCCCATTGGGCTTTCACTCTTTGACCTACCCCAACCAGACCACGTTCTCACAAGTGTTTGTACCCTGCTAACTCATAGGAGATTCTAGAGTCGAGGAATGGATTAAAACTCTAACAGTGTTAGAAGACGGTAGGAACAGAGGAGAGGGGGATGAATGAAGGGAAAGTCCTGGTCCTAGAGGGACGCAGCAGGAAACTAGCTTTGCAAAGAAAAAGGGACTTCTGAGAGGGAGCATCGCCTGGGTACAGATGAGATGTGCTGCAACAAGGTTACTTTAGAATAGCTAGGTCTTGAGCATGGGCTTCAAAACATTCCTGGGGGAAATTTTGCTAGCTTGAATACTCTTTTTTTTTTTTTTTAAGATTTTATTTATTTATTTGACAGAGAGAAAGATCAGAAGTAGAGAGGCAGGCAGAGAGAGGGGGGAAGCAGGCTCCCTGCTGAGCAGAGAGCCTGATGCAGGGCTTGATCCCAGGACCTTGAGATCATGACCTGAGCCGAAAGCAGAGGCTTAACCCACTGATCCATCCAGGCGCCCCTAGCTTGAATACTCTTAAGGAATAACTATGTCTGACAAACGTTTTAGAAATTAAAATTGCAACAGTTTATAAGTAGTTTGGGCATGTTTTCAATTTTGTTAAGAGTGTTATTAATATGGCTAGATAATTAGTAACATTTTATATAAAAATTGCTAACCCACAGTTGTTCAGTGTTGCAAGCAGGGGCAGGGGACTAATAGGAGAGCCTCTTTTTAAAACTGCTTCCTGGGGCTCCTGGGTGGCTCATTTGGTTAAGTGTCTGCCTTTGACTCAGGTCATGATCCCAGGGTCCTGGGATCAAGCCCCATGCCAGGCTCCCTGCTCAGTGGGAAGCCTGCTTCTCCCTTTCCTTGCTGCTCGTGCTCTCTCGCTTTCTCTCTGCCTCTCAAATAAATAAATAAGATCTTAAAAAAAAAAACAAACCTGCTTCTCTACTGCCCTAATAATTCTGCGCCATCAAAGATGGGGGTGTGTAGGAGATATTCATGGAAGATGGGGAGTGACCTTTTCACGGGACTACTTACATGCATGCCCCGCATATGAATCTGGAGGTTACCATTTATATTTTAGCATCAGAGATGATTCATTCATTTAACAAATATTTCTTGAGACCTCCTTGCCAGGTGCTACGAAGGCACTAGAGATACAGGAGTCCACAAAACAAGCACGTCTGCCTTACAGAGCTTCCATTATAATAGGGGGAGGACAGATCATAAACATCAGGATAGTAATTATGTAGTATGTTGGGAAGTAATATATGCTCTGGGAAATAAAAGCTGGGCAGAGTAAGGGTGATGGGGGGGAGTGCCTGGGGTGGAGATGGTGGTAGGAGGTCTGGGAAGAAGACAGCTAGGACAAAGTCCCCAAGGTGGAAGTGTTCCCGACGTGTTGAGGAGCAGCCAAGAGGCCAGTGTAGATGCGCCAGAGTGAGCAAGGGGCAGAAAGTGGTGGGGGTGGGGGGCGTAAAGGCAGTGGAAGGAAGATGAACATCTGGTTTTGGACATGTTGATTTTGAGATGCCTGGTGGAAATTCAAACAGAAATGTTGGGATTTGTGAGTCTAGAATTTTGGGAGAGGGCTGAGCTGGAAATACCCATTTAGGAAGGAGAAGCTGGCATATGGAAGATATCCGAATCCATGATATGGGATGAAATCACTGAGGGAGAGAATGTAGATAGAGAAGAGGGTCAAGAACTGAACCTCCTGGTGGCCAAGACATTAAGAAGTCAAATGGTTGGAAAGGAACCAGTAAAAGAGGTAAGGGAGAGCGGTGAAAGCCAGGTGTACAGTGTATCAGAGAGGATGAGGGAGTAACGAACTGTGTCAGATGCTAAGTGAGAGGTTAAGATAAGGGCCAAGATTCTACCCTTGTGCTTAGCAAAGGGGAGGTCATTGGTCACAGTGAAGGTAGCAGTGTATGGGGGAGCAGCAGGAGGTTGGGGGCAGTGGGGGTACAGAGGACTACCACGCTAGCACGACGCTAGCTGGCAGAGGAGGAGGCGTCAAGTGAAGGTGTAAGAGGAGAGCTACATCCGCGTGTTTCTGTGCTGATGGGAGTGTCCCGTGCAAGGTGGGGAGAAGATGCTGGAGCAGTGTCCTTTTGCTCAGTGCTTCTCGCCTTCCCTGTCAACTTGAGATCCTGTTAGTTTTGCTTACTTTTTGGGAAACCATGAGCTCAGTTTTGGCAGGACGGCTGTGAGTGACTCATCTTCAGTCCCCTTGTGTTCACTGGTAGAGCAGGAGCAGCACCAAGTTGTAATCAGGTTGCAGAACTCAGGGGAGGAGAGGGTTTGGTAGCCATAATCTTGAAAAGGCATAAGATCTGCAAGATTCCATTATGTCTGAATACAGCCCGATTCTCAGTTTCCACTTCCAGTTTCCCCTCAGCTTTATTGAGAGATGATTGACAGAATTGTCCACTTCCAAATTTGATAGAACAGGCATGCCTTTACCCTTTTTATTCAATATAAGATCAAAGTTTGGACTATCTTTTGCTCTTCTCGTTAAGGTTTTTTTTTTAATCCTCTTTATCATCTAATAATCATTATTTAGTAAGACACCACTTATAATGGGCATTAACTGTTTGTTCTCAATGAGAGCCTACTGCTTAGTGTAGTAATACAACCAGTGTGTTGAAAAAATGGAATTAGTTTGCATATGGATAATAGAATCTTTATGTATCTTTCAGAATATTTGCTTTGTATGTTGAGCTGTATGAAGTTATTTGTAAGACCCTTGACTCTAACCAGGTAGCCTTCTTTAAACCTCTGTGCCCTTCTCGTAATACGTTCCCACCCTCTTCCTCAACTTTGTCAGCTGGACCGCACATTTCCTGCAGCCTCTGCTTACAGCTTCTTCAAATTTAATCTGTGGTCCCAAAGAGTATGTTTTCATGCTGATTCTATTCGTGTGTGTGAGGATAGGTGGAGAGAGAGTGGTTGACATGTCCAGCTTTTAAGATTCCCAGTAGAACAGACTCTTGACATCTTCTTGACCAAAACACTCAGTTAACCAGCATGAATGAATGTTTAGCACAGATGGCTGGAAAGTAATGCCCCTGGAGCATAGCAAATGTGTATTTTGCAATAGTTTTAGTCTTAGATGCCAATTTTTAGAGCATTAACAACCAGAGATCTTTTTCTTCAGTTGTATTTGATAAGAATTTACTGTAATTATGACCTTAACCTGAATTTCCCACCCCTAAATCCTAAGGATATCCTGTCCTTTATTCTTTGCTTATCCTTTACTGTAACTTTCTAATCCTTGAAACCAGAGCTGTGCTTTCTACGATCAACTCGCTACTTGGTCACTTTACTAATAAGCCTTGAGGTTTTCTTTTGACCAAAGTGCATGAGCAGTAGCAGCCCCTTCTGCACTCATACCTGAACATTTAACAAGCCGATACAAATAACAATTTTCTTCTCTTCCTAATTATTTAGCTCTGTAAGAAGCACCATTTTGGAATTAACAAACCAGAGAAGATTGTACCATCTCCCGATGACTCAAAGTTTCTACTGAAGACCTTTACACATATTAAAACCAATGTGTCTGCTCCTAATAAAAAGAAAGTAAGAGTTTAATTGATATGGGCTTGGAATTCATCTTTGATTAGTTTTAAATCGAAGGGTAATTTTCTCCCCTGTAAATTTGTTTTCAAACTGCTTATCCTATGAAAGCACTGTCTGTGCGTGGTCCTTGGGATCATTTTCCCTTGTCTCCTAGGAAGTTGGATATTATCCACATGCTGCTGCACATTTGAATTCCTGTGGTAATTAGTAGCTGAATTTCTTACAGGTTAAGGAAAGTAAAGAAAAGGAGAAGTTGGAGAGGAGATTACTTGAGGAGTTGCTAAAGATGTTCATGGACTCAGAGTCCTTTTACTATAGCTTGACCTATGACCTGACCAATTCGGTGCAGAGGCAAAGCACCGGGGAGAAGGATCCCCGTCCCCTCTGGCAAAAGGTACTTCTCTCATAGCTCAGAGTGGAACAATTTATGGACCTGTTTGGCTTCTGTAGGAAAACTCAGACTACATGTTTCTGAACTATTCTCTGCCTTTTCCAGGTTGATGACCGATTTTTTTGGAATAAATATATGATACAAGATCTTACTGAGATTGGTGTGAGTAATGGTTTCAAAAATATCCTATAGTTATAGTTATGAAGCAAATATTTTTCAATTGTATTAAGATGAATTAACAATCTCACTAAAATGGACATTGAGGGATGTGTGTGCTGTTGTGAGTGCTGTGAAGTGTGTAAACCTGGCGATTCACAACCTGTACCCCTGGGGCTAAAAATACATTATATGTTTATTAAAATTTTTTAAAAAACTAAACAAACAAACAAACAAACCAAAAACAACTCACTAAAATAGGGTGCCCTGGTGGCTCAACTCCACCAGGCTCACAAGGCCATGTGCTCTTGATCTCAGGGTTGGGAGTTTGAGTGGGTGTGCAGCCTACTTTTAAAAGCTTTGTTTTGTTTTAACTAAAAAATCTCACAAAATGTTTTCCCCTCTAGAATGGGAATCATTTAGCTAGGAAAGCCCAGGCATCATTTAAGGCAATTCACAACTCCACTGCCTAGCCAAAGGCCTAGCTTTTTAACAGGTTCCTGTAGGATAGTAGTAATTTAAGGCTGTGGGACTAATGTCCATAGGGTTCCTATGAAAGACAGGTTTTTTTTGTACTCATTGGAAATGTTGAAGCCCAAATTTCCTTTAATGATAGCAGCCATTTAACTTTTCTGTGTCATCGGGGAATTGGAGGAGACCAATCTCAAAGGACGTTCCAGTCCTGCCAGTATATGAATCTGGGAAGATAGGGAATATGTGAGATTATTGCTTGAGGTTCCTTCCAGGTCAGTGATTACTTTGTTCCTTTACTTTGTCCCGTATTTCAGAGTTAAGACCGTCCAAGGACAATTCATTCACTCAGTCCACAAATATGTATGGAAGGCTTGCTGGGTGCTAGTTACTGTTCTGGACACAAAGTAGGCAAATAGGTGAATGGGTAACATATTGTCTTTTCATTAACTTTTCGAAAATTTCAACCCCTTTTTCTCCTTTCTTCCTCTCCCCCTTGGCAGTGGTTAGTATAAATGATTTTGAACTTGAGCAGTGTCTACCACTAGATATCTACCATGCCTCTCTTCAGAATGAGGCTTGAAAATGTTCTCAGCTCTTTTTATGAGGCTGACCAAACTATGACCACAGAAATTCAGTGATGGGGAGAAAAAGAAAGGTGACTATAATGCGAATTTTTGCCGTTTGCTGACATACTGAGTTCTAATATGTTTGGCAGAGTTTTTGTCAGACACTTGGAATTACCATTAAAACCGATGACTTGTAGTCGAGGTGCATTTGGCAGTGTACATTTCTCTTTTCCTGTCAAGAGTTTTGCATGATTGCTGGAACAAAAACACAAACAATGAGGATGGTGGTAAGAATAATGAATGCAAATAGGCACTTCACTATTTTCAATTCTAACCACCTTCCTAAGACCCTATCTGCGTGCTCCGTAAAACAAAACATAACCGTGGGACAGGTCCTGGCTTATGTGGCTGTGAACAATGAGGTAGGTTTGAAGGTCATGCCAAGGCTAAGGCTGGATACGGTTGTGGAGATGTGAGAGAAAGAGCAAGAGCAGCTGCCTAGAGCAATTTTTACCTTTACTGTCCCTGCACACAGTCAGCTGGGAAATTCAAGTATTCTTAGCCTGAAAAGCACAGAAGCAGATGTGTCTAAGTGTAATTAATATACTCCTAATTATGTTGGGTGACTTGGTAAAATAAGATACTCGTGGAAGGATTTTTTGTTTTGTTTTGATTCATTTGCTATGTGGATTTTAGCTTGGCAAGGCAAGTTTTTTTTCTAAACTAGAAAACAGAGTCAGTCTTTGCTTATAACAAGGTGATCAGAGTTGGTTGTATTTTATTAAAGCCTTGATGCAATGGGGAGTTAAGAATCAACCTCTATGTTGGTTTTTGTTTGTTCGTCTGTTTCTGTGCCAAGGGGAATAATCACAATCCCTACATTTGTTAAATACTTAATGATAAGGCAGGAGCTAAGCCAAACCCTTTTTACATTTATTCTTCTACACAGTCTAATGAGGTAATGGTCTCTCCTCTTTCTCAAAGCAGGACATTGAGGCACGGTGAGGTTAAGTGATTTACCTGAGTGAGTGAGTAAGTGGTAGAGCTTGAGTTTGGTACCCAGGCAGTGTGGTGTCTATGTTGGGGGCCCTCTCAGGCAGCTTTTTTTTTTTTTTTTTTTTTAAAGAAATCTCTATACCCAACAGTGGGCTCGAACTCACGACCCTGCAATCAAGAGTCATGTGCTCTATCAACCAAGTCAGCCAGGCCCCCGTCAGGCAGCTCTTTTTGAACTGGTCACCACAGAGACAAGGAAAGGCTCTCCCCTTTGTCCTCCTCCCTCCTTCCTTCCTGCCATCCTCCAATATGCAGGAGACATGGTTAAAAAATAGAAGGTTTCTCCTTCTGGTAAACTCACAAATACGTGCTAGCTTCTGTATGGGTTTAAGGGAGCAGCTGTGCTGTACAGAGGGAAGCAATATGATGCTCATATTGTTTTCAGACACCAGAGGTGGACTTCTGGATTATCCCCATTATCCAAGGTTTCGTGCAGATTGAAGAACTGGTGGTTAATTATAATGAATCATCTGATGATGAGAAAAGCAGCCCAGAGACCCCCCCTCAGGAGTCCACCTGTGTAGATGACATTCACCCACGATTTCTAGTGGCTCTCATTTCACGCCGAAGTAGGCACAGAGCAGGTGAGTAGAGGGCAGAAATCGTGTGCAAGTGAAATTTAGATGAGAATGGTAAAGCTGCAGATGTGTTGAAATGCTAATGACAATAATGGATTTGGAAACATAATTGGCTTCAAAGTGCTCAGTGACTCTAAATAGTGTGATGTAATTGGGGACCAATTTCTGGAGGGAGGTGCATGGGGGAGAGTTAACAAAAGCAGAAAGAAAAGGAGGTATATATATGGAGAAGAGAAGAGAGTCACTTGGGATGTGCTTCTAAATACCATTGTTCCCACTGACAGCCTGGATCATGGTAATAAATCCTTCCTGAGTGCTAGCACCCTTGGGAAAACCCTTCCCTTTCAGTTCACAGAAAGTATCTTCGCTTCAACTTTTAAAAAACAATGATGCATATCGTTATGAGTTTGGGGGAAGTTGTTACTGTTCTGCCTGCTGGTTGCACATGAGATCCTTTAAGCTATCCTAAAAGACGTCCTTGGTTAAGGAGCATATCTGATCAGACTAAATCATTTCTTTACGTTGCTGTTTTCTGTTTTAATTGTCTTTTAGGAATGCGTTACAAACGGAGAGGAGTGGATAAAAATGGGAATGTGGCGAATTATGTGGAAACTGAGCAGTTAATTCATGTTCATAATCATACTTTGTCCTTTATTCAAACACGAGGCTCCGTGCCTGTCTTTTGGAGCCAGGTTGGGTATCGATATAATCCACGACCCCGGCTGGACAAAAGTAAGCTTGTCAGTTACTCGGTTTGCAAGTGATGATTTCAGAGAGAATATTTTTTAAAATATTAGTTATTTTATGGGTTTTGATTTGCTGGGCTTGGTACTTCAGTTAAAATAATAAAACTGTGTGAAATTTAGTAGTGATATAGTATTTGCAGGAATAATAGTGATTGTTGATAATCTAAGTAAGTTATTTAACAATGAAAAAATTCCCTAGCAATAGAGTAAAATTAGCTTGTTTCACAGATTTTAAACCATTGTTTCCTTGGAGAATACTTTCTTAAATGCTTACTTTTGGTAAAGGGTAAACATAGCCAGTATTATAAAAGTAGGAAATATCTGAAGATGGCATCTACAAAAAATAGATAAGATGCCTTTACTCAGATGTCTCACTGTGAAAGGTTTGTTTTTGTTTTAAATACTGAGGATTTAACTTCTTCCAGTATTTTAACTGTAGCACAGAAATAGCTAAGTCATGTTGTCAGTCTAATCAGATTACTCAATGAGGTTGATTTTGAAAATTGTTCACAGAATATTTTCTCTCAAAACTTAGTATATTTTTGTGAGAATCCAGTAGACCTTCAGTTTTTAGTCTCTTACTATAAATTACATGGAGCTCTTTCTAACAATAGGCCGGATGCATGAACAATAAAGGTCCTAGTTTCACAGTGTGTACTTCCAGCGTAGTTCAGTTCAGTCTGATTGGGAAAAAAGGAATCTAGGATCTTTGGCTTTGCATTTTATTTTAAAATAGTGGTTTTGGACCATCTTAGTTATATTTGGTTGTCAATAAATTATTGAAACGTAAAATTAAAGATGGAATAGACACTAATTTCTGTCTCAAACATTAGAAGGAAAAATAGATTTTGTATCACTTCTTTGTAGGTGAAAAGGACACTGTTGCCTATTTCTGTGCCCATTTCGAAGAACAACTGAAAATTTACAAAAAACAGGTGGGCTTTGATCTGTAGTAATAAAATGTTCCTTCATATTCAGCCATGATTATATATCTGTTTCTTTAAATTTCATGAAAATAACAATGTACTATTCCTAATTAAGCAAAATGGCATCTTGTCATGAAGTTGAAGAACACATAAACTAAGAGTATTTTCAATATTCCTTAAGAAGAATTATCACTGAATCAGCTACTTTAGACTGTTTTTAGCTAAGAGATCAGTCTGTCAGTTAGTTACCACAGGCCAGAAATTATCTAGAGTAAGAAATGAAAGGCATCTCTCAGTACAACTATAGTCCCACCTCCAGAAGATAACTTGATATGTATCTCTCAATGTCTTTTTTCTCTGCCCATCTTTCTTACATATTCATATGTAGGAATGTGATCATATAGACTAAAATCAAGTGAAAACTGTTGAGTAAAATTCCAAGTTCAATAAGATGACTAGATTTCAGATGAGATTCCTATAGAATAATCAGTAAGTCTTACCCATCAGCAATGACCAGTCTGAATGTGTAATGCTATAGGATGCATTTTTCTAACAGTAACAACAACAACAAAAAAAAATAGGAAGAAATAACCTAAAACCTAATAAACAGACAAAAAAGGTAGCATGTATATGGAGGCGGGAAGTGGGAGAAAGAATGACTAGAACACAAAAGAAAACCTGAATAAACAGAGAGAAAATACCATGTTTCTGGCAGGAAGGACTAGTACTGAAGAGATGTCAGTTCTTCCAAAATTAATATATGCACTTTGTGCAATCCTTGCAAAGACAGCCTGAGCAGGAAAATAAAAAAGCAAGCCCTCAGACTGAAAAAAAGTATGAAGTTGATAATAAGAGATAAAGACAAGTAATTGGGGAAATGAGAACTCTGACACATTGCTGGTGGAAACAAGTCGGTACAGCTGTTACAAATGGCATTATCAATCAAAATCTGCTTAGATCGCTAGTCCAGTAGTTTTGCTTTTTGATATCTATACTAAATATTATATATAGAAATCATTTCCAGGTGGATATGGATCTGACTTTGAAAAGTTAAACCATGAACCTTTTAAAGGAAAATAGAGAAGTTCTTTTTTTTTTCCCTTTTAAAGTCCCACGGCCTTCCCCCAGCCTCTCTTTGGTGCCCCAAGAACACCTTTTTGACCTAATTAAGCCTTAATTAGGGCTTAAAAAGTGCTAACCAAGGGGCACCTGGGTGGCTCAGTGGGTTAAAGCCTCTGCCTTCGGCTCAGGTCATGATCCCAGGGTCCTGGGATCGAGCCCCACATCAAGCCCCGCATTGGGCTCTCTGCCCGGTGGGGAACCTGCTTCCTCCTCTCTCTCTGCCTGCCTCTCTGCCTACTTGTGAACTCTCTCTCTCTCTCTCTCTCTCTCTCTCTGTGTCAAATAAATTTTAAAAAATCTTTAAAAAAAAAGTGCTAACCAATACCTCAGTCTCTTTTTGAGTTAGCTAACACAATCATCTATGACTTCTCAATTTCAAATTCACCTATGATTTCTAGGGTCAGGCTTTAGAAAATGAAGGCCTAATTAAAATAATTCCTGCCCCCTTGCTTTCAGGGAGACCACTTTTCCTTGAGAAATCCTTATATGTTTGTATAATTGATCAAACTTGACTAAGTTTGATCAGCTTTGCTGCTGACACCATAGAAACTAATATATGCAATTAGATGTTAAAAATAAATAAAAATTTTTAAAAAGCACTAAGCATAGTGAAAAATAATAATACATTTGACTTTACTAAATTTTTAACTCTATTGAAGTTTTATCATGTATTTATTGAAACTGCATTAAAATTAGATAGGACTTAAATCACCAACCATAATGAAAATATTAATAAATTAGAGTGAGTTCAAGCTCCATGTTGGGTATAGAGATTACTTAAATAAATAACTTAAAAAATAAATAATGGGGGCACCTAAGTGGCTCAGTCGTTTGAGCCTCCAGCTCTTGATTTTGGCTCATGTAGGGATCTCAGGGTGGTCCCGCCCCGCGTCGAGCCCCATGTTGGGTCCCCCCTCAGTGGGGAGTCCGCTCTCCTCCCTCTCCCTGCTCACTCTGCTCACACTGTTCAAGCACACACACTCTCTCTCGCTCTCAAATAAATAAATCTCTTTAAAAATAGTAAAATAAAGAACTTCTATTTATTAAGCAGCACCATTGAGAGAATGGAAAAGCAATTCACAGAGTAGGAGAAGATATTTCAGATTTTTAAAAATATACATCTAAGACAAAAGACTCATATCTAGAACTCTTATTTAAAACTTATTTTTTAAATAAGTCTTATAAACCCCCCTCCCCAAAAAGATGTCTGGCCTGAAAGAAAACTGGACAAAACACTTGAGCAGAGTTCACAGAAAGGTATATTTAACAGGCCAGTAAACATATGACAGGTGTTCCATTTCATCAGCCATTCGGGAAATGCAAAGTAAAACCACTGACACACCAGAATGACTAAAATAAAAAGATAGTATAAGCCAAGTTTTGTTAAGGACGTGGAAAAACTGGAACTCCAAGACAAAAAAATCTTAAGTCTACCTGAGAGAAACCGGCGTTCAATCCACGAGGTCTCTCCAAGAACGTTGATTGCAGTGTCACAGAACCCCGACTGTTGATCAGGAGGTCAGAGGATGAAGTGTGGCACATGTAAAGCATTGGATACAATGGCTTAGAAACGAGGCAGAGATGTAGATCTGTGTGTACTAGCGTGGAAAGATGTTGAAATCACACAGTAGAGTGAGTAAAGACTGTAACAGCATATGGTGTGTTGCCATTTAAAACCCACAAAACAATACCATGTAATTCTTTTCCATATCTGTGTTCTAACACATATGTGGATGCGCATGTGTATCAGCACACCTTTATATGGGCTCAAAGGGCACACAGCACGCTGCGAACCCTCATCACTTCCGGGGAAGGCTGTGGGTCTGTGTTGAAGTGAAGAAGGATTTGACCTTTATCTACATTTGAACTTTTTACAGTGTGAATAAGTTCATGTATCAGCAGTATGTGGAGTTATCGCTAGCATTACAGAAAGTAAGCCACGATTCCGATATAACACATAGGGGCACCTGGCGGCTCAGTTGGAGGAGCCCTGTGACTCTTGATCTCAGGGTTGTGGGTTCGAGCCCCATGCTGGGTATGGAGATTACTAAAAAATAAATAAAAACTTTAAAAAAATGTAACCCATAATCATTGTGCGAACTGTAACAGTACTGAGATGTGTAAAGGAAGCAGAAGGAGTAACCTCCTCAGCACCTTCATCCCTGCTCTGTGTTGACTTTCAAAAACTGTTTGGACACATCAGTTTTATCTGTGTATGTTCTGAGCAGACACCTCCTCCTTTCTAACAGTACCCCAGTAATGTTCCCTTACCCACCTGCTCCGCGCAACCCCCCCTCCCCCAGTCACTCTCTGAGAGGCGGACCCGCAGGTCGGTCTGACTCAGGGTGGCTCCAC
This sequence comes from Mustela nivalis, assembly GCF_964662115.1. NCBI lineage: Eukaryota > Metazoa > Chordata > Mammalia > Carnivora > Mustelidae > Mustela > Mustela nivalis. Next base: position 176,007,942 of record NC_139021.1, read on the forward strand.
TGTTCCTGTTGCCCGTGACCGGTTTGGGCACTGACCTGTGTGTGTTCATCGGCAGCTGGGCCAGTGAAGTATGATGTGAGGGAAGTCTCCTGGACGCTTCTGGGAACGATTTCCTGCTGTGCTAAAAAGAGATACAGGAATCAACAGTCCCTCCGTGGTGGTTGTGTTTGGACTTGATATGCTGCTTCAGTGTCAAAATTGTGAACGAACTAACCTGAGCCCTGACCAATATGCCAAAGATGGCAGGAAAGATGGAAAGACTTGGTATTGGTGCCACTGAATTAAGCAATTCTAGAACCATGCAACCTCCTGACTTCTTTTTCTAAGATCTGAGTCAGTGATTTGTCATTTGCAGCAAAAACCATCTTGCACCTGCATAAATACACATTTATAAAATTAAGTCAGTGGAGGGCTGTACGATATATACTATTCTGCAGCTGTTTTCACTTAATGTTTCATGGCTGTTTTTTCTCTATTTCTCCATTGATGCAGGCTTAGGATATAGTTTTTGCTAGTGTAAAAATTTTCCAGAAAGCAACGTTCATATATCTGGGGATTCTATGTGCTTCATAGAGTATGTTTCTAGAAGCAGAACAGCTAGGGCAAATAGTAGGTGGATAATATTGACACCTGCCCCTCGGTTGATCCCCAGAAGATCACAACAGTTTATACTCTCAGCAAGAATGGGAGCCAGTGCTCACTTTCTCATATACTCACCAATGCTGACTCTGTTTAGGATTCAATGTTTGCCTCTGGATAGGTGAAAACTAGTTTTCTGTTATAAATTTGTATTTCTTTGGGCTTTTTAAAAAGTTTTTATTTAGGGGATGCCTGGGTGGCTCAGAGGGTTAGGCCTCTGCCTTCAGCGCAGGTCATGATCTCAGGGTCCTGGGATGGAGCCCCGCATCAGGCTCTCTGCTCGGTGAGAGCCTGCTTCCTCCTCTCTCTCTCTGCCTGCCTCTCTGCCTACTTGTGATCTCTATCAAACAAATAAGTAAAATCTTTAAAAAAAAAGTTTTTATTTAAATTTCAGTGAGTTAACCTACGGCATAATGTTTCAGGTGTACACGATAGTGATTCAGTACTTCCACACAACACTTCATGCTCATCCCAACAAGTGTCCTCCTTAACCCCGGTCACCTGTTTCTCCCGTCCCCCCCCCCCTTCCAATAACCATCAGTTTGTTCTCCATAGTTAAGAAGAGTCCGTTTCTTGGTTTGTCTCCCTTTCTGATTATTAACAGTTGTAGCCTCATGTCTGTTGGTTCTGTGTATTTTCTCTTGTGAATTTCCTCTGTATCCTTTATTCATATTTTCTAACTAAATTTATAGCACTCTTATATCTTATTGGTTTTGTGTTACAGATATATTACCCCAGGTAGTTTTTTGTTTCTTTTTGTTTTGTTGTTTTACCTTTGCTTACTTGTATTGTCATTAGTTACAGAGGTTTTAAATTTTCATGTTGTCACATTTGTCCATCTTTTTGTTTATGCCTCTGGTTTTTAATCTTATGCTTAGAAAGTCATGTCCCATTCTAGAGTTATGGAAACATCACCCCAAATATTCTTTTTTTATAACTTAAAAAAATATTTAGGTCCTTAATGCAGCTATAATTTATGCATAATGAGATGTAGGGGCTAAAGTAAGTTTCTCCCCTCTATTCTAGAATATTCTGGACTTCCCCCAGAATTATACTGTTACCATAGTTTAGATTCCTCAATGTACGTGGTCTGTATCTTGGCTATTTGTCCTGTTCTATGGGTCATTCCTCTGTTTCTACACAAGTACTACCATCTTAACTGCTGTAGACTTAAGAGTATGTTTTGCTCTTCAGTGGGTCTAGTCCTCTTTTATTAATAGTTTTCAGAGCTTATTCTGCATATTTATCCTTCCGGATGAACTTTAGAATTAACTTGTCAAGTCCATAGGAAGAGCTGATCAAATTTTTTTTTTTTAAGATTTTATTTATTTGTCAGAGAGAGAGCGCGAGCGAAAGCGAGCACAGGCAGACAGAGTGGAAGGCAGAGTCAGAGGGAGAAGCAGGCTCCCTGCGGAGCAAGGAGCCCGATGTGGGACTCGATCCCAGGACGCTGGGATCATGACCTGAGCCGAAGGCAGCTGCTCAACCAACTGAGCCACCCAGGCGTCCCCAGAGCTGATCAAATTTTGATTGGGATTGTTAAATGTTCAAATTAATCTGGAGAAACTTGACATCCTTACAGCACTGAACCTTGCTATCTGGCATCATAGTGTCTTCCCATTTACTCAGATTTTCTTTTTGGTATTTCAGCAGTTTTATAGTGTCCATATGTAGGTCTCATATATTTCTTTTAAAAATTATTATAAATAACTTAAATATTTGCTATGATAAAGGACCTGGTTTTTATTATGTATCCCAATTGGTTATTGCAAATACGTAATGCATAAGATAGCTATTAATGCTATTTACATAAATGATTCTCATAAACTGAAATATAACAAGTGAAAGCCTAATTTTATGGAAAAAATGGATGCTTGAAGGAATAAATTTCTAATTGTGGCTATAAAATATTTCTAAAACATAATTCCAAATAAAGTGATTAAAAACCACATTGAGTTTTTAACGTCTGACTAAACTGAATTCGTTTTTCCTTACTCTCACAGGTTATTATTAACTTGGTAGACCAGGCAGGCAGGGAGAAAATTATTGGTGATGCGTACCTGAAGCAAGTGTTACTCTACAACAGCTCACAGCTCACTTACGTCTCATTTGACTTCCACGAGCACTGGTAAGAAGGCTTCCTGACGGGAGTTCTGACCCGGTCCGGTGTTTGCGGCACGTGCTGCCATGGCAACCCGTCGCTTCCTGTCTTCCTATCGGAAAGAAACATCTCTTCTTGTCATTGTTATTTAGTTTTGATTTTCACATGAGCTTTATTTTGGCTGAAAATTTAATTGTTCCTGCATTATTTAGTCCTTCTTTTCCAAAACAACATGAGAGTTCCATTTTTCCTTTTGTCACCTGAAGAACTTCTGGAGCTTTTCCTTTCTGCTTCGGTCCAAGCCTGGCAAAAGTAATGGAGTCCCCTTACTTAAAAGTCATTCTCTTGTCTCGCCTTTATTGCGTATTAGTAATACTCCTTTCCCTATGGATCAACCTCACCAGCATTTGCTCCGGAAAAAAAATAATCGGTGAATCATTTTGATGGTAACTTTAACCTGTGTGTACTCTGAAAGCCGGTTCTTTTGTCATAATCCTGGCTCTAATGTGGGTTCATCTACCCAGGTATTGAAAATTTGGTGGGGGAAAGAAGCTTCTGATACCTGTGATATGTTTCAGTGTATTCTTAAATATATTTTCTTTCACAATGCAGATTAATTATAAGCATTTATATAGTTGCCCATATAATTTATAGTGATGTTAACCACCTGTACTTAAAGCAATAATTTTAATTTTTCCAAGCTACTTTAAATATTGTATCTTAAGCTGAAAAAAAAAAACCGTTACTAAAGTTGTTTTTTTTTTCCCCTTTGGCATGAATTTTAGCCGAGGAATGAAGTTTGAGAATGTTCAAACACTAACAGATGCCATTTGTGACATTATCCTTGACATGAAGTGGTGTTGGTAGGTGTTCCATAAGTCAATTTGATATAAACTCTTAGTCTGTGAAATCGCATGTATTTGGTACTACTTAATAGCAGCAAGCTGAAAAAGCATTTTTCTTTCATTTTGCTTCCCAATTCCCATTTTCCTTTTCAAGAGTGGCCGTCATTGGGCAGTGATAGCTTAGAACAGGGCAGAGGTGTCAGGTGGTCAGGCAAAATGGAGTGACGCGCTCTCTGGCTGTTCTTTAACTCCAGTAGATGTTCCGTGGTCGACATTTCCTCTTTCTCTTCTCTCTCAACATCCCTAACATGGCTTCGAGGTACTTGGTCTCAATGTGCAGGCATTTCAGAATTACCAGAGAGGGGAAAATGAAAATTTGCAGCAGGAGGGAGTTGTAGGAAGAAGAAACTGGATTAAAGGATTGGAGAGAACATTTGATTAGACAGAGAAATTAGACACACAAGGCGTCTGCAGGACTCCTCACTGAGTGGTAAAGTGACTTTGTCTGCTCGAGCTAGATGCACTGAGATGCATTTCTCCTTGCAGTCAAAAGGAACAGGCAAGATGGTGTTTTAAGTGCCTTCTGGGGGCGCCTGGGTGGTTCAGTGGATTAAAGCTTCTGCCTTCGGTTCAGGTCATGATCCCAGGGCCCTGGGATCAAGCCCCGAGTTGGGCTCTCTGCTCAGCAGGGAGCCTGCTTCCCTTTCTCTCTCTGCCTGCCTCTCTGCCTACTTATGATCTCTGTCTGTCAAATGAATAAATAAAATCTTTAAAAAAAAATTAAAATGCCTTCTGGCTTTAATGTATAGAAGAGCATAATCCAGGATTGTGTCAGGTCTGCTTAGTAGTCAGTGAGACTGAAGACAAGTCATTCTGCCCTTCCGTTTTATTTTCTTTTGTTTGTCTTTAAAATGGGGATAATAATGTTTTATCAACTTATTGTGTGAGTTAACAACAGTGTCCACGAAGTGCTCAGTAATGCCTGTCACATAGTATTCCATCAAGTGGATAACCAGTGCTCCTGGTTAGTTACTGCTATATTCTAAGGAACTGTGGTTTTTGAAAATCTCATTAAGGTATTTCATATTGTAAAATAATCCCAATCTATTTTTGAAAAAGGGTCGATCAAGCCGGGGTGATATGTAAACAAGAAGGGATTTTTCGTGTCAATTGCATGGACTGCCTGGATCGCACCAACGTGGTCCAAGCCGCCATCGCCCGCGTGGTCATGGAACAGCAGGTAATTGGGGGGTGGGGAGGGTGCTGCATTGTAAGTATTCATTTCTGCTTCTTTCCCACATGTAAACAAGTACATAAAATCGTTCTGTAGAACATTTACAGCATACAGACAGTTGCATTAAAACCTGGAAAGTACAACCTTCAGTGGAAATAAGTTGATTTAAGTGGCATTTTCTTAAGTACTCATTTCAAAAATGTGAGGCCCAGCATTTCAACGTCGTCGATCGGGTGGGCCTGTGTGGCCATACACCTTTTTCCTCTTAGCTCCACATGGGGTCTTGTACCTTTGGGGCTTGGAGTCTGCGGCGCCTTCTGCTCAGCCAGCTGGCGCTGTGTGAGACTCTGCCAGTAGGAGGCGCCAGAGGAAGACCGTGAGGCTGGAGGAGGAGGAAGGGACAAGCTGCTTTGCCTGTCTTGTGGCGCCTTCTCTGCAGCTGTTGGCTCCTTTGGTGCCACAGAACTAGCTTTTATCCTCCACTCCTGTTGGTGGCGGATGCTTCCTGCAGTTCTAGCATCTGTTACTCAGTGTCCCCCTTTAGATCTCCAGCCCCACAACACCTGAGTGTTGCTTTCTCAAGGTAGACATTCTTAGCATGGGGTCTGGGCGTTTTTGATGGAACCTCGGTACTGTGTTTTGAGATGGTGAGTGTCTTCCTTCTCACTGTGCACAAAGCAGCCAGGTTTTGAGTCTAAGCCCTGGGTCTACCACGTATTTGGTGTTGACCCCATGGAAAAGCTCGGCCTCTCTCAGCTTCTATCTCTTCATCCTTAAAAGGGACTTAATAAGAGTATGGATTGCAGGTTGTTACCAGGAGCCAATGAGATAAGTCGTATAAAAACAGCTCTCAGAACCCCATTCTCCACCCAGGGCTCGCACCTTCTGGGCACTCATGGCTCTGCTACTGCTAATGTTGTTGTTTCAAGAGGCTTTTTTGATAGTCTCACTGCATCGGCAAATTTAAAACAAAGGCAGAATAGAATATAAGCCTACACGTTAAAAATGACACCAAGATAGTGAAATATTTCATTCTGTTTAATCACGTGTAGCAATTGATAAAACTCTCTCTCAGTTGTGCTCTATTTTGGAAACGTCCGGAAACACCATTTCTTTTATTTGAGGGTCCAAAATTGTACATGAACATGCTTCCTTTTGCTGCAATGTATATTTTATGCTATGGTTTCCTGCCTAATATGCAGCTAATCCACCAATGTGTTAATTTTAGCTGAAAAAATTAGGTGTGATGCCCCCAGAACAGCCACTGCCAGTGAAATGTAATCGGATCTATCAGATAATGTGGGCCAACAACGGGGACTCCATTAGCAGGCAGTATGCTGGCACCGCCGCTCTGAAGGTAAACACCGACGGCCAGCTTTTGTGGGTCATTCTGTGGGACACAGGAGGGGGTTTTAAAACAACCTTCTTTTTGAGAGAAAGCTACTTGGGCTACAGATGGTAGGCTATGTACTTGACTCCTTTCTGGAAAGTTTGGTTCATGCAGGGGTCACGTATTCCAGCTCTCCTAGGGCCAGGAAAAGGGAGCACCCATTAGCTTAAAGGAGGAAATGGGACAGACCTAAGGAAGAGCGCCTGTTGTCTCGGGAGGGGGCTGTTCTGCTTCCTTCTGCGGACAGAGGCCCAGGGTGGCTAGATCTTCCAGTTTCCCAAGGGAGTTTGGAAATCGGGAATTCTGTGTGAAATAATTGGTTTTTGAAATGTTACACGGATAGAACATGTCTGTTGTTAGAATACGGTCCTGAGTATATTTGCCTCTGCTGAAGTTGAATCCCAGTCCTGCCCCTTACTAGCTTCGCAATCTTGAGCAAGTCACTTAACCTCTCTGTGTCTCTTCATTTGTAAAACCGAATAATACTAGACACACTTCAAGACTGTCGTGGGATTATATGAGTTAATGCATGTGAGGGCTTAGACCATTTCCTGGCACTCAGTAAATGCTGACGAAATGTTTTATTATCTTTTTGTGGTTGTTATGAATAAGTCTTTTGAAGATCCTACAGAGCTAATCTTCACAGAATTCAATTTAAATATAAACCATATTTAGTAGGCACCAAATACTCCTTCTGTGGCCAGTAAGAAATGATGGAATTAGTTTACATTAGTTTTATGTTAATTTTCCTTCAAGGTAACAGTTTATCTCCGGATATTTCTTTTCTTTTTTTTAAAGATTATTTATTCATCTTTTTTTTTTTTTTTTGACAGGGAGAGAGAGAGATACAGCGAGAGAGGGAACACAAGGAGGGAAGTGGGAGAGGGAGAAGCAGGCTTCCTACTGAGTAGGGAGCCTGATGCCGGGCTGACCTGAGCCGAAGGCAGACACTTAACGACTGAGCCACTGAGGCACTCCTCAGGATATTCCTTACAAAAAATTGTATCAAGTCTCAACAGGCCATCAAATCCATCTTCCGGTTGAGTGATAAATATAAAAAAGCTTTTTATTAAGGAAATTGGACTTTCGAAGTCCTTGTACAAGTTACTGATTAAAGAGAAATACTTTTATGAACCCAATATCCGAACACCTAAATATATAAAGCAATTACTAACAAAATGAAAAGGAAGAATAAATAGCAGTACAATAATAGTAGGGGATTTTATTTTATTTTTTCAAGATTTCATTTATTTGAGAGAGACAGAGCACAATCAGAGAAGGGGAGAAGCAGACTCCCTGCTGAGCAGGGAGCCCAATGTGGGACTCAATCCCAGGACCCTGAGATCATGACCTGAGCCGAAGGCAGACGCTTAACTGACTGAGCCACCCAGGCACCCCAGTAGGGGATTTTAATACCCCATTCTCCACAGTGGATCATCCAGGGAGAAAATCAATAAGGAAACAGTAAATTTGAGCAGGACGGTAGACCAACTGGACCCAGCAGACGTATATAGAAAATTTCATCTAGGAACAGCAGAATACATATTCTTCAGAAGCACATGTGGAACATTTTCCAGGACAGATGATAGGTTAGGCCACAAAACAAGTTTTAACAAGGTTCAAAAAGATAGAAGGTATTTCGGGTATCTTTTCTGACCACAGTGGTGGTCAGAAATGAATGAAAATGAATGTGAAATGAAAATAGAAATCGGTAATAGAAAAATTAGAAAATTCATAAATATGTGGAAATTAATATACTCCTGAACAATCACTGGGTGAAAGAAGAAATCAAAAAGGGTTAAATTAAAAAAAAAAAAAAAACAACCCAACTTGAAACAAATGAAAATGGAAACACAACTTAGGGGATGTGGCAAAAGCAGTTCTAAAGGGAAAGTTTATAGCTATAAATGCCTACATTAAGAAAAAAGAAAGATCTCAAACAACCTAACTTTACTAGAACTAACTTTACAACAAACTAGAAAAAGAAGAAAGTAAGCCCAGAGTTATCAGAAAGAAGGAAATAATAAAGATTAGAACAGAAATATTTGAAAGGGAGACTAGGAAAAACAATAGAAAAGATCAACAAAACTAAGAGTTGGTTTTCTGGCACAACTTTTTTATTTTATTTTATTTTATTTTTTGTTTTGAAGAGTTGGTTTTCTGAAGAGATAAAATCAATAGACCTTTAGCTAGACTTATCAAGAGGAAAAAGGACTCAAAATTATAAATGAAAGTGACATTACAGCTGATATCACAGAAATACATAGAATCACAGGTGCCTGCTCTGAACAGTTATATGCCAACAAATTGGACAATTTAGAAGGAAGGGATACATTTCTAGAAACATACAACCTACCAAGACTGACTTTCGAAAAGATAGAAAATTGGAGCAGACCAATGAGTAAGGAGATTTGATGAATCAATAAGCAAAACCTCCCAAGAAAGAAAAGCCCAAGACCAAATGGTTTCACTGGGAAATTCTACCAAATATTTAAAGAAGAATTAATGCCATTCCTTCTCAAGTTCTTCCCAGAAATGCTGCAGGATCTCATTTATATGAAGGATCTAAAAAAACCAAACTCAAAAACAAGACTTGCTTGCCAGGGGTGGGGGGAGATGGAGAGATGATTAAGCGGCACAGACTTCCAGCTAAGTCACTGCCCTCTAGGGACTTGCTCCGACACTGCTGTTGTGAAAAGCAAGAGAAACAAAACAAAACCATTTAAATCTTCGTTGGCTCATTCTATAGCAATTGTAATGGGCAGCAAGGGACAGAACTCTCTGCTCTTGCTCCCCATATACACACGTCCACACACACTGGTTACATCCCATTGTAATAAACTCTAGGGCACTGTCCACATCAGTGTGCACTTTCCCACATCAGAAATTTGTGATTTTTGAGTATCATACCAGTTTGAGGCTTGAAAATCTTCTTTTTGTTATATAGGAAGTTTGACCTGTAAATTATAGAAATTCTACAGACTGCCAAGAGAGGATTTACTTTAAAGCACCATCCAACTGTGAAGACTTGATGCCACAAATAGCACTTTAATTATTTGATGTGCTTGGGTCACAGCCAAATACTAGTAGATATTTTAACTTAACTACATTATTTAGAAGTTATAATAAAAAGCCTACAGAATTTTGGCCTTGTATTAAAAGCCTACACTGACTCTGGGGACATTCTTGTGTTTTGAATCAATTGTCAAAATGACTTTTTCCTTGACAGGGTGACTTCACAAGGACAGGAGAAAGGAAGTTAGCAGGAGTTATGAAAGATGGTGTTAACTCAGCAAATAGGTATTACCTGAATCGGTTTAAGGATGCTTATAGGCAAGCTGTTATAGGTAAGAAACCTAAATGCTTTCCTTTCTTTAAAATTTGTTATTCCTCTGTGACTAGGGTTTCACAGAAACCAACTTCATTAATATAGTTCATGTTTTCTAATATACTTGTGTTTCTATATTCAGCATTTTACCCAAGAAATCAAGTTCAGATTTTTACATGACTAGAATTTGATGAATTTTTTAGGCTGAGGCAACAGAAGCAACCGCTCGTTTCCATACGTATTTGTTGGGTTGTTGTTCATGTCACAGAAAGCAGAGTTGAGGTCCTGGAGTATGGAACAAGGTAGCCTAGAGCCTCATCAACTGAACACTCCACATTCAATTTGTTTTTCCATTACTCAGGGCTGTGAGATGTAATGAGAGGTCTTGCTTTCCCCCATGTGACATTTATCATGTGTTCTTGCTGTGGACAGCACAGCATCCTTTCCTGTAAGAATGAATGAACATAGTATCAGGCTATCAGATTTAGGGATAATCCTAACCAATTCTTATCATTATTTGGAAGAGGAAATGGAGGGTAGCTTGCCCAGTGCAATATATACGTTGGCAAATTTTTTTAAATTTAATTTGCATGGAAGTATTACCTCATAGGATTAAAATAAATGCAGAGTTTTCTGGACTAAAACCAAAGTAACAGCTTGTCCTGTGGTCTCTGGGAATATTTTTTAAATCCTACTTTTTAATCTGATTTTTTGTCAGATATGACATAGTAGGGCCTTGGCACAGGCCAGTTAGGAATTTGAGATGTCTAGTGTAAAGAAGTTTGGTTTTTGCCACAGGTAGGATTTGTATTGACTGGAAAACTGGATTTTAGCAGTTTAATCAGGGAAAAATAGGATACCTTTCCTCCGTCGATTGACCTAGCAACTGTTATGTCACTGCAGACCCAGGCTCTGTGTCTCTGTCTCTGTCCACAACATTAGCTTCACCTGAATCCTGAAGCTGGATTTCTTCAGAGGTGAGAGAGAGAGAGGCCAGTAGCAGTCTGGGCCTACTGTTTCCCCTCGTAAGGCCAGTGGTCGGCATCTCTGTCCCAGAAGCTGCCAGTTTCTGTCCCGCCCGTCTGTGGGGAATGGATTACAGTGCTTCCTAAAGCTAGAGCTGCATGCCACACCATGACGAAGTTAGCTTGTCTGTTCAGATCCTATGCCCGTTTTATTTTTATTTTATTTTTCATTTTTTAAAGTTTTTAAAAATTTATTTGACAGAGAGAGAGTACAAGCAGGGGAACAGCAGGGAGAGGGAGAAGCAGGCTCCCACTGAGCAGAGAGCCCAACGTGGGGCTCGATCCCAGGATTCTGAGATCATGACCTGAGCCAAAGGCAGACACCCCACTGACTGAGCCACCCAGGCACCCCCCATGCCCATTTTAAAATCGGCTAGTCTTTGTTATTGAGTTGTAGGAATTCTTTATATATTCTGAATTCAGGTTCCTATCAGATGATTGTAAATACTCTCACCCATTGTGTGGGTTGTCTTTTCACATTCATGATCTTGCCCTTGAGACACAAAAGTTCTTGTGATGATATCCACTTTGTTGATTTTTCTTGTTTTTGTTGCTTGTGATTTTAGTGTCATATCTAAAACAAAAAAGCCATATCCAAGACCACCAACATTCATGCCTATGTTTTCTTATGAGTTCTGTTGTTTTAAATGTTATAGCCAAGTAAGATGATGATAGATATTAACACTTTCTACTCTAGATTTGATGCAAGGCATTCCAGTGACGGAAGATCTTTATTCCATATTTACCAAGGAGAAAGAACATGAAGCTTTGCACAAGGAGACTCAGAGAAGCCACCAGGAACTGATTAGCCAGCTGCTACAAAGTTATATGAAGTTACTGCTGCCTGATGATGAAAAGTTCCATGGGGGCTGGGCCCTCATTGACTGTGACCCTAGGTGAGTTGGACTGATGTTCTTGTAACTAAGGACACTAGTACTAGTGGTCATCCATAAAGCTAGGGACATGGATGTGTGATGCGTGGCAATTTTCAGATACAGGGCTGGTCACTAAGGCAAGCTGACTGAGGCACTCACCGTGGGTGCAAAATTAAGGGGGCATTACAACAACACAGTAATGAAAAAAAAATACTTTAAAGCAATATTTGATGTTTTAAAAAATCCAAATTGTAGAACTGCCATTCACAGCTGACTTGATTTCTAATCCTGTAATTCCCATGTAAAGTTGGTATCCTAGGTGAGGAGGTTAAAACTATGTGAAGTGTGTTTAGCTCTGCTATTTAAAGCAAGGTGTTAGCTGCTTGCTAGTTTTTGTCTTGCCTCCTGTGTTTCCCACCATTACTGTTTTACTAAAAACTGCTGCCTTTGAAGCTGTAAGACAAGGTGATGCGGACGGAGTAGATAATGAAGCTGGTGCTTTGGAATCAGTGACTTTGAAGGTCATGTTTTGGTTTGTTGTCTTCGAGAAAAGGCCGAGACCTGCCTATCAAGTGTCTTGGTATCTTTGTGGTAATGGTAGAACTTTGACACCCTGTGGCTGGTCCCGGTGTTGGCCCCTTTGGGAGGCACAGGCCATCTGGAGCCTTCCATTTGGGCCCTGGAGGAGCTGGAGCAGGAGCCAGCAGTGTTTCAGAACAGTCTTTTCTTCTGCCTTTCATTCCAGAGGAGATGCTTTTTCAGATAAAGAGTAATTACCGTCTTAAGATTCACTTCATTTTCATCTCAGGTGGATGACTCTCTGATGGGTATCACGCGTCCATTGGAATTTCCAAAATTAACTGTGTGTCTGCATCGTGATTACACAGTTCTTTAAGAACCTGCTTTGTTAGCTCTTTTCTACTTCATCTTGTGGTTGCCATGCTTTATAATACTGATAAAATTTCTTTAAAGTCGCCACTGGTATTTTTCTTCATTTGCAAAAGCTTGAATATTTTGTAGATGGTGGACAGTTTTCCCCTGAAGGTATATGTGGAAACTGGCTCTTTGGTTAGCTGAGTTGCTACAGAACGCTTGTACAGTCTATCAGCTGAGCCAGAGCCGTGGACCCAGAGCAAGACGACTCTGACGGAGCAGGGAGAAGCAGCTCTGGGAATGCCTGTGCCGGCTCACAGCCAGCCAGCCAGCCATCAGGCTTGGGGTCTTCAGTAGTTAGTACCTGTCTGCCTTACCCATTCACTCCTGGGTTCTGTGTATATGTTTTTAAAAACACCTTTAAGATATAATTCATTATCCATCCACTTAAAGCATACAATTTAATAGCTTTTAGTATAGTCACATTTTCACTACTCTCAGAGAAAGCCCTGTACTCGCTAGCGATCACTCCCTCCCTGTTCTCCTTTCCCTATGGCCAGACAACCACTAATCTACTTTTTGTCTCTATAGATGTCCCTGTTTTGGACATTTCATATAAATGGGATCACATAACATGTTCCCTTTTGTGACTGGCTTCATTCCTCCTTATAGCTGAATGGTATCCGTCCTGTGGTTAGAGCCCATTTTGTCTGTTTTCTTCCACGATGGGCATTTAGGTTGTTTCCACCTTCTGGCTTTAGTAAATAGTAATACTGTTTTGGTTTGAACACCAGTTTTTATCTGGGAGTACATACCTAGGAGTGGAAATTGGTGGGTCATGTGTAATTCTGTGCTTAACTTCTGGGAAACCACCAAGCTGTTCTCCACAGTGACTGCACCATTTGACATTCTCACCAGCAGTGTATGAGGGTTCCAATTTTTCCACCTCCTCGCTAATACTTTTTCCTTTTCCTCCCCTCCCCCCCCCTTTTTAAAAAAAATGTACTCCTTCTAAGGGGTGTGAAGTGGTATCTCACTGGTTTTGGTTTGCACTTCCCTACTAACAAAGGATGGGAAGGATTTTTTCTTGTGTTTCTTGGCTATTTGTACATTTTTCTTAGAAAACTTGAAATCCTTTGCCCATTTTAAAAACTGGTGTCTGTGGTTTTTTGTTGTAGAGTTGAGCTGCGTGTTTTGGTAAATAAACTTTTACAGGGGCTAGGGCTAGGGTTTGCGTGAGCGAAGTGAGCAAGCTTGTACAGCTACAGGGTCGGATCCTGTCTTTATCTAAAACGCTGGTGTTTTGTTCGTCGTATTTTGGAATCTTGATTTTTTTTTTTTTTTAAAGTATTGCACTAACAATTATCTTGATGGCTGGGTGTTTTTGACGACCTCTGAAATTTTGCGCCAGAGACTTGCCGCACTGCAGTTGCAGCCGCTTAACTCTCTGGCAAAAAACCAGTTCCGGCCGCAGTTGGCAACACACGCAGCCCTGCCGCAGCGGGAACGGCCGCTCCTGGCGCCTGCTCTCTGCCCTCCCCTCCCGCGCGGCCCCGCGCCGTCCCCACACTGCCCGCGGGCCTCCCCGGCTCCGCCGCCGTGGCCTGTTCTGTTGCAGCCCCGAGCTCGGCTAGGACCGCCCGTGGCTAGCCCCGGGCACGGAGGCCTGCGGGTCGCGCCGCTCCTTCCCCCAGCCCTGCGCCCCGTTGCCGCCAAAACACTGGGATCTTGGTGACAGGTGCCTGGGGGCGCGCTCCGGGCCCCGAGAGGAGCCGGGAAAGTGGAAGGACGCCCGGCGTCCTGCCCAGCTGCCCATCGGGACCTGCACCGGCCCACTCCTTATTTTGCCCAGCTCCACCGGACCCGCTTTTTCCACCCCGAGTGCAGGACCACTTCCCCCGGTTCAGAGGAGCAGCCGCGCTGTTGGGCGTGTGAGCGCAGGAGAGCGCAGTGCCGCAGCCACCCGCGTCCCTTGGGTGACGACCCCTTGGATGTGGGCGCGGTCCGGTGGGGGTCCGGTGAGGGTCTGGTGAGGGTCCGGCGGGGGTCCGGGGCACTGCGGGCTCCTCAGCGCCCCGCCCCACCGCGGGGCGGGCGTTGTGCGGCGGGCGCGCATGCGCACTGGGCGGGTGCCGCGGCAGCGGGGGCGGCCGGAAGCGAGTGGCGGCTCCTGGGCGGGGCTTGGCTCTGCAGTTGCCGCAGTTGCCGCAGTCTCCGCAGTCGCTGCAGGCGCGAGGTCGGGTGCAGGCGGCTCTGACTGAGCTTCGACTTCTCGACGGACGGACTGACTGACTGACGGACGGACACCATGCCGCGCTCCCACAGGCCTCCGCCAACCGCCCAGCGGCCCGCCAACGCCACAGGCAATGCCACTGGCAACGCTGCCGAGCCCAAGCCCGAAGGCGGCAGCCTGGCCACGACTTTCAAGATTTTTCTCCTTTTTGCAGGACTGATGGTTAAAGTTCCTGTGGGCTTGTATTTTTCCTGCAAATTGCTCCTTTTCCAGAGTCTCCTGTTAATGTCTCCTGACGACAGTGGCTTTTACGCGACCATCGTGGCGGTGGTGGGGCTGCATGTGGTGCTGGCGGTGTTCGTGTTCATCGTGTGGAAGGAGGGCATGCCCGACTGGCAGGAGAACAAGAACGAGTAGAGCAGCCCGGGAGCTGCGACCGCGGGGGGTGGGGAGCCTGGGGGGGTCTTTCTTTTCTCATCCGTGTTGACAGTCGTGTCCTTGTGCGCTTCGGGGGGAGGGCGGGGGGAGGGACTCTTTACTGCGGCGGCGACCCCAGTAAAACCGCGGGTGGGGGGTGGGGGGCTGTTTCCTGACCGCCTGTTCCGTGCCCAGTGCTTTGTGTTCAGACATAGTGTTTGTGACTGAGGATCCGGGAGGACTGGTGTAGATACGACCGCCCGGGCGGGGGCGGGGGGGGGGCCGCGCTGGCTCGGACGCGTAGACCCGAGCCGGGAACGTGTGTGCGGACGTGACTGCGGAGGCTCGGCGGGGGCGCCCGCGGCCGGCGCGCGTGTAAGTACCGCGGCGGGCGCGGGCGGGCGGGCGCGGGGCTCCGCACGCGGGGGCCTCGGGCTGTCGGGTCCTGGCGTCTCAGTCGTCGTATTTTTCGGTCGTATTTTGGGTGAAAACTGAGGGGGATGTGTTACGTTAGCGTGAGCCCGCCGGCGGTCGGCTGCGACGAGGGGCCGCTGATGTAAATTACTGCGGGTTCCAAGTTTGGTGCGTCTGTCCCCGCAGTACGCAGGAGACGATGACCTCATTCTGACGCAGCTGAAGGATGTGACTAACATCGACAAGTGATTTTTCCCCCTACTGTTTTCCATTTGTTTTTCAGTAGCATTTTGGTAAATCTTGGCAAATAGGGATGAAATTCAAAGGGAGTATAGTGGAATTTTGAGACTAATTAGAATGTAGATTGATTCCCACCTTGTGATTAGAGGTTGTTGATATTACATGACTTAGAGAAGTTTTGAGTTCACATTTTGCCTGCTTTATCTGTTTTTTGTAGATTTTATATGTCAACCATTTTTTTATTAGTAATCTTACAGAAATGTATTTTGCTGTACGTTTAATGAATTCATCAACACTCATCTAGTTTCCGACCCTTTATTATTTGATTTGTGAGTGGTGGTAAAATAGAGCAAAACGGACTTAGAAGAAGGAAATGTTTACTCGTTCTTTAAAAGGCAAATAAATTGATAAATCTGGAGTAAGAAATATAGAGTGGTTTGGGCTCGGTTCCAATTTTTGCATCTAAATCTATGTATTTTTATCTATACATAACTATGTAATTTTTTTTTTTTTTTCAAAAGATGCATCCTACATGTGTAAAAATATCCTTCCCGTACAGTGCCCTTTTGATGATTAGGTCTTGTGAGATAATCTAGACGTTTTCTTCCTCTGAGCCTGAGGGTTTTCCTTTCTTCCCAATCCCCTTTCCCTGGAAATTATCTTATTTCCCTGAATCCTCCTACCTCCTTGACCACCACTCTCTGAGAAGGGACCTCTTCTCAGCTGCAGCCCTTTCCTGAACCCCCCCCCCCCCCCCCCGACAAAACTCAAACTGCCCCCACCATGGATAGATTGTATGCATCTGACTTCAAAAGTGGGATTCACTGATTGATTTTCTACCACCCCCCCACACACAATGATCTTAAGTGGTTCTGCTATAGGGGTAATCTTGATGAAAATGCAGATAAAGATGAAAATATTTAATTCCCTGTGTCATGTCTGTTTAGCCTCATTGATGCTACTCACAGAGATGTGGATGTGCTGTTACTGCTTTCTAACTCTGCCTACTACGTGGCCTAGTAAGTTGTTTGATTTAAAGCTTTTAATGGTTCTTGTAATATGAGTACATTTCCTTATTAGGGTCCATGACATTAAGAATCTGGTTTTATATATTTTAAGGAACTTCATGGAACCCTACATAACTGTTACATCACTGTTAATTTGAGAATGTGATTTTAGCACTTAGCTTATTTAATATTCTTTTAGCACTTAGCTTATTTCCTATATTTCATGTTTTGATGTACTCCATATACTTTTTAATAACTATACATTTTTTATTACTATACAATACATATTTCTCCATTGTTTAGCACTGATACTTCCATTTCATTGCTATTAGCAATGAAATAGTTGTCTTTGTGCAGATAATTGTGTTTGTACACACACACACACATACGCACACACCTGCCTCTTTGGTTACAAGAGTCTGATCAATTATTATACTTTTGTGGTTTACTGCCAGATCTCCAGAAACACTAATTAACAATGCCACCAGCAAAAAAAAAAAAAAAAAAGTACTTGCTTGTTTGCCTTACCAAGATCAATTTTTTTTTCTCTAAGTAAATTCTTTCTTCTGGCCTTTTACGAACAATTTTTTAAAGTCATTGGCCCAGGTGCCCATTAGCATTGATTATATGGATTTTTTATTCTTGAGTTTGGGCAGCAGGTTTATCTGCTGTGTTAATCACAAACACATACTTTCAGTATATGTAGGTGTTTGCCTTCGCCTTCCTTTTAGTTTGTTGGTTTTGTTTTGTAGAAGTTTTTATAAAACAAATTATATTTTGTTAACTGATTTTAGTTTAAGATCCATAAGATGATTCCCCTTTAGCTACTGAACTACATATATGTCAATCTCATTTCATCTAGTTTTTAAATGTTTAAACTCTTTACCCAAGAGTATATTGTGCCCTGGAAGATTTTAACTGCATAGAAGTTGCTCCTATTCTGTCTCAGCTGATGAGCCAAATATGGTTTTGATTTTAATCCTATTTTTACTTCCTTTCCCTTTATCCAGTTATGATGATGAAGTTGATAAAGTAAACCAGTATCAACGACTAAGTCTAGAAGACCTGGAAAAAATAGAAATAGGTAAATTTTAACATGCTAACCAAGTCCTAGAAAGCAAATACTGTTCTTCCAAGAGTGGGCCACATTGTTTGAGCAAGCAGTATGACTTACTAAAATCAGAAAAGGATACTGATATTGCAGCTGGTCTATTTCTTAGGACTCATTTCTATTCTTTAGATTAGCAGTGAATGATATGGTCTAGTAATTATTTCTTTAATTGCTTATCTTATGACGATTCACGCAAAGATCAAGAAAGTTTAAATACTTGAGACCGAAGAAGAGTCTTTATTTAGTTTCATCAAACCAAATCATCACAATAAGCTTGTATTGTGTACTCTTATTTAGAAGAAATAAGAAAAATGTGCTAAAACCTAACTGATGAATAAGTGTTAGTATTTTGAAGATACAGAAAAATGAATTTTATGTGAAAGGTTTAACCATATTCACATTTGGGGTTTTAGGTCCCGAGCCCACTCTCTTTGGTAAGCCGAAGTTCTCCTGCATGCGACTGCACTACAGATACAAAGAAACAAGCGGCTATTTCCACACCCTGAGAGCTGTAGTGCGCAGTCCAGAAGAGGATGGGAAAGGTAATGAGGAGATGACCGTATTCGGTGATAACTTTTGATCTGCTCTTCTAAGTTACAAGTGGAAGTGAGGACAGTCCATACCATTATAAACGGAACATAGCTTTATGACCCAAAATAGTCACTCTGTCCCCCAGAAAGCAGGGAAATTATTTGAACTGATGTAGTTGGGGTAAGGAAATCTCAGTGTTTGGCCACGGGGTATCAGGGCTGCTTCCTACGAGGCGTGCCTTTCACGGACAGTAGTTAGGGGACATTTCTGTCTTGTTCACCACTGTTGCCTTGGCATCTAACACGAGACAAGTGAGAAGAAACTTTTAATTCCAATTGATTTGGTTCATTTGTCCTTTATTATTAACTCTTCTGTTAAAATATGTTTTAGAACATTTTGAATTAGTGGGGAGAGTAGTAAACAAGCAATTTTCTGTAAATTTTAGCAAATAAACTTGTATTTAAATGTATGACCACAAATTTCATTTAGGGGTCTAAATTACAAGTGCTATTTTAGTATGTTTTTGGAGAAACTGACAAGCAGTTGTGTTTGGGTTTCAGATACCCTTCAGTGCATTGCAGAGATGCTACAGATAACCAAGCAAGCCATGGGATTAGATGTACCTATAATTGAGAAAAAACTTGAGAGGTAAGTATACTACTACAATTTTCTCAAGTATAAAAAAAGTATTATCCAAAGTCCCATTTCTTTAGAAGTATTTGCAAAATGGGGAGAAATCAAATTGTGGTATAACATATTGGTATTTAGACTGAGATGTGTCAAATTTCTGTGGATCAAAAAGTAATACTTTTAAAATTTGCTCTTCTGAGAGTCCATCTAGAAATACATTATTTGTGGCCATAATTTAACCAACTTTAAAACATACTCGCTGTCATTTTCTCTATGAATGCCAGTGGGTTAAGAATGCCTAAAGATTATTTCACATTAAAATTTGGATTTCCCATCTGCTTATGTTTCATGGTCCACATTCGACTAAAGAGCAATTTGCTTATCTAGAGAAAAATTGTTCAGTCTTGTGTTAGTAGAGAGAATGGTTTCCACAGCTCTTTAACATCCTAATTTTTATAAAACGCTCATGACCAGTAAGTCCATACTGAGGCATGTGGCAAATACCAGTCACTTTTGCTTGTATTTGTAGCTATCATGAGGGATGCCAAATAAGAAAACCCTGTGTTAAATATGCTGTATCTTTTAAAATAATTGTAGGTAATCTACAGGAAATACAAGGAAACAAATTCTCCCCCCTCCCATCTGAATCCAGCCAAGTTGGAATGGGTGCAGACAGATTTAGTTAAAATGCTGTACATTCCCATTGATGGTCTGTGTTGGCTTGGCTGGTTGTTTAGGTTGTCAGTGTGGTAGACCTGCCCAAATGGTAGCCACTTGCCACGAAAGTGACCATAGTAGTTCCCCTCCTCCCCCATCCATGTTCCTGTTAACCTGTGGTCAGCCCTGGTCTGGGAGCTCTTGATGCACTGTCCCAGGGCCTGTGTCATATACTTCTCACCGTGTAGACACTTACCATCTCACATCCTCACCAGAAGGGTGAGTAGAGTACAATAAGATATTTAGAGAGATTAACTTTTATTTATAGTCTTATCAATTATTCCTGTTAATCTTTCACTCTGCCTAGTTATAAACTAAACTTTATCACAGGTTATATATGTATAGGGAAAAACATAGTACATATAGGGCTTGATCCTATCTGTGGCTTCAGATGTTGGGGATCTTGGAATATATTCCTCACAGTAAGGCAGGTGGGAACTGGTGTTGTCTGAATTTTGGATCGGGTTTTTTGTTTTTTATTCTCAGAATACACAAAAATGCAGGTTGAGGCAGTCATTGAGAGGCTTCTCTCCCTTCCCTTCCTCTACTGCTTTCTCCTCTGAATGCCAAAGAGAACCCAGTTGAAGGAAACATGCAGTAATAATGATCAAATCTAAAGACAAAGTTTTGATCCAGAAGAACTCAACATGATTAACCCAGCTACTGCAAGGAGCTTCCATGTAGGATTAAGATCTTACAGACGTAGTGTTTCCACAGGCTGGCTCTTCACTGCATGGGCTGCTTGAGGGCAGGACACGCAGGAAACTGCTTGCTGGACTGGGGTTAAAGTCACCTAGCCAGGGCACTGTTCCCATTCAGTGCCCGGGGACAACTTGTCCATGTCATTTATAAAGGCTTCTGATGCCTAACTGTAAACTGCTAACACAGTGGTTGCTTCAAAGACTTGGTACCAAAAAGAATAAGATCTCCCATTAATCATCTTTTAATAGGGATTATATGTTGAAATATTTTGTACATATTGGATTAAGTATCAAAATTTCATGTTTTTAATATGGCTAGAAAAATTTAAAACTACATCTGGTTTATTACATTTCTTTTGAACAGTACTGTTCTAGCATCAACTCCAAGGGATTACCTGCATTTATTAGCAGTGCATGGTTTCAGAAATTGGGCCCAAAGTAACAGCTTCCTCTTACAGTAATTATAACTGGTGTATTGGATTTCAGAGGGAGTGAACTTTTTTCTCTTCTAATTTATAGGAAGAGCAGTAAACCTCACGAAGACATCATTGGCATCAGATCTCAAAACCAAGGCTCTTTGGCACAGGGAAAGAATTTTTTAATGAGCAAATTTTCATCTCTAAATCAAAAAGTGAAACAGACCAAATCTAATGTAAATATTGGCAATCTACGAAAGCTAGGAAACTTTGCCAAACCTGAAATGAAAGTTAACTTTCTAAAACCCAACTTAAAAGTGAATCTTTGGAAGTCAGATAGTAGTCTTGAAACCATGGAAACCACAGGTGTAATGGATAACAAAGTCCAGGCAGAGTCGGATGGGGAAATGTCTTCGGAGAATGACTCCTACCACTCTGATGAATTCCTTACAAATTCCAAATCTGATGAAGACAAACAGCTAGCTAATTCTTTAGAGAGCGTCGGGCCAAGAGACTATGTTCTTCCTAGTTGTGGTATTATTGCTTCCGCGCCTCGGTTAGGCAGCCGGTCCCAGTCCATTAGCAGCACTGATCTTAGCATTCACGTTCCTTCAGAGGCTGCTGCCCCTGGAAGTGGGTCTGGAAAAGGCCAAGAGTCTCCTTTGAAGAAAAGTCCTTCTGCTGACAACATATACATATTGACTGGCTTTGCCAAGCCTGTGGACATTTACTGCCATAGATTTGTACAAGACGCACAAAACAAAATGACCCAGCTGTCAGAACCAGGGTCTGTTTCTCAGCAGGTTAGTGAGGAAGGAAATCAAATGACCAATCAAATTTCTAATGAAGAAACCCAATCTGAATCAGCAGCACAGATACCTTCTCGGCCGTCTCAGTTAGATGTGTCTTTTCCTGCAGCAGGTCCCCAGTACTTGTCCGTCGAACCAGTGCATCCAGCTGTATCTCAAAAGACCCCTGGTTCTGGCTCCAGCACGGCTGAATTTGAGACAGGCCTTCACGTTACTCCTTCTCCTTCAGAGGGCAGTAGCAGCAGAGCAGTCTCTCCCTTTGCAAAGATTCGAAGTTCCATGGTCCAAGTTGCTAGTATCACCCAAGCTGGCTTCACCCAGGGGATCCACTTCGCAGTGGCAAAGGTTCAGAAGAGCCCTGCAGAACCTGAAGGGGTTAATGAAGTCCAGCAAAATGAACTTAAAAATATGTTTACACAATGCCAGACACGAATAATTCAGATTTAATTTTTAGCCACAAAGAATCCTATGGCTTTTATTTAATCCAAAAAGAGGTTTCACATATTAGGCTATTTTAACCTGTTGTTTTTGAAGCTAGGAATCACAAATTCTAATTATGTTTATCGGGAAAGTTTTTAAAAGGAGCTGAACTTGGGCAGATTTCCAGATTTGAGAGCCAGGACGAAAGAAGCGTGTCATCCTAGAACGTGTAAACGTGAGTAGCTCATACACTACAGAGCAGTTGGTGTCTGAAAGTAATTTGGGGATAATTACTTAGAGACATAATAACCTGAACTTTTTGTGCAGTGGGAGGAGAAGTGAAGCGTAGGAAGTAAACACGAAGGGTGAACACATTGAGGGGAATAGCTTTTTCATAATTTGTCTTCTGTTTGTCCATCCATTTCTGTGTTAAATATTTAGTTTTTAGTGACTTTTGAGTGTTACTAGTACGAAGAAGCATTTGAATATTAAAACACTCTAGTTTAGTTTTGATGGCTTAACCATTCCCTATTAAGAGTAAATTGAGGTTTACTGGCACTGCAGTCAAGAAAGGTATGCCCATTTGATCCTCATTTTCCCCATAGTCTACTTAAATCTAAAATACTCTGCCCCTTGTACACCCCAAAGTCTAGAATTAAAGACCTATCAGTCATAAAACCTGAGGACACCAGATGTAACTACCAGCACCTATTAAATTATTCTGCTGTTTTTAGGAATGGAAGACTACATTTTATCAGATACTGGCAATTCTTGAAATGAATGTTCAGGTTGTAATTTTTTGCAGGGGAACATTTCTTAACCTCTTGTCTAGACTAAAAACCGCAGAAAATTTAGTCTGATGCACAGCTGTACTAGAACTGATTCATGACTATAATCCTGACCCCATGGAACCGTGGCCTCACAAAAGCCCATACAAGAACGTTGCACACCTTATTCCAAACAAGTATTGGTTTGTCTGGTATCTTTAGAGCCTTACTCTGTTGAAGTGATTCTCAGCTAAACATTATGTCTGTTGTAACTTTGATAAGTATTTCAACATTTGTTATTTATTAGTGGTATCTTTTTTTTGGAAGTGTCAAATCTTGTGACTATTTAAAATAAAACACCATTGTAATTTAAAGTGACAACGTGTATGAGAATTCCTTGAATAATACTTTAAAGATAATGTTGATCTCTAAATCGGGCTAAAAAATTCTTAAGGTTAAGTTTGCTTAACCTTTGATCACTTGGGTCTCAGCCTTTCCAGTATTTTCCTCTTTTAAGTGTTTATATGTAGACTTTAAAAATGAAGTGCATCACAAACCATCGAATTTTAAACATCCAAACACAAACCGAACCCTTTATTCTGTTCTTTTCTTCCGGTCTTGAAAGTATTAAAAGTGTGGCACAATGGGAGAGAAAATAAAAGCAAAGGTCAAGTGATAAATGTATCTTTTAAGCTCCACGAAATGTGTCCCAAAGAGATTTGTGGAAACTAAAAAGAAGGCAATGTTTGATTCTAGGCAGGGTGTTAGGGTCAGTTTCCCACTGACTCCAATAGGAATAGCAACCGTTCCTGTCCAGTGTGTGGGCAAACCAGGAAAGAAAGGTGGTTCTGAAGCCCAGGTTCCGGGCTCCTTCCCCAGTGAGAACCCAACAAGAGACTGCACAACCTCCCACAGGAAGCTTTTAGTAAAGGTTTCCCATAAGAAGGGCGTCAGACCTTTTCTCACACATTATGGGGTCTTACAATAATGAAAAATAACCCAAAGTACTAATAATTGGGGAAGTTTTGTTTATTTGAAAGAGCATTTTCCCTTCAAGGGAACTTTTCTGCAAGATCAAGCAAATTACGTACTTCTCTTTGGTAAATTACAACTCACGTCTGCACAAGAACCGCAGTAACTAATCTACTCTCTGGAATTTTGTTCCCACAAATCCAGTTGAATCTTCATTTTGTTTCTAGAAGATTAAGGAAGTTTACTCTACCAGTTATAAAAATGAAAGCCAGTTAGAATTTTAAATATAAACATTATTTACATTAGTTTGTAAAAATAGATTGGGAGTTTAGGAAAAGTTAAACAGCTAGTCATTTCTACTTCAGTTCATTAGGCATAATGAATTCCTTGCTTTTCAAGCCTGACCCTGTTTCCTTAATGTTTAGCAATATCAATTTGGAGGGAGTGGGGGAAGGGTGCCAAAACAATACTTACAGGATCCTTTAGCTGATCTGTGTCCCACTAGGTAAGTTACTGGCTTAAAAAAAAAAAAAAAAAAAAAAACCAACAAACATTAATCTTCATACATAACCACTGATAACTTAAAAAAATGGTCTAAACTTTCCAAACATTCTTGATACCATAATTACACTACTATACTGTATTAAATTGCTTTCTAAGTATGGGTAATGATATTTTTGCTACTTTAAAACTTTTAGGGGCTCCTGGGTGGCTCAGTGGGTTAAAGCCTCTGCCTTCAGCTCGGGTCATGATCCCAGGTTCCTGGGATCAAGCCCCTAGTCGGGCTCTCTGCTCGGCGGGGAGCCTGCTTCCCTTCCTCTCTCTGCCTGCCTCTCTGTCTACTTGTGGTCTCCGTTAAATAAATAAATAAAACCTTTAAAAAAAAGAAAAAAAAAAAAGAAAAACTTTTACGTTAGGGGCACCTGGGTGACTCAGTCACAGTTAAGCTTCTGCCTTTGGCTCAGGTCATGATCCTGGTGTCTTGGAATCGAGCCCCGCATCAGGCTCTCTGCTCAGCAGGGAACCTGCTTCCCCCTCTCCCTCTGTTTCTGTCAAATAAATACAATCTTTAAAAAAAAAAAGTTAAATCTGTAATTGGTCTGGGAAAAACTTACCTATGGCTTTCTTGGGTATTCCTGGATTAGCAGATATGTTCATTGACTAACACATCTGGAACTAATGGAAAAACTTGCACAAAAGTTTAAAATCCAACACCATCATCAAAGCAACTAAATGACAATTAGGAAAACAATTTAAAACTTTATTTTCTACAGAAGGCATATTTTAAAAAGTTAACTTTGCTTTCTTCCTATTTGGGCAAAACAACCTATCCTAGGGCAGCATTCCTTTAAGTTCCATAAAACAGTGGTTCCCAAATGCATGGGGGTGAAATGAGAAAAACAAGGACAATGTAGGGTTTTTTTTCCAAAAAAGCTGTATTTATTCCATTTAAAGGATTCTCATTCTGAGACTGTCCTTTCATGAAAAAAAAAGTGATATAATACAGTGGTTTCTTTCAGATTACTTGGCAAAATACACTGGCAACCCTGTCCCCCAAATTTTTGGAAATGTTACTGGTCCATGGAATCCAAAAGTCTGGGAACCACTGTCATGTAAAAAAGACTAATTCTGTAGGTTATTAACAACTGTTAAGTGGAAAAAAAACTTCTGTGGTCAAATGTTTGGGAAATGATACTACAGAATTTCACACAGTCATGTGAACTAATGGCAGGTACACACCATTCCCCAAACTTTGACCACTAAACACATTCAGACCCACCGTTAATTGGAAAGACATTGTAAAAATCTCAAGAGAACAACTCGTCTGACTTTGGAATTCCAACCATTTTCAAGTGACAAGTGTCAACATTTCTGTTGACATTAGCATCAACAGAGTCTGACTGACTATGACTTAGCTGAAACTAAGGAAATGGTATCAGCAACATTATCATCAATATTAAACTTTTAATATCAAATACATTTTTGTACATTGTTACTAATTTATATAATTATAAAACAATCAAAAGTTCCATAAAATCAGTAAGGTAAAAGCCCTTACTGAATATTATATAAACTTCGGATGTTACCAGGCTGATTTCAGGAAAAGTCATTGGTTTTTGATACAAATTATCTACAAAACAATGTGGTATAAATGGTATTTGAATTTTACAATAATGTGGCCACAATCTGCCCACTACTCTCCTAGACGTCAGATCTTTAAAGTTCATTTCCATTCACACATTTCTGCTGCTGAAGCCTGGTTCTTCTTAAAGACTCCAGCTGCTTTGCTCTGAGCCATCGCTCTCTTGACAGTGTTGTCTGACCGGCACTGAGAGACAGAAACCTGGCGTGAAACACAGAAACGGATTTAAGTGTAGACCCAGGACAGGATCTAGTTCTTTTTCTTTCCTTTTTTTTTTTTTAAAGAACCTCAGATATGCTGGGTTAGGGGTCACGACCATCTGGCAGCTACAGACAAGTCAAGAGCCAAGTTAGACCTCCACGAAGGGTTCTTTGAAGGTTAGAGACAAAAAAGCCAGCCAGTTCCACTGATCACCGGCCAAACACAATCCCCCTTCACTAAACCCTTAACGGAAAAACCTTTCCACTGGTACAAATCTCAGTTACTCCTAAAAATCAGAAGGTACACACCGAGCTCACTAGAACAGCAATCACGGATACGGACTACTCACCGAGCCACAATGAGCAGCTGGTGGAGGTCATCTGCGGTGATGCTCTGAGGGTCGCTCTTGCGCATTTCCACAAAGTCATCTTCAACTGCCTGTACCGAGAGAGTAAGTGCACTTGAGCACGACTGCTTATGAACAAGCACTGTGTATTACGCAGGGAAAAAGTAACAAGGTCCATTGGCCGATGTGCAAACGAGGTATCAGCCCTGCTTAGGCTTCTTCAGAGAAAGGAGGGTGAAAGTCCCGCCTCACCCGCAGGCCAACGCTGCCCACAGAGCAGGCAGGCGTCCAGGCAAACATCAGGTCAGCAATGTGCAAGGCCAACAGGGCAGGGTGACGTCAGCAAAAGTGGCAGAGTGAGGGGGGGGCCTCAGAAAATTCTGCCCACCACTGACGGGTACAAGAACACTAGCAAAAACTATCAGAATCTGCTTCTTCTAGAATCTGAAAATTAACCAGAACACAGGGAGCATTTGTTCAAGAAAGAACACTGGGCTCTGGGGCACTTTCATTTTCCCACACCTCCCCCCACGCCCTGAAAAGGGACAGCCTGGAGACCGCAGGAGAGAGTTCTTTCAAAGCACCATTCCTGAGATCTGTCACTCTCTGCCGGCGAGAATCCACGTGCAAGGCTGTCTTCATTCAGCCAGACTCGGCTTACCCAAGGTGAACAGCCTCTTCTCCCAGGGAATTTATCAAAATCAGAAGCAATTACTAATCAACCCGGCTGCTTCACACACTGGATAGTAGTCGGGGCAAACAGACAACCCACCAAAATCCTTAAAAGAAAAAACTAGAGGGGCGCCTGGGTGGCTCAGTGGGTTAAGCCACTGCCTTCGGCTTGGGTCATGATCTCAGGGTCCTGGGATCGAGTCCCGCATCAGGCTCTCTGCTCCACAGGGAGCCTGCTTCCTCCTCTCTCTCTCTGCCTGCCTCTCTGCCTACTTGTAATCTCTCTCTGTCAAATAAAAAAATAAAATCTTTAAAAAAAAAAAAAAAAAAAGAAAAAACTAGAAAATGAAAAATTTTCCCCCTAAAGCCCCCAAAGGACGATCTCTATCTCCCCAGGAGTGCAGGTCACCCACATGCAAAAGGCTGCGCGCACACTGATTGGAGGAGGCCCTAAGCTGACCTGAGTGACTGTTCTGTGCAGGCAGAAAGAGAAGAGCGGGTCCCAGCTGTACACTGTGTGCCGGAGTGCTGGAGGCCTGCCCCCTGTGCACACAGGGCCCGGGCCCTTGGCTTTGACTGGGAGACCTGTTCCCAGGCATCTAAGGAAATTAAATTTCTATCTGATCACTGACTGACCAGTGAGCTCGCAGACACTCCAGGAGATGCATACAAAGAATGTGCTTCACAGAGTTCATTCGAAGAGTCAATAAGCAACAACAAACCCTAGGTGGGGAGGATCCACCGCAGCAGAGCAGAGCTATCCTGGCTTCCACATATCTGGTTTTCAAAACAAAAATGAGACACAGAAACAAGAGTATCTGGACCCCTTCGCTGGAAACAAAGAAGTCAACAGAACGGTCCTCGAGGAAGCCCAAATATTGGACTTGCTAGACAAAGACTTTTTTTTTTTGACAGGCAGAGATCATAAGTAGGCAGAGAGGCAGGCAGAGAGAGAGGGGGAAACAGGCTCCCCGCTGAGCAGAGAGCCCGATGCGGGGCTCGATCCCAGGACCCTGAGATCATGACCTGAGCTGAAGGTAGAGACTTAACCCACTGAGCTGCCCAGGGGCCCTATTTTTTTTTTTTTTTTCAATTTTATCTACTTATTTGAGAGGGAGAGAGACTGCGCACAAGCACACACACGAGAGAGCACAAGTGGTGGAGAGGGAGAAGCAGACTGCACGCTGAGTAGGGACCCTGGTGCGGGGCTCGATCCCAGGACCCTGGGATCATGACCTGAGCCAAAGGCAGATGCTGAACCAACTGAACCAGTCAGGTGCCCCTCGAGAAAGAGTTTAAATCAGCTCTTTAAATATATTCAAAGAACTAGAGAAAACCACATATAAAGAACTAAGACAAAGCATGAGAATGCTGTCACCATGAATAAAAAAGTATAGAGAGAGATTATTTTAAAAGCAAGCAGAGGGGCGCCTGGCTGGTTCAGTGGGTTAAGCCTCTGCCTTCGGCTCAGGTCATGATCCCAGGGTCCTAGGATCGCGCCCTGTATCCGGCTCTCTGCTCAGCAGGGAGCCTGCTTCCCTTCCTCTCTCTCTGCCTGCTGCTCATCTCTCTCGAATAAATAAATAAATAAAATCTTTGGGGGTTAAAAAGGCAAATAGAGGGGTGGCTGGCTCAGTCAGTCAAGCCTCTAACTCTTGGTTTCAGCTCAGATCATGACCCTGGGGTTGTGGACCGGGGACAGGACGGGGCACAGCACTGGGCTCCACGCTCAGTGTGGAGTCTGCTTGGGATCGTTTCTCTCTCCTCCACTCACTCGCTCTCTCTGAATAAAGCCTTAAAAAAAAAAAATAAAAAGCAAACAAATTCTGAAGCTGAACAAGGTGATTGAGACTTAAAATTCCCTGGGAACGAGGCTGAGCCTTGCGCGGCAGGCGGAGCAAGTCTGCAATGTGCAGAAAGGTGGGCCGCCCGCGGCCGGTCGGTGCAGGAGAAGCGAAGGGAGGAAGAAAGAAGCACGGAGCCCCCGCGACTGTGAGCCGCCGTCACGCGCGCCCACACCCTCAGCAGTGCTGGAAGGAGGAAGGAGAAAGAGGCAGAAAGGAATTTCAACAAATTCATCGGCCAAAGCCTCCCCAAACTCCTCGCACACTCCGGCCCGACGCGCGTCCCCCCGCACACGCGAGCAGCCGGCCCGGCCCGCGGCCTGAGCGCCGCAGCCCCACAGGCGGCGCCCGCGGCCCGGCCGGACCCGGGGAGAGTCTGGACGGCACCAGCGCGGGGGAGCCCCTGAGCCCGAAGCAGCGGCCCTCGGAGCCCCCGGGGCCAGCGGGCGACGGGAGGACACACGGACAGAGTGCTGAAGGAACAAGTCTTCACACCGAGCACTCTACGTCCAGGAGAAGCGGTTTCAAACGCGGAGAAACCAAGACCGCCCCAGATACGCGACAACTGGACGGAACCGGCCGCGGCCGATCTGGCCTTCGAGAACCACGCGGGTCCCGAGCGCCGGAAGGAGAGGACCGCGCGGCGCCGCGAGTCCACGCAGGTGACCATCCGGGGGATGACACGGCAAACGGACAAAGCAGTCCCGGGTCTCTCCCGCGCCGGCTGAGGGACCACGGCACGCGGGACGGAGCCGGCCAGACGGACAGACGGCCAGACGGCCAGACGGCCCGACGGCCGACGCCCGGAGACCGCCCCGCCCACGCGGCTGGCCGGGAGCCCGGAGCCCGCGCGCACCGCACCGTCTAGGGCAGCCCGGGCCGCGGATCCGGCGCCGCACACGCACCTTGGTTATCTCGTCGGAGATGCTGTAGTCCAGGAAGCGGAGCAGCGTCAGGTAGATGCGGAACTTGTTGAGCAGGGAGGGCAGCACGGCCGACAGGAGGCTGTCCGTGTACTCCTCCATGTTGGGCGGCACGAGCTGCGGCTGCAGGTGGATGCGGCAGTCCGCCTGCGGAGACAAGCCCACGCGGTTCGCCGCGCTGCTCCACCGCCCGTCCGGGTGCGTCAGGAGGCGGCGAAGGTATCGGGGACGACTGTCCCTCCCGGGGGAGGGGAGGGGGGGCACTTTTTACCACGAACCCACAAGCGCCGGGACGCCCTCAGCGCTCATGGCTAGAGTGAGCCCTTCTTTGGTTACCGACCCCTCCTGTCCCCTCCTCGACAGGACAAGCGACACAAAGGCCGCCAGCCTCTAAAAAGCAGCTACTTAAAATTCTTTCAAGGTTTCCTTAATCTTGGAATCTGTACTCTGTGTCTTACTGGATCTGCCTTTCTAGAAACCACATAAAGCAAACCACACTTTCCCACAAAAAACCTACACACGGGCCACTTCATTCTTGTTCACAAGCAATTTCTCATAAATCACAGTGACCATGAGTTCACAGAGACTGTACACCTTTGGAAACAACTGGGCGTACTTCTCAACATGAAAAAACTCAATTAAAAGCTCTCTTCATCAGTCACTCTGATGATTTACCAGAGCATTTCACTATAAAGCACAAAAATAATTACCATGTCATCGGGAACATTTTAAAAGGAACTCTGAAGTATTTCTCACGTTAGATTGACAGAAAACAATGGGACCGAGACAGTAAGAACAAAGGTCTAGATGTGAATCAGGCAATTTATAGACAGCTACTACTTTCTATGCCTGGATGTGGGAGTTGCTGCGCCCAACAGCCTTCCTCTGCTTGTCTTGTGATTTGCCATATCTGGTTCCTCACAGATGGGTTTTCATCCTCCAGGCAGGAACAAAATAATCAATTCTCTTGCTAATAATCAGCAGCCCCAATTGTAAAACAAGTTTAACCTCTCAATAACAAGTCATGCCAAGAAACAAAACAAAAATACAGGATCCTTCCAAGGTAACCTCCCTCCATCTTACAATACCTCACCGTACCGGAAGGAGTGACCGCCCCTCCGAAGTAATAAACACATTAATATTGCAGGGGAATTCCATCTGGTGGTAACTGAAGTCATAATCCACCTTTTGCCACGTTATTAGGTTGCTCAGGGCAGTCACATTATGAACACCTAGGGAAAAAAAAATTTTTTTTTTTTGCTTACTTGATTTTAATCACCTAAACAAATGCTGTAAGACATGACATTTCTACTGCTTTAAAAAAGAAAGAAAGAAACAAACAAAAGTATCTCACCACTGTTCAACTTCCTAAGCTAAATGTTCACTAAGTAATAGGCTTCACAGACAATACTGGTCAACCTACATAAATGTATTTTGGGGCCAAGACCCCCCAAAATCTAATCTAGCATCTTGTATGCAACTGGGCATAAGACAGGTTCCCAGTAAGCATAATCACTTTCTGTATGGTGTGTTCACAGGTCTAAAACAATATGGTAGAACTAAAATGATTTTTATGCAAAGAAGTAAAATTACTGAATTTTACAGATGTTTTATATTCATCTGTGTCTTAAGGATACCCGTCCACACTATTTTTTTTCTTCTACCTTTACCTTTTGAACTTACCGCCAGCAAAGTGTCTTCTCAAATGTCATTTGAGCACAAATAAAGCAACCAGTTTCCTTGCCAATTTATAACAAGTTCCATAACTGAGGTTAGTTCAACCCTTCCAACCTTTTTCCAGAGTCTTTGATAAAAAAATTTTAAACTTTACACTCACAGTAAAAAATGGTTTATTAGATCTTCTCTACACTTTTCTTTTAAGCTAACAGATGACTAAAGGCAAGATCTCCTTCTCAGCCTCTCAAGAGCAACTTGCAGCGTCCTTGTCCCATCACTATACCATGTTTACAGCAGGACAAAACCCAGCCGATGGACACGGGCTGTGAGTGGACAGTTCCCCCATTAGACAAATTCACATGGCAAGCCTTGATCTTAAATACTTGTGAAATGTGAGTGTCTCTCGATGAATGATTCTTCTACAAGTCATCACCAGATCTGGCTTTCATGGGAGGTTCGACATGCAGGGAGACACCCGTGTCTGTACCTGGCGTATCCAGCTGCCCCTGCTCGAGGAGAGTCTCATCGATCACGAGGGAAGTGTTGCTCGGGAGCTGCAGGAGCCCGCTGACCAGGCGGTTGGCTGTATAGTCTTTATGGGGGATGAATTTCAAATGGTTCATGTTCTCTATAGTCATTTGCAGACGAAAAGACTGCAAAGAGAAATTTTTTTAATGAGCGAGAAATAAAATTTCCTTGTTTTCAGAATACATATTTGGGGTTAAATACTTTCCATTTGTGTATAAGGAAAATCTTAATTTCTAAGGATGTAGCTTCGTGGCTTCTTGAGCTCTTAAAGCAAAAATGTTATATATACACCTTAAATAATAAAGCTACATCTTAAATAAGAATTTCACTATTCTATGTGCTGTTTTATTCTCAACTGTTTTGTGCAGTATTCTGAATTTCTAATTTACCAGCAAAGCAGAAACAAACGATAGATAATTCAGATGCATCTGCCAAATATTCAGAAGCTTGAATTCTTCTATCTAACGCAACTCCAGGCTAGCAAAACAGAAAATATTTATTTATTGAAGATGGGAAGAGAAAAGCTTAATTTTCTTCGGTGCTCCTGGAGTTAAAATCATTAAAATCACAGTCATTCCTCAGACTCACGCTGTCGCAAAGAGAGCTGAGGAGCAGAGCGCGCTGTGCGGGGCCCGGGCACTGCAGGTCCTAGAACGCGCTGTAGGCCGCCTCCTCATCCGACCTTAGCCCAGGGTCTGTTAGACCCCTTCGCACCCCCTCCGGCTCTCTGAGCCCACCAGTCAAAGCCCTCTGCACCTGCTTCACACACCACTCTCCCCTCCTATCCCTCCAGCCTAAACAGAAGTTTGTGTGGTAAGGGCGGGGACTGGAACTGGGAAGAAGGGGACCAAGGAAGAGAGAAACTTTCAGAATTTATGGGATTACTGTACTATGGCTCAGTGATGCAAAGAAAATGGGGCAGAGGGCTGGGAACATTTTATAGATAGAAGCCAACAAGCCCTAAAGAAGCCCAGTCTGTCAAAACACAAGGGGCACACGGCAGGGTCTAGGTCCACATCAGCAGAAGCAGGTCGTGTATACGGAACCCACCGTGAAAACGAACAAGATATGAGCGAGCCAAGTGTTCAGAAAGAGTTCGGCCCCAGAAAAACACACAAGAGGAATGGAAGGGAGTGGGATACGGTAACAATGAAAGAGTGAAACCCACAAACCCACTACAAAGCGATGCAAAATAAAAAGATCAAAAAGGAAATAACTTATATTTAGAAACGTAACTCATGCCCGTCTGGGCACTCGGCTGCTGCTCAGACTGGACTTCCTTCCCTTCTCCCCAGAACTCACTCCGCACCAGCCGCACCAGCCTGTCTGCGTGCCTCCAGCTGCCGAGCGCACAGCTGCCTCAAAGCCTCTGTGCCTGTCCTCTCCTCTCTCCCAGCACCGACATTCCCCCCAACAGAGGCGTGCGGCTGTGCTCCCACACTGCACACGTGAGCAACTCTCCCCCAGCCCCGTGCTCCCCAGTCCCCTTCTCCTGGGCCTTTATTCTTCCTGTGGCACTTCAATGGCAGATTCTGTATTTACTTATTATCTGTTGGTGTTCTGCTACAATAATCTAAAACCTGACTATTTCAGCAATTCCCAAAATGTGGTCCAGGGAACTCCCAAGGAGTTGCTGACACAATTTTTATAGAATCCATGAGGTCAAAATCATGCATGGATAAAAGACCCATTCGATATGCAAGACAGACCAATGAATTTACTACAGCAGAGTATAAAAAATTCATTGAGGACATTAGAGATTTCACACTTGCAACTATCCTTCAAGAAAATGTTATGTAGGGGGACGCCTGGGTGGCTCGGTCGGTTATGTGTCTGGCTTCGGCTCTGTTCATGATCCCAGTGTTCTGGGATTGAGTCCCGCATCGGGCTTGCTGCTCAGCAGAGCACCTGCTTCTCCTTCTCCCTTTGCACCCCCTGTGCTTGTACGCTCTCTCTCTGACAAATAAATAAAATCTTAAAATTTAAAAAAAAAAAAAGAAAAAAGAAAAAGAAAACATCATGTGGGCAGTTTTAGTCCAGTATCCAAGAAATCCACAGCTATCCAAAAAGGCCAGCTTTCTGTCATATACTTTAATCAAAACATCCTATTACGAAAGACTGAATGCAGAAAGGGTTCTTCAATTCAGCAGTCTTCTATTAATCCAGGTATTAAAGAGATTGGTAAAAATTTTAAACCATGTCACTTTTATCACTAATGTTCTTTGAATTGGGAAAATGCTATTGTTAAACAAAAATATTTTATGTTCATATGTAATTGATATATTGATATATTTTCATGAATATTTTAGTCTATTTTTAGTTTTAATTTCTACTACGGCAAACTGGTAATAAAAACAACCCAGATAAACTACACCTCTTTGAGTCCTCCATAGTTTTGTCAGAGTGCCAAGTGAGGCAAGGAGTGTGAGAAATGCTAGTCTGTTTGGTTCTCTGCTGTTTACGGGCCTGGAACCCTCCAACGACACGGTCACATGAATGATCTATTTTAACCTCTTAAATCTCCAAAAGAAGAAGTGATCAGCATTGTCAGTCACATGACGAGTCAAAAGCAACTCTCTCCTTCCCAGTGTCTCACCACCACACAAACCCTGCATTCCACACACCCTGGCAAACAAAGGCAGCTCGACTTTCTAAACAGGAATTAAAAATTGGGCCATGGAGATAAAGATCTTTACTACCTCAACTAAATGAATTATGCTCTTGTAATTCAGGCTAAATTTATTTAAAGACTTACGATTTTAATGCACACAAAGGACAGATACCAAGTTGCACAAACTGGGATCAACTAACAGCCTAATTTTAAGGGATTTACTTGCAATCGTGCCGTAAGAGTCACAGAAATTTGTGCTAAGGCAATAAAAGAAAAGCGAAGTGTTTCGGGGTGAGTATGTAAATTGTGGAACCTGGCAGGCTTTGTTTCCCCTTAATAAGATCTATTACAATTTCAAATTTAAATACTTGGGTTGACTGAAAGACAATTAGATGAGTTTTTAAAGTGTGCTCAGGTTTTCTTTTTGTTTTAATTTATTTGAGAGAGAGACCAGAGCGAGCAAGAGAGAACATGAGTGGAGGGGGGAGGGGCAGAGGCAGAGGGAGAAGCAGATTCCTGAGTAAGGAGCCCAACGTGGGGCTCAATTCCAGGACCATCGGATCATGACCTGAGCCAAAGGCAGATGCTTAACTGAATGAACCACCCAGGCGCCCCAGTGTGTTCAGATCTCTAATAATTACTATTTATAATAATTTTTATATTGATCTTACTGCTGGAACAAGATGTTGAATAATCCGGTACAAGTGTTCTGTGAAGGTACTATTCCGTGGGCAACCACTCAAGTTAACTGTGAATTTTCCCAGTGGAAGAACATCTCTTCTTGTATACCTAGAAAAAAAAAAAAAAAAAGAAACCGACCGGTAAGATATTCAGGTGGATTCCAATTTCCATTGAAAAGCAACCAAAGATTAGCAAAATATTGTCATTAAAAATAAAGCAAATTACTCTGACCAGTTCACTTATCAGAATAACAATAATAGCCAGCATTTGCGTGTGAGCATTGCACATGCGCCAGGACTGCTCAGCACTTAACTGTCTCCTGTAATTCCCAGGCTCTCTGAGGCAAGTCACCTTCGCTGTACAGGTGAGAAATCTGAGACAGAAATCTGAAGTAACATGCCCGAGTTCACACAGCAGGATGTGGGAGAGCTGGATTTGAACCTGTGGGGTTTGGCTCCAAAGCCTGTGCACTCAACCATTATGTGCTGCGGTCTGAAATCCTAGCCGAGGCAGGATGTGAAGAGCAAAGGCACTGACTGCAGGGTCATTTGGAACTGAGGGAAGTTAGGAAACCAGCATTTACGGAACTAGGACAATGGTCTACAATGAAATACCGTGCAGCCATTGAAAAGTTCATGAAGAATTACAAAGGAAGAATGTTTAAGACATAGTAAATGATAAAAACAAGATCAGCGTTTAGAGTACCACGGAGACCTGTGCAGGGATGCACGCATATGTAAACAAAAAAGATGAAACAAACACGAGCCAAATGTGTTAACGGAGATCATCTCTCAGTGGGTGAGATGACCGACAGTTTCCAGCTTCTTTTTTTTTTTTTTTTTTTTAAAGATTTTATTTATTTATTTGACAGACAGACAGAGACCACAAGTAGGCAGAGAGGCAGGCAGAGAGAGAGAAAGAGGAGAAAGCAGGCTCCCTGCAGAGCAGAGCCCGATGTGGGGCTCGATCCCAGGACCCTGGGATCATGACCTGAGCCGAAGGCAGAGGCTTTAACCCACTGAGCCACCCAGGCGCCCCAGTTTCCAGCTTCTTTATGCTCCTGGAACTTGCTGAAAACACCCATTACTTCGGAAATCGGGAACCAGAGACCTGCGGTGAGGTGGAAAGGAGGTGAGCACCTTCACCTACAAATGACATGTGCGCACGTGGGCCTTGCAGAGCTGTGGGATGTATAAACCAAGAATTCAGAATGCAGAAAGAATAAAACAGCTCATTTTACTTATCAGCCAGGTTCTCGGTCTGACTGTGGCTCTTATATTTAAGGGAGACATAATCAAAGGTTACATGTGAAACAAAAAAGGTGGACAAAGAATGTGTGATTTGATGTAACACTTGTCACACTGGATAAAAACCACCTGATGATGCAGCTACTGAACTGTAACACCAACGGCCTGAGCAACCTTCCTGCTCTCCTGCGCCGCCGGCACCACCCCCCACCGCCAGCCGCCGGGAGCCTGGCACTTACACAGTGGAGATGAGATGCAGGATCAGGTACTCGGCGGCCAAGCTGTCTCCCAGAAGCGCATGCGTGAGGAACCCAAGCAGCTCTGCGCGGACGGGAGACAATTCAGACATGAAACCTGAAACGACTGGAGAAGGGAGGGAGACCACTCAGACACACACACCAGCCCCTCCTGAGTGTCTCAGGCTAAGAAGGAAAAAAAAAAAACAAACCCAAGTGGAACAAAGCACTAAAGTCACTAGACAACTAGTGTAGACTTAAATACTGGTCATTAAGTGATGCCAATCTTTGAGATAAGACAGTGTGTAAACTCTTTTTTGCCTCATCTTAATAAAGAGAATTAATGGGAAGGAAAACGGGCCAGGGTCACGGCAACTACTAGAGAGACTGAGGCTGAGCACGAGGATCTGGCTGCCTTGGCCCCACCGTGAGCAGAGCACGCGCCGCAGGCGGCTCCCGCCCAGGGGCCCACGGTCTCTGGCTCCCAAGGCATTAGCACTTACACTTACAGGTTTTGCTCTCCTCCTTGTTAAGGCAAGCGGGCAGTAAAGGATTGATGTGCTGCAACTTCTGGGCTAAAACCACATGAATTCTTGGCACTAATGAAGCAGGAGGACTGTGCACTCTTTGCTCCTCGGCCGTGTCCGTGCATTCCATCGGATCCAGGAGTGAAGAGGCATCCCTGTGGAGAGAGGAGAAAGTCACAAGTCACAGCCACATCTCTGAACATGAGAATTCAAGCCAAGAACAGTTCCACCTGTACGTCTCCCTAGAGAATGGAAAATGGCTCCTCATTCTCAATGGTCAGATCACACAGTTCTCAAGCTAGTTAGGTCACACAAGGATATATATGTGTTTTTCAAGAAAAAGAACACTTCCACTGAATATGCTGTAGCTGCAGTTAATGGGATAGAGCACATCACTGGTGAAGAGCGTCTGTGTTTTGAAATCACTTCTTCAGCGGAGACATGAAACGCTTCACAGCATGTCTCAAAAACCAGGGTCTTTTTCTCATAAGCCATTAGGCATCTATTACTCAGTGTGGAAGATCCATTCATCTCTTAATCTTGCTAATTGTTTTTCCTAACTTTTATTCCTCCATAACACCTCCCTTGAATAGTGAGTAGTCAAGCGGTGAAATTAAAAAGTGTGAGTTTTTCAGATTTGCTAAATAAATTAGCAGACAATGGATTTACCATGATACAACTGAAACAAATCACTAAGATGTGTTTAGAACTTCAGACTTCACAGGCTGCTCTAGAGTTACCCATTCACATGACCACCTGCCTCACACACAAGGACGACGACAACCGTACGTGGTCTGGACCATGTGCCAGGCAGTGTCCTTCTCTATGCACACACCAATTCATTAATGCCTCACCTACCCTGGTCTCCAGTGAGGAAGGTGAGGCCCTGCAGAAGTCACGTGGCCGGTAAATGGCCACACCAGGATGGCACCCCAAGCCATCCGGCTCTCTCTGGGCACTAAGTGGCTTCAACCAATGAAGTGACTGAAGCAGGAAAATCATCACCAGAAACAGCCAAGGCAAGCAATTTGCAATACTATTATTAAGGAATGCTATTTAAGTTTATTTAAAGTTGTTTAAAAATGTCTGTGTCCCCCCCTTTATTGTAATAGTGAAAAGTAAGTTCTTCTTATAGGGAAATCAAGCTGAATGTCCAATACCCAACAAGAAAACTGTTATGTTGGGGGGGGGGGGTTCTGACTCCATTCCTCGGCAAACTCAAGACAAAACAAGAAGAATGAGGAAGATCTGGATTCTCGGGATATATTGTTAGCTGTGGAGAGAAAGTGTAAAAGAATACATATAATATGCTATCTTTTATATAATAAAGGGGAATAAAATATACACGTGTCTACTTATTTTTGCAAAAAATACAGTAAAGATAAAGGCAGAAACAGGTTGGTTCTCTATGGAGCTTGAGTGGGAACAGGGCAGGGGAGAAGGCACCCCTACATTCTTTGTATATAGCTCTGATTTGGGCAACAATGTCATTGTTTTCTATACTTAAAAAACCAAAACAAAGGAGAAAATGTTAACAGATTTTAAAAGTTTAAAAATTAAACTCTTCAAAACATGTACCACCACTTTCACACAAACTTAGTGTATGCTCTAATAAAAACTCATGAATATGTTAAAAAAAAAAAAACAGTAAGGACAAAAGAAACACTCTGAAGAGAAATGCAATGGAAAACAACTGAACCTAAACACATAAAATGAATAATGAGCAAAAGGACCAACGGGGAAGAAAACCCACCCCGGTGATTTTAGACACAGCACTCTAACTATACGCCTCATTCTAAAATAAAAAGAAATGGAAGGAAACCAATCTTGGATGCGAGTTATAAAGTTTGTTTTTTGCCGCGGTATGGACTGCTGATTCTGAGATTACCTTCTCTGCACTGTGGAAGGACGTTGAGAACAATGAGAATCAAGCTCTTTCTGTTAGAAGAGGGGCTACAAACATGGGAAGGGAGAAGGGAGAACATCTGAGTGCAGAACTGGAACTGGAAACACTGTGAATTCACAGTTCTGAGAGACTTGAAAATACATGAAGATGCATGTGTACGGGTATCTAAATGTGCATTTACTTGTACGTGCACAGTGTGCGCGTGTATGTATTTCCTAGCCCCGCCCATTAGAAGGGCAGAGAAGCAATACCATCCTGATACCAGTGAGCACACAAGCACTCAGATCTTGACTTCTAAATAAAATTCCTCACTAAAACAAACTGATGTTCCTTAGAAAAATGGCTGCTACTGCAGCCGGATAATAGGGAGGACAGATGAGGCTGAAACAGCATATGTGCCAGGAAAAACATTTTCAAAAATGAGGTCATGTCAGCAAAGACGCAGAGCCTGCTTTCAATGACTCTCACTAGCCAAATGAGGAAACCTGAATTTTGAGCACCAGACTAACAGCCACACTGATATAAACAAATTACTTAAGTAAACAAATGAGAAGGAAAATCTCTCTTCTAACAGAAGGCCAATAAACAAGTGTAGAAGGAATGACTGAAATAGAAAATCACCATCGGTTATTACCGATCAAGAATCATCAATGGACAGGGGCACCCGAGTGGTGCAGTCGGTTGAGTGTCTGACTCTTCGTTTCAGCTCAGGTTGTCATCCCAGGGTCGTGGGACTGACCCCTGCACCGGGCTCCATGCTCAGTGCGGAATCTGGTTGAGATTCCTCCCCCTCTCCCTCTGCCCCTTCCACTCATGCTCTAACTAAAAATAAAATAGAATCATCAATGGATATTAAAGTAAGTGGATGAGGGACACATGGGTGGCTCAGTCAGTTAAGCGTCTGCCTCTGGCTCAGGTCATGATCCCAGGGTCCTGGGATTGAACCCAACATGGGGCTCCTTGCTCAGCAGGAAACCTGCTCCTCCCTCTTCCTTTGCCTGCTACTTCCCATGCTTGTGCACATGCCCGTGCACACTCTCTCCGACAAATAAAATTTTACATAAATAAGTGGACAAAAGTTAAATAAGAAAATGGATATTAATGTAATCTCCAAGTACCTCCTTCCAAATCACTTATTACAAAGTGAAAAACAGTGCAGAAACCTGGCAGATGCCACCTTAACCAAACAATCAAAATTACCACCACCAATAGTGCCGCACACGGACATAAAGTGCCTCCTCATATGACAGCCCGATTCTAAGCAAGAGGAAAGACCACATAAACCCAAACAGATATTCTACAAAATGACTGGCTGTACTCTTCAAAGGTGTCAAGGCTCCTGCCAGGTGAGGACAAGGAAAGACAGCCATCTGCAACCAGGAAACGGGCCCTCACTAGACAATGGATCTGTCAGCACCTTACTCTTGGACTTCCCAGCCTCCAGAACAGTGAGAAACGAATTTTGGCGAAGTTAAAAAAAAAAAAAAAAAGGTGTCAAGTTCAGGAAAGACAGAAGTTGAGGACTGTTCCAGATTAGTGGAACATGTGACCCTACGGATCCTGACTCACGGAAAAGAAGAAAAAATTTAAAAAAGAAAAAGAAAAAAACAAAAACAAAAAAAACATCACCAGAAGAAACAAGATTGAGATAACTGGTGAAATTAAGTATGAAGTATGGATTAGTGTTTCTAATTTTCTAAAAGTTCCTAATTTTGATAGCTGTACTCTGACTGCATAGGAGAAAGTCCTTGTTCTTAGGAAATATGGACTCAAGTATTTAAGGGATAATGTACACAACTTACTCTCAGGTGTTTCAGAAAAACATGTACATATACAAAAATGTGCACATGTAAGAGAACAAACGAATGACAGAGCAAATGGGGCACTACGGGTTAACAACTGGTAAATCTGGGTAAAGGGAGAAAGCTCTTTGTAACATTATCTTCCAGCTCTTCTGTAAGTTTGAAATTTTATCAAAATAAAGTGACCCAAAAAAGAACAAACAGACTCACCTTTCATCATTATTCAGTATACTTAGCACAGGATCCACAGATAGGACACCATATAACTCAAGAACATCATTGACTTTGAAACAATCCCAGTCTTCATAGACCTGACAGAAGATCATAAGAAATCACGTTGTTAGGACTAAATAACACCCCAAAAAAACCATAAAATATTAGTTTTAAGGCTAAAGAAATAATATTTTAGATTTTTAGGTCAGGAAATGGAATTTAAAGCCATTCTTTTGTTTCATAAATTGAAACCAAGAGAGATAAAATACTTGCCTGAAGTCATTCTCCTAGTTAGCAATTAACACTAAAACAGAGGACTCCTGACTCCCAGACCAGGGTCTGTTGTCAATACACCACACTACTTCGAAGAGGCTTTCCCAATGGATGACTAACATTACAAAAGTGCATGACTGGGTGCTTGGGTGGCTCAGTCAGTTATCGGCTCATGTCATGATCCTGGGACAGAACCCCACGACAGGTTCCCTCCCCAGCAGAGAGTCTGCTTCTCCCTTCCCCTTTGCCCCTCCCTCC
This sequence comes from Mustela nivalis, assembly GCF_964662115.1. NCBI lineage: Eukaryota > Metazoa > Chordata > Mammalia > Carnivora > Mustelidae > Mustela > Mustela nivalis. The sequence continues at coordinate 176,049,725 of NC_139021.1, forward strand.
ACTCGTGCTCCCTCTCACTCGCAAATAAATGAAAAATAAAATCTTAAAAAAAAAAAAAAACAAAATCTTAGATCCTGTGCTAAGTATCTCAAAATCTATTCAGAACACCAAGAGAAGGGGGGGAAAAAAAAGAAAAACAGCTGCAGGATTACTAACTTTGGACTTATTCACCAACTACACACCATTAGGAGGGTTAACACAAAACTCAGAAAGGCCACGAGGGTTTTCAAAACTTTCAAAACTTTCAAAGTTGTGTCTTTGATGGATGCTAGTAACTGTCAAAGCTTCCTCTTGGTGAGGCTGAACCGAAACATGGCAGCAAAGCCGTCCTCACTCTGGTCCCCGTGGTATGGTACAGAACTGAAGTGCCACTTAAGCTAAAACCACAAAATAAAAGAATGGAAATTCTCAACGATCATTTCTGAAACTTATATTGCTTGCTTCACCTATCAGGATTAAAAAACCAGGGTAAGCAAAATAGAACAAACTGCCAACAGATTTTTTGCCTCTATTTTATTTTAAATACAAATGAGAAATACATTTTGATGACAAGAATGCTGAAAAAGTTAGATATTGTTGGAAGCTGGAAATGACATAGGAATTCACATGAATTTTAAAAAAAACTGTTATACTTCTGTGTTCAAAATATTTTTCAATTGTTTTTTTTAAGTGAGCTCTACACTCAACATGGGCCTCAAACTCAAAACCCCAAGACTAAGAGTTGCAGGCTCCACCGACTGAGGCAGCCAAGTGCCCCATAATCTTCAACTGAATTTAAGAATGCCGTGGTAGACAGAACATGGCCTCCCAAAGAGGTCCACATCCTACTCCCTGCAATCTGTGAATAGGTTACCTTATAAGCAAAAGGGGGTAGGAATAAATTCAAGACCCTGAGATGAAGAGATTATCCTGGATGATCTGGCTGGGCCCAATCGAATCACAAAGGTCCTTTCCAGGAAGAGGTGACTATGAAAACACTCTGGCTTTGAAGATGGAAGAAGGGGCCCCAAGCCAAGAAATGTGAGCACTTCTAGAAGCTGGAAAAGGCAAGAAAACAGATTTTCCCCCAGATCATTTAGAAAGGAATGCAGCCCAAAGGACACCTTGATTTTTATCTTCAGTGACATCAATGTTGGACTTCTGACCTAAAGCCTGTAAAATGATAAATTTTTGTTGTTTTAAAAGCCACTGACGTGGTGAATATTCGCTCCAGCAGCCACAGAAAATAAACACAAATGCTAAGAGTACTCCATGTTAACTTTGAGACATATTCCACATCTACATCAAGGTTAGGTCTATAAAAGGTTTAGTACCTTCACAAGGCATGCAGGGCCCTTCTCCCCTGGCAGTGGAAAATTCAGGTCAAAAGGAGAAGAGAGGTTCAAGAAGTTCAGCTGTTGGCCAGTAGAAGCTTCAGTTTCTAAACGTTTTGGCTCTCCACACCACTGAAGACCACCAACACTCCCTAAATTCAAAGAACAGCACTGCACTTAGTCATTTTTAAGGCTTCCTGGAGAGAAAGAACATTCCTAAAGAGCCTTTCAAGTCTGATATAAATGATGCTTCTGAACACAAAAAAACTTCAAGTTGTTACAGTTCTTAAGGAAGTAAGATATGCTAACAAAACCCTTTGTCTGACCTAAAAGAGAACAAAGATTATGAAAATCTAAAAAATTTAATCATTTCTCCCATACAACACAATGGCAAAAAGCTCCCCTCTTCAAATCTCAAGTATATTTTAAAAGTTGATATTTACAGTTACTTTGACAACTTGAATCTAAAGATGTCTACTAACAACAAACCCGCCTTGGTAGAACATACTTTTTTCTACTTACTACTCAGAATAAAATCATATAGCAATACATTCATTTACCAAATATTTGTAACATCCATTGTGTAGTAGGAATCAGACTAGTTGTTGGGGACACAAGGATGATTTTAAAAATGCCCTCTATCGCTGAAGTGGTCACAGTTTAGGGCTTATAACTAATTAAAATCAACATATAGCCTGCCTCTCCATAAAATATTGTTCAACAATAAGAAGGAATAGACTATTGATACACAGATTAATCTGGATGGATCTCTAACTTTGCTGACTGAAAAAAGCCAATCCACAAAGTATACATACTGTATGATTCCATTTATGTAACTTACCATTATTTTTTAAGGTTAAGCTAAACTGGGATCTTTTTTTTTTTTTTTTAAACTGAAGTATTCCCGACTATGCAACACTCTTGCAATAAAATAACATTAGTACAGAGATGAAGAATGGGTTAGTGTTTGCTAGGGATTAAGGACTTCTGGGGAGGGGAGAGGCAGGAGAGCAGTGGGCAGGACTCTACAAGGACAACTCTGAAAGATGTGGGCGATGAACCATTCTGGATCCTGACTGTGGTAGTGGTCCCTTTAGTCTACATGTGCCGACACTGCCCAGAACAAAATACACGCACACAAATAACTGTGTGTAGGAAATATAAATCTAAGGTCACTGGGCGGTAGCAATGTCCATTTCCTGGTTACGATATTCTACTAGAATTATACAAGATGTTACCATCAGGAGAAACTTATTTCTTACAGCTACATGTGATCTACACTTATCTCAAAAATATTTTTAAAATATATATAGCTTCAAAGATTAATGAGAAACCAACAAACAAGTTACATTGTAAATAAATGATGCACCCAAATGTACAAAAAACCCTACAGTAGGACAGATCATCAGTTGCTTAGATAACAGAATTACCATATATCCTGGATTCTAATGTTACTTATTGTTATGATACACCATTAATTTTAATAAGCATTTGGGGGGGTGGAGAAAAAGACCACCACATTTGTACAGATTTACTATAACATTCCGACGTTAAAAACATTAAAGTATGCCTTAACTCTAAGGAAATATATATAAAGTAGGAAAAACATGGCTAAATGAAATTCATTAGTAATTCTTTATTTACCACTCTCAACCCAATCTTGCAGATGCCCCCTGACTAGACTGATTTGTTTGAAACCCCACCCCCCCAACCCTTCAAAACTTGACCTTTGAGGATGGTGCTACAGAGAAATGACTGGCCATAAAAGGAGGAATAATGACAAACTTCTCTACTTGCCGCAATAAAGAAACTCACTATTGTTAAACACTGTGATTGGTAAAACCAGGAATTAAATATGCCAATTCTGAAACTATCTCATGCTCTTTGGATATTCCAAACTTTGGTCTCCGTGTTAATCAGAATTTACTGGGTTTTCAGCATGTTTCAAGATAAACCACTACAAATGTGTGTACATAGAATAGAACTGTGACTATCTTAAGGGCTCTCTGGTCTCAAGCTGAGAACAAAGTTACCTAGTGCCCCACAATTTCATGGTTTTCCTCCGATGTTTTCAATCTTACTAAATTAAAGTACCACTATCTTGGGGTGCCTGGGTGGCTCAGTCCGTTAAGCATCTCCCTTTGGCCCAGGTCATAATCCCAGGGTTAGGCACCCTGCCTTATAAGGAGTCTGCTTTTCCCTCTCTCTCTGCCCCTCCCCATGCTTGTGTGCGCACATGCACACACTCTCTGTCCCTCTCATGAATAAATAAAATCTCTTAAAAAAATAAAAATAAAAAATAAAGTTCTACTATGTCCAAAGGAAAATTAAAAAGGATGTTTTCAGATATTAAAAAAAAACCATTTTCAGGATAAACTACTAGACTTCCATATTACTTAGGAGCTGAGATAAAAATATAAAGAATGAGAAAAAGACCTTTGTCCACTAACCACCTGAGACTCTTAAAAACTAACAGGAAAGCAGACACTTCTCGCTAAGTGATGCCTAACTGCTCAGTTATGAAGCACGGTTTGACCAGAGTACTGCAAAAATTCTCAAGACTGTTTATAACAGCGATGAACTTGAATGCAAGGTTGTCAAATCGCTGTCATTTCCTAAATCTAGAGCTGTATCACACAGCAATTAATTCTGGAAATGGACCTGCGGGAGAAGTGAACAGAAAGCCTGCTGGCTCACACCACCTGCTTGCCTGGCACCTGCATGTTGGTCCTTCTGTTTATTAGGCTGTAGGTCCATATCTTCGTCATCTTCGTAACTCCTCTTGTGACGACTAGGAGTGTAGGATGTTGAAGGACTGACTCGAGCTTGGTTTGCATTAACATAGGCGTTAAATGAAAAGTTAAGGAAAATCTATCAGGAACTGAGGAATATCCTAAGGTATGCTAATTCTAGGGCTAATAATAATAATAAAAGATTATTAGTTTGGCAATTTGGCTAAAATTAAAACATCCTTTTAAAAGACTGGACTTCCAGTTTTGATCATGAGAGTAGCAGCTTAACCTCATGCCCCCTACCTATGCTATATATAAAGAAACTATACAACTGGACAAAAGTTATGAGCAACTGTTTTCAGTAACTGAACATCGTAAGGGAACATAAGGTTATAGTTCTTCAATAAGGAAACACACCAGTAAACTCCACACCCTTCCCAGCTTTCTCTTGGGAACATTTCCCAAACCGCAACAAAGAGAAGCAAGCACCCTGCCCTTGCACGACAGAGAAACAGAGCACACAGATCCGGGCTCCTAAGCAACTGGAAGCTGCAGAAAGTAACAGAGGCAAGAGTTGCAGATAAGACCAAGAAACCTGTGCAGGCTCCATTAGGGGCTTTGGTGAACATAACACCATGGATGTACAAGTCAGGATTCCTTGAGGGCTAGCAGGGAACAGCTGCTAGTTGGCTGGGAGCTAAATGGAGATTCGGGACTTCTACAATACTAGTACTGGACCCTGATGGACAACCTGGGCACTGAGGTGTGACCAGAAATAGCACATTTCATGGGTAAGGACTGTGTCCTACAGACCAAGGGCTATTCCATACCCACCTTAACAAATTGCAAAACCAAGCCATGACAAGGTCAAAGTGATCCACTTACATCACCTGCCTGTCAGAATAAAACGCAACATTCTTGGATGGAAGACAAAACCGAAGTCTCTACAATGCTGTACATCAGCATACAGTAACACATTACTAGTTATATATGAAGACTTGAGAAAATATGACCTACAATCAGGATTAAAAATAACCAATAAAAACAAACCCAAAGATGACTCAGATATTGGAATTAGCCGACAAGGACACTAAAAAGGCAATCTAAAATTCACTATTTTTTCATATATATATATTGAGCTATGTTTATGTTCCCTTTAAACCTTGATATGTTCCCTCTAAACCTTAAAATTCACAATTTTAAAAGAAAATATAATCGCTTCTTAGCCTTTTGGCTATGATCAAGTGCAGTATCTGGTCTTATCAGTTTAAAAGAAAATATAGACAAGATCGATCTAAGTGGCTTAGTTGGTAATGTGTCTGCCTTTGGCTCAGGTAATGGTCTCAGGGTCCTGGGATGGAGCCCCACATTGGGCTCCCTGCTCAGCGGGGAGTCTGCTTCTCCCTCTCCCTCTTGCCCCCCCAACATGCTCAATATCTCAAATAAATGGTTAAAATCCTAAAGAAAGACTGATGAGTCAAAGATGAGGAATGTTAGCAGAGAAATGGGAACAACGGGAAAAAACCAAATGAAAAATCAAGAACTGAAAGGTAAGATATCTGCAATGAAAACAAAACAGAACAAAAACAAACAGAATCTCAGTTACCTGGAGGTCAGTAACATCTAATGATTATGTGACTGAATTCCTAGAAAATGAGACAATACAAGAGACTGGGACAGAAAAATATTTGAAGAAATAAAGGCTGAAATCTGAAAAATACCAGTCCACTGATCCAAAACCTCGAAAATACCCAAGCAAGATAAACACAAAAATACCCACACCGACCCACATCACAGCCAAACTGCCAAAAACCACAGAGAGAGAGAGAACATCAGAAGTAGCCGGGGAAAAACAAAGATGTCACACACAGGGATAGAGTAAAATGACGGCTAGCCCTTCGTCCAAAAGCAATGGGGACCAGAGGCACCTGGCAGGCGCAATGGTTTGAGCATCTGACTCTTGATTTCAGGTCAGATAATATCTCAGGGTTGGGGACTGAGCCTCGCATCAGGCTCCCCACCCAGCATGGGGCCTCCTTAAGATTCTCTCTCTCCCCCTCCCCACACTCACTCTCTGGATCCAAAAAAAAAAAAAAAAAAAAAAAAGGCAATGGAGCCAGAAGACAATGGAACAAGACCACCAGAATGCTGGGGAAGGAAAAGAGCTGTCAACCCAGAATTCTATAACCAGCAAAAACATCCTTCAAAAATAGAGGTGAGGGCGCCTGGGTGGCTCAGTGGGTTGAACCGCTGCCTTCGGCTCAGGTCATGATCTCAGCGTCCTGGGATCGAGTCCCGCATCGGGCTCTCTGCTCGGCAGGGAGCCTGCTTCCCTCTCTCTCTCTCTGCCTGCCTCTCCATCTACTTGTGATTTCTCTCTGTCAAATAAATAAATAAAATTTAAAAAAAAAAAATAGAGGTGAAACAAAGACATTTTTCCTTGAACCAAAGCTGAAAAATTCATCACCAACAGATCTGTACTTAAAGTTGAGTTAAATAACTCCATTTAAAAAAAAAAAAAAAGAACAGAGCTAGAAATGGTACATACCACAAACACATACAAGACACTTTTTCCTCATTTCCTAATTTATGTAGAAGACAAATTTTTTAAAGATTTTTTTTAAAGATTTTCTTTCTTTATTTGACAAAGAAGAGAGTAAAAGCAGGGTGAATGGTAGGAAGAAGGAGAAGCAGGCCCCTGCTGAGCAGAGCGCCCAATGCAGGGCTCAATCCCAGGGCCCTGGGATCAAGATCCGAGCTGAAGGCAGATGCCCAACTGACTGAGCTACTCAGGCACCCTTTTTTCAAGATTTTATTTATTTGACAGAGAGAGAGAAAGAGAGAGAGAAGCTTGATCTCCGGGGCTTGATCCCAGGACCCTGGAATCATGACCTGAGCCAAAGGCAGACGCTTAACCAACTGAGCCACCCCGGTGTCCCAAGACAAATGTTTAAAGCAAACAGGGTAATATATTGTGGGCTCTATAGTTTAAGTACAAATGAAGTATAGGACAACAGCAACACAAAGAATGAGGGGATGAATGGAAGTAAACTGCTGTAAAGATCAAGGAACAAAATAGAAATCACAAGGGATATTAGAAAATATTTTGAGTTGAATGATGGTAAAAACAAATCAAAGTCTGGAATACAATCAAAGCAGTGATTAGAAGGAAATATATAGCCTTCAATGCTAAAATAAGAAAGGGAAGATTTGAAATTAATGATCTGTGCATCCACTTTGAGAAGCCAGAGAAAAATTAAAGCCAAACTAGCATAAAAGGAAATAAGAGCAAAAGTCAATGAGATAGAAAACAGAAAATTAAACAGTTGGTTCTCTGACAAACCACTAACAACACTGATCAAGAATAAAAAAAAAAATTAATGAACATTATTATGAATGAAAAGAGATCATTGCTAAATATCCTCCAGACATGAAAAAGAAATTAAGGAAATATTATGAAAAGCTTTGTTACTGACATAAATTCAATTAAGACTAAATGATTTTGAAACAATTCCTTGAACAATACAACTTATCACAACTAATACACAGAAAAAACTGTTAAAAAAAAAAACTAACTATAAATCTTCTCACAAAATGCCAGCCCCCAAACTGGAAACAACCCAAATTCTTACCAAGTGGAAAAAAATATAAACAAATAAAATCAGCAATAAAAAGGAATGAGCAACACACACACACACACACACACACACACACACACACAGGGATGAATCTCAAATGTGTTATGGAGAACAAATAATCAGACACAAGACTCTGCATGAGTCCATTTTTTTGGCATACAGAATAGGTATAACCAATCTACAGTGAAAGAAATCAGGACAGTGGTCACAAAAGGTGAGTGAGGTGCCTAGAAAGACACAAGGGAACTTTCTGGAACAAGTACTTTACTTTCACAGGTGTAATTTAAATGGGTGTGCATTTGTCCACTCAAGTGCACCCTTAAAATCTACATATCTCAGGGTATGTGAAATACACCTAAAAAAAAAAAGTATACCAAGATGTTTCCACATCTCTCAATGAGCCAACATGTTGTTTCCCCTTAAGATTTGAAACTATGTTTTTATTTAATTATGGTACTTTTTCAGTATTTTTAAATCCACGGTGGGCTCAATCTTTTTAACAGTATTTCACTACAGAAATGTACCACAATTTTATCATTTCTCAATGACGCATACTTTGGTTGTTTTATAAACTTTTTTGTTTAGGACAAACGAAAAACATTTCATTAAAATAAAGCCAAGTTCTGTAAATGAAGAACAATTTTTTTCCAGCTTATTTTGTTGGTGTAAAAACACTAAGTTTCAAAAACTCAAAATTTAATTGTGGTTTTTTCAATTAAGAATATAATCAGGAACCACTCAACACAGAAGAAACTTTAGATAAAGGATATTTCTTTTACCCACGTAGATTCCCCAGGCACTGGGACACAATAGAAAGTCTGTCTTTCCAAAGTGGTAGTTCGTGGGGAGTTTAAATCAACTTCTTGTTGAGGCTGTGATATACACAAAAAGCATATTTAAAGTTTTATTAAGAAAAAAACAAAACTTTAATTAGCAAACCACATATTCATGTTATTTATAAAACCACAGTAAATACTTCACATTAAGAATTAAAAACTAAATACCAAGCCCAAACCCATTTAAAAAAAAAAGGACATAAAATCATTTCACATGCAACCATCAATATACTACCTTCCCTTAAGTCCATAATACATCTCACCCTGTCACAAAATTAAATCTTTTAATAAACAGGATACTTTATTTTTTCAAAGACAAAGCACTGTCTCTTTCATAGACCTTATCAGTATCAGCCTATAAAATAGGAACTTAATGAAATATTCATTAGCAGTAACTCTGACATGAGATTTCAGTCAGATTATATTCCCCAGAAAAGGAATGTTCTCCATTTCAAATATGAGAAAATCCTAAGACATAGAAAGAAGCCAAGATGCAATATTAAAATATTACTTCAATAAACACATATTACTTTGAGTACATATATTACCAAAAAATCTCTTAAAAGTAAAATAAAACGTATACTCCATTTTGGTGGTGGGAGGAGGGACCCAAGCCAAGGCACATCAAGTTTCATCTGAGCTAGTATGTACAAGCAGGGCTTTCTATGTGTTTCTTTCTTTCCAGGCCCAAAGTATTCCTGGTTTGGTGCTTCTACTTATTATTTCTAGCAACACAATACAAACTCTTTGCCTTCAGCAGTGTCACACGTGGACAGACTCACCTATTTTACTTTCCTATTTCCAGATGCTGAGATTACTAGCTTATGGTGATACTCCATTACTGTGTATTGATAGATGAGGCTAATATGACTAAGGGCTCTTCAAATAAGGGACACAGCAACTATCTGTAAAGTTGACACATTAGACTTGGTACCACATTTTACTTTATGGAAACACTCTCAAAGAAAAAAGATATTGGGAGACCTCCAGTTCATTATGTGTTAAAATTAGCAGATCCGGGGCACCTGGGTGGCTCAGTGGGTTAAAGCCTCTGCCTTCGGCTCAGGTCATGATCCCGGGGGTCCTGGGATCGAGTCCCGCATTGGGCTCTCTGCTCAGTGGGAAGCCTGCTTCCTCCTCTCTCTCTGCCTGCCTCTCTCCCTACTTGTGATCTGTCAATAAATAAAAATCTTAAAAAAAAAAAAAAAAAAAAGGATTAGCAAATCCAACTCTCATGAGTTCCCCTAAATAATTATATGAAGTTACATTTTTGTTTTACAGAATCTTTGCAGCAACCTTCCATATTAGGGCTGTTCTGCTGTCCAGACTGGCCCTGAGCTAGGACATTTTAATCAGGCACAACCTCTACTGTGAGTAAATGTGCTAATATTAGGGTTTACAAATCAATCTCTTGAGGTCTGGGTAAGCAGGAGTCAGACTCCCAGAATGTAAAAAGCCCCACATAATGTGATTAAACTGGGAGTCTGGATCACCAAAGCAGAGAACTAGACCCAGAATGGGGGGGCTCCACCAATGTGCCATCTTTCTACTTAAACACCTGCTGATCAATCCCTACCTGTGATACTTTGATTTTTTTTCCCCTCAACGACTGACAATTACCACCAGTTTCAGTAGAACCACACAAAAAAACAATTTTTTAAAAATGCAGATATACTGGAGTGTCTCTATAACTGCTTTTCTAGTAAGTTTCTACCTCAAGACTATCCCTTTCATAACCACAGTTATATCCAGTGTCCTCTACCTTCTTGCCTCTCCCATTACTGATATGTAAGTTTCCCTTACTTCTCTTTATCAAAGAAAGTTTAATTTTATTAAAAGCTTTCTTCCTCCTAGGAAAAAGCTGCAGGACGTAATGAAATTTAATTAAGCAAGTGTTAAGCCCTAAGTTAATCTTCCACTTTTACTTTAAAAGAATTTACCATAACCCTCTAATTTTGAAGCCAAGTGTACAGATATAAGGAAAAGAAAGAAATTAGTTATTTACAATACTCCACCTTTTAAGAGATTTTTAAAAGATCAAAAACTTTAACAGAGAAGCTTAAATAAAAGGTAAATAAAATATTTCACATGACTTCTTAGAACTTATTTACACACAAAATAAATACACTTAAGATCAACCAAAAGAAATAAATTCGCTGCTTAAGAAGTTCTTAAGATGTTTTATATATCTTAAGAATACATACCCCACACTCTGCTACATCTCTGTATTTTCCAAAATGAAGGACCTATGATCCAAAACAAAGGATAACAGCATCATGTCAGTATATCTGAATCAAAACTACCATAAACAACACAAGGATAAAATACCACTAATTAGAAACAGAAATTTTCATGAAGAAAAGCAATACATACCCGTGCTTTTGTGTTTCGGTTAACCGTTTCATAAACTCCCATGTAAAACTCAGGGTCAAACATATCTTGAATCATGCAACGAAACTTCACAAAACTGTTAGGTTTCAAATAATGAAGGGGAACTTCATTCAGTGATGGTACCTGAAAGGAAAACAAGTCAATAAAATATTCTTATCTGTAGAATGTTAAGTACATATACAGAGGTTGTATATCCAGAAACACCCCACCCCCCGCACCACCTCCCACCAAGCCCCATTAGGAAGCCAGTGATCTCAACAGTCAACATAACAAAAGTGCTGGACACGAAAGTATTTTTTATGTTCCTCCAAGTTTGTATAATGACATCCGACTCTAACGTAAAAGGATGCTCTTCCTTCAAAACACTTCTCAAGCAGCAGAAAGGCATCTGCTTTGTTGAGCTCTTCGCTTAAGACTAGTACATACCAATTTTCTTTAAATGAAGATAAGGATATTCAGGACTCACAATTACTAATTTTTTTGGTCTTAGAAAGTAACACGGTCAAACACTGCCACCTAGAGACTCCAACACAGAAGCACTGACTCGCTTGAATCTAAATTTCAGTTGGAAAAGTGCAAAATCTTTTAATACATACGCACTTAAAGGGGAAGACACTACACATGAATGCATACAGTTTAAAATTTTAGCACTTACTTCAGCAGCACATATACTAAAATTCTGTGTGGATTACCACTCTACTGAGAGAAACTGAAAGCCCAACCCTCTCCTCTGAAAATAGCAATAAACTTACCCATTTAGGAGCGTTATTTTCCTTCAGCTTTTCCTTAAAATATTCAATTACTTTCTTCTCCCAGTCAGGATTAACTCCATTTTGAGCTGAAAGAAAAACGGACTTTTCAGAGCCAAAGGGACAATAGCTGACAAGACTATGTTCAGGTCACAATCTCGTGGAGCGCTGCCACACTGGGCACTCGGGAAGCTGTCCTGTTGAGGGGCTGGGTACAACACGGGCCAGTGCTGGCCTGTCGCAGGCTCTCAGGAGCCAACAACCTAGTTGAGACTTCCCACAGGATGAGATACGAAGCTACCTGGACAAAGCACAGTGCTCTTTGGAAACATTTTTATACACATTTTCCTCTTTATAACTACCCTAAAATGAGAAGGTGTTCTAAAAAATTTTTTTCAATTTGGGAATAATTTCTAACTTTCAAGAAAATCACATGAAGAGTACAAAGAATACTTGGTACTTTCTCCATTTGCTTTCTCTCATCCCTCACATGTATTTTCCTGCCCGTCTGAGATGAAGTTATACACATCATAGACCTTTGCGTCTAAGTATTTTCATGTGTGTTTCTTTTGAACAAAGAGATTATCTTACGTAGCTAACAGTACTGTTACCCACCTCGGGAAATTCAAACCGATACCACACTTTCTCTCTAAACTACCACCACACTCCAACGCCGCCCAACTGCCCTTTCTCCTCGTCAGGGCAGGAGCCAGTCCAGGAGCACGTACTGCTCACAGCGCTCATGTCTCTCTAACCTCCTTCAGTCGGAACAGTCCCTCAATCTTTCCTCATCTGTGTTTTATGGCATTTATGTTTAAGAGGAAGACAAAACCTGTAAAAGAAATAGAGAATGCTCACTTTGGGTTTGTCTGATGTCCACTTAGGATCAGACCGCCATTGTGCACGATCAGTCAGACTGTTCCATTAGTGATGCTGTGTCCTTGTAATGGAATCATCTAGAGACAAGAGGTCCGTCTTCCCCTCACTGATGATGTTCACTTTAATCACCCAGTCAGAATGACAGCCAGTCTCCTGACAGTAGGTTACTTTGTTCCCTTTGCAACCATTAAGTAACCTGCCAGAGACACCTGAAGACCATGCAAAAAGTTTTATGACTCTTGCCCCAACCCAGTTATAACAGCCACTGACAACTCTTACCATGAGTGAAAAATGATGAGAAAGGTGTTTTTAATGTCATATTAAAAATAAGAAAACCGGGGCACCTGGATGGCTCAGCTGGCAGAGCATGTGACTCTTAATCTCAGGGCTTTATGTCCAAGCTGCACGTTGGGTATATAGATTACTTAATAAAACCTTAAAGGGGCACCTGGATGGCTCAGAGGGTTAAAGCCTCTGCCTTCGGCTCAGGTCGTGATCTCAGGGTCCTGGGATCGAGTCCCACATCAGGCTCTCTGCTCGGCGGGGAGCCTGCTTCCTCCTCTCTCTCTCTGCCTGCCTCTCTGCCTGCTTGTGATCTCTCTGTCAAATAAATAAATAAATAAATAAATAATCTTTAAAAATAAAAATAAAAAATAAAACCTTAAAAAAAAAAAAAGGTAAGAAAACCAAGGCTTTGGGGAAAAAATTATGGGAACTGGTCAAGACCAAAGAAAATCACTGCCAGAATCAGGAACACCTATTTTGAGAGAGCGAGCAAACCACGCAGCGAGCCAAGACTTCTGCCATTTATATTCATCACTAGGTGCTCTGCAGATGTGAAGTAAAGGAACTGTCTCTATTTGTTACAGAGCTGATTGTTAGAAATACTCATAAAATCCCACTAACACCATGCTTAGCGGGGATTCCAAACACTTTTACAAAATTGAGCAAAGTCTAGTTCTGGAAAAGGGGAGGGGGATAAACCCCTCAGGTGATTCTGCCGTGGAATGAGGGTTCAATTCACTAGTAAACTGGTCCTCGACCACCAGCATTAGAATCACCTGAATAGGTATTAGAAATGCTAATTTTTCAGCCCATCACAGCCACACTGAATCAAAAATTCTGGAGGTGAGGCCTAGCAGTTGATGTTCTAAAGTGCCTGCTAAGTGGTTCTGCAGTGCCGATCCCTTTCTGCTGGCCATGCCCTCCCCGTGGAGCAGCCTGGCCCCTAGCCAGAATGGCATGACCCCAAAGTCCCGCTTTCACAAGGACTGGCAATGGTGCATGGCCACATGGTTCAACGAGCCAGCACGGAAAATCCACAGACAAAAGGCCTGATGCATCACCCAGGCCCTGTGTCGGGACCCCTCCAGCCCAAAGTGAGGTGCCCCACTGTGAGGCATCACACCAAAATGCGAGCTGGCGGGGGCTTCAGCTCGGAAGAGTTACAGGTGGCTGGCATATACTAGAAGGTGGCATGGATCACTGGGATCTCAGTGGATGCAAGAGGCAAAAAAAGTCCACAGAGTCCTTGAAGGCTAGCACACAGCAGCTGTGGGGTACTACTTGAAGCCCACCCCTTCCCAGGAAGTCCTTGGTCCCTAAGCAGGGAGAGAGCTCTGCTGAAGACCTCAAACTGGCTACCCAGCTGACACGACCAGTCATGCCGGCATGCAATGTCTATGAGAAGGAGAAAGCCAGAGGCACAGTGGAGGAGAACTGCAAGGCGTTTTGGCCAGAGTTCACATGGCCCGTGTCCATGCCCAGCTCTGGCACCCAGGCAAGCAAAAAGGGCCAAGGAAGCTGCAGAACAGGATGTCGAGAAGAAAAAGTAAGTGCCATTGGCAAATTGTGACAAAAAATAGTACAAATACATAAAGAAAATGCCCTCTGATTCTGATGCACACTAAAGTCTGAGAACCACTATTACTAATGCCAATAAAGGACTACTGAATTAGAAAAAAAAAGAATATGAGTTTTTGCTTCCACTGAAAATGGGTATTAAAGGAAAGGCCGATACACAGTCATGACAGCACACCAACACTGCTGTTCTGCCTGCACTTGTGTAAGATACATGAACACGCTTGGGGAGGCTGGTGGGCTGGCTGGCTCGTTCAACTGGTGGAGCATGTGACTCTTGATCTCAGGGTGGTGAGTTCAAACCCTACACTGGGTGCGGATAAAATAAAGGAAACAAAAAAAGAAAGAAAATGAACAAACAAACATGACCACGCCACCTAAGAGATGCTGAAGCTCCATCAGAGACCGACTGGGAGGCAGGAAGGTGTGTGTATTCAGACCGGATTTTCCCCAAGGCCACCTTACAAGTATCTGGTACTGCTAGACAATCAAAGGACTGCAACAGGTAATTAAAAAAATCAAATGTGCAATAACTGCCCATTATGTATTAAGCCTACGGTGTGCCTGGCACTCCACTAGGTTCAATAAGGACATTGATTGCTGACAAACTTACAGAAAAGTGGTGAACAGAGAATAACAGCCAAAAGCAAGGAGGTCAAATAATCTCAGAGAGGGCTTCTCGGTGGAGGGGGTACTTGAGCTGGGCCTTGAAAGAGGGGTAGACCTGAAACATGCTGAGGTCTAAGAAATTTGTGTATTCCAGACATAAAGCCAGGACAAGGATGGCACTACCAGATATTCAAGTACACAGAGCACTCAACGTCGGAAGCTACACGTGGCACCTAGGATTAAGTTCTGTCTCAAAATTAAACCATTCCAGAGGAAAACAGCAGACACGGCTTAATTATTTGGCTTAACTGACAGCCCGACCTAACCCACTCGTGAATTTGATTACCCAAGATAATGTAGTCATCATTTTGACTACATTTTGCAAGTTGGGTCACTTGCAACCAAGAATCCTGCTAATTAGCACACGCCTATCACTTTATCGTTATTTGCTAAGAATTCTTGGCCATCTGAATTTGAGCATTGCCACACTCAATCACTCAATCTTGATCTAGTTTAAGAGTCAAAGGAACTAGGAAAAAATATATAGGCTCTCACCAACAGTGTATGAGCTTTAGTTGGTTCTACCTTGCCAATACTTGACCTTGTCAATCTTAATCCTAGTCATTCTGCCGGATACATACTGATATGTCACTGTGGTCTTAATATGCATTTTCCTAATGACATTGTACACTTTTCATGTTTACTGACCATTTCAATGAATTCTTTTGTGAGATGCCTAGTCACAATTTTGCCCATTTTTTAAAAATGGTTTTGTTGTGGCATCACTCATTATACTAATTCTTTGTGTATTCTAGACATGTCTTAAGTCAGATATATATGTAGAGCACATTCTTCTCCTAATCTGTACTTTGTTTTTTAATATTCTTTTATGTCTTTTGATAAGAAGTTTTTCATTTTGATGAAGTCCAATTTGCCAAGTTTTTCTTTCATAGTTACAGACCCCAAGGTCATGAAGATATTCTCCTAGGTTTTTTATTTCCACATTTAGGTCTGTAACTGACACCAAATTAATCTTTTTGTTTATATTGTGACAGAGGGGTCAAGGCTCATTTTTTTCCAAAAAAGATCCACTTGTTCCAGCATTAATTAAAAGGCTTTCTTTCTAGCACCGAATTGTTTTGGCATTTGTGTCAAAAATCAACTAACTGTACTTGTTAGCCTATTTCTACATTCTCTATTATGTTAACTGATCTATTTGTCTATCTTTATGCTGCCTTAATACTATAGTCATACTGTGTTAACCACTACGGCTTGACCTTGAGTCTTAAAATCAAGTACTTAAGTTCTTCAAGTTTGTCTTGATTATTCCCATCCTCAATATGTCTAATTTTGAGGACCACTTTATTGACTTCTGTGTAAAGTCTGCTAAAATTTTGGTAAGAGTTGTGTTGAATCTACAGATTAATTTGAGGAGAAGAGACATCTTAACAAAACTGAGTCTTCCAATCTATGAATTCTCCCTGGGAGAGAAAATAAAGGGGCCTACACTCAGATTCCTCCACTCCACCTGTCTCTTTTTCCCTTAGGATCCAGCTGTGTATCTTCACTATTCTGCTGTAATAAACCTTAGCCTTGAATACAAATATATATGGAGTCACAGTAAGTCCTTTTAGTGAATCTCTGAAGATAGAAGTGACCCTGGGAACCCCAACACATGAGTATATTAATGGCTCATTTCTTTTAATTGCTGAATAGTATTCCATGGTATAGCTGAATGACAATGTTTCTCCATTTAGTTGTTGAAGAACATTTGAATTGTCTCCAGATCTAATAGCTATGAACAAAAACAAATACAAACACAAACGTTTGTCAACAAGTTTTGTGCGAACATAAGCTTTCATTTCTCTAGGTAAAAACCTAGGAATGGGACAGTTGGGTACATGGTAAATGTATGGTTAATTTTTAAGATTTTGCCTGTGTTCAGAAGGGCTATACCATTTCGCATTCTCACCAGCAACGTATTAGAAATCCAGCTGTTTGTATCCTCACCAGAATTCGGTACTGTCACTGTGTTTTCCAATTTTAGCTGTTCTAATAGGTGTGTAGTATCTCATCATGGTTCAAATTTGCATTTCCCTAGTGGCTAATGATACTGAGTTAGTGAAGCATCTATTTAATGTTGGCCCTTTTTACAATTGGGTTAATTACCATTGTGTGTGGGGTTTTTTATATTCTGGATACAAGTGTTCTCTGGGAATCTCAAACATATTCTCCTAGTCAATAGCTTAACAGTATTTTTTGCAGAACAAAAGGTTTTAGTTTTGGTGATTATCAAAGTTTTGTTTTATGCACATCTAAAATCTCATTGCCAAACCCTGAGATCTTCTATTTCTGAAAGCTTTATATGTTTATAGTCTTGGGTTTTATACTTATATCTGTGACCCATGTTGAGTTAATTTTTGTATAAGGTATGAGATCTTTGGTTAAAATTCGTATTTTTGCAAATAAATATCTAATTGTTCCAATATCTTTGTTGAAAAGATCCTTTTCCATTGAATTACCTTTGTACTCTGTCAAACAATGAAGACAAGGATGAACCTTATAAACATTATGCTGAGTAAAATAATCTAGACACAAAAGAACAAATATTATAGGATTCCACTTACATGAAGTACCAAGAATCAGCAAATTCATCGAAATGAAAATTAGAACAATGGTCCTTAGGAGGACACGGGAAGGAGGGGGAACTGGTGGGGAGGGGTATCTATTTCATCTTGGGTGAGTGTGCATAACATGAGATTGTGGTAGGCACAATTATGACTCCCCCACCCCCCAAGACGGCTACATCCTAATCCCCAGAAACTGTGAATATGTTACCGGACAAAGGGGGAATTTAGGTAAAAGATAAAACAGGGAGATTTTCCAGGTGGGTCCAATATTATCACAAGGGTACTGTGGGAAAATGAGACAGAAGCAGCAGTCACTAGTAAGATGAGAAAAGAACTTGAAGGGGGCCTTAACCCAAGAAACACTGGAAGATTCTAGAAGCTGGAAAACAACAAGGAAATAGATTCTCCCTGAAAGCCTCCAGAAAGGAATGCAGTCCTGTTGACAAGTTGATTTAACCCAGTAAGACCCACATCATTCTGGCCTCCATAACTGTAAAATAATAACTTTATGTTGTTTTAAGCCACTAAGTTTGTGGTGATTTGCTACAGTAAAAATAGCAAAAAATAGTGTTTTTTGAGGAATTACTCCACTAACTTACTGAGTTAATGTCCATAGAGCTATCTTGTATCATCCTTTCCATGTCCATACAGTCTATAGTGTTATCTCCTCTTTCATTACTGGGACTGGTAATTTGTGTGTCCCCCTCCCCCTTTGCTAGTCTGGCTATAAACTTATGAATTTTACTGAGCTTTTTATATCAAAAAAAAAATACAGCTTTGGCTTTCATTGATTTTTTTTTCTTTTGTTTTCAATTTCGTTTATTTCTGACCTATCTTCGGTAGTTCCTTCTATTTGACTTGGGTTTACTTTGCTTTTCTAGTTCTAAGGTAGTAACTCAAATTATTGATTTGAGACATTTTCTTCTAGTAAGTGTACTTAATGCTTCTTAGCACATCTTTGGCTGTATCCCACAAATTTTGATATGCTATGTTTTCATTTTTATTTAGTTCAAATATTTTTAAATTCCCTTTGAGACTTTTTGATCCACAGGTTGTTTAGAAATATTATTTCCATGAGTTCGAATTTTCTTGTTATCTGTTACTGATTTCTTTTTTTTTTTTTAAGATTTTATTTATTTATTTGAGAGAGAGAGAGAGAGTGAGAGAGAACATGAGCAAGGAGAAGGTCAGAGAGAGAAGCAGACTCCCCGTGGAACTGGGAGCCCTATGCGGGACTCGATCCCGGGACTCCAGGATCATGACCTGAGCCGAAGGCAGTCGTCCAACCAACTGAGCCACCCAGGCGTCCCTGTTACTGATTTCTAATCTAACTTCATTATGGTCAGAGAACATACCTGATGACTTCAACTCTTTAAGATCTCTTAATGTTTGTTTTACAGTCCAGGATGTGGATTATATTGGGGAATGTTCCACATACACTTGAAAACAGTGTAATATCCTGCTGATGTTGGTGGAGCATTCTACAAATGGTAATTAGCCGTACTTGGTTGGTGGTGGTGTGCAGTTTTTTTTATATCCTTATTTTCTATTCACTAGTTCTGCAGACTACTAAAAGAGAAGTGGTAAAGTCTCCAAAACAGATTTCTCTTTTCAGTTCTGAGTTTTTACTTCATGCATTCTGAAGTTCTGCTGTTAGGTACATGTACACTTACATCTTCTTAGCAAACTGTTTTATCATTGTATGATGTTATCTCTTGTTCTCTTCTCACACAACCTTACACCACCTTTCTTAAAAAATATTTTTAAATTTAAGGGGCATCTGGGTAGCTCAGTCAGTTAAGCATCCATCCGACCCTTGGTTTCTGCTCTGGTTGTGATCTCCGGGTCCTGGGATTGAGCCCTGTGTCAGGCTCCACACTTACTGTGGCATCTGCTTGAGATTCTCTCTCCCTCTGACCCTCCCACTCATGCTCGCATGCTCTAAAATGGTCTTTAAAAATATATTTTTTAAAATTTAAAATGAGGAGTCCACTAAAGAGGAAGATCTGAGATCCCAAAAACAAAATTAACTCATGAACGCAATGGGGGAAAAAATCCAAGCATTGCAAACAACAAACCTAAAAAGCAACTGGCACAAATTAAGAGGAATAATCCAGAGGGCGAAGCTGAAAAACACCCACAAAGAAATCATAGTTCTCAGTAAATAATATGAATGAAATGCTGGAAGAACTTGATAAAAATGTCAAATTTCTGCTCAATAAGAATGCAGTAATATGGGACGCCTGGGTGGCTCAGTTGGTTGGACGACTGCCTTTGGCTCAGGTCATGATCCTGGAGTCCCGGGATCGAGTCCCGCATCGGACTCCCAGCTCCATGGGGAGTCTGCTTCTCTCTCTGACCTTCTCCTTGTTCATGCTCTCTCTCACTGTTTCTCTCTCAAGTAAATAAATAAAATCTTAAAAAAAAAAAAAAAAGAATGCAGTAATACAAATATAAGTTAAATTTTAACACAGTCCTGCTCAAGAAAATACACATACACCTGAAAGCATGGCTTCAAAATACACAAAGCAACAACTTCCAGAACTAAAGAGAAAAACTAAACAGAAACCACAATTAGAGACTTTTAACAGAGCCCTCTCAGAAACATATATCAAAAGCATAAACACGGGCGCCTGGGTGGCTCAGTGGGTTAAGCCGCTGCCTTCGGCTCAGGTCATGATCTCAGGGTCCTGGGATCGAGTCCCGCATCGGGCTCTCTGCTCAGCGGGGAGCCTGCTTCCCTCTCTCTCTCTCTCTGCCTGCGTCTCCATCTGCTTGTGGTATCTCTGTCAAATAAATAAATAAAATCTTTAAAAAAAAAAAAAGCATAAACACATATCAAGCATAAACAGAAAAATAACTATACAGCAGGTATGAAGATAATAAGCTCTCCAATAAATACAAATATTCAGGATACTGCTTTAGCACATGTGATGTTCACAGAAAGTTCTATGTGCTAGTCATAGAGAAAACCTCAATAGATGCCAGGTATATATTCTCTGTCCAAAATGTTGACAAGAACTCCTGACAAAAGGAAAGCTTAATATACAAGCACCTTATGTCTACAATGATTTATTTTTATTTATTTGAGAGAGAGAGAGAGCGTGCAAGCACAGAGGACGAAGGAGCAGCAGACTCCCTACTGAGCAGGGAGCTCTCCACCAGGCTCAATTCCAGGACCCCGAGACCATGATCTGAGCCAAAGGCAGACACTTACCCAGCTAAGCCACCAGGTGCCCCTTTACAATGATTTTTTTTAAAAAACAAAGAAGCCCATACTAAAAAATAATCCGGAGAGAGGAATTTGTAGGGTAATTACGAAATTCTCCCAGATGGCTAACAAAGAAAACTACAAGGGTTAATGTTTGTGGGTTACTAAGGTGGTGTTCAGAGAGAAAGTTATAGATTCAAATACATTTATCAAGTACCAAGAAAGAGTGGAAATGGATGAGCTTATCAGTATTCAGTTTAAGCTGAGTTGAAAAAGGGGGCACCTGGGTGGCTCAGTCGTTGAGTGGCTGCCTTCGGCTCAGGTCATGATCCCAGCATTCTGGGATGAAGCCCCACATTGGGCTCCGTACTCTGTGGGAGGCCTGCTTCTCCCTCTCCTACTCTCCCGACCGTGTTCCCTCTCTGGCTGTGTCTCTGTCAAATAAATAAATAAAATCTTGGCGGGGGTGATGGGGGGAGGGTGGGGAGAAGAAGCTAGAAAAAGAAAATAGAGCAAATTCAAAGAATAAGAAAAATAACAGAGTTAAGGACAAACATCAATGAAGTGGAGAACAAAAATACTAATAAAAATCATTAATATTAAGATGGACAAATTTTTTGGCAAGACTGTTCAGAAGAAAAACAAAGAAGATCCAAAAGAAAGAACTGTACAAATAAGTAAAAGCAGAAGACAGAATACAATACTAAAAGAAACAAATAACTATACAAGAACAAAATGAAAAAAGGGGAAATGTTATATAGATAACAGAAATATTAAAAAACTGTGTGAAATATTATGAATTAAAAATATATTTGAAAATTCAGGTGAAATGGATAAATTTTTTAGAAGATTTTTATTTATTTATTTAGTTTTGTAAGAGAGAGCGGGCCCCCGGGGTGTGGCGGGGGGAGCAGACTCCCTGCTGAGGAGGGAGCTCCATATGGGGATATAGGACCTGATCCCAGGACTTTGGGATCATGACCCAAGCTGAAGGCAGATGCTTAACCAACTAAGCCACCCGGGCACCCAGAAATGGATAAATTTTGAAAGAATATAAGCTGCCAAAAAAGGCCAAGACTGGCAGAGTTCATATTGTTACCACAACTTGGTCAAAGAACATCGTATGTTTAATATCGATATGAAAGGGAAAAAAACTGCTGATTCTTCCTCTCGATTCCATGAAGTCCCAAGTCCAGATAATTTTGCATTTTGAAGCAAAGTTCACAAAAGATAAAGAGGCAAAAATCCTACATAAACTGTTAACTGAATCCAATGGAGTATTCAAAAAAAGAAAAATTAGACCAAGCGGTACTTATCCCAATAATACAAAAACAGTCTATTATCTTTGAGTGTAACCTAGGACATTGAAAGATTAAAGAAAAGGGGCACCTGAATGCCTCAGTGGGTTAAATGTCTGCCTTCAGCTTGGGTCATGATCTCAGGGTTCTGAGATCAAGCCAGGTATTGGGCTCCCTTCTCAACGGGGAGCCTGCTCCTTCCTCTCCCTCCACCTGCTGCTCCCCAGCCCATGCTCACATGTGCACACTCTCTTCCTATCCAAAAAAAAAAAAAAAAAAATTTAAAAGAAAAAATATAACCCTCTCGGGGACAGGAAAATAGGTATTTAATAAAGTATGAAACCTATTTTATGATGAAAAATTATAAATTATGGCTTGATAGTAAACTCTGGAGTGTAAGAGAAACCATTTGGCCTTGATTCTTGAAACACTGTCCTTAAAGCAAAATAATTTAATGACAGGATTGTACTTCCTTCCCTACTGGTCCAAACACACTAGCTGGGCCTGCAGGGAAAGCAATTACACAATCATAATAACGTAAATGTTATTCACTGGTTTTTGACCTTTATAATATGATAAGATAAAGCACTAAAGTATTGTAAACTAGTAATGCACAATGACTGACACGAATGAGACAGAAGTAATAGGTCGTAGAGATACTAATTTTCTCATCTTATGAAACAGAAACCCTGAAATAGGATCTAAAGTTGCTGGATAGAAGAAGTAATTTTAGAATATGCCTTTACATTCAAAAGGAAAGCAATCGAAGAATTAAAAATAAGTGAAAAACCAACAGCTTCCCACTAAGATAGGAAAAAGGCAAGGATGTCCCTCTCACCACTCCTTTTCGACACTACTAGAAGTCAAATTAATGCAGTAAGACAAAAAAAGGAAATAAAAGGTATACTGAGAGAGAAGAAAAAAATAAAAGTGTTCACAGATGAGATGTTTCTACATAGAAAACCCAAAGGGAATCCACAAAAAAACCTCCCGGAACTAATAAGCAATTATAGCAAGATTGCAAAATGCAAGGTTAATGCACATGAGTCAATCATATTCCTACATGCTATCAGTGAACATGTAGAGTTTGAAATTAAAAACACATACCATTCACATTAGCATCCCCCAAAATGAAATTCTTGTGTATAAATCTAACAAAATATGTACAAGATCTGTATAAGGAAAACTATAAAATTCTGAGAAAGAAATTAAGGAACCACATAAATGGGGAAATATTCCACATTCATGGATAGAAAGATTTAATGTTTTCAAGACATCAGTTCTTCCCAGCAAAAACTCAGCTAAGTGCCTTTGCTTGGACAGTAAATCTTAAATGGTCCAGAACAGTCCAAAGTTGCTTAGGGGGTAATAAGCATCCCCCAACCCCTGCGTGGCAATCTATAGTCCCACATGCATACGACAGATTTTAAATAAACAACACAGTGATTACAAAGATGAAGGAACAAAACTTGAATCATTCAATTCTATCTTCTATGAGGTAACTTGGGAGTGTTCAGTAGTGTTTAATATATAAAACAGTGTGAGGGCACCTGGGTAGCTCAGTGGGTTAAAGCCTCTGCCTTCAGTTCAGATCATGATCCCAGTGTCCTGGGATCAAGCCCCACATCAGGCTCTCTGCTAAGTGGGGAGCCTGTGTTTTCCTTTCCCTCTCTCTCCCCCCTGCCTCTCTGCCTACTTGTGATCTCTTCCTGTAAATAAATAAATAAATCTTTTTTTTTAAGTGTGAAATAAGAGGTATAATAAGTGCAAATTTTAGCTCATACATGAACTATTTCACTAAATTTGAATCATAGATTTAATGCTGAAATGTATTCTTCTCAGTTACTTGCTTTGTAACTAAAGAATGAATCAAGAAAATACACAAACATCAGGGGCATGATTTGGTAACTGCCTCACTTGTGTCTTTTGCAGTTGCCTGTTCTGTTAGAATTCACTTATTAATTATCAGACAATTATTTCCTTTTTGTACTGCAAGAACTTGGGAAGTTATTTTTGTTCAAAGAATTCATTATACAATTAACACAAAAATTTTCAAATCTCCTGTGTGGTACCCACCAACATGAAACAACATCCACAGTGATACCAAACAAAAAAATACTCAAAAATGGGGGAGCAGGGGACAGAGGAAGGTGATAAAAGCAATGCCAGAACCATTTTGAAATGTGGAATACCCTAAGCATTGTATATGGCTTCATTTACTGATTATTACTAAAAATAATTCTGTAGTAAAAAGGGAAGTATCTTTAAAAAATGATCCAGGGAGCCAAATATGGTCCTGATTAAACAGTCTAGTTCTAGAGTCTATAATCTTATCTCTATTATCAAAAGAACTAAAAGCACTACAGATTCAATGCAATTTCTACCAAAATGCTGTCACTTTTTGCAGAAATGGGCAATTTGATTCTAAATTTTTATGGAAATGGGAAGGACTCTGAAGAGCTAAAACTGTATCAAAAAAGAACAAAGTTGAAAAGCTCACATTTCTTGATTTTAAAACTTACGGCAAAGCTAGAGTAATTAAGACAACGTGGTACTAGCATAAGGATAAACATATAGACCAATAGATGAAATTGAAAGTTCAGTAAAGCTATACATCTATGATCCAGTGGTTTTTTTGACAAACGTGGCAAAACCATTCACTGGGGAGAGAGGTCTTTCTGACAAATAGTGCAAGAGCTTCCAGGTTGGTGAATGCATCCCCTGCTGGGAGGTAGCTAACATGTTCCCTGGAGACAGAAGCGAGAGGTACCATCCAGATCTCACCCTATGTCCCTCTTCATCTGGCTGTTCATCTGTATAGTTCATCATATCCTGTATAATAAACTGGTAAATGTAAAGAATAAACCAAAACCAAATGATACTGGGACAACTAACTATCCACATGCAAAAGAATGAATCTGGATCCCTACCTCATACCTTATATAAAAACTAATCCAAAATGAATCAAAGATCTAAATCTAAGAGCTCAAGCCACAAAACTCTTAGAACACAAGTATAAATTTTTATGACCTGGCATTAGACCATGGGTTCTTAGATTTGGCCATCAAAGGGAAAAGAGATAAACTGGATATGACTTTGTCAAAATTTAAAACTTATACAAGTAAAATGTTATGAAAGCTTTTCTGTTGCTTTCTGTCCTTTACATAAATTATAGTATATTATGTACAAAAAAATTAAAACTTACATCAAAAGACACTACCAAGTGAAGACAATCCAAAAAATGGTAACAAACATTTGCAAATAATATATATCTGACAAGCCTAGTATGCAGAATATTTTAAAAAGTCATATCTCAACAATAAAGACAAAAACCTAAAGGATTTGAATACACATTTCTCGAAAGATATACAAATGACCAACGTGCATATTAAAAAGGCTATTATCATTAGTCAGTAGGGAAACGTTAATCAAGGAGTTACCACTTCACACCCACTAGGATGCCTATAACAAACAAAACAGCAGAAAATAACAAGTGTTAGATGTAAGAAAGTGGAAACCTCACAAATTACTGATGAAAATTTAAAATGCTACAGCCACTTGGGACAATAGTTTGGCAGTTCCTCAAAGAATTAAACATAAAATTACCTTATGACCCAGCAAGCCCATTCCTAGGTATATTACCAAGAGGACTTAAAACATACATTCACACAAAAATTTGCACACGGATGTTTACAGCAGCACTATTCACAATAACCAAGAAGTGGAAACAACCAAGGGCAATTCATCAATGTACGGATAAAGAAGATGTGGTACATCCACTCAATGGAATATTATTTTCAATCATAAAAAGGAATGAAGTGATGATATATGCTACTGCATGGTTGAACTTTGAAAATCTTATGCTAAGTGAAAAGCCAGACACAGAAGTCCATAGTATTATTCCATTTACATAAATGTCCAGACTAGGTAAATATTAAACAGAGGTAGACTGATTACCAGAGAATGGAAGAAGGAGCAATTGGGAGTGATTGGCTCACTGGCACAGGATTTCTTTTTGGGGTGACAAAAATGATAGTGAATTGTACATTTCTAAATGGTTAATTTCATGTTATGTGACTTATATCTCAATAAAAAAATATTTTTTATTTTTATTATTTATTTTTTATTTTACTTTACACGAAGGGGGTGCCTGGGTGGCCCATTTGGTTAAGCATTCAACTCTTGGTTTTGGCTCCAGTCGTGATTATCAGGGCCTTGAGATGGAGCCCGACATAGGGCTCTGCACTCAGCTCTGAGTCTGCTTTAGATTCTCTCCCTTTGTCCTTCCCATTCATGCTCATGCTGTTTAAAATAAATAAAATCTTAAAAAATAAATAAAGGCACTAAAAGCAGAAACAAAAGTGGTCACCTCTGTGGGGAAAGAGCATTCTTTTACTGATCATTTAATACCATTGTGATTTTTTTTATAACCATGTGCAAGGTATTATTTAATAACCTCAAAATGCATATATACATATTTGTACTTTTTGCCCCAGGTACTTCTCAGGGAACTTGCCCCACTGTTGAAGTGTGGGCCTCAGTAGTCAGGACTGTCCTACAAGACTCTGTGCCCTGGCCATAGCTGTTGGTGCATGGGTGGACTCCTGACTCCATGCCGGGCCAATCAGATTCTCTAGCCCTAGCATCTGGGATTAAGACAAAGATGCTACCTAGTGTGGAACTGAGAGCAAGTGAATTTGGGAGTTGTGGAGTTGAGGTAATTAAATTCATGTACAGAGATGAATGTGGCCTAAGGAAGAAAAACTGATAAGAGTTGCTTAGATTCCTGCTATCTTTCCAGTTCCTGATTGTGCTCTTGGGATGCCAAGATGCCCTCCCTATCTCTGGGTTCTACAGCCTTTTAACAAATGCCTTTTTTCAGTGGCCTACCAAGATCAGGACGATAGGAGAGATCTAAGGTGGATACAAACAAAAGGTGATGAATTATCTAGAATCATGGTGACAATAAAAAAGCAGACTGACTTTCAGTCGATTTTATTATTGCTTAAAATTCTCTAAAATGATAGTGATAAAGGGGCACCTGGGTGGTGCGGTCAGTTGAGCATCTGACTCATTGTTACGGCTCAGGTTGTGATTTCCCATCCTGGAATCAAGCCCCTGCGCCAGGCTTTGTGCTTGGTGATGAGTCCGCTTGGGGACTCTCTGCCCCTCTCCCCAGCTTACACTCTCTGTTTCTCTACCTCTCTCTCAAGTAAATCTTTAAAAAATAAAATAAATAAATAGAATACTAGTGATCAAATACTCCCTACCCTCCTCCGCAAACCACTGCTTTTTGCATGAGCTAGTCTGTTAGATACAAAGTACCTTGAATGTAACCAGTAATAATGATCTTGACCCACCAACAATCTAAAAAGAAAATAATGAAAGAAATCAGAGTCCATATGCATTCCTGCTTTGTCCAAAATTAACAGAAGTCATTAATTCAAGTAAAGAAAATTTATTTTAAATATTAAAAGAAAGAAAAGTAAATAGAACTTTTTTTTTAATTACAATTCCTGCCTTTGTTTAAAGGAAGTGATTTGATATGGATCACTAAATGAACAGTCACTGTAGGGACTAAGCCATTAGCACTATGCACATAACAGAGACCAACAAAGATAGGCTGAACCAAAGTATTTCTAAATCATAATTTAAACCTTTGGATCTCAATGTCCTGTATATAAGATCTTTTAGAAACTCTGAGGGAAACATTAAAGATATTTTATGAATGCTTAAAGGAAAAAAAATGTACATATGAACAACTGTAATATGGCAGATACAAAATCAAAATATAGATTGTATCACAAAAATGAATTATGATCCCTGTAGTTATGACTGGCCACTCACTGAATTTCAGTTTCCTATCTGAATGAAGAAGAAAGAATTAGGACTTGCATGGGAAGGTAACTCAAACCTGGTAGGATCTTGAATCCTCTGAGAAGAGGAGTTCCACCAGGACCGTCCTAAGTCTGAGACTTGTGGTCACAGTACCATCCCAGTTCACATTTGATTGATTAATCAGTCTTTTCACTGCCTCTATTCAGCACATATTCATTGAGCATTTTTTAACGTACAAGGTGTATTCCAGGCAATGAGGATATATTGGTGAATAAGTCAGATACAGGCCCTCAACTCCGAGTAAAAAACGTAGCAAAAGGAACCAGGAAACAAGTTCTTCAACAACTTACTTTACGTATGTGAAAATTAATAAAAGGAAACCTCACTAAAGTGGACCTGGGTGGCGCTTGGGTGGCTCAGGTGGCTAAGCGTCTGCTTTTGGCTCAGGTCATAATCCTGGGGTCCTAGGATGGAATCCGTGGTTGGGTTCCCTGCTCAGCAGGGAGTCTGCTTCTCCCTCCACCCCTCCCACTGCTCCTAAGAGCGCGCGCACGCTCTCTCTCTCTCTAATAAGTAAGTAAAACCTTAAAAAAAAAATTGGGGCGCCTGGGTGGCTTAGTGGGTTAAGCTGCTGCCTTGGGCTCAGGTCATGATCGAGTCCCGCATCGGGCTCTCTGCTCAGCAGGGAGCCTGCTTCCCGCCCCCCTGCCTGCCTGCCTCTCTGTCTACTTGTGATCTCTGTCTGTCAAATAAATAAATAAAATCTTTAAAAAAAAAAAAATTAAGAAGGGACACCTGAGTGGCTCAGTCATTAAGATCTGCCTTCGGGTCAGATCATGATCCCGGGGTCCTGGGATTGAGTTCTGCATCAGGCTCCTTCCTAAATGGGGAGTCTGCCTCTCCCCCTGTTTGTGCTCACACACACACCCTCTCTTTTTCTGGAAAATAAATCTTTTTAAAAAATTAATTAAGAAAAATAAGTAAAGGAGCTAGAAGAGGCTGAAAAAGGGAGCTGTACCACCCAATGTCAATTATAAGAACTGTCATTTACACACCCCTAACAAGAAGACTCTGCAACAGGAAAGAATCAAATACAGGCACCAACAGGGAGAGCTGTACATCGCATCTCCTACAGGAAATCTACTGGCCTTACAACTCAGCCACTGAGGAACCGACATCACCCTCAACTCCTGCTTTTCTCCAATGGGCTTTCCTTCAAAATAATCCATCCCAACGTCCTCATCTGTAAAATAAAGTTCCTCTCCTTTGTTTGTGGGACTTGTCTACGGTTTGCACAGCCTGCATGTCCCGAACTGCAGTTTCTCTGTTATTTCCTAATAAACCCATTTTTACTGTTAAAGTAACTGGCAGTTTTATTTTTTAGATTAACACATGTTACTTTCCAGGACACATAGGATCCTGTAGTAATTGAAGCAGGGAGTACCTAACTTATGTTCCCAAAAGAAAAGAGTTAGCCAGGAATGTACAAGTGGAACGAAGTGGGCATGAGGCAAAGGAGACAGCTGATGCAGAGGGCCTAGAGGGAAGACTCACAAGAAAGAACTGAAAGAAGGTTCAATAGGAGAGGGAATGCCGTGATGAGGTCTGAGCGCTGAGTAGGGGAGGAGCCAAGAAAGGTCTCATAAACCACTAGAGACATTTCTCTATCTGGGTGAAAATCAATTTAAAACAATTTACTACAAAACGGAAGAGAGTCTACAAGTTTAACACCTTATGACTTACTTTTCACAGAAACATACCTGTAATGCTGTTATCATAAAGGCTTTCAATATATTCACAGTGATTAAAAAAAAATACAGTGAAGATAAATTCTTCAGAACAGCTTCTCCCCAAAAATTATGACTATAAAGCATATTATTTTCTTCTCTATAACACACAATCTATATGGGAAAAGAAGGCATCCTGTGGGGAAACTTATCAACAAGGTCCAGGTGCCCACGACAATTTACAAAATTTGCAAAATACCATAAAGCCAGTATTTCATACCCAAACACACCCTTTCTGCCCTATAATGAAACGTGCCCCTTAGGATCACACACTAAGTATGCAAAACCTGACAAACACTTTCAAAACTACATCAAATATAAAATCATCCCATGTATCCGTCAAGACTAAGGCATGGGGTATTTTTCATAAATGTTCTAAATATCTGTAACTGGAACTTTGCCCTTAAGCACCAAAACTTTTTACTTTTGATGGAATTTCCCTAAAAATTACCTACGCATCTAC
This sequence comes from Mustela nivalis, assembly GCF_964662115.1. Classification (NCBI taxonomy): domain Eukaryota; kingdom Metazoa; phylum Chordata; class Mammalia; order Carnivora; family Mustelidae; genus Mustela; species Mustela nivalis. The sequence goes on from NC_139021.1 coordinate 176,079,959, forward strand.
ACCCACCAACTGTGCAGTTTAATCTTCACTCCATATTTTGGGGCCATTGTTTGGGACATTAATTATGGGCTCCAGTATTCACTGTGAAGTAGAATTTAGTGGAGGTATAGGTGCCCCTTCCTCAAAGCATCCTATGGTTATAGTGATTTTTTTTCCTTTTTAAAAATATATATATACATAGAGTTGTAGATTTCGTCTTTACCACTTGTCAGTGTTCACGGGCTACAATCCGGACGCCTATCCAGGCCTCCTCCTAATTTGCTGCTTCTAAGTTTCGGCCTAGAAAACCAGAAAACTAAACTAGCTCAAATTATATGGAAAATGAATAAAGAGTTGCTGAGTCCCTCCTACAGAAAGACATGGATTTTACGCCACCGATTTGGCTGCTGGACACTATTTAGCGTCTCACTAGCCCTACTCACCAATCCCCCACGGCGTTTCCCAGGAGCGGAGGCCACTCCTACAACGCCAAGTTATCTCCAGGTGCTACAGCCTAAGGGATTCCTGGTTGGCCTCCACCACTCCTGAGTGCAACATAAGGAGGGAGGGGGCCAAGATGACCAGTTCACCGCACGCCAACCTAAAACTCCCCCCGTGGACGCTTCCCGGGAAAGTCGCATTTACACATAAACGGCAACTAAAATGTACTACGCTGGTCTGCAGCATTCTCGGCTCTTTCTGCGCAGGAGCTCGTCGGAGCGGTCCCACGTTTCTCGCTAGCTCTGGCACGAGAGGCGACGTCCACCTGGCAGGTGGAAAAGTCATGCCAAGAGCAAAATTAAGCCCTTACACCCAACCTCATCTCGGCAAGAGAGGATGTGTGCAATACAGTAGTTAGAGCCAACTTCTGCGGCGAGCGAGCACTCCCCCCACACACCGGAAGTTTGGAAATATCCTGCAGGCTCCCCGTAGGCAAAGTGCTTTTCCTCGCCCCGACTCAGCGGGTCCCCAGGGTTCAAGGACCCCTCGGCGAACTGCCGCACGCGGGGCGCGGGTCCCCGGTGCGCCACGGCGAGGAGCGAGGCCGGCAATCACGGCCGACCCCGGCTCCTCGCCGCGTAACCTTGGCCGCTCGCGAATCGCGAATCGGGCAGGTGGGAGGCACCTGCGGCCGAGCCGGGAAGCCGCGGCCCGGGCCCCCGCCCCGGCGCCGGCCCCGGGGTGCCTCAGCGTCGCCCGCGCAGGCCCGGCCGGCCGCGAGAGCCTTCGGGGGAGCCCCGCGTGGGGCCGCGCGGCGGGGCCGGGCCCCGAGCTCGGCAAACTCGGCGGCCCGCCCGGCCCGCCCCCGGCGCCGCCACTCACCGAAGAAGCCTTGCACGATCCCCAGCGGGTGGCTGAGCCAATCCTCCCCGCAGGGCATCTCGCCGACGGGCCGGGGCCCGCGCGGCCCGGCGTCCCGCGCCGCGGCTCCTCCTCGGGGGCTCGGTCGCTCGTCGCCCGCGCCCTCCCACGCACGGCGAGCTTCGGGGCGCGAGCCGCCCGGCCTCCCGGAGCCTCAGGGAACCGCGGCTGTGGCGGCGACAGCCCAGAAGCAGCTGGCCACGGGCAGGCGGCGCGTGCGGGCCCCCAACCTCCACTTCGCACAATGGCGGGAAATAGGCGCCGCCGACCGCGCTGCCTGCGACCTGGGTGGAGCTCGCGCGGGGAGGGGCGGCGGGAACGCGCGGCGCGGCCCCGCGGGAGGGAGGAGGGGCGGGTCGGCTTGCGCGGGGGCGGGGCGGGACGGGGCGGGGCCGCGACGCGGCGGCAGACCGCCGCCATCTTGGAGATGGGCAAAAGGAAGGGCAGGCGGGGCTTTGGGGGGACGGGCGTCGTGGCCGAGGTTGACGTGTTGCAGTTTATCACGCTGCGCAAGTGTGAAGGGGGAAACTGCCCATGTCCAGTTTATTAATTCATGATAGGAGGCCTTGCCCAGGTAGGAGGCCGCAGCAACCTGAAAGTACAAACCCAAGGAGAACCCGGGGTCCTCTCTGGGCAGAATTAGAGGGTGAAACAGCCCTTGGGGTGCACCCACCTCCTCCTGGTGCTGATGTGGTTTTGGTTTTGCTCCTTTCTCTGTAGCCCTGCCTGAAACCCATGCAGTGATTTTTCCTTCAGCTACATAAAGTCTTATCCCACTGAGGGAGGTATGCATTTTGGTAAGGGGCACTTTGAAAAACCCCAAACGCCCTTTGCTTGTCATCTCCAGCGCTATGTTAAAGGGACCAGTTCCTAAATGAGAGGCAAGGTCATAACTGAAAACCTACCTGGTCTGCCTCTGCCTAGAAGCTGGAAACAGCCAGGGAGCTTGGACAGGTTCATGCAGAAGGTGTACAGGCACACCGCGGCAATAAAGCGAAAATCGTAGTAAGGCGAATCAAACGAATTTTTTGTGTTCCAGTACACACAAAGATTATGTGTATGCCATACTATAGTCTATTAAGTATGCAATAGCATTATGTCTAAAAGAAGGTGCATAATTTAAAATATTGCCTAAAGGGCGGCTGCCTTCAGCTCCAGTCATGATCCCGGGGTCCTGGGATCGAGCCCCACACTGGGCTCCCTGCTTGGCGGGAAGCCTGCTTCTCTCTCTCCCACTTACCCTGCTTGTGTTTCCTCTCTCGCCATGTCTGTGTCAAATAAATTTTTAAATCTTTTTTTTTTTTTTTTAATATATTGCCTTAAAGATACTGTCTTCAGGGGACTTCTGGGTGGCTCAATAGGTTAACCAGCCCAGGTCCTGATCTCAGGGTCACTAGATGGAGTCCCACAGCCAGCGCTCAGTAGGGAGTCTGCTTGAGATTCTCTCTCCCTCTGTTCCTCCCTTTCCCAAATAAATAAATAAATCTTCAAAAAAAAAAAAGTGCTGTCATTTGAACTTATAGCAAGTCATAATAACCCATCAGTGATCATTATAACAAACACATTAATAAGGAAAATGTTTGAAACGAAACCTGTCACAGAGATACACAGTGAGCAAATGCTTTTGGAAAAATAACATCAATGGACTTGCTCAGAATACTGTTGCCACAAACTTGCAATTTGTAAAAAGAAAAAAAAAACACACAAAACAAAACAAAACCCAAAAAACCAACAAACAAAAAATCCCCACAGTATCTGGGAAAGCAATGCATGCCTGTATGGAGATATCCTCAGAATGGAGATGGAGGCATCAGTACACACAAAAGATCAAATCTAGCGGTAAACTTTTAGCAAGGAAATTTGGAAAATATCCAAGTTTGGCGATGAAATAGCATGTTTCTCCTAGGCCTGGAATGTACCTGAGAAAACTGCAGTATCAGCAGCCGAAAATAGAGCTTGTTAACAGAAGAATGATCGGAATAGAGTCGGGAAAGTGGGGAGCCTACGAACAAGAACTGAATTCAAATCTCAAGTCCCACTTGGGGCAAAGAGCAGGGTCATTTGTACATCTCATTATGAACTAATTAGTCGGCATATTGGATTATACATCTGGCTCTTGTGAGTCTGGGTGAGTTGAGAACACTGATGGAACATCCAAAGGCGCTACCACCACTGGGTTCATTTATTCATTTGTTTCGCAGAGAGGGTTGCCAAGTACCTCGTAGCAAATGGAGAAATCCCATATTTTAGCTTTGTGACCAGTAACATGCAAATTAAATGTATACAGCCATGAAAACATCTGTATTTAAGTCATAATAATCTAAGTGTTTTATAGGAAATTGCAGATGGATACCAAGTCAGCAGTGGCTAGGGACACTGCAGTTTTAGGTTTCTCCCTCTGTATTTAGTTACTTATAAACAAACAGTTGCTCAGATTTACTTAAAGAGACACTGTGATATTTTTGAAATGTCGTTATTTTATAATAATGTGAATGACTAATTTCTAATTTCTTGGTGGGAAGATTTGATACTACTACTAAGTAGTTGTGAAAACATAAGTGGCCAGGGCAGGGTCCAAAAGATACATCTCCAGGGCACGATTTTTTCCCCACCACCAGTAACAGCACTTCTGCCCCCACTCTCCAAGCCTGTATTTTTAAGGAAGGCATTAAGTAATTCCTTTACCTTTGTGGGGTAAAGGAAAAGGATGCTCAAGGGATTTCCTGAAATGTGACATTTACACTAGGACTTGAAAGATAAATAAGAGTTAACTAGGCAAAAAGTGGAGCAGAAGAGTGTTCCAAGTCTAGGAAAACAAAACTTGCAAAGAAAAATTAAAGTAATGACAATGTATTATATGACTTGGCTACTAATAGTCTTTATATAAGCATAATACTGTTAAAATTTGAATGTCGATCTAACCAGCATTATAATTTAACTTTAGTGAGAGGCAAGAGGGGAAAGTGTTCATAAGTGATGAGAACACAGATCAAAAGGGGCAAAATCCTCATTGTTTATCTGGGACATCAGCGCATAATGCAAACGGGAAAATTTTCAGAAGTGGCAATGTAACCACATTAATTTAAAAACAGAAATACTAAAAGAATCGGCTGAAAGAGTTGAATGTAGTTTCCTTCAGGTGGGGTAAATTTCCTTTTAAGATATTTGCTAGTTTTCTGCATACTTGTTATTAATTCAACACCAACTGCCCTAGAATTTCCACTCGATTGTAAGATCCGTGAAGCAATGATTTTGGTATTTATGTGCTGTTTTATTCCCTAGCACCTAGAAGAGTGCCTGGCATAGCATAGGTGCTCAATAAATGGTTGCCTAATGGGTAATGCACATTTTCCATCAGTTGCCTCAATTTCCTCTCTAGGTGTTTAGACATATTTTCTTGGATATCTTTCCCAGAGACTTTGACTTGTTCCAATCTGGACTTCTTGCCCTCTACCTCTGGTATAAAACTGTCTTCCTAGGGTCTCCTATCACCATTATCCTAAGGATTCTTCCTTTCATGTTTTCATTGAGACTTTGAAAAAAATCTGTTCCCTTCTTCTTCCCTACCTCCAGAGAGATTGCTTAGGGAAGAACTGCAATGCTTAGTTTCAGAGGTATAGCTGAGGCTGGTTACCCAACTAGGGACTACATTTCCCAGCCTCCTTTGCAGCTGGGTGGGGCTGTGTGATTAGGTTCTCACCAATGTACTGGGATTGAATGAAGTGTATGAACTTTTATTTCAGTGTCTTAGCAGAAAACTCTTGGCCTGGATATGTTCTTTCCTCCTTCATATTGGATGGAATGGTGATGACTAGAATGACCCTGTGTCAAAGACAGCCTGGATTTTCATAGGAAAGTTGCATTCTGTGGCCTCTTTGTTACAGCTGCTAACATTACTCTAAAGAATTCAGAGAGCTGGTATAAGTGGGGTGTTATAACGAACAGAAAGTGTGGCTCTCATTTAGTGGTTGGAGAGCAAGTCGCAATAAGGGAAAGAGGAAATGGCCCAGAACATGAAGGAGACTGATTTCGTTCAGGCTGTTATAATAGGGAGAACTTTCATCCAGAAACATCTGGAAGATGAGGGTTAAATGCTGAGGTTTTGTAAAGCAAGGGAGTTGTTGAGGAAGGGGAGATGTGAGTTTTATGTTGGAATATGCAAAAGCAAGTTGGTCTTTTGCATTTATCCTTTTCTTGGAACACAAAGGGAGAAGCGATTTCTTAACTATCCTTGTTTTCTGAAGAGTAAGTGGGGGCAACTAATAGGAAATTTGGACTCATTGACCAAGTCCTGACTTTTCTAGGCCAATTGCTGCAGATATTGGGGGTCAAAGTTCTATATAAATATAGTTAAATATGGTTTGGCCACTGTTTGTATAGTCAGTCTCAGAAATAACATGGAAGCCACATATAAATTAAGTTTTAGTAGTTACATTAAGAGGTATTAAGAGGTACAAACTTCTGCTTATAAAATAAAGAAGTCACGGGAATGAAAAGAACACCATAGGGAATATAGTCAATAATATTGTACTGACTTCACATGGTGGCAGGTGGAAATTACACTTACAGTGGTGAGCATTTCATAATGTTTATAACTGTGAAATCATTATGTTTTACAACTGAAACTAACATAATATTATATGTCAACTATACTTCAATTAAAAATTGAAAACAAACAGGGGCGCCTGGGTGGCTCAGTGGATTAAGCCACTGCCTTCGGCTCAGGTCATGATCTCGGGGTCCTGGGATCCAGTCCCGCATCGGGCTCTCTGCTCAGCGGGGAGCCTGCTTCCCTCTATCTCTCTCTCTGCCTGCTTCTCCATCTGCTTGTGATCTCTCTCTGTCAAATAAATAAATAAAATCTTTTAAAAAAAATTGAAAACAAACAGAAAACCATAGTGAGATACTATTACACACCCATTAGAATGGCCAAAATTTAAAATACTGGCAACACCAAGTATAGATATTACTGGTTGGAAAATAAGATGATACAGTCACTTTAGAAAATAAAGTGGGCGATGCCTGGGTGGCTCACTTGGTTAAGTGGCTGCCTTCGGCTCAGGTATTGATCCCAGAGTCCTAGGATCGAGTCCCACATCGGGCTCCTTGCTCGGCGGGGAGCCTGCTTCTCCCTCTGCCTCCGCCTGCCACTCTGTCTGCCTGTGCTCTCTCTCACTCCTCTCTCTCTCTCTGACAAATAAATAAATAAAATCTTAAAAAAAAAAAAAAGAAAAGAAAGTGGTGGGGCATCTGGGGGGCTCAATCAGTTAAGCAGCCGACTCCTGATTTTGGGTCAGGTCATGATTTCAGGGTCCTGGGATCCAGTGCTGTGTTGGGCTCTGCACTCATCAGGGAGTCTGCTTGAGGAGTCTCTCCCCCTCTCATTCTGCCCCTCCCCCACTACATGCATGCTCTCTAAATAAATAAACAAATCCAAAAAAAAAAAGAGGGCCACCTGGATGGTGCAGTCAATAAAGCATCTAACTCTTAGTCTTGGCTGAGGTCATTATCTCAAGGTCATGGGATTGAGCCCATGCAGGACTCTGTGCTCAGTATGGAATCTGTTTGAGATTCTCTCCTTCTCCCTCTGCCTACCCCTCCAGCTTCTGCTCCTGTTTGCTCTCTTTCTTTTAAGTAAATAAAATAAAGGGTGTCTGGGCAGCTCAGTCAGTTAAGCACCTGCTTTCGGCTCAGGTCATGATCCCAGAGTCTTGGGGTCGAGCCCCACATCGGGCTCCCTCTTCCACAGGAAGCCTGCTTCTCCCTCTCCCTCTGCCTGCTGCTCCCCCTGCTTGTGCTCTCTTTCTCTGTGTCAAATAAATAAATGAAATCTTTAGAAAAATAAATAATAAAATAAAATTAATGGAGTTTTTAAAAAAGATTTTATTTATTTATTTGACAGAGAGAAATCATAAGTAGACAGAGAGGCAGGCAGAGAGAGAGAGAGAGAGAGGGAAGCAGGCTCCCTGCTGAGCAGAGAGCCCAATGTGGGACTCGATCCCAGAACCCTGGGATCATGACCTGAGCTGAAGGCAGCAGCTTAACCCACTGAGCTACCCAGGTGCCCCTAAATGGAATCTTGAAAAAATAAATTAAATAAATCCTTAAAAAAGAAAATAAAGCATTTTCTTACAAAGTTAAATATTCTTGACAATTTTATGCCAGATGAAGTGAAAACATGTTCACATGAAGATTTTTACATAAATGTTCATTTTAGCCTTAATAACAATAGCCCCAAACTTGAAACAACTGAAATGTCCACCAAAAACTGAATGGGAAAATAAATTGCAGTATAGTCATGCAATAAAACCTTATTTAATAAAGAAAAAAGAATGAACTATGATTCACATGACCTGGATGAACCTCAGAAACATTATATAAATCTTCTATTAATCAAAAGATGCCAAGTACAAAAGAATACATACTGTTTGATTCCATTTGTATGAAACTTACTAAAGAAAAATGTAGGGAGGTGGGGAGGTGTGGTAACTGGGTGATGGACATTAAGGAGGATACTTCGTGTAATAAGCACTGAGCATTATATAAGACTGATGAATCACTGACCTTACCTCTGAAACCAATAATACATTATGCATTAATTAATTGAATTTATTTTTTTAGTATTTTAAAATTTAAATTTAATTGATCAACGTATAATGTATTACTGGTTTCAGAGGTACAGGCCTATGACTCATCAGTCTTACATAACACCCAATGCTCATTACATCATGTGCCTTCCTTAATGTCCATCACCCAGTTACCCCATCCCTCCATCCCCCTCCCCTCCAGCAACCCTCAGTTTGCTTTCCATGATTAAGAGTCTCTTATGGTTTGTTTCCCTCTCTGGTTTCATCTTGTTTTATTTTTTCCTCTCATCTCCTATGATCCTCTGTTTTGTTTCTCAAATTCCACACATCAGTGAGATCGTATATTTGTCTTTCTCTAATTGACTTATTTTGCTTAGCATAATACCCTCTAGTTCCATTCATGTCACTGCAAATGGCAAGATTTCAACTTTCTGATGGCTGCATAGTATTACATTGTATATATATACACCACATCTTCTTTATCCATTCATCGGTCGATGGACATTTGGGCTCTCTCCATAGTTTGGCTATTGTGGACATTGCTGCTATAAACATTGGTATGCAAGTGCCCCTTCAGATCACTAGATTTGTATCTTTAGGGCAAATACCCAGTAGTGCAATTGCAGAGTCATAGGGTAGCTCTATTTTCAACTTTTTGAGGACCCTCCACACTGTTTTCCAGAGTGGTTGCACCAGCTTGCATTCCCAACAGTGTAAGAGGCTCCCCTTTCTCCACATCCTCACCGACATGTCATTTCCTGATTTGTTAATTTTAGCCATTCTGACTGGCATCAGATAGTACCTCATTGTGGTTTCAATTTGTATTTGTATACAAATATGATCACTTTCCCCGATGCCAAGTAATTAATTGAATTTAAATTTTTTAAAATGGTGCCACCAAAAAAAAAAAAAGACAAATGTAAAAATAGAAAGTGGAGGGCGCCTGGGTGGCTCAGTGGGTTAAGCCGCTGCCTTTGGCTCAGATCATGATCTCGGGGTCCTGGGATCGAGTCCCGCATGGGGCTCTCTGCTCAGCAGGGAGCCTGCTTCCTCCTCTCTCTCTCTCTGCCTGCCTCTCTACCTACTTGTGATCTCTCTCTGTCAAATAAATAAAATATTTAATAAAAAAAAATAGAAAGTAAATCAGTGGTTGAGTAGGGCTGGGAGTAGAACTTACAAAGTTATGTAAAGGGCTGGAAAAAGGAAAACAAGGGAATAGTCTGGGGGATGGAATTATTCTACACTGATAGATATTTTTTGTCAAAACTCATAGAATTGTATACTCACAGTTCATGCATTTTATCATGTAAATTGTACTTCAATAAAGTTGATTTGAAAAGTAAAAAGAAACTGGGACGCCTGGGTGGCTCAGTGGGTTAAGCTGCTGCCTTCGGCTCAGGTCATGATCCCAGAGTCCTGGGATCGAGTCCCACATCTGGTTCCTTACTCAGCTGGGAGCTTTCTTATCCCTCTCCCTCTGCCTACTGCTCCCCCTGCTTGTGCTCTCTCTCTCTGTGTCAAATAAATAGATAAAATCTTTTAAGAATTTTAAAAAAAGTAAAAAGAAACAGATAACATGTTTTTAAGATTTTATTTATTTATTTTACAGAGAGAGAAAGGGGGGAGGGGCAGAGGGAGAGGAAGAGTAAGAGAAACTCAAGGAGACTACACTGTGCACAGATCCTGACATAAGGCTCGATCTCTTGACCCTGAGGTCATGATCTGTGCCAAAATCAAGAGTCAAAGGCTGACTAACTGAGCCACCCAGAATATCTCCTCCCCAGATAACATTAATTTTAATATGTTTAACCCAACATATCCAAAATATTATAATTCAAATAATCAGTGTGAAGATTTTTAATGGATATTTTACATTCTTTTTTTTTAATGAATTCTTTGAAATCTGGTGTGTATTTTACACTTAAAGCACACCTCGATTCGGACAGACACATTTCTCCTCAATGGGCACAGGTGGCCACTGCAACCAGATTAGGCAGCACAAGAGAAATGAAGGCCTTCAGTATTCAGATCAAAGGAGGTAAGAATCTTTCTCAAAGATATTTTCAAGGGCCCTTTAAGATCTCTCAGGTAACTAAAGGATCTAGCTTTACAGCAAAGGTCAGATCAAAATTGTAGCTTTCCCACCCATGCCCATGGGGTTGACAGAAAAAGAGCTAAGGTCAGATATGGAAGTAAGGAACATGGAGCTATCAGGAATAAAACACCAGGACCTTGGCCTGAAAACGTCTGCAAATGGTCAAGCTTTATTTTTCTTCTTTTTAAAAAAATTTTATTTTTAGGGGTGCCTGGGTGGCTCAGTTGGTTGAAGCCTCTACCTTCGGCAGGGGTCATGATCCTGGGGTGTTGGGATCAAGTCCCGCATCGGGCTCTCTGCTCAGTGGGGAGTCTGCTTCCTCCTCTCTCTCTGCCTACTTGTGATCTCTGTCAAATAACTAAGTTAAAATCTTAAAAAAAAAAAAAAGATTTTATTTCTATTATGTATTTGACAGAGAGAGAGAGCAGTGAGACAGGGAACACAAGCAGGGGGAGTGAGAGAGGGAGAAGCAGCCTCCCCACTGAGCAGGGAGCCCAATGGGGGGCTCGATCCCAGGACCCCAGGATCATGACCTGAGCCAAAGGCAGACGCTTAATGACAGAGCTACCCAGGCACCCCTGGCCAAACTTTAAAGCGAGTCTCAAGCCCCATCCTGGTAGGAGCAGGAGGTGGGCTACCAAAGCTATACAGTTCCCAAAGAGGACATGCTTCCCAGTGTCACTTCCCAGTGGCCACGGAAGATCCTGGACAAGGAGAAAGCTCCTGAGGGCAAAGCTGAGGCCAGGGAAGACCATTGACTGGGGTAAGAGATCCAGAATCCCGAAAAAGAGGCAGCCAGGACTAGTGATAAATATTCTCCACGATCAGGGCAGGAAATATTTTCAATTTCTGCCTAGCAGGATTTCATTACTTCTGGGGGACAGTGGGAGCCTCCATGGCCATTACCCTGCCCCTCTTGTCACAGCCCAGGAAGAGCCATATCTGGACCTCATGGAAAAGGCTGAGCCGCCCCCAGCGATCCTGGGGTTTTTAAGATGAATGCAGCTGGTTGCTTCCTTTGGGGAGTGAGTATGTTCTATGTTTGGGAAGATGGGTTGGTATTTGGTGGCCAGAGGGACAGACTGTCATGGTGCTGCTCATGTGCTCATTTAAATCTTCTTCCTCCCTGCAGAACAACTACAGGATTGTAGTTAAGACGCAGCTGCTCAGGTGGGGAACAGCTCTTCCTAGCTGCTCTTGTACCGAGGGCCTTTTGCTGAGCTCGCACTGGTGGAATGTGAACAGAAGCACCTCGGGCAAGGGCTGCCTCACTTGTTAAGAGGAGATGTTTGTGCCCGAGCTCTGACCTCTTCCTGTGGCCACAGCTGGCAGGAATGAGAGCAGCCATGGAACCTTATGTTGAAGGTGAAAAGCTGGTTACCTACATGTACTCTTATGTGAGCGACAAATGAACGTTTATTTTGTTTGAGCCATTGTTGCACTTTTGGGTCTTTTTGTTATAACATCTCACATTCCCCTGTCTGCTTGTGTTGGACACCGTGTTTCTTGTATCCCACATCAGAAGACTTTCTTGGCGTATTCCTTTATTTTGGTGGAGTTCTTCCTCTGTTTCCTTTCTTAGAAGGTGTGCTTGGTGGGGGGGGGGGGTAAGTGTTCTGAGAGCTGAATTCCTTGGCATTTGACCTGTTCTTATCTTTCTGGAATCTTTAAGGACCTTCTCTTTGTCTCCAGTGTTCTAGTATGTGTCTATTTTCAACAATTGTGCTGGGTTCTGAACCCTTTCAACGTGGACACTTGTATCCTTCATTTCTGGGAATAATTTTTTTTTTCTTTGATGATATCCTCCCCTGCATTTTCTCTGTCTCTATTCTTAGCAGAATTCTTAATATATAGATATTGGCTTTCCTTGCCCGGCACTCAAATTTTCTTATGTTTCTTTTTAAGCTCCCATCTGTTTGTCTTTTTACTTTGTTTTTTTGGGAAATTTCCTTATTATTTATCTTCCTTCTACTGATTTGCTTGTTTGTTCCCTGAACATTTCTTTTTAAAATAACACCCTGGTCTTGTTTCTTGGTTACAGACCTTCTTACACCCCTGAGGTTATTATTGATAGATTTTGTAAGTCTTTTTCTTCTTGGGTGGGTTGTTCCTTCTACATTGCTATTTCTTCTTCCTTTTTTGTGTGCACCTTGCTTTGATCTCTTTCACGTTAAAGGCTCTTCTCAACATGTGGTTGTATTTAAAGTGTGGGGATTTGGGGGGGGTGACTGGCTCAGTAGGTAGAGCATGCAGCTCTTAATCTTGGGGTTGTGTGAGCCACACATTGGGTGTAGGGCATTCTTAACAAAAATAAAAATGAAAAAATAAAGTGTGGGTGATGTCATCTTTTTAAATCTTGTTGGTGGGATCCAGAGCTGATGGCCAAGAAAGAATTCTTGAGGTGTCTCTGGTGCAAAATGGTGGTTTTATTAAAGCCTAGAGACAGGACCCATGGGCAGAAAGAGTCGCTGCCTGCTACCCTCTGCTTCCCTGGGATTGTGAAGAGCAACTGATTATATACCTTGGGGTTGGGAGAAGTAATGATAAAGGGAAGTTCCAAAAGGACTTTCATATTTTAAGAAGACTCAAGATCCTGGAGAAAAGTTATAATCAACCTATCTCAAGTACTTGTCAGTGGTGTGACAAGGAGATTTAATTTTTATCTGCATTTCCTCTGCTTTTGTGTCCCACATCATGGTGACTAACAAAGTGATTGGGAGCCCAGAGCATATAAATAGGCTTGTTGACTGTGAGCTTAATTATGAGGTGATCTGGCTGGACTGTCTTCCTTGGGAACACTGACTTCAGCATCTCTACATCTCTCCTTCCCATGCCCCCAAAGAGGATTCTTCTAATCTCCTGCCTAGAGGTTGAAGACTTGTCAGCCAGTGTTTTTAGAGCTGAGTAGAGAAACTGGGCTGGGGTTGTGGGAGAGATTATTTGATTATTCAGTGAGCACATATTTGCTTAGTGTTCCTTCTGTTCCCCACTCCAGAAGGGAAAAGTTACAGTCTTTTTTCTAGAAGGGGGATGGTTAGTGGTCCAGTTACTCGGAATAGGAGGAAGGGGCCGAACTTCTCCAACAGTTTTAATCAATCTACCTAATTACAGGACCTCTCTCTAGCTTCTCTGCTCCTTCCTGGGGTGCCTGAGGTTATCAGGACCTGAGCCTCAAAATGATTTTATGATGCAAATTAAGTTGCCCCTGCGCTTTTCCTATTACTGGTTTGCTAAATCACCTACTACAGGTCCATTTTGTGTGTGTGTGTGCGTGCGCGTGCGCGGCGCAGAATCTTGTTGCTGTCAAATCCTCTCCCATCCTCGTCATCCTTATGGGTTTAAAAAACAAACACACCTAATAGCGTTTTTTGGGGGGGGGGAGATTTTATTTTTATATTTGAGAGAGGGGGGAGCACAAGAGAGCTAGCACAAGCCGTGGGGAGGGGCAGAGGGAGAAGCAGACACCCCACTGAGCAGGGAGCCCAAAGCGGAGGAGTTTGATTCCGGGACCCCAAGGTCATGACCCGAGTTGAAGGCAGAGGTTTAACAGACTGAGCCATCCAGGAGCCCCCACCTATTTGTGTTTTCAGTAGGCCTTCGGGAGGAAGAAAATGACACTTCGGTTCAATCTGAACGTCTTTCCCCAGAAGTAACTCCTATTTCTGTTCATTCCTGCTGCCGTGGTCTAATTTGAGCCTCCGCCACTGCTTGCCTGGGCCACTGGCGCAGCCTGCTTGCTGCGCTTCCTACTTGCAGTGTGCTCCTTCCTCCTCTATGCTGCTACCCACGAGTCCGAGTGGACCCTCCGCAGAGCAAATGTTATATCCCCGCCCTCCTTTCAACCCTTTTTCAATTCCCTTTTGCTCTTAAGTTGTAAGGCCCCGCATCATCTGGCCTCGCCAAATTTTTCATTCTCATCTCCCCACTTTCTCCCAGTTGGTCATTGGGCTCCAGCCAGACTCTAACACGTGTGTCTCTTCACACCCAAACATGGTGTCTCAGGGTAGCCCTACCTACTGCGACTTTACTGAAATGACCTCTTAACACTTCCTCCGAAACCTCCCCACCAAATTTTCCAGTTAGCTTCTCCTCATTGTCTTCCAGATTCTGACTTTAATTTTTCTTCAAAGAAGGTTTTCTTGTCACTCAACACTATGCAGGTCCTTATTGATGGTCTGATTGGTCTAAATATTTGCTATCTTTCTCCACAGAAGGGTTAGGCCTCCCTCCCCTGATGGTATCCATATCCCACATGACACACTGGGAATTTCTATATTACAACTTTCATCACACTATAGTTTACTGTCAGTATGTGTTTAGTTTTCTGTCTTCCCAGCCAAAGTATACGGTCTAAGAAGGGAGGGTCTTGTATCTATCTTATACACCACCATACCGTACTCTCAATGTTTAGTATACTCTTTCCTACCCCATAGGAATGACAAAGATACTCTCCTTGACCAAATTTAGCAACCTTCTAGCAGTTTAAGGTCATGTCCCTAGACTGACCCCAATCCTCCTTAAAATGCCTGCCCTGAGAAAGCCCAACACTGCCAGGGTATTTTACTGTTTGTTCCAGCCCAAACTTGGTGATAGGCATATAGGCCCCTGAGCTCCCTTTCAGCATAGTTATTTTAGAAAACTTGCAATTATCAATTCCTTATAATTTTGAGATGCAAATCAGCCACACAGAACTGTCTTCTCAAGGCCCATCTCCTCCCTGCTTGGTGGTGTATTGCCTTAACTTGTGTAACTGGCTGTCATAAAGAGATGAGAAGTTTGTTTCTCCTCCAGGTACACGCCAATTAACAAGCCCAAGTGGCCCAGTCCCATGGACCAACACCCCTTGGCACCTCTCAATGCTTTCCCAGTAGCACCCAGACTTTAAAAAGTCTCCAGTTTTTTTTGGGGGGGGGAAGTTCAGTTCAATTCACGATGTACCCTCTTTCCTGTTGTAATTGCTGTTACTGAGTAAAATCTATTCTTACTGCTTTAGCCAGTGTCTGGCTTTGTTTATCTCTGACAGTAAGCACACTAAATAGTGAATTAACTAAATAGGTTCTATACAGGCGTGTGAACAGCTGTGGGGAGGAGTTTCATTATTTCGAAGCCTCTTTCGGGGTCTGTCTTCCTCTCCCACTCTTCAAAAAGCTACTTTTCTGTTACTTTTTGTTTCATAATCTCCAATTACATGAAAGGTGACAATTACATCAAATCACCCCCAGTGCATTTTGGGATTCAGCTAATCTGATTACTGCAGACAGATATAGAAAGCTATTTTAAAAAGTAGCACCTCTAAATTTCAATTCTCTGGATCCTCTTTTAAACA
This sequence comes from Mustela nivalis, assembly GCF_964662115.1. NCBI lineage: Eukaryota > Metazoa > Chordata > Mammalia > Carnivora > Mustelidae > Mustela > Mustela nivalis. The sequence continues at coordinate 176,095,308 of NC_139021.1, forward strand.
CGGCTTAAAAACTTCCAAAGTATTTGCCATTTCTATTTCTGGGCCAACAGAAAGAGTTCAGTTCAGTCCAGAAAGACATGTGGGCGGGCTGGATGTGAGTCCGAGCGTGGGTGAACTGGGCTCTGCTTTGGCTACAAATGGCTCACACCCCCCTTCTTCCCTCCCAATGCGGGTAGCACTCCGCTGTCTGCTCCTGCAGCCTTCTGCCGTTCCTTCGAAATCTTTGCCAGTTCCACTCGCCCGACCGTACTTTTAGGAAGCCCAGAGTGCCCCCCGCAACCCGCGACCCTCAGCATCAGCTCGCGCCTAAATTCAGAACTAGCAGCGCCGCTACTCCCACGCTCCAGCCCCAGCCTCGGCCCCGGCAGTACCGGGGAGTATTACGTGCTAGGACTCGGGCTGGAAGCTAGCGCCGCCATGTTGCTTTCTGGCGGCGCTTTCCAGAGGAAGGGAAGGAGGCTGAGCAGCGTCCCGGAGTTCCGGGCCTTGTGCGCAAGTGCGGAAGTGTGTTGGCCCCGAGTGTGACCGGTTTCCGGCCGGTGTTAGTACACCGGCTTCCAGGAGACGTGTAACGGACGGTGGGCGGCAGCCATGGCCGAGAGGAAACCTAACGGAGGCGGCGGTCCCGCCAGCACCTCCTCATCGGGCACTAACTTACTTTTTTCCTCCTCGGCCACGGAATTCAGCTTCAACGTGCCCTTCATCCCAGTCACCCAAGCCGCCGCTGCCTCGGCCTCCTTGCTCCTGCCCGGAGGTAGTAGGGAGAGGGGAATCCGGTGGGACGAGTGTGTGTGGGGAGGCGGGCGGGGGGCGTGGGGCGACGAGGGCCGGGTGGGAGGTTTTGCTTCGTGTGTACCCGACTCCGGGTAGCTTGCCAGGGCCATGAGCGACCAGGTTTGAGTGGCTCGGGGGCTTTGAGATATCCCAAGCGGGGGCTAGATCAGGAGGCTTGCTCTTCGTCCAAGGAGCCCTCTGTCCCGAAGGCTGGCCGCTCCACGCTGGCACTGACATTACCCAAATTTTTGTTGAACACCTACTGGTGTGCTAGGGAATGCAGAGAAGTTAGTGCTTCTCAACTAGGATGCAGTAGGGAATGTCCTGGATGGACAGCTTCCCTTTCCTGGGATAGACTTGTAATATTTGCAAAGTAGAGGTGCAGAATGCAGTACTCATCTTTCAAGACAGTGCCTCCCGTTGTCTGAGGAGCTTTTCCTCCTTCTTGTCCCCCATTCCTATGTTCACCCTAACTCTTTCACTTCTTTATTATTGTCTAGGGGTATTGCTGTTTAATGATTGTGTGGCATCACACAGAGTATGGTATTTGGGAGCACAGACTGTTGTCCATCCCAGGCTCTGCCGGTAACTTGCTGTGTGACCTCAGGCATGTTACTTTACCTCTCTGTGCTTCACTTTCCTTATCTGTACAGCCTCCTAAAGCTGTCAGGAGAAGTGAGTTGATTTTTGTAAGGTGCCGAGTGTAGTGTCTGGCACCTAGCGTTATGTAAGTGTTTGTGAAATCAACGTATCTGCCTCCGGATACTGTGTAGATGTTTCTTGAATGAGTATCTGAATGATTAAATGAAGGAATTGAGAAATGATGGGAGGGGAGGAGTCTAGGAGATGTTTTGATTTGAGTGTCTGGTTGTTGACAAACATCTGTTGAGATAGTAGAGTGGAGTAAAAGCGCAAGAAGGGAGACGGTTAAGGTGACAAATTCATTTCTAGGCTTACTAAGTTCGAGGTGTATGTGGTTGAGCTGCCAGAAGTGTCGAGGAAGCAGTTGGGTAATAGGTTCTGGAACACCTGAGAACAGTATCGGTTTGAGACAGAGTTGGGAGTGTCACAAGTGTACAAGTGCCCATTAAAGTTGTGGGTGTCTTTACCAAATGTGTCCACGTGTAATTAGAAAGTGCCCCTGAGGTGAGCTGGCAGCACATTGAGATCAGCATTTCATTTACAGTGGATGCTAATCAGAAAAAAGTTCCTGAGATCAGGTTGATCCCAATTTGTCTTAAAGGAAGAAGGATACTACAGAGGTTTTCTCCACTCCATGTTTTTAGTTGTTGAGAGATAAACTGAGAAATACAGACAAGTGAGGTCCAGAGAGTTGAAAAGAGAGAGTGGGAGCTGGAAATATATCTGAAAATGAGAATAGAACCAGCAGACAAAGGGCTTTGTGCAGGAGGTGGTATTTTATTTTTAGTTACAAAGAAACAACTGAGAGGAGTATTTTAAATAGTGGAGTATCTTAGTTAAATTGATGTGTGAGAAATATAATGGGAGCAACCTAGAAGCTCAAGCCAGAATCTCTGTGGGCCAAGGGTCCTCCTTCACAGAGGTCGAGAAGGATCCTGGAGCTTGAAAGGCCACTTGGGAGCAAGGATCACAGTGTGCTGTGTGCTGGGTGTGGGTCCTCTGTTGGGCTCCGTGCCTCCAGCAGCAGGAGATAAGAGGGAATGTGACTGGAGGAGGAAAGATGAGGGAGAGGAAAGTCTCTACAAGCGAAGGTAAGGGCGTATAAAAGCTTAGTAAGGAAGAAGAGGCTGGACTTTTTTAGGTTGTGTAGAGGAAACATGCTTTTTTCTTTTTCTTTTTAAGGTTTTATTTATTTGTCAGAGAGAGAGAGAGAGAGAGAGAGAGAGGAGAGAGAGAGTGTGTGTGCGCGCACACACACACATGCACACACACGCCCACAAGCAGGGGGAGCAGCAGGCAGAGGGAGAGGAAGAAGCAGGGAGCCCAATGAGGGACTCGATCCCAGGACCCCTGGATCATGACCTGAGCTGAAGGCGACACTTTGCTGACTGAGCCCTCCAGGCGTCCCAGGGAACAGGCTTTTATTTTACAGCTTGGTGGCAGAAGAGAAGATAATTTGGGGTTGACAATACCTGCAGTGAAAATCATTTTTGGCAAAGGCAAGTGAAGAGAACTTCCTTTGGTTAGAAAATGACTTTTCTCATGATTTGACATTCTCTAAAGGCTAGTTATCTGGATGTGATACTGTGTGATTTTAGGGATGGCAATAAATGGTTGACCTACTTTGCCTTGGGAATACAAATACCACATGTTCATTTGTACAATGAGTGCTTTGTAGTAGGTAGGAGTCCTGAAACACACCCTTCTTGTCAACACAGTCATATCTGCACTTAAGTTTCTTATTACTGTAGAAATAAAATTATGTGTAATTTGGTAGTAGAATAATATTTGAATTATTTTTTTACCAGGAAAAAATGAGATATAAAAATTGTAGATCCAAATTTCATTTCCCTTCTTGAAAACATCCTTAGACAAATAGGTGTGATCTATGTATATTTACAAAATAAATACTTAACTATATTTATTCAAAAAATGTAAAAGGCCATGTACCAAAGTGATTATTTCTGAGAGATTGGCTTATGAATGAAATCTAATTTTTCCCTCTTTTTCTTGTTTCTCATTCGTATTTTCCAGTTTTTCGTTTCGAAGAAAAAAAAAAGGTTTTCATCTTTGTTTTTTTTTTTCTGTAATGCAGAAATAAAACAATAAAATGAGGTACAGTTGCTAGATCTGCCGTGTTGGGTCCTCTCTGCAGAGCCGTAGACGAACCTTTAAACTGTTTGCTCTCCCGTTCCCTTTCAGAGGATTCCACGGATGTCGGTGAGGAGGACAGCTTCCTCGGGCAGACTTCTGCTCACACGTCTACCCCACAGACATTTAGTTACTTCTCTCAGGTATCAAGCAGTAGTGATCCTTTTGGGAATATTGGACAGTCCCCGTTAACGACTGTGGCAACGTCAGCTGGGCACTCCGCATTCTCCAAGTCCCCCGCTGCTCTCCCTTTTACAACTGGACCCCAAGATGGGTTGAATGCGTGTTCACCGCCCATTTCGCAGGCTCAGTATGGTGCCCCACCTTCACAGATGGGAATGAATGCTTACCTGCCTTCTCAGCCGGGTAGTCTCCCTCCTTCCAGTTTTGGGAGCCCACCGCAAGGAGCACCCCAACAAGGACACAATCCGTATCGTCATACCCCTGTGAGCAGCAGGGCCAATCCTTACATCGCACCACCGCAGCTGCAGCAGTGCCAGACCCCGGCCCCTCCCGCCCATCCTCCAGCCCCGGGGCCCCCCATGCAGATGTACCAGATGCCGGGAGGATCTTTGCCACCGGTAGGAGACGTGTTTTTAAATCCTAGCTATTCACTCTGATTTTTTAATCTGTCATCTTAGCCTGTGTCTTTTAAAACACTGCACTTTTAATAATCAGCGTGATGACATTATTTTCAGAGGCCCTTCTTTGTAAGCTACATGCTTTGAAGGAAACATTCTTTCAAAGGTAGCTCGTAAAATGGTTCTTATATTGGTTTATATTATCAGTGTTTGGAAGTAGTTCTTGAGTTTAATGAGTTAACTACATGTCAGTATTCCCAGATTTTAATGTAAGAGATCAATAATAAATGTCATCTGGGGACATATGAGAGTTGAAGCAGTTATGAACAGACTGCCAGCTTCTCACTTTTTAATTATTCTATTTAATCAAACTATTCAATTACAGGAACTAAAAATTGATTACTCCAATAATTTCTTTTATTTACATTATGAAGTTTGGGTCTAGACAGTCAGATTCTCTCTCAGGAGGGTGATGGAACAACATTTGCATTGGGTAAATTTTATGAAATTCCCTTATGCCCTTTTCCCAGCTAATTGCTCAACTGACTTCCACAGGGAAATCACCTGAATCAAAGAAATGGAAGTGATTAAAAGGAAGAATTAAGAACCCAACCCAGTGTGGCAAGGGTAGCAGTATTATCGTTAAGAGTATAACCTCGCATCTCTCTTGGGGATAGAGAATGGGCTCTGTTTTATTGTTTAATTTAAATCCTTTCAACATGTAAATGCTTGGCAATGTTAGATTTCAGCATATTGGAACATAACTGGAATCACAGTGTGCAGTATAGTTAACATACTAGTTTGCTGATTAAACTCTTGAAAAGATATCTAATTTAAGAATTTTAAAAGTGGTAATTTCAGACTTAAAAGAACGTGGCAGGGGTTCCTGGGTGGCTCAGTTGATCTCAGCTAAGGTCTTGATCTCAGTGTCGTGAGTTTCAGCCCTGCACTGAGCTCTGTGCTAGGCATGGAGTCTACTTAAAAAAAAAAAAAAAAAAAGAAGGGGCACCTGGGTGGCTCAGTGGGTTAAAGCCCGTGCTTTCAGCTCAGGTCATGATCCCAGGGTCCTGGGATTGAGCCCCGTGTCAGGCTCTCTGCTCAGCAGGGAACCTGCTTCCCTTCCTCTGCCTTTCTGCCTACTTGTGATCTCTGTCAAATAAATAAATAAAATCTTAAAAAAAAAAAGAAGAAGAAGAAGGAAGAAAGTTGCAAAAATACAAATAGCACCCTGGTACCCTTCACCCATGTTTATCTGTCATTCCATCTTACCCCGTTTGTTCTGTCGCTTGTGCACACGTGCACTCCCACGCATTTGGTCGTCCTCTCTCTCCTGTTCTCACCATGTATGTGTGCAGTTGTTTTGGGAAATACTTGGTCAGTTGAATACATGATGACTCTTTACTCCTAAATATTTTCTTTTTTTTTTTTTAAGATCCTATTTATTTATTTGAGAGAGTGTGCAAGAGAGAGAGCACAAGTCAGGTAGGGGGAGAGGCAGAGGGAGAAGCAGACTCCCATTCAGCAGGGAACCCAATGCGGGACTCGATCCCAGGACCTTGGGATCATTACGTGAGCTGAAGGCAGGTACTCAACCAACTGAGCCACCCAGGCGTTCCTTGTACGTATTTTCTAAGAGTAAGAAAGTTCTTTCATATAAGCACTGTACAGTTAACACCTCAGTAGCTTTAACATTGATACATTCCAAAATGATTTTCAATTAAAAAATTTAAAAATAGACTCTGATTTTAAAAGTATTTCCAGTACAGAAAATTTGGAAAATGTAGAAAAGTCAAATGATTCAAAATTGTCTCTCTGTAACCCATCTTTTCATTTTGTTATATGTCTTTGTTATATTTTTTCTAGACAAACATATTTCTATGCATATTTTTTAGATGTTAACTTTTTTTTCTACAACATTTGTAATGGCTCTAGAGAATTTCAGGATTTAAGTAACATAATTTATTTAATCAGGTCTCTAGAAGACTGTTTTTCTTTGAAGATTTTATTTATTTGACAGAGACACAGCGAGAGGAGAAGGAACATAAGCAGGGAACACAAGAGTGGGAGGGGGAGAAGCAGGCTTCTCACGGAGCAGGGAGCCCAGTGCGGGGCTTGATCCCAGGACCCTGGGATCATGACCTGAGCCAAAGGCAGACACTTAACTGACTAAGCCACCCAGGCGCCCTTCTGTAAGACATTTAAATTATGTCCAGTGACTTTCTGTTATAAATGACCTGTTGTGTACATCTTTATAGGTAAATTTTTACTTGTTTTTTAGTTAAATCTTTAGGATGAGTTCTAAGAAATGGAACGGAGGGGTCAAGGAATGTGCACGTTATAAAGATTTACTAAATCGTAGAAGACACACTGCTAGGTTGATTTCTGTGAAGGTGCTAATTTACTTTGCCCTGAGTTTGAGAAAGCCCAGCTTACTTTTAAGATGGTGTTGGGTTTTGTTAGATTTATAAAAAAATTTTAGTTGCTTTCAGGCCTAGTTACTAAACGAAACAGTTGTCTAGAAATACATGTAGGATAATCATTACTAATGTCACTTTGGGTCCGAGGCATATATGGAATTGTTTTCTTGAACAAACATCATAGTTCTCTAACTTTTTTTGTGTCCTCCAGATTCCTCCTTCAATGCCATCAGGGTTGACCCCTCCAACGCAACAGCAGGCCCTGGCTAGACCAGCAGGTCCCTCTGTGCAAGCGCCATCTCCTTTTCTACTTCAAAACCAGTATGAACCTGTTCAGCCCCACTGGTTTTACTGCAAGGAGGTAGAATACAAACAACTGTGGATGCCTTTCAGTATGTTTGACTCTTCGAATCTTGAAGAAATCTATAACTCAGGTAAGTACTGATTGCGTACGATACATTTGTATCTGATTTTAGGAAGAATAGAAATAAAGAGTATTTATCCACGGCTTTTTTTTTGTGAATGTCAAATTCCTTAGTCCCTGTAGACTCCACCAGACTCGTTACCTTAAGACAGTGATATGAACGCAAGTCCTGAGTTATTTGAGCAAGGTTTTTAAAGAAATGTTTTAATAATTTTCTTCTTTGTTTAAAGGTGTTTTAAGTTAGAGAAATAGACTAGTTCACATAATGTGGGTGTCAATTTTTCTATTTCCCTTATTCATTTGTAGCTATTGGGCATTTATAAAACATCTTTGGAACTCTTGTTCCTGAAGATGCTCTGAAAAGTGTTCTGTGGTCAGGTGAGTTTTGGAAATGATTTAACCCCATTCACCTTTTGAGATAGTGCACTGTAGTCTTAAGGTTCTCTGAGAATTGGGAGTATAGAAATATGTGTATTTATCCTGATGATATTTCTCTCTCTCTCTCTCTTTTTTTTTTTTTTTTTTTAAGATTTTATTTATTTATTTGTCAGAAATAGAGCATGGGCACAAGTAGGGGGAGTGGTAGGCAGAGGGAGAAGCAGGTTCCATGCTTAAGCAAGGAGCCTGTTGCTGGACTCAATCCCAGAAGCCTCGGATTATGACCCGAGCTAAAGTCAGATGTTTAACCGACTTCTTCACCCAGGCATCTCTATCCTGATAATTCATCATGGGACTTAAAAATCACTTGTTAGGGGTGCCCGGGTGGCTCAGTGGATTAAAGCCTCTGCCATTGGCTCAGGTCATGATCCTAGGGTCCTAGGATCAAGCCCTGCATCAGGCTCTCTGCTCGGCAGGGAGCCTGCTTCCCCCCCCTCCCCGCCGTGCCTGCCTCTCTGCCTACTTGTGATCTCTGTCAAACAAATAAATAAAATCTTTAAAAAAAAGTCACTTGTTAATACCCCCTAGAAATATACTTTATGGAGCATTGCTGCTTTGATTAAAAAAAGGAAACCTGGGGCGCCTGGGTGGCTCAGTGGGTTAAGCCGCTGCCTTCGGCTCAGGTCATGATCTCAGGGTCCTGGGATCGAGTCCCGCATCGGGCTCTCTGCTCAGCAGGGAGCCTGCTTCCTTCTCTCTCTCTCTGCCTGCCTCTCAGTGTACTTGTGGTTTCTCTCTGTCAAATAAATAAATAAGAAAATCTTAAAAAAAAAAAAAAAAATAAAAAAAGGAAACCTGGCAGTTATTTGAATTATTTTATGATTTTTTAAAAAATGGTCATTTTTTAAAAAAAGATTTTATTTATTTGAGAGAGCACGTGTGCATGTGCACGCCCACAAGCTGGGTGGGGACTAGAGGGAGAGGGAGAAGCGACTCCCTACTGAGCAGGGAGCCCAATGCAGGACTGAATCCTGGGGCCCTGGGATCATGACCTGAGCTGAAGGCATGTGTTTTACCAGCTGAGCCATCCAGGAGCCCCTTAAATGATTATGTTTTAAAACTTCGCTTTGGCTCTTTTTTTCTTCCGTTAAGAAGAGTCTTAATTTTGGACAGCACAAATTCATCTTAAAATTCTGTTTTTAAACAAAAATGAACTTCGTTGTCTTTTAGGATCAGCCAATCACCATATTCATTATTTATTACTTTTTAACATGCCTTGTTACTGTTGGGTTAAAATGTGAACTTTGTGCCCCAGTCCAGCCAGACCCCGAGAGCGTGGTTCTAGGCACAGATGGAGGGCGCTATGACGTGTATCTCTATGACCGAGTGAGGAAGGCTGTGTACTGGGAGGAGGAGCCCGCTGAAGTGAGACGCTGTACTTGGTTCTACAAAGGGGACACGGACAGCAGATTTATTCCCTATACAGAGGAGTTCAGTGAAAAACTAGAGGTAGGTGGGCTTATTTCCTTTACCCATTTCTTTAAAAAACATAGGCCTTTGTATATATTGGAGCCTCCTACAACACCACTCACAATGGAACCGACTTTATTTTTTTTTTTAAAGAATTATTTTAGAGCAGGGGGAGAGAATGTGCACACGTATGTGTGAGGGAAGGGCAGAGGGAGAGAATCTCAAGCAGACTCCCTGCTGAGCGTGGAGCTTGACTTGGGGTTTGATCCCAGAACTCTGAGATCATGACCTGATCCCAGAACCTGGAGATCGTGACGTGAACCGAAATCATGAATCAGTAGCTTAACCGACTGAGCCACCCAAGTGCCCTGAGAGCTGGTTTTATTGATAAGAGCTTGTTTTGATCCTGTTCAAAAGAGCATTGCTTTTGAAGGGGTGCTGTTGTTCATGAGATACTAATCGTGGCTTCCCTGTCTGAAGATAGACTGTTTTTCAGGGACGTATCACAAATCTAAAAAGGTACTCGTAGCAAACCTTAAAATCAACTTAGTCTGCCGGAATCTGTTGTTAACAGCAATTGCCAAGCATTTGGATGCTTTTCAAATTACTGTTCAGTAGAAGACTTGAGTTTAACTTCTGATTTTTGAAAATAAGTAGAAAACAGAATAGGAACACATGTCTCAAGATTTACTAGCCATTCTGAAACTACTGGGTAATGTTTTACATAATTGTGTTAATTTCTTATGATTAGTCTACTTCATGGTTGAATTAAATGTTTGAAATAAGTTAGGTGAATTCAATTTGCATACATGGAAGTGAGATACAGAACACTGTAGTTACTATTGTTTAATGTTGTAGTTATTAAAACGTAGATAACCTCTTCTATCAGAAAACATTAAAATAATACTTTGTTATCGGTAAAAGGGGCCTCTAAAATGTTAACCTTCCCTAGTTCATATTTTGAATAGCTTCAAGTAAGTACTAGATTTTATGTTTTGTTAGGAGCTGACAGTCGAGTTTAGTGGCTAACTATTAATTATTAAATTTTTGTTGTGCTTGATGTAATATTTAATAGAGATAAGAAAAAAATTAATGTCATCCTTTCATATTGAACCCTTATATTTAAAAAATATTTTCTTTGACAGTTAATCTAACATAATAGCGTAGATTTCTTGGGGCATGTTTTGTTTTAAAAATAATTATAAATGCATTTTTTAAAGGGATTTTATTTATTTTTTATAGAGCGAGCATGAGCAGGGGAAGGGGCAGAGGGAGAAGCAGACTCCCTGCTGATCAGGGAGCTTGACGTGGGGCCTGACCCCAGGACTCAAGATCATGACCTGAACCAAACCCTGATGCTTTACCTACTGAGCCACATAGGCACCCCTATAAATGCATTTCTTAGGTATTATCAATTGTACCTGTTCTGGAAATACTAATCTCTATAATAGTGACTCTGAAAAACAGTTTTATAACCAAACTGACACTGAAAGATAAATGTCGGCCTAAAGTAAGACAGAGGTTAGTTGTGGAAAGTAAATTGGAAAAGAAACTTGTTGAGAGCACAGGGTTCACATTTTTTTTGTTTCAAGCTATAGTAAAAAATACATTTGACATTAAAATTTAGTATATGTATTTTATACACACACATACACACACGTATATTTAATTATCAGAAATAGTCATGTGTGGTAACAGACTCTGGGGAATTTCTAGAATTTATAGAATTCTATAAATTTATAGAATTTGCTGGTTTCCATGATATACATACTCCCTCCATGGCCAACCTTGAGCTACCAACAGGATGCTAGTAGCCACAGTAGGGAAGAGTTGTGTCGCGTGCTTGTGAGCTGCTGTCAGCCTGCTCTCACACACCACTAAAAACAAAGGCCTGTAGAGCAGTACTTAGACTTATCGGGTGCTGCTCTGATATTTTCTGTTTCATCTGAAACACTGATTTTATAATCTGTTATTCATCATCATGCACAGTTTGAAAAACACTGATACGGAACAGAGTCAGAACCCATTTAAGAAGAGCAAAGACTGCAAAGAAGGCATTAAATTAATTTTGTTCTTGGAAATATCATGTACCAGGAGGCACCATTCTCCTAAAACATAATCTTAGTTATTTGAATGAGGGAAAAAAAATGTGTAAAAGAATGCTGATATCTGTTGCATAATTTCAGACCGAAATTATTAAGCAAATGTATGCTGTAATTCTGTAATTTTTGGTCTCTCTGGTAGGACCCTACTGAAGGTATAACATCCCAAGTTTAGTCCTGTTATTTTGAAGCCAAGGCACATAGTCTAAGTATAAAGTCTAAGCAGTTTTATCTCAGCGGATTCACTTCATCTCAGTCGTGTTGCACATGGATAACACAGGCCTTGAGGGTGGGGTGGCTGTCCACGGACTGACCATCGCCGCAGCACCCGGCTCTTCATAATCTAGGGAGATCTTCGCTTCTCTTCAGCATCTTTCATGGTGCTTAAACCGGATCAGGGAAGATGTGGAGGAGGTTAGGAGATGAGAAAGCCAATGAGAAGAGAAGTGGACATTTCTCAAGATCGCGTAGGTGATCCTGCACTATCAGAGCACTGAGACAAAACAGGAGTTTGAACAGAAAACACCTTCTCTCTGGTGATGACATGATTAGGTACATGGAAAGTTGGGAGAATTTTTAGAAATACTGTTAGCCCTGCAAGTCTGTAGGTATAAAATCAACATATACGAATTAATGGCATTCCTATATAATAGAAATAACTCACTAGACGGAGGCGCCTGACTGGCCCAGTTGGTAAAGTGTGTGACTCTTGATCTTAGGGCCATGAGTTCGAGCCCCACACTGGGCATGGAGCTTACATTTAAAAAAAGAAAGGAAGAAAGGAAAGAAAGAAAGAAAAAAACTAGCACCCATAATAAAAAGAAGAAGATGCTATTTATAACACTAACAAAACTATAGGCTATGTAGGAAAACGTCTGACAAATACCTGTGGGAACTTATGGAAGCAAACTATAAAACAGAATTGAAATAAAAGGTGATCTCAAGAAGTGGAGCTAAGTATGTTCACAGATGCACAGTTAAGATGTCAGTTCTTCCCAAATTATTTTATAAATTGTATGTAATGCCAATCAAAATTACATCAGAGTTTTTAAGGTAAAATTTGTAAACTGCTCCTGAATTTTATATGGAGGGTCAAAGTGTCAAGAATAACCAAGACCCTTTAAAAAGAATGCCATGTGGGGGTGCCTGGGTGGCTCAGTGAGTTAAGGCCTCTGCCTTCGGCTCGGGTCATGATCCCAGGGTCCTGGGATTGAGCCCCACATCGGGCTCTCTGCTCAGTGGGGAGCCTGCTTCCCTCTCTCTCTCTGCCTGCCTCTCGCCTACTTGTTCTCTCTCTCTCTGTCAAATAAATAAATAAAATCTAAAAAAAAAAAAAAAGAAAAAAGAATGCCATGTGGAAACTTGGCTCTACCAGACAACATTTATTCTAAAGCTGTGGACTGAAAGGGGATATGTAAAAGTGCAAAGAATTCTTAAGATAGTGAAACTTCTTTCTTTAAACATTTTTATTTGTAATCTTGCTTTTAAAAATTATAAGTAAATATGGTAAAAATTACAAAAAGCCAAGTGAGGAAGAGTCAAAGGGGTAGAGGCTGATGGAGGGGAGTCATTAATCAGTGACTGTCTAGGAGACAAAAAGAAACTCGTCTATTTTGACATGATTGTCAAATAATCATTGTTAATAATTAAAAAAAAAAAAATTCAGACAGTGGGTGTGGCAGCAGTTCTGCATTACCTCATCTTGAGTCTCTCTCCAAGAGGCCCTCAGGCTTTTTTTTTTTCCTTGTTGGAAGCAGAATACTATATCTAGAGGAAGAGTAAGAAAATAGTTAACAGCCTTTTTTTTTTTTTAATTATAAGTATTTATTTATTAGACAGGGAGAGAGAGCCCAAGCAGGGGGAGCAGCAGGCAGAGGGAGAAGCAGGCTCCCCACTGCGCGAGGAGTCCGATGTGGGGCTCAATCCCAGGACCTTCATGACCTGAGCCAAAGACAGATGCTTAACTCACTGAGCCACCCCAGCGCCCCTCAACAGTCATGTCTTTGCAGTCAGAAAGTTGAGGGTGGGAGTGAGCTGCAGTTCTGCCGCGCTCTTCACCGTGTGCAATCTTAGGTAGCTGTGAACTTGTGGACTAGGCGTTGAATTGTGTCGTCCTTTGCAGCCTCCAGAAGATGTGTTAAAGTCCTAGCCCTAGTGCCTCTGAATGTGATCTTACCTGGAAATAGGGTGCTTGCAGATGTAATTAGCTAAGATGAGATCATTCTGGAGAAGGGTGGGCCCCTCATCCGATAGGACTTGATGTCATACCCTGTGAAAGTAGAGAATGGGAGGGTTGCCTCTGTAAGCCAGAGGACACTAAAGATTGCTGGTAAACCACCAGAAGCTAGGAAGAGGCAAGGAAGAGTTCCCTGTAGGATTCTGAGGGACATGGCCCGCTGATACTTGACATCAGACTTCTAGCCTCCACAACTGTGAGACAATACTTTTCTGTTTGCAAAGCCATTCAGTTTGTGATACTTTGTTAACATGGCTCTAGGATACTAACAGGCTGTGTAGACCTTTGTTTTCTCCTCTATATAATGGGGATAATCTTATTTAGGAGTGATTGAGAGTAATTAATTAAATAAGGTAACCTATATAAAGTGACTGTCAAGTGTGGCAGTTAGTACATGAGAGCCTCTGTTACGTGATTTTTATTATCATCATAGTTATACTTTTGTTCCTCACTTTTTTTAATATGGTATAAATTTGTTTTACTGGATTATGTTTCCATTATTTTAGGCTGAATATAAAAAAGCAGTAACCACAAATCAGTGGCATCGTAGATTAGAGTTCCCAAGTGGAGAGACAATCGTTATGCACAATCCAAAGGTAATGTTATTATTTAAGATATTAAAACGTTAGGTTCATTTTAATAATGATTTTGCTGAATGTGGTTGATATATGTTCATCTTAACTTTTGTAGGGATGTATTTATAAGAAGTGCATTGTTTTTAAAAGCTTGCCATTGTTTATATTGATCATAGAAACAAAAACAAAATTTAAATTTTTCTCATGAAGTTTCTGCTTATGGCAGCGTGTTGGCTGAAGCTCATTATGCACCACTGAAGTTGTTTGATAAATGTTTGCACTTGAGCAGAGGTCAGCAGGCTTTTTCTGTCAAGGGCGGGAGAGTAAATATTTACTTCTTCATAGGCTGTGCGATCTCTGTTGCAGCTGTCCGTGTGCCACTGTAGCCTGAAAGCAGCTGCAGATAATATATGAAGCAGGGGGTGTGTCTAGTGTAGTAAAACCTTATTGATATAGGCGGTAGCTCATGTTCGTTTGGAGGCCATGGTTTGACCATCTTACCCTTGATGGTGGTTTGTTTCGTCTTTTAAAAATAATGTCCTTCCTTTTCTTATTTGTGTTGTCCCCATGAACTAGTTTTTTTTAAAGATACTAATTCGGGGTGTTCTTTCATTTACCATACTAATCACTCTGAGTCCCAGGTTCCTCACATGTAGTAAGTACCTTCCAGGGTCATATTTTAGATAAAATGAAGTAATTTATACAAAAACGTCTAGCATAGTGCTTGGCATATAGTAATTTTTCAGAACATAGGCTATTTATGTCAGAGAAGTATACAAGAAAACAAAAGTAATTTTAATGTCATCATTTCTGTAGTTCTTACTGATACTGAAATAAAAACATTTATATGCCAACAGAATTTAAACAGTATAAAAAGGGGTCAAATAAAAAATAAAAGCCTCTCACCTCTGCATTTCCCATTTCTCCCCCTGATGGTAATTACGTTTAACTTATGTTTTTATTTATTTTTGATGCAGACACAAAACTTTGCATACCATCTTGCATGCCTCCTTTTTTTTTTTTAGTAGAAAAATTTCTGTGTGACTTGCGACTAAATTTAATTGATTTAACAGAGTATATTTTTTCCTAAGAAGTGGTGGGTAAATCAGTTTTTGGCATTGAAATCGTATTAGTACATTACTTGGGAATCTTGCTACTTAAAGAATTACGCCTTAAATATTTTTGTAAGATGAAGATTCCTCCATTCTAGGTAATTTTTCTTAATTTGTTATATGTAAACCTGGATTTTTATGTTATGTTTTTAAGGTGTACTGCTTCTGATTTAGTTGTAGTATTTTCCAGTGTAAGCATTGAAGTGATGGTATTGAGTTGCCTAGTTTTAATGGTTAACCCTAGCAGGATTGTTACAAAATTGTTTTGGGAGAATAATACTAGTACTAGACTTGTAACTGTTGATACTATGAAATAATTATGTATTGAAGTAATTTATTTAGCCTGTCATGGAAGTCAATTTGCTCATGAGGTCTTCATAATCTTTCTGTCCTGTCTTGAAGGTTATTGTTCAGTTCCAGCCTTCGTCAGTGCCAGATGAATGGGGAACCACACAAGACGGACAGACGAGGCCCAGGGTTGTGAAGCGTGGAATTGATGATAACCTTGATGAGATTCCGGATGGTGCGTATAGGTTGTTCAGGGCCAAGGTTATTTTTAGACTCCTCCATTTTAGCATCATTTATTAGGGACACAAAAAAATAAGCATTTCTTAGGCCTACCTGCCATAACATGCAGAAATCAGCCAGGCTGGCCTATATCTTTCTTTTTTTCCTATTACTTTTATATCTGTTTATTTTAAAATTTAGAATTCTGTTGAAGATATACAAACCATGTGACATAGATTCTAAAAGATATATTGTTCTGAAGAAGCGCTTTGCTGGTTGAAACTAGGCTTTTGGCAATATTTTTGGGCTTTTGTGGTCATGTCTCGTCTAGTGTGTATTCCTCCATGGGAAAGGTAGCAGACTTTTTCTGTTAAGGGCCATGTAGTAAATATTTGAGGCCCTATGGACTGCATCTGTTCAGCTCTGCCAGTGTAGTGTGAAAGCATCTGTAGATGGACTGTAAACAAATGAGCATAGCCGTGTTCCAGTAAAGCTTTGTAAAAACCAGGTGGTGAGCCGGATTTGGCCTATTTGGGCAACCAGTGCTCCAGTGTATGAGCTTTGGTTTCTCCTGTTAAACCATTGAAGATACAGATTTTATTTTGACAATTACGAATTTCATTTTTGTTTCATTGTCTTATGAAATTACAAATATAAGTAAGTGTTCTCATATTATGAATGTGAACAAAATAACCAGAGTAAAATAGATTGAACTGTAGTTGTTTCTATATGCCAGAGTAAAATAATAGATTTATCTTGGTTTTCCCATATATAACTTGAGATGTTGCAGTCTGTAGGACGTATATTATATAGGGAAAGGGAAGGATTTGGGGAAAATATTTTACTCATTTATTTATTTAAGTAATTTCGACACTCAGTGTGGAGCTCGAACTCATGACCCCAGGATCAGGAGTCGCATGCTCTTCTGACTGAGCCTGTCAGGCACCCCATTGGGGGAAATATTTTAAAGTTCTGTGTTGGCATATTGCTTCTCCATGTGGGGCTTAGTCTCGGGGAGTTCTGAAGAAATCATGGAGGTTATGGAGCCTCGGTAGGTACAAAACTGCTGGTTATCATGTGCTCAGAGCCTCTGGGATCAGAGGTGGCGTGCTTCCTCCATCTCTCGGTCTAGTTCACTGTTATTTGCCAAGATGGACCTTGAGTTTGTTCTTCTCATTTCATAGAGAGTAATGAAGCTTATTAGCTTGGAAGGGCCTTCAGTTTTTTTGCCCAGTTTGTGGTGACAAAAGGGATATTTAGAATATTGCTATTCAAATACGAAAACCCAAACAATTTCCCAGGTTGTTTGTATGTATGTAGGCATGTATGTATTTCTTTTGTAGGGGAAATGCCTCGGGTTGATCATTTGGTGTTCATGGTGCATGGCATTGGACCTGTGTGTGACTTGCGCTTTAGAAGCATTATTGAATGTGGTAAGTATTAGTCATTTTATTTCAAGGAATGAATTGAGAAGTAATAGAACTTTTAAATGTTAATTTTTAAGATGGTTTCCAGCTGTTTACTATTGTCTGAGGAACTGTAAGAGGAGATTTAAATGGTCACTGGGAAATAATTTATACTTGATTTGCTCTTATGATGTATGTAACTCTTAAAATCTTAGACTGAAGGGTTAGAAGGGATCTTGGAAATAATTTAGCCTTTCTGACAGAAAGCCTCTGCCTAGGCACTTTTGGCAACTAGGTATACCTATGCATTGAAATCATTTAAAGTCAATTGTTTAAAAGAAGTCATTTAATGGAACAATGAATGTGCCTGGTGTACTTAAATTTTTGAAGTTTTATTTTCATATCTGTATAATAATAATTCATATTTATTACCTGATTTGTGCCAGGCATTTTGCATGGATCGTATTACTCACCTCTCACAATAAACCTTGGGGATGCAGGTGCTTGCTGTTCTCCTCACTCTTAGGTGAGGCACTGAAGTCCACAGTCTTAAATGAACCTCTCCCGTATCATGGTCTGTGGGTTCTAGAGCAGGGATCCTGTGGCAGACAGTTTGATTCTGGAGTCTGTACCCATAGTGCCATGCTGCTTTCCCGGAATAGTAGTTAAATGTTTTTCAGTCATTTATACATTCCGCTAAGACATTGAAAAAAAAAAAGTTTCCAAAAGGTTGGGTTTTTTCCTTTTTGGACTGACTTCATCGTTCTTATTTTTTTTCTTAAAAGGTTTGTTAAATAAAAAGTACTAGTGTATTTGAGAGAATTGATAAACTACCCATCAAGTCAGGAAATTTAATCATTTTAATTTGTCTTCCCTGATTTTTTTTTTTTTTAAGTGGATGATTTTAGGGTGGTTTCTCTGAAATTGCTGCAGACACATTTCAAGAAATCTTTAGACGATCGGACAGTAAGCAGAGTGGAATTCCTTCCTGTTCATTGGCATGGTTCCTTGGGCGGGGACGCCGCCGGTGTTGACAGGTGCGTGGACTTGGATAACTCGTTGTTTAGATTAGTCAAACTTAAATTCGAAATTTAACCCAAAATATGAAGTAGTTTATTGTAACTTCAACGTATGTGCTAAAAAAATACATTCCTTTATTTAAATGATACCGTTGCTCTGATGTATGATTTAAACACTGGCTGTTAATGATTATGTGCCGCTTTTCTGTGTGCACATGCATGTGTATTTGTACACATGTGCGCATGCATATGTCTGTATAAATATTTAGGAGAATCTGAGAAACGTAATCCAGTTTTAGAATACTATTCTAATCTGTAGCAGTTCAGACAGGGGGCTGTCCTGTACGTTGCAGAATGTTTAGGAGCATCCTGGCCTCTACCCACTAGACAACACCCCAGATTCCCAACAGCCAAATATATCTCCAGTCCTTGTTAAAGGCCAGCGACTTCTGTCGGCATGGTGCCGACAACTAAACGTGCCCTACTCTGTTCTGCATACTCTCAATTGAGAAACACAGATTTAGATATTTACCAGAGGACACAGGGGTAATAATGTATCTGGATTTTAGTGAAGATTATAATGTTTCAGGGCACGTGGTTTATAACACTAATTCTACAAACAGCATTCGATGTTCTTCTGTATATTCTTTCATGGTAGGTCCTACTATGATGAGGGGCAATCTTTCTCTGTGGATGTTCGTGAACTTTGCTATATTCTCAAATCAAGAAAGATTTTCAGTGCATGAAACTCCTTTCTGATTCCTTGTTATATTCCGTGTCGTCCTTCCTACCACAATTTTTGTCAGGTATCCTGATTTCCAGTTAATGGAAGAAAAATGGAAGAATAGAAGAAAAATAAATTAAAAATTTTACATATGCCTTATGTTATAACTCTTGGAGAATCCCCAAAGTCGCAGCATAGTTGTATGCACACTTACACCTTTTTGCTTTATCTTGGTTCATTTATACTAACTTTGTCTACAGAATCAACTCGTAATTAGTCTGTAAGATTCTTTTTTTTTAGATTTTTTTAAAATTTATTTTTTTGCAGAGATACAGCAAGAGAGTGAACACAAGCAGGGGGAGCGGGAGAGGGAGAGCAGGGTTCCTGAAGCGCAGGGAGCCCCGTGTGGGGCGATCCCAGGACCCCGGGATCATGACCTGAGCTGAAGGCAGATGCTTAACCACTGAGCCTCCCAGGCGCCCTAGTCTGTGGGATTCTTACACTCATTAGAAATCACTGTCTAAGCTTTAAAAACGTCTGTAGTTGTAAGGTGGCTAGTGACTGAATATACTTTTTTTCTTTCTAAAACAGGAACATTAAGAAAATTACTTTACCAAGTATTGGTCGGTTTCGACATTTTACCAATGAAACCTTGCTAGATATTTTATTTTACAATAGCCCCACCTACTGTCAGACAATTGTGGAAAAAGTGGGAATGGAGATAAACCGTCTGCATGCACTTTTTATGAGTCGGAATCCAGACTTCAAAGGAGGTGTCTCTGTTGCTGGTCACAGTTTAGGTAAAACTGTCAAATACTCACATTTTAAACATAATTTTTGTTGAGTTATCACTGCTTTTAGTGAGGGTGACATTATTAATACAAGATTTAGAATTAAAGATTTTAAGTTTTATAAAGGGTGGACATGAATATGTTGTTTAGGTTCTGCCTTTGATTTTCAGTTTCCTAGGAATGCTTCATATTTTAATTTATTCTGATATTTGGGAAAACAATATTGATCAGATCTTGATTGACATTTAACTTTTGTATGACTTCTGCCTAGGGAGTTTGGGGAAAAAAGGAGAATTTACATAGTGGTATAAAAGTATTAGTCATTATAAAGCAAAATGTAATTTTTTTTTTTTAGGTTCTTTAATACTCTTTGACATCCTGTCTAATCAAAAAGATTTGAATTTGTCAAAGTCTCCTGGGCCTTTTGCTATAGCTAATGGCGTCGTGAAGCCGCCGCATTTTCAGGAAAAGCAGGTATAGCCCACTTAACGTATTTAGATTAGAGATAAAGCCAAACAGTTTTCTAAAGTCTGAACTGTTTCCTGAATTTCTTTCTTTCTTTTTTTTTAAGTTTATTTAAGTAGTCTCTACACCCTTTGTGGGGCTCGAACTTATAATCCTGAGATCAAGAGTCCTATGCCCTTCTGACTGAGTCTGCCAGGTGCCCCTGAAATGTTTTTATAAATCAAAGTACCCTGAGGTTATAAGCGTGATAGAATCATCTTAGCTCCTTTGAGTCGCTCACTTGTCTTCCTTATGGATTATAAATTTAAATGTGAGAGAAAGTTTATGATTAAAAAAATGTTAAGTAAATTATTGTAGAAAATGGGAATGAGTGATTTCTTCAATTGATACACTTTTCTTAGAATATTCAAACTTTGGATGATAAACTACCTAAAAATTATGATTTCTCTATGGAGCAAACTTGTTTAGGATTTACTGTAGATCAGGAGACATTTTATGGGAGTTTTTCTGAGGTTTGCAGTGCTCCCCTGACATTTTTTTTTTTTTTTCCTTAAGATGCCTGAAGAGCCAAAGTTGACTTTGGATGAGTCTTGTGACCTTGACCTTGAAAATGAAGAAGTCCTAAGTTTGCAAGAAACTCTGGAAGCACTTAGCCTCTCTGAATATGTTAGCACTTTTGAAAAGGAAAAGATTGATATGGAATCTCTGGTACTGAGGATAGTTTGATCCATTCCTCTGTTCTTCCTTTCCTTCCTTCCTTTTCTGGTGGGCAGCAAAGCAAAGTTTATTGAAAGATAGTAAAGTGATGGTACAAAGCTCTGGAAGAGGAAGGGGACGCGAGAGGGTTGCTCTGATCCATTTTTTTTTAAACTTCATTTATATAAAAAGAGAGGTCACAAGTAGCCAGAGAGGCAGGCAGAGGGAGAGGGGGAAGCAGGCTCCCCACCGAGCAGAGAGCCTGATGGGAGGCTCGATCCCAGGACCCCGAGATCCCAACCTGATCTGAAGGCAGAGGCTTAACCCAGTGAGCCACCCAGGCGCCCCTAAGATTTTCTTTATTTGTGTGACATATTGAGAGACAGTGTGAGAGAGCAAGTGCACAAGCACAGGGAATAGCAGGCAGAGGGAGAAGGAGAAGCAGGCTGCCTGCAGAACAAGGAGCCCGACACAGGGATCGCAGGACCCGAGGATCATGACCTGAGTCGAAGGCAGATGCTTAATTGACAGCCTCCTGGGCATCCCAGTTTGATTCATTTTGGTTTAAAATTGTTTCTCCTATTTATAAGATCAAAAATTATGAATCATTTGAGTACACATTTCAGATAAGGCAGAGACTTAAATGTTTAAAAATTGAAAAAAACAGTTTGGTTTGATTTTTAGTGTAATCTGGGAGGGCTTCTAAGTATGCCACAAAACCCAGAAGCCATAAAAGAAAAATTGCTTTGCAGGAGATGCCCTAAACAACATCTAAAGGCCAGTGATAGATTAAGAAGAATATTTGGAACACACGTTAGAGACAAAGGGCTTATTTCCTTATTATTCAAAGCTCCTATAAATTAGTTGCACCGAGACCATCAACACACTAGAAGAGGCCAAGACTGAACAAATGACGTACAGAAAAGGAAGTAACAAATGGCTTCTTGTCATAAGAAAACTCATGAGAAAAAGGCAGATTGAAAGTGCAGTGAGTTTTTTTTAACCCTTTGGTTTGGCAAAAATAAGCTTGTTCATATACTCTGGGGCCAGGGTGAGGGTAACTGGGCACGGTTTACATATGGTTAGTAAGACTAAGTTGGTACAATCTCTGTGGAAAGCAGTTTAGTAATACCTTATTATTTTTTAAATTTTTATTTTCTTTTTATTGCAGGATTAACTTTCTTTTTGATGAAGATTTTAGTCTAAAATGATAGGGTTGGAAATTTTTATTTTTTTAATTTTTTATTTAAATTCAGTGTAATTAACATATACTATATTATTAGTTTCAGTGATTCATCAGTTGCATATGGAGCACATTCCATCACGTGCCTCCTTAATGCTCATCCCCACTTACCCCATCCCTCCCATCTACCTCTCCTCTAGCAACCCTCAGTTTGTTCCTTATGGTTAAGATGGTAATACCTTTTAAAATACAAAAAATACCCCCCAAAATGCAAAAAATACAAAAAATCTTTTGCTCCAGCGATTTGCCAGGAATAATTCCAAATACAGGAATATTGACACAAGAGTATCTGAGGGTACTCGCGACAGTGCTGTTCCTGATAGCAAACCCTGAGAAACACCTACCAGTCCGCTGGTGGGGCGCCAGTGAAATAGTTCAAGGTGCATGCACGTAATGGAATGCAGCTGTTGAATAAATGAGGCAGTGTCCTAGGTAGTGGTAGGGAGTGATTTCTAAGATAACGTTACGTGAAAAGAGCACAGTTTAGTCGCATTTGCCTCGCAGACTACACATACCAGGAAAACCACCAAGGTGCTGTGTGTACGGAAGGTGTCTCTGGAAAGAGCAGATTGCAGAGGCTGTGAGAGAGCTGGGTGATTGGAACAGGAGCAGAGGGAAGAGATTTCGTTGTCCGGTTGACTGTGTAGCTTTTTAATTTTGTACAGAGTGCATGTATTTTCTGCCAGACATGAGTAGAATGGTTTAGATGTGGAGGGCTCAGAGTTTATAGTCTAAGTTAATTGAGGATTTAAAAGCAAATTAACTTTTAAAAAATTGACTGGATCTTAGATTGCTTTCGTTCATCTGGTTTCTTTTTATCATTTCCTGATTTCAGTTTCATTTCATCAGTCATTAAACTGATGAACTAATGTGCTTGTTTATTTTCTTTTCAAGCTTATGTGTACAGTCGATGACCTGAAGGAAATGGGCATACCCCTTGGACCCAGAAAGAAGATCGCTAACTTTGTAAAACAGAAGGCAGCTAAACTGGTAAAGTTTATTTGTGCCCTAAAAACAGAAACCAAAATTCATCTTTGACTCTCTTGTTGAGATTTTGGGAGTTCTTGTTAATACAGTGTGATTAAGCCGGCTAATGTGCTCCCTGCCCAAGGGCGCAGTGTGGAGCTGATGTAAGCGCAGACCTTGGAGTCGGCCAGAACCGGGTTTCAACCCCAGCTCGGACGACTGGCCATTCCCGTTTTCCTGGGACTGAGAGAATTCCCAGGGTGAAGGACTCTCAGTTTTAAAATCGGTATTTGGGGATTTCCTGGTGCAAAAACCGAGTAAACCCTGGACAGGTGGATGAATCAGTCGTCCCGGTTCAACGGCTTATTAACTCCTTATTCATGAGCAGTTTGCTTAACTTTTTTGATTCTTGATTTCCCTAATTTCTAAAATGTGAATTTTGCTACCTTCCCTATAGGGTTGGATTAATGCATCTAAGCTTAGCCCCCAATAAATATTAGCTCATTTTCTCTGTTCTTAGTTCTCACCATCTAAAGAGATAAGAATAGCCTCACTAAAATCTCATGAAATAATAACCAAAAAAACAAGAATTCTTAAAAATACAAAACAAAACAACAACTAAAAAGCATGTAGAAAGAAAGAAGAGCAGTTGGGAAAAGCTTGTTTCATTTAATTTTCATTTATTTATTCATAGATTTTATTTATTTGAGAGACAGAGTGTGAGCACAAGCAGGGGGAGTGGCAGAGGCAGAGGGAGAGGGAGAAGCAGGCTCCCCACTGAGCAGGGAGCCCGATGTGGGGCTCGATCCCAGGATCCTGAGATCGTGATCTGAGTTGAAGGCAGATGCTTAACCAACTGAGCCACCCAGGTGCCCCTAATTTTCTTTCTTTCCTTTTTTTTTTTTTTTTTTTTAAAGATTTTATTTATTTGAGAGAGAGAGCATGAGAAGAGAGAGGTCAGCGGGAGAAGCAGACTCCCTGCAGAGCAGAGAGCCCGATGTGGGACTCGATCCCAGGACTCCAGGATCATGACCTGAGCCGAAGACAGTGGCTTCAACTGAGCCATCCTGGCACCCCAAAGCCCCTAATATTCATGTACTAATCAAATTAATTTTATAGAGATTCTCTAAGTACTTAGAAAAATTAGTTCTTAAGGTGGCTACTTTATTGTTGTAAGCATGATCTGTGTTATCTTTCCATCTTTTGAACTGCTGTAGTTCTTTTATTTTTATTATATATTTACACCTTAGTGTATATCACTTTGCATGTAACAGGACTATAAAGTCGGGACTGATTTGTTTTGATTAGCCTAAGCAGTTGAATTATTTAAGATTTAATTAATATCTCTTGGCTCAGGTACCATGTCAATATTTGGGATTTGGAGATGAATTGAGGGTATGTGGTCTAGTTAGGGGCAGAGATTTGACCACAGGTGACTTATTGGTCCTGTAAAGTGCTATCCGTGCTGTCAGAGCCAGGGGAGTGGCATTTCTGGCCTGGCGAGAGGGTTGAGGGGCTGAGGAAGTTCAAAGAAGACTCCCCCAAGTGTTGATGCTTGAAGGAGAAATAGGCCTTCCAGGAGTGGGCTTGTATTTACCTATGGCTGAAAGAGCAGCTGAGCTGGGAATAGGGCAGGACAAAGGGATGGAGGCTGGTTGCCCAGAGGCCCCCAGGGCTTTGGTTTACTTCCTCATTTATGGAAGTACATGGATCCTAAGTGTTCAGCGTAGTAAGTTTTGAAACTTTGTGCATCTGTGTAATCACCACCTAGAACAAGGCTTAGAACATCTCTGTCACCAGATAGTTCTCTTGGGCTCCTTTCTCGTCCACTCCTCCCTGTTTTCCTACTACTCTGGTTTCCATCACTGTTGAGTTTTGCCTGTTCTGCCTTTTCATATAAATGGGATCAGCGCCATGTGCTCTTTTGTATCTGGCTTCTTTCACTCAGCGTTTTTGAGATAGATCCAATTATTGTGTCATTTGCAGTTCATTCCTTCCTGTTTCTGAGTAGATACTCCGTTGCGGGACTCTAACCACAGCGTGCTTGTCTGTTTTTCCCAAAATGGGTTTGAGGAAAACTCGTCAGTGTCTCCACGCAGACATCTTGGGTGTAAACATGTTGAATGAAGACATTTCTCCTCAAATCCACATCTTTATAGGAAATATGTATTTCACAATTATATGGTACTTTAATCTGTCTAAAGTTGAGTTCATAAAGGAAAATAGTTGGCATTTTGTATTACAATTTTAAGTTCTATAGAAAAGTAGAGTGAATAGTGTAGTGATAGCCAGTATTTAGATTTAACTGTAGCTGTTTTGCGTTTTTTTCTCAGTCTCTTATCATTTTTTTCTTAAGAATTTTAAATAGTGGCGTTTCTTCCCTAAATATTTGGTGTGTGACTCTAAGAAGGATGTTTCCCTGACACCACTCTGCCTAGGAAATTACTGCTCATTCCTTAGCTTTGAGATAGCTTGTTCCATCGAGCTAGTTGATGAACTTTTCCTCAGGGTTGTGTTGTGAAATGTTGCTGTTTCACAGGAACAGAAAAAAGCAGCAGCAGAGAAGAAGGCAGTAATGGCTGCTTCGACAAAGGGACAAGAGGAAAATGCTCAGAGAGCTAAAGAAATGACTTCCCTCCCCTCAGACTCTAACGAGTCCAAGCGGAAGCTTCCAGTTGGTGCTTATGTGTCTTCTGTGCATGTTGACTATGAGTCTTTCGAAGTTGGCACTGGACAGGTAAGTTTACAAATTGATTCGAGCTGCACATTTTATGTTGGAATCACATATCTTTATTATTGGGGTTGGCTTTAAATTCTTAAAATAGTCAACATTTATGGGGGGTGGAGAAAACATTGTCTCTCCATAAGATTGTGTGCATCTCTCAGTTAAAAAATACTTATGTTGAAGTAAATTTATTTTTAGTTTTTCCACTGCTTGTAATTTTATAACATTAGTCCTTCATAGCTACTAGCAACGGAGTGATGGTAGTTTGAAAATCATGTGAATACAGTTGTCTCCAGTTATGGGCAGTTTGGCTTTCTATGGTTTCAGTTACCTGGTCGTCTGTGGTCTAAAAGCAGATGACCCTCCTTCTGACGTGTGGTCAGAAGGTCAGTAGTAACCGAAAGTTACTTTCCAAAGCCTACATCACTCACCCTGCTACATCTCATCACGTAGGCCTTCTGTCTTACGTCGTCACAAGAAGAAGGCCGAGCACAGTCCAAGAAGACATTTCGAGAGAACCAGACTACATGTACTTAACTTTTATAGTGTTGTAATTGTTCTGTTTGTGATTATTGTTGTTAATCTCTTACCCTACTTAATTTATAAATTAAACTTTATCATAGGTAAGTATGGCAAAGACATAGTGTATAGAGTACGGTCTTATGTGAGGTTTCAGGCCTCCACAGGGGGTCTTGCAATGTATCCCCTTGGATAAGGGGGGACTACTGTATTCTTAAATTTCTTTGAGAGAAACTTGCTGCATTCACTTAACTTACATTTTTTAGTATTCACAATTCTTCCCTTGCAGAAAAATCTTTTTTTCCTTTTTCAGAAAAATTTCTATAAAAATTGGCCAAGGAATTGACAGTGCTATATTTAATAATGCACTTTAATATACTTACATCTCAATGGCTTAGAAGTATTAAAATCTTTTTAGACATTGTTACTTTCAGTATACTTACAATTGTGTCTGTAAGGTTCCATTCTCCTAAGTGAATTCATGACTGATTTAAAGAAGGCAGAAAATGGAACAGGGTGTTTGTAATAGCCTCTTCAAGCTTTTAAACACAATTCATTGATTGCATTCTAAAAATATCTTTCTTTTTACATACGACTGAATTTGAACATACTTTTTTTTTTTTTTTGAAGATTTTATTTATTTATTTGACAGAGAGAAATCACAAGTAGATGGAGAGGCAGGCAGAGAGAGAGAGAGAGGGAAGCAGGCTCCCCGCCGAGCAGAGAGCCCGACGCGGGACTCGATCCCAGGACTCTGAGATCATGACCCGAGCCGAAGGCAGCGGCCCAACCCACTGAGCCACCCAGGCGCCCTTTTCTTTTAAAGATTTATTTGACAGAGAGAGAGAGGGAGCGAGAGAGTGAGCGTGCTTGCACAAGCAGGGCAGTGGCAGGCAGAGGGAAATGGAGAAGCGGCCTCCCATGTAGCAGGGAGCCTGAAGTGAGGCTCGATCCCAGGACCCTGAATCATGACCTGAGCTGAAGGCAGTTACTCAACTAAGCCACGCAGGTGCCCCACCTTGAACATACTTTAGCAAATAAAGGGCAGATATTTTCTCACTTAACTCTGAAGGATCAGAGTATAGATTTGTGGAACCAGGGGTTCCATGTGACCAGGACACACTCACTGTGTGTCCCTCTGTGGGAGCTGACCTTCTCCATGAACCTGGAATCATGGGTGTCCTTATAGGCTCATCTCCTTATAGCTTTATGACCACAGAGG
The DNA here is from genome assembly GCF_964662115.1 of Mustela nivalis. Lineage (NCBI taxonomy): Eukaryota > Metazoa > Chordata > Mammalia > Carnivora > Mustelidae > Mustela > Mustela nivalis. Next base: position 176,122,453 of record NC_139021.1, read on the forward strand.
AAGAGGAATCTCCCCCGGTAGGTCCAATTAGGAAAATGTGCTTGGCCTGGTATGAGTTATAGGTCCATTTTAGCCAATTCGTACTGCCTGGGGAATGGGGCACAGGTTGTTTGTCCCAGCCCAAGTCACTTGCCACCTCCATGGTGGGTGGCCCCGTGTGGGCAGGTAGGATCTATTACCCAAAAGGTTGTGGGGCAGTGTAAACAATAGTCCTTTGCCAGAAAGTCAAGAAACTGCTAAGCAAGAGAAAACAAAAAATACCATACTCTTCATGGCCAGAACTAACCTCTAAACTCTTTGAACAAGGCTTTCTAGACCTTTATTTAAGCATGTATTTATATACATGGTTTAGCAAAGATGGGGAAATACTACATAAAATGTTTTACCAAAACCTGATACTGCCATTTTCAAGCACTATTACAAATATATTCCTGTGTCAGGAAATATTTCTCTCATTATAATGACTGCAGTTTTACTGTTTGGATGGATAACGGTTTATTTTTTCGTTTATTCATTACTGGGTGTATTAGTTTGTTCAGGCCGCCATGACAAAGTATTACACACGGGGTGTCTTTAAACAACAGAAATTTATTGTCTCAGTTCTTAGAAGCTCAAACTCCAAGAGCGAGGTGTCAGCAGGGCCATACTCCCTTTGAAACCTGTAGCGGAAAACCCTTCTTGGCCTCTGACAGCTTCTGGCCATTTGCCAGGTGCTCCTTGGCTCCGAGCTGCTGCTCTCCAGCCCTGTTTTCACATGCTCCTGCCTGGGTCCGCGTCGTTTACCCTCTCTGTCTGTCTCTGTGACCTCATTTCCCCTTTTTATGAGAACACCAGCGTCTTGGATTAGGGCCCACCCAAATACCTTATTTTAACTTGATTACCGTGGTAAAGATCCTAGTTCCGAATAAGGTCTGAGGTGCTGGTACGTGTGACTTTTTTGTGAGGGACACAGTTCACCCATGATGTTGGACATGGAGGCAGTTTCAGGTTTTTCACTCTTTTAAGCAGTCCAGTGATGAACACTTCTAAACCCATTTTCTGTGCGTATTCTTTGTTATTTCCTTCAGTTAAATAAGTGGAAGTGGGGTAGGTGGGCCTAAGAATGTACATATGAAAATTCTGGTAGTTACTTCTACTTGCCCCTGAAAAAGTTTTGTCGGTTTGTATTCTCAGAGGCAATTTATAAGACTGATCCCCCTCTCTCTCCTCACTAACTCTGGCGCTGTCATTCTCCCTTACAGATAGGTAGTATTCTCACTTTTATCACTTTCTTCTGAAAAAACGACTTTTATGAAAACAGAAGATTCTTTCTTTCTTTTTAGTATTTCATTCATCTCTCTGATAACCTTGTAGGGAAATGGCATCTCACTGCCTTTCTGAACATTAGAGAAGTTAGATGTTTTCTCATATGTCTTCTAGGTGTTTTTCTTTTGTGAAGTGTTGATTTTACCTACTTTTCTTCTGAGTTTCTTTTTCCTTTTTGGATATTTAAGAATTTCTGTCTGTTAAGGATATTAGCTCTTTTTTCATCTATGTTGAATTTCCAGTTGGTAATTTTTCTCTTAACTTTCTATTTTCTTCTTCTTTTTTTAAATCTGGAGCTGGGGAAATGTATAATCTTGAGAGCATGTCCCGTGTGGCCCTCATCAGTAGCAGAAACCGTTGAATTTGCAAATATAAGGGCAAGCCAAGGGATGAACAGCCTTGACTTGGTTAGAAGGGGCAGCCTAGGGTAGTAGAAGGCGCGTTGGATTTGGAATTCGAAGTTCTCATTCTGCCACTCACTAGTGAGTGCTTGTCGGTGAGTGACGTCATCTCTCTGAGCGTCACTGTCACCATCTGAGAAATGGACATGATAATCTTGTTGTACCTCCCTTTCAGGGGGCCTCTGTCACGCGGTCGGATTATGCCGCTCATCATTCTTCATCGTCAGGATACCAGAGTGACAAAGACCTCTATCCTACCGCTGAGCAACAAACAAAAGAGCTTTGTAAACCGTAGAGTGCCACGAACGTAGGGGCTTTCTCTTACTCTGGGCCGTTGTCAGTGAGGTGAGGGGCTAAAAGCAAGCTGCCAAAGCAGGGGCTCTCTTGGGACAAAGCATTTTTCTACTGGAAAGAAACTTGCTTGGACAAACAAAGGTGGTAGTTACAAGAGAAGTAACAGTTGTGGGATGCTTAAAATAGGCCAGGCTCTGTGCTAAGCACTATATGTGGATGAGGTTATTTATTTTTCAACCCCATTATGAGTTTGGCATTGTTATTCCCATTTTGTAGATGAGGAAACAGGCAGAGGTTAAGAAACTTGCCCAAGGTCACACAGTAAGTTGTGGAGCCAGGATTCAAGCCCAGGCACTTTGAATCTAGAATCTACAATTTCAGATATTTATAATTATAATAAATACAATGTTTACTATATACTGTATATGTTATGCTCTACAACAAGTAAAATATAGACAGAGGATGTAATAGTCTATGAAGATTTTACCTTTTTTTTTTGAAGATTCTATTTATTTGACAGAGACATACACAGTGAGAGAGGAAACACAAGGTGAGGCTGTAGGAGAGGGAGAAGCTGGCTTCCCGCTAAGCAGGGAGCCCAGTGCGGGGCTCAATCCCATGACTCTGGGATCATGACTTGAGCTGAAGTCAGATGCTTAATGACTGAGCCACCCAGGTGCCCCAAGTCTATGAAGATTTTAAAGAGAAATTTTTTGTCCCTTTAAAATAGCTGACAGTGATTATAAACATTATAAACCATACCTAGAGTGGCACCATCTGTGTTAACATGCTTTTAATTAAGTGCAGTTCCAGCTTGAACTTATGAATTTTTTATTCTGTGACCTTGAAATGATGATCTATTATTGTTTTTTTGATTCTTTCTAGGTTTCTGTTGTTTACAACGCATTAGACTTTGAGCCAGAGATTTTCTTTGCCTTGGGATCTCCAGTTGGTATGTTTCTCACTATTCGAGGAGTGGATAGAATAGATGAGAACTACAGGCTTCCTACATGTAAAGGATTCTTCAATATTTATCATCCAGTGAGTGACGTGAACTACTTTTTATTTTGAAAAAGATGAAACACCTCCATAGAAACACTTACTAGATCATCCTTATAGAGTCTCAGATTCTTTTTTTTTTTTTTTAAAGATTTTATTTTTTTATTTGACAGAGATCACAGTAGGCAGAGAAGCAGGCAGAGAGAGAGGAGGAAGCAGGCTCCCCGCCAAGCAGAGAGCCTGATGCAGAGCTTGATCCCGGGACCCTGAGATCATGACCCAAGCCGAAGGCAGAGGCTTAACCCACTGAGCCACCCAGGCGCCCCTAGAGTCTCAGATTCTTATTTCTTAGGAACTAATTCTCATTTTGATGTACAACTCAATTCTTTGTCCTAATAGAGAATAGTCTGATGCTGTCCAATAAACTTTTCTACCAGGAAGCCTTTGTTCAAGGAAATAATTCTATTGCTTTGCTTCCAAAGCCAGTTTTACTCACAGATTTAGAAGTCGTCTTATAATTACCAGTAGTAAGTCTTCTTATTATTACCACTTGTGAAAAAATCAGAATCTCTGGTTTGGTGTTACCTGTTTTGTCACCCAGTCAAGATACATAACTCAAGATAAAAGAACTTTTCCTAAATTTCACTTTTCTTTACAGCTTGATCCAGTGGCTTATAGATTAGAGCCCATGATTGTTCCAGATTTGGACCTGAAAGCGGTTCTCATCCCACATCACAAAGGCAGAAAAAGACTTCATTTAGGTAAAAAGCAAATACTATAAAAACTTGTTTCCTTTCTGTCATTTTGTAATCTGTTAGTCATAATGAATTATGTCCTTTCTGTCATTTGTAATTTAATCATGAACATTTTAACGCTAGATCCTTTCTCATAAAATTAATGTTATTTAAGTGCCTGCTATGTTTGGAACCTGTTTATTAAATGTTCAGAAGAGCTATAAAGAAAGTTCTGAATGAGTTGCTTCTCCTTGATGACTTTCTTCTTGGTATGGTGTTCTAATGGTTGAGATACTTAGGAATGAGGGACGTCAGTACTAAAGTGATGAGACGCAAAGATTGATAGAATTTAGTCATAATTTCTGGAGTTAGGAAGCAGAATAACACTTGAACTAAGGACCCCGAAGAAATAAACTTGATGCTAAGTCAAATGAGCTGTTACTTCCTTGCTAACTATGTAAACTTTTCCAGTTAAAAACATCCATTAAACATAGTGGATCAGTAATAATTCCAAGCGGGGTTCATGTCTCTCTTACGCCTGTTAATGGTGTCTGTCATCCGTAGGTTTAAAGGTTTGGGTGGAAGGGACGGGAGTGCAGTGGGGAAAAGGGGAAAGGCATCGTATCCTTTTGTTGAAAACTGGATTTTCTTTCTTTTTTCTGTTCTTCCTTCGTTCCTTCTTTTTTGGGGGGGGGGGACTTACATCATGCAATTAAAAAATACTTAACTCTTTTGGAGTTAAAATGGGAAGTTTGGTACTCAAATACGTTGAATTCAAATAGGATTTATTAGACCACAAAGTAGAAAAGGTGGAAGGGTAGGGGTTTCTTCATTTTTAAATCAGAAGTTTATATTGTTGTTATATTAAAATCTCAAATTCTCGGGGCGCCTTGGTGGCTCAGTGGGTTAAGCCGCTGCCTTTGGCTCAGGTCATGATCTCAGGATCCTGGGATCGAGTCCCGCATCGGGCTCTCTGCTCAGCAGGGAGCCTGCTTCCCTCTCTCTCTCTGCCTGCCTCTCTGCCTACTTGTGATCTCTGTCTGTCAAATAAATAAATAAAATCTTTAAAAAAAAAAATCTCAAATTCTCAAAACCATTTTAGGATTATAGATTAAAAAAGCAGTCATCTTTTTAATCTTGTGGGCTCATTTTTTTTTTTTTTAAAGATTTTTATTTATTTATTTTGAGAGAGAGAGACAGAGTGAGAGAGAGCATGAGAGGGGAGGTCAGAGGGAGAAGCAGACTCCCCGTGGAGCTGGGAGCCCGAGGCGGGACTCATAGATCCCAGGACTCCGGGATCATGACCTGAGCCGAAGGCAGTTGCCTAACCAACTGAGCCACCCAGGCGCCCTTTTTTGTTGTTGTTGTTGTTGTTAAAGATTTTTATTTATTTATTTTGAGAGAGAGAGAGAAACAGAGTGAGAGAGAGCATGAGAGGGGAGAGGCCCATATCTTTTAACTTACAGAAAAAAGGCACATGAACGTGCCCACATTATTACGGTATTTGAACTCCACCTTCCCACCTTTTATTTTTAACTTTTGTGGAGAGAGGAAGCGTACACATTTTGGCTGAATTAGTTTTAGCTGTTAAAAAAAAAAAATGACAATAAGGCTCTATAAAACTTTTTTTACAATTTGATTTATGTGTTTGTCAGAGAGAGCTCACAAGCAGGGCAGCAGCAGGTGGAAGGAGAAGCAGCAGGCTCCCCGCTGAGCAAGGAGCCCGTTGAGAGACTTGAACTTAGGACCCTGGGATTATGACCTGAGCCCAAGGCAGACACTTAACTGACTAAGCCACCCAGGGGCCCCTCTACAAAACATTTTAATATATTGAGAGTTCTTGGCTGAAAACTATGGCGTTTAAGAGAACTTACCCTGTCTGAGAAGAGTGTTAACTTTAGTTTCAGTTTTTGTGGTGCAGAATTTTATCCAGTGACTAACCGACATGGTATGTCATCTTAATCTCCTCAGAGCTGAAAGACAGTCTCTCTCGTATGGGATCTGATTTGAAACAGGGCTTCATTAGCTCCCTGAAAAGTGCTTGGCAGACGTTAAACGAGTTTGCCCGCGCTCACACCTCTTCAACTCAGCTGCAAGAAGAACTGGAGAAAGTGGCCAATCAGATCAAAGAAGAAGAAGAGAAACAAGTAGTTGAAGGTAAATTTGACATTTGAGAAGCATTTTCTAGTACAAATGTTATTTGTAAACATATTACTTCCGAATTATTTAATGATGCTTTTCCATTCTGTTCCGTTCTGTTAAAATGTTAGAGATTCTTTTGTAAAGGAAAATCTGTTATGATTAACTGTACTTCACAATGCGTATCATTTCTTTTTCTGGGTTTTTGCCTGAAAGTTGCTGGACTTATTACTCTGCATTCTTAAGTTTTTGTTGAGATTTCTAAGGCCAGAGTGGAATATCAGAGTTAACAGCTAAGCTTGTATTCAGGCATTTTAAAGACCCACTGTAAGAAATTATCGTCCTGATGCTGCTGTTTCACGGTGTCCTTATATTCTAGACTGTGTCTGCCTTGTGAGATCATTGTGCCAGGATGTTTTTGACTCTTTCAGATTCTAATTCTGTTTCCTTTCTTTCTACAATGTTCTCTCACCCCTCTTCTTCAAAACTTCTGTCAGCTCGTTGGCTCTTTCTCCTCTCTCTCGGGTAACCAGCCCCTCTTCCTTCCCCTGGCTCTTTGGAGGAATGGGAAGTGAGCCTGGTAGTTCCCCAGGTTGCTACGTGTGTCAAGCGATACTCTCTTGAGCCCAGAAAGTCAGCTAAAGTCAAAGGATAATGATTAAGTGATTGACTTTGATATTGAAATGGTTTAAATTCTAGCAGAAAAGATTGTTGAAAGTCCAGATTTTTCCAAGGATGAGGACTACTTAGGAAAGGTTGGAATGCTAAACGGAGGTCGCCGAATTGACTACGTTCTTCAAGAAAAGCCAATAGAGAGTTTTAATGAATATCTTTTCGCTCTTCAGAGTCATTTATGCTATTGGTAAGTGGTTTCTTCTTTGATAATATTTGCGTGGCCTTTAGGTGCTAGCACATACGTTTTAGGGAGACTCTGTTGCTGATTTATCATTTATGATGGAATATTAATTACAACTGCCATATATTCAAAATCAGTATTTTCCCCCTTTATTATCCACAAGATGGCAGTGTGTCATCTCTTTTTGACCAAAGGCCTTTGGTACTCGCACACTAATTTTGTAGGGATACCTTTCACAGAATGGGAGTGGTAGGGACTTTGAAAAGCCATCCTTTCAGATGTCCCCTGTCACCGTGGAGGATTGCACACAGCTATTTTGTAGCTGATCAGTGTCCGTCCAGTTTATAAGGACAGCTTTAAGACTACACTGTCATTTGCCTTTCCTAGTAGGGTTGACCAGAGCAAGGGCTGCATTTTCCACCTTTATGCATAGAGGTTAATTTCTACGAATGGTCTCTTAAGTAAAAATATTCTTTTCTTTGTGATAGGGAATCTGAAGATACTGCTCTGTTGTTACTTAAAGAAATTTATCGAACAATGAACATCAGTCCAGAACAGCCCCAGCATTGATTGAACTTCAGTTGCACTGTGTGAGTCTATCTTTATTGTGTGCATACACTGTGAATGTTTCATCCTGAAAAAAAAAATTTTTTTTTTTTTTTTAAAGTAATCTCTATATCCAACATGGGGCTGGAACTCACGTGTTGCATGCTGCACTGACTGCGCCAGCTGGGTGCCCCTCTGAAGTCTTTTTTATGGAGTTGATGTTGACTATAATTTTCTCTTTTCTGTTTCTTCCCAGTGTTTCTTTTTTCTTTTTTAAAAAAATTCAGAATAGAGACATTAAAGAGGGGGAATTGGTTTGCAGACTGCATTTCTGACATGTTATAATTTTCTTCCTAATACTGCATAAAATTTGACTTCTTTTATTTTCAGTTTCTTTCTGAAAGATATTCCCAGGAATGTCAGTTAGGAATTCCTTTGGTTGTAGGTAACAGAATCCAATTCACAGTACCTCAAATGAATAGAGGTTTATTTTTCTTGTGTAATGGGAAGGGTTCATCTGTTGAATGATGTCACTGGACTTTCACATTGGTGGCATCTTTATACTGCATTTTGACACTTAATCCATAGTTATGAGATGACACCCATAGTTCCAGACATTGTGTGTACATTTAAGACATGAGTAAGGGGGAAAAGGCATTGGCAGTTTTAGCTAATCCTTGTATTTTTTTAATTTTATTTTATTTTAAAGATTTTATTTCTTTATTTGTCAGAGAGAGAGAGAGAGAGCACACAAGCAAGGAGAGTGGCAGGCAGAGGGAAAAGCAGACTCCCCACTGAGCAGGGAGCACCGTGTAGGGCTCCATCCCAGGACCCTGAGGTCATGACCTGAACTGAAGGCGGATGCTCAACTGACTGAGCCACTCAGGCGCCCTGTTCATGACACTTTTTAATTTTCAAGTAATAAATGTTAAGTTCAGCCTCCACCTTCTTATTTTGGAGAGAGAACCGCTTTCAGTAGGGTTTCCTTGGATCGCCCCGTGCACATCCAATCAAATGCGCGTGCATGTAAAAACAAAGGGATCTCATTGGACGTATTATTTTGCAACTTGATGTTTTCTATCAGCCTTATAACTTGCACACCTTTCTGTGTTAGCTTATATCTTTTTCATTCTCTTTCACAGCTACATAGTAATTTCCGGCTACATAGTAATTTCGTGTGTGGCTGTGTTCCATCTTAGTTAGCCAGTTTCCTGTTAGTGTACATTTAGATCATTTCCTAATGTATATAGGAGAGTCTTAGTCAACAGAGTAGGGAAGAGGTCTGAAAAGCCATTTTATAATCAGATTCTTGATACAGTATTATCACTTCTCACCATTTCTGGAATTATAGTAGTAAAATAAACTAAAGGTAATGTCAAAAACTACCCCAGTTCAGATTTTCAATTACAAAATCGTCTCTTATTTGGTTCTCAAATATTTATTTGGTACTTACTATGTGCCAGACACCAGTTTTCATGCTGTGGATAAGTGGAAAATAAGATAGGGTTCTCACCTTTAAAGGATTTATCTTCTACTGGGAGGAGACCGATAGTAAACCTATGCTCTAATCCATAAGTAAATTTCAGATATTGATAGGTCTTGTGGAGATAGGTCTAGGAAGATGTTGTGGTGATAGGTTGCTTCTGGGGAAGGCCTTGCTGAGATGACAACATTGGAGTTGAAATTTGAAAGATGAGAGGGAGGTGGACATCTGAGGATATGAGGAGAGCGATCCAAGCAGGAGGAAGGGCAGCTGCAAATGTCGTGAGATGGGAAGAGACACGGCACATCTGCAGGACAGAAAGCAGGCCAGTATGGCTGGGGGTAATGAAGGGGAGCACAGGGGGAGAGGAGTCAGAGGTGGCAGGCCTGCTTATGAGGAAGCTGGTAAGGCCTTTGCATTCTACTCTAAGTGTAATGGAAACATGGAGGGTTTTAACGGGAGTTGTGATGTGACTTGGGTTAGATTTCAGAAGGAACGCTCTGTCTAGGTGTTGGGTGGAGGGCACATGCTGGCCAGGAGAGAGGAAGGGAGAATAATTAAGAGGCTGGTGTGGCGTTGACTAGGGCTCTAGCAGTAGGGGTGGTGAGAGATGGTTGAGTGCAGATCTGTTTTACAGGGAGGAAGTCCAGGGCTTCCAGATAAGTTCATCGTGAGGGAGGAAGGAAGGAAGTTGAGGATGACTCTTAGGATTTTGGTGTGAGCAGCTGGGTGGATTATGGTGCCTTTTCCTGAGAAGGCTTGTGGACAGAGCTTAGTTTTTTGGTGAGGTGTGAGAATGGGAATCTCTTCTGTTAAGTCAGTGGTTGATGTTCTGGAGCTGGGGGTCTGAAGCTCAGAGCTCAAGGTAATGACCTTAAAACCAATCATCAGCATATATGTGGTCATTTGAAGCCAGAAATGGGATGAGATCACCTTGAAGTATGTAGGTAGAGAAGAGGTCTGGTGGACAAGGAGGAGTCATTGAAGTGAGAGAAGATTTGGGGGCTTGTGAGCTCAGGGAAGCTGAGAAAAGATTGCTTCAAGAGAGAGTAGTTAGCAGTGTCCAGTGCTGCTGAGAGAGCGGTCAAGGTCAAGAACCAAGACTTGGCTGTTGGTTTGAGGCGAACGTAGGACATCATTGGTGACCTTGAGCAAAGGTGTTTTCATGTCATGGCTGAGGTAAAGTGAGTGGAGGAGAGGTAAGGGTCAGAGAGGAAAATGTTCTGCTGTGAAGGATAATAGAAATGAGACGGGGACATTTTATGATATTAAGGTGTGTTTGTTTGCTACTGAGAATGATCCAGTATTGGAGGGTGAAATTGATAAGGCAGAAGTAAAAGGGGTAATTGTGGAGGGAAATACTTGAAAGGGTAATGCAGGAAGGGGCCAAGGCCACGTGAAGCATTTAGCCTGAGGAGAGGGGCAGGGATACATCTTTCCTGGAACAGATGGAGGAGGGGAGTGTGGGCACTGACACAGGTAAGATCTTTTCCTCTGGGGGAGGATGGGCAGTAAGTACATGACTGCAGTGTGCCAGATGGTAAAATAGAACAGCAGGGTAAGGGAGAAAGGGAGCACACTCGGGATGGGATAAGTTGCTATCCTAAGATGGTGAGGGACACTGTCACTGATAAGGTGTCATTGAAGCAAGTAAGCTGGGTGGGTATCTGGGGAGAGAAGATCATTTCAGACCAAGAGAAGTAGATCTCTCAGGATGTAAGAGCTGTCTCATTGTTTGTAATGATAGTGTAGTGTCCCACTGACTGCTACACTGTAGTTTTTTTAGCCAGTTCTTTGTTGATGGGCATTTAGGTTATTCTAATCTTTCACTAGTTATAAACAATGCTCTGGGATACGTAATATTTAATAGTTGCATTGTATTCCATTTTATAGTTCTATTAAAGTACCTAAGTTATTTGCCATTGTCAGGTGTTTAGATGTATTTCCAACTTTATTATAAATCTGACATACAGTTGCATGTACCTTTTGCACAAATCTGTTTGGGATAAATTCCTACATGTAGCATTGTTGGATCTAAGCATACTGCACATTTGCAAAGGATTTTGAATCTACACCTCTTGTTAAATTGCATTTCAGAAAAGTTGCTCAATTTTCATGTCTGTGTAAGTGCTGGTTTTCCTGTATCCTTGCCAACACTGGGTATTACCATTTTAAAAATTTTGTTGATAAACAATTGCATGAATTGTTTATCATTGTTTTAGTTTGTATTTCCGACACTAGTGAAATACATTATTGGGATATTTCAGTGGCCATTTGTCTTTGTTGTCAGTTGTCTAGTCTTGGCCTTTGAGCAAAAGGTGTGGAGGTGTGGTGTAGGGTATTTTTGTTTCTAACTGATTTATAGTTATGATATTTTAAGGATATTAGCCCTTTGTCACTGCGGAGTTGTTTTTCAGTTTGACATTTGCCTTTTATTTTTGCTTATGCTTTGGCTTTTGGGGCGTTGGGTGGGTAAAGAGCATATTTTAAAAATAGGTGGGCGGGGGGTGCCTGGGTGGCTCAGTTGTTAAGCATCTGCCTTCGGCTCAGGTCATGGGATCGAGCCCTGCATTGTGCTTCCTGCTCAGCAGGAAGCCTGCTTCTCCCTCTACCATGCCCCCTTGCTTATGTTCCCTCTCTCCCTGTTTCTTTCTCTCTACCACCGAAAAAAAAAAAGAAAAAAGAAAAAAAAATGTGGGCCAGTTTTTTGAGATTATCATTTCAGTTATTATGCTTAATTTTTTCTTAAATGAGTTTGTTTTTCATTTAACTTCATAGTTTAGAAGAACATAGTTTAGAAGAATAGAGGGATTTAACTTTTTTCTTAGTTTTTTTGGCTGTGCCATATATTAAAATGTACCCTTTTGTCATTGATGTTTCTATGATATGCTCTCGTTTGACAGTTTTATTATATGCCCAGTGTTTGTTTTGTTTTGTTTTGTTTGATGAGAAAATTTGATTTTTTAAAAAATTTTAATTCCAGCGTAGTTAACATATGGTATTAAATTCATTTAAAGTGTACAATGTAGTGATTCAACACTTCTAAACTTAACTCAGTGCTCATCATGATAAGTGTACCCAGTATTTGTTTTCTAGGCTTTTGGACATCTCTTCTACTGACTTACTTATCTGCCTATTGTATTTTACTGATTTCAAGTCATATAAATTCCACATTTTATCTTTAAATTTGGATTACATCTTCTAGTCAGCTATGGCCAGGATGGCAGTTGAGTTCTTCCCCAGATGGTTTGCATTTTTTTTTTCTGCCATTTATGGGGCTGGGGGAGCAGTACCAACCCGAGTCGTCTTAACCTAATTTCTCTGCTTGAGATATTTTGGACTTTGCTGCTAGTGTGAATTCAGACCACAAAATGTATGGGTTGGCAGGACTGGAGGACCAGTTCAAATACCAAGGAGTATTTTTTCTCCTCTTCCCATTGTCAGAGACTTCTTTGCTGTTCCTTGTAGAGGAAGGGTTATTTTTTTCTCCCCCTCATTGAGGCTGTAGCCATGCCGTGTCCCCACTTTTTGAGGTGGTCCCTGTCTCCTTTTAGATTCCGTATCCTGAGCTACTTTCCTTTTCTTTGTGTGGGTACATAAAATAACAGTGCATCTTAACGTTTGATGGTGTCTTAAACTTCGTGAAATATGGTATTTTAGTGATTGTAACTTGATGGATTTTACCGTCTGGCAGTGCAAGGTCTTCGTATACTGTAAGTCTTGGCTCTTGTTCCAAATGAATTTTGAAATGACTTAAGTTCTCCTGATGTCTCTGTCCGCAAAACAAAGCAAAACAAAACCCAAACAATGTAGTTCCTAGGATCACCTAATTCTATTAGGATTCACCTAATATGAAAAACTAAGACCTTTCATTTCACACATTATTTGTTCATTGTTCATTGTTTTCTTTCTTCTTATACTTGGTTGTTAAATTTGGGCGGAACTTAAGTTCCTGATACTGTTTTTTTTTTTTTTTAAGAGATTTTTTTAAAGATTTTGTTTGTTTATTTGACAGAGAGAGATCACAAGCAGGCAGAGAGGCAGGCAGAGAGAGAGGGAGAAGCAGGCTGTCCGCCAAAGAGGGAGCCTGATGCTGGACTCGATCCCAGGACCCTGGATCATGACCTGGGCTGAAGGCAGACACCCAACCGACTGAGCCACCCAGGCGCCCCCTGTTGAATAATTCTTTATGTTTATCTCCTTTCATCCTTTTTAGAATTGTTCTTTAAAAAGTCTCACATGAACTTGACAGAAATTTTTTCTTTTACCTTCTATACTCTTTTTGTTCTGAAGATCTACCCACTAGTTAATCTCACTGAACACTCCCTCCCGCACTCTGTCCCTTCCGGAGCCCCGAGGTCTTGTGCTCACAGGCTGTGTTCTTTGGAGGCAGTTAATGGTGCACACGTGGTAAAGCTGAGCACATGATAGAATATTCTTTTACTTCAGGAAGGAGCAACAGTGCATTAGTATATTATTACTCTAAGTTTGCAAAGTTCACCAAGGATTCTGTTTTCTTTTAAAGACTTTCTGTCTTTCCAGAAAGTTGGAGTAGAAATTACGTGGCTGAGAAAACTCTCAGAGGACATTCCCAGTTTGCACCTGTGATGGATGACGAAAAGTGGTTCATCAACATTTGCTCAGAAAGAATTCTCACAAGTAGGAAGCCATTTAAAAGATAACATGCAGAACAAAAAGACAATGAAGAAAATCAGTACCACGTTTGGACAGTATGGATAAGAAAATGTAATTTTAAAAATGATGCAATTAAAAATTCCTCAGATCAGGTTAGTTGTGCAGCTGTCAAAGTAATGCTTGATATCGATGAAGAACTATTTGTGGCATGCAGACGGTTATTTCTGTTTCTTAAAAACTTACTGTCAGTGGGTTATTAAACTTGCATTTTTTAAAATTAATGTAGTATGTTCTTTTATTCAAGTATGGACTTCTTGAGAAACTGTAGTTATATGATTTTCCAAAAATTTGCGTTCTACTTTTCTACTTTAAATGTGAGTTGTAGTTCTGAGCTGCTTTACTGTGGGGTCATTTGTGTCTAAGAGGAAGTAACCAAGATCGCTTATATTCCAAGTTGAATCTGAGGTTTTATGAAGCCTTTCAAGCACTGGCTGAGCACATAGTGGTGGACATAAGAAGCTGCCGTGGCCCCGAAGTCCCGGGAAGTGCTCTCCCGGCACATCCTTGTCAGCCAGCGGTGGCGCGGGGGTGGGGGAGCCGATGGGACGTTTTCCATTTTGTCATCTGAGGTAGCCGTGCAGTTGCCTTGTTGCTAAACTTTCAATTAATGTGAACCAAAGTAGAGTTTCTTGGGTTTTTCTTTTGTTGTTCTTTTTTTTTGCTTTGTATTAATTTCACTTATACCAAAGTGTTTCAGAGTATGAAATGTATTGCTTCTAGACTATAACATCTACTTCCTGAAAAGACTGTTCTGTAATATTTCACTTTGTTTTCTTATAACTTCAAATTATCTTAAATATTTTCCTAATACTACATGGGAATGCTGATTTTTCTTCCTTTGTTATGCAGTAGAAACATTTTACACTGTTTATTACATAGTTCTCATGGAACATAGAATTTTTTGAAAGCAACATATGATACACATTTTTTTGTGTATATATTCTAATTAGTGTGAATAAAATAGTCACTGCATTTTTAAAAAGCAGCAAATGTTTCTCGTCTTCCTTAAATATTCCTCTGAGTTCATCGTTCGTTTACTTTTCATTGTGAGTGCCTGCCGTATGTAGTTAGTTCGTAGCATTATCGCCTAATAATTGAATTAGGACAGAGCAGTTTTAGAGCAGCACGTGATCTCGGGCAACATCTGTTTATGCTGACCACCTCCTTCTCCAGCGAGGACGTGACACTGCTTGCCTTTCGCTGGCTGCAGACCTAGTGGCAGATCGGGCTGGAATACAGTTTCACTGACTCCCTTTTGGCTGTCATGTCTCTACACCTAGTATTACTGCTTTTCACCTAATCTCCACTTAACTTTCCCAAAGAAAAATAAAGAAAAATAGGGGCTATTTATATATACTTAATAAAATCCAGTCTATTTTGATTTTTCAACTTACAGCTGGTTTCAGCAGCATCGTTCAGCTTGTCGTCTGAGTATTTGTGGGCAGAGGAGGAGAAACACTTGAGCCAATGTCCAAAGAAGAAATATGTACTAGCTAGGTTTCAGGAATCTTGAAATTTTAACACTTGAAACATAAATTTTTGGGTGGCTCTGTCTGTGGACATGTATTTATATTACTCTTCAATTTTTTTTTTTTTTTTAAAGGTTTGGGGTGTCTCAGTGGTTCAGTGGGTTAAAACTTCTGCCTTCAGCTCAGGTCATGATTCCAGGGTCCTGGGATTGAGCCCCGCATCGGGCTCCTTGCTCAGCGGGGAGTCTGCTTCCCCTTCTCTCTCTGTCTGCCTCTCTGCCTACTTGTGATCTCTCTCTCTCTGTCTGTCAATAAAAAAGATTTTATTTATGGGAAGGGGGTGGTCAGAGGGAGATGCAGAGAATCTCAAGTGGGCTCCTTGCTCCGCACGGAGCTTGACCTGGGGTTCAATCCTACGACTCCAAGATCATGACTTGAGCTGAAACCAAGAGTCAGACGCTTAACTAACTGAGCCACCCAGGTGCCCTACTCTTCCATTTCTGTAAACAAAAGAAAAAAGGAAAACTCTTAGTAGGTTCCATGAGGGCAGAATCTGTCCATGTTAGCATGCTGTTCACTGTTGGAACAGTGTTGAACCACCATGCCTAATGCAGTCTTATCACAGAGTAAGGCACTTTCCAAATAATCTTCTGAATAAGAGAATTTTAAGAATCAAAAACATGATCTAACACTTGGAAAAGACTGTGGAAGATCATCCAGATCTGTGGTTTGTAAACTTTTTAAAAAAAGAGGCAGAAGCCTTTTTCAAGTGAGAACTTTCACCAGATTCTGGAACATAATCTAGATGTGAGCATAGCTTTTGAGTCAAGCTTGACCTTTCCTTTTTCCCAGGAAGAGCGTACCCCCTCCTGCAACCTTCCACTCCAGCCCCTAATCTGGGTTAATGCCCTCCTTTTTCCCAGATGGGGAAGGTCGTGTCTCTCCTTGTGAAAGGGTTTTATATGCAAAGTGTGGGACAAAAAAGCATTAGTGTTTGAAGTTGGAGGCTGGAGTCCTCACAGCACTGAACGATGGTGACCTGGCTGGGTAACCTGATGTGTGACAATGGGGAAGTACTTTCCAGCTGACAGACCCGTGTGTTTTTTGAGTCTCAAGTAAGGGTGTTTTCTCAAAACCGGTGCATAATTATAACGAACAACACAGTTATATTGGTTTTTGAGGTAAGTATGTTAATCGAAAGGTGTGATCCACACAGCCTTGGCAATGAGGCAGAGGGTAGATAACCACCATCCTGGCAGGAAGGTCATGTGTAGGAGACAGTCACTCACGACATATGGTTTGACTATAAACAGGGTACTGGTGATCAGGACTGTCCCAGAAACCCAGAATGATTGGCCTTGGTATTTATTTTGTCACTGCTCTAGATTCCTATGATGTGAGGCATCCCACTACCTTAGTGCTTACCAAGCAATACTCCGGTGGTGACTTGGTTTCCCGTGTAGATTTTGCTGTCTGGGAGGAGGGTGAACTCAACTGCAGACCCTGAGTGTTTGGTTTTCTTCCAAGTTGCAGTTCTCACTTGGTCGGTTGGGCTTCTGGCTTCTTAGGAGTCCGTTCTGCAGGTGGGTCCTCTAAGAGGAGTTGATAGAATGTAGTTTTTTGAGGAGCTGAGAGGCCCACTGGGTGTTCCATCTCCCTGCAGACCATCTCCCCAAGATGTCTGTCTTTCCAGCAGGTTATCAACCTTGTCCTGGCATTTCATCTCTAAATTGAGCTTTGCAAAACCTCGGTAGCGTCATAAAGAGCTCTGGTGCCCACCTGCCTTTGTGTCCTGGCTCTTAGCGGTGGCTCCTTGTGCCAAGACTTTAACCCACTCTGGTCTCTGCAGGCAAAGTGGTTTTTTGTTTTGTTTTGTTTTGTTTTGTTTTGTTTTGGTCCATTTCCTCTGCCATGAAATTCCTCTATCTCAGAGTTGGGGGACCAAACGGAAATATGGTTAACATGCGTGTGACAGCGCCAGGCACGTAGCAGCACCCAGAATGTCGCTTGTTGTCACTCTTCTGTTGTGCCACCAGGAGCACTCAGGTCAGGGAAGACCCAGGCCTTCATGGCCCGCTGGCGGGCACTTCCTGTCCCTGGGCCTGGTTTCTCGGAGCTGCGAGCTGCTCCTGGCTCCGCATGTGTGGAGTGGGGCAGCCTGGAGGAGGTGGCGGTCATTCCAAAGGAGGATGAGGGTGGCGGGGCGGGTGCTCAGGCTGCTCTGTCTGCTGCGCGCAGGCCGGCGGGACGCTGAGCACCTGTGTGTAACCTCCCCATGCCGTGATTCTCTAAGCTCGTTTTCCGAGAAAACAGGTTTTCCGTTCATAAATTCTTCCCCCCATGACATTTTGTTTTCAGGCTTTAAAACACCAGCCCTTTTAGATTTTTCCCTGAGCCCGTTGGCCCACAGAACCCTTGGGAAATGACTTGGCGTTAACCCCAGTGGGAGCAGATGAGCTAATACGCTTTCTTCTTTCAGTCTCAGGCCAAGGGAAGCGAATGTGGACAGTGCACATGCTTACTATTCTCGAAAATTACCGTAAACCATGTTCAGCCTGTCGGAAACTGTGATGACACATAAAACACGCCAGGCAGTGTCGAGGACCCGGCCACCCGCTAGCGGACTGGTTGGAGGGTGAGCGGCAGTTCGGGTTCCCGGACAGGTGGAAAGGGTAAACTCGGGATGACCCACCGTGTTTTTCTGTCATTTCTTACGCTAAAAAGTGACTTTTGAGAGACTGTATTATGGAATTAAAAAAAAAAATTTATTCGAGAGCGCCTGCGCCCTAGAGTGCGCATGCGCAGGGGGTAGGGGCAGAAGCAGAGGGAGAAGCGGGGGCTCAGCGGAGCAGGGAGCGATGCGGGGCTCGAACCCAGGACCCTGAGATCATGACGTGAGCTGGAGGCAGAGGAAACCGACTGAGCCACCCAGGCGCCCGGGACATGCTCATCCACTCAGAAGCAGGGAGGACGGTGTGATGCAGCCCCGCGTGCGCTTCCCCTGGCTGCAGCCGTGCTGTCGGGACGGGAGGCCTCCCGAGCAGAGCGCCCAAAGGACAGGTCGGTGGTGGTAGCCGGGGGGCCAGGGGCGGGGGGTGCCTTCGGGACAGGCGGTGGGGGGAGATGTCGGGGGACAAGGGCGTCGCACGCTGGCGGGGGGCGTGACGCTGGAAGAAAGGAGGTCGTTACGCGTGAAATGCAGAAGAGAACTATTATGAGTGTGTTGAGTGTGATTTTCATGACCGCGGGTTTTAAAGACCACGTTCTAGCGGCGCCTTTTCTTCCTGTAGCGATTGAATAGCCCGGTGTGTGTGTGGACAGTGGGCGCGTGCCGGCCCCAGCTCAGCTGTATTCGATCCCTGCGCCTCTCAGGTCTGTGCACCTGCTCCCCGGAGAGCCCCGGCTTCCCTCCCCCGCGGGTGTTTGTTGGTGAGCACTTACAAAGCTGTTTCACGGGAGAAGCTTCAGGTGCACGAGGCTGCTGTCGACCCCGGAACGTTCCTCCCTGGGCTCGAGCTGGGGGGTGGGGGACCCTCGGAGGTGTGGATGCCTTGAGGTTCTGGCGCTGTGCATGCTCTAGCTCTTTCCTATAGTCTTTACAAGAGCCTGTTATCCACCCCATTTTACAGATGAGAGAACCGAGGCTTCTAGAAGCGAGCTGTTTTGCTAGGGCTAAAAAAAAAGTGCATCTAAACCTCAGAAATAAAAAGAAAAATAAGGGAAGTCCTTTCAAATACTTGGGGATTGACTGCCTGCCTCTGGCTTATTTCATTATCGCATGAGCCAAAACATCTTGAAACCATGCCTATGGAAGAAAAGGATACATTTTAGGAGCTGTGGATTATAATTTGTTGTTTTTGCCTGAAGTGCTGTTTTCTTTGATGGAGGGCTAAAAAGCTCTTGTTAGTGAAGATTCCCAAATCCTGGTGTAAGTAGGACCTAGATGTATGCACAAATCCCCTATGAACTCAGAAGGGTGGGGTAAATGCAAGACGGTCTGTGGACCGCAGCGCGTGTAGACAGTGGCCTGGTCTGTGTGCCCAACCTGAGCTTCTCAGTGGCCACAGCCGGGTCCACCCTCCCTGGGCTGGTTCTCCATTCTCGCCTCTAGTACCGGCTTTCCTTCCGCTCAGGGCAGCCTCAACATTGCCCTGGCTCAGGCGTCCGAAACCTTGGCTGTGCCAGCTTGTCCTCAGACGCCATCCCTGACTCCCCCATCCCACCCAGGGCCTTTCCTTCATTCCAAATCTCACGTCTTCCTTCTTGTCCTGCCCAGCCTCTCTCCGGCTGTGCCTTCTGCTCCCTCCATGCACGCAGCCAGCTATCTGTTCTACTCGGTTGCTTTTCCCTTGTGGGCTGTGCTGCCCTGAGCTGCATGTCCTGCCTCCGTGTGGAACCAGAGCCCGGTCCCACCTGCTTCCACCTGCCTGGGTGTGCCGCCTCCCCGAGCCTGCGAGCCTTAGTCTGGTCTCAGGTGTTACTCAGAAAGCACAGTTCAGGGTGCCTGAGTGGCTCAGTCGGTTAAGCAGCTGCCTTTGGCTCAGGTCATGATCCCAGGGTCCTGGGATTGATTCCTGCATCAGGCTCCTTGCTCTGCAGGGAGCCTGCTTCCTCTCTCTCTCTCTGCCTATTGCTCTGCCTGTTTGTATTCTCTCTCTCTCTGTGTCAAGTAAATAAAATCTTAAAAAAAAAAAAGCACAGTTCAACAGGGAGAAATGACTAACACAATTCCATCTTTCGCCCTCAAATGATGTTCAAGGGAGGCAAACAAATGCAGACCCTTCTCTGTTCCTCTTTGCTGGCACTTCTAACCTTGCCACAAGTCCGTGACTTGGTACCCTGCCCCAGACACAACAGCAATGTTAGAAGTACACTTTCTCACCTGAACGTCTTTTCTGCTCTCCAGCTTCCATGTGTGGCTGATCACCTGGCAAGGGGAGGTCAGCGAGCCCCTCAGAGCCACAGGTGCCACCTCTAAACTGGAGGTCACCCTGTGAGGTAGCCCTGTGGGGTGGGGGATTGCACTTCACTCCCGGGGTCTGGATTGAATGTGTTGTGTTCCTGTGAAAACAGGAACTGCGAAAAGATACAGAATTTCCTCCCAAAGTATCATCTGGTGTCAGAAAGTTTCTTTAAATGGTACTCATGATCCCTTTTGCTGGGTAGACTTTTCTAGATACCATCTGGAAATTTCTTCATTTGTCTGTTTTGAAGTGTTCCTTTTCTATCATTCTCTTTAGAGCTTCCTTTAGGTGGTGTTTTGGTCTCGTGCGTGAGCAGGAGGGATTTTTGTCTTTTCGTTCAGCTTTTGGGCAGGTGACTCTTTAGTCTTGTGTTTGAGACATAGCTGTAATGTACAGTCATTTTTTTTTTTTTTTTTTTTACCCCTTGAGACTATACCTGCCTTATTTATTTATTTTTAGCTCAAACATCTTTCTTCGAATTGCCTTCAGAATTCAATTTCTGGGGCACCTGGGTGGCTCAGTGGCTTAAGCCTCTGCCTTCGGCTCAGGTCATGATCTCAAGGTCCTGAGATCCAGCCCTGCAACGGACTCTCTGCTCAGCAGGGAGCCTGCTTCCCCCTCTCTCTCTGCCTGCTTGTGATCTCTGTCAAGTAAATAAATAAAATCTTAAAAAAAAATTCAATTTCTGATGCTGCTTTTTATTTTCCAGCAAGTTTCAGAGTCAAACCTTAGATGGCCCTATGTTGTTTTCCCTTTTCCCAAATCAGTTTTGCCAACACCTGCATCTCGCGTGGCTGTGGGCTCTCTGCGACTGTGTGCCATTATCTTCGTCTGTCACCACTTTCTATCACCGGGACCCTCTGGAGTTCCATTCTCTATAAAATGACAGTGTTTTGTTACTTGAAAATGAGAGTTTACCTAAACTGTTGTCAAATATAATGAGTTCTGAATTGGTGATTTTAAGTCTCAATAAGCCTCTTCCAGAAAAAACAAAAAACAGAAAACAAAAACCATGAAGATTAAGGTTTCTGACCCTTGGGCATCTCTAGTCAAACATGTGCTATGTCTCACGCACAGAATGAAATCCAGCCTGCTGGTCTGAATTCAGAGCCACATCTGCTCTCTTAGGTGCCGAGAGAACATCAACAGTCTTCTCCTTGGCCTCGCTTAAAGTTCTGGAGAGCTAGCTTGCTTTCTTTTTTCTCTTTAAAGATTCATCCATTCATTTTAGAAAGAGCATGTACAAGTGGGGAGAGGGGCAAAGGGAGAGAGAGAGAGACCCCATGCCAAGTGTGGAACCCGATCTCATGACCCTGAGATCATGACCTGAGTTGAAATCAAGAGTCTGCAGCTCAACCAACTGAGGCACCCAGGCACCCCAGGAAAGCTTTCTTTAATAGCAAACTTTCTTCTTGCACAGAAAACTGGAATTCTCTTGCTATGGCCAAGCCTCAAAGGGAAATGAATATTTTAAGCCGTTTTATTTCGTAGATGTTGTTTCGTTTTGCATGGTGTGAATCCCAACCACTTTAAAGAAAGTGGTCACTTTTTATTTTTCTGTCTCGAATTAAGTCTCCTGCTCCTTTTAGCTATGGAAGAAATTGTTCCACAAAGTTTCTCATGGTGAACTTGTAGCAACTTATATATGAAAAGGACATGAACAGATAATTCACTAAAAAGGACTAGTACACTTGAAATAAAACGTTCATCCTTGTTACTTATCTCAAAAATACAAATTAGAAGATAAAAAGAAGGATCCTATTTTTTTTTTAAACTTCTCATAATAGCAAATCAAAAAAAGAAAGACAGGCACATAACTTCTTACATTGCTGATAAGAATATCAATTTGTACTTCCTGGCTTTCCAGAAAACAAATTGGTATATTGTGTATCAAGAGCCTAAGAATGGTCTTTTTTTATTTGACAGACAGAGATCACAAGTAGGCAGAGAGGCAGACAGAGAGAGAGAGGAGGAAGCAGGCTCCCTTCCAAGAAGAGAACCCGATGAGGGACTCGATCCCAGGACCCTGGGAAGCTTTAACCCACTGAGCCACCCAGGCGCCCCAAGAACCTAAGAATGGTCTTAACCCTCTAGATACACTTTCAGAAATAGTCTTAAAATGGACAAAGATTTATATACCCTGGATTATTCACCATGGGACTATTTTATGAGTGAACAGGAAACAAAATTGTCAGTTTGGGAAGAAGTTTGAGAAGAGGGAGGAAGACTTGAAATTTCACACATTTCTAGTTTTGGGCATAAGGAGTCTTACTGGGCAGTTAAAACCTGTGGACAGGTCAGTACAAATCTATTTTGTTTCTTTTTTACATTTATTTGTTTATTTGTTTATTTTTAAAATTTGAATTCAATTTAATTAACATAGTATATTATTAGTTTCAGGGTAGAAATTTAGTGGTTCATCACTTACATATAACACTCAGTGCTCATCACAAGTGCTCTTCTTTTTTTTTTTTTTTTTAAAGATTTTATTTATTTATTTGACAGAGAGAGATCACAAGTAGGCAGAGAGGCAGGCAGAGAGAGAGAGGGGGGGAAGCAGGCTCCCCGCTGAGCAGAGAATCCGACGTGGGACTTGATCCCAGGACCCTGAGATCATGACCTGAGCCGAAGGCAGCAGCTTAACCCACTGAGCCACCCAGGCGCCCCACAAGTGCTCTTCTTAATGCCCATGATCCAGGGACGCTGTCCGTCCACCGCCCTCCCTTCCAACAACCCTCAATTTGTTTCCAATTATTAAGAGTCTCTTATGGTTTGTCTCCCTCTCTGGTTTCATCTTGTTTTATTTTTTCCTCTCTTCCCCTGTGGTCCTCTGTCCCCCCCCTTAAATTCCACATATGAGTAAAATCATATATTTGTCTTTCTCTGACTGACTTATTTCACTTAGCATAATACCCTCTCATTCCATCCACGTCATTGCAAATGGCAAGATTTCATTCTTTTTGATGGGTGAGTAATATTCCTCTCTCTCTGTATATGTGTGTGTGTGTGTACCGCATCTTCTTTAGCCATTCATTTGTCGATAGACATTTGGGTTCTTTCCATAGTTTGGCTATTGTGGACATTGCTGCTGTAATCATTGGGGTGCACGTGCCCCTTCAGATCACTATGTTTGTATCCTTTGGATAAATACCCAGTAGTGTGATTCCTGGGTTGTGGGGTAGCTCTATTTTCAACTTTTTGTGGAACCTCCAGACTATTTTCCAGAGTGGCTGTACCAGTTTGCATTCCCACCAACAGTGTAGGAGGGTTCCCCTTTCTCTCCATCCTCGCCAGCATCTGTTGTTTCC
Organism: Mustela nivalis; assembly: GCF_964662115.1. NCBI lineage: Eukaryota > Metazoa > Chordata > Mammalia > Carnivora > Mustelidae > Mustela > Mustela nivalis. The sequence continues at coordinate 176,145,646 of NC_139021.1, forward strand.
TGGGCTGTTCATTTTAGCCATTCTGACTGGTGTGAGGTATTGTCTCAATGTGGTTTTGATTTGTAGTTCCCTGATGCTGAGTGATGTTGAGCATTTTTTCATGTGTCTTTTGGCCATTTGTATGTCTTTGGAGAAATGCCTCTTCATGTCTTCTGCCATGTCTTTTCTTTTTCTTTTTTTTTTAATTTAATTTCTTTTCAGTGTAACAGAATTCATTGTTTATGCACTACACCCAGTGCTCCATGCAATGCGTGCCCTCCATAATACCCACCACCAGGCTCCCCTCCCTCCCACCCCCGCCCCTTCAAAACCCTCAGATTGTTTTTCAGAGTCCATCGTCTCTCATGGTTCATCTCCCCTTCCAATTTTCCTCAACTCCCTTCTCCTCTCCATCTCCCCATGTCCTCCATGTTATTTGTTATGCTCCACAAATAAGTGAAACCATATGATAATTGACTCTCTCTGCTTGACTTATTTCACTCGGCATAATCTCTTTCAGTCCCGTCCATGTTGATATAAAAATTGGGTATTCATCCTTTCTGATGGAGGCATAATATTCCATATTGTATATGGACCACATCTTCCTTATGCATTCATCTGTTGAAGGGCATCTTGGTTCTTTCCACAGTTTGGTGACCATGGCCATTACTGCTGTGAACACTGGGGTACAGATGGCCCTTCTTTTCATTCTTTCTTTGGGTTAAATACCCAGTAGTAGTTCTGCCATTTCTTGATTGGGTTATTTGTTCCTTGGGTGTTAAGTCTGAGAAGTTGTTTATAGATTTTGGATAGTAGCCCTTGATCTGATAAGTCATTTGTAAGTATCTTCTCCCACACTGTAGGTTGCCTTTTAGTTTTGTTGACTGTTTCCTTTTGTTTTGCAAAAGCTTGTCATCTTGATGAAGTTCCAATAGTTCATTTTTGCTTTTGCTTCCCTTGCCTTTGGAGACATGTCTAGCAAGAAGTTGCTGTGGCTGAGGTCACCGAAGTTGCTGCCTGTGTTCTCTTCTAGGATTTTGATAGATTCCTATCTCACATTTAGGTCTTTCATCCATTTTGAGTTTAATTTTGTATATGGTGTAAGAAAGTGGTCTGGTTTCATTCCTTTACATGTGGCTGTCCAATTTTCCCAGCACATTTGTTGAACAGACTGTCATTTTTCCACTGGATATTTTTTCTTGCTTCGTCAAAGATTAGTTGGCCATAGAGTTGAGGTTCCGTTTGTGAGGTCTCTATTCTGTTCCATTGATCTATGTGTCTGTTTTTGTGCCAGTATCATACTGTCTTGATGATTACAACTTTGTAATAGAGCTTGAAATCTGGATTGTGATGCCTCCAGCTTTGGTTTTCTTTTTCATCATTTCCCTGGTGATTCGGGTTTTCTGGTTCCATAAAAATTTTAGGATTACCTGTTCCAGCTCTGTGAAAAATGTTGATTGTATTTTGATAAGAATTGTATTGAATGTGTAGATTGCTTTGGGTAGCACTGACATTTTAACAATATTTGTTCTTCCAGTCCATGAGCATGGAATGTTTTTCCATTGCTTTGTGTCTTCGTCTATTTCTTTCATAAGTACTCTATAGTTTTAAGAGTACAGATCTTTGGGGGTGCCTGGGTGGCTCAGTGGGTTAAGGCCTCTGCCTTCGGCCCGGGTCATGATCCCAGGGCCCTGGGTTGGAGCCCCGCATCGGGCTCTCTGCTCAGTAGGGAGCCTGCTTCCTCCTCTCTCTCTGCCTGCCTGTCTGCCTACTTGTGATCTCTGTCAAATAAGAAAAATAAATCTTAAAAAAAAAAAGAGTACAGATCTTTACCTCTTTGATTAGGTTTATTCCTAGATATCTGATGGCTTTTGGTATAATTGTAAATGGGATCGATTTCGTGATTTCTCTTTTCTCTGCCTCATTCTTTGTGTCTCGAAATCCATTGCACTGATTTTATATGCTGCCACTTTGCTGAATTCCCATATCAGTTCTAGCACGTTTTGGGTGGAGTCTTTTGGGTTTTCTGCATAGAGTATCATGTCCTCTGCAAAGAGTGAAAGTTTGACTTCTTCTTTGCCAAGTTGTATGCCTTTTATTTCTTTTTATTGTCTGATTGCTGAGGCTAGGACTTCCAGTACTATGTTGAACAACTGTGGTGAGAGTGGACATCCCTGCCATGTTCCTGATCTTGGGGGGAAAACTCTCAATTTTTTCCCCATTGAGAACGATAGTTACTGTGGGTTTTTTTATATGACTTTTAGGATATTGAGGTATGTTCCCTCTATCATTATACTGCAGAGAGTTTTTGTCAAGAAAGGCTGCTGTATTATGCTTTTACTGCATCTATTGAGAGAATCACAAGGTTCTTGTCCCTTCTTTTATTAATGGGGTATATCACATTGATTGAATTTGTGGATGTTGAAACACCTTTGCAGCCCAGGAATAAATCCTTCTTGGTTGAGATGAATAATCCTTTTAATGTACTGTGTTTATTTTTCTAAGTATTAAAACAACACATGTTGGGGTGCGTGGGTGGCTCAGTTGATTAAGCATCTGCCTTTGGCTCAGGTCATGATTCCAGGGTCCTGGGACTGAGCCCCACATCGAGCTCTCTGCTCAGTGGAGCTTCTCTTTCCTCTACCTGCTGGTCTGCCTACTTGTGCTTTTATGCAGTCTTTCTCCCTGTCAAATAAACAAATAAAATCTTGGGAAAACTAACCAACCAACTAACCCATGTGAATCCCTGTTGATGGTAGGCTGGAGGTCATTCGTATATAAACCAGCCTGAGTGGACAAAGGATGTGTGTACCTTGAACTATGGCGGGAGTTGGGGGCTCAGGATCCTCCCAACCCGTTCTAACCTGAGCATTATGGGGGTGTTGGAGTGGGCTTGGCCACAGTTGCAGATAACAACAAAGCCAGTGTTAGAACCCCATCTCCCAAGTCGAGTCAATTTATGTCCATCTGGAACCGAAAAAGTGAATGACAGCCTCTTACATCACTTAACTGTTTGTGGCATAGAAATGGCACAGGTCCAATGTATAGATAAATAAACTGAGATTCGGAAAGTGGAGTAACTTGTCTAAGATCACACAGTGATTGAGTGGTGGAATTGTCAGAGTAGAGAAAGAAAATGGAAAAATGAGATGAACATTCAAGATTTTACTTCTGGCTTTTCTTATGTTCCTCCCACGTTTGGACAAAATCTCTCAGTGTGTTGATCAAAAATTCTTTTTTTAGTGGATTTTGAAGGGAGACGAGTATGTTAATCATCTAAAAAATATCCGATCTCTCATATGGGGATGTATCTCCTACAACGTCCTTACATTTCCTGCCTTATATAATGGTTGATAATATGCCACTGGGGCCAGGGACAGCTGTTTCTTCACTTCAGCGAGTTTTGTAAATACATTTTTCCCCCTTTATTGGCTGGTGCTACCCTACCTGTCCAACGCCCCTGCTTTGGTCCTCTGTGCAGGGTCCCATGTCTATATTTGAAGAACAGGTAGGAATAGATGTCTTATCTGATGTAAAATATAGAACCTTAACTTTATAGGCTTCAGTCAAGCCAACAAGAATGTTAAGAACATCTTTAATAAAGTTGCAACTATTTCTTTTCTTGGCTTGCACTTTCCCCATGGCAGAATACTTTCATGAGCTTCACTGTATTTGATCTTTGTGCTAATTAAGGGAGGAAGCAGGACAGGGGTGATCATCTCTGTATTTATAGATGAGAGAATTGAGGTTCCCAGAGGCAATGGGACTTGCCCACAGTGACTCAAGTGACTCAGGAGTGGGTGATGAAGCTGGGACTGGAATTCAGAGCTTCCCATCCTAGACCAGCCCTCTTTCTGTGGCACCATTTGCTTCTTAGAAATACATTTTTTTTCCTTCTCTCTCTCTCCTTTTTTTTTTTTTTTTTTTCCCAGAGAGGGAGAGAGAACATGCAAGAGGGGGAAGGGGAAAGAGAGAGGGAGAAAGAGAATCTCAAGCAGACTCCCTGCTGAGGACAGAGCCCAACTCCGGGGCTTGATTTCACCACCCTGAGATCATGACCTGAGCTGAAATCAAGAGCCGGATGCTTAACTGACTGAGCTACTCAGGCGCCCCTGGAAACACATTTTGTATCAATATATTATTGGTAGCTCTGCCAGGCACCAAAATGTATAAATATGAAGTAGCTCTTGACACTGTATTGGATTAGAAAATTTGGAAAATACAGAGAAGCATAAATGAGAAAATAGAAGTCACACCATTTTTTTCTCTTATAAAAATGGAATCACATTATAATATTTGGAACTTGCTTTTTTCATTTATTATTTCTTGAATTTTTCTCTGTTATTAAAAAAATCTTCTATAAAATTAAATCAATTTTTACTTAACCAATCCCCATTAACTGATTTTTGAATTGTTTCCAAATTTCCAAATATATATGTGTAAGTGCATGTGTTTGTGTGTGTATGTATGTAGAAAGGCATGTCAGAAAAAAAAAAGACATATCAGATAGATCCTCAAGATCCTGTTCCCTGAGCAGCAGTGTTGGTATCCACCCAGACTGTACATTCCTTGTAGATTTAAACATCAGCTACTTAGCTGGGTAGTGAAGTGGAATTTTATCTTCAAGCCAAAAATAAATTCTACCTAAGAGCCAAATTTAAAAAAAAAAGGAGAGAAATGTGAATTCCAGAAAGCATTCCTCTGTTCCAACCCAGTGGCCACTGAACGCACCTACAGTGACTTCCAAGTCCGATTTACCTAGAAGGGATATGTTTACCTTTTGGTGACATTTTATATCTAACTCCACAAACTGTTTTGACTAGTGGATGTCATTTAAATGTCACTTGCCCATATGGTCATGGAAGCCTAGTGATACAGTGTCTGAGCCTTTCCAAAACTTCTGGAAAGGCTTTATATTTCAAAAAGTTTTTAGTTATCCCACATGTGTAATGTATATGACTTGAGTTGCTTCTGATTGTTTTCCTTCAGGTGAATGATGATTGTAGTATCTGTGGCATTATTTACTCTTATTTAAAAATGAAATTGGCGGGGCACCTGGGTGGCTCAGTGGGTTAAAGCCTCTGCCTTCAGCTTAGGTCTTGATCCCAGGGCTCTGGGATTGAGCCCTGCATCGGGCTCTCTGCTCAATGGGGAGCCTGCTTCCTCCTCTCTCTCTGCCTGTCTCTCTGCCTACTTGGGATCTCTCTCTGTCAAATAAATAAATAAAATACTTAAAAATGAAATTGGTCCTTGAATGTACAGCTTGAATTTCAGAAAATGCAGTTATTGGCTGTAGATATTATTTCCAGATTCTCTAATCTACCTTCCAGAGGCTTTTAAATCCAAATTATGCACATGAGAGGGGAGGAGGGAGAGCAGAGTGGCCCAACCAATGTTTCCTCTTGCTAAGCAATCTTGTTTTCCAGAACATGCTTGTTCCCTTGTTGGTTCCCTGCTCCCCACCCCCCTACCTCCCCACCCTTTCCCAATTTTCAATACCCATCTCATCACATTTTTCACTTACGATGCCATGAGAGAGGATTTCCACTATCAGTAATGATGGGCTAGCTTATTGCATACCAGCCACCCTACTAGAAACAACTAGAAAATATGATATATAGAAAATAATGTCTTGCTACCAAAGAAGCAAGGACTGAAATTCCAAAGAGAAGGAAGTGTGGCAAAGTAAGTCTGACCCTGGTGCTACTTCTCCCCTTGAGGTAATTCCAAAGCAGCAGGTGGTGACCGAGATACAGCTAAGGTGACAGCAGAGCTTTCAGCATTTTTCTGAGACCAAAGGGACAAAATTGGAGTTGACAACACACCAAGGAGGAGGGATTCTGATAAAAACTGCAGGATTTCCTTTAGATAGCTATGAATTAGAAGTAGGGCAGCCCTGACAAAGACTGAAGCTCAGATTTTTCCTTTTAAGACTATTTATTTATTATTTAAGGTGGGGGGTGGGGGACTTGGGGAGGTAGGAGGGGAGAGGTTAAGAATCTCAGACTCCTGCTGAGTGCAGACTGACAACCCTGAGATCATGACCTGAGTCAAAGTCCGGAGTCAGACACCCAACTGAATGAGTCACCCAGGTGGCTCTGAAGCTCATATTTAAATCCATTTAATCCCTGATTGTATTAAGGTGATTTGGCCCCATGTGAACTTCTTGTAAGAAGCAAAACATGTCCTTTTGGAAGGAAGATACTATCACCCAGAGCTTCAAATTTTCTGTGTAATTTTTCATATACAATGTCCAATTTGCATGACTGAAAACCAAAAGAAAAAAGCACTCCTACAATAGATCCAGACACTGGAGTTATTACAAACTTAAAAATGATGGTGCTTAATACCATCAAAAAATTAGATGACAATTTGGAGTAGAGAATTGGAGATATAGAGTTGAATTGGAAATATAGACTTGGTTTCATGACCAAGAAGATGTAGCTGAAGAGAGGCATCCTGAATTAGAAGGCAGGTTAGAAAGAAATAGACTGAAGCACACAGTGGAAAAGGATAGAAAGCACAGAAAAGAGTGTAAGACACATATGGTATATCATGAAAGATCTAACACATGTTTATGGAGTCCTTGAAGGCAGGGAGGACAGAGGCTAGGGCAGGAGCAGTATTTGAAGAGATAAGAGGACTTTCCAAAACCGATGATGTTGTCAAGAAGCACCACAAACCCTTCGCTGGATAAATCCAAAGAAAATCCCAAGAAAAACACACACTAAAGCACATCATTGGAGATGCTGAGTGGCTTTACATCACTCCTTAAGTAACTACTTGATAAGAATGTCTTCTACTGAACAGACCTTCGCTTACATGGGCAAGCCCACTGCTGTGCATTTCCACAACTGCTTCTTCACCTTTACCTTTAGAATTCTTACCAGATACATCTCTCTTTGGGGGAACATTTTCCAAGGACTAGCATTTTCCCAGAGTGAGGTCCCTGTGCCACCAGGGCTGATGTGCTCCTCTCACTAGTCGCAGGGGAGAAATGCTTAGTGCTGCGTCTGTCTGGGCATGCCTTTCATTGAGGGGCTGGAAGATATGCAGGGTCACAACTAGAGCACAGGCTCTGGGAACAGATTGCTATCCTCATTTACCTCCTACTTCTACCACTTAGTCATCATATAATCTTATCTTTTGGAGCCTTAGTGTACTGAAATGAACAATAAGGATGATAACAGTTACACTTTTAAGGGTTGTTATGAGATTTCAATGAGCTCATGGATGTAAAGTGGCTGATGTATAGAAGACAGTTAAGGGATGGGCTTATTTTCAAATCTCCTTGACCCATTTATTTCTTTAGTCTGATCACAGCCATGTATTCTTCTTTAAGAATAGCTGAAGCTTCTTCAAACCTTTTGTGCCTAGTTTGCCCCAGTGGGAACGTACATGAAAGAAGAGGAGGTGGTGTACATTTTATATCAGATGAGAGACCTTAAAAATTAATCTCTTTAAGTATGTACAAGAGTCGGTGAACTTCATCCTTCAAAGAAAGAAGCAAACATTAAAGTTTGAAAAGTTTCCAGAAAGCCAGAGAAATCAGACCCTGATAGGATCAAATAAACCAGCCGGATTGACTGAGGGATTTTTCTTCTTATAGTAAAGGTCACTGCTCTTACTACTGACCCATTTAAATTTGCTTCCTAGTTCTGCCTTTTAAGAAAAATCGATGCATTGAATGCACCATTCTATCAGAAAATTCTTTAATAACGATTTCCATTAATTGAATCCTGTATTTCTGGTTCAAATGTTAACCTGACTACTGTTAACATCTTGGTTAATGCATTGAAAAATATTTTTATATAATTATTATTATTTTTAAAAAAGATTTTATTTATTTAGTTGACAGAGATCACAGATAGGCAGAGAGGCAGGCAGAGAGAGAGGAGGAATCAGGCTCCCTGCTGAGCAGAGACCCGATGTGGGGCTCGATCCCAGGACCCTGAGCCGAAGGCAGAGTCTTAACCCACTGAGCCACCACCCAGGCACCTCTATTTATATAATTATTTATCCATGCACACACTAGGTGTTTTACTCCAATTTATTTTACTCACAATGTATTCCTCCTTTTCCTTAGGTAAATACATATTTATACAGTTAATATTGTAATTTTAGCTACATTGCAGAACATTGGAAAATAAATTTTATTTAATATCAAAGATTAAATGCATCCACCATTAACATCCACCTGTCTGATATTTTGGTGCTCCCTGGATTAACACAGAGGAGCATTTAGGAGAAATGAAAGAAATGACCATATCTGCCTTTCAGAGAGCACTAAATACCTACCAGACACCAGAAGAAACCGTCGCCATGCAGGATCTCATCTCATCCTTGCAACAACCTGGGGAAACCTTTCCCTGGGGCCACGTGCATCTTTTCTTCTCCATTTCTCCACTAGGCAGAAATATGATTTTAATAGAGATATCAATTTGGGTACTGAAATTGGTGGTACTCCCTCACTGACAGGGTATAATTTTCACTTATTAGGTAGACTTGTGTTATAAGGAAGGTGCCCCAGAGTGCATTAACGTGCTGGGATAAAAGTCATTATGAGAGATTTACTCCTCTTTCCCAGACTGACGTAAGAGCTCTGCTGTTGGCTTTTGGGGAGAATCTAGGATCCTGTGATACGGGTTTGGAGGCATTCCCTAGTTCATTCTGCAGAGATGTGCTGCAAGCCTAGTCTGAGCCAGGCTCTATTCTAGACGCTCAAAATGCAGCTCTGAAAGACACAGAGGGTGTTTCTCTCGAGAACTGCACCCTAGTGGGAAGAGCGGTAGCTCATAAGCAATGAACATAAAAAACAAGTGATAGGTGCAGGGTTTTCTCGAATATGGCAAGTGCAGTGGGAAAAACCAACACGGGCTAGGGGAGATGAACAGTCTGGGAGGGGTGTTCTACCTTGGAAGGGTGGTCAGGTTTGGCTTCACACAAGGTGACTGCTGAGCAGAGACCAGAGGGAGGTGAGGGCATGAGCTGCTCGGGGAGCCGGAGCTGGGCCACAGCGGGCAGGGCAGGCAGAGAGCACACGAGTGTGAAGCCTCTGAGTGCTCCAAGGGGGGAGGCTGAGGGGGGGCTGTGGGGAGGGAGCAAAGGGAGAGAGAGTTCCAGTAAAAACGGAATTTCCTTTAAATTACTTTTGCCTCTATAGACTGTTTTCCTACCCCCACCCCCTCCCCCAGGGATGAGTCTAACCTAGTGTGGTACTTGTCCCTGAGGTCAGGAGTTTTTTGGACAGGCTTCTTTACAGCTGCTTCCACAAGGACTGACCTCTAATCAAGGGGTTGCCAATTTTGTTATTTTTTTTTTTAACTTTAAAAAAAAAAAGATTTTTATTTTATTTATTTATTTGACACAGAGAGAGAGAGAGAGAGAGATCACAAGTAGGCAGAGAGGCAGGCAGAGAGAGAGGGAGGAGGAGGGAGGTTCCCCACTGAGCAGAGAGCCCGATGTGGGACTCGATCCCAGGACCCTGGGATCATGACCCGACCGAAGGCAGAGGCTTTAACCCACTGAGCCACCCAGGTGCCCCCCCCCCTTTTAACTCTTAAACATTTTAAAAAAATAGTGGTATAATACACATAAAACTCACCATTTTAACCATTTCTAAGCATACAATTCAGTCTCATGAAGTACATTTGCATGATTATACAACCACACCATCATCCATCTCTAAGCTCTTCTCATGTACAACTGGAACCCCGTACACGTCAAACAGGAACCCCCCGGCCCTCCTGTCCCCGGGCTGCCCGCCACGCCCCCGACCTTCTGTCTCTGGGACTGTGACTCCTCTCAGTACCTCACATTAGTGGAATCACACAGTATTTGTCTTTTCGTACTGGCTTATTTCATGTACTGTCATGCCCTCAAGGTTCGTCCATATTCTAGTATTTGCCAGAATTTCCTTCCTAAAAAGGCTGAATAACATGCCCTCGTATGCATACGCTATGTTTTCTTATTTGCTCACTGGTCAAGGAGGCACGGGGCTTGCTTCCACCCCTTGGATATTGTGAATAATGCTGCTTTGGACACGGACTGCTGGTATCCGTTGGAGGCCCTGCTTTTCATTCTTTTTCGTCTCTGTGTCAGTGGGTGGCGGAAAAAATTCCTGGGTGCCTCAGCCAGTGGGAAGAGCGGCCTGACGGGCACACCCTGGGCCTCTCAGGCTGCTGGGGCACAGCGGAGGGATCCGCCGCATCGCCACGAGCCTGCGGTCTCGGGGCTCCGGGCTGCACAAGATGCTGGGCAAACGTGAGATTTGTTGCTGTTGTCGCTACTTTTAGGACTTCCACAAGTATACCTTTTTCTATTTTACTTTGTAATTCCAACTGCTAAAATGACCCTGAGCCATGTGCAAACTGCAATAAAGCATCAACATTTGGCTTCCAGGAAGATAAAGATGCCGCAGGAAGAAACAGCGGCGGGAGAAAGAAATCACTGGGAAACGCATAACGAAATGCCTGGGCTAGTTTTTCCATTTCCCCTCACGGTTTAGACTCTGTGTATTATTCAGTGCAGGGTTGTTATAATGGTAGAAGTTCATGAACAACTTTAACGGTTGTCAGTGGGAGGTAGTTAGTTAAACCGCAGTCCACCGTGTCATGGGATACTGGGAAGAGGAAGGGAATGAGAGACCTCTCTAGAGACAGATCTACCAGACATTTTAAGGGAGATAACAAAGGTAAAATGCTGAGGTAAAGTGTACAATCTTGTACAGTATGCCATATTTTGTAGCAAAAGGGAAGAAATCAGAATTGTGTGTGTGTGTATGTGTTTGCGCACACACACATTCGAGTGCATTCTTATGCTTACTTGTGTGTGTGTGTGTATACTGAAGTCCTGGAAAGATGCATAAGAAACCAATATCAGTGGTCATGTATCAAGGGGGGAAGGAGATTTTCACAGCATTACTTTATATATTTTTTATTTCTGAGCTATATAAATATATCACCTATTGAAAATAAAGAAAGGGCTTGTATTTTCCCACTAGCCTGCCCATTGGCTCAAATCCTAAATTAAGGTGATTTATAGGCAACCAACAGTTGCAAAATTCCTGGCGAGAAAAAATACATCTCTTAGAAGCTCTTCAGAATTTGTCTTCTGGTCAAGGAAGCCAGCCACTTCTGATCCCAGCCCTGGAGAGGCCCCGAGAGGAGATGGGAAGGGGACAGTGCTCAGAGCCTCACTCTGCAGTGGACCCTAAAGAAGGGGGAACATTGTGTGCAGGGCGTGGGGTTTGCAGTTGCGCAGGGCGAGAGACCAAAGCCAGGATGGACTAAGACTGGGTTTTATTTAGGGCTTTCTCCCTCCCTCACCCTGCGCTGGGCGAACCAGGTGAGTAGCTGGGAGGCGCTCCCAAGTGCTATAGCAGAGCTTAGCTTGTATGGCTGGATGAGAACTTGGGTTACTCAAAAGCTTATAGTCTGAAGTCTCAGAGCTTACACCCTGATTGATCTGAGTGTCCACCTCCATGAGCCCAGAGTTTCTATCACTGCCCACCCCAGGGGGTACCTGGGCAGGAATCGCTTGAGCCTGGAAAGTCTCCATAGGGACTTTTGTCTCTGTACTCCAACTCACCTGTGGAGACAAGGTAGGGCCTTTCTTCTGGAGAGCTATCACCAGCCAAGGAACAGTCAGGATTTTTTTTTTAAAGATTTTATTTATTTATTTGTCAGAGAGAGAGAGAGAGAGAGAGAGAGAGAAAACATAAGCAGGCAGAGCAGCAGGCAGAGGCATAGAGAGAAGCAGGCTCCTCAATGAGTAAGGAGCCCGATGTGGGACTCGATCCCAGGATGCTAGGATCATGACCTGAGCCGAAGGCAGCAGCTTAACCGACTGAGCCACCAAGGCATCCCAGAAACAGTTAGTCTTAAGGGAGTGAGGTGAACTCAGGCCAATTAGGAGACATCTAAGGGGCAGGAACTCCGTGAAGGATGGAGTCAAGGTCAAGGACTCCAGGACGGACTAGTGAGAGAATCCAGAGACCCACTGACATGTTTGCAATCGACCAAGTCACACTTGAAACAAAAGGACGCAGGTAAATCGAAAACGATGAAATCGAAAGAAATGCACCAGGCGAGTAAAGCTCAGGTAGCAATTTCAGTATCAGATTGAACAAATGTAGGGGAGAAGCGATATCTTAAAGACCAAGCAAGGTGTGACATGCTGATAAAAGGCACAAATCAAGAATTATCGTTGGAGATTTTAACCCTTATTCTAGAAATAACTCATTCTATAATATTAAAAATGATACCAATGGGGGCTTGGGTGGCTCAGTTGGTTAAGCATCTGCCGTTAGCTCAGGGCATGGTCCTGGAGACCCAGGATCGAGTCCCGCATTGGGCTCCCTGCTCAGCGGGGAGCCTGCTTCTCCCTCTGCCTGCCTCTCCCTCTCCGTGTGCTTCCTCTTTCTCTCTCTCATTCTCTCTCTCTCTCAAATAAATAAAATAAAATCTTTCAAAAAATAAATAAAAATGATACCAGTTAAAATAGAAAAGAAAACCCCAAGCCCCACAACCCTATATAGTTTCTAGGAATTAACGTAATAAAAAGTCTCAGGACCTTTATGAAGAGAAATCTGAAACGGTTATAAAATAAGATGTAAATAAATGAAGAGCTAGGGAGGCGATGACAACACTATAAAACTGTTGTTTTCACGTAGTCTATAAAGGCAATCAACTCCAATGAAAATTCCAAGAGTATTTTAAGGGGGCTTAATAAACCGATTCTACACATTTGATAAAAGAATAAAGCTTCATGAATGGCTAAGACATTTTTAGGGAAAAAAAGGAGCAAAGAAAGGAGACTTATAATACCAGATATTAACATGGATTGTAGAATGAGTCAAAAAAACCTGGGCCTGATGGAACAGAAGAGCATCCAGAAATAGGCCCTACATATATGGAACTTGATATTTTAGAGCGATAGGAAAGAAGATGGAAGATTTGGTAAGTAATCCTGGGAACATTGGGTTGTTACCAGGAGGAAAAACAAAATTGGATCCTCATCTCATACCATATGTTGGTGAATTCAAGACCTAAAGTTAAAGATAGTTAAAGATAAAACCACCCCACTCTAGAAAAAAAAAGTAGATTATTCTTTGTGATCTTGAATGCGGGAGTATTTCTTAACAGGACCCTTAAATTATATACAATAAAGGTAGAGATAGACATGAATGCATTAAAGATGGGCTTTTGGGGATCACCGTTGAGAGGCCATCATCAAAGTGGTAATCTATTTACTGGTAATCTGTACCATCTATGACTGAAAAACAAGAAATAGATTCTGGGATGCAGAGACAAATATCTAAAAATTGGCATGGAAAAAAATTAGAAAACGAATCAGGAAAAGAAGGAAAATTACATGAACAGGCAAATCACAGAAGGGAAAACTGAATGGATGATGCATGTATGAAGAAGTATTTAACCTCAATCGTAAAAACACAAATTTCGGTCATAATAAGACCCTGACTCCATCAGATAGCATCACTTCCCCATGTGAAGGGGAGTTTCCAGCTTTAGGGGATAAAACACACCCTAGATGTCCTGCATGATTGACCATGACGCTGAGGAGAGCATCTAGGGAACAAATTACTGCTTCTTTTTGAATACACTTTTTTTTTTTTTGGAACAGTTAAATATATAGGCTGGCATTGGTGAAAAACTGATGCCTCCAGCCAAAAGCCAAGCAAGACACTAAAGTATCCAAACAATCACATGAGTGAGCTGGAAATCTGATTCTCTGGTCCCCGCTGAGCCTCGAGGTGATGGGAGCCTCAGCCTGCAGCATCAGCATCAGGGTCCCGTCAGGACCCTGAGACAGATGCCCTTGGCTAAGCCACTCTCAGATCCCTGATCCTCAGCACCTGTGTGAGTTAATAAATATTTGCTATTTTAAGTTCCTATGTTTTGGGCTGATTTGTTACGCAGCAACAGAGAGTTCCTGTAAGAGGTCAGTCAGAAAAGAAAGCCCAGAGATTTTTAGAAGTTTAACTGTCACTGTATTTAGATACTATTTTGAGTTCTTGAAAATTCGAGTAAAGGTGTGAGCTAATTTTTTAAAATGGGCTTTTTAGGGGCGCCTGGGTGGCTTAGTGGGTTAAAGCCTCTGCCTTTAGCTCAGGTCATGATCTCAGGGTCCTGGGATCGAGCCCCACATCAGGCTCTCTGCTCGGCAGGGAGCCTGCTTCTTCCCTCTCTCTCTGCCTGCCTCTCTGCCTACTTGTGATCTCTCTCTATCAAATAAATAAATAAAATATTAAAAAAAATAAAAAAAAATAAAATAGGCTTTTTATTTTGGAATACTTTTAGATGTACAGAAACGCAGCAAAGAAAGCAGAAAAAGTTTCCATGTACTGCACCCATTTTCTACCTTTGTTAACACCTTCCATCACTGTAGTACTGACCTTGGTATGTTGCCATTAATCAAACTCTAGACTTTATTTGGATTTGCCAGTTATTCTTGCTATTGTCTTCTTCCTGTTCCAGGATCCCAACTAGGGCACCATATTGCATTTAATTATTACACCTCTGCAGCCTCCTGGTTTGATGCTGTCTCTGTGTTCCCCTGTCCTCATTACCTTGACAGAGAGCTGAGCTGTACTGGAATGACTTCGGTTTGTTGGGGTGTGTTTCTCTGACTGACACCACTATGAAATTGAAGCACAGGAACCCACCCTTTATAATAGAAGGGTTGCAGCATTTATCCCATTTGACAATTAGTTTTACATTTATTTGTGCAAGTTCTTGGCTGTCTGCCTTCCCCACTAACCTGTAAAATCCATGAAGGTAGGGACTGTGTTGGTGTTTGCAAACCTAGACTGATGCCCGACACATGGTAGTATCGCCGTAACTATATGTTGAATGAATAGAATCGTTCATATGTATAAGTTTACATACACAGTTAATGATCCATTAGTATTTTTTCTTTCTTTTTTTTTTTTAATATTTTATTTATTTATTTGACAGAGAGAGATCACAAGTAGAGAGGTTGGCAGAGAGAGAGAGGGAAGCAGGCTCCCTGCTGAGCAGAGAGCCCGATGCAGGACTCGATCCCAGGACCCTGAGATCATGACCTGAGCCAAAGGCAGTGGCTTAACCCACTGAGCCACCCAGGCGCCCCCTCCATTAGTATTTTTAATGAATGAATGAGTCTCAGTATTCCTCACAGGACTTAGAATTGTGTCTTAATTTAATAAGCCCTGAACAAACAGTAACTATGTTGCAAACACACCAGCCAGATAGTTTCCCTACACTAGCTCAATAAATACACACACAATTCAGTTACATAGAATGAGAATTACAAAGTTCTAGGAGACAATGCTTGGCCTCCTCTTGATGAGAGACTCTTATTTGGTGCCTAGGAATTATTACTACTTGAGTCAAAGTTTGAGGGAAGAAAGCTATCAGAATGGGCCCTCATGGAAACAGCAGCCTGGGTATGACAGGGTCTGGGTGCCAGGGAGAGCAAGGAGAAATTGTCAGGTGCTTAGGAGCAGTGTGTGCAGAGAAGAAACGTCACAGGTTAGCAACAGGAGGGAATAAAATGCAAATACCTCTGCCTCTTTGAAACCTAAAGCCTAAGTTCAGAAAACTTCATGCTAAGTATATAAAAATTAAAAGACATTTTAATTCAGTGCAAAATTTCATGCATCTCTTAATTTAAATGGAAACACTTCACTTTTTGATATTACTATTCATGCTGCTAGTGTCACTTTAGTTAAGATGTGAAGCGTGGGTCATTCATTGGACTTTTTTACGGTGGGGAGAGGTGAAGGGGGGGGGTAATGGCACCATTTGGAAAAGTCCATCCTAATGGAATTTGGGAAATGAGAAAAGCCTAGCTGGTGACGTGTATGTCTGAAAACAACAATGCATTCCCGTGGCAGCTCCACTGACATTATTATTAAAGGCTTTATGTGGTGCTTTATATATAATTTAGAAATAATAATAAATTGGGTTGGACTTTTGGCTCCTCTCCCAGATTAAATCCCTTGAAGGTTTATCTTATAGAAGACACAGAAAGAATTCAATTTCAGACCTGTATATTTATCTATCCTGTAAATGACAATTTTTTTTTTTTGTTTTCCTTTGTATAGGGAAAAAGTAAAAATGTGTCTCAGAGTAAAATATAAAAAAAAAGTCATTAAAGGAAAAATTCAGGATTGGGACTCTGTCATATATTTTGCTGGTGGCAGTATAGTCCAATAAATCAGGTCTGTTTGTTTATTTTCCTCATTATTGATTTTCCATATATATATTTTTAGCAAGCCACAATGAACTCAGCTTTAAATGTGTCTGTTTTAATCTATGACCTTCTATGGGAAGAAATTACTTTTGTCCATATTTTAAATTATTTACCTTCATGAAATTTTCATGGCCTTACCTCCAGATTGCTCTTCCGTAAAAGGGTTTACTTATTTATTCATCTCATTGCTTGTAAGGCCTCTCATTGGATTCCTGATGATCAGTACAGCATCTGACATATGGTGGCATGTTCTACATTTTTGTTGGATGGAGAAATGTTGTGTGTATGCATACAACATGGTTTTGAATGTATTTCCTATGAAATGGTCACTTGAGATTTTTCTTATTTTCTTTCTTTCTTTTTTTTTGAAGATTCTATTTATTTATTTGACACAGAGAGATCACAGGTAGGCAGAGAGGCAGGCAGAGAGAGGGGGAAGCAGGCTCCCCCGCTGAGCAGAGAGCCCGATGTGGGGCTCGATCCCAGAACCTTGGGATCATGAGCTGAGCTGAAGGCAGAGGCTTTCACCCACTGAGCCGCCCTGAGATGGCTAGTTTTCTTTCACTCTGTGCTCTGCCTTACTTTGATGGTGAAAGAACTTTTAACTTGGTTCTGCTTTTAGAAGGCGGGGGTTTGCTCTCTCCCGGACCCCTTTCCTTCCCTTCCTTACTGGCTGGAATGCAGACAAGGGGTTGGCACACCGTGCACAGTGAAGGCAGCCCTGCGAGGATGGCAGAGTCAGAGGAAGGTGCCTGGATCCCTGAGCAGCAGAATGGAGCGGAGCCACCCTCCAGCGCTTGCACTCTGTCCCTGTCCCATCATGTGAGCGAGGAACTAACTTCCATCTTCCTTAGGCCGCCGTTGTTTGGGGATGTCTCTTACAACAGCACCCAGTCTGTCTTTAACCATACAGCCCTCGAGGCACTAGACTACAAACAATCACAGTGCAAGTCAGGATCTGAGCAATTCCATGACAGAGGGCAGGAAATGCTGAGGGTTGGAGGAGGGAGCATTGCCGTCTGTTAGGAGAGCGAATTAGGTTTGCTTTAGAAACCAGGATGTCTGAATTTGGAGAGCAGCGTTACTGGAGAACCTGATGGTCGTGAATATTATATCCTAACTGCCCGGCTTGCCTTGCCAGTCTTTCTGATACGGTTGCCGCCTTCAGATTTGGGAATGAGCAGACAGATATTCCAGAGGGCCTGGGGTCATGTGGGCTCCCTGCCCCAAAGGCTGATGGAACTTTCTCTCTGTAAATGATATGTGGCCCTTGCAAATGATCAGGCGGTCGAGAGCTTTCGAGTCAGATGTGGGGTCTGAATTCTCCCTCTACTGCTTGCCAGTTGTGAGACCCGGCAGAAGCAGTAGCTGAGATCTGGCTCTTTGGGTTCAACGCCTCATTCTATCACTAAGGAACCAGGTCACCAGGACAGTTTGTTTCACCTGTCTGCGACCTGCTTTCCTCATGGGGATATTACCCACTGGTTAGGATTGTTGGAGAAATCAGGTGAGAACTCCGGATAATATGGAGCCATTAACACACATTTCATGCTTAGTACGGGCCAGGAACACAAACATATGTCTATTTAATGTCTATAAAGAGAAGAGTGGGTATATAGTAAATATTCAGTAACTATTACCCATTATTGTTGTTTGTAAGGACTTAACTTCTTGTAACTTAGTGGCCTGAGTTTACTTATGTGTAAAACAGACGTAATCATATCTCCTCGTCCTCATTTATAAGGGATATAAGGTTACAGTTAAAAAGCACTTGGAGGGCACCTGGGTGGTTCAGTGGGTTAAACCCCCTGCCTTCGGCTTGGGTCATGATTCCAGGGTCCTGAGATCGAGCCCCGCATCGGGCTCTCTGCTCAGCAGGGAGCCTGTTTCCCTTCCTACCTCTCTGCCTACTTGTGATTTCTGTCTGTCAAATAAATAATAAATAAAATCTTTAAAAAAAAAAAGCACTTGGAAAAAATGCCTGGTAAACAGTAGGGTCAATAAATAATTAAAGGCTTTTTGACGTGAGTCTCAAAATTGTTTCCTCACACATTGCCTGTGTACTTTTCAGGCTAAGGAAGAGTTATGTGCTGTTGGTTAAATGCAGGCCCACGGAGGGAAGAGGCCACGGGCATGGGCGCCAGAGCGTCAGGACCTTGTGCCCCGCTGCGTGAGCTGTCTGTGCCAGGATGCTGTGGGGAAGATAAGGAGTGTTCCAGCTGGTGTTCGGGACAGGGGAATGGGGGGCGCGGCTACCTCGTACTGAGGCCTTCTTTGTGCTTTACCAAGGCCTTGGGAGGTGACTGTGCCCTTTCTGACAGTCAGGAAAGTGTGAGTCAGAGAAGATAATTGACCTGTCTGGTGTCCCCTCGTCGGCCGCTCCCGAACTTACTGTGGGTACTCTCTGGCAGCCCCGTTCTGGCCTGTGTGCCAGCAGCAAGGCCAATGGTCAAGCGAGGGGTGGGTGGGAAGTTTGCGTGTCCTCCCTGGAGACCCCCACCCCACCTGCAGCTGTTGGCAGGCCCCCTGCCCCTCCGACAGCCTCTGATCATCCCAGAGGTTCCCCTAGCAGAAAACTCCTGGCCTGTGTGGCCCAAGAGACAAGATAGGAGGTGTCCAGGGTCCCGTGTGGGGCAGACGACTCCTGATTCTTTCCACTCTGGGATTTCCGATCTGTCTGGGTCTCTGCCACCAGCTCGCACACCTTCTCATCTGGGAGCAGGGCCCAAAGACAGACTGCTTCAGCTCCCTCCTTCCCCTTCTGCTCTCTGCCTCCTTCCTCTCCCAGCTCCGGGGTGAGGCAATGGGTGTGGGGTGGGGAGGGCACAGGATGGGGAGCTGCCGCTGCCAGATGGCACCTCTTTTTATATATTTTCTGCCTTTTACGTGAACTGTACCTTTTGAGCTTAGAAACAAATAATTTGTTGACTCTGTTCTCTGGGCACAGATCTTGGGACAGGAGACCCACTTTTCATGATCCAAAGGGACTGTGGGTAGAGGGAGGATGGGGCCAGAGTGCATGTTTCTTTTCTTATCTTTTTTGTTTGTTTGTTTGTTCACAGAGAGAATGAGTGTAGGGGAGGGAGGTGGTTGTTGGTGGTGGAGGGACAGGGGAGAGGGAGAGAGATCATCTTCAGCAGGTTCCACGCTCAGCGTGGAGCCCAGGGTGGGGTTTGATCTCATGACCCTGAGATCATGACCTGAAATCAAGAGTTAGACGCTTAACTGACACATGCTACCCAGGCGACCCAGTGATTTCTGTCTCCCAAAGTCACTCTTCTGCATTACTTTGCTGGGGACATTTTTGCATGCGTCTGTGTGCGTGTGCGTGTGCGTGTTTAATCCTTCCTTTGCCTCATGTATCTTTAAAGTGATGAGACAGATTCCACCAATTTTCACAACTTGGTACAGAAACTGTATTGTGACTCCATGTTTCTGTTACTTGGTAACCATTTGGACTTAGCACATGTGAATTTTTCTGTGTTTAAGAGTTTTTTTTTTTTTTAAGATTTTATTTATTTATTTGACAGAGAGAAATCACAAGTAGACGGAGAGGCAGGCAGAGAGAGAGGAAGGGAAGCAGGCTCCCTGCTGAGCAGAGAGCCCGATGCGGGACTCGATCCCATGACCCTGAGATCATGACCTGAGCCGAAGGCAGCGGCTTAACCCACTGAGCCACCCAGGTGCCCCTGTTTAAGAGTTTTTGAGAAAATTCCCAAGCACCTGTAGGTTATCATTCATATCAAGAACATTCATCAGACGTTTATAGGATTTAGGACAAGCCCCAGTAACAGATTCCATGAGTCTGGGTGGTGCCTTGTTCGGCCTCATTAACTAGGGCATTTGCTGTACACTCTTTACCCAGAATTTACTCTAGATGAAGCTAGTTGAAACTATTATAGAAAAATAGCACTTTTCTTTGTGGGGGGGGGGGATTTGCTTTTTACCCGATGGTCTGTATTCATCTTCATAAGCTTATAGTCGAGGCTTTGAATCAAAGGACTTGTGCTTTGAGTGAAAGCTCTTCTTAACACAGTGGATGTGGACATTTGGGGCAGGGAGGGAGAACAATGAACTTGACCTCCTTTTAGGTGTTGGGACATGAGACTCACCAGAGCCTGCTGCCTCTGAGGGTTTTCTTTTGAGCCAGTCTTAACTCTGAGATTGTCTGAAATGTCACTTACTGACCATGTCAACAGATGATGGACAGCTACGAGAGACAACATGTTGCACGGGGGGAACAGTATATGGGAAATCAGCACGGCGGGGCAGGGAGGCCAGCGGGAGCTTTCCGTTTTAATTAAAATTTTAAGGGATGAGAGGAGGAAGGTGAGGGATGATTTAAGATACAAAAATTTGTCTTCAAATTTACTGTTAATGTGTATTATTTTTTATGGATAATAAAAGTAGATCATTTGAAGTATATCAATAATTATAAACGAATCCTGAGAGACTACGGACTCTGAAAAACAATCTGAGGGGTTTGAAGGGGCGGGGGGGATGGGAGGTTGGGGTACCAGGTGGTGGGTATTAGAGAGGGCACGGAGTGCATGGAGCACTGGGTGTGGTGCAAAAATAATGAATACTGTTTTTCTGAAAGTAAATAAATTAAAAAAATTATAAACAAGAAAACAATTACTCATCATTCCACTGCTCAAAGATAGGCTTTTTAAAATGCCTATATTTCTACCTACAGGATGTATTATATAAGAATATCTTATACTTGGTATTTTATAAATATTTTATTCAAAAAGCTTTCATAATAAATAATGTTTTTTTAAAAATGTGTTTTTTTTAGAGAGAAGGGGAGAGGCAGAGGGAAAGGAGAGAGAATCTTTTTTTTTTAAGATTTTATTTATTTATTTGTCAGAGAGAGAAAGAGAGTGAGCGCAGGCAGACAGAGTGGCAGAGGGAGAAGCAGGCTCCCCACAGAGCAAGGAGCCCAATGTGGGACTTGATCCCAGGACGCTGGGATCATGACCCGAGCTGAAGGCAGCCGCTCAACCAACTGAGCCACCCAAGTGCCCCAGCACTTTTGTAATTATGAAAGCACTGTGTACTTGCTATAGGAAACAGAAGCCGAACAGACTGGGTGAGCTGATGTAGTGAGCCCTGGTTGCTGCCTTCATGCCTCTGTGTTCCCCAACCATGTCCTGGAGGGTCAGTGTTCACATTTGGTGTGGATCCTTCCACACACTTTCTTCACATGTGTACTCTCTCTGCAAGTTGCTTTTTTCACTTCGCTTCTCCTTCCCACAGCCCTTGGCTATAGATTTCCAATATCTCCTTCCTGTTCCCTGTGGGGCTGCCCGATTGGCTAAACTGATGAGTTCATTATGCTACAGAGACCAAGGCCACCGGCTCAACATCCACCTAATAATGCCCCTTTGAATCACAGTCCATGATCACACTCCCCCTGGATGGCCCCTGAATGTGGGGGGCTGGCTTCCAGGACACTAGATGGGAGCAAAAGTCCGTTTTTCTTTCCTGGGAGAGAGGACGTCTCACAGTGATGTCTGCAGAGGAGCACCCCCCCCCCCCCCCACTCCCCGCCATGTCCCGTCATGTTAGATGATTCCTGCCGTGTCACAGCGATACTCCAAGTGGTGATGGTGCTTGCTTGGTGGTGTTACCTGAATTGGGATTGATTTAAAGAAGTGAAAGATATGGTGTGTCTCGCATCTCAGCATCTGCAGTTGCTCATTTGTACGTGTCCCCAGTGTGCCCTTGGACAGACTCTCAGGAGCTCTGGAAAGGTAGCTTCTGAGTTGGCTTCTAACTTGTTTGAAAAGTTTTGGTGGTGTCTGCATGTGTGGGAGAGTTGGACAATCTAATCTCCTGGCAACACGCTCTTGGCAAACTACTCATCTCCTAAGAAGGATGGTGGCCAATATTAGCACTGACCTGACCACTGACAGCATGGGTGTCTTCCCAGGTGCTCTCTTAATTCTGTAACTAGCTGGACTTGCCCTCTTTCCCGGCTCCCTCTCTCACTGACATTATGGGAGGGGAGTTCAATGTTGACAGAAATGTGTGTGTGGTTTTTTAATTTTTTTTGCAAAAGATTTTATTTACTTATTTGAGTGGGAGAAAGAGCATGGGTGGGGAGGAGGGGCAGAGGGAGAGGGAGAAGCAGACTCCTCACTGAGCGGAGCCCGCTGACTGAGGCTCGATCCCAGGACCCTGGGACCGTGACCTGAGCTGAAGGCAGGTGCTTAACTGACTAAGCCACCCAGGTGCCCCCAGAAATGTGTTTTCAAAGTGTCGGTGGAAATCCACATTTTCTGCAAACTCTCCCAATTTTTAAATGCAAGCAATGAACTCAATTTTCCTAAACTCCATGCAGGTAGGAAAAAAGCTACTCTGCGGGCTATGTTTGGCATCTCTGGCTCTCTAGGTGAGGGCAAAATTCTGTCTACCCATCAAGTTACATGGTCTTTCCATAGATTTTTACAATTTATCTCTGAAATCCTGAAGTTGTTATTTTGCCTACATCAAGTGATTTATGGGCCAATCTTCTGACTAGTTATATTAAACTCCCTTGAGGTTACCCCTCAACTTTACTGAGAGGCTGACTTTAAACACTTAAGGCAAGAGAGGACTGTTCTTCTGGGTGTCATTTTAATGGATGCTCATGGGATTTCCATTTAAGGAATGAGTTCTGTGGTCTTGTAAAGAGAGGCTGAGTGGAAATCAAACTTATTATGGAACAATCAGTGATCACGTTTACCTTCCTAACATTAATGTAAGCTTAAATTGATTTAAGAAAGTTATGATTTCATTTATCTCTGAAGCAGAGTAAAATGGTAGCATAATTATAAAACTAAGAGGTAGTGCAGTTCTTTTTTCCATTATTAGAGTCCAGAATTCCTTTTTAAAATGTGAAATAAAGGTGACAGTTTTAGAGAAAAACATCAATCTTTGCCCCGTCCTCCCCCAGTGACTCCGATACATAGTTTTCTCCTCCTCTTCAGCACATTCTAAAATTGCCTCCGGGGTCAACAGGAAATGTGGCCTCATGGCTGTCAGCCCTAACTAGTGATTCTTCCATTTTCTGGCTCACCGCCTTTTTCTTTCAAGGGATTAGCCAGCTCTTAGGACTCTAGGAACTACGAATAAGTCTGATTCTATAAGGATGATGAAGGGACCTCTGGGTGGCTCGGTTGGTTACACATCTGCCTTTGTCCCAGGTCATAATCCCAAGGTCCTGGGACCAAGTCCTACATCAGGTTCCCTCCTCAGCAGGGAGTCTGCTTCTCCCTCGGCCTGCTGCTCCCCCTGCTTGTGCTCTCTCTCTCTGATCAATAAATACGTAAAATCTGAAAAGAAAAAGATGATAAGAAAAATGAGTTCATGAAATTTGGCTGTAGTTGCTGCCTTCAGTTCTTCGGGTTCTCGTCACTGGGATGACATACTGCGGTAAAAGCCGTGTCTCAGCTGGGAATTGCTTTTCGTAGGAATCTGGAGGCTCCAAGCGTCAGTAACTTTGTTCCCGGACCAGTGGAGACTTGAAAACCTGCCTTCCATGGAGCAGTGGGAGTTTTCCTTCCAAAGTCACCCGGAATAGCTGACAGCTAGAAAGAAAATGCTGGTTTGGGGGGAAATAGAGCTTAATGAGATCCAGTTCCTCAGGATATGCCATTTTATACTTAATGTGAAGACGAACTCTACGTTGGAGGGTCACAGACACTCCTCGGGAACACACTTATCTCTTCATAGTTCTTTGTGACAGTTGATCGGGGTTTAAAACGTACACACAGCTGGGGGAACTTGTTCTTCCATTTGTCTCTATCGGTAAAGACATTTTCATAAATACAAGGTTCCTGGAGGGCCCGAGAGGCTCAGTGGGTAAAGCCTCTGTCTTCAGCTCAGGTCATGATCCCAGGGTCCCAGGATTGAGCCCCTCATTGTGTTCTCTGCTCAGCAGGGACCCTGCTTCTTCCTCTCCCTCTGCTCTCCTCCAACTCATTTTCTCTCTCTCAAATAAGTAAATAAATAAATAAAACATTAAAAAAATTACAAGATTTCTACTGGCTTCCAGTAAAGTCCTTGTCATTGATATCTTTTAACTCTCATTGTTCTGAAAGCCACAGTGTGGCCAAACATCTCTACCGTGGCGTATGTCGCCACTGGTAGCATAAGAAGCGATCTCAGAATGGGTTTTGAATTTAAGTGGCTCTGTATTTATTTTCAAGTTAGTTGGAAAAAATATAAAAGGCACACCAAACCAGTGAATTCAAAGATATGAAATGATCTTTCCAAAATAAAATAGATGGTTTCAATGGAAACATTAAGTAAATTAAGTATGAAGTAGTTTGAACGATAACTCGGATATGACGGAAATCACGCAGAGGGTACAGACATGACAGAGGGTTGGGCACCTCTGAATTCATGGTCAAAATAGATCACCCCCAGGATTCAACATCTTGACGAGCCTGAAGAGAATGTCAAATCAACTGTGGATCTTAGTTTCTCTTTATAGCATCTGCTGTGTTTTAGGTTCTGTTCTTGTGGGGCATCTGGTGTGTGAACACGTAGACTCTGGACGCCTGACTCCCCCACTCTACAGTCATGTGAACTCAGACAAGTTCTTTCACCACTTTGACTCTATTTTTCTCACCTGTAAAATGGAGAAAAATCCTACCTCGCTTGCAAGTTTCTTTCTAACATTAATAAACCAAAACACATCAAAGATTTAGGCCGTCACTTCATGAATCACCGAGTAAATAGGAGTTATTATTATTTTATGTTTCTGAAAAATTGTGTAAAGATGATGGTTTGCACGTAACCTTTCATTTATGATGCCGCAGTAAAGTTTATTTAAGAGAAATCCTTGGTGAGTCCCATTGTGAAGCAAATAATTACTATGAAATGGACGGCTTTCAGGGTGGTGTTTTAGGAAGGAATTGGTTTAAAGTGAGGTTGTTCTTAAAACCGGTAAGTCTCAGACGTTTTGAAAGGGGTTTCTTTTCACTGGTCCTCACTGTGACTTAGCATAAAGAAAGTTACTTTGAAAGGTAGTATAGATTACCTCAGTATTCTCAAAGGCATATATTCCAAGCTGTACATGCAATCCTATAGGATGACAGTTTGTGTATCCAGAAAAACGACTATGTTTCTCCTGGGAAGCTTTCAGAGGGGATTTGAGGTGAAGACTCCTGGATATGACTTTTTGTTTTCTCATCTGTGTAGTACCACCTGAATAGGATGCAATTTCATTCTCGAAGAGATTTGTAAGATCGGAAATCTTTTGCAATTAACTCTTTTATATACACTTACTCGGAAGGGTTTTTGGTTGTAAGTTACTTAGGTGGGGTCATGTATAGAATCACAGAATTTTTAGAGCAGGAAGAAACCCAAGGGATTGTCAAGTCATCCTCTCCCTCCCGTTTTTTCCCTCCCGTGGAGCCCTAGAGAGTCTCACCAATTTGTCCAAGACTGCCCAGCTCGCTGGCATCAGGCTCAGTGAGGAAGAAATTGTGAATAACTCAGCCACGTTCCCCCAACTGCATTCCTTCCCTGGACAGCAAGCTTCTGGAGGCATAAAATCACATCTTACTCACCTTTCTGTTCCTTGCCTTCAGCCCTGTTTCTGGCACGTGATAATCTTCACTAAAATTGGTGTAGAGCTCGCCTCCTCCCTACCCAGAAACCATAGAATTCTCTTCATAATTAGGTAGCAGTTCTATGATTTACACTTTGAAAGATGCTTTTTTTAAAAAAAAAAAACAAAACTAAATCCACACACATTTGAATTATAAACTGCTTTTCCAGATATTTCTAATGAATCATGGCAACGTGCTTTCAAAATGACAACCCATGGACTACTTGGCTTGGAATCTTCTAGAGTCCTTGTTAAATGCAGATCCAGGGGTGCCTGGGTGGCTCAGTGGGTTAAAGCCTCTGCTTTCAGTCCAGGTCATGGTCCCAGGGTCCTGGGATCGAGCCCCACATCTGGCTCTCTGCTCAGGAGGGAGCCTGCTTCCCTCTCTGCCTGCCTCTCTGCCTACTTGTGATCTGTGTCAAATAAATAAAATCTTAAAAAAAAATAAATGCAGATCCAACCTCAGAATCTTAGAGGTGTCTTAGGACCAGGGTTTGGAATCCCCAGGCAGTTTCAGCGTTTGCTCAAGTTGGAGGACCACCATTCTAGGGAATTCTAAAAAGAGCTTTTACAAAGCACCATCTTTCAAATAATTCAGATTCCTGTATCCCAGGCACAGATTTCAGGAGGAGTTCTTTAGTATTTTAAATACAAAACAGATACTTTCTAGTAGGAATGGGGGAATTGGGCACATTTCCTTTTCATGTTCCAGGCAGAGGTTGCTTTGAACCTGCTTGTCTGTAACCAGCCTAAACACCAGTGTGCTTCCAAGACAGGCCAAGGCACTTGGGACTAGGAAGACTCCTAGCCTTTAAGATGGGTTTTAGGGACCCCTGGGTGGCTCAGATGGTTGAGCGTCTGCCTTCAGCTCAGGTCAGGAAGTCTGCTTTTCCTCTCCTACTCCCCCTGCATGTGTTCCGGCGCTGGCTGTCATTCTCTCTATCAAATAAATAAATAAAAATCTTAAAAAGACCTCATTGGCCCAGATATGCAAGAATTTTATTTTCCTGACTCTGGGTGATGGTGGAAAACGCCTCCAGTGAGAATCTGGGGGCAAATACATGTTAGAAAAATTATCCTGGTACTTGTTTTTATGAAGAAACAGGAGGGTTCTCACATGCTAACAGCCAACCCATTGATTTATAAAGGAGTTGAGTTGCACTTTGCTATGACAAAGAAGAAAGGATAAACATATCTGTTTTCATTAAATCTCTGCATATTTTACTCCATTCCTCCTTTCATTCTGGCTCGCAGGTTTATGGTCCCAACAGCCTCGGTTAGTTCGTGATACCCACTTTATTTCTTTATTTCCGCTCAACCCTGATCTGCACATCTCCCTGATTCTGGCTTCTTTGATGCATCGTAAATACGGATGAGCTCATCCGTCTTTCCTTCTGACAACAATAAAGAGGAGCAACCATCTAAGGGTTCGCTCTGTCCCTCAGTGTCTGCCCCAAAGAGCCTCAATTTCCCAAGAAGAGACTGGATTAGAACAAGACATTTTTTTGGACAGTTTCGAAGGACAAGGATCACCCATTCACTCTTTATTATGAAATACTTAGATTATTCTCCTTCCAATACCAGGTTGAATGTTACATTTAGGGAGAGATTTATTGATGGATGAGGTGGAGAACAAAGTGGGGGTAGGGGGCAGCTTTTGACAGCCCAGGGCTGGAGAGAGAATTGCTCGGGGAGCTGGCGCCTGGGTGCTGGGAGGGCGGAGGGGAAGCTGAGATGACTTTGGGTTCTCCAGTAGCTTAGTCGAGGGGAGGAGAAGCCTCTGCAGTTATGGAATAATTATATGGACATTACACTCTCTGCTCCTTCCCATTATTTATTAGAAAGTCACCCGGAAATAGCCTGGTGGGCTTTTGTCCGTCTGTCATTTACAGAGCTGTCTACTGGGAGAAAGATGCTGTTGGCCGACTGGCGTTTTTGCCCGGGGAAGCTTTTGCCTTGACCAGCTGGGCAGTTCCCCTTCCACCTGGTGGCTCATCGCCTGCAGATCTCAGAAGCTGAGACTAATTAGAAATCAAGAAATTAGAAGTCTCAGTACATGCAACATTCCGAAAGAGTTTAGGAAACTCGTTTTCCCTCCCAAAGAAAATTTTGCTTACACGCGCCTCTTGCTGTTAAGAAGGAAAGTGTAATTTAAGGGTCCTGCCACAAGTAGGTCTCCCAAGATAGAGAGGAAGAACAAAGTAAGTTTCAAGACTCAGCCTTAAGTAGGATTCATTTTATGTTACACACACACACACACACACACACACACGAGCGCGTGCGGGCGCACGTGCACACACACAGCTGTAGTTTGCAGTAAATATATGAATATAGGTAGGTAAGCTCTCTCATGAGGTTGTATGGGGATTTAAAAAAGACACTGTGTGTAAAAGGCTTAGAACAATGTCTAGCACCGAGTAGATATGTCACAAGGGTTAGCTATGACCATGATGAAACCCATTTGGGAAGATTTGTACTGAGCTCGTAGCCAGACTTAGAGCAGTGGGATGAGGGGATGAAAGAATTGGATTTTAGCCTGACCTTTATTTACTTTCCATTTTTTTAAAGGTTTTATTTATTTACTTGAGAGAGAGAGAATGAACGAGGGAGCGCATGAGTGGAGTGAGGGGCAGAGGGAGAAGCAGAGTTCCTGCTGAGCAGGGACTCGATCCTGGGGCTCCGGGATCATGGCCTGAGCCGAAGGCAGACACTTACCTGACTGAGCCACAGGCGCCCAAGCCTTACCTTTAATGTTCAAAATACTGTTTGCAATAAAGAGGTATGTTCACAAATTACCTGTATAATTAAGAATTAATTTGTATACCTGAAACTAATATAACACTGTATGTTAACTAACTGGAATTAAAGTAAAAACTTAGGGAAAAAAGTAAAAATAAATTAATGTAACATCCTTAAAAAACAGGTGGATATATTCAGACTAAAAATTCAAGAGAGATACCCCAAGCTGTGCTGCTGGACAGCAGAGGGACACGGACAGAGGGGACACTGGCCTGAGCCCCATGATTCAGAGTCCTGTGTACAACACACACACACACACACACACACACACACACACACACACCAGAAACACACAAACACACACCCCAGGCCACATATTGAAGAGCAAATGGGCAGCTCCCTCACAACGGAACTCGTACTGGACATGGGCATAGTTCGATTTAACACTAATTTAAATGCAAATTTAAAACCTAAATGGGCACCTGGGTGGCTCAGTGGGTTAAGCCACTGCCTTTGGCTCTGGTCATGGTCTCGGGGTCCTGGGATTGAGCCCCGCATCAGGCTCTCTGTTCTGTGGGGAGCCTGCTTCCCCCCTCTCTCTGCCTGCCTCTGCCTACTTGTGATCTCTCTCTCTCTCTCTGTCAAATGGATAAATAAAATCTTAAAAAAAAAACAAACCTAAATATCTTTTTTAAAAAATATATCTTTTAAAAATTTAAATATCTTTTTTTTCCTTTAAATATCTGCTTTTGTCCGTAGCTGTGTTCAGGCCTCAGGGGAAATGCTTTGTGTCTTGGCAGCTCCGTGTCCTTGACCCGAAGGCAGCTGCCCTCTGATGCCATGAAGGGCCAGGGCTGTGTGGTTGCCTGTGCTGGAGCTTCTTTGGGGCTTCTTTGAGCAGCAGAGCACTAACGTAAAGAAAAGACAATTTAATTAATTTATCTTTAATTAACTTACAATAGATGCTTGTAGAAAGAGCTATTGCTTCCCAGTGATGCCAAGCGTTCATTTCCCGGCTTCTCTTTGTATTCCAATTCTTGGTTTCAGAGGAACTCATAAATTAGCACGGTGTTGGCAGCAGCGAACATGGCAGCTGAGCGATATTTTGCAATATTAAAACAATGCATACCATCTTCAATTTGTATATATGTGGATCTAAATAGAGCACGCACGAAGCATGTCTGTTCTTCATACAGGCAATGAGAGGGTAATTGAATGCTGAACTTATGAATAGTTTTGCTTCTATAAAATATATTTAATAAGCTATGATTACCTTTTCAAAAGATTAAATAAAACATCAGTTTTAAGTATTGTTGACTTAAACATTTTTTTAAAAAAAAAGATTTTATTTTATTTATTTATTTGCCAGAGAGAGAGAGTGAGCACAGGCAGGCAGAATGGCAGCAGAGGCAGAGGGAAAAGCAGGCTCCCCACTGAGCAAGGAGCCCTATTCGGGACTTGATCCCACGACGCTGGGATCATGACCCAAGCCGAAGGCAGCTGCCCAACCAACTGAGCCACCCAGGCGTCCCTGATTTAAACATTTTCTATCCATTCATTAACCATTTTATTTTGCCCATGCATACTCCTTCCACCACACACACTCTGGAATGTTTTAGAAGAAAAATAATCTATTTGAAAGCACAAAAATCTTTTTTTTTTTTTTTTTTTTTAAGTAGGCTCTGCACTCAGCACGGTGCCCAGTGCACGGCTTGAACTCAGCCCTGAGATCAAGAATCAGAGGCTTAGCCAACTGAGCCACCTAGGCACCCCAAAATCATTTTAATTTTTAAGTTCTAAGTTTTCTTTTAACTGATATATATGTATTTTTTAAGATTTTATTTATTTATTTGTCAGGGATAGAGGGAGAGCACAGGCAGACAGAGAAGCAGGCAGAGGCAGAGGCAGAGGGAGAAGCAGGCTCCCTACTGAGCAAGGAGCCCGATGCGGGACTTGATCCCAGTATGCTGGGATCACGACCTGAGCCGAAGGCAGCCGCTTAACCAACTGAGCCACCCAGGCATCCTTCTTTTAACTGATATTTTAAATGAGAATTTGTTCTGATTTTGTGTATGTTGAGGATTATCATATGCTGAGGATTATCACAGGATTATTTAAGCATTTAGGTCATTGCTATCACTTATATACACATTATGTGAAAGTCTTGATTGCAAACCTGTGATTTTCCTGAAATGATGTCCAGGAACAGAGAGGTTATGAAATGAACATCATCTATGAGTGGTGCCTCTCTGATTACTTATTAAACATCACTGCCCTGCTGACCAAATGTCCGGACACACGCAATCCTAAACTCAGCTGTGTTTTTTTTTTTTTTTTTAAGATTTTAAAATTTTATTATCAGAGAGGGAGAGAGAGCACAAGCAGGGGGAGTGGCAGGCAGAGGGAGAAGCAAGCTCCTTGCAGAGCAAGGGCCCTGATACGGGACTTCATCCGAGGACCCTGAGATCATGACCTGAGCCAAAGGCAGATGCTTAACCGACTGAGCCACCCAGGCGCCCCTAGGGTTGTGTTTTGACAGTTCTCCAACTTTCAGTTACATAAAAGCCTAGTTTTATGAGTATTTTAGATTTTGTCATTATGAAGATATCTTGTTATAGTAGGGGGGTAATGTACATTTCATTTAGCAGTTTGAGAGCTTGATTTATAACTTTAAATGTTTTGGCGTGAAGAACACCGGCCTCCATGGGAACTCTCAGCCTGAAGCCCTATCCGTGTAAGGGGAGAGTCTGAGCACATGACCGCCTTTGGCGGCCAAGGCTGCTTATTCGTGCCTATTTGCTGCCTGTGTCCTTCCTCCACCCCTATGTGTCCTTGTCCCATGGGAGACCAAGGGCGTCAACTCTCTGAGCCCCTAAGAGGATGGACCCTTCTGCCTTCTTTCTCTTTTTCCCCTGGATTCTTCGCTTCCCCCCTTGCCTCCTGGGGGTGCTTTTTGGTTTTGGTGAAACCATAACCTCCTCTCTTCCATCCCTGACTACAAAGCCTGCCCTCTTAGGTGATTGCCAACCAATGCCGGCTAAATCGTTAGCTGATAATTGAAATCTGAACCAAAAATGGGTTTAAGGGAAGGTCTTTCCAGAGACCGTCGAAATTACAGAGGGCAGTGTTTCTCACTGCATTCTCCCATTGAAGACGTTGCCTCAAATAAGGACAATTTCCTCTCTTTTGATTTCTTTTCAGTTTTCTGATTAGCTCAGGAAAAAATTTCAGTTTGTTGTTAGTATGTATTTTAATGTCTCTTCTTGGAAATTCCCACACTCCGTGGCTTTTTAAGAATTACCTTCATTGAAATAAATAAACAAAATCTTAAAAAAAAAGAATTACCTTCATTGTGGTTAATTTATGTCCAATAAACTGCACCAACTTTAAGCGTGGTCAGTTTGATGAATGTGTACAAGTCACCACCACCACAATCAAGATGGAAAGCCCCCTCACGCCTAGCTTGCTTCCGCCTCTCTACCTCCAACACCAGGCAACCACTGACCCGTTTCTAGCACCGTAAGTACATTTTCTAGAACTTCAGGTAGATGGAATCATCCAGGATATGTATTTTGTGACTGACTTCTTTCCCTCTGTGTAATACTTTTGAGAGCTATGTTGTTGTGTCTCTCAGTAGTTTCTTTATTTTCGTCGCTGACTGGTATCCTTTGTAGAGATATACCAAGCTTTGTGGACCAAACTTTGTTCACCTCTTGTTGGGGATTTCAACATTTTTCAGTTCTTGGCTCTTATGAATGAGGATACTTTGAATATCTGCCTGCAAGTTTTATGTGGACATATGTTTTCATTTTTTGCATAAATAACTAGAAGTAGAATTGCTGGGTCTATGAGTAGCTGTACATGAAGTTGATGAGGAAATGCCTGTTTTCCCAAACTGTATTGTTTTATATCCCCATGATCAATGCGTGAGAGTTCAAGTTGTTCCACATGTTTGTCAACACCTGTTATCGTCAAGTCTTTTTAATTTCAGCCTTTCTAGTGGGTGTGTAGTGGTAACTCACTATGAATGACTGACTGATTGATTGATTGATTGATATTTTAAAGATTTTATTTTTTATTTAGCAGAGAGAGACACAGCGAGAGAGGGAACACAAGCAGGGGGAGTGGGAGAAGCAGGCTTCCTGCTGAGCAGGGGGCGCTATGTGGGGCTCGATCCCAGCACCCTGGAATCATGACCCGAGCTGAAGGCAGACACTTCACTGACTGAGCCAACAGGTGCCCTACTTATTTATATTTTTATAAAAAATATTTATTTGGGAGAGAGAGTGAGAGAGTGAGCATGAGCAGGGGAAGGACAAGAGGGAGAAGGAGAGAGAGAATCTCAAGCAGACTCCAAGCTGAGCACAGAGCCCAAAACAGGGCTTGATCTCATGACCCTGAGATCATGACCTGAGCCGAAACCAAGAGTTTAACACTTACCTGATTGAGCCACCTAGGTGCCTCATCTCACTGTGATTTTAATTTGTATTTCCCTGATGATTAATGTGCTTATTTGCCATCCATATATCTTCTTTGATGAAGTGTCTGTTCAAATCTTTTGCCCTATTTGTCTTATTGAGTTGTAAGAATTCTTTATATATTCTGGATAGGTTTGAGTTTCGTAAATATTTTCTTCCAGTCTGTGGCTTGCCTTTTTATTGTCTTAACAGTATTGTTTTTTTAAAAACAGCAAAATATTTAAATTTTGATGCAGTCCAATTTATTAAGTTTTTTTTTTATTTATTTTTTTTTAATTAAAGGTTTTTTTTTTTTTTTTAAGATTTTATTTATTTATTTGTCAGAGAGAAAGAGCAAGAGCAAGCACAGGCAGACAGAGTGGCAGGCAGAATCAGAGGGAGAAGCAGGCTCCCTGCGGAGCAAGGAGCCCGATATGGGACTCCATCCCAGGACGCTGGGATCATGACCTGAGCCGAAGGCAGCCGCTTAACCAACTGAGCCACCCAGGCGTCCCCAATTTATTAAGTTTTAAAAGTAGTTCTTGCTTTTTGTGTCTTACTTAAAAAATCTTTGCCTCTCTGTTAAACATCTGCCTTCTGTTCAGGTCATGATCCCAGGGTCCTTGCTCTGTGGGGAGCCTGCTCCTCCCTCTGCCTGCCACTCCCCTGCCTGTGCTCTCTCTGACAAATAAATAAAAATATCCTTAAAAAAAAAAATCTTTGCCTAACCCAACCCAAAAATCTTCTTCCGTGTCTTTTTTTTTTTTGAAAGTTAGCCTTCACATTTAGGGCTATAATCAATTTTGAGTTACTTTATTCTCTGTTGTCTGAGATAAAATTTGAAATTGAAAAATTTTTTCTTTTGTGTATGGATAACCAGTTGGTCCAGAACCATTTGTTGAAAAGATAATTTTTTAACCCATTGCCTTGGCACTTTTGGGAATACCCAACTGATCATACATGTGTGCATCTGATTCTGAACAGTATTCTCACATCGGGAAGACACTGTGTTAGGAGAATAAAAAGCCTCAGGGGTCTCAGAAATAAAATTCCAATGAAAGAATGGCTGGTGGTAAGTGTGTATTTTGGGGCTATGACATCACACTGATGATTCCGTTTGTAGTAGAGAGAATCTCTAGGCTGGGATTCAACCTTCATTCAACCAAGTTTTTCTGTAAGGATGCTCTGTGGCAGCCACCTTCAGAAGTACCTCTGTATTTAGGGGACGCTTCACACTGAACTTGGAGACAAATTGGCAGGGAGTTAGTGCTTTAGGGGTGAAAAGGCGATCTCCCTGCAGAACGAGTTTTTATCTAGTAAAGAAGAATGAGGTACCCCTCTTGCTGATATAAAAAGTAAAACTATTTAGTGCTTGGTTTACCAGATGCCTAAAATGCAATTCTGCTGTCTTGGCTTGACAGTGTGACCCTCCCTGGGATGCATCCCAGTGTCAGTGGCTAGGACAACGTAATTGTGTGCTTACTTGCCACCTGCCTTCCACAGCAGCGAGTTGAACTCAGGAGCTGAGTACAAAGCTGAGTCAGGGGGCGCCTGAATGGCTCAGTGGGTTAAAGCCTCTACCATGGTCTTGGGTCGTGGTCCCAGGTTCCTGAGATCGAGCCCCACATCTGGTTCTCTGCTCGGCGGGGAGCCTGCTTCCCGCCCCCTCCCCCGCTCCGCCTGACTCTCTGCCTACTTGTGATCTCTGTCAAATAAATAAATAAAACCTTAAAAAAAAAAAAAAAAAACTGAGTCAGGTCAGAAGGGTAACCTGTTCATGGTCCGAATCTATTTCCTAGAGCCTATGGTCTATTTCAGGAGACAAAGACATGATTAACCAAGTTTGCCCTGTGGCCCTTTGGGAAACACTGAACAAGAGTAGAGTCATAACAGAGCACAGAGGAAAGGTGAGTGGGTCACCTGCTATATACGATTTGGCAAGTTAACGGAACCTGCATTGTCCCCTTCACCAACATCAGTATGGAAAATAGGGGTTTTCACAACAGCTTTCTTACACTTGTGAAAGCTGAGCTGCTTGTAGTTAGATTTGGGGAGCCACATCTCTTTTTGGCCGACATGCGGGTAGATTTCTGTTGACTTGTATTCTCTACGTCGCATTTCCTCACCAGTCACTCACTGCATAAAGTCCACCCTCCCCTTCCCCTCCCCTTCCCTATCGCACTGTGAATAGGACCTTCCTGTTTGGAGTCAGAGGGCTCCTGTTGTTTCATCTCTCCTGTCCTAGCTCCTCTGGCCTTCCCAAGACACATGTGTGGGAGACAGGGGTTACTATACATGAAAACCATCTTCTGATTTTTACTGATTGTTTTATTCTGAAGGCATTTACCCCATTGTCTGTAAAACTGATTGAGACAGTAAAATTAGGAAACAGTAAAAATCTAAAAGAATCATGGGGAAAAAAACCCCTCCAAGTACTAAACTTATCTGAGTATATTTCCAATTAATTCACATCTCAAATGGAAGATAATATGCAACATGAGATTCTTTTTCCCCTAAATAAGAAAACTTTGGATAGGTGTGGAAAGGTGTGTACTTGTATAGGGGTGTGTGTGTGTGTGTGTGTGTGTTTATGGTTAGGGGGTTTTCCCAGCACTGGTGTGGACTCAGGAATAATAGTTGGGGGCACCTGGGTGGCTCAGTTGGTTAGGCATCTGACTCTTGGTTTTGGCTCAGGTTGTGGGATCAAACTCTGCGCGGGGCTCTGTGCTCAGCCGGGAGCCTGCTCGAGGAGTCTGGCCCTCTGCCCCATCCCTCTCCTCCTTCCTTTTTTTTTTTTTTTTAAGATTTTATTTATTTATCAGAGAGAGAGAGGGAGAAAGCGAGCACAGGCAGACAGAATGGCAGGCAGAGGGAGAAGCAGGCTCCCTGCCGAGCAAGGAGCCTGATGTGGGACTCGATCCCAGGACGCTGGGATCATGACCTGAGCCGAAGGCAGCTGCCCAACCAACCGAGCCATCCAGGCGTCCCCCTCTCCTCCTTCCCACGCCCACTCTCCCTCTCTCTCAAGTAAAGACATCTTTGGGGGGGAAAAAAGAATAGTAGTTTGGTTATTAGCCCTGAAATTGCACTTAAAGAGCACCCAACTTCAAACCTTTAATTTTATAGGTAGGGAAAGTGGGCTCAGTGTGAGGGTGACTGTGCTAAGATCCCACAGCCTCCGTGTAGCAGTGTCCAGGAGCTCAAGTTCAAATGTTCTAGCGTTTTGAGGGGTCAGATTATCTGTATGTCATGTGTATAGTATAAACCTTGTTTTTTTAACTGTTTCTTTTGAAAAAGCTCTTTCTCCTATTTGAACTTAACAAGAAGGGTAAGTAACCATCGTGGTTTGCCTGGGATTTACAGGGGCGCTGGGACTTGGGACTTGAGTGTAAACACTGGGAAAATCCAGAACAACCAGGATGAGTCTGTGACCCTAGTCCCAGAGGTTTGCAGCTCTTCACCTGGGTGGTTTTGTCAACTTTCCTGGTGACACGTGGCTTCTGGCCCTAGTTACATGAAAGGAAACAAGTAATTCTGTCTCGTGGCAAAGAAGAGAAAAACTGTGACTCTTTCCTGGGTTGTGAGGAGGCTTCAAATCTTGCCCACCTTAACCCAATCCTTCTGTCCTCCAGGTTCTTCTAGGCCATTCCTGACCTTTCCTACCCTACCTGTCCACTCTGGTGGTCATCAAACTCCTTGCTGATCGGTAGGACTGACTTCAGATCAGGTCTGTGTGTCCCAGGCAGGTGAAGGTCATGGACTCTGGTCTAGGTGAGAATCTTGGAGCTCCATGCTCTGTTAGCTAGGTGTCTGGGCAAGTCGCGTAAACTCTCTTTCTCAGTTTACTTCTGTGAAATGGGGGATCGTGGTACCCACCCCTCCGGGAGTCATGGGAATTACCGTGGTTGATACCTGTTGAGTACATATAACAAGGGCCTGACACGTGACACATTCGCTATTGTTAGGTCTCTGTAGATACAATGTTTGTTGACTGATTTGAATGCATATTCACACGGCTAATTCCCTAACTTTTAACGTTCATTCACTTACAAGCTCTGCACTTTATTTATTTTTTAAGATTTTATTTATTTATTTGACAGAGAGAGATCATAAATAGGCAGAGAGACAGGCAGAGAGAGACAGGGAAGCAGGCTCCCCGCTGAGTGGAGAGTGAGATGCAGCGCTCGATCCCAGGACCCTGAGATCATGACCTGAGCCGAAGGCAGAGGCTTCACCCACTGAGCCACCCAGGCACCCCTAAGCTCTGCACTTTACTAGTGAGTATGGTGGTGGAGAACATTCCTTTTTACCCAAGCTGTTAAAGGATTCTGTCTGAGTGGTTCATTAGAATTCTACCTGCAGTGGACTTGCCTTGAAATAGAATCTTTAAGCACAAGGCCATCTATCTGATAGTGTCTGGTCCCAGATTACTCTTCATAAGGAACTCTCACATCTTTGAACTGACCATTTAATAAAAGCATGTTATCAATTAAAAATAGTTTAAAAGGATGTTAAAATGGCAACTAACTTCAATTCACTGGAATAGATCTTTATTATATTTGATGCATAGTTTGAATTTTATGGCCAAGATAAAAGGTTAAATCTGATAGGTACCTGAAATTGAATATGTGCTTCACAGGAAAGTAACTTTTAATTTTTTATGTACCTTGGTGTAATTAATAAAACATTTCTTCTAGCAGAACTGCACAACTGAATGAATCTGTGAGCTCCCTGAGTGTCAAGGCAAATGAAGCTATTTCAGTCCTTATTTAAAGAATACAACTGTTCAAACCACAGTGGCTTATAAATTCCTGACTTTAGATGAAGGAATCTATGATGTCTTTGAAGAAGGAATAAGTATGTTTCTGCAAGACAAAGCTGTATTCCTTTCTCTTTACCTGTAAGAAATCCAGCCGGATGTGATGCCAGTGTATGCTAATGTAGGGGCTGCTCGATTTGCCTGCCCAGCTCCCTTTACCCCTTCCCCTGGTAATGGAGCCCCTCTCCCTTCTTTGGGATACAGTCCTTTCCTCCCCTCCAACCAAGTATTGGGGGCTTCCTTTCATAGTACCTAGCCCTGCTGACTACTACCTTTGTGGATGAATTTCCTAGGGATGCTACAACAAAATACCATAAAACTGGTGGCCTACCACAACAGAAACTTACTCTCTCAGTGTTCTGGAGATCAGAAGTCCAATCAAGATATTGACAAGGTTGGCCCTTTCTGAAAGCTCTGAAGGAGAACCTGTTCCATACCTCTCCTAGCTTCTGGTAGTTGTGGACAGTCCTCGGTGTTTCTTGGTTTATGAGTGGATCACTCCATTCTCTGCCTGTGTTGTCCCATAGCCTTCTCCCTATCACATGGCATTCTCCCTGTGTCCAAACTTCCCTCATCTTCTATGGGCCCTTATGACCACCTCTTAACTTGATTACATCTGCAAAGACCTTATTTCTAAAGAAGATCACATTCGCAGATACCAGGAGTTAGGACTTGAACAGGTCTTTCTGGGATACACAATTCAATCCACAATACCTTCTTTCTCCTAGTGATTGGTCCAAAATTAACCATGTTACCTAACCTGGGGCCTGTCTGAGTCCCCTCCTGGAGCTTTTGGAGGAAATTCTCATTTTTCTGCTTGAGAGAGTTGTGATGGGCCTTTTAGACACCACGGTTCTAGCCTTGTGGAGAAGCTTTCCTGAGACACTGGAGATGGGTCTCCACCAGAGAGAGGAGGAGAAGGTCCTGATGGTGCTCAAATCTTGATCCAGGCATACCTTCCTTTGGTTTGCTCATGTGAACCATTCACCACATGCTCCCCTTTTCCCCTTCTTAACCTCGTGTGAGATCATTTTTTAGTGATTTGCAACCAGAGGACCCTAAATAATACAATTTAAAGATATTGTTAGAAGATCTTATGCAAAACAGTTCTTAGGTGGAAAAGCCATCTCCCACAGAAGCGAGCGCTTGGCTGAGATCTCCTCAGTGCACCTGATTTTGCTTAGTGGGGATGGAGGTGTGTGCGCACGGGGACAGTGCCCATCTTCCAGACCACGTGGAGACGCCTCACCTGCAGCATGACTCTCCACAGTCCGCTCTGGATGGCCACAATGGCAGGTGGTCACAATAGCAGGCACCTCGGTGCATTCCTTTTTCTCTTCCACTCAGGCTTATTCTGACCATCCATCATTTTGACTATGAATTTACAAAAGAAAACCTTTCTTGAGTTCCTAAGAACAAAGGAACAATGTAGAATACTGTCCTTTTCCAAAGATGATGTAGGCAGTACTGTAAGAACACGAATATCCTTTCCAGTTGCCTGATTCATTGCAAGTGTTGGAAGACCACACTGCAAGATCACTGACAAACTTTCTGCCATTGAGGGACATGCAACAGGCAGGAGGCCGGCCTCGTGGGGCTCCTGCAGGACACCTTCGGCTGCCAATAACAAGACCTGGTCAGAAAGAGCTTATCTCACGTGACAAGACATGCAGACACAGGGCTTCAAGGACATCATGGCGCCCTGTTGCTTTCTACCATCCAGCTCTGCCATTCTCAGCTTGTGGGTAAGAGTTACCCTCAGGGTTGCAGAACAGCCTTGGGAGGTCCCACTTCTGCATGCACCAACATTCAGAAAAGGGGAGTAGCATTTTTCTCCCCTGCACCTGTTTTCACTAGGAAGGAAAACTTGCCTCCCAATTCCCTCACATCCACCCCTGGCTGACTTTGCCCCAATCTTAACGCCAAGATTGAGTCACATGTTCACTTTTGAACCAATCACTGCAGAGGAAACTGGATTCCCACTCAGATCTTACGAACAACATTTCTTCTTTTGGGTAGGGACAGCCCATGAAGCCAAGGACCCTCCATACCTGAACACAACTGGGGTCAGTTAGCAAGGAAGAGGGAGGGCAAACATTGGGGTCTGGCATAGCACTTGAGGGCCACTGGTGGAAACTCCGGAGGCCCTCAGGTCTCAGCCTTATCCAGCAGGATGCCTCACAGCTCCTTGGGTTAAAAGGTGCATGAAGAACTGGAAAAATATAAAAGAGTGAAGGGGTGTTTCTTAGAATGAAATAGGGTTAAATATTTAATACACCATATTTAATTGAATTTAATATAATATGTTAAAATAGTTTATTTTTATATTTCTGTGTCATAGAAATATAAATATATTTATATATTATATATAATAACATATATTTAATATATTGATATTTAATATACTACAAACAGAGGGTTCAACATTAATGAACTAACTACTGAACTTAAGTTAGTAGAGGAAAAGTATAATAACTCATAGGAAGAATCAGAATGATGGAAGCAATATCACAAGAACAGATATTAACAATAATAATAGAAACACATTTTTTATAATTAATTAATTTATTTAAAAAAATTTTTTTTAATAAACATGTATTTTTATCCCCAGGGGTACAGGTCTGTGAATTGCCAGGTATAGAAACACATTTTTAATAGGATCAACAAAGCCAGTTTGGTTCATTGAAAAGACTAAAAAAGTTTTGAAATTTCTGGCAAGAACAATCTAGAAAAAGAGAAACACAATATTAGAAATGAAAAATATGAGAAAAGTAGACATTAAAATATAATAAGATAATGTAAACCACTTAAGCCTATAAAAATTAAAGTTTAAATGAGATGAAAAAATTTACAAAGATAGCCTACCAAAATTGATTCAAGAAGAAATATGTACTGAATAGTGTTCTAATCTAAGAAAATGAAACCATTTGTTAAAAATCTCCCCACAAAGGAGATCCAGATGGTTTTTACTGAAAAGCCCTGCCAGACGTTCAAGAAATAAATCATTTCACTTTTATACAAATTATTCCAGAGTATAGAAGAAGAGGGAACAATACTGCTTTTTTGAGAGATGGATAACTTTGATTCCACAACCTGATAAGGACTGAATGGGAAAGGAAAATTACTCATAAATATAGTTACAAAGATCCTAACGAAAATATTAGGAAGCAAAATCCCTCATTAATTAATGTAATGTAAATCATGAACGGGTTGGATTTGACTTTACATTATAAAATCAGTTAAAAGAAATTATCATATTAACATATTAAAGGAGAGAAGTCTTAGGACCATCTCAGCACATGCCAAAAACTGCTGATGAAATCCAGTGTTCATGGTAACAGTTCTTAGTGAGCCAAAGACTGACCATACCTGCCTGGCTTGCCTGTTGGCTTAGTAGCAACTTCTCAGGCTATTCTCCTGATGCTCAGTGGAAAGCTGATCACAGAACTCCCTGTCCTTTGGGGCTTCTTTCCCAATTTTCACTGTTGTGTGGTTGTGTGAAAGAGATGTATCTCATTATATGAACCTCATCATATGTACATATGATGACCTTTTATTTTTAAAAATAAAAATATGCACCTGTAATATATACCATTCTCCTTAATCTTATTTGACATACTGTAGATATGTTTTCTTCTCAGTATTACAGATCTGCTGCACTCTCTAATAGCTGTATAGAATTTTATTGTATATAAACTATAGTTCGTGAACTTTAAGAAAATATAATTCAACTGGCTGAAGACTGAGTGCAACTCTTAATATGTCTAGAATCAAAACCCGTAAAACATAAAAAACTGGGAATTCAGTGGATTTCTGCCCCTTCAGGAAAAACTTGGGCTCTGTTGGACTGTAAAATCATCACTCTGTGAACTGATTTGGGCAGATGTGACAAAAGCAACTTTTGAAGTTCATCTTTCTGTATATGGGGTTTTAAAAAAAGATTATTCATTTGAGAGAGAGAAAGAGAGCGAGTGAGCGAGAGCTAGAGCAGGAGCAGAGGGGGGGGGTCAGAGGGAGAAGGTGAAGAAGACTCCCCGCTGAGCAGGGAGCCCAATGAGGGGCTGCATCCCAGAGCCCCAGGATCATGATCTGAGCTGAAGGCAGGCGCTTAACTGGCTGAGCCGCCCAGGCGCCCCTCTGTATATGGGTTTAAAAGTGAGAGGACAGGGTCAGCCGTGCTTCCGGGGATGTGATCCAATGGAGAGAACTAGACTTCAAAGTCCAAGATCACAAGGGGCTTTCATGCTAGAAAAATCTTATAACCACGCCAACTAACCTCTT
Organism: Mustela nivalis; assembly: GCF_964662115.1. NCBI lineage: Eukaryota > Metazoa > Chordata > Mammalia > Carnivora > Mustelidae > Mustela > Mustela nivalis. The sequence goes on from NC_139021.1 coordinate 176,187,782, forward strand.
TTCCCCAGAAAATGTGTTGGGATGCTTATTGCAACATGGTCTGCAATTCCCCATTTGGCGGACTGCCCGTGGGAGGCATGAAGGAGCTGGGCAGGCGTGACCTGAAGCAGAGGGTACCCGACAGGTGGGGTGAGAATCCAGGTCCCACGGCCCATCACTGCACTCTTTGGCAAGTGACTTGGGCTCTCCTGAGCCTTCTTTCTTCATCTTTAAAATGGGCAGGATGCTCCACATCTTAGATGGTGTTCGTAAGATCTGAGTAAGGTAAGCCTCCTTGGCCCAGAGGGACCAGTTTAAGAATGTAGCAAATTTATTGCCATCTTGGGAATTTGTTATGCCAGGGAATAGTTTTTACCTGGAATCATACTGTGTTCTTCCTTGTGCACATGCCTCGCAATCAGAGCGATGATAAAATATTATAAAATAACTTCTGGGCTAAGCTACTGTCAGCTGTTCCTTTTTCCTTTTCATTTGGTTGCCCCACTAAGCCCTAACAGCACCAGGGAGCAACGGGGCAGTCACCAAAAAATTCCCAGGGGAGACTGGAGGGGGACTTTAAGGACCCCCCACTCCATAAATAATTAAAAAGTCCCAATTAGAGGGTTCCATTTTGTCCCTAATCTCTTCTCTCTCTTGCCCGACCACTAGAGGTCTCTCCTTCCCTGTGCGGAACTCAGCCTCCCTGGCTCTGCCGGATGAAAAACCCCCATTAATAGACCTGCCCTCAACTGCAAGCATTTTAATGACCTTTGGGGTTTCACCATAGTTTCCCAAGCCAAATTCTTAGCAAGATATCTTTTCTTCCTTCCTTCCTTCCTTCCTTCCTTCCTTCCTTCCTTCCTTCCTTCCTTTCTTTCTTTCTTTTTAAAGATTTTATTTATTTGACAGAGAGAGAAAGAGCAAGCACAAGCAGGGGGAGAAGAGGGAGAGGGAGAAGCAGGCTCCTCGCTGAGCAGGGAGCCCGACGTAGGGCTCCATCCCAGCACCCTGATATCATGACCTGAGCCAAAGGCAGATGCTTAACCCACTGAGCCACCCAGCTGCCCCAAGATATCTTTTACTTTCTTCCTCCCTTCCTTCCAAAGATTTAATTTATTTGAGAGAGAGAGAGAGAGAGAGAGCACAAGAAGGGGGAGGGTCAGAGGGAGAGGGAGAAGCAGATGCCCGCTGAGCAAGGAGTCTGACACAGGCCAGATCCCAGGACTGAGGTATTAGGACCTGAGCCAAAGGCAGACACTTAACCCACTGAGCCACCCTGGCGCCCCCAAGATATCTTTTTTTTAACAAGAGAAGTTGTTGTGCCAGTTGCTACAAGAGGATGTTTCCCCTTTGTAATTCTGTAGCAGCAACATTGTTGTGGGCATATAAAGATGGCAAGAACCTCTTTTGTCAATGCCAGGCTCTTGATGGTGTGGCATCTGTCACCTTGGCCACCTCTGGCTCTCTGCAGTCATGTGCAGCTGCTGCTGGATACATGCAGGTCCCTCTTGGGCCGTGTCTGAGCTCTTCACAGCTCCCCGCCCTTCCCAAACACTCATCCTGGTGGGAGGCATTTAGTACAAAGGCTTGAGGGCCTGTATGGTGGATCCTGGTAGCCCCAGGATGGAGCCCAGTATCTACCCAAGGCTGGTACCCTAAAGTCTTTGTCGAACAAATCCATGTATATTCATGGATCACTGATTACGTATCACTCTCCATATAATCCTTCTATGCTTTCTTGCTGTGGAAGTGTGTATTAGTTTGCTAAGGCAGCTACAACAAAGTAGCACAAACAGGGAAGTTTAAATAACAGAAATTGTCTCACAGTTCTGGGGGCCAGAAGTCCAAGACCAAGGTATTAGCAGGGTTGTTAACTTCAGAGGGCTGGGAGGGAGAATCTGTTCCAGGACTCAGACCTGGCTTCTGGGGGTTTGCTGGTGATCTTTGGCATTCCTTGGCTTGTGGACACATCACCCCAAACCCTGCCTCCACACTCACAGGGCCTTCTCCCTGGGCATATGTTTGTGTCCACATGTCCCCTTTAGATTAGGGCACCAGTCATATTGAGTTATGGTTCCCCTCTAATCCAGCAGGACCTCATCTTAACTAATTACATCTCGAAGGACTCTTATTTCCAAATAAGGTCACATTCTGAAGTACTGGGGGTTAGGACCTGACCATATGAGTTCTGGGGGGACACAATTCAACTCATAACAAGGGGTTGCCAAGCTGTATAGTTACTTTCTCTTGTTCTCAATTCTCGGTGTTTGAAAAGGTTGGAAGTTAGGTCGATTCCTGTGACGTATGAACACAAGCTGGGGAGGAACCAGGGACTGTTCTTCCCGTTAACATAGCTTGTAGAATTTTGGGTTTTGTCTGGCAGTGACAACTGAGGCTGAGAATCTTAGCTGGCGAGTAAACAAGACCATTCTATTCAGACCTTCTGTATCATGTGAATAAACCCTGTTTTCTCTTTGAAACGGGGCCAACTGCACAAGAATACATCTTTAGCTTTGTGCCTTTGTTACGTGACATGTAGTGCTGTCTTGTGGCTGGAGGGGCGCCGCCCACACAAGGAAGAAGAAGCCCTTTTTTTCTAGTGCTTACTCTAGCACGCATGGCTCTCAGCCTCGGACTCACCCAACTGTGCCCGAAGTCCCCAATCTGTCAACAGGCTGCGGTTCCAATCAGGCCTGGACAGACGCGGAGCGGACGCGCGCGCGGCGGCCAGCAGGTGGCGCCCGAGCGGGGTGCGAATCCCCGGGGGCGGGGTCCGAGCTGCGAGCGGTCCAGACCTCCCGGGACGAAGGTGATGAACACCTTTCTCCAATCTCCGCGGGCTGCTCTCCGTCGCTCCCGGAAGACTGAGCCCATCCAGCGCCGCTACCTTCCCCTTTGAAGAGCCCGCTGCTGGGGGCGGAGAGTCCTGCACGGGGCATGCCTGGGTTGTCCGTTTTTCTTTATTTTAAAAAGTTTTTATTTAAACTCCAGTTAATAGACAGTATAGTATTAGTCTCCGGTGTGCACTATAGTGATCCAGCACTTCCATACATCGCCTGGTGCTCCTCGCACAGGTGCGCTCCTTAATCCCCTTCACCGGTTTCCCCCAGCAACCTCCCCGCCCATCTCCCCTCGGGTCGCCATCAGTGTGTTCTCTACAGTTAAGTTTGTTTCTTGGTTTGCTCTCTTTCTCTCTCTTGGTGGCGGAAGGGGGCTGTCCTTCATTTTTACATTTTTGCCACCTGCCTTTGTGGCCCAGGAGCGGGTCTGATGAGATGCAAAAGTCTGCCAGCGGGGGCTGCTGCAGGGGTGACAGCGCAGGGCCGCGGGGTGGGGGTTGGCTCGGCCCCCACCAGCTCTGGAAGTGCCACCTCCCTAGGCGTCCTGCAGAGCCTGTCCCCTTGGAGAGCTTCCTGCCTTGCTGCCCCCACTGCCCGAGCATTAGCCGGTCCGAGGCAGAGAAAGAAAAGGCGCTGGTACCTGGTGTTGAGTGGCGGAGAGGCCGGCAGGAGCGAGACGGGACCCCAGGCTTAACGGCAGGGAGGGGGATTGGCCGCGCGCTCGGTCCTTGCCAGTGGGAAGCAGAGACGAGGGTCACTGCGCAGACGCGCACCTGCTACTTGGGGAGAGAAAGGGGCAAAGGGCAGGCTGGGGAGGACAACTCCACGGGCCCTGGACGTGACAGAGAATGAGCCTGTCAGGGACAGAGCCGGGGGTGGGGGTGGGTGGAGCAGGTTTGGGGGCCAGCGGGCGGCCGGAAGAAGGGTTTCCCGCAGGACGGTTGACTGGGGCTGGAGAAGTGGGAAGGGGAGGGCCTGGCCCGGGTGAGGGGAAGAAAAACCCAAAGCGGCCGGCCTCACTGTCTTGCCTGCGGCTGATCTGGGAGTTTTGCCCGAGGGCCCACTCGTGGCTGGTTCATAGTCACGGAGGAATTGTTACCGGATTTCTTTTCCTTTAGAGCCTGAGGTTCTTGGTCACCCTCTTCTTCAAAGAAGGGAGAGGTGGCCAGATGGAGGGGCGGGCAGCAAAGCGGAGGTTATTGAGTGATAGTGCAAAGCTCCCGAAGAGGGAGGGGCCCGGAAGTGTTTCCACCTGATTTTGTTTGTTTGTTCCTTTTTCTAAGATTTTATTTGTTTATTTGACACAGAGAGCCACCTGAGTTTCTAAGTCTAGGGGGTGTGGGGGCTTGTTGCTGAGCTGTTAATCTGATTAACCCTCCATTCGCCTGCCACTCAGTCAGGTTTTTGTCATCTACCTATCACATGGAAAGGGTGGAGGGCTCCTTCCCCGGTGGTGTAAAATCCTTTTAAGGGTGGTTTCCTCTTGTGGGTTGGAAGGCCCTTGTCCCTGCCTGGCTTCCTTCCAACTACCCGTCATCAGAGTGGGAAGAACACTGTGAGTGACCGAGTCACTTTATGGGTATATATGTACCTCTGTTTTCTTATCCGTAAAATGGGGTGAAACATTTCCAGAATGGCCTGGGGCTTGAAGCGTGGGGTTTTCGTCCGCAACACTGCCAATTCCCATCAGGCTCTCCTGTTTTCTGTAGGAACTGGAACATCTCTAAGTCCTAGATAATCTCTCAGCAGCCAACCAGAGAACCACATTGGGACTGGGAGTGGGGTTGTCTGTGGGACCTACCCACTGAGGATCAGGACCTGGATTCTCTATGCTGGAACTTGGTTTTTTATTTTATTTATTTTTAAATATTTTATTTATTTATTTGAGAGAGAGACAGTGAGACAGAGTATGAGAGGGGAGAAGGTCAGGGGGAGAAGCAGACTCCCCTTGGAGCTGGGAGCCTGCTGTGGGACTAGATCCCGGGACGCTGGGATCATGACCCGAGCTGAAGGTCGTCGCCCAGCCGAGCCACCCAGGTGTTCCTGAAACTTGGCTTTTTAAATAATGTTAACATGCCTGTGACTTGTGCCTCCTGGGTTTGTGTGAGATGAGACAGAATCTAGTTTGAGCAGTTTCTGGAGGACAAAACTAGTTTCTCCTGGAATCGTGGGAGACAAACCAACAGTAGCTTGTGCAAAAAAATTGTAGGTAGGACTGAATCTTAGGAAACTACAACATGTTAATGACTTAGTTTCTCTTTGGGAATACCTGCCGACATGGGACATGATTTTAAATTGTACCTTTCACAGTGATTTACCTACCTGTGTGGGTTATACTCCGGGAAGGCGGCAGAGTTTAAGAGGTTCATTTCAGCTGAGGTTTATCTGAATTCAAATTTCAAGTGGGACAGGTCGACTTCCGGCATCGCTGACCCCGAGCAAGCATTGTCTTGAAAAATGTATCTGATCTGGTTTTGCATTGTGAGTTCTCTCGTGTAGTGTCTATGTGCCATTTTCTGGCTTCAAGTTTTGCAGTGGTTTTCCGCCCTGCCTTTCATTCTGGCACGTGGTAGGCATAACAAAAATGGGTTGAACAAACCTTGCAGGGAAACTCTGAATACGGTGAAGATGATGGCAACTCTAGGGCTGAATCAAAATGAGGTTCTGCTCAGTCATTCAATCTCTCTCTTGGGGGAGCCTTTTAAAATAAAGAGTTCATAGGGTTTTGGGGTCCCGGCTCTCTCTGAGAGCCCAGGGAAATTTTCGACCCTTCCTTTAGATGTTGCAGGTGAACACAACATCTTGTAAAAATTCCAGAGAGCTCACAAACTCAGGTGGTCCATCTCTGGTTGAGAATCTCAGCGCAAAACCCTGTTGTTCTGGTATTATGTGACATGAATGGAGATACGTAAACAGAGGAATGCTGTGCTGGTCATGGCTTGAGCCAAGTAGAGATGGACTGTCAGCAATTTACTATTTTAAGGGGTTCCCTCCCTGCTTCCTCCACAAAGATGTGCAGAAAATTCTAGAGTGAGGGGAGGAAGACAAATAGAATGGTATCCAATCTTTAGGGTTTACTGATTTTCTAGTTATCAATTTGATGTATAAATATTTATTTTCTTAGTTCATTTCCTCCCTTCTTCTCAAGGGAGCTAATGCTAGGAGATTTGGTTGGAAACCCCCAAACTGTTCCCAGTGTATGCATTGCGGAGCCCTGCATCGTTGAAAAGGAGCCCCCAGGTACAGTCATTTTGAGGATAAGCACGTATGTTCTCTTGTCAACACTGACAAATGAGATTGTGTCCCCTGCAGTATGCAGGAATTTCTAAATGAAGATGCCACACAAATGTGGCGTTCAGGTTTGCATTCAGTGCCGGCTTCCAACCGGGTGGCGTAATAGCTCATGGATTCCTTTCTGTGGGTGCTTGGATGTGTGTGTTTTCCAGCCACTGTCCTGTGCACGTTTTCAGCTTGGAAAGAGTAGGTGAAAGGGACGGTGGTGTGTTAGGTGCCGCGCCTAGATCATCCCAGTGGGAAGAATTGCACTGGGAAAGGCACTCACTGTTTCTGTCCGTGATTCAGCTTTGACCTCGCTTAGGCCAATTCCATGCCTTTCTGATGATGGTCAGCAGAGTTCTGTTCATGTTTCCATAAATCATTTCACGAGTCAAGCAGTTTTGTAACTGGACTACCATGCGTTTGCTCCGTAGTGAGTCACGGAGAGGGACTGCACGGGGTGAGTTGTGAAGTTTCCTTTTATTTGCAGCACAGAAGGGGATTGTGCGGGGGGGGGGGGGGGGGATAACTTCCAAAGCTGTGACTCCCAAGCAGGGTGAACAGGTCCCTTTTATTTGGGGTGAGGTTGAAGAGTTAGATAGGGGAGCCTTATCACTGTATGTAGAAGCCGATGTAAGGGTGCAGGTGTGCCAGGAGGAAACAGAACTACAGATACATCATATGTTATGTAAATGAGGTGGGCGTTTCTCCTTGGGTGGAGATTTTAGTACTATAATGAGGTAAAGGTAACTTGGTCATTCTGGTGGCTCCATGGTCCATCTGTGGGGGTGTGAGTTGGGGGTTGAGTTCCAACTGGTCTGGGTGGTCTGGGCCCACCAGAGCTCTTTGTTGGGGCAGTTCTTACTGGGGAGGGTAGTTTGGGTTTCCATCCTGGGATGTTATGCCCCTCAGGTCTTTTGGGAGAGTTAAGAGATAAGCTGGAAGGAAAGTTGTGGGGCAAAGGTCGGTGGTTACAAGCAGGTGAGCTGTAAAGGTCGGGTTCTGGGGTCTAGCTGAGGGCAGTTTCACATTCTAGGGTATTACTTTCTGAGGACAGAAGGGGTGGGAGAAATGGCCGGGGATTCCAAATGGATAGATTACTCATTATAGTAGCTTTTGTTAAAAAACAAAAATTCAGGGGCGCCTGGGTGGCTCAGTGGGTTAAAGCCTCTGCCTTTGGCTCAGGTCATGATCCCAGGTCATGAGCTCTCTGCTCAGCAGGGAGCCTGCTTCCTCCTCTCTCTCTGCCTGCTTCTCTGCCTACTTGTGATCTCTGTCTGTCAAGTAAATAAATTAAAAAATCTTTAAAAAAAAAAACAAGACAAAAATTCAACCAAGTAAATGTAAAGATCTAAATGGCTTTATTCAACTCTACGAATCAGGCAGCACCCCGCCTAACCCACGGAAGCATGCTCTGAGGACGGGTACAACATAGAAGGTTTTTGTAGGCAGAAATGAGGTGGCATAAGGAAGTTATTCATAAAAGAGAAGGATTATTTCGGGGGAAGTCACTTTCTCTTAGTGGGGAGGGCAGGGGTCTCGGGCAGATAACCTCACAAGTCCTGGACGAGACATTCCAGCCTGAGCCGTTTACGATTCCCACTCCTGGGAAAGGCTCAAACTCCAGTTAGGTTAATCTTTTCTCAGATTAGGGTTTTGCGTGGGCAAGCTATGAGGCAAATCTCGTGGAGACTGAAACAACACAAGTGAACTTTCTAGTGTCCTCACCTTCCCTGATTTGGCTAAAATTCAGGTCTGCCTCAGGGGCACCTGGGTGGCTGTCGGTTGAGTATGTGACTCTTGGTTTTGGCTCAGGTCATGATTTGGGGTCGTGGGATTGAGCCCCATGTTGGGCACTGGGGTTAGCAGGGGTCAGCTTGAGGAGTCTTTCTCCCTTTCCCCCGGCCCCTCCCCAACCCGTGTGCTCTCTCACACATGCGCGCTCTCTCTCTCTCTCAAATAAATAAATCTTAAAAAAAAACAAAAAACAAACAAACCTGAACAAAACTTGGGTCTGTCTCTCTCTGTTGGGAGGTTGGCCTCTGAGTATGGGGACAGGTTGATGCCTTCAGATGAGCAGGTGACTGCCTCAGAGTACAGTGCTTCCATCAGGTGGGGGCGGACAGCTTTGCTCTCCCACCCCCAAAGGGTTCAAAACCAGGCAGACCTAACAAACCACACCCTTAAAGTAAGAACCTTGAGGGTCGTCCTCATTTGCATTTTTTTTTTTTTTTTTTTTTGGCCTGGGGGTGGTGGATAGACCACTGTGGCTGGGAGAGTCCCCCACTCAACAAAACCCACAGTTCTTTGATTGAATCCATTTCTCCTCAAAAGATTATGACCCATCTCAAAGATTTTATGCATCACTCTTCAGTGCTGTGGAGGACAGGACGCCTGCTCTCATAATTTTGTTTTTATTAGAAGCATTTATCACACAGTTCTAACTCTTACTTTTAGTATTAACATTTCCATTGGCATTTTAAAAAAAAAGATTTTATTTATTTATTTGACAGAGATCACAAGTAGGCAGAGAGGCAGGCGGGGGTGGGGGGCGGAAGCAGGCTCCCCCCTGAGCAGAGAGCCCCATGTGGTGCTGGATCCCAGGACCCTGGGATCATGACCTGAGCCGAAGGCAGAGGCTTTAACCCACTGAGCCACCCAGGCGCCCCTCCATTGGCATTTTTTAAAAGGACATAAAATAAATGCTTTTTTCTTATTCCAGATTTTTTTTTTATTGAAGTGAAATCCACAGGACATAAAATGAGGCATTTCAATGTGAAAAATTCAGTGACATTTAGTATGTTCACAACGTTGTGCGATCGCCACTTCTATCAAGTCTCAAACATTTCCCGCACCCCACAAGGAGCCGTCATGCCCAATAAATAGTTCCTCTCTGTTCTCTCCTCCGCTCTGCTCCTGGCAACCAGCAGTCTGTATTCTGCCTCTAGGGTTATGTGTAAATGGGACACAAGAGGAGAGGACATTAATGTGGGAACCCATACGATGGCGACGTTCTTTGTTGAAGAGTCATTCATTCCATGGTACCTATAGTAAGACAATAATGGCACCTCTGCAGGAAATAGAGAAGAAAGTTCCTGTTAATTGACACGTCAGTGGTGAGGCCTGGAACAGCTCTGCTTTCTCACCTTGAACTCACTTTGGTTCTCAAGATTAATTAGACAAGGCGTAATATAAGTAATATTTCCAGCCCTGCCTTGCTTCACATCTACCATTTTAAAAAATCTTCTGTAGTTCCGTGGAACGTGGACATTTCCTCTCATGGATGTACTTGCCTTTCACAGTACATTTGTCTTTTTTCAATAGATTTCTTTCCAGTCAACTTTCCTCAAGCAATCTGCAGCGAAATTCTACAAGTAAACCACATTGCCTGTCACTTACAGAGATGGAAAGTCAAAGATGGAGAGAACTCTTAGACCTCAGGTGCGAGTCCTTGAGTGGCAATATTTTTCGGTGTGTGGCACATTCAAGGCCTTACCATCGAGACTTGTTTCTGGAAGAAAAATAGGAGCTGACTTATTTTCCACCATTAAATTTTGATATATTCTTTCCATCCATTTAAAACACCTGCGCTCAGCACCTTTAGGACTTTTTTCCCTGGCCCAGTGGAGAAATGTACCCTGGTGAGAACCAGTCGAGCAGACTCCATGCTCAGACCCAGATGTGCTTGCTTTTTGACCATTTTGCCATTCAGTCTGGATGGAAGTTTCACTGGATACTTGTTAGAGCATTGCTGTATCCGGAGGAGGCCCAGGGGGTGGCAGAGAACACTGCCCCTGTCTACTCTGTCCAGAGGGAGCCTTGAGGGGCCTTCCTTATCCTCATATATTTCGGTGATTTACAGTTACGTTCAAGTCTTGGAGAACGCAAACCTCATGAACCCCAAGGTGGTTTGCTTTGCTGCTGGTAATGTAGTTTGCAAACTTATTGCTTTCAAGAGATTCCAATGTGGTCTTAGATATATGGTTTTATGCCAAATTCCAGTGGAGAAGTAAGGAATAATGCTCTCTCCATCACTCCTAGCCTTGGGCTCCAGTTTCCAGCTTTATGACACATAACAAGAGAACAATGAAAGAAACGAATATTCTTCGGGCAACAAAAAAGTTGTGTGGGAACATAATGAAACACTGTCTCTTGTCCTTAGCTAGTTTTCTCACCACCCTCTGGGTGTTCATCGCATCCATGCTGTCCATCATTTTTGGAGGTGTGCACGGATGTGACCTGTGGGTGATTTAGAATCTGATAGCCTTGGTTGTGGGCTTGGCCACTTACCATCTGCGTCATGTTGAACAAATAACTTAACCTCTCTGGACACCAGTTCCCCCATTATAAAATGACCATAATTCCTCAAGGTTACCAGGAGGATGAAGTGAGATCATACGTGTGCGATGCTTAGCCCAATCCCAGCTACTTAAGTGTGGTTCTGTACAAGGTGTTTATTACTGTTATTTAAATAATTGCCATTTGGTCTTTCAAGAAGAACATGCTGAAATCAGAAACATATGAAATAGTTTCTAATTAAGTGTTCATGTCACCAGATAACATCCAGTCCACAGTAATGAGTGTGGCCTTACACTCCAGAGTGACATAATGCTGGTGAGTGGAGCAACCCTAAATTCAAACGGAAAATCTGCTTTGTTGGAGGGAAGGTTCCAGAGACTTTGGAGGCAGGTGAATGTGTTATGAAGTTGACTGATACTGATGGCTGAGAAACAGGATTCCACGGGCCAAGAACAACTGTTCGACAATTTAAAAAAAATGTTTTTGGCAATGATTAATAACCATTACATAGGTCACCAGCAAGAATTTACCTTCTCGATAATTCATACATGTGTCTAGCAGACATGTATCAAATTCCCAAGGCCAGCCATGCAGAGTTCTGACACAGGGCTCCATAGTCCGTGTCCTGTCCTCAAGGAGCCCACAGTCTAACTGTGCAGAGCACAGTGGGAGCGCGGAGGAGCGCCTGACCCAGCAGCGCCGTGAAGGTTTCCTGGATAGACCCATTATCCGAGGGCTGAAGACCTGAAGCAGGTGCATGAGCCAGCTGGGGTTGGAGAGGGCACTACCCTCACCTGAATAGTGAACAGTGGATTCTGTCTTCTGGAGGGAGCCAAAGCAATTTTTATGAGTTGCAGCACAGAGAGTGTTAATTAGAAGATACATTGAAAGAGGCAAAGTTGATTTGTAGAGGAATTTGAAGTGAGAAGAACAGCGACCCCCTCCCCCAAGCAAAACAAAACAAAACAAAAAACGAATCTAGGATATGAGCTGGAGGCTGACCACAGAGAATAGAGATGGATCATTGTGGTGACCTGGAGAACCTTGAGCATTTAATGGTGCTGGTCTTTTCTAGAGAACTCAGTCTCTAGAAAATTGTAAGGTTAGGGTGGTGACAGAGGAAGGTGGCAAAGTGGTAAGGGCCACACAGACCTTGGACTCCATCCATAGGGGACAGGAAGTCACAGAAAGGCTTTACGCTCAGGAACTATGGGGTCAGATTTCTGGGCATTGGTAATTTTTTGTTTTAATAAATTTCTTCTCTTTGGGGCACTTGGGTGACAAAGTCAGTTAAGCAACTGACTCTTGGTTTTGGCTCATGTCCTGATCTCAAGGTCTTGGGATCAAGCCCTGCGTTGAGCTGTTGAGCTCTGTGCTCAGCGTGGAGTCTGCTTAAGGACCCTGTCCCTCTCCCCCTCCCCCACTCCTGCTCTCTCTCCTCCTCCCTCTCAAATAAACCTTAAGAAGAAGAAGAAGGAGAAGGAGGAAGAGCAGAAGGAGAAGAAAGAGGAGGAGGAGAAAAAACTGCTTCTTTCATTAGTTTCCTCCTCTCTCTTGTCTTTTACTTGTTCAATGAGATAATTGGGTGATGAAGATTAAGTGGTGCTTTCTTTCCTTTGCAGTGGAGGAGTGATTGCAACTTTGCAAAATATCTTCTCTTCTGCTGCTTCATGGGCTTCTCTCAGGAAAAGTGTTCTTAGCTGTGCAACATTATCTCATTGAACAAGTGCAATATTTGGAAACAGGCTTCTGAGCTGTAGGTGTGGGAGACCCCGTCTGGGACAGTGCTGTCGACTGGACTTGTGTGACCCCTGGCAGATGTGTAGGTACAGGGTCAACTGAAATTGATTTGAGTCTTTGCTTTCTTAGTAGCAGGTTACTTATTACAAATCTATTGATTTCTTCTCAAGTCTCAATTTTAAAGATTGGCTCCTTTCTGCATGTTCCCAAGACATTCGTCTTTGCTGGTTTTCTTTCTCAAAGGGATTGCTCCTTCTGTCACCTTGAGATGATTAGTTTTTGGGGAGAAGTCTGCACCCATGGTCCCTCCTCTGTCACCCAGCCTCCAGCAACCTCTCCTCCCTTGAAAACACAGATTCCTGCTTAATTGATTGATTAATTAACTAATGATCCTTTGCTCTTCTCATTTCAAATTCCTCTAACGATCTTATTTGGCTCATTAGATGTCATTTTAAATTAATCCTCTTTTGGCTGCAAGTAACAAAATCCATTTGATCTGGTTTCAGCAAGTAGAATTCTTTGGGCGACTGTGGGGGTCTTTGACAGAATCCATAATCAGAGATGTGACTGGGCTTCAGCATGAACAAGAGCCAGCAACCCGTCTCTAGCACTGTCTCCAGGAGTTGCCAACAGCGCCTGCCATTTATAACTCCCCCACGCCCACCCTGCTTGGGCTGTGCTGCCTCTCTTAGCTTTCATTCCAAATTCTTGGGATAGAGGCTTCTGGTCTGTGGTCAGGGGGTGGGAGGGAGGTCATTCTGTATGATCATGGCTGTTCCCCCTGCAGGCTTGGCGATCCAAGGGGCAAGTCCATAAAAATGGTACCAGCCAGAAACCACTTAGATGTTGAATTCAATCATAGGAAATTACAGTTTGGCAATGTTTTTAAATAGTGGTTAGAAATTTTTTTTTTTTTTTTTTGGTCTGGCATTTGACAAGAAGAACTTAATGCCCTTTCTAAGTCTTGTAAAAGTCATTCAAGTTATTATATTTATTCTTCTCTTCATTTTCTTTGCAAGGATCTCCTTCCTCTTGACCCTTCCCATCAAAACATTTTACAATCCTCTCCCTTGGTGGTTCTTCATTACTTTAAACTTAGAAGTGTGTGTGTGTGTGTGTGTGTGTGCGCGCGCGCGCGCGTGCATGTGCATGCACGCGCGGACTGAACCAAACCTGGTGTTTAGGTGTGTCTGCGCATGTGTGACAAAAGGGGGGAAGAGGGCTATCGATTGGACGGGGAGGGAGGAGAGATATTTGTAGTGGAGCTCAGAGAAAGCCTGGATCGAGGAGGAAGGCAGGCTCATGCCTTGCATATCTGCCTGCATTTCAGGTTCCAGAACTTGGTGTCACCTGTACAGTGCGGGGCTGCTGGCAGAGGGTGTAGGAACTGGTGAGCTTCTGGGCAGCAGGTCGCACTTCAATATGTGGTACAGTGCGCAGGGTATCCTTTCCTCACCTGCATGGAACAGTGTGTCTCGGGCATGGTAAAAACTCCAGGCAGCTTCGGCCAACTTGGCTCCTGGAAGGGAGCATTGCTGAGAGCACCAGGTGATGGCATTCTTGGTATGGACAACTAACTCTCTTATAGTCAGTTTTGGTTACAAATAGAAGAAACCTACATGAAATTGGCTTGAGCACCAAGGGGGACTAATGACTTGCCTAGTCCAGGGAAGGATCTTCAGGTAGGGATGGACGAGGACCTTCATGATGGTACTTGGGTTCTCCATCTCTCTGGCTATAAGCCTCCTCAAAAAGGCTTTCCTCTACTTTTTTTTTTTTTTCCCTTTTTAAAGATTATTTATATATTTATTTATTTGACAGACAGCACAAGCAGGGCGAGTGGGAGAGGGAGAAGCAGGCTCGCCACTGAACAGGGATTCCGATGCGGGGCTTGATCCTAGGACCCTGCAATCCTGACCCTGGGATCATGACCTGATCCTAGGACCCTGGAATCAGTCACCCAACCGACTGAGCCACCCAGGCACCTTGGTTGCCCCTACTTTTAAGGAAACATGCTACCAGTTTTCCAGATGTATATCTTTCCAGGGTAGCATATTCATTATTATTTATAGAGAAGAACTCCGAGTCACTGGGCTTGGGTCAGTGACCATTCCTGGACCAGCCATTGTTGCTGGGGAACAGGATTCCCTGATGGGCTGGGTCCGGGTCAAGTGCCCAGTGTCGTGTCTGTGGACGCTCTGACTACAGCCCTCTCAGCTCTGCAGGGGTGGGGGGAGGGCCCCTGCACAGACAAGATACATTTCCACTACAGTGTTATTTGGACGGTAACCTATCGGTGGCCAGCCACAGGGAGGTGCCACCTCAAGTGTGTTTTTAGAAAGCGGATATCAGTGAGAGGAGGGTGAGGAGAATAACGTTGAGAAGACTGTACAAGAGCACATGTGAGATGCCCCCAAGGAGCCCCAGAAATGCACAAGGGGCCATGGTTCCACACTGGCCTGCAAAATATGAGTGATTATTGGTGGCCAGCCAGAGTCTGGGGAAAGATTCTCACTTGTGGCCTGGATTGACTTGGTTGATGTAATTCCGGAGAATGGGAAAGCACAATCATTCAGGAAGCGTAGATGAACGCCTGTCAGCATTGCGTGCACATTTGGTATTTGTGGTCATAAAAATCTGAAGCAAGTCCAGTCATCCCAGCCATGTGAGTTTCTCTGGAAATGTTTCATCATATGTTTGGGTTAAACAGGGTTGGGTTCTGCTAGGTGAGCACAGTGGGAGGAAAGAGCAACCAAAGCATTAAGACTATTTGCAAGAGAGTGTTTCTAGTACCCGCCTCTGGGGTGTAGATGGATAAGGACGTGAGGACAGAATGAGGGCTCTGGATTGTGGAAAAATGGTGGGCGCAATGACTACCTTGGCTGGAGAGAGAGAGTGCTAGAGAAGGTGAATGGAAAGAGGACGGTCAAAGAGCTGGAGGTCTGACTTTGAGAATATTTGATCTGGCACCGCTACTGGTGACGATTCCAGTGTTGAAGCTCTGATCTGGTAAAGGAAAAGATGATGGAAGCCAAGGCTGTGAAACCAAGGGACGGTCGGCGTGTGGAATGGGTCATCCACGTGGATGTTGAAATCACCAGGAATAATGATAACAGTGGCAAGAAGGGGAAGGGAGCATGACAGATGCCAAAAGCCATCAGTGCATGGGCGGGAGTGACCAGGAGGGTAGTAGGTGAAAAGCCACAAGGGATGGTAAAGTCTCTTGTTGGAGTCTCTTTCCCCAAGAGCTTCAGCATCTCCAGGCTCTGTGGAATGTGCAGTGCAGAAGGAAAAACTGCAGCCAGGTCAATTATTCTTTCTTCATGGTCACATAGCACGATCATTGTACCACATTATCATCTATATGAATGGCACCCCTGACCTTTCTCAGATGGTGGTCTTGGCTTCAAGGAAGGGGTATGATTAGAGGCCATCTGATTCCCGGAGGGATAAGAAGGAACTGTTCTGAGAAGAGGCTGAGGGTTTTATGGGTGTGTTGGTAATGGACTTGACCAGAAGGGCTCTGGAGGGCAATGAGGTAAGAGATGGGATTGTGGCATTGATGAATGGAATAGAGGGTTGGTCCGCACTTGGAGCACACTGGAAACAAAGCTGCTGGGGAAGAAGCAGCTCTGTTGCAAAGGAACAGCTCCAACTCATGGCATCCAACCTAATGGGTTTGGCTTGGTGCTCAAGTTGGAGGCCATTGTGTGTTTTCTTTGTTCCTGGCAGCATGGAACATGTCCTCCAGCAGATCATCCCGTGGACTTCTCTCTGGGGTTGAGTCTCAGCAGTCCTGGGGGTGACCCTAGGAACCTCAGAAATAAACTTTGGGATTGCTACCAGGTCTGTATTTTAAGTCGGGCCACCCCAGTGCACCCCACAGCCCAGTTTTTGTGTAACAAGGTAGCAGACTGCCAAAATACTAGCTCTATTTGTGTAGATTTCCTGCCTTGTTCCAGAAAAGATATGAAACCTCCTCTAATATGTTTAGTTTAACAAGATAAAAAAAAGAGTAAAGTTATTGGGGTCAAAAGAAAGTAAGGGTATGGAACATCTGATAAAGGCCTAAGTAAGGTTAGTATATAATGTGCCCAAGATAGGACCCCAAATGCGTGGCTGTGAGCTTCTTAGCCTCCAAAGCACAGGAATGAACAAGATTCCTAGCGTGAAAAAGCTTAAGAACTAACCAGTGGTTCGGAGAAGGGCTATTCTTGCTACCGAGAGATGAGGAATTTCTCCCGTGGGTCTTCAATAGGAAGCCTAGTGCGATGTAGCAAATAATATCTTCAAAACCATTTGGATAGAATATATAATAATATGTGATAATGAGCTTCCTAGGTTGCTTCTCATAGCATCTTCCAATGTAGGTCAACAATGTGGTAAAAAAAAAATATAGTTTAGTACAAACTTTTGTATGGGAAGCAAAAATGGTTCAATTATTCTTTCTAAGGGTCTGGCGGACTCCAAAGGTTGCATTTAAAATTAAAGAAAAGGAAGGATGGCATGTTCTCCACCAGTACTGTTTCTTTCTTTCTTTCTTTCTTTTTCTTTTTTAAGATTTTATTTATTTAGTTTGACAGACATCACAAGCAGGTAGAGAGGCAGGCAGAGAGACGGGGGCGGGGGCAGGCTCCCCAGTGAGCAGAGAGCCCGATGCGGGGCTCCATTCCAGGACCCTGAGATCATGACCTGAGCCGAAGGCAGAGGCTTTAACCCGCTGAGCTACCCAGGCGCCCCCATCAGTACTGTTTTTTGCAGCTAAGTGAGCGCGGCTAACTATAGGCCGGCAGTAAGTCTGATGTTCTGTCCTCTGAGGAAGAGTGGGATGGGGGAAGGGTGTGCTTCCTTTCAAGCAAACTGGGGAGTCTGAGCAGGACTTGTGCCTGAGCTGAGGCCTGGCCCACCTGCCCGGTGGAGGTGGGTGGTAGTTGTATATGTGAGAAAGAAGGGCCAACACTTTTCTTAGAAAGCAATTCTGGGTCTGTTCTAGCAACACAGATAATGGGTAATCAAAGCTCCAGCGTTTTATGTCAGTCTTAGCTAGGAAAACATTGAAAGTAGGTTCATTTGTTGTTTGAATTATTGAAGACCTTCTCTGTACTGTTAATGATCTAGACAGACTTGTACCTTCATGGAGCTTGGTTTCTGGGGGGCCCAAGACCGAGACTAGCTGTGTAAATGAATAAATTAAAAGATATTACAAGTTGTGCTAAGGGTTGGGAGGGAGATAGAATGACACCAGAGCGGAGGTCTTTACCTTAAAAGAGCAAGGAGGGGACATTTAGGCTGTGACTTGAGCAAGGCCCTGGCCTTGCAAAGGTCCAGGAGGAAACTGGGGCAATGCCCAGAGCAAAGCCTGAGGCAGGAAAGTCTTGATGGGGAGGGAGCCAAGGGCAGGCCTGTGGGGCAGGCCAGGAGACCTTGGGAGGAGGCCCGAGATGAGGCTGGGAGGAAGAGGGGCCAGCTGGGGGAGGCCTCGGCAGGCTTCAGTGCCGTCTTAGTTGTCACTGACTTTACTCATTGTATCTTGTTTTTAATCTTCTTTTTTAAAAAAGATTTTATTTATTTATTTGACAGACAGAGATCACAAGTGGGCAGAGAGGCAGACACAGAGACGGGGTGGGGGGGGCAGGGGAAGCAGGCTCCTTGCAGAGCAGAGAGCCTGATGCAGGACTCGATCCCAGGACCCTGAGATCATGACCTGAGCTGAAGGCAGAGGCCCAACCCTCTGAGCCACCCAGGCACCTGTTTTTAATCTTCTTTAAAATGTCTTGGTTGCAAAGTGTACCTTTGGGGAACTCAATGACTGAATTCATTGTTCAAGCTGGTTAGCGTAACAGTCGTAGTTAGAAGTTAGAGGTGCCATAGTGAATTTTATGGCATGTGAACTGTACCTTAATTAAAAGAAATTGTAAGGGCAAAGGCCACACCTTAGGGACCAATGTGGCATAGATCCAGTTGGTGCTCAATACATCTTTTAATGATTATAAAGAAAAAGTTGGAAG
The DNA here is from genome assembly GCF_964662115.1 of Mustela nivalis. NCBI lineage: Eukaryota > Metazoa > Chordata > Mammalia > Carnivora > Mustelidae > Mustela > Mustela nivalis. The sequence continues at coordinate 176,205,924 of NC_139021.1, forward strand.
AAGTCTATTAAAAAATGGTAGTTCTGGCTTTCTAAGAGTTGCTACTCAGTTTTTCTGGAAAAGTTGATACTCAGGCCTTCCCTAGCTCAGCCACCTGTCTATCTCAGCTCCTATTGGTGAAGATGTCCTGTGCATCCAGGGAAAGCTATCTTTTGGTTCACTAATCGGAGTTGTTCTGAGGATTTTCAGCCTCCCACAAGATGCAGCAAGTCATTAGGGGGAAATCACGTAAAAAAAGAGAAGAGAAGAGGGATTGGAGGGGACAGAACCTGCTCCCGTGTTTTCCTCCTAAAAAGTCCCATTTTGCGAAAGGGAAATTCTTGCCAGTCCTGATTGTTGAGGTCGTGAGAAAGTAGGTGATACAGCATCAAGTTGTTACAGCCCAAAGCTGGCATTATTTTACGGGGGTTTGGGGGTCCTTCCTTTGGACTTACCCATAGAAGTGTGGAGGACTGTTCTGGGCTGTGATAAGGGGCGGTGATGGGGTTGGGGGTGAAGATGGTGATCGTATGGGCTTGAGCATCAGATTGAGTGACTATAACCCTTTCCCCGAGCAAACATCCCAAGAGAAATATGTGGCAGAAGCACAAGGCTGGCCAAGACACACTCACTCCGAGTTGTCCCAAACTCCTGGTAAGTCCCCTGGGGAGAGGAGGCAGGCTCCTTTCCCCCCTGCCCACGAGGACACCTGGGGTGCCAGGTCTGTGGGGACCCTGATAGGGGCACACTGTAGGGCAGGAAAGGTCATTTCCCCTCTGTCCTTCTGAATTCTTGGCTGAGACCCCCTTGTGACAGGAGACAGATGAACAGGTGAAAAAAAAAAACAACAAAACCCCAAAACACCGACATTTAATTGTGCATGTAGAAGACGACCATATGGGAACCCCACAAAGAGAGGAGACTCCACAGGCAGCCAGACAGTTAAGGCTGAGCTAAGGAAAGGGATGGGGGTGCGGCGCTTCGAGGCAGGGAAGGCAGCTCACGGGAAAGTGAGTGGAGGAAATGTTTGGTAAACAAAGTTCTCTGATCAATCTCCTGGGAGAACAAGTTCTTTTTGGGAAAAAAACTCTTCTGTACAGGCCCCCTTTTTAATGTCTATTTTCCTCACAAAAGGGTGACTTCAATTCTGTTTTCAGAGCTTCTCCTGTGTCTGCAGTTTCTCCAAACGATCAGCTCAAAGTAATTCGTGTGCGGAAGAGGAATATTGCGGAGTGGCGCATTCTGCGGCCTTTCGAGGCCAAAGGGAGCAGGAAGAAGAGAGACTTCCTGTAAGGTCTGTGTGGAGTAGACTCAGTCCTGCCAACGCAGGTTTTTCCTGGGTGGGACACTCGCCCCCTCCATCCCGCTACCCTCTTCACCGGCAGCGCTGATTTGTAAGAGAAAGGGAGTGATTGTAATATTTTTCTCTTACACGGACCCCCTACTCTTCTTTGTAGGCAATTGGTTTCAGGAGTTTCTTCAGTTTTTCCAACGTAGATCAAAGCAAGTTCTCTTTTTCCTTGTTTATAGTATTGTTTTGTTTAGCAAACACTTTCTTCCCTAAACACACTGGGAAGCTTTAGCTGGAAGCAGTTCCTGATCACAGAGGCTGGGGGAGAGGCCTACATGCTAATGATGAGCCTGGGGGCCTCTCTGCCCAGTACCTTCTCTATCGTGTTGAATCTCCTCCCTGTGGGACAGATAAAATCCGTGGTTCACGAAACAGCTGGTGTGTAAAGTGATACTGTTCAATTTCAGGTATCCCCCACCAAAACCCCTTCTTACCTTTTTTAATTTTGAATTCTAGAATGGAAGACAAAAGTGGTTTAGTCAGTATTGCCCCTCCCAGATGGACAAAGGATGTTCTACATAAGAACAAGTCTTTTTTTAAAAGTAATTTTATTTTATTTTTTAAAAGATTTTATTTATTTTTATTGGACAGACAGAGAGACCACAAGTAGGCAGAGAGGCAGGCAGAGAGAGAGGGGGAAGCAGGCTCCCTGCTGAGCAGAGAGCCCGATGCAGGGCTTGATCCCAGGACCCTGAGATCATGACCTGAGCCGAAGGCAGAGGCTTAACCCACTGAGCCACCCAGGCATCCCTAAAAGTAATTTTAAATGTTATATAAATACTACATGTTTTGTTGTAAAATATTCTTTTTTTTTTTTTTTTTAAAGATTTTATTTATTTTCCTGGCAGACAGACTACAAGTAGGCAGAGAGAGAGAGATAGAAGCAGGCTCCCTGATAAGCAGAGAGCCCGATGTGGGGGCCCGATCCCAGGACCCTGAGGTCATGACCTGGGCCAAAGGCAGAGGCTTAACCCACTGAGCCACCCAGGTGCCCCTGTTGTAAAATATTCTATCAGTACCAAAGTTGACACAGGTATAGTGTAAGTCCTCTTCCTTTCTCCCCAGATTCCATTCCTTTCCCGGACTAAGGAATGTCAACAATCCAGGCTGTGCTCTCAGCTCCCTCTGCATTTATAGACTCTCATATCCACACGTGGGTGCATACACACATGCATCACTTTTTATATCACACATGTATATTTATATATGTTATTTATACTTATATCACATATCATCACTTTACTCTTTTCCAGTGTTCTACATAATCTTTTATTATTCCATGCTTCTATTTATAAGTCTTCATTTTGAAATAACCACAGATTCGTAGGAAGTTGAAGAGACAGTGCAGAGGATCCCTTATATCCTTAGCGCAGTTCCCCTGAAGGGGAATAGAATATGCCACCCCAGGATATCGACATAGTGATTATTATGAATTAAAGTTACTTGAGAAACAGCCCGTGCAAGGTTACTCTGATCCTCCTTTGTCTCCCTGAAAGCAGGAAATAAATCTCCCCTGTGAAAGATCCCTTCTCTGTACCGGAGAGTAGAAGGCATCCTTATCACCAGAGAAAGGGAATTTACAGCCGAGGAGGTTGTATAAACACCCGTGGTTACTTCTTCACTAATTTACTATGCCAAGCCTAAACCCCTTTGTCTTGCCATTCTTCACAAATGTATTGTTTCTTTGTCTAAAAGGTATAAAAGCTTCCTGCTTTGGTCACTTCTTTGAGTCTTATATTTTTATAGGGCTTCCATATGTATACAACGTTTCTCCTGTTAATCTGTCTTTATCAATTTAATTATTAGACCCCCAAAGAGCCTTTTAGAAAGGAAGAAGGAAAATTTTTTCTGCTCCTCCACCCCCAATGTCAAAATCAGGCAATCGACATCAGTACAACGCAGTGTCATTTGATCACCTGTGTAGGTTTCTGGGACCACTCCCACAGTCCGGATGCAGAACTGCTCCTTTCCCACAAAGATCTCCCTTGGGCTACACTTTCAGAGTCAAGCCTCCTTCCCTTCCCCTCCATCCTCAAGCCCTTGTAAAGTTTTTTTTGTTTTGTTTTTTTGTTTTTTTTTAAAAAAGATTTCATTTATTTATTTGAGAGAGAAAGAGATCATGAGCAGTGGGGAAGGGTAGAGGGAGAAGCAGACTCCCACTGAGAAGCTCCCACTGAGCAGGGAGCCTGTGATGCTGGAGTCAATCCCAGGATCCTGGAATTGGACCTGAGCAGAAGGCACACGCTTAACTGAGCCACGCAGGTGCCCCCCTTGTTCCTGTTTTTTAAAAACATGAATTGTTCCGCGTTATACCTAGTGAAGTATAATTTGCTTTTCTTGTTACTATTTTTAAAAACACGAGTTGTTACCCATTTCGCTTAGTGAAGTATAATTTGCTATTCCCCCTTCTTAATAGTGAGGCTTGGACAGTTTTCCATCATTAGCATGGAGATTGGCCCAGGAATGGCTAAGCTTTGTCCATTGTTCTCTGCGGATGGGTCATGACTACTAAAGGACCTAAAGTCTCCCACCTCCTTTTTTTTTCTCCTACATCTGGGCTGTTATTGAAAAATGCTGAATTAAATATCTTTGTGCATTTAATGCCACCAAGTATATAGGATTGAGCCCTGTGAATGAAATTCCTGTGCCCAGGGATATGGGCCTCTTACCGACAGTTACTGTCAAACTGCACTCCCACAAAGCTGTATCAGGGCCCACTCCTACCAACGCTTCCTGAGTAGGAAGTCCTGCTTTATGGAGTGAATTAAAGGCTGGTGGCAAACTTTATTTCCCGTTTTATTAATTTTCTTTTTTGGAGTAGAGCAGGGTGTCAGACGGTGTAGATTCCTTGTGTGGTCGCCTAGCTCTTGCACACATGCATTAGTTTGCTAAGGCTGCCAGTAACCCAGCGCTATGAACCGGTAACCTAGAGCAACAGGACGGTATCAGAAGTCTGCCATCCAGAGGATGGTGGGGCCAGCCCCCCTGAAGGCTCTAGGGCAGGTCTGATCCAGGCCTCTCCCCGGACTTCCAGGAGTTCCTTGGCCTGTGACAGCAGAACTGCAGTCCTCACATGGCTTTCTCCCTGTGTGTGTCTGTGGCCAAGTTTCTCCTTTCTGTACGGACATCAGTCAGGTTGGAGTAGGGACCCCTTTGACTCCGCGGTGACCTCATCTTAACTGGCTGCATCTGCAAAGACTCGAATTCCAAATAAGGTCACATTCTGAGGTCCCGGGACTTCCACGTACTGTTACTTGGAGTGGGGACGCTGCTGCACCCATAATAGCATCTGTCACCGATGAGAACACGTCACTCTCGGACACGCGCAGAGTATTTTACCTTCTCCCTCTGGCCAGCAGATCCGCCCCGTTCCCTGTGTCTAACTGCAGATCCCACTTTTGACTCGGCCACCGGGGGACGGACTTTCCGTGCTTTCACCTTCTAGATGGTAAGTGACATGGAGCACATCTAGCGAGAATTGTATCAAACTGAGATGACTTCAGGAGGCCTGTGTTCAGAGTGGGCGTCACCGCGTAAGGAATCCTCTCGAGAGAGTTTTATCTGCCCAGTAGGGTCCCGCTGGTCCAAGTGTGCAAATACATAGAACTCAAAAGCGTGCCTTGGCTGTGGTCTTTCTGACAGTGACTGAAGTATGAGCTGAGACTAACAAGCCCTAAAATAGCAATTGTTTGCAATAGCAAACTTACCAAAGTGCTATTATGTGCTTGGCATTGACCTGGGGCACAAACTCTCCGAATCCTCACAATACACCTACAAAATCGGTTCTCCTAAGGACTCCAATAGACAAGTACACTGGGGAGGGATAAGAATCTTCCTCCTCTCCCCACTGTAGGTTCCACTGGGTCGTTGTAAATTAGACTAATGAAAAACAGATTGACAAGAGAAAAGCAGTTTATTAATGCGTGCCGCACACATCACACAGGAGGAATCTCAATGATGAACAGCTCAAAAGGGGCCGTTAGAACAATACACATGCAGAGAAGTAACGGGGCAAAGGAAAAGCCTTTCTGGCTTCCAAGGGCAGCGGACTGTGGCCGGTAAGTATGGGGAGGAAGCAAATGAAATATGAAGTTATTTGAGCAGGTCTATCTTGGCGCCACATTTCTGTCTTGTATGGCCATGAAACTTCCCTGGGAGAGGGGGATTTAGGACAGTCCTTATTTCTCAGAAGTTTCTGCCTTTAGTCGAGAAGGGAAGCTCTGGGAATAGTTCTTTCTGTGTCTGTCGATTCTCATTTCCATCCAGCTTCAAGGAATCTTTAGGCCAAAGTGGCGCATTTCAGGACGGCCTGTTCTGTGCTCACACAGCTGCTTTGCTTGGTCCCGACTTGGAAGCGGGTGGTCATTGGCCAGGTCCCGACTGAGCCGGGCAGGCTTCTGCAGGGGCTGGGGGTCAGAGTTCTCCCGTCAGACATGGCCTGGTCCTCCCATATCCCATCTGTATCCTCCGTCTCTGCAATGCTATCAAGAGTGGGGTCTGATAGCATATTAGGGGTTCTCCTTGCTCAGAGTGAGGGCAATAACCTTTAGCCTGTGTGGTTAAAGAAGTCATTTGAGTCCGATTCAGTGTCACGGCACGTGGTTCCATCTGTCGTCATTTGCTTTGCCGCAAGGCGCTGGTTACTGTGGCCTGGCCGAAGGGCTGAGCTGGCTTTCTGTGGCAGGTGTGGCTCCCTTCCAGTATTCTCTGGAAGAAAATCTTCTCCATGGCCCTGTGATGCTGGAGCTCTCTGCCCCCCCCATTCAGGCCCGCTGGGGCCACCGGCAGCCTCCTTCTTTCCACATAGGAAAACATTCTCCCCGATGCCGTCCTCCTGGAAGGGCAGCTTTCCAACCCCTTGAGAGGTTCTCCTGCTGTTCTGACAACATTCACAGATGCCCAAGCTCTGGGTTTTCTGCAGGGGCTTTGCTATTCAGTCATACCGTGCTGACCATGGTAGGGCCTCGACCTGCACTTTTGTTGGAGATTTTTGTTTTCCTTCTGCTTTTGGTCCTTGCTGGGATATCAAGTGACTTTACCCAGTGTTGTTCTGACACCCAGTGTACTGGACAAGCCCAGGACCAGGCTGTGGGAGCGGGAGACCCAGGAGCATAAACAGGCCTGCTGGTCATTGTCTCCTCTCAGGATATAAGATATGAATGCAGCTGACGGGCTTGAGATTTTCAGAGCAGGAGAGTGGTTAAAAATGATTCTGCTTGATGAGTGAATGATAAGTATATATCAAAAATGCTTTCGTTCAGCCGGCGTTTATTGAAGGCTCCCTAGCTCTGGGGTAAGAGTGGTGGTGTAGGGCTGGTGAGATAGGTCAGGACCCGCCCGGACCTTAGCACTGTCTTCAGAAAGGGACAAAACACCAGGTTTGTGTGACTGATCTTAGGTCTGCTGTGAGGCAAAGGGCCAGCGTTCTGGAAGCTAGTTTGCTGAAAAACCATTAGGGCGGCCCATTAGCTCCGTCTAGTTGCCTCAAGAAAACAAAGCATTGTTGTAGGACAGTTGACAAGTATTGCTTTAAAAGTAGCTGATTTTTGGGGCGCCTGCGTGGCTCAGTGGGTTAAGCCACTGCCTTCGGCTCAGGTCATGATCTCAGGGTCCTGGGATCAAGCCCTGCATCGGACTCTCTGCTCAGTGGGGAGCCTGCTTCCCCCTCTCTCTCTGCCTGCCTCTCTGCCTACTTGTGATCTCTATCTCTCTCTCTGTAAAATAAATAAATAAAATCTTAAAAAAAAAAAAAAAAGTAGCTGATGTTGTTCTGGCACACGGTGGCCTGCAAGGGCCTTGCCAGAGTTGGGACTTAGCTTTTTGTGAGTCTGGGGGGAGGGGACTCAGACGCTAGTGACAGACAATGTTGGATTTTATTGGAGTCCCCTGCTTCTCAAAAGTAGGCTGATTGCAAAATCTCCCAGCTTTCTGTGTTCTGAGAAAGGGCTAACTGTAGGTGGTCTCTCTCAAGATTAGAACCACCTCCTTCCTCCTTCCCTTGCCTGCTTGCCTCTAGAAAATGCCAGGGTGCCTTTCTTTTGAGACATTCCTGATTAATGGGCATCTTCCTTGTAACAATAGCTTGAATAAAATCATTGCCCTAATTGTTCTGGGAATTCTGCCTTTCACACTAGACAGACATTAGCAGGGCCTGGCAGGGAAGTCAGATGGTCCCCAAGGAGCCTCAGGCTGCTAAGGCTTTATCTGGAACATCTGTCAGCAGGTGACCTGTGCAATTGCAGAAGTCAGCCAGAAGATGGCGGGCATCCAGACCAGAGGAGGACATTAATCCGCAGGCCTTCGGTCTTAAAGACCAGGAAGTGTTCCCAGTCGCAGAAAAACAAAGGTATAAGCTAGCTTTCTTTCTTTCTTTCTCTATTTTTTTTTTTTTAAGATTTTATTTATTTATTTGACAGAGAGAGATCACAAGTAGGCAGAGAGGCAGGCAGAGAGAGAGAGGAGGAAGCAGGCTCCCTGCTGAGCAGAGAGCCCGATGCGGGACTCGATCCCAGGACCCCGAGATCATGACCCGAGCCGAAGGCAGTGGCTTAACCCACTGAGCCACCCAGGCACCCCTCTCTATTTTTCTTTTTTAAGGTTTTATTTATTTTTTTGACAGAGAGAGACACAGAGAGGGAACAGAAGCAGGGGCGGGGTGGGGGTAGGAGAAGGAGAGGCAGACCTCCTGCCGAGCAGGGAGCCTGATGTGGGGTTCGATGTGGGGCTCAATGTGGGGCTCAATCCCAGGACCCTGAGATCATGACCTGAGCTGAACGCAGACACTTAACGACTGAGCCACCCAGGTGCCCCTGGTCTGAGCTTTTTAATGGGCAGTACCCAGGGGTGTGCACATAAGCCAAACATCCAGCTAGAAACTGATTATAAACAGGTTGGTTTGAAGTTAGGTGTAGATAAACCACTGACATGACTCATTGAATGTAATGTTCAGCTTTGTACCTGGCTCCAAGTAGAGACATATTTAACGACTTACTAGTTACTTTTTAGTTGGGAGAAAACATGAGTGTATGTGAGTGTGTGTGTGTGTATGTGTGTACACATACAGTATATATATACATATATATTTTTTTATTTGATTATTATTATTTTTTTAATTATTATTTTTTTCTTCTAGCAAAGACAGATTTCCCCAGACATCTGAGATTACTTTATTCAGGCTATTGCAATAGGGAAAATGCCCAACGAAGGGGGAATGTCTCAAAGAAGAGAGAGAAAAATTGGGATTTTATAAAATAAAGGAGTCCTTGAGGGAGGGCGGAGGTGAGTTGTAGCTTGGACTATCCTAGAGAAGGGTGGTCCTTTTCCTTTATCCCTTTCTCTGAACACAAAGGACAAAGGGCAGGGGATTTCTCAACCATCACTGCTTGCTGGGAGCAAGGGATTCAGGTAAGGTTTGACATGGTCACTTCCAATGTATATTCTTTGAGATGAAAAACTGATTGCTGTCTCTTTTTCTGGTACTTCCAATTCCAAGTGTCTGGACATCCTTCAGCAGGGTGCAAACATTCCCGCAGGGCTGCTGTAATATATTTTTTAAAAAGTAGAATGATGTTGTTCCCTAGAAACAGTTTTTGCATCTGTGTTATCTGCCCACAAATGAATGCTTTGTCTCCAAATGCATGGTGATTAAACCTTTCCCCCACATATAAATGATTTCTTTACAAAAACTACCTTCGTAATTAGCATTTCTTGAGAATGGAATGAAAGTAATTATGGCTAAATTCACAAATCTTTCCTCTATAATGTTTTTAAGTAGAGTTTACATCTCTAACTTCTTAGGTGTGACAAATCCAAATGCCTTTCTAATTAAGGGCATTTTAATTCTCCTTGTCCCCTTAGATGAGTCACCCGTCTATTCAGCTGGAACCTCTGGGGCCTTCACAAAGAAGTGAAATTAGCAAAGGTACGGGGTGACAATGACTAACACAGCAAGGCCTGGGAGTCAGCTCAGAAAGCTCTAGTCCCCCTCTCTCTGATGGGGATGATTTTAGCTGGGGTAATTTAACATTTCGTTCACGTCCATGCTGGGAATCGCTGTGTCCTCCTATGGCACTGATAAGACAGCTGAATGTCCATAGGTCCACCTTTCTGAAATTGAGGAATAGGCTCACTGCCTCTTATAATTGAAAAGAGGCACAAGGCCAGGAGACAACGTCCACTGAGATTTGGAGCTTGTAAATGTCTTTGCTTCACATTTCTCAGATAGGCAGGTGGGGACTGGACTGAGCTCACTGGCCATAATGTTCCAAGGCCTTGAATCTCCTTCAGACCTCTACTCTTGTGACTAAAGAAGGAAGTGAGAATGAATAATGCATGACATATGAAAGCTTGGAACTCGGGAGAGAGTCCAGAGAATGAAATCCTGTTTATATTTAAAACGGAGCAAATGTTTAATGAATGGTCAAATGTGTTCAGTTATCCTGGGTCAGATGCTTAAGAAGAAGAAGCCCAAGTACTGGCCCTAGAATTCTTGTGCCATGCTGACCATGGGCCAGGCACTGTGTCAAGTACTCTCTGTCTAGTAGCTGTTGAGTGGGTGAGTATTATCAATCCTGTGTTCATCTGAGGACACAGACGCTCACAGAGATTCTGCCCCTTGTTCAAGGCCATGCACTGAGTGAGGGCATAGCTGGGATCGGAATCTACTTCCTTCATACACTAAATTCCATGGTAAATGGCCTGCTGACCTATCTACAGTTGGGCTGGGAAATTAAGACACAGTAATATGCTAAAGTAATTAACAGTTCACAGAACATATGATAAATGCTTGAGAAATGGTGAATCTTGGCCAGAGGAGGTAGTGGCAGAGGGCATTCTCTGGAGAGTTATTACTAGGCTTCATGAGAGAAGCAGACTTAAGTATCTTCTTCAAGCGCAGGAGGGAGGAGAAGGATACTCTAAGCCAGTGGTTTTCATACTTAAACATGCATCACATGATAATGTGCATTATCAAAGCACAGATTGCTGGATCCCAACCCCAGAGATTCTGATCCATCCAGTAAGTCTTGGAGAAGGACTTAGAATGTGCATTTCTAACCAGTTCTCAGGTGATGTTGATACTCCTGGTTCCAGGGACCACACTTTGAGAACCACTGATCTAAGTGAAGGCAAGAAGGTGTAGAATTACAGGGTGCATTTAGAAACCAATAATTTGGCCACTTGGGTTCTAGTGGAAGGTTTGTGCAAGCCAGGGCATTCATGGAGATGAGGCTGAAAGGTAGTTTATAGCTGCAAGCATTCCTGTCACTTTAAAATAAATTGTTGCATCATTGGAAAAAAAATTGATACCTTGTGCAATCGTATGGGGAGAGTTTGTTAATATGCATTGTAGGAAAACTTGTTCTTCCCCAACTCTCGCCCCACCCCCTGTTCATACTCTCTGTCATGTGGCCTTGGATTTCTTCCATAAAGATAGAAGACATTTCCCTGACTCTTGACTTTGAGTTTAGCTATGTTCTTTGGTTTGGCCATTAGAATGAGATGGAAGTGACAGTGCCAGGTCTGAGCCTTGGCCAGGTGATCTTGTGATTTTCCATTTGACCTAATGTCTTGACCATCACCATCAGAAGACCATGATCTACTAGTCCAAGGAACATGAGGACATGTGGAGCAGAGCCATCCCTGCTGAGTGCAGACTGTAATAGTCACTAGTCAACCACCCCCCCGGCCCCCAACTCCCAGATGCATGAGCAAATAACTGATTTTTATTTAAGCCACTGAGTTTTGGGACAGTTTGTTTACTCAGCAATACTTTACTGATACCTCCTCTTTAAAACATGTATAAGATTCGAATGCATGTTTTTTAGGCTACCAAATCAAAACACTGAATTTGTTTTTCATTTTTCTTTGTATAAAAGAACCCTAAAGGAAACTTGTTATCCCTGCAAAGTTGGTGATCATTTTCTGCAAAATGCCATGTACATCACCCTGACAGTTCTTTTATAAGAGGAACTGTTGCAACCTCTGGGCTTTTTTCACATCTTCCTTTGTGGTTTCCTTGATTTCAGGCTTGGGCTGAGCCTCCTCACTTGGCTGAAACTTATTATTCTTGATGGGTCTAATGAGCAGTCCATTATGTTGTCAGCTCATTGATTAAGAGTGTCTTCAGTGTGAGAGAAGATCATTGTTATGGAAATTTCCCTGCTCCTGTCTACTTTTCTTAACAAACTGGGTATAAATGAGAACCTGAGCTTGAGGAGAGAGAAAAGTGGGCTGTTCAACCAAATAGTGGTTCAGGCCAAGTAGTGGTTTAGCATTTATAAAACATTGCACCTTCTTTTTTGATGAGTATTTTTAAGTGTATTTATCACGTACATCCTTGATTTGTCTTCTATTTTATTACTAGTTTCAGAGATCAGAGTGTTAGACTTGGTAGGAGTTCAGTTTGTTGCTTATTAGAGATAGCAGAGGGCTATTTGGAGCTTTGGGGCAACACTGTTCATTTTGGAAGCTAAGAGACCTTCATCCATTCTCTGTTCTTGCTACCAAGTCTCTACATTCTGATCTTTCATGAGAGCGTATAAAGTTCCTGGCTAGCTTCTTGGTTAATTATGTGGGTTTTGAGTAGCTCCCTGCAGCTTAGTCTGTCCAGCTGTGAAACTCACTGACTTCTCTTTACCTTAGTGACTGTGGTGTCCAAGTGTCTAACCGAACATTCATCTCTTCTCAGAACTCTTCAGTCCTATTTCATAGAGGTGTTCTCTGCTCCCTCCTCTAGAGGATGTCAGGAAAACACGACTATTTTCTACATGGGTACTTCTCAAGTTTCAGTGTGGATAAGAATCACCTAGAGATCTTGGTCAATCCCAAATCTCTGGCTTTACCATACAGATTCTGATTCAGTTGGTCAGGGTGGGCCTGACAGATTGCATTTTTAATGAGTTTCCAGTGATGCTCATGTGGCTGGTCTGAGGACCTTGCTTCAAACAGTACTATAGCCTACCTGCCTTTTGAATTCTCATCCCAGACGCTTCTCAGTCCATTCTCTGAGGTGTTTCCTCCCATTTTGCAGGGTTTGTCATTATCAAACCCATTTCTGATAGAGGAAGCTGTAATTCCACTGGCTTTTAGCCTCCAACAGATGCTTACCCCATCATCTCTAAGCAAGCAGCTGTGGGACAAGGACCTCCATGATAAGCATTTTTCTTCTCTGTGCGAGGCCCATGCCAAATTATAGGAATATTGTGACATTTATATTACTGCTCTCAAGGGTTTGAAAATCTAAATGTTCAGTAATATAATTGTTCAGTAAAAGATTAACTTTGCCCCAAGAAAGGCTTGGCTCTTACCTGATAGAGGTAACCTCTAGCTGTTGCAATATTTTGCCTTGAAAGAAGGTCTCTGTTGCCTTGGGGATCGTGGATCATACCAGATAGTCCATACTAACAGTATGATCTTTGGGTAGAAGGTGGGGCTTAGGCCCTATGGTATCAGCTTGACGTTTGGAGAAGCTGAAGACTAAGGTCAGCCACACAAGGTGGTTAGCTGTGTCTAATGACAAACCCCAATAAAAATTTGGACACTAAGGCTAGGGTGAGCTTCCCTGGTTGCCAACACTGTGTGTATTGGCACACTTTATTGCTGGGAGAGGTAAGGGCTGTCTACATGTCAGACATGACCCTCAGTTGTCTTCCCAATTCATTGGGAGAAGACAACTGAGGGTCATGTCTGATCTCTCCTGGACTCTCTCCTAAGTTTTTTTTTTGACTGATTTTGATCTGGATCCTTTCACTGTAATAAATTGTAACTGTAAATGTAATGAATATTCTGACTCCTGTGAATCCTTCTAATGAAAAATTAAACATGTGTTTGGTCTTGCCCCCCCCCCTCCACCTGCAATAAGAAAAATAGGTAAAATGAATAACCAAATTGGCAAACACGCCAATTGCTGATGACTAGAGGAAGTGGCAAGTTTCACAGGTGCTCAGTGGAGGAAGCAAATCTTTCATGGAAAAGGTCCAGGGAGGCTCTGGAGGGTAGAGAGCTAGAATTCGCTCTTGAAGGATGGGTGGCATTGGAAAAATAGAAAACCCCTAAGGCATTTATTTTCTTTTTTTAAAATAATATTTGATAATATAGAAGAGCATGGAGGAAATAATGGAAATCACCAATAATGCTAATTCTAAAAACCATCAGCAACTTAATATGTTATTGAATTTTCTTTTGGTCTTCTTTCTATGTGTATAGTTCTAAAAGTTTTAATATGAAAATTCTCAAGTGTATAAAAAAGTAAAGGGAAGAAGAAAAAAAGAAAAGTAAAGGGAAGAGCAAAATGAGCCCCTTATATCCATTACCTAATTATTGTGGCCAATCTCATTTTCTTTATATCCCCTTTCATTATACCTAACCCCTAAATGAGTTGGAAGCAAGCCAGAGACATTATAGAATTTCATTAGTGTATGTGTAAGAATCTATAAGAGATAAGGATTCTCCTTTTTAAATAAACTGTAATACCATCATACCCACACCCCAACTCAACAATAATGCCTAAAAATTACAAAATACCAGATAATGTTAGTGTTTTCCAACTCATCTTATAAATTCTTTTTTCTTAAATTGTTTGAATCAGAATCCAAAGAAGATTCATACCTTTCAAATTAATATGTCTCTTCAATCTCTTTTAAAAAATGAACTTTTCCTAGGGGAGGGACCGAATATCTAAAAACACAATGACTTAATGATACATATATAACCTCTATATAACGTTAACCCACAACTTACAACAACCTGGCCGGGAAACCAGACCTTTATCTCTAATAACCAGTCCAGGAAGCCAACCTGCTACCAGTCAGAATTGTAGGAAGCCAGGCTGCTAGTTCTAATGACAATCTAGTAAGATAAACAAGAACAAAAGGACCCATTTTAAGTGTATGGTCTGTTAAGCCATAGAACCACCATCTCAATCAAGAAACAAAACGTTTTCATCACTGCCCAAAGTTCCCTTGTGCCTCTTTGAAATCCAGTCTACCCTGTCTCCACAGCTTTAGGCAAGCACTGATTATTAGCCTTCTGTCACTGTGATTGTGAACGCAGTCCTTTAATAAATCTCCTGCACTTAGTTTTGCTCTTCTTCCATTTTGGAATTCTGTAGGGCTCTTGGGGTGGGATGTTCTCCGTTCTGATTTTTCTACAAATCTAATGCCATCTGTGATCTCCCTGGGGTTTAAGAAAAATTATAGCCTTTTGATGGCCTTTTCTTGTTTTCCTGTGCTATCAGGGATTTTGTCATTAAAAGTAAAAAAGAAAATCTGTAACCTGCCAAAAACAGTGGGGATATTAAAAAGAAATAATTTTTATTTCTTTTAGTCATTGCCTCTAGTAATACCTTGTCAGTGTCTTCTTTTCTGTCCCTTAATAAAATCTTGGGCAAATTCCTGAACTATATTTTTACCTTAGTCTTGTCCCAGTTGGAGCTTTACTCCATAGTTGGTTTAAACTCTAGCCCCTCCTCCATCTGTGGCTTCAGGGACCTGCAGTGTAGTGGGGATGGAGGCTTGAACTGATCATGAGGTATATTTTTCTCTTTTTCGTATGTCTGGTTCTTCCTGAATTGGGAGCAGGCAGGAGAGACAGTGGAAACAGATCGGATGTGGTGATTGCTCCTGAGTGGGGAAGGCATCCTGCTCTGGTTTAGAAAGTTTTCCATCAGGAGAAGATGGCCTCCTTCAGCATAGGGTTCTCCCTGTAGAAGGTATGTGGTTTTCTTCAGGGACAGAATTTACTGGAGAGAGAATGGCAGCTGGATTTCCCTTTGGTCTTTTTTATTTGTGTGTGTGTGTGTGTGTGTGTGTGTGTGTGTGTGTGTGTGTGTGTGTTTGTGTGAATTTTACCTAAATCATGTGGTTCAGAATTGGAGACATGAAGTTCCTCACGGGAAATTTGGGATATTCTTGACATCAACACGAGGAAAAGGAAGCTAAATCAACAGATGTCTAATGTATGTGTTTAAAGACCTCACCTTTTGAACCATTGAACAGAGAAAAAGAGAAGCAATTTTCCCAAAAGAAAATGGTATGGTCTGTATTAAAGCCCTAACTTTTTTTTTTTTTTTTAATTTTATTTATTTATTTGACAGAGAGAAATCACAAGTAGATGGAGAGGCAGGCAGAGAGAGAGGGAAGCAGGCTCCCTGCTGAGCAGAGAGCCCGATATGGGACTCGATCCCAGGACCCTGAGATCATGACCTGAGCCGAAGGCAGCGGCTTAACCCACTGAGCCACCCAGGCGCCCCTAAAGCCCTAACTTTTAATCTGTCTCAAATATGTGTTTTTCTTTTCTGGAGAAATAGAAAGTTTGGGATTTAAACTTTCAGAAACTGCAGCGTTTTTCTTTTAAAACTAACAACATCCTTTCTTTCATAGAAGATGTTGATGCAAAATATTTGGGATTTACTAGTAGAGTTTGAGAATAATCTCAGCTTTGCACCACAATGAATCCCTCCCTAGTTGCATTATTCTTTCCAGAGCTGACTAATAATTTGTCTTTACTTGTTTATCACATCTGAGACCCTGAGTGATCTACATCTCTCTAGTCTCCATCATAGAACTGCCTGGGTAGAGACACAGCAGCCTTCATTCTCTCTTCTCGGCTGTCATTAAATGCAAGACTGAACGGCCATCTGAGGCTTAGGCACCAGGGGTGGATTTCTTTTCTCTTGAAAATGAATTTCATGAGACTTTGCTGATGCTGGAAACAAGTTTAATACAGGAGAATCTTCATATTGGTTGAAGGTAGATAGTTTTTTACTTTACTTTAATTTAATTTATTTATTTGACAGAGATCACAAGCAGGCAGAGAGGCAGGCAGAGAGATAGAGGGGGAAGCAGGCTCCCTGTTGAGCAGAGAGCCCGATGCGGGACTTGATCCCAGGACCCTGAGATCATGACCCAAGCCGAAGGCAGAAGCATAACCCACTGAGCCACCCAGTGGAAAATGGAAATGAATTAAAATTAAAATTAAAATTTAAATGTTCTGAATTTAAAATGAAGGTAGATAGTTTTAAATTCAGAACATTTTCCATTATAATTTCAAAACCATGCAGAGATTTTAACTGACACTTTGAGGAACTTACAGATGAGATACATTGTAATCTGCTACCAGGCATCATGGTCACTAGGTTTTATTGTTTCAGAAATGGCATAATGACTATTGAAAGGCACTAATTGCACACAATTTGATGTGAAAGAAGAACATAATACATTTGTTCTGCCCTGTAGACCTTTGTTTCACAAGGACAATCTAAGGTACATAAGAAAACAATCACATATTATTTTATTCTCCATGGCATTTGCAAATGATTTTTCTTTAATCAAAAGACATTTTGAATAATTTTTTTTGGCATTTCAAATCCTCTAATGAAAATGGCAAAATGTAGTGAGAAAAGCAATGGACTGGATTTGGATTCCAGTTTTTATCCAGCTTCTTACAGGCTTTATGAACACGGTCAGTTTGTCCGAATTCTGTGGGTAACAATTTCCTTTTCAGAGAATAAGGGAGTTGGACTAGATAATTTCCAAGGTATTTTGAAATGGCAAATCCCACTGATTCTATGTTGTATAAAAAAATCAAGTAACCATTAAATAAATTATTTGTATTATCCTGTTTATTATTAAATAACAAGCCTCTGTTTTACTAATTATATTTTTTAGCATTAAATATTAAAAATATAAATGATCTATCATCCCATTATATTTTCTGGTCTGTTATTGCCTCGGAAAAGGAAAACCTTGATTTTTGTGTATTTAGCTCGTATCCAGCTGTGTTACTGAATACTGCTAGTAATATAGGCCTATAATTTCTTTATACTTAAAAAAATAGTTTGAATCAGGGGTGACGGGGTGGCTCAGTGGGTTAAGCCTCTGCCTTTGGCTCAGGTCATGATCTCAGATTCCTGGGATCAAGTCCTGCATTGGGCTCTCTACTCAGTAGGGAGCCTGCTTCCCCTTCCTCTCTGCCTATTTGTGATCTCTGTCTGCCAAATAAATAAATAAAATCTTTAAAAAAATAGTTTGAATCAGAATTATGCTTATCTTCCAGATCACTTGAAAAGATTTTTCATCTTCTTTTGTGATCTGTCATAATTTGAACAGCATAGGAATTAACTGTTCTTTGAAGGACAGATAGAATTCATAGACAAAACCATCAGGGCCTGGTTTCTATAGCAGTGATAGATGTTTGACAATTTTTTTTCCTAAAAATTCTATGCTTATTTTTCTCTCTCCTACCTTTTCTTGAATCTGTTTTGATAATATATCTTCCTAACATCACTTGTTTCATCTTGGTATTCAAACTTACTGTCACACACGGTTATTTTCATTGATTATTTTAATTGCCCCAAATTTATAGTCTCATTCTTTTTTTTTTTTTTTAAAGATTGTATTTATTTATTTTTGGGAGAGAGAAAGAGAAAGAGCACAAGAGCGCATGAGTGGGAAGAGCAGCAGGGGGAGAAGCAGACTCCCCACAGAGCAGAGAGACCAATGCAGGACTTGATTTCAGTTCCCTGGGGTCATGACCTGAGCAGAAGGCAGACACTTAACCGACTGAGCCATGTAGGCTCCCTGTAGTCTCATTCTTTTATATATAATTTTTAAAAATTTTTAATAAACATATAATGTATATTAGCCCCAGGGGTACAGGTCTGTGAATCACCAGGGTGACACATTTTACAGCACTCACCATAGCACATACCCTCCCCAATGTCCATAACTCCACCACCCTCTCCCGACCCCCTTCCCCCTGGCAAGCCTCAATTTGTTTTGTGAGATTAAGAGTCTCTTATGGTTTGTCTCCCTCCTGATCCCATCTTGTTTCATTTATTCTTTTCCTACCCCCTAAGCCCCCCACGTTGCATCTCCACTTCCTCATATCAGGGAGATCATATGGTAGTTGTCTTTCTCTGATTGACTTATTTTGATAAGCATAATATCCTCTAGTTCCATCCATGTCGTCGCATATGGCAAGATTTCATTTCTTTTGATGGCTGCATAGTATTCCATTGTATGTATGTGTGTGTGTGTGTGTGTGTGTGTGTGTGTGTATCTTTTTCTTCATCCATTCATCTGTTGATGGACATCTAGGTTCTTTCCATAGTTTGGCTATTGTGGACATTGCTGTTATAAACATTCGGGTGCACGTGCCCCCAAATCACTACATTTGTATCTTTAGGGTAAATACCCAGTAAAAACCCAGCAATTCCTGGGTCATAGGGTAGCTCTATTTTCAACTTTTTGAGGAACCTCTATGCTGTTTTCCAGAGTGGTCGCACCAGCTCGCATTCCCACCAATAGTGTAAGAGTGTTCCCCTTTCTTTACATCCTCGCCAGCATCTGTCATTTCCTGACTTGTTAATTGTAGCCATTCTGACTGGTGTGAGGTGGTATCTCAATGTGGTTTTGATTTTGTATTTCCCGAGTGATGCGAGTGATATGGAGCACTTTTTCATGTGTCTGTTGGCCATCTAGATGTCTTCTTTGCAGAAATGTCTGTTCATGTCCTCTGCCCATTTCCTGATTGGATTATTTGTTCTTTGTTTGTTGAGTTTGATAAGTTCTTTATATATTTTGGATACTAGCCCTTTATCTGATATGTCATTTGCAAATATCTTCTCCCATTCTGTCAGTTGTCTTTTGGTTTTGTTAACTGTTTCCTTGAGTTGTGCAAAAGCTTTTCATCTTGATGAAGTCCTGATAGTTCATTTTTGCCCTTGCTTCTCTTGCCTTTGGCGATGTTCCTAGGAAGATGTTGCTGCGGCTGAGGTCGAAGAGATTGCTGCCTGTGTTCTCCTCAAGGATTTTGATGGATTCCTTTCTCACATTGAGGTCCTTCATCCATTTTGAGTCTATTTTTGTGTAAGGAAATGCTTCAATTTCATTTTTCTGCATGTGGCTGTCCAATTTTCCCAACACCATTTGTTGAACAGACTTTCTTTTTTCCTTTGGACATTCTTTCCTGCTTTGTTGAAGATTAGTTGACCATAGAGTTGAGGGTCTATTTCTGGGCTTCTCTATTTTGTTCCATTGATCCATGTGTCTGTTTTTGTGCCAGTACCATACTGTCTTGATCATGACAGCTTTGTAATAGAGCTTGAAGTCTGGAATTGTGCTGCCACCAACTTTGGCTTTCTTTTTCAATATTCCTCTGGCTATTCAAGGTCTTTTCTGGTTACATATTAATTTTAAGATTATTTGTTCCATTTATTTGAAAAAATGGATGGGATTTTGATAGGGATTGCATTAAATGTGTAGATTGCTTTAGGTAGCATAGACATTTTCACAATATTTGCTCTTCCAATCTAGGAGCATGGAACATTTTTCCATTTCCTTGTGTCTTCCTCAATTTCTTTCATGTGTACTTTATAGTTTTCTGAGTATAGAGTCTTTGCCTCTTTGGTTAGGTTTATTCCTAGATACCTTATGATTTTGGGTGCAGGTGTAAATGGGATTGACCCCTTAATTTCTCTTTCTTCTGTTTTGTTGTTGGTGTAGAGAAATGCAACCGATTTCTGTGCATTGATTTTATATCCTGATACTTTACTGAATTCCTGTACAAGTTCTAGCAGATTTGGAGTGGAGTCTTTTGGGTTTCCCACATATGGTATCATATCATCTGCAAAGAGTGATAGTTTGACTTCTTCTTTGCCAATTTGGATGCCTTTAATTTCTTTTTGTTGTCTGATTGTTGAGGCTAGGACTTCTAGTACTATGTTGAATAGCAGTGGTGATAATTGATATCCCTGTCGTGTTCCTGACCTTAGTGGAAAAGCTCTCAGTTTTTCTCCCATTGAGAATGATATTTATGGTGGGTTTTTCATAGATGGCTTTGATAATATTGAGGTATGTGCCCTCTATCCCTACACTTTGAAGAGTTTTGATCAGGAAGGGATGCTGTACTTTGTCAAATGCTTTTTCAGCATCTATTGAGAATATCATATGGTTCTTGTTCTTTCTTTTATTAAGGTATTGTATCACACTGATTGATTTGCAGATGTTGAACCAGACTTGCAGCCCTGGAATAAATCCCACTTTGTCATGGTGAATAATCCTTTTAATGTACTGTTGGATCCTCTTGGCTAGTATTTTGGTGAGAATTTTCGCATCTGTGTTCATCAAGGATATTGGTCTGTAATTCTCTTTTTTGATGGAATCCTTGTCTGGTTTTGGGATCAAGGTGATGCTGGCCTCATAAAATGAGTTTGGAAGTTTTCCTTCCATTTCTGTTTTCTGGAACAGTTTCAGGAGAATAAGAATTAATTCTTCTTTAAATGTTTAGTAGAATTCCCCTGGGAAGCCATCTGGCCCTGGGCTCTTGTTTGTTTGGAGATTATTGATGATTGTTTTAATCTCTTTACTGGTTATGGGTCTGTTCAGTTTTTCTATTTCTTCCTGGTTCTGTTTTGGTAGTTTATAGGTCTCTAGGATTGCTTCCATTTCTTCCAGATTGTCAGATTTTCTGGCGTATAGTTGCTCATAGTATGTTCTTATAATTGATTTTATTTCTTTGGTGTTGGTTGTGATTTCTCCTTTTCATTCATGATTTTATTTATTTTGGTCCTTTCTCTTTTCTTTTTGATAAGTCTGGCCAGGGGTTTATCAATCTTATTAATTCTTTCAAAGAATGAGCTCCTAGTTTTGTTGACTTGTTCTATTTTTTTTTTTTTGGTTTCTATTTTATTGAATCTGCTCTGATCTTTATGATTTCTATTCTCCTGCTGGGTTTAGGCTGTCTTTGTTGTTCTTTCTCCAGCTTCTTTAGGTGTAGGTTTAGGTTGTGTACTTGAGACCCTTCTTGTTTCTTGAGAAAGGCTTGTATCGCTATATATTTTCCTCTCAGGACTGCCTTTGCTGTGTCCCACAGATTTTGAACAGTTGTGTTTTCATTATCATTTGTTTCCATGAATTTTTTCAATTCTTCTTTAATTTCCTGGCTGACCCATTCATTCTTTAGAAGGATGCTCTTTAGTCTCCATGTATTTGGGTTCTTTCCAACTTTCCTCTTGTAGTTGAGTTCTAGCTTCAGAGCATTGTGGTCTGAAAATATGCAGGAATGATCCCAATCTTTTGATAAAGGTTGAGGCCTGATTTATAACCCAGGATGTGATCTATTCTGGATAGTGTTCCATGTGCACTAGAGAAGAATGTGTATTCTGTTGCTTTGGGATGGAATGTTCTGAATATATCTGTGATGTCAATCTGGTCCAGTGTGTCATTTAAGGCCTTTATTTCCTTGTTGATCTTTTGCTTAGATGATCTGTCCATTTCAGTGAGGGGAGTGTTAAAGTCCCCTACTATTATTGCATTATTGTCAATTATTGCATTATTGTCAATTGTCAATGTGTTTCTTTGATTTTGTTACTAATTGGTTTATATAGTTGGCTGCTCCCATGTTAGAGGCATAGATATTTAAAATTGTTAGATCTTCTTGTGGGACAGACCCTTTGAGTATGATATAGTGTCCTTCCTAATCTCTTATTATAGTCTTTAGCTTAAAATCTAATTGGTCTGATGTAAGAATTGCCACCCCAGCTTTCTTTTGTTGTCCATTAGCATGATAAATTGTTTTCCACTCCCTCAGTTTAAAAATGGAGGTGTCTTTGGGTCTAACATGCATATCTTGTAGACAGCATATTGATGCATTTTGTTTTTTTATCCATTCTGATACCCTGTGTCTTTTTGATTGGGCCATTGAGCCCATTTACATTCAGGGTAACTACTGAGAGATATGAATTTAGTGCCATTGTATTGCCTGTAAGGTGACTGTTACTGTATATTGTCTCTGTTCCTTTCTGATCTACAACTTTTAGGGTCTTTCTTTGCTTAGAGGGCCCCTTTTAATATTTCCTATAGAGGTAGTTTCATGTTTAGAAATTCTTTTAGCTTTTGTTTTTCCTGGAAGCTTTTTACCTCTCCTTCTATTTTCAATGATAGCCTAGCTGGATATAGTATTCTTGGCTGCATGTTTTTCTCATTTAGTGCGCCTAATAAACCATGCCAATTCTTTCTGGCCTGCCAGGTCTCTGTGGATAAGTATGCTGCCAATCTAATATTTTTACCATTGTATGTTACAGACTTCTTTTTCCGGGCTGCTTTCAGGATTTTCTCTTTGTTGCTAAGCCTTGTAAATTTTACTGTTAGTGATGCTTTGTGGACCTATTCTTATTGATTTTGAGGGGGATTCTCTGCACCTCCTGGATTTTGATGCTTGTTCCCTTTGCCATATTAGGGAAATTCTCTACAATAATTCCAATATACCTTCTGCTCCCCTTTCTCTTTCTTCTTCTCTGGAACTCCAATTATTCTAATGTTGTTTCTTCTTATGGTATCACTTATCTCTCGAATTCTCCCCTCGTGGTCCAGTAGCTGTTTGTCTCTCTTTTGCTCAGCTTCTTTATTCTCTGTTACTTGGGCTTCTATATCACTAACTCTATCTTCTGCCTCATTTATCCTAGCAGTAAGAGCCTCCATTTTTGATTGCACCTCATTCATAGCTTTTTTGATTTCAACTTGGTTAGATTTTAGTTCTTTTATTTCTCCAGAAAGGGCATTTATTTATTTATTTATTTATTTATTTATTGTCAGAGAGAGAGCGAGCACAGGCAGACAGAATGGCAGGCAGAGGCAGAGGGAGAAGCAGGCTCCCTGCCAAGCAAGGAGCCCTATGTGGGACTCAATCCTGGGACACTGGGATTATACCTGAGCTGAAGGCAACTGCTTAACCAACTGAGCCGCATAGGCGTCCCCAGAAAGGGCTTTTATATCTCCAGAGAGGGTTTCTCTAATATCTTCCATGCCTTTTCCAAGCCTGGCTAACCCCTTGAGAATTGTCATTCTGAACTCTAGATCTGACATATTATCAATGTCCATATTGATTAGGTCCCTAGCCTTCGGTACTGCCTCTTGTTCTTTTTTTTTTTTTTTTTTTTTTTTTTTGTGGTGAGTTTTTCTGCCTTGTAATTTTATCCAGCTAAGAATATATGAAGGAGTAAATAAAATACTGAAAGGGTGGCAAAGACCCCAGGAAAATGTGCTTTAGCCAAATCAGAAGAGACCCCAAATCATGGGGGGAAGAAAGGAGGTAAAAAGAAGTTCAGGGAAAAAAAAAAAAATATATATATATATATATATATATATATATATATATATATATATTAGACTGGTGAATAGAACAGGGTCACCCACTTAATTTTGGGAGTATTTCAATCTCTTAGAAGAAACTACCTCCCAAAATTTTAAAAAATGAAAAACATATACAAGGGTAAACATGATGCAGGGATGGACTATGAGTATAACGATGAAAAGTTTTTTGCTTTGCTTTGTTTTCTCCTCCTCTGGAATTCTGCTGTTCTCCTTGGTATGTGAACTTTGTCTTGGCTGGATTTCTTGTTGATCTTCTGGGGGAGGGGCCTGTTGCAGTGATTCTCAAGTGTCTTTGCCCAAGGCAGAGTTGTACCGACCTTACTAGGGGCCGGGCTAAGTAATCCACTCAGTTTCGCTTTTGGGAGCTTTTGTTCCCTGAACGCTTTCCGTAGAGTTCTGGAGGACGGGAATGAAAATGGCGGCCTCCCAATCTCTGGCCCAGAGCGGCCCAGAGCTCGGGGTCCCACTCCTCCGTGTGCCCTCAGAGAAAAGTGCTCAATCACTCCCTTCTGCCCAGTCTCTGGCTGCGCTCTGAGCTCCCCCAGCCTGTGACCAAGTGTCTCTGTCTCTGGCATACAGCTCTTCCTGGAGTCTCTGAACCCCACTGATCCCTGAGCTCTTCCAGGGAGGGTCACTCTGGGATTTGTGGGGTCCCCACTCACAGAACAGTGGCCTGTGTCATGGATCACGGTTCAAGGTAATGCTGAGCTGAGAGCTCACTCCTCGGCTCCATCTCTGTAGCCGGCTTCCCTGCTCTACTACCTGTGAGCTCTGCGACACTCAGACACCCCTGATCCTTCTGTGACCCCGCGGGACCTGAGGCCACACTGTCCCCGCGTGGGCTTCACCCCGGTTTCTGGAGTGATGTCCCTCAGTAGAGCGGACTTTTAAAAGTCCTGATTTTGTGCTCCGTTGCTCCGCCACTGGCTGGGAGCCAGCCCCTCCCCCCGCGGTCTATCTTCCTGTCTCTTTGGATTCACTTCTCCACCGGTCCTACCTTTCAGAAAGTGCTTGATTTTCTGTTTCTAGAATTGCTGTTCTTCTCTTCGATCTCCCATTGGATCTGTAGGTGTTTGCAATGATTTGATAAGCTATCTAGCTCATCTCCTGCTACCTGATGTCGTCTCAGCCTGCTACTTCTCCGCCATCTTGACTCCTCCCTGTAGTCTCATTCTTGGTATTTATTACTTTCCTGTTTTATTCTCATTTGTTTTAAAACAGCAATTAAAAAATTGAGGTATAATTGATATTCAAGATTATATTAGTTTCAAATGCACAACAGTAATTCAATATTTGTATATATTATGAAATAATCACCATAATAAGTCGTTAACATCTTTTACCATATGTATTCCCCATTTCTTGAATTGTTTTGGTAGGAGTTTATCTTTTTCATTCAGTGTTTCAGAGAACTTACTCTTGGTTTTCCTTATAACATGCTGAGATTTTTAAACATGAAAGGAATTTAACTTGTGGGTTAATTACTTAAATTGGTCCATGAAATGGAGGATAGTCCAGAAAGGTCATGTGTTGCCTTGTCTGGAGTCCCCACCTTGACCTTCCTAAGTCAAGTTTAGAAAAGAGTGAGGATGGGGCTAGGGACAGGGAAGTCAGTCCTAGCTGGACTGTGACCTACTTGGGGGTGAACTTGGTGATTTTATTACCATGTAACATTGGTTAATGTATTGTCTACAACTCATTGCTGGGGAGAGTCAGTGCTTGGCAGCTTGAAGGCAGGGCATTGTGTGTTGAAAGTTGAAGTTTTGGACAGACATGTATTTGAATCCTGGTTCTGCCACTTGCACATGGGATTACTTTGGGCCATTCCCTTGGCTACTATGTCCTCATCTGCTTGTTTGTTTGGGGGGGATTAAATGAAATACCCTATGAAAAGCTTTTAGCTCAGTGACTGGCACATACCTAACCTGGTGGGTGGTAATAGCACGGGTGGTTGTTATTAATCTAGTATTTGGTCAAATCATAGAGTTTCAGTTTCTCAGTCTAAAAATGAGGTTCTGTCCTTTGGAAGCAGGCAGCTATCGAAACGCCTTCCTTCTAGCAGCATGGGCCGTTTCCCATCCTTTGCCAGAGTGGGGCAGGCTTGGCACCTGCCCAACTAGCTCTAAGAGTTAGACTACCCCTGCTAGATAACCTTGCTCCCACATTTTGACCAATACTTTCTGGGCAGTGAGACTGGCTGGCAGGAAAATGTTGTATATATATATCACTGATAGATGTTTCTCTTACTTGGATTATAAATTTAGGATTTTTGGGGTTTGACATGAAATTTAAAGAGTCCATTATGGTCTGTTTGGAATGGCAAAGGAGAACACAAGGTCTATGGTCCCCTTGAGACAGAAGAATGAGGTGGCAGCCAAGGTTTGTCTCCTGAAAGATTTCCCATGCTCCCTTTCCTTCCCATTCTGACACAAATGGTTCCTGTGCTATGCTGGAGGGGAGACAGATCAGGGGCGGTCTGGGAAATACGGTACAATGTTGGGGCTTATCTGTCTTTTTGAGATGTTAGTCCCTACGCCACGTGACATGCTGCAGACCCAGAAAATTCTCTTCCTGTTTCTCCTACTGGTCTTACTTTTATCCCCTTGGGGATTGTTGGGCTCGTGGCTGTTGGGTGTGGCAGGGCAGGGGTGAAGTTCCAAAGCCATGGCGGTTTGCACAGGGCCCTGCAGTCTGTGAATTCCAACTCCAACATTGTCTCGCTGGCTTCTTAGCAAAACCACATGAGGTCAGCGGAAAAGGTAGAGGTGTTATCCCCACTTCGTAAGTGAGGCAGTGGAGACTCAGGGAGGCTACAAACTTTGCCCAAGGTCACATCCAGAAGACCTGAAGCAGACAGGAGTTTCTACCCTGAAGTCCTGGGCTGCTTCCATCCATGGGTCAGTCTGTTCTCTGCAAAGACCAAGTCTCAGACCAGAGATTGCATCTGAACATTCTCATTCCTTCCTGCCTGGGTGTCCCTGGCTTGCTCCATTTCCCTCAGTTGTAGGAGAGGGAGGAAAGGGGGAGGGGACAGAGACGGAGACAGAAAGGAGAAGCAGGGGAGGAACAGGACGGATACTCTTCTCAACGATAGACAATTTGTCTTCAGCTACCCAAACCTTTCCCAGAGATGTGATCCTTTAGTGCCTGATTCCTGATAGTTTCTCAGAAGTCCCCATGCGATTTAGCTCTTTCCGTCCTCTCCTGGCAGAATAGAAGATATAAATGTAAAGTGTCATCATCACTGCATCGGACCCAGGGGGAAGAGATGCCATTTCCTTGTGAGACTGAAGGGGGGAAGAAGCAGATGTGGGGAAGCGTTATTTTGCAAACCAAGTGTTGTGGATTGTTTTTTGCAGTCTTAGGAGAGACAAAATGTTTACCGAGAGGAAAAGGATACTGTTCCTTGGGTTGTTCAGTCTCTGCTAGGAAGGAATAGGCGTATGTAGCCCCCAGTCCAATTCCATGCTCTGTGTCTCTCCTTGCTGCCCCAGATTTATGCTGGCTTTGCATTGTAGCAAGAGCCATAACGTTGATGGCCCTTTAAAAAAAGGTGGCAATAACTGTCTCGTTTTCATAAAGTGGTCAAACATTAGTTCTCAACCATGGTGAGTTATGGGACATTTGGCAATAACTGGGGACATTTTTGGTTGTCGATGTGGGGAGGTACCATTGGCATCTGAAGGGCAGAGGACAGAGATGCTGCTAATCGTCCTGCAATGCAGGGGCAGCCCCCACAACAAAGAATGATCCGACCTGAGATGTCGAGAGCACTGAGGATGAGAAGCTCTCGCCTCAAGAGAGGCCCACCAGGCACCAGCCACACTGGCCATGTGGATCCACTGGTTGGGTGTTGACATGTACACAAGTTTTAAGTATGGCAGCTCCAGGTACCATATTTTGGGGCTAATTTTTATAATGTTTTTAACTTTTTAAAAAATTCCACATATGAGATGTGATTATACTCCTTCTGCAAAAGATTCAAACAATACCGGAGCGAAGAGAGCAAAATGTGACTGTTCTGTTTACTTTCCTCTCTTGCTCCACCCCCCACTTCCCTCTCCCCTCTCCTTTCTGGAAACCACGTTCTAGGTGCCTTTAGGATACACCGTTTCTTCTTTTTTTTCTTACATAAACGGGCTTATGCCATATATACTCTTCTGTAGCTTACTTTCTCACTTAACATTTTAGTAAATAAACTTCTGGGCTGTTCGAAGTTTCCCAATGAAAAGATAGTCTCATATTGTCAAAGTAATAGCAGCAGCAACGCTTTATGGCACTTACTCTGTGCGAGGCAGAATTCCAAAGGCTTTGTACATAACTCATTTAATCCTTAGAAACACTGTGAGTTAGGTGCTGTTTTATTCTCATTTTATAAAATAGGAAACTAGGCACTCAGAAGCAGTCTGGCGGAGTTCTTGCTTTCCCCGCCCCCCCTTGCTCTCTTCTGCCTGTCCAGAAAAGGATTACCTGGGGATTGGGATGGCGTCCATGGATGTGATATTATAAAATAATAATAATAAATCTAGATTTGGTTTTTGTATATGATTCCTGGCATAGAGCTCTTGAAACCTTTGTGATTTCCTGGGTGATAGAAACATCTTTTGTTACAATATTTGGGCTTAGTCCTCAGATCCTGACACAAGAACTTCTAAGAGCTTAGAATCTCCGAGTGAAAAGAATGTTTTCTTGTGTGTGCTAATGAGACAACTGGTGATCGGGGCTGTAGATGGCCTCAGGATGCCGTCTGGTCTCCAGAAAGACCAAGATGTGATTAGAAAGTTGGAACTTTCAAACCCATTCCCTGCCTCCCAGGAGAGAGGCTGGAGATTAAATTTTTTTAAAAAAGATTTCATTTCTTTATTTGACACACACACAGAGATCACAAATAGGCAGAGAGGCAGGCAGAGAGAGAGGGGGAAGCAGGCTCCCTGCTGAGCAGAGAGCCCGAACGGGGCTTGATCCAGGACCTTGAGACCATGATTGGAGCCGAAGGCAGAGGCTTAACCCACTGAGCCACTCAGGTGCCCTGGAGACTAAATTAATCAGTAATGGCCAGTGATTTAATAAATTATGTCTGTGTAATGGAGCCTCCATAAAGCCCCTGAACATCCGCATTTGGGAGCTTCTGGGTTGGTGAACACATTGAGGTTCTGGGAGGGTGATTTCTCCTGGAGAGAGCCTGGACGCCTTGTTCTCCACATGCCTGCCCATCCCCCTCCCCCAACCCATGTCTTCCTCTATGCATCTCTTCTAATCGATTGTTCTTGAGTTGTCGCCTTTATAATAAGCCAATAATTGTATATAAAAAGGTTTCATGAGCTCTGCGAGTTATTCTAGCAAATTATTGAACCTGAGAAAGGGGTTGTGCGAATGCTTTGACCTTATAGCTTGTTGGTCACAGTACAGGTGGTCTGGACTTGGATCGGGCATCTGAAGTGGGAGCAGTCTTGTGGGGCTGAGCGTTTCATGTGTGGGGTCTGTCGTTAGTGTCAGAATTGAACTGAATTGTAGGACACTCAGTTGGTGTCTGGAGAGTTGAATTGGTAGGTGTGAGGAGAAACACACACACTTGGAGTGAGAAGTATTGTAAGTGAAGAAAACAGCTCAGAACAGAAATTCATCGAATTCCAGGCCCATGTTCTGTACAGGGCCAGGTGTCCCTGTCCATTAGGAAATCCTGGTCTCAGAGTGATAATAGACAAGTAGGCAGATGACAGCCGGTGACAGTGGTTCAGAGGCAAAAGTGCAGCAACAGGAACACACTTTGGGAGGCAATAGTCATCATTTAGTTTGTGCCTCAGCTCCAGGAGAGACATTCAGAACCATTCTTAATTATAAATGGTCTGTCCTTATTAGTCAGTTTTTGTGTCTCTGACATTTGAAGCACGTTTAATCGTAATTTGCTTTACAGTCTTGCTCCCAAACTTTCTAGGAGGAGATGTAGTCATCAAAGTAACTCTTCAGGCTTTCTAAAATGGTAGGATTTGGAGTGCCACGGTCTACATTTTTCATGTCCAGAGTATCACATTAGACATTATTTCCCGACTCGCAAATGCGTTTTGTTAAGTATGTCACTTCCTTCCTTCACTATCCTATAGAGTCATTTTTCTCTTTTATCTCTTTTACCAATGGTGACTTTTCAACAGTTTGACTACAGAACATAAGGGCACCCACTAGAATACAATCAGTTCAACAAAGCCCTTAGTTATCTCCAGGTGGGTGCGAGGCACTGTGACGGTGCTGGCCGGGGCCTGCAGGTTGTGTTTACAATATACTGTGGTAACAGCTGAGTGAAACCATAAAGAAGACACACCTCATTGGCTGGAGGAGTCCAGTGTGGGATGTGGATGCTTGTTCCTGCGCTAGAGCTCAATCATGTAGGGTGATCAGCTGTTCCTGGCTGCCTGAGACTGAGGAGTGCCAGGACTGAAAGATGTTTGGTGCTCACAAGACAAACTGGGACAAACGGGTCGCCCTAGATCATGGGTTAGCACGAACATGCACTTCCCATGAGCACACTCTGGCCAAGCCCCTTAGCTACCCATTATTAAGTGAGGGAAAGTGCCCAGGTCTTTGGTAATAATGAGATAGCAGCTCTGGTCATTCAGATTCCTTGAGAAAGTAATCCAGTAGAGCAGTAGAGGCCCCTCTACTGCTCATGTCCTGGGGAAGTTTCAACATCCTCTATGCCTTTTGAAGTGCTTTATTGCTGTAGGGCTTACAGGCTGGCTCCTGAGAGGCCTTCCCAGGCACCTGGAGTCTGGGGAGTTTGTTCTTAGCCTTGGCTGGTGGGCTGGCTGTGGAAGACTGACCGCTGCTCTCTGGCTAGTGTATCGATTTGTCATATGAAGCAGGACTACAAGAGGGATGAATACGTGTGTCTTCTGGTCTGCACTTCCTGTAAGGAGACATTTACAGAATGTTTTAGGCAGAATATGAGTTCAATTGAGTGAGACAGAGGTGCAGGTTTCATAGTAGCCCAAATATGACAGAAGTTTAGTTTCCTTTACATGAATACCCAAGCCCAGAGAAGACCAAATGGGCTCAGTTTCCTTCTCTTCATTTTATATCTCTTGTATGTGGTATCATCCACATAGTCCAAGAAATGCCCCTACTCCAGGCAGTAGGAACAGGGAAATGGGAAAGGAATACAGTTGCTCTGGGAGCTGGATCCGAGGATACTTAGATCTCTTCTCACATCCCATTGGCCAGAACGGAGTCACGTGGATGAGCCTGAGTCATGGGCACCTGGGAAATGTACTCTTTACTTCTAGGGGGCCTATACCCAATGAGACGTTTTATTAAGAAAAACAAGTATTAGGAAAGTAACTCATGGTCTCTGGCACATCTGGAAAGGCAAGCTATGACAAGGACATGGTTTACCGAGCATAGCATTAAAGAAACGGGGAGAGGTGGATGTTCAGCTGTGGTAGAACTTTTGGCATCCACTGCTAGCAACAGGCAGGCACCAGCCTTGGGACCAGATGACACAAGTGTGTGGACCATGGTGATGTTGTTTTACACCCACGGGGAGTACTTGGTGCTCACTGCCCTCTCTTTTTGCCGTTCATTTTTGTGTGTTGCAGTCTGCCCGGTATAAAGCCAGCAATCCCCGCCCATCATCTGGGAGGACAGGATTTGATTTTTTGGTGGGATGACAAGTATTTTTCTCTATAAGTTCCATGAAACCCATGATTAGCTCTTATTTACCACTATCATGGATTGATGTCTGGCATATCCCAATTTAATTAAATTTTGAAGATGACCTTTCTTCCCCAAACTCAGCTTTATTGAAGTGTAATTGACTAATAAAAGTGGTGTATATTTAAGGTGTACAACTTGATATTCTTATATATACATATATACCTTGTCAAATAATCATCACAATCAAGCTAATTAACATATCCATCACCTCACATAGTTACCTTTTTATCTTTGTGGTGAGAACATTTAAGATTTACCCTCAGCAAATTTCCAGTGTACAATACAGTACTGTTAACTAGAGACCCATCTCTCTACATTACAGCTCCAGATCTTCTTTAGGTTGTGTACCTGAAATCTTGTACCCCTGGAAAACCCCCCCATTTCCTCCATCCTCCATCCCCTGGCAACCACCATTCTGTTCTCTGCTACTGTAAGTTTGACGGTTTTAGATTCCATATGTAAGTGAGATCACGCAGTGTTTGTTATTCTGTGTCTGGCTTATTTCACTTGGCATAATGTCCTCCAGATTCATCCATATTGTTGCAAATCGCTAGATTTCCATCTTTTTAAAAGAAGGGATAATATTCCATTGTTATAATATACATACTGCAAATGCACATATTATACAATATCTATTACATAAAGTGTAATATGTAATATATAATATGCGTCTGTGTAATTAAAGTAATTTATGCAACACAAGTATGTAATGTATGTACATGCATGTACACATATAGTACATACAATGGAATTTATTTAATTTATATAATGTAATTTAATATCTCTATCTCTATCCATCTATATATTTCACAATTAAGTAACCATTCATCTTCTGATCTCTTCATACCTTCATTCCTTAGGAGTGCTAAGCCCATTCACCGTAGACAGATATTTTTCTGGTAGTTCCAGACGTCACTTGCCCTGGAAGATAGTCTCTCTCTAAGGCAACATTTACATATCTCTGATCAACTTTTCTAGTGCAACTCTGAATGTTTGGGAAACCTTGGCATTCCCCACCATTATTTACTGCTCTCGAAATAATCTGAGCTGCCGTTGGCTACTGCACTTAACGTGTATTCATTCCTGGTTTTCTGTGTATCCGAAAGTAAAACTGCTGTTTAGATTGAACAAGAAAATACCCCCGAGTTTTTGACATGTGAGACCTTTACTGAGGTGGCTACATTGTCTGACGGCCTCCACGGAGCTCTGGGATTTGATAACCTGAGCTTTTTCTAATATATTTATAGGTGTAAACTGTAAAGGCCTCGGGTTTTCTTCCTTCTACGCGTGTTTGGAGAGGGGGTCTCCTTGATAGGAGAGCAACTTTGCAACATTATTGGGTAAACCTAGAGCTTGTTGGAAATGAAATCTTGATGAGATTGTCAGGAAAAGATTGTGATTTGAGCTTGTAGGAATGATGCCTGGTGTGAGGCCCACAGGCCACATCCTGATATGGGAGAGGGTGAAAATAATTACCCCCAATTTACCTAGTCAGCCTGTTTCTACACAGATGGAACTCATATTCCAGTATTTTTTTCTGGAAGATTCTTATTGGAAAGTAACTCTTTATTTCCTGCAGTAGGGATGTCTCAGAAGAGATGGAAACTGAATCTGGGGAAGGGAGGAAGAGTGGGAAGAAGTGAGTAGGAGGGAAAGAGGCTCTCCAGTGGAAGCTCGGAGCAGTCTTGGCTGGATGGCTCTCAGACAGGAGCTGGGAGACTGTGGCTTTAATGAATGAGAATGAAGATTGAGTTTCTTGGTACATAGGTGACTGGAGACATTTTTCATTTATACTTCTAATCATTGAGTGCTTATTGAATGCAAGGTGCTAATTAGATTTTGATTAAAGAGTTGCAAGTTTTCATTTTCCAGGAGTTTACAAGATAGAGAAGAGTGCAACTGACAGACCCAGAAAGACTTATTTTCTACAAGCTCATTGCATTTGCTCAGTTTTCTTTTAAAGCTCCATTGACTTGCTTCGGATCTTGGTTGTTTTTAGTTCAGAGCTGGGTTTAGCTGGATGCAGGAAAGAATGGGAGAGGTAAAGTCTGTGAAGTCATTTCTTGCAAACTTAAGACTGAAGTGAACCATGTCAGTGAAGTCTGCATTTGTGTCTTCTGTGAGCCAGGGGGACAGTCTTCAATGCTCCCACATGTGTAATGATTTCAGGGCTCATGGAGCTCTTTATACATGCTAGGCACTGTGCAGGGCGATGTGGGGTATACATTTAGCCCCCGTGACAGCCTGAGGGGGGAAGTATAATTTTTGGACATATTTTTACCAATTGGGAAGTTGAAGGTCAGACTGGTTGGGCCAAATTATATAGCTAGGAAGCATTGGGGTCAGATTTCAACTTGGGAAGTCTCGATTTCCAAGATGGTAGGCCCAGATGCTTTGCTGGACAGCTGGTTCTGGCGAATTCATGGATCCTGCCCACAGCCTCACTACCTACTGAGTTATCTGAGTCATCTCACCCTACAAGCTTGCGAGGGAACACTAGCATTTTATTCTGCAATGTTTGAACCTCTGATGATAAAAGGGGAGCTAGCTCTTATTTAAGGAACATAGAAAAGATTGTTCAGAGTTGATGCTGGGGCTCATGCTAAATAGAAATAAAATAGAACTTTTTTCAGAAATCTTCAGGGCTGGGCCAGGGATTGGGGGAGGATAAGAAGCTATTAGGATTATTCAAGTGAGGATAAAAGAATTAAGGAGTCTAAGTGTTTTCAGGTGAGGTTTCTACAAAGTGAGATAGAGTGAAGTGACAGAAATTCTCCCAAAAGGCCCTGAGACATGTTGGGCGTGATTCAGGGCTTAACCACCTGGCTGCCCGCTGTGGGCTCAGCTGGAAGCAGGTCCTTCACTCTTCTGGCTGGAAGTTGTCTTCCCCGAGGCCAGAGAGAGCCATACGTCAGACTGTTGTCCCCCTCTCAGTGCTAAGGAGAGATTGGATGGTGGATGACAGTGGAGTTAAACTTGGGGAAAAGATGGGAATCTTAGGTGTCTTCAAGGGTTGCTTTTGTGTACAAAAATGAATTCTTCCTCCTCCTTTTACACTCAATCCACACATCTTAGGTCTAGCGCATTCTAGTAATTGTACTTAACTCTATTCCTGAGATTGAAAGATATGTATGTACCCACTATGAAAACTGCTAGGTCACTTCATACCGTTCTGGGAGTTGCCTTCTCAGCTGGCTTGAGCTGGAACAATGGCCAGACCTTGTTCTGGACCCTGCTGGATACTGGTCAGGCCTCAGTGAATACGATGTGTTCTGGGATGTGCGGTCAGACTCCACGTGTTCAAGGAAATGTGGTCATTTAACTTGTGTCCCTGGATTCTGCCACAGTTTTCCATTCTTCTGTCTACATACAGTCCTACCTAATTTGATGGCCTGATTGGATTTTGCATTTCACGGACTCTTAAAAAATAGAAATGTCTTTGCCATCTAACTCTAAGGACTTTTGACCTCAGTGGAATGTTACGTTTGTTTTTCATATAACTCCCAAGATCATCCAGCTCCTGCAGGTTTTAAAATGATCTCTGACTGGCTTTGTCTGTTCGATAACCACTTCCATCCAACTGATATCAGAGAAAGACAGGGCATAAGGTGCACGCTGTGGACTTGAAGGAGGTGGTTTCACAGAGAAGGTGTAGGCACAATTCTGTGGTCAGACACCTGAAGACTCCAAGTCAATGTAGGGAAGGGGATAGAGGCATTGAAGCAGCCCCACTGAGGGTTGTTTTTGGTGGAAATAACATTTGAATGAATGGCCATCCGTAAAGAAGGAAAGGAAAGGCACACGGTTGAGTATAATACTATCATAATAGTGTCATAAAGGTTAGAGTTGAGAATGATTTGGGGTTTGAAACAAAAATGCCTAGGACAAAAGGACGTTTGTGCTTTGTTTTGAAACAAAAATGCCAAAGGTTTCTAGTGATAAGCAAAGCAGGAGGGACAGATGGCTCCGGTGTTGTTAGGCATATGTTACTCTCTAGGGGGCGCGCAAGAAGGATCTCTTTTCCCCCCAGGAGCATCTGGTTATGAGCCTAAACTGAAAGGGAACCCTTAGGAGCACAAGACCCCGCGCTTCTAGGAGGAAGAGATTTAGATGGGAGGACTAAAGGAATCTCAAGAAAAAGGATTCTTCGAATCACATCTCCCTTTTGTGAGGCATCCGCGTCCATTCTTCCTTTATTCTCTTTGATCCTACTAACCTGCTGGGTTAGTAGGGCCTGGGAAGTCAGTGCTGTCTGGTTGCCTTGGCCTGACATTGAAGGCATTGCTCTGGCGTTGGTGCATCGCTCACCCAGGTCAGGGGCGGGGGAGGCTGGCCCTAGTTAGTGACAGAGTGTGCAGTCACCCTTGTGTCTCCTGTACACATTCCCCAAAAGCCTGGAAGGGAGCTGGGGCACAGAAGGATACAGGAGGGACTCAAGAAATTAGGAACCTATTCTTTCTTTCCAAAGCAAACAACTCAGTGCTCTAGAAGATACTACGGTGAACAGAATTGATACAGGAAATACAAAATGGCTGCATTCTTATTCTGTTTCTCTTTTCTCTCAAGGAAGAGGTTCTTAGGGAGAATGTTAGGATACACACTGATAAAAAAAGAATTAAAGGGAAGAGCCTGAGTTTCTCTAAATGATTTCAAGTATCTTGAGGCAGAGGGAATTTTTTCCAGGGAATATCCAAATGGGGTCACCTGACCACTGCGAGTGGATTTGAGGAATTCTGGAAGATGGAAATAGTGTTGGAAGTTTGGAAAATTGCAAAATTGGAAAGTTGGAGATTTTTGAATGGGGAAGGACGGCCCTCTCCTCCCTCAGTTATACAATGGTGGGACTGACAGCTGAAACTGGTCAAGAGTCTAGAATAAATTATTAAGAGAATTACTTGTGACCATTTAGAATTGTAAGTGATCAGTACAGTTAGTGTGGATTTATTAAGAATAAGTCAATTTTGATCTTATTTCCTGTTTTCTAACAGCGTTAGCAGACCCAAATGTCAATTACCTAGTTAGAGCTTTAACAAGGCATCTGACAATAATAATAATCTCTGGACAGAACAGAGCTTTGTGGCAGGGGTTAGTGTAATTAGGTGGATTCATAACAAAATCACTACTCAAAGGGTATTGATTCATTGACTTGGTCTCACTGTAGAAAGTTTCTAATGATAGCTACAGGACTTTACCTAACATTTAAAAATGCTGTACTTGGCATTTTTATTTTAAAGCCCAAGTGCTAGAATGCACAAATAGCAGAAGGAGGGGAAATAACTTGGATAAAAGAATAATTTCGGAAGGATCCCATAGATTAAATTATGGACCAAGTACAAAGTATTTATTGCTGTATTTTATATATGGAGTAGGCAGTGGAAACAAATAGACCCAAAATGTTATAATGGCTCATACAAAACGGAAACTTATTGCATGTTCACATCGCAGTCTGAGGTGGATGTCTGTGGTTGGCTGATGGCTTTCTGTGGGGACTCAGGCTCTTTTCATCTTGTGGTTCCTTCCATCCCCAAGGGCCTTGCTAACATCTACCTCTGGATGTGCATCCACAAAGAGAAGAACATGCTTTTTAAAAAAAATGTTTATTTTTGCTATGAAATATTTAAAACATATATAAACGAGGAGAGATACTAAAGTTCATCCTAAATATTTATCATTCGGACTCAACAATGATCAAGACTCAACAATGATCAAATGATCAATTTAGGCTCATCTCCACCTAGCTCCTCCTTCCCCTGCCCAGGGCAATTATTTTGAAGCCAACTCCCACCATCGTATCATTTGATATATAAGTATACATGTCCAAAAGAGAAGGACTCTATTTTTTTTTCAAAATTTTTTTTTAAGATTTTTATTTATTTATTTGACAGAGAGATCACAAGTAGGCAGAGAGGCAGGCAGAGAGAGAAAGGAGGAAGCAGGCTCTCCTTGGAGCAGAGAGCCCGATGCGGGGCTCGATCCCAGGACCCTGGGATCATGACCTGAGCCGAAGGCAGAGGCTCCAACCCACTGAGCCACTGAGGCGCCCCAGGACTCTATTTTTAAGTAGCGTAAATACAATGTCAGTATTACTCTTGGTAGACTGACAACAGTTTCTTAATATCATCAAGTATCTCTTCGGCGTTCAAATTGCCCTGATTTCTATTCTCTCTCTCCTTCTCAACAGCTTGTTTGCATCAAGGAGGTACACACTGTGGTTGGTTGGTACGTCCTTAGGTCTCTCTTATCTCTAGGCTCCTATCCCCTCTTTTGCCCCTGCAATCTATGTGTCGTTAGGCTGCTTGTCCTGTGGAGCTTCCCAGCATCTGGATTGTGCTGAATGCCCCTCCACGGCAGAGTTTAACATGTTCTCTGGATTTCCTCTAAATTTATCATTGTATCTAGAATCTTGTCCAGATTGAGTTTACTTCATAGATGATGGTGTGCATCGCTGTGTAAACTCATTATTTCATGAAGGATTTGTAAAGTGGTGATATTCTAACTCTATCGATTCTACCTCATTTGTTAGTCAGAGTTGCTCTATGAAGACAGACATTTCCCCTTAACTTTTTGGTTATTCTGATGTCGTACTTGTTTCTTATTTTCTTTTGAAGATTTTATTTATTTATTTGACAGAGAGAGACACAGCGAGAGAAGGAACACAGACAGGGGAAGTGGAAGAGGGAGAAACAGGCTTCCCACTGAGCAGGGAGCCTGATGAGGGGCTTGACCCCAGAACCCCAGGATCATGACCCGAGCCAAAGGTAGACGCTTAACGGCTGAGCCACCCAGGGGCCCCTCTTTTTTTGTTTTTAAATTTAAGATTTTATTTATTTATTTGAGAAAGAGGGAGAGAACATGAGCAGGGGGAGGGACAGGGCCAGAAGCAGAGGGACAGGCAGACTCCCTGCTGAGCAGGAAGCCTGACTTGGGGCTCCATCCCAGGACCCTGGGATCATGCCCTGAGCCCAAGACAAACACTTAATGACTGAGCCACGCAGAAGCCCCCCTTCCTTCCTTCCTTTCTTCCTTCCTTCCTCTCTTTCTTTCTTTTTTTTGATTTTATTCATTTATTTGACAGAGAGAGAGAGCACAAGTAGGCAGAACAGCAGACAGAGGGAGAAGCAGGCTCTCCACTGAGCAGGGATCCCCATGCGGGGCTTGATCCCAGGACCCCGGGATCACAGCCTGAGCTAAAGACAGTTGCTTAACCAACTGAGCCACGCAGGTGCCCCTCACATTTGTTTCTTAAAGACCTTGAGCTGTGGGGGCACGAGGGTGGCTCAGTTCATAAGCGTCTGCCTTGGGCTCAGGTCATGATCCAGGGGTTCTGGGATTGAGCTCTGCATCAGGATCTCTGCTCAGCAGGGAGCCTGCTTCTCCCTCTCCCTCTGCCTGCTGCTCTCCCTGCTTAAGCTCTCTCTCTCTTTTTCTTTGTCAAATAAATAAACTCCTAGGAAAAAAGAAAAAGACCTTGAGCCGTGTATACCACAGTTGGCTGTGACTGTCATGTGGCCACACCTACCTGCCACAGAGGCTGGGCGTGCAATCTCTCTGTGTGCCTGGGGAAAGGGGGGAATGGATTTTGACCAACAGCTGGCAGCCTCTGCCACATTTACATAAACGAAGTGAAGCTTGCCATTGAAGGTCCACGAATCCAGCTGCCCTCTTTAGAATGGGAAGGACATGGCTTAGCAGCAGCACAAATGGAAAAGACTC
Source organism: Mustela nivalis (assembly GCF_964662115.1). Classification (NCBI taxonomy): domain Eukaryota; kingdom Metazoa; phylum Chordata; class Mammalia; order Carnivora; family Mustelidae; genus Mustela; species Mustela nivalis. The sequence continues at coordinate 176,244,825 of NC_139021.1, forward strand.
AGAAATGCTGGTTGTGAGCTCTGTGAGCAAACACTGGACTATAGCTACCGAAAGGGCTAATAAAACCCCAAGTGCATGGTGTAAGAGAATGGTCAAGTTTCATTCTTCTGAATATAGCTGTCCAATTTTCCCAGAGCCATTTATTGAAGAGACTGTCTTTTTTCCATTGGATATTCTTTCCTGCTTTGTCAAAGATTAGTTGACCATAGAGTTGAAGGTCCATATCTGGGCTCTCTATTCTGTTCCATTGATCTATGTGTCTGTTTTTGTGCCAGTACCATGCTGTCTTGATGATGACAGCTTTGTAATAGAGCTTGAAATCAGGTAACGTGATGCCCCCAGCTTTGTTTCTTTTTTTCAACATTTTCCTGGCAATTTGATGTCTTTTCTAGTTCCATACAAATTTTAGAATTGTTCTGAAAAACTTTGAAAAATACCATTGGTGTTTTGATTAGGACGGCGTTGAGAGTAGAGATTGCTTTGGGCAGCACAGACATTTTAACAATGTTTATTCTCCCAATCCATGAACACTGGATGTTTTCCCATTTTTTTTGGTGTCTTCTTCAATTTCCTTCAGAAGTGTTCCATAGTTTCTAGAGTACAGAGCTTTTATGTCTTTGATTAAGTTTATTCCAAGGTATCTTAAGGGTTTTGGTGCTATTGTAATTGGAATAGATTCCCTAGTTTCTCTTTCTGCAGTTACATTGTTAGTGTGTAGGAAAGCAACTCATTTCTGTGCATTGATTTTTGTATCCAGTCACATTGCTGAGTTGCGGTATGAGTTCTAATAATTTGAGGGTGGAGTCTTTTTGGTTTTTCACATAACATATCATGTTATCTGCAAAGAGAGTATGACTTCTTTGCCAATTTGGATGACTTTTATTTCTTTTTGTTGTCTGATTTCTGAGGCTAGGACTTCCAGCACTATGTTGAACAGCAGTGGTGAGAGTGGGCTTCCCTGTCATGTTCCTGACCTTAACGAAAAAGTTGTCAGCTTCTCCCCATTCATACTGATATTTGCTGTGGGCTTTTCATAGATGGTTTATATGATATTGAAGAATGAAACTGAACTCTTCCCTTACATCATACACAAAGATAAACTCTAAATGGATGAAAGACCTTAATGTGAGAAAGGAATCATCAAAGTCCTAGAGGAGAACACAGGCAGTGACCTCTTTGACATTGGCCACAGTTACTTCTTTCAAGATATGTCTCCAAAAGCAAGGGTAACAACAGCAAAAATGAACTTTTGGGACTTCATCAAGATAAAAATCTTCTGCACAGCAAAGGAAACAGTCAGCAAAACTAAGAGGCAACCCACCAAATGGGAGAAGATATTTGTGAATGACATTACAGATAAAGGGCTGATATCCAAGATCTATAAAGAATGTCTCAAACTTGGGGCACCTGGGTGGCTCAGTGGGTTAAGCCGCTGCCTTCGGCTCAGGTCATGATCTCAGGGTCCTGGGATCGAGTCCCGCATCGGGCTCTCTGCTCAGCAGGGGGCCTGCTTCCTCCTCTCTCTCTGCCTGCCTCTCTGCCTACTTGTGATCTCTATCTGTCGAATAAATAAATAAAATCTTAAAAAAAAAAAGAATGTCTCAAACTCAACATTCAAAAAACCAAGAACCCAGCCAAAAAATGTACAGAAAATATGAATAGACACTTCTCCTAAGAAGACATACAAATGGCTAACAAACCCATGAAAAAATGCTCAACATCATTATCCATCAGAGAAATTAAAATCAAAACCACATTGAGATGTGGTTAGAATGTGGTTACCAGTTAGAATGGCAAAAGTTGACAAGACAAGAAACGACAAATGTTGGAGAGGTTGTGGAGAAAGGGTTGCAAGTTGGCATATGCAAGTTGGTATAACCACTTTGGAAAACAGTGTGGAGGCTCCTTAAGATGTTAAAATAGAGCTACCTTATGACCCAGGAATTGCAATACTGGGTATTTACCGTGAAGATACAAATGTAGTGAAAAGAAGGGCCATATGCACCCTAATGTTCATAGCAGCAAAGGCCACAGTCACCAAACTGTGGAAGGACTTGAGGTGCCCTTCAACAAATGAATGGATAAAGAAGATGTGGTCCATATATACAATGGAGTATTATGCAGCCGTCAGAAAGGATGAATACCCAATGTTTGCATCAGCATGGATGGAACTGGAGGAGATTATGCTAAGTGAAGTAAATCAAGCAGAGAAAGACAATTATCATATGGTTTCACTTATTTGTGGAACATAAGGAATAGCATGGAGGGCTATAGGAGAAGGAAGGGAAAACTCAAGTGGGGGAATCAGAGGGGGAGATGAACCATGAGAGACTATGGACTCTGGGAAACAATCTGAGGGTTTCAGAGGGGAAGGGGACAGGAGGATGGGTGAGTCTGGTAATGTTTATTAAGGAGGGCACGTACTGCATGGAGCACTGGATATTATATGCAAACAATGAATAATAGAACTCTACATCAAAAACTAATGATGTACTATATGGTGATAAATATAACATAATAAAAGAAATTATAAAATAAAAAAATACGATGATTTTCAAGAAAACAAAACAAAACAACAAAACCCTGAGTGGCTCCAAGAGCAGCAGTCTGTGGCACTGAGGACACTGTCGACAGACCACGCGGGTCCTGAAGGGCAATCAGGATGGTGGGGGGAATGGCTGAGATTTTTAATCCAAAGACTCCAATGGGACTTGAGAGGATTCTGAAGGAATATTTCTGGAAAAGGGATTATGCTGAATCTGAGTGGACTTCATGGAGAACCAGGAGGGGAAGAATTACACAGAGGCAGATTATGGTCAAACGTAGGGTTTGCTATGACTTATTTTAGTAGTCATAACTGTGTTTTTGAGGAATGAGCTGCCTTGAGACATTGTGGCTCCTTGTTTATGGAAGGCTGTGGGGAAGGATTTGGGCACCACTTGGCAGAGACGGTAGTGGGAAGCTCAAGAGGAGGCAGGTGGCTCTGCTTGTCCCTTCTGCCCCCGAGAGCCTGAAGATCAGATGAGCTATGGGAAATCTTGTGTGTGTTAATTGAATGGAACTGCATGTACAGAAAAGGCCATGCAGTCTGGGGACAAAAGTATACATTTAACCTTTCTGTTTTAGGTGATTTCTTGTTTGTTGTGTCTAAAAAGCAATTATTGTTTAACTTTCCACTAAACTTCTGCATAGAAAAATGGAAAAAAAAATTGGAAGGGTTTCAAAATATACTTGACAGCCATTTATTTTTGAGTGTATTCTCAATGGCCATTTCCTCATTCATTCCCTGTCCATGGAGCATGCCTAAGGACCAACTCTGGTCTAGGTTCTGGGTACAAAGTAAGTAACAGGTGGGACTGATTACTTGAAGCTTTTGGTCAGAGGGAGAGGCAGATGTACATGGGAGTAAAGGTGCTTCCACGTGGAGGAGTGTGTATGGAAGGTTAGGGGTGAGGAGGAAGGGTAAACCAGGAGGGCAGGGACGTGTGTGGGAACTTCATGGAGTCCTATGTGGGAGAAATCCTAAGGAAACTCTGAAGGTTGAGGAGAGGTCAGAAGATGAGCAGGGGAAGGTCATCCCCAAGGAGTCCCTTCTTTGGGGACAACTCGAGGAAAGGGACTGAAGATGTGAGAGTGTGGGATTTTGGGAGATGGTGGCACTGGAGCATGGTTAGGTGAGGCTGTGGGTGAGACCAGGGTGGGGGGGTGGCTGGTGGGGAGCTGGTCCTGGGGGCTTGGGAAAACATGCTAAAGAGTCAGGCTTCTTCTTGGAGACCTCTGACTCAGTCCCCCAGGCCTGGAAATAAACCTTAGAGAGCACTGAGCTGAGCCTGGCACCCTCCATTCTGGGTCCCGTTCCTCAGTAATCTGGTTTCTGATGGCACACAACTCACTTTCCTGTTCTCAGCCTTGGTTTGTGCATCTACAGGACGGGGGTTGGTAAATTAGGAGAAACAGGATGGCTGGTTTGGAGTCAGATAGCCTGGGTTCAAATCCTACCTTCAACTTGTTTAGCTGTTATTTAACCTTAGTGTCCTTTTATTGGTACGGTAAGAATAATAATGCCCGGGGGGCAGCCAAGCAAGCAGCGCACCTTGCCGCCCTCTGACTGCTACTAGACCAGTTTCCCTTTCACTGTTTTAAACATTAGGGTTCCAGTAACATGTGAAAAGCAAATTGCCAATATAACTTAGAAAACCATTGTTCTAGATGACATCTAGGTTTCCTGAGGTTTAAAAATCCTATGATTTAATATTATAAAGAAATAAGTGGGGCGCCTGGGTGGCTCAGTGGGTTAAAGCCTCTGCCTTTGGCTCAGGTCATGATCCCGGGGTCTTGGGATCGAACCCCACATCGGGCTCTCTGACCCCACATCGGGCTCTCTGCTCAGCGGAGAGCCTGCTTCCCCCCCGGCCCCACCAGCCTCTCTGCCTGCTTATGATCTCTATCTGTCAAATAAATAAGTAAGTAAATAAGTAAGTAAGTAGAGAACCTTTGGTTCCTTAGTTCCCATTTTATAAATTCATGTCTGCTTCTGTTTCCTTCCTTGCTATTGGCCGCCCTCCTGGCTCTCACTGCCTCATTCCCCAGAATAGCTCCCTTTTAAAAATATTTCTTTACCTATAACTATGATCATTATGAAAACCTTTATGTCAGGTTCCTGATCAGTCTCCACAAAGATGTTAATATCTGATAACAGATAAGTTTTTTTTTTTTTTTAAGTTTGTTTTTTTTGAACTCTTAGAGGAGGTCTGGAGATTGAATACCTTCTATCTAAAGGAATGATTCCCTAATGGTGGATTTTCAGGCTCAGACTTGGGTGGGAGGTGTTTTGGGAGGATGAGTCGTCTTTCAAATTTCAGCCTATTAGCAGCCATTGCCTCAGCTGAGATTTGACCTTTTTTATCACCAAGGGTCCCCCATGTGCAGAGTCGAGAAGGGTATGTGTGTGATTCAGGTGTCAGTGTTTACTGTAGGGAGCCGGTCTGAGCCTCATTTAATTAAGTGTCTGATGTCCGATTGTGTTTCCAAATTGTAACCGTGCAGGGAAATGTCAAATAATGGAATGTCCATGAGAATACCACTTTCCTCAGTAGTCTCTAGCACTGAGTTGGATGATAATTCTGGTGGTACCTATGGGCTTACCTTTCTTTCAGAAGGAGACCTGAGCCAAGGATTCAGGCACAAGTGAGTTATAAAGGAGGTGCTCCCGGGAGGGGGGAGTGGGGGAAGGCTGCCAGGAAAGGAGAAGGAGCCTATCGAGGGTCTGATTTCAGTCTGATCCCAAAGGGTGCTCTGCTGTGAAAATTGCATCCCAGAGTTTGTCTCTTCTGGATGAAGAAAACCAGGGAGCTGGACCCCTGCACCAGTTGCCCATTGTGAGGACCCCCCGGAGGGACATCATTACCCAGAGAGTTCCACTGTCCATGTGGGGGTGGTGGATCCCGTAGCCAGAGGGGAATCCACTGAGCAGATGGTCATTGCGGCTCCCAGGGGCAGAGCACACAGGAGGCGGAGAGCAGGTGCACAGCACCAGGAAGGGGTCCAGGGCATCTGGGGGGGCACCCACACTGTCTGCTGCAAATGTTCCCTCCCTCTGATCCCACAGCGCAGCTGCATCAGGCTCACTCAGTGTGGTCGAAGCCCTACCCCACGTGGAGGCAATGGGTGGTAAGTCGTCACGCACACGGTGCTGCCGAAGCTCAGACAGGGGTCACTGAGATGGTGGTCAGAAGTTAGGTGTGCTTTTCAGAACGCCCGAGAAAGAAGACGGTTCGGTCAGCTCTGGGCTGATAGTTCTGTTGAGTCTAAAAAAATCGCACTTCTCCTGTGTGGGCTCTCTGCCCCGGGCTTGGGCTGTGCACGTGAGGGTGAACAGGGTCTGCCATCGTGGGAGTCCAGGTACTAGACAATCTCCAGGGTTGAAAAGGGGATCCTGTTTAGTTCTTTATGGCCCTGTGCCTTCCAGCCGTCAGCTTTGTTTCTCCTTCACGAGAGTCTACATTCTTCAACTGCTGCCCACTTTCCTTAACTTACTTGGTAGGACTAAGAAATCGGTCTTACATGTGACTCTCTGAAGCCTCTCACATGTTTCCTGCAACTTAGGTGGGGGGGCTTGCTTCTCCTGTATGTGCTGTGTGTTGTGTGTTGTGCAGGAAGAAATAGTGTGCTGTTGCTATTGCTGTCTGGGTAACATTAATGCTTCAGCTTTACAAAAATTAAATGTTTTCGTCAGTTTAGGAAATGATAAACAAGATAGTGAATCTCTGTGGAGTTTCTGGAGTTATTCTTGGCCCCGTTGGTTTCCCCAAGACCCATTGTCTTCACACCTATGGTTGAGTGTAGTTTCCATGAGGGAATTTGTTTTTAAAGATAAACTTGCAGGTGTTTTTGTCTGAAGGTTAAAAAAACTTTCTGGAGAAAACACAAACTGAAGGGGCCCCCTGGGGGGCTCATTCAGTTAAGCATCTGACTCTCGGTTTTGGCTCCAGTCGTGATCTCAGGTTGGTGAGATCGATCCCTGCATCAGGCTCTGTGCTCAGGGAGGAGTCTGCTGGAGATTCTCTCTCTCTCCTTTGCCCCTCCCCTGCTCTCACACACCCTCTCTCCCTAAATAAATAAAAAATAAAACAAATTTGAAAGCAAAAGCAAAACAAACAAAAATTAGGGTAGAGTATAATGGGATTAAACATGACTAAAGGCTTATTTTTCTCTCACATTAAAAGTCTATAGGTAGGAAGTTCAGGGTTGGTATGGTATTTCCATGGAGTTGCTGGACACCCAGTCTCCTTGGCTGATGCTAAGGTGTGGACCTCACTTTCACGTTTAGGATGGCTGCTGGAGCTCCAGTCTTCACATCTGAGTTCCAGGCAACTGGGTGGAAGAAGAAGGGCAGGTATCTGTCTTCAAGGTACTTCCTGGTGAGTTTCACAGGACTCTTCCATTTATGTTTCATTAATTACATGGTAGTCATGTGATCACAGCTAGCTTAGAGAGGCTTAGAAATGTTGCCTTTTAGCTTGTTAATAACACCATTAAAAGTTAGGTTAGCCAAGGAAGGAGGAGCAAATGGGTGTTGAGTATGTAGCTAGCAAACTGCAGTTTGCGGATGTTGCCAAGTTCCCTGGGGCGCTGGCCCAAGTAGCTGCTTCTTTATCAGGGACTGAGCGGCCTCCTGGATGGTGGAGACTTGGGAGAATCACTAACTGTTCCAATAAATGCCTCCATGTCACTGCTGACCGGGATGGAGAACTGCCCATCTGAGAGGTAGCCAGACTGCAAAATCACACCTATAGTCTGGAAGTACTGACTTTCGATCTGGGGCTTTTATTTGCAACTGTTCTTTAGTGTCTCTGTGCCTGGAAACTTAGTGTGCGCAGCTGCTCTGTGCGCGGACTGGCAGACAGGTGGGCCCTCATGGTTTTTGTCTTCCTTTTTGTGGCTGTGGAGGATGGCTGCCTCCTGAGCCCCTGCAGAGGGAATTTCTGGGGATCCTACCTGACTCATGTTTGGTGACAGATCATTGATGACAGATCAAGCTCTCCAAATGGGGAAGTCTGAGGGTCATGTTTATGTCATGCTGCCAAGACTAGACACAAGCTGAATTTCATTTTTACAGAAAGTCCCAATCTGACCTTGCTGTCCAGTTTCAGTCCTAGACTCAAACTCATCTAAACAAGGCTTCTGCAAAGCCAAGGATGTCATTCCTAGCATGCCTCATGAACTGACTCTGTCTTACTTTCTGGGTCCCTCACCTGCAACCCACCTCCACGCACACTCTGAACTGGGAGTGTACCAAGTTTCTCAGGCTTTGCTGCCTCTGCATTTGTCCCTTTTGGTGGGGAAAGTACCAGCAGATCCACTTTCTTCATTGATGTTCTGTTCTAACTGTCCCTCACTTGCAGTTCTGCACATAAAAAATACCAGCCTTCTGGGCCTTCATCTTCCCATCTGTTAGAAGGAATGATGAGCTCAAAAGTATCTTCAAGGATTTCAATTCTGCTTCTAATATTACCTTCTGAGGAGGAAACACACTGCATTAAAGACATTTTGTTGTCCATGTTCTAGAAGAGGGAGAAGCAAGATAAATTGTAAGTGAATGACAGATCTAGTAAGAGGTGTAACAAACTATACTAGGCATTTTATAGGTTTTTCTTAAGATAATAGTTTTATTGAGATATAACTCACATACCATACAATTCATCCATTTAGAGTGTATATTGGTTTTTGTGTGGACCTATGTTTCCATCTCTTTTGGGTAGATGCTTAGGAGTGGAATTGCTAGGTCACATGATAACTCATATGTTAACACGTACCATTTCTGATCTTCATAAACATCCTGTAAAACAGGAATAATAATTATTATAATAATAATTTATATTATAATTTATATATATTATATATATATAATTTATATATATTTTATTATGTAAAACAGGAATAATAATTATTCCTGTTTTACTGATGATAAAGCTGTGGCTGGGTCAGGGTGAGCATCTTACCAATAAGATGTAGCTAGTAGGTGGCTGAGCTTGGATTTGAACTCAGCAAGTCTTCCAAATTCTAAAGCCATGGGTTCTCCCTTCAGTGATCCATAGCCAGGGTTTAGCTCCGTTTCTGCTGTTGCACAGATTGATACAGGAAGGCCATCATTGTCATGGAAGTGGTTCTTCCACTAACAGTAGAAACCGGGGTGCACCCGACAATCAAAGGCACAAATAAGGCTTTACTGGGGCTCCGGCTCCAGCTGAGAAGAGACGCTTTCTGGAGCTTGGGCCTTCTGTTTTAAGTTTGGCTTGCGTATGGGATCCCCTCCCCCTGGTTCTGCTCAGAGAGGGAAGCAGGTTAATGGTAACAGCCCACAGAACGCACTCCAGGGGCACAGTGGTTCCCCCCTGGGGCTTGTTCCCATAGCTCCTAACTGTCTCACCATGACTTTGTGAGACGTGACTCCCATCTCCCTTAATCACACGGCGGTCCTGCCAGAAGCCCAGGGCTGTAAAGTCCAGCACACACCAGACGGCAGCAGGATTCCCTCTCTCCAGTGACATGCAGATGTTGAACGCTGCTCTTCACCTCAAGTGGAAACTCTTTCCTTACAATACGCGCGTTGCAAGTTGTTGACTGTGCACTGCATTTCCATCCTTTCTTTGTTTATCCCGTGGGTTCTCCTCCAGCAGCGGCTACCCCCTGACTCTAGAAACAAACTGTTTTCTTGGTGCTGCTGCTGCCACAGATTGTTCCAGAGCAACGCATACCTCTGACAATTCTTAGCAACTCTGTGTGCCACTTGTTGAGTCATTGCGCTTCCCAGCTCTGGGAGACCACGGGGCGGGTGGTGTAGCCAATGCTGACTCAGTAGCTGTGCATTCAGAAATCCCTGAACCCAGGCGTGGGCTGCGGGAGCAAGGCCGGACAGAATGTGCACTGTTGATTTCAGGGGTGAAAATATTTAACTGGGTGGATTCCCGCCCCCAGAATATTGCTGTGTTTAAACAGATGATTTTGCTAAAAAAAAAAAAAAAAGCAAGCTTCACAAAAATCATAGTGATACTTTTCATTTATGTATCACAGTGGCCCTCTCCTCTAAGGAGCCAGCTGCTTTGCTAATATTTAGGACCATTAATTCTATGAGCTGAGGCAGGGAGCAGACAGGATTCTCAGGCAACCTTATTTTTATTATGAATTATTATGTAGGATAAAGGAAATTTAAATAAGCCTAAATAAGCCTATCCCAATTATTTTAGCATTTAGTACATTTCCTTCCTATCTTTTTTTTTTTCCCCTTCTTCTTTATGTCCAGGATTAAGAACAAATCTCATTCTAGGCATATTGTATTCACAATTTTATATCATTCCATTCCTTATTATAATTATATAATATTGTGTGTATTGTAATTTCCCCCGTGCTATTACATTATTTTTATGATCATTTAAAATGGGGCCAACATTTGATTAGATAAAATAATTTATTTGATTATTTGCCTATATTGGACATTTAGATTATTCTTATACATTCCCAGAGGTGGGATTTAGAAGGATCTCTAATATCTGTTGCCAAATTGCTTTCCAAAAATGGCTGAGGTTATTTATAATTTTCTTGGCAGGATGAGAGAACTGATTTCATTCCACCTTTACCAGCCTAGCCTGGTAGGTGTTGGAAATTTCAAGTATAGGGTGGGGGTAGAATTCATGCTCAGAGAGAAGAGAAAAGCTGTTCTCCATTTCTGGGGAGGCAGGAAACTCGTCTTGAGGAGGGGGAAATTGGGGTACCTGTAAAATAAAAAGACAACTTGTATCAGTTATGTTAGAGGAAAGACCGAACTGTTTTTCTGTTCTCTCTGTAGAAAAATAAAGTCATTGTGTCACAGAAAGGTGAACCAAGACTGTAAGTCATCAATGGAGGAAATTAAGATTATAGACTTATGAGAGGCAGTCAGCTAATAGAAAATGTGGATTTAGAAATGGTTCTGGATGTTTTCCAGCTTTTAAAAATTCATAATTTGTCATTTATTTTCTAATTTTGAATATCCAGTTTTACACTTAATTTTGTATTTGCATTTTTAAAATTTGTGGTAAAAAAAAATCTATGCTCTTAACAAATTTTGAAGTATATAGGACAACTTTGTTAATTATGTACATTGGTGTAAAGCATATTTGCATTTTAAAAATAATTTTTCTCGAAGAGGTTCCCACAAACGTTAAGTTTCCGGGCCCACAAATCAGAACCTGCCTCCGTTCTCAGGTTTCCCCCCATTCTGGTATGTTAAAAACCACGTTTATCTATATTTTCTTTTCTTTTCTCTTTTAGAGAGATTTATGTTTATTTATCTTTAGGGGATTTATTAGATTTAATGTGAGAGAGAGAGTGTAGGGGGCGGGGCAGAGGGAGAGGGAGACCCTTCAGCAGACTCCCTGCTGAGTGCGGAGCCTGATGCGGGGCTGGAACCCACAGCCCTGGGATCCTGACCTAAGTGGAGATCAAGAGTCAGGTACTTAACCAACAGAGCCACCCAGGTGCCCCCCTTTTCTTTTTTAAATAACTGTTTTATTGGGATATAATTCACATACTCTAAAGTTCACTCTTTTAAAATATCCACTTGGGTATTTTTTGGTGGATTCACAGAGCTGTATGAGGATCAAACTATCTAATTGCAGAATGTTTTCGTTACCCTAAAAGGAAACCCTGTATCTATTAGCTGTTTCTCCCCATTTTCCATTCCCTTCAGTCCTTGGGAACCACTCATCTCTTTTCTGTTGCTATAGATTTACTTATATTGGACAGTTCATCTGAAAGGAATTATAGAGGATGTGGTTTTTTCTTCTTTCACTTGGCGTAGTGTTGTCAAGGCTTGTCACGCTGGGGCAGGTCAAGGCTTCCTTCTTTTTAAATTGCCAAATAAGGTTCTTTTGTGTGGATAGACCCTATTTGGTTTGCCATTCATCAGCTGGTGGATATTTGGGTCATTTCCACCATTTGGCTATTATGAATAATATTGCTATAAACACTTCTGTGCAAGTCTGCATGGGACCTATGTTTACATTGGCATAGATACCATGGAGTGGCATTGCTGGTTATGCGGCAACTGTGTGTTTAATATTTTGAGGAACTGCCGGACAATTTTCCAAAGTGGCTGCACCGTTTTACAACTTCACCTGTCCTTGTCAGCACTTGTTATCATCTGTCTTTTTGCTTTTGTTTGTTTTGTGTTCTTTAAAGAATTTATTATTTGAGAGAAAGAGTGTGAGTGAGTGAGAGAGGGTATGAGCAGGGGGAGGGACAGAGCGAGAGGGAGAAGCAGATTTTTCCACTAAGCGGGGAGCCCGATGTGGGGGTTGATCCCAGCCCTCCAGGATCATGATTTGAGCAGAAGGCAGATGCTTAACCGCCTGAGCCACTCAGGCACCACTGTCTTTTGAATTTATCTGTCTCAGTGGGTATAAAGTGGCACTTTCCCTCTATTTCACTGAGGCTTCATTTATATGCTTACAGCAGTTTAATTTTAATGACATTAACACACGGGAGGACTCCCATCATACCGTGACTGCATAGGGACAAGAACATATACATTAACTAATTGTTCTGAATACATATAACATAAATTAAAAATATAAATGAATTTAAACTTGTGTTCAAACTCTCTTTGAGCCCTTGGCCCTATTTTTTAAAACTCAAACTGTATTTTTGGCTTATTTTATTCTTATAGTTTAAAAATATCCAGGCAAGGGGCGCCTGGGTGGCTCAGTGGGTTAAAGCCTCTTCCTTCAGCTCAGGTCATGATCCCAGGGTCCTGGGATCGAGTCCCGCATCGGGCTCTCTGCTCAGCAGGGAGCCTGCTTCCCTTCCTTTCTCTCTGCCTGCCTCTCTGCCTACTTGTGATCTCCGTCTGTCAAATAAATAAATAAAATCTTTAAAAAAAAAATAACCAGGCAATATGTAGACTCCTTTCCTTCTTTGTTCTTTCTTTCTTTCTCTTTTTTTAAATATTTCAATGGAGGAAAGTCATTTTGAGTAGGAAACATTCCATCTACCATCACCCAGATTTCCAGCCTAGTACATCTTATTTTCATCAGTACCAATTTCACAGGATTTTTTCATGAATTGAGTGAGATTATGTGTGTTAGATACACAACATAGGAAGTCTTCACTAAATATTAGCTAAAAAACTCCAGATTGGATGTGCTGGTTGAAAGAAAAGTGGCCTTAGGTCAGGTCATTTCCAAATCTTTTGTATCCAGATTATGTCAACAGCATTGAGATAGGAAGTATTTCCAGAGACTCTCGCCCTTGGCTCGTTCGTTTCATTGGCTGGGATCTAAACATACCTGAGAGATCTCAGTCCTGCACTTCTCTGACCAACGAAGTCCTCCAGAGCTGGAAGGCCTGCAGCCATAAAATTTCTGCTTATTGCCTGGAGTCCCAATCCCTGCTTAAAAGTTTCTGGAGATAGAAGAATTTGTGGGCTTATCTTAAGGAGTACTTCCTGCAGCTTACGTCTGGAAACACTGCCCGTGTCTCTGGAGTCTTTCGCTTTCTAGGGATTACCTGTTCTGATTAGAGAATATGGGGATTACCATATTCTCCAAAACTGAATGGTCCATCCAAACTTTTCCTGCAAAGGCAATTGGCCAAACCTCACCTTGAATGATACTCAAACTGTGAACATCTAACAGTATCCATATTGGAACATATTACAGTGAGGACAAATGAAAAAATTTGGTAGGCTGCTTTTTGAAAGTGGTTGTATATACTTTTATTGAAAAGAAATCCTTGTTTCAGCAATGAAATGTATAACTTTTCAAATGCATGAGCCCTGTGCTGGCTTTTTAAAATAGGGTTAGAAGAAGGTACTTGTGTAAAAACAGTGGAACCTTGTGACCTTGGCTGACAGAAAATCACATGTAAAAAATAACAGGCAGGGAGAGTAATTCAAATCTCTACCCAGTTTCTTGAGTAAATTTTAAAATTTAAAATTTAAAAATTTAAAAATTTTTAATTTTTAAAATTAACATATAATGTATTATTAGCCCCAGGGGTACAGGTCTGTGAATCGCCAGGTTTACACACTTCACAGCACTCACCATAGCACATACCCTCCCCAATGTCCATAAACCAACCACCCTCTCACTATCCCCCTCCCCCTGGCAACCCTCAGTTTGTTTTGTGAGATTAAGAGTCTCTTATGGTTTGTCTCCCTCCCAATCCCATCTTGTTTCATTTATTCCTTTCCTATCCCCAAACCCCCCACGTTGCCTTTCAACTTCCTCATAACAGGAAGATCATATGAAATTGTCTTTCTCTGACTGACTTATTTCACTAAGCATAATACCCTCTAGTTCCAACCACATCGCAAATGGCAAGAGTTCATTTCTTTTGATGGCTGCATAGTATTCCATTGTATATATATATAGCACATCTTTTTTATCCATTCATCTGTTTTTGGACATCTAAGTTCTTTCCATAGTTTAGCTATTGTGGACATTGCTGCTATAAACATTGGGGTGCACATGCCCCTTCGGATCACTACATTTTTATCTTTAAGGTAAATACCCAGTAGTGTGATTGTTGGGTCTTCAACTTTTTGAGGAACCTCCATGCTGTTTTCCAGAGTGGTTGCACCAGTTTGCATTCCCACCAACAGTGTAGGAGGGTTCCCCTTTCTCTGTATCCTCACCAGCATCTGCCATTACTTGACTTGTTAATTTTAGTCTTTCTGACTGTTGTGAGGTGGTATCTCATTGTAGTTTTGATTTGTATTTCCCTGATGCCGAGTGATGTAGAGCACTTTTTCATGTGTCTGTTGGCCATCTGGATGTCTTCTTTGCAGATATGTCTGTTCATGTCCTCTGCCCATTTCTTGATTGGATTATTTGTTCTTTGGGTCTTGAGTTTGATAAGTTCTTTATAGATTTTAGATACTAGCCCTTTATCTGGTATGTCATTTGCAAATATCTTGGGAGAGGACAGTCTTTATGTGGAATAAAACTTCTGCAAAATCCTTCTGAGATATCTCTTTTACCCATAATCTTTCTCTATACCAGATGGTGACTCCTTGAAAACCCCCTCTGTCCTTCTCTCTGTGCCCCCCAAACCTTCCCTGCAAGTCCAGTGTGTGCATTTTTTCCCCTTGTCTCAAGGTTTCCTACTCTGGCAGTCCTAAGAATCTCTCTTCCTCAATGTTGAGTTCCTCTTCTTCATTTCCCCCTTTACTTGGTCCTTCTCATGGATGTTGGTCTCCAAAGATGGCCCCAGGGGACCATGCTTCTGGTATTCATGCCTTTGTGTGGCCCCTTCTTCTTGAATCTGAGCTGACCCTCTTACTTATAGTCAATACAAATGTTGCTGACTGCTTTTGAGGCTAGGTTGGACAAAACAGCTTCTATCTTGGTTTCTTGGAAATCTTGTTCTGAGGGAAGCCCGTTGTAGAGGGTTAAGTAGTGTTCTTCAAATATTCATGTCAACCCAGAACTTACTTGGAAACAGGGTCTTTGCAGGTGTAATTATTTAAAGATAGTGAGATGACATCATTCTGGATTTAGTTAGGGCTCACCTAAATCTTATGGGTATTCTTAGAAGGAGAGGGGACACGGAGAGACCCACGGCGGAAAACCGTGTAAAGACAGTAGCAGAGACTGAGTGGTGCCGCTGTGTGTTGGGTGTGCAGGGTTGCTGGCAGTCTTCAGAAGCTAGGGAGAGGCAAGGAAGTCTTCTGAGAGCCTCCAGAAGGAACACTACTAACACCCTGGTTTTGGACTCCTGGCCTCCTGACCTCTGAGGGAGTGAACTTCTGTTGTCCAGTTTGGGGTAATTTATTATGGAGGCCTTAGGAAACTAGAACACCACCTACCCCCTCAGACCACAGTGCCCTGAAGATGTGCAGGACAGCTGAGTGGAGAGAGTGGTGCCCACTTGGCCAGCCACCAGCTGTGTGATTGAAGGAGCTCTCTTGAACATGTGTCCCAGTCGAACCTTCTGACTCCAGCCGCAGCCAACATCTGGTCACAACAGTCTAGGAGACTTGACTGAGAGCAGCCTTACTAAACCCAGCAAATGCTCAGAACTGTGAGAGGGAACACCAGTAGATAGATAGATAGATAAGGTTTTAAGCCCTTCAGTTCTGTGGTGGTTTGATATATCACCAAGGTCTTAATGGAAGATCTTCCCACTTACCATTGCCCCCTGAAAATGAGGCTCATCTCTCCTCATCTTTCTCAGGAGAATCAGCTCTTACCCTGCTGTTGCCTTGGAATTCGGAGGAGTAACGTTCTCTGCCTCTTCTCACGTGTGTAACAGACAGGTTCCTCTCTGCAGCAGGTTTGTATCCTGATGATAGGGCAAACCGCAACTTAAGCACATTCTTCAGAGCTCTAAGCAGCATGACAACAAATTCAAAATGGATGTGCAAGACAAGTAAGGAGAAGACATATGGTAAAGATAAGGAAGAGGTCTCTCTGGGGAGATGCTCTGAATTTTGGAGGAAGTGATAGGTACGAATTAAGGGAGCTAAGAGGGCATTCTGGAATAGGATACACGTAGATATTATTAGACACATTCCTCTGAGGAACAGACTGAAGGAAGTCCATTGGATTCACAGAGGCTGGCATGGCCACGCCCTCTTTGTGAATCCTCTGCAGATTTCTGCTGTGTGCCCTGTGACCCTGTTTTACTGGGTACTACCGATCAGAGTAGGGCTTCAAGCCCTGGCCAAAGACCAGTATCTCTGACGAGGGTCCAACCTGAGTCCTGACCCTCGGGGACCCCACAGAAGGCTTTTAGCATGGGTGAACACCCTAAAGTCACAGGCACAATTTTTGATTTCCCTTCATGTGTTTTTCTGGTAAGAATATTGATATTTTCATCACATTCATAAAGGGCGTGAGCCTTGACCTTGAAAGATAACAATTGGGATTTCGGGAAGAGAGAGATCCAGCATGCATGTAATGTACTTTCGTGAAAATGCACACACAATCACGACAGTCACTCTGTGAACCCGCACACAAAGCAGCATAGTAAGCCCTTTAATGCGGTTGCCTACAGTGGGGGCAGGAAGTAGGAGAGTCGTTTGGAGATAGAAGAAGGAAAAAAGAACAGTGTGTAGGCCAGTGGTGGCCTTTCAAGTGACCTGGCTTGGGAACTTGCCAGTGGGGCCTTCCTTGTCGGAAGATGACCAGCAGATCCACAGAATCCTTTCTCCTGTTTCCAACGGGAGGCCGGGAGAGTGGCGTACAGGGAGGCAAAGATAAGGAAAGCTGAGCTGGGGAGGGAGAGCAGCTACCTGCTCTGCAGAGGGGGGTGGGTGGCCAGACCTGTCCTCGGGTCACTGCAGGGACCTGAGTCCATGCCCAGCGGAGTACCCAGCGGAGAACAAGCTCCTCATCATGCCTCCTCCAGTGTGGTCTTGCAGCAGACCTGGGATGGTGAGAGACACTCTGGGGGCTTACATCTGAGGTCAGTCCAAGACTCCAGCAGCACAAGTGATGCTCAAGGGAGGAAGAAGTTGTGAGCCTGGGAGTGCAAGAGTGGTCCTGGGGCCTCAGTCGCCAAGTGCCAGAGGGTATAGACACCTCGTTTCTGTGTGCCTCCATGTTTGTCCATTGGCAAAGCAAAGGGGGGTGGGTGGCTTGTGGATGCCCTCGGGCTAGCTGAAATGCACCAGGCTGAGAGCAGAAATAATAGCCCTTGTCTCAGGCTCCGCTTCCAGCCCCTCCCCTCGCTGTTGGCAGGAGGGCTGGAGAGCTCATCCAGCTTAGGGGCAATACTGTAAAACGGGCTCCAGGTCAAAACAAAAGTGAGACCATTATGGGGATGGCATTTCTCTGCGGAGCGGCAGGAGCAGGCAGCTGGGGCTCCGTGATGGCGCTTGGCTGTTTGGGAAAGAGAGGAGACACGTTTTTTGCCCACATAAATTATACATCAGGTTAATGACAAAGTACTTGCTTCCAGGCTCGGCAGAGCAGCACGGTGCCTGCCGGTGGCGGCCCCCCAAGGCGGAGCCGCTGTAGAAGCATTCTTAATTAGTGCCGTGCGGGATGCGGGTTATTCTGCGCTAGCCCCAGTTCCCTGGGCGAGTCCGTGTTTCATAATGCTCAGGATCCTCCACAATTTTATTTTTGTAAGTTGAGGCATAGTACGGTGGGGAGTGGTGAAATCCCAAGGAGAAAAAGATAAGTGGGGTGGGTGGGTAGCCACGCAGGAAATACCAGGTGAAGACACCGCAGGACATCGCGGGGTGGGGGGGAGTGTAGGCTCACTGCCTCCCGGGACCATCTGGAGTAGGGAGGGAGGGTGAGAAGCTTGCCAGCTTCCTGACCTTGGCTTTGTTGGTCCAAGTCTGTCCTGCAGGGCGCTAACACCCCCTGGGCTGTCTCTCCTGGGTCTCCAGGTGAGTTCTGGGGAAGACAGAGCTTCTGCCGGCGGGGGTGGTGGGCTGGGTTTGGCCAGGGTTCGGCGGGGACAGATGTGGTCAGTGGGCGCTGTGTGGGGCCCCGAGGGAAGGCAGCCAAGGCGGAGGTGGCAGCAGCTGATGATGGCGCGGGCCCCTTGGAGGCTGGCTCTGGAAGCAGGAGGGGCTGAGGGGCTGAAGGGAGGGAGAAAGGGGGATGGGAAATCTGGAGGGATGGCAAACAGGTTAGTGCATGGAATGGGTTCTAGTCCCCACCCTCTTGTCAAGTGCCAGGAAGGGACTGTGTGCTTGCTAGAAAGAAAACCATGTCAACTCTGCGCGCAGAGTAATAGCTGGGGTGTTGGGGGGGAGTGGGATGGGGCAGGTCTTGGTGAGTCTGGGTCTAGGACTTGAAAAGCCCTTCTTAACTTGAGCTTACCAGCATCCCATGTCCCAGGGATGTCAGAAGGAAGATGCAAACTCTTGCCAAATGGAGTTTTTTTTTTTTTTTTTTTAAAGATTTTATTTATTTATTTGACAGGGAGAGACACAGCGACGGAGGGAACACAGCAGAAGGAGTGGGAGAGGGAGAAGGAGCCTCCCTGCAGAGCAGGGAGCCCAACACGGGGCTGAATCCCAGCACCCTGGGATCATGACTTGAGCCAAAGAAACTTCAATCCAAAGAGCAGATAGGAGAGCCAAGTAGGGATTAGTTTCCTTTTCTGGGAAAAAGTCTATAGATATGGAAGCTACGGGAGGAAGAGGGTTGATTTATTTTCCTAGGGAGCAATGGGTAGCTTTGTTTCATCAGCAATGAGTGATATATATAGTAGTGTAAAATGTAGTTTTTTTTTTTTTTAAGACTTTATTTATTTGATAGGGAGAGAGAGAGAAAGAGAGCGTGGGCACAAGCAAGGGGAGCAGAAGGCAGAGGGAGAGGGAGAAGCAGGCTTTCTGCTGAGTAGGGAGCCCAATATGGGGCTTGATCCCAGGACCCTGGAATCATGACCTGAGCCAAAGGCAAATGCTTAACCCACTAAGCCACCCTGGGCTCCCTGTATAGTGGTTTTTTTTTTTTTTTTTTTAGACTTTACCTTTTAGAGCAGTTTTGGATTCACAGCAAAATTGAGCAGAAGTTATAGAGCGTTTCTATACACCCCCTGCCCCCAAATCTTCCCAGCCTTCCCCATACCAACACCCCTCCCCCCCCCCCCCCCGAGTGTAGGTACGCTGTGAAATACTGACATGTCATCGTCATACAAGTTGGCATTAGGGCTCACCCCTGGTGCTGTACACTCCTTGGGTTTGGACAAATGTATAATGACATGTGTCCATTATTCTAGTATTGTACAGAGTATTTTCCCTGCCTTACAAATCCTCTGTGCTCATTCATCCCTCCCCCCACCTCTAATCCTAGCAACCCCTGATCTTTTCACTGTCTCCATAGTTTGGGATTTTCCAGAAGGTCACAGACTTGGAATCATACAGCATATAGCCCCTTCAGACTGGCTTTTTTCCCCACTTAGTTATATGCACTTAGTTTCCTCTGTGTCTTTTCTGGGCTTGATTGTGCATTTCTTTTTCGTGCTGACATGCCATCATTCTGGATGCGCCACAGGGAGTTGGTCTGTCCATCCCCCCATGGAAGGGCACCATGGCTGCTACCAAGTGAGGTCATTTCTTCTCTTCATACCATTTCCTCGATGTTAGATATGGCCTTGAACAAACCATCTTAATGTTTATTTGCAGCTCCTATAGTCCTTCTCTGGACTGCCCAGGCCAAAGAGGGGACCCTGGCTGACCTTGCACTGACTTCTTGCTGATGCGTGATGTTGATGATGGGACAAATGACCACAGGAGCGTTGTCGGTGCAGTCTGAACCACTTGGACGACTGTTGCCATTTTCTGAATTTAATAAGGGAGCCCTAATACCTAAGGAGCTTCATTTCTTTCTTCTTCTTCTTTTATTTTTTAAAGATTTTATTTATTTATTTGACAGACAGAGGTCACAAGTAGGCAGAGAGAGAGGAGGAAGCAGGCTCCCCGCTGAGCAGAGAGCAGGACCTTGGGATCATGACCCCAGCAGAAGGCAGAGGCTTTAATCCACTGAGCCACCCAGGTGCCCCAGGAGCTTCATTTCTTTAGTGGTAAGGTTTTTATTAAAAAAAAAAAAAAAGTCAAAAAACGAGTGAAAGGATAAAATAGCCCCAAACCAATGTATCTTGCTAGATGACACATAATCCAGAAATAATCTGAATGGATTTAAAGAAACCATGGAGATGGTTTATAGTATTTGTGATCACTGTCACCAGCACTTGTAAAATTGTAAAATTTAGCAAGGAAAGGGGTATGTTTGCCTGTTCAGCAAATAATCAAGTAGCTCCCAAACTGAGCCAATGGCCACGAAAGAGAGGGAGCAAGGGAACCAAGGGATAAGGAAAAAGACTTCAAGGCAGTGGATAACTGGGAAGTCAATGGTTTCTTGCAGGAGCCTTTGTTCTTCAGTTGGAGGTAGGGGTTGGGGACCAGGTGGCAGCAGCCACCCCATCATCCATTGCGGGGGGTAGACAGAGATAAGAAAAATGGCCAGCATTCCTTGTGTACTTGTTCTGGGCCAGCTGCTGGTGCTCCCAATATGTTAAGCTCCCCGAAATTTCCAGCTGATCTCCCGAGGCTCAGATCTCCAGCAGCATTGCTCAGTGGCATTCAATGTCGCACCCCTGCCTTGTTCTCCTGCTCTGTCACCCATGTCAGGTGTGTTTCTTTGGTGAAACTGAATGAATTGAGGGGAGAATGCGTCTTTCTCATGTATGCTGTTCTTGGCTCCCTGCACAGGGTCAGCTCCAAGTGGGTGCTTTTGGACTTAGGGTGTGGACATGCGTGACATGGACTTGGTGGAGTAGCTGGTCAACTCCAACTATCTAGTAACCTGAAATTTATGAAGGGATGTGTGCTGCATATACTTTATAAGGATAATCCCATCTCATCCCCACAGTTGTCTCAAAGAGGTGGGCAATTTTGTTTCCACTTTACATGTAAGGGACTGAGGATAAGGAATATGCTCCTGCCCAAGGTCACAGCCAGAAATTGATCAAGGTGGGTTTTGGACCTGGGTGGACCTGACTCCTCAGTTTATGCTCTTCCCTGCTAGGACACAAGCTTTTACTTGGGGAAGCCACTGAAAGGAGGGTAGAGAGCTCTTTTGCAGTAAATGAAA
The DNA here is from genome assembly GCF_964662115.1 of Mustela nivalis. Classification (NCBI taxonomy): domain Eukaryota; kingdom Metazoa; phylum Chordata; class Mammalia; order Carnivora; family Mustelidae; genus Mustela; species Mustela nivalis. The sequence goes on from NC_139021.1 coordinate 176,265,923, forward strand.
GGCTGGCATATCTACACAGGGACTTTTCCCAGACCCTGGAATGTAACCCTAAACACTCGCCTGCTTTTGCTGGAGATCTCTCAGCTGGGCTGGTTTTAGGAATGAGTTGGAGTGGAGGTGTGACACCGAATGCTGGCAGGACAGATGGACAGTGCAATGGCAAACAGAACTAAGAGAAAATTGCAGGGGTGCTCTGTGCTCCCTTCGCTTTGAAACCACGGGGGCCAGAGCATCCTAATGTGTGTGGGCATATACGTGTTTCTGTACAGTGCATGGAACAGAAGCCTGTGGGTTCTAGAAATAATCTAAATGATAAATGGTCTCCACAGACATATATTGTAAGCAACGATGCCAAATTATTTGGACAAGTTTGCTAACAGATGTGATCTGTTTAGGTAAACAGATATTAATTTTCCAGCTCTTTGACCCGCTGATAAATTATATCCTCTTGGAAATACACCAAAAGTTACAGTAAAAACTGATGTTGCATGTGATTATCAGGGTGTAATTTGAATGAGATGAAGATGATGTCCTTTGGTTAGAAAATGTCCACAATGCTTTTTGATATTATAGGTTTAAAAACCCCTAAATTAGAAAAAAATACTTACTATATTACATAAAATAGATATTGTATTATAATAAAACTACATTTTGTTATATATAGTAATAAAGGGGTTTATTATATTTAAAAGTACATATTAATGCCAGTGTATTTTTCAGTATTTTGAACCACTTATCGTTTCTAGGATGGTTTTGGAATTTGTGGCCTGCCTTTCGGAACTGTCCTTTTCTCTAGTACTTCTGCAGAATCTTTTGACACCATGTACCTGGCTTGAGATGTTGCTAGTCTACAGAATGAAGTTGCCTGGCGTGGTCTAAAATGCATGCTGCTGGGGCGCCTGGGTGGCTCAGTTGGTTAAAGCCTCTGCCTTTGGCTCGGGTTGTGATCCCAGGGTCCTGGGATCGAGCCCCACATCGGGCTCTCTGCTCAGCAGGGAGCCTGCTTCCTCTTCTCTCTGCCTGCCTCTCCGCCTACTTGTGATCTCTGTCAAGTAAATAAATAAAAATCTTAAAAAAAATGCATGCTGCTTTCATGCGATGTCTGGTCATGATTTGGAGTTCCCAGTGATTGAAACATTGCTGTCAATATCAGCCGATACTTTTTTTTCTACAAAAAAGCAGATTTCTCCACCTCGACGCTGTTGATACATCAGACCAGATAATTTTGTGCTGTGAGTGGCTATCCTGTGCACTGCGGGACATTTGGCATCATCTCTGGCCTATACTCACTGGATGCCTGTAGCAATTCCCTAGTGGAGATGATCAAAATATCTCCAAATGTTGCCAGATGTCCTCGGGAGCAAAATCCATTCCTGCTAATGGAGAACCACTGACACAAAACTCCGGAAAATCAGATGTCTGCGCACCTCTATGTGATGCTTTGGCTTTCTGGACAGGGCAGACCATTTAACATGGATTTTCTCTTTGCAGTAGTGATTAACATAAATATTCTTATTTGTAATTCCAGCAACAGCCTGGCAGGGAAGATTAATGGAAGGAGAAAAACAAAAATATCCTCCTGTGATATGGTGGCATAGTGAATTACATGCTATTTAGGTCTCAAAAAGGGGGCGATGATAAATGGAATAACTTTCAGTTGAATGGTGTGTTCCCCGAGGATGCCTACTTCCTGTTTTATAGTGTCCCTCGCTGTAGCTTATCCTTCTGGATCAGTTAATTGCATGTTTCTTTTTATCCTTCCCTGACATCACCCAGTGTTGACTCCCTAGCATTTCATTTTTTATTCTTGTTATCAATAAAGCTTTGCTACCCATTCGTCACTAAAAGTGTCAGTTTGTTTTTCATGCCATATGGACTGGCTGACTTCCGCCTTGGATGGGTGGAAAAATCTATTTAACTTTGATGGAGCTAAGGTGATATTACGATTGATCAATATCTTTTACATGGCAGCTCTTGTTCAAGAAAAACAGAATTTTAACTTGTGTAGGTGAGCCGTAATCCTAAGGGCAAATACAATAAATATTCTATTAACTGGTTGAGAATAATCTCTTCAACTAGACTCCGGAACCTACTTTTTGGTTTACATGGTAATATACATTCTGTGAATGTAAGAATTTTATAGTTTGAAAGAATTAGTCCAACCCCTTCACTTTGTAAATGAAAAAAAGGAAGGTCAAGTGAGAAAAACAAGTGATGTTGAGACTGTACAGGCAGACAGTTCCTACCTGGGACTAGAAACCTTTGCGGAAGATTATAGGAAGGCCTCTAATTTGGGGGTTCGCAAAGAATGACCCTCAGCGCAAATCTGGCCCACTGTCTGGTTTTCTAAATAAAGTTTATTGTAACACAGCCACACTTAACAGTTTACTTATTATTTATGGTAGCTTTCATTCCACAGCCACAGGGTTGGGGCAGAGGCAGTATGGCCCAAGAGATAAAATGTATTTAATATATTTTAAGATTATATTTTAAGATTTTATTTATTTATTTGACAGAGATCACAAGTAGGCAGAGAGACAGGTAGAGAGAAAGGAGGAAGCAGGCTCCCTGCTGGGCAGAGAGCCTGATTCGGGGCTCCATCCCAGGACCCTGGGATCATGACCCGAGCCGAAGGCAGAGGCTTTAACCCACTGAGCCACCCAGGCACCCTATATTTCTTTTTATAGAAAAAGTTTGCATATATCTAGACTAATTCTTCACTCCTTTGCTGTGCAATATTACAGTGCTTTCCTCACCCCCTTCCTACTTCCCAGCTCTGGGCTCAGACACATGTACTGCTTTGGGCCCACTTTTTCTTGGAATTCTACTGTTGCAATGAATAAGGCCTGAGCTGGCCTGCTGAAGGATGAGAGGCAAGTGGAGCAGAATCAAGTCATCGAAATTCTCCCAGCCAAGGGCAGTGTTGACCAGTTGTCAGAGGGGCAGACTCTAGACAGGTGAGCAGGGTCAGCCAAGGTCAGCCGAGGTCAGCAGAGCTGCCAGCCAATAAGCAATACGTGCCTATTATTCATGAAGAATAACTTGGTATATAAAGTGGATACTAGTCTTTTGAGAATTACGTGTTAGTTAAGGACCTGGATTTTTGAGATAAGTAAACTTAGGTTTAGGTTCTGTCTTGGCCACTTGTTAGCTGCATGACCACTGCCTCTCAAATCATGTTGCCTCTCCAGTCTCTATTTTTGTACTGGCTGTAGTAATGCTTGCTTTCTTGACATCCAGGGTTCTTCACTTCTGGACAAACAGGAAGATTGTATCTCTCTGTCTTCTTGAAGATGGGCATGACTGTGTGACTTGCCATGGCCAACAGACCATGGGGGAAGATACTGTGTGTGTTACTTTGGGTGGAAGCGTTCATTGCTGATGCTTGCTGTCCACCCACTTCTCTCCCTGATGGGCATCTGTGCAAGGATGGGTTAATGTGGAGGTCAACGCTGCACCACCACCTGGTGGGCAGTTTCCTTGGGGAGTCATCTGTACTCACAGTGGACTTGGTGTGGATGAGAACTTAACCTCTTTGCGTTAAGTCATTGGAGTTTGGGGGGTTCTTGTTATCACAGCTGAGCACATTATTTTTTGAGAATTTTCATTATCTTCTAAGTCAGAAATTAATACAAATGGAAACAATTGTGGTGGAGAGTATGGCGTCATTGTGAGTTAATCAACAATTATTTATTGGAGACTGACTGCGAGCCAAAGAATAATTGGGAAAACAGTGCAACTCCTGAGGTCGATTCTAGAAATCACCATTAAATAAGCAGTGTGACCTGTGGGAGTCACTTCACACTTTGATCCTCAGTTTCTAGTAAAATAGGGATAAACCTGTGTCCTTTTCAAGATGTTGTGAGGGACGCAGTGGGGTAACATTATGATGAAATATCTAGAGTCTTCGATGAACTGGTGGGACCGTTCTCTTCCAGGCAGACAGGATGAAGCATTCTGGAACTTGGGTGGTGAAGCTGGGACATGTAATAGCCTTCTTGCTCCGTGAAATCTGGGTTGTGGTTGGGGAGAACCTCAGTTACTTCCAGGAAAGCCTAAGAAGGTGTGCAAGGACTCTGGGCAGATGTGAAGGCAATGAAACCAGTAAAGGGGCAGTAGGGACAGTTGAGGGACACCAGTGGGCCCCTCAAGAACCATGAAAGATAGAGCAGAAGCCAAACATTGGGCTTTGGAGTCAAAGAGGCCTGGGTTTGAATCCCAATTCTGCTTTGACATACTTGCTGTGGCACCATGAGCAACTTATTTAACCTCTTTGAACTTCATTTTAGTCATCTGTGAAACAGGGATAACAATAGTATCACCCCCGTAGGGTTGATGGGAAGAGAAAATGAGAGACCATCTGTAAAGTACACATGGTAACACAATTATTGGGCGCTGTCCTTGCTTGATCATTGGTGTTCCTCTGCAAATTTAGGGGATAGGCAGGCATGTCCAATTCAACTGGTATCTGCTGACTACATACCTATCCAGTAAGCACAGCCCCGGTTTCCTAAAAGGAGGGTATGGTGGGGAGGTGGGATGCGGTGTTCAACCAGGTCATTGCTTGGTAGATGCGGTGGTGGGGCTGCCTGGCCAGTATTTAGACCTCGGGGGACAATATTTTGGAAATAGACTGAACTTGCCATTATAAGTTTCTTGCCTGATGATGCTGAACAGAACTGAGCCCTGTGGGGGGCCATGAAGGCCAAGCAACCTAATTCAGTCCCACCTGCCAATCTCTGTAAAGGATGTGTGAGCGCCTAGTCATATCTCCCGTATCTCCTTACCCAGAGGAATTCAGTGTGAACCTCAAATCCCTTCGTGACTGAAAACTTTGAACTTCTTTGAGGGGAGGAACAAAACAGATGAAAAACTTAATTTTAACAACTCTCTTCTAGTTGCATAAAGATAAGAATCCTGCAGATGAAGTCATGTGGCAGTTTCCATTTCTAGTTGGGCAACGTTAGCAACGTGGAGACCATGAAAAAGGATAATTATATTTTAGACATGATGTACAGGTTCCAAGCGAATGCCTCTGGTCTCTTCTTTTAATTGTTTAGTGCCTCTGGGGTTTTAGCTTATTGGAAGGATCAGGAAGCAATATTCTAAGTGGGCCAGCTTCCAGTTAGAGAGGATGAAAGTTTTTTCCCCTTGTGTTTCCCTGGCAAGTGCCATGTGCGATGCACATAGATAAAACGGCCAACTTAGATCTGAGCAAGGAGGAACAGATGAACTGTTGAGAGCCTGCTGGCAGGCAGAACAGAGCTGAAGGCTCTGAACGGCTCTCTATCCAGTAGCTACCAGTGGGCATTTGAGGGCCCCTTTCGAGTTTACAATTACATTCTGGGCAGCAAAGCTACATATCACTTGGTTAAAGATGTTGCAATTAAATTTGCTTGAAACCAACAGTTAGTGGGTCATGTTACCAGGAGGAAAAAAGAACTTTCCATGACAACAAAAAGACACCCCATGAGTTAATTTTCTCAGCAGTCATTCTTGCTGTGGTTCTTGTCCATATCTGAGAGCCAAGGCGTAAGACTCCAAGCCTCTTTGTGATTTTTTTAAGCTAATAGGATGGGATTGTATTCGCTCTGGAAGTCTTTGAGTCCAGGAGTATTCCTCTCCATTACAAGCGTGGTAATGCGTTCAGAGTAGATACTAAAATACTTTTATGCTTCAAACATAAAAGTGGATGTGGCTCTGGTTGCGTACTGGATTCATAAGCAGAAACCCTACTGTCAGCCTCAAAAGAACCTGTAAAGTTCCATCCAGGAATTTAGATAACTATTTTAAAGAATATTACAAAAAGGTAAGCAATATCATCAAACATGCCTCATATCTTGAGATATGACTTCCAAGGGCAACTTTTGTCTTGGTCCTTTTCCTTTGCTTCTCTCCTTTGTATGTCTTTTCAGTTGTTCTGGGCTATGTGATCCATTGAAAATATTTCTCTTAGTTTAATTTTTTAGATGTAAGCATTTTGCTTAAGGGACCCCCAAGAATGGTCTTGGGGTATAACTTTCTTCTGTTCTGGCTTCAGAAAATTCAGAAAGTATTTCAGCACTGCTGTGAAGCCTAATTAATGTAATTAAATCGCTTTTGAATTCCAAGACAAAAGCAGCTAGATAAGCATGAAATCGTGAGCCAAGTTCTTGTCCTTCGTAACGCAATGGAAGTATGTGTGCAGAGTCACTGGGAATAAAAAGTAGTTGACTTTCATACAACCTGGTTTCTATTCCACCTGCGGCCAAGACATTCAAGTTGTGTGTGTGTGTGTGTGTGTGTGTGCACGTGTGCATGTGCCCACAAGCCCATGTGTGTGTTTGCATGTTTTCAAGCAAAGGTTTGTTATGTTAAGACAGACATTCCTTGAGTCTCTTTGTTTCCATGTAATGCAGTTATGATTTTCACAGACATTTTCCTTGATTTCCACATTCTCTCCATAAGATCACAGAAAATGAATTAAGAGGAGAAAAATCTAAAGTAATTTGCAATTCTGTGCTTGATTAATTGGCTTTTGGAATTGGAGTGCGGTCCTGTGGGCAGAGAAATGAGGTTTGTATTTTGAGGAGCCTCGAGATGCAAACTTGAAGCCAGTGTTTCTGAAAGGCACTCAGGCACAGACCTTGGGAGATGGAAAAGGTCATTGCTCTTATCATTCTGGCTCAGGACGGCCTCCTGATTGGTTTCCAGACGCCCATGGGCCAGACGCAGCAAGGCATTTGGAAGAAAATCCTCTCACACATTGCAGAAATCGGAACGTTGGTTTCAAGTCTGTGATTCTTTCTTTAACTGAGAGGCTCTTAGGTGTACAACTAAAACTAAGAAGCAAATGGGCCAGAGACACTTGCTTTGCTCAATACGAGCGAGAAGTGGCAGGTTCTGAGTGACCGCTTTCCTGAACACGATGGATGCTTCCATCTCAATACGCTTAATCCCTTCCTTTGGCAACTCTAACAAATTTACTTTCATGATCCCAAAGTAACCATTGCTGAAGGGTTTCTTTCCCAGGAGCTTGGCTTTTGGTGGCCTGGGTCTCATGGCAGAAGAGACCCCTTGTCCTCAAAGAAAGCAGATGTCCAGTATTTAGGGGCCGATGTCATTGTGGTTGGTTGATGTCGTGACTATGTCTTGTTCTGTCATTTCCTGAGCCTTCTCCAAAAGGTGCCTCATGCGATTGACCCTTTTAAACCTTCATGAACTGAAGTTACGTGGGGGTTGCTGGCTAGGAAGCACGAGTCCCTTCTACGTGATTTGCAACACTCTAGAGTATCATAAACCCAGGAACAGAACCACTGAGTTGCAGAGGAGAATTTTATTTATTTGTTCTTGTGATAACTTGAATTTTCCCCAAGAGTTACTTTTTTCTGTTTTTGAAGTTTTACTTTTGAGACTCCTTTATTTGAACATTATTGTGGTATTTACTATTCTCCCCAAATTAGTTTTTAACCTTCTTGACGTCAGAGGTAGTGCCTTTATTTTTTTTTTTTTAATGAGTTAGGTCACATGAGCTCTGTGGTGAGGCATGTTTTGTTTTGTGGGGGTAACCGGATTTGTGTGTCCTTCAGGCACAGTAGGGGTCTCTTGCTCTGCTCCTGGCAGTTGGCTGAGGCCAAGGGCAGACAGCCAGGCCCTTCAGGAACCAGTGGCAGTCAGGAACGTGAACCACACATGGCATGGTTGGAGACCAGGTTGTGGGAAGAGCAGGTGACATATGCCTTCAGTGGTGGTGTCCTGCCATTTACCCTAGATGTCCCCCCACCAAGCCCCACAAGCCTAGGGGTCCCAGATGCTGGGACCCCTAGCTCTGGTGTTGGGCAGGCCAGTGTTCAAACAGCTTCAACAGTGACTGTTTGGCTCAAAAGAAGTTCACGGTCATGGTCTTCCTCAGACTCCTCCCTAAATGACACAGTATATTCTTACTTACCAACATGTTGGGGGCTCTGGCTGGACCAGGGCTGAAGAAGTCACCTTCCTGGGGTGAGGGAATGGGGCAGGTGAACAGCGGACTTGGAGACACTCCCATGTGTCCTATGCGGCACCCAATGGGGTAGGGTTCTGCTTGGGGGCCTCTCCCTTGTCGCTGGGCAAGCCTGGCTCCAGCTGCAGTGGGTACAGCAGAGGGGGCCAGGGCAGGGCTGGGCTCCCAGCCTAGAGAGGCCTCAACATCCACTCAATGTCCATCGTACACCTCATATGGTTTTAGGTTTGTGACAGATGTCCAGGAATGTATATGTATATGACTTTACATGTTTAGTTTGCTTTAAGATTGATTTTCCTGGGCTCTGGAGTTTTCCTTGGAGAACTGAAATCAGATGAATTTTAAGTCCACTAGTTTGCATAGACTCAGGGTCCTCAACGCTGGGCGCACATTAGGACATATTGCTGAGTGCTTCTGGAAGAAGCTGCTCTCCTTCATCTGCAGATTCTGCGTTCATTGGTCGGGGCGGGGCCTGAACATTGGGATTCTACAGCTACTCCCTAGATCCTCTGTGTGGTCAGGGTGAAGACTACCCACCTGGACCATGGAGGTCACTTCTGGTCCCTTCCGAGGACAGGCTGGGTCTATTCTTCACAAGCCAGTGGTTTCGTAACTAGCTAACAACTTGGCTTCTGGAAACATGGCTGAGCGTCTGGAGAGACAAGTATTTTGTTAACTGGAGTTCTTTTATAGTGATGTTCCGGGGGTTACCTGAAATAGATGCTTGCCCAGGAAACTATTTTCAACACATACTTTAAAAAAAAATCCATTTTTGGCTGACATTCTGAGCTCCGCACCAACATTTGGAGGAGTAACAGCAAGATTGGAAGGTTGTTGGAAACCTGTGTCCTCAGCAGTGAGGACAAAGCAGCAGGTTTGCACAGGGCTGGCTACCTCAGAGCCACGAGGGTTTGCTGAGGAAAGACAAAGGGAGGGTAGGGTCCATACCCGCCTTGTGACAGCTCCTTCTGGGCTTTTCCATCTTCTCACCTTACTGACTTAGCTTCTCCTGTCAGCTGTTGCTTGCTACTCTAATGGGATCGCATCTAGGGAAGTTCAGTTTCGCCTAAGGTGGGTTTTTTTTTTTTTTTTCTGGAGAGCTGGCATATTTATTTATATCTGTGCCTAAAGCTGGCTCTTAAGAAGCCAGTCTTATCAGATGGTGTGTGGTGGTGGGACATGTATTAGGTCAGAAGTTAGGAGACTTGGTTGTGTGACCTTGGGTCTATCCCTCAACCCCTCTGAGCTTTACTTTCTCTTCTGCAGAAGGGAGCTGTCACCTGTCCTCCCAGGGTTTGGGGCTCTCTGAAGGATCCTAGAAAATAACACATGAATAATAATAAGTGGAAAAGCAGCTCCAAACTCTCATCTGCTATTGCCCGAGAGGAAACACAGACTGGGAATTGTGGCAAAATACACTCACCCCTGTCACCCACAGAACTGATTCATAAAGTCTAGGGCTGTTCCAGAAAATCAGTTGAGTCTCCACGGAGACAGGAAAATAATCGTGTTCTTTGCTGACTAGCTGTTAATGCTCTCTGATTTGGGGAACCAGAAAGGTGGTGACCAAAAGAGATGATCCAGACGGACATAACACGTGAATGGCTGTAAGAGGCGGTTGGTTGATGGGAAGGGAGAAAAGTGGCCAGGGGTGATAATGGGTCTGGGAGGGATTGTTGCCATGGCTCCAGATGCCCCCTCGCCTGTTGTTCTGCCCATGGTGGCTCCTCAGTGAAAAACAAAACCTAAGTTCTGCCTCTGGCTCCTAATTTCAGCCACTCATGCCATTTTCTCTGGAGTCACCTCAGCCTGGACTGGGGCTCTGCCCAAACCTGACTGCCCCACCTTGCCTTGGTTTCCCAGGGTGGTGTCTCAGCGAGGAGGGAAATGTCTGCACCTCTAGAGCCCCCTACAGCCTCACCTGAGAGCCCAGGTCCCCAACTTGCCATGAGCTCAGGGGATAATAGAAATGTTGGGACTGGGGGCATCACGATGCAGAGTGGATGCTCAGGACTTTGGCTTATGATTCAGAGGTCCACAGGATTTGAGAGTTGGAAACACTGTAGGGGTTTTCCAGCCAGTCCTCTGACTTTTAGGTGAGGTCTAGAGAGAAAGTGTCTAATTAGAATGAGAATAGAAGAGTTTGTGGTTCTTGGGGTGGTCCGAACTGTCTGAGAAGTCAGGGAAGTCTTCAGAGATAGTTATGTTTGAGCTGGGTCTTAAAGGCTGAGGAGGATTCATTACAAATAAAAGAGAGAGTTGGGTATTCCAGGTAGGCAGAGGGAGTCTCTCCTGCAGAAAGAGTCAGGCTCTATACCCTCTCTCCCTCCCTTGGTTCATTCATTCATTCTTTTCCTCCCTTCCTTCTCCACCCTCTCTCTCTTCTTCCTTCTTTCTCTCCACCCCTATCGCATCCTATCTTCCTTCCTTCGGTTTTGGGAAAAGAGTTTGGAATCATGGGTCTGCTGGAATCTGAGTGACCTTGAAGTAGCTTTGGCTTTGGGGCGTAGCCACGGGGCATGACCAACTCAGTCATTCCCCTGAAATTTGGATGATCTCACAGGCAGCCTTGCTGGTAGGTACAATAATCTGGCCAGTGGGTGGGAGGCCAAGGAGGTAGAGATGGGGAATGAGGATTTTGATAGCTCAGAGCCACAGTGATTTTCCTCCCAGATTTATTGAGGTATGATTGATAAGTCAAAATTGTATGTATTTAAAGGGTACAATGTGATGTTTTGATGTATTTGTACCTTGTGGAATGATCATCACAATCAAGCCAGTGAACATATCCATCTCTTCATCTAGTCATCTTCTATTTTTTGGTGTGTGTGATAAGATCTACCTTCTTAGCAACTTTCAAGTATATGATACATTTTTATTAACTATAGTCACCATGCTATACATTAGGTCTCCAGGACTTACAGTGATTTTTTATAAGCTCATGTCGGCAGGAGGTAATTCTACTGTGCCAACAGAATGTTTTTGATTCTGTTTTAGTTGTGTGGTCCTGAGGGAGGTTGTTACCCTGATTTGATCAGAAAATGCGGAGCAGATGAACAGGTGCTACAGATGTGTTTCTTCCTATGACTTTTCGGACTCTTGGCACTCAGAGAGCTGAGTCCCAGCAGAGCTGGGGGACTACCTGTGCCCATACTGTGCTGTAGGAAATGGGGTGCCGGGATGGCTGGGACAAGGCTAGCATCTTCCCGAGTCCTACAGGTGCCACCTCATCTCGGACAATCTTCTTTCCCTTACATTGCTTGCTGCTGGGCTTCTCCCTGGCATGCCAACCAGGGGCTTGTGGCCCAGGTCACTTATTATCCTCTTGATGTGGGAATAGGGTATAGCTGCCCTGGGCTGAGTTAATAGACTCTCACTGAAGGTTTAGGGTGATGAAGAGATTATAGCACAAGACAGAATAGGAAAGAACTACAGAGAAAAAGTGGGGACATCTGTGCTCAGTCTGCCAACCCTGTATTTCTTCATGGTTACTTTTCATGGGTTCTAGGGTCTACTAGACCTGCCCACCAGGGAAAGCTGAGTTAGCTCTTTCTTAGGTTCCCCTCTCCATATCAGCGTTGACCTTGCTGTTGACGAAGACCTACCAATGAGCTTTTCTAAACCATGTGTCTCAAAATGAGTGTTGTTTCCATTCTGGGATATGAGAATGGTAGCAGTGGTGTGTAATTGAGCATGTGTGTGTGTGTGTGTGTGTGTGTGTAATCCTGATACTGGACAAAATTTATAAGTTTAAGTCAATCGGTCATTATTTTTATTTATTTATTCATCTTTATTTATTTATTTTATTTATATTAATTTATTTATATTTATTTATTATTATTCATTTATTTATTATTTATTCATTTTTATTTATTTATTTATTTATTTATTTATTATTAGCTTTATTTCAGCTTTATCCAAAATAGGCAGATACTCCTTTTGAGAATTTTTATCTTAACCTTGGTTGGCTTCTCTTGACCCTAATTTTCTTAGGGATATGAGCCCTTGGAATTACCAAGGAGGGAGGAAGGGGAGGAGGAGTGTGTGTGTGTGTGTGTGTGTGTATGTGTGTGTGTACGTGTGCCTGTGTGTATGTTGATGTGTATTTGTGTGTACGTGTATGTCTGTGCAACTGTGTGTGTGTGTGTGCGTCCCTATGTATCTGTGTGTATGTCTGTGTATACGTCAGGGTGATCTGAAATGGACTCTGAGGTTGAGACCCTAGAAAAAAACACTGTACTAAGTAATGGTGCAGGAAATAAACCCTAAACATGACAGATCCAGGAAATTCTGGGAGGAGAAGCTGGCACAAGGCTCTTCCCTGGATAACCTTCTTCCTCCTTCTCCAGGACCTTTGCTTTTTGTCCTTACGAGCTGGGGGTTGGGGAGGAATTTGACTTAGGAGACCAGGTGGAGTTCTAGGCTTTGAGGATGGAAGGCCAGGGGTTCTTGGGCTTTGGGAGTATGGTGACTCTCCTTCCTGGGAGTCAAATGAGGAAGTGCAGGGGAAGCATGTGGAATTTGCACAACATTCTAGGTCTGAGGAGCAATTTAGCTGTCAGAGTGTTCTTCCTACAGAGTCTAGGGTCTTTTAGGGCTAGACGTGGCGGGGGGGGGGGGTCTCAACTTCTTAGTTGCTTTCTCTGTGTCTTCCTTTTCTTTTCCCTGTCCTTTTGTTTTTTCTGTTTATCCTCTGTCTCCCACTGCTCTTGTCCGTTCTTGCTTATCCACCCTTCTACAAGTTAAATACCTCCTCCTTGGGTAAAACTTGCTCCTTAACATAGAAGCTCTTTCTCCTTTTATCTATTCTCCCTTCTGAAGAAACTGGGGGTATTGTTCAATATCCCCACTGTTCAATCCTCTGGGTATGTCTAGCATTGAAGAGCACCGATAGATCTACTCTGGAAGGTACTCTCAGAGTACTGGATGGTACCCTCAATGTAGACATTGCAAAGATGGTGACAGGATTTCCCAAGGTATGTATATAAAGCGCTGGCCCCTCCAATGCTCTCGAAGACGAATTCGACAAGTCTGAGACCATGATGCACACGCTTTCCATCCCCTGGAGATTCACAGTGCATATTGGTATTTCAAAGACTCTAAAAATGAGTAGCTCCATTGCTTGGTAGGACTTGTGAACACTGGGTCTTAAGAGAAAAAAAGCCAGAGATTTAGGGGCTTAGCTTAAGTAGAACAGTTCTTAGAACTCTAACCCTGTTTATGAGCTTAGGAACACGAGCAGGAGAGTAGGAGAGATGAATGAAGAGGGGTAACCGTGACTGAAATTGACCAGTTGACCAAAATTTAGATGAAGTCTTTGTTATTCTTCTTTTAATCTCTCTCTCTCTTTAAAGATTTTATTTATTCGACAGAGAGAGAGGGAACACAAGCAGGGGGAGTGGGAGAGGGAGAAGCAGGCTTCCTGATGAGCAGGGAACGGGGTGTGGGGCTTGATCCCAGGACCCTGAGATCATGACCTGAGCTGAAGGCAGACGCTTTATGACTGAGCCTCCCAGGTGCCCCTTTTTTATTCTCATAATAAATTTCTTATCAATATTTTTTCTCCTTTATCTGTAAAACTAGGTGTTTCTTATCGAGAAGGAAACTTATGTCATAATTTCTAAAAATCTGTAACTTCTGGAAGAGTTACTATGCATTCTTTTCTTTCATATTTTTCTGTTTCTTAATCTCTTTTGCACACATGTATTATATATTCATGAAATAACAAAGAACATCATAAATGTAGGAAAAGGGAAAGGAAAAGGTGGTTATAAATGAGAAATTCTGCTTAAAACAGGAAAAAAAAAAACAACCAAATGCCTGACTAACATGGTCAAGTAAAACAGGCTTTTAAAAAATATTAAGAGGAGAGCCCAACTCTCAGAATTAAGAGATAGAGATAACCATCCTCTGTGTTGACAAAGAACAGAGTGTATCACAAATTTCTGATGGGGACAAATCAAACAATGCTATGAATTAGATGTTACTTCCACTCCACATTAGACCATGGCTTGCATAGCCTTTGACAGGTTGGTCTCCATCTTGGATACTTTTAGAGGAAGTTTTGGTCCAAGAATAAACATTAATTGGGATGACTCCAGAGAACCCCTCCCTAAATGAGCTCTACATCAATGGAATAATGCTCACTGAATATTTAATCTGAGAAAAAACACTGCAGGAGATAAGGCAGACATGTTTTCTCTCCTCAAGGAGGTTATTGCCCAGGATGGGCTGAAACATGAGGAAACAAAACACTACATTCCAAAGAAAGTGGTGGTATATGAGGCCTAAGGGAAACAGCACTCATGTCATAATGGAGGATCGGGGACAGCTTCCCACATGAGGGCACTTGGAGTTGAGCCATGAAGTTTGTGGAGTTTCAAGAAGTAGTGCTGGTGGTGGCAGTGGTACCAGCCAAGATGGAGGATGACATGTGTATGGGAAAGCCCAGGGAGGCGCATTAAGGGAAAAGTAGACAGAGACTGACCAGTCCATCATATAATATATTCAAGTACAAATTCTCTAAGTGGAGAAATCATTGTGAGATAAGACTGGGAAGGTAGAATTGTGTCTTTATTTTGAGGGTTCTTAAGTCCTGGGGAAGAGGAGGGAGAGTTTATTCAGTAGGCAATGGACGTTCAAGGAAGGCATTGAAAGGGTGTTTTGCAGCCCTGAATAACCTGGTGCACAACAGGTGGTTGTCCTGGCTTAGCCCTTTGGTTGGCCTTCCAGTCGTATGTACAGTCATTCAGAGATGGCTTAGAGAGAATGACAAGAAGACCCGTTAAGGAAAGTAGACCAGGCATCACAAAAGCCTGAACCAGGGCAAGGGCAGTGGGAATAGAAAGGGTGCTCAGCCATGAAAGGTGTGCTGGTGGGGGAGTCTCAAAGGGGAGGCCAAGTTGGGTGGACCCAGGTTTTGTGTCTGAGTGTCTGGGAGGAGGTGGGGCAGAAATCCGGAAGCGTAGAGGTGCTGTTTGGAGGGAAGGAAATGAGGTGGGCTTGCATTGATCAAGTTTAAGGGCTGAGGAAACTTTGGGAACAGCTATCCCTGGGTTTTTAAGCAAGAGCCGAGGCAGTGGGAGTGAACTAGGTAGTGAACTGGGAGAGTCCAGAGAGAGAATGATGAGGTCTGTGGTCAGACCTAAGGTGGAAATGCTTTCCTTTAGAAAGCAGGGCAGGGGAATTGAATTAATCATGTGAAGGAGAGAAATAGTGCAAACAGGTAGGAAACCAGCCAGCAGGAAAGGTAGAGGAGAAAATTTCCTGAAGCATATTTTTCCAAATACTGCTGAAAGGCTCAGGAGGGTAATGGTAGAAAGTGGGTTTCTGGATTGAACTTTGGGAGGTTTCAGGGACTACTATCCTTGGGGAGTTCAGTTGCAGAGGCTAGGAGAGGGAGAAGCCAGATTGAAAGCAATAGGAAGAGTTGTAAGACTCCTTTGGAGAAATTTTTTTTTTTTTTAATCTTTCCCTTTAAAAATGTCTTCCACTCTACAATGTCATTAAAAAAAATCTGGCTAGCATATTGCAATGACAAAACCAGGCAATATAATATCCTAAATGTGAATAGTGCACTTTAGTAGATCTGGTAGACTGTTTAATGTACCGGAGAATTATTTTTCAGACATTCCATGCTGTCCAAATTGGGTTAATGTACCCCCGAAAAGTAAATCAGTTACTCCTCGTTGACTAGTCAGGTTAGACCAACTGTTCCTGAAACCTTAGGACACATTAGCTGCCTAGATACTGTTTTTCATAATGTGTGTTTATTGGATCAGCACTCTATAAATCCTGAATTTTCAGGCCAAATAGCTCTTCACAGCTGCAAAAATATACCATAACTTGTCAGTGGTCATTAGTTTGATAAAAGATATTGAGTGCTTTGTCTTGTGAAAACGATCTTTGATGTAAAAGTAGTGTCAGGGAACAGCCTCCAATGTCCCATGGCTCACACACCAGAAACATTTGTGTCTTGTAATTGTCGGTCTGTCAATTAGCAGCAATGACTTTTTCAGAGAGGCATATTTTGTGGTTAACTGAGTGTACCTTTCTTTCCAGGCCATGGAAAAAATCTAATTATGGCATTCTTGAGCCTCTGGTCTGAAAAAAAAAAAAAAGATAATTATTTAAAGAGATCTTTTTTTTCTCCTAATTTTGTTCTGGTCTCCATATAAGTGAGGTCTTTGAGGTTTTGTGAACATATTCAGTATAGTAATAATGTTAAGTAAACTTCATTCCTGATCCTTCCCTCCTCCATCTCAGTTCTCAGCTATAAAGCAGTTGCAGTTTTAACTCAGAAATTTAGGGAAAGAAGTTCAAAGAGCTAAGGCGAAGGTGTGAAGAAATCGGACTGAAATGGTCCCCATATCCCAGTCATTGAACCTGGCCGAGATGACAGCACAGGGGAAGGATGGGAGTTTAGTCTATAGTTCTTCATACATTTTTCAAGTGAATCCTCTTCCCCCTCCCTTACCCACCCCAAGAATTCGGTTCCAGATAGCTTCCTCCCCTGGAGTGGATGGATTGTCTAGCACGAACTATTGAACACCCTCACAGCAGAAGTCCAGTAGTTGTTATGAGGCCTTGTATTTGTGCTTATAAAAAGAAGGTCTTGTCCTCCAAAGATCGAACTGAGGGGTATTTCAGTCTGTAGAAAAACACTTTTTTTTGAGGGGGGAGCAAGTTAGAGGGCTCTTCTCTCATGAGAATATGTCACCTCCATCTAGGAATATGAGTCCATTCCTATTTTCCAGCATTTTCTTACATTGAATGTTGGAAGAAGAGAAGAAGGGTGTGTGTTTCAAAGAGAAGTTTGTTTTATTAAATGAGGTAGAGTAGAACTAGAATCACAAAAAGAAGGCCTGGAGTTCTAATTTGCTTTCTTCATCCTCAAGACTTCAACTCTTAAAATGGGATATCATACATATTTGATTAGACTGTTCCTTGAATTCCCTTTTAGTTCTTTTTTTCTTTTCTTTCTTTCTTTTTTTTTTTTTTAAGAGTTTATTTATTTATTTGACAGACAGGGATCACAAGTAGGCAGAGAGGCAGGCAGAGAGAGAGGGAAGCAGGCTCCCCACTTTGATCCTAGGACCCTGAGATCATGACCTGAGCCGAAAGCAGAGGCTTTAACCAACTGAACCACCCAGGCGCCCCTCTCATTTAGTTCTTAAAAGAGAATGTCTTAGTGAGATATGTCTAATGGTTTGCCCAGTAAATGTTCAGTAACCCCCTACCCCTCACCAAAAAAAAAAAAAAAAAAAAAGTGTTTCTGTTGATTTCCATTGCTTAAATACATCCTCTATAGCTGATTTCAACATATGAATGAGATATCACTGAAAAAAGATATGGGAAGAGCACACACTCGACTCCTAAGAGCCAGTCCAAACTGGCTCTAGCCCACCACTGTGTGTGTGGCTTCCACTGCAGGTCTCAGTGATAGGAGGAAGGTTTACAAATATCCTGGGAGAGAAGTGTCATGGTTCTAGATATTCCTGAAAGCTAGAAATATAGCTTTTCTTGATAAATATGATCTAAATTGCTGAGGGTTTGGTGGGGGAGAATAAAACACAAAACACAGGGTTATCAGCATAGCTCAGATATTTTCAACTTTACGATAACCGTAAAGTACCAGATAATGACGTCTAATCCCTTTTCCCAGGATTTCACCATCCCCTTATTCACACCTAACTGTTCATATCTTCTTTCTTGTCTTCTATGCCTTTGTACTCAGTTTCCCTTTTGTCTGGACTGCATCTCCTTCCCTTACCCCTCACCACCTGAAAAACCTCTGGCCATCCTTCAAGTTCCAGCTCAGGAGTTACCTCCTTCCATTCTGGTCTAGGCGGGTCAACTCATTCTTTTTTTTTTCTTGGTATTCCCATCGCACTTTCATCTTATGGCATCATCATGGTTAGTCTGTGTCTTTCCCACTGGCTTGTGAATCTCTTGGGGCCAGAGATTGGGCCGTCCATGGTCCCAGGCTAAGTAAGGCCTCACATGATGTGGGCTTTGTCCACTTGTCCAGCCACATCTTGTGCCCCACTCTTCCACACTCTCATCACTTTGGGCATTTTGGACTTTTCTCATCTCACACATGCCATGCTTTCTTCAACTCTGAGGCCTTGTTCTGTATTGCCCACCTGCACCTGAGATCAGCTTCTCCCTTGCTTTTACTCAGCTAAAAGCTGCTTATCCTTAGGTCTGACATCTCAGGGAAGCCTTCTTACTTTCTCAGATGAAATGAGGTCTTCTAGATAGATAGCAATCTGATCTTTTCGTCACGGTACCCAACACAGTGGTGGCCATTTAACCTTGGTCTTTCCTGCTAGACTTGCAGCAGCATAAGGACAAGAACCTGGGTCCATTATTTTTTCAAACCTAACATATCTTAGGAACTCTGATTCTTGCAGAATGATTGATTGCTGGAGAAATACTCAGTTTGGATACCTGAGAATAAGAAGCTAAGAAATAATTTGAACATCTAAAGAAGATCCCAAAGTTAAAGTTAAATCTAGGAAGACAACTTTGTCAGTAAAGAACTAGTGAATCATGTCTATGAGACAAATTTATTTAATTACCTGGTGTGACTGCTTCATTTGCAATGATTATTCATTCACTGAGCTGGCTAAATTATGCTTTTATCATTCACCACCTCATTCTATTACCCTGGAGATCAGAGATGTAGATCTCTTGCGCGTTCATAAGAATGTATTAGGCTTCTAATACAATGCAAGCCTTTGTGCACAGAACGTCAGTTCAGTTACTCTCCCCACCCCAGAGCCCATTCTGGGAAAAGGAGAGTGGGCCCTTACCTTGCTCCTCATGTATTTCCTTTGTGAGTTGTAGATTGTTGCCCGGACTCCCCCCTTTGGTGCACCGAAAGTAAATTTGAACATAACCTTTTGACGTTCCTTCCTCTGAGAGCAGAGCTGCTCTTAGATGCTAGGAGGTCCTGGGCACTGCGCGCAAGGGGTGGCAGTTTCTGCAATTCTGCCCTGTCCGTTGCATTCCCTCCATATCCATCTCTGAGAGCACCTCTGTCTCCTCACAGGCAGGGATGGCTGTGCTTCTTGAACTTGGCTCCTCCTGGCTGGTAGTAATACCACGGCTTGGTTTGGACAAGGTGGAAAGTGTCACACTATGCAAACTTGGAACTGGAGAAAAGCCTAACAGCTTTCCAGCCCCAGTGCCAATCTGTGGACGAGTCCCTGCATTCCTGGCTCCTGGCTCTCACCCAGTGGAACCAGGCCAACCCAGTCAACAGCATTTGCACCAGTAGAACACTCTAATGCTTTCTGGTCTTTGCTGCCCACAGTAGCTTATTACAGTCCCCTGATGTTCCAGCAGATCTTCAGAATAATACTTGTCTTGTCTTTGCTGTTCTTTCTTTGAATCAGTAAGAAGCAACTTTTATTGATCCCCATTTTTCCTCTGGGGTCCTCTGAGTAAGGTCAAAGGGGACCTTACGACTATGCCGTTTCCCCCCTACTCTTGAATTTAACTGCTCCGAATCCTTCCAGAACTTTACATTCCCCTTTATTATGGTTCTAATGCAATGTGATTCAGCTCCCTAGAGGACATTGCCAATGGGGGGAGACATTTTTGGTTGTCAGAACTGGGAAGACTCCAACGGCACAGCGGGTAGAGACCAGTGCTGCCCAACATCCTCCCACACACAGGGCGGCCTCTGCCACAAAGCACCAGCCTGCCCAGAGTGTCAGTGCAGTGGAGGCCGGAAAAGCCGGCTCTGAGGCTGCATCGTGGATGTGAGTGCTTGCACGTGATGCACATGAACATGAATGGAGCAGTAGGTAGACCAGCTTCTAGGCAGGTGATGTCTCCAGTGTCCCCACAGAGCTGAGTGCACAGGGGACCCCCGGGGATGCTTGCCCTGAAACACCGTCACTGCCTTCTGGGACCCCATGGTCACAGGTGGGACTTGATCTGTTTTTTTCTGAGCCCACCAAGACAGCAAAGAGAATCTTTTGGAGCTGATATTTTCCCAAATTCTTCAATGTTAATTACTTTCCATGCCTATGGAAAAGGAAATAAGCCATTTTCCTTCCTGCAAAAATTGGCAAAACAAAGCAAAATAGTTTTTCTTTTTCTTTTGGTATTAGAGATTCTGAGTTTGGGGACACCTGGGTGGCTCAGTTGGTTAAATGACTGACTCTTGATTTTGGCTCAGGTCGTGATCTCAGATTCCTGGGGCTGAGCTTGGTTCAGGCTCTGTCTGTGTTCAGTGGGGAGTCTGCTTGGAGATTCTCTCTGTCTGCCTCTTCCCCGACTTGTGTGCTCTCTCTCTCTCAAATAAATAAATAAATCTTAAAAAAAAAAAAAGACTCTGAGTTTTTGGAAGTCAGTAAAGCGAAACACTCTTATTATAGAAATCGATTTTTCCTTGTGCAACCACTTTCTTTGAATTTCCAGGAAGACTCCCAGAAACCATTGTTTGATAAGATGCAAACACACTGTTCTTTGCATCTTGACCCAAAGATGCTCAGAGAGTGCAGGGTGTTTGGAATTCTGGTAGGGCCTTGTCCTGTCCTCTGAGAGAGAAGAGGGTGGCCCATGTCTGTAGATCGTGCTAGGAGGGTAAGGAGAAAGGTGTGATGCAAAACTGTTATTTTCCATTGTCCAGAACTTGAGTTCAAGTTTTAAAAATATTGCAGAAAGATTGCACAGTGCAGACAGCAGGAAGGTCTTGCAGGGGTTTAGGTTTAAGAATTACTCTGTATTCAAAAAAATAATGTCATGGTGTTATTTTATTGCTTTTGGAAATGTAGCGGGCAATGTGACTGTTGACAACATTTCATCTCTTGGTCACCAATTGGGTTAGAAATCAAATTGAACTTTCTGTGTGCTATAATTATAATATAATGCTTCCCTGGCCAGGAAATTCTAGATTTCTTAGAGTATGAAGTCTTATGTTCCGTATTTCCTCTGTGACAGTCAGGTATAAACATCTTACCCTTATGATGAAGACGTTAGTCCAGCCCCTGTCTTGCAGGTGACGGAAGGGGATGGTGAAGACACAGGGACTCCCCGGAGGCCATGTGCCCCAGATGGGGCCATGACACGCCTCATGGGATTGATTAGAAGAATAGGAGAATAGTTGAAGAAATATGCTATCATGAGAATTTCTATTAGCATGGTTTTCCCAGAAAAGGGAATCTGATGGGAGGTGAGGTACAAAGAAAGTTAGGAGTGTGGGTATTGGGTGATGATGCAGTCAGAGTTATTGTTATTATTTTCACAAACAGTTTTTTTTTACATAGTATACAATTCATCCATTTAAAATGTATAATTCTGGGGCTCCTGGGTGGCTCAGTTGATTAAGCATCTGACTCTTGATTTTGGCTCAGGTCATGATCTCAGGGTCATGAGATGGAGCCCCACATCGGGTTCTGTGCTCAGCGGGGAGCCTGCTTGAGAGTCTCCCTCTCCCTCTCTGCTCACATTCTCTCTCCCTCCCAGATAAATGATCAAATTTTAAAAAAATATATAATTCAGTGAGTTTTAGTCTGTACCCAGAGGTATGCAACCATCATCACCATCAGTTTTAGAACATTTTCATCAGCCTAAAAAGAAACCCTGTATCCTTCAGCTAACACCTCCTACCCCTCCCCCCAATCCCCCAGCTGCCCAGCACCAGCAACCAGTCATCTACTCTACTTTCTGTCTTTATGTATCTTCTTATGGTGGGGAATTCATTTAAATGGAATGATATAATATGTGACCTTTTGTGTCTGGCTTCTTTCATTTTGCCCAGTGCTTTCAAGGTTCATCTGTGCTTGCATGGATTAGTGATTTACTCCTTGTTATGACCAGAAAATACTCTGTTGTGTGGCTATACCGTATTCTGTTTATCTGTTCCTCAGTTGTATGCGAGTTACTCAGCAAAACTCCCAGGGGTGGGACGCGTGCTCAGTGGATGAAAGCATGAGGCCATTTATTCGGCACACATTAATGGATGACCCACGTGGTAGCAGTTGGGGATTCTGAATGAGCAAAACAAAGCTTTTACTTTCCTGGGAATGAACAGGGCTCTAGAAGACAGACAAAGGGGGGTCCAGTGGGCATGTGTGTTGGCAAGTGCTGTGAAGACCAGAAAGCAGGGGGAGGAGGACAGAACTTGAGAGGGTCACAATTTACACATGAACAGAATTTCCTTCCCTGGAAGTGGTGGCAGAGCAGGGAGAGAAGCCAGGTCTCCTGTTATCTGACCAGGGTCTCTGACATCGTAACATTGCCTGGATATTGATGGAGAGCAACTGGTCCCGATTTCTGTGTTTTTCGTAGGTTTTCAGTTGACCATGGAGAAGGTGCTGGCTTTCTTCCATTCTCTTCTCTGCACACTCTATATTCTGGACTATGAAGGGTATACACAGAAGATTCCTGTCATTTTGCCATTTGGTGTTTTTGTGGTCATGGGGCATTTCCTTTTTTATCAATGGAATTGAATTTTTATCCATGGGCTATGGGGGAAGCTTGCTGGTGGTGCCTCCTGTGGGGCTGGCATTCGTCAGGGCTACAGGAGGCTACTTTGCTCTGGAGTGTGCAGGAACCTACCTGCCAACTGTGCCCTGTGTTCCAGGTGACATCCACCTATACATGCCTCAATGGATGCTCTTTTCCCTGGCAAGGCCGGCGGGCTGGGTTTTTAAGAACGAGAGTGGGACTTCACGAAATTATGAGGAGTGGGTCTCAAGCAGAGAGTTTTCAAAAAAGTGATGATTTCTTCTCTGACGACAGAAATGTCTGTCTGAGGTAACTATTACTAAGGGGTTGAAGTGCACACAGGAGGAAACCACATTGTCACCATAACATCCCTGCTCATGAAAGTATCTCTTCCTCCTGACTCTTGAGGGCTGAGTCCCTGGGTCTCAGTCTTGGACCACAGCTTTTAGGACTGAGGGGATGTGACAGCTGACATTTGGAACCACTGACAAGAGCCCCTTAAGTCAGGAGAGTCAGACTGAAGGTTCTGCCTGGTGGGTTTGGAATGCAATGGAAAGGCTTTCTGCTCTTGGCTTGGAGGCCAGAGCCCATCTAGGGGACTGAGCACTTCCTGGGGTAAGTTTTTGTCCAAGGAAGATCTGCTTTCTGCCATGGGAGAAAGAGTGGAGCTCATGGAAAATGTGGCTTCTCAGGATCCGTGGGCATTTTCTTCTTGTCTGCCTGGTTAGGGTCCTTGAATGGGAACGTGAGACAGTTTATTAGCAGTCTGTGAGTAACTGAACATCATGCTCTGGAAAGGAAAAGTACCCCTAACAAAAAGAAATAAAATCAACATATTTATAATAATTGGTATTGCTACTATTATTGGTAAAGCATTAAGTTTGATAAAAATCTATTTACCAAAATTGCATATTGCTATAATCTTTATTTTGGGCTTAGTTTTACTTAAATGAAAAAAATTATGTAGGTTCTTCATTGTATGAAAAACAATGTTTAAGAAAAACCCAAACAGTACAGATAAAAAATAAGCAATGAAAAGTAATTCTCCGTCATCTCTGATTCTCAGTTCCCGTCCAAACACAAACAGAGTTCTGTGTATATTGTTCAAAAGGTATTTGATGCATTTTCAAGATTGTAACAATTTCTGAATGATAAACAGTAAACAGTATGCAACTAGCCAGACCTGGATTATCTCTGC
Organism: Mustela nivalis; assembly: GCF_964662115.1. Classification (NCBI taxonomy): domain Eukaryota; kingdom Metazoa; phylum Chordata; class Mammalia; order Carnivora; family Mustelidae; genus Mustela; species Mustela nivalis. The sequence continues at coordinate 176,289,568 of NC_139021.1, forward strand.
TGCCCAGCTCAGCATCCCACCTCTGGAAACCTCTCTTTCTTCCCTCATAAGACTGTTAGTATCAAATGAGATAATTCTTGTAATTTCTAAGCAGTGCTTAGTAAGTGGTGTCTATATTAAAGGTTATTTGTGATTTATCCACTAAATTAGGATTGCCAGATAAAATACAGGACTCTCAGTTAAATTACGAAAATTTTAGTATAAGTATATCCCAAATATTGCATGGGATATACTTATACTAAAAATGTTGTCATTTATCTGCAAGTCTAATTTAACTGGTTATTCTGTATTTTTACTTGTTCAATCTGGCAACCATATACTAACTGCCACAGCATTCTAGCACGTTGAAATGTCAGCACTAGAGGGGGCTCTGATCCAGTGCCCTCATTTTATATGCTCTAAGGTCCATCCTCAGCACTCTGAGTTCGAAGCACCTTACTCAGATTCTTAACTACCAAAGCAGTATGAAAGTAGAAGATTCTGTACCAGGCTCTAGTCTCAGGCCCAGTCTATTGCCAGCTACATTCATACATTCTCTGCTTTTCTCTGACCTGCCCTATCCCATACCCTTCCTTTGAAAATTGGAGCCAAGAGTCTTCAGTCATGGCAGTGGCATTACTACTACAGTGAGAGAAGTGCACTGAAGTGTGAGGGAGGCCATTTAGCATGCTCTGGGCAGCTTGATGGGTGTTTTGATGAGTTGGGTGGGCATGGGAGGATATGAGGCAGAATATTTAACTGGTGACAAATGTCTGGACCAAAAGGGACATTTTGGATCAGTCTCTCAGGGTTTATGGAACTCAGTACAGTCTCAGACAGTTAATGTGCAGTCCCACCCTAAATGGCATTCTTCCCTTCCTTATGTCAGAATAAAGCATGAAATGTTGAAGAAGGTTACCTGTTGGGAAGAGGAGGAGGAGGAGGAAGTATTTGACATTTAGCAGCAGATAACTCAGCTTATCCCTCTCTTAAAAGCATGTTGTGCGTATGGTTTTCATGAATAGTATGGACACTAGGTAGACAACTTAAAATGGGAAAAATGTATGTCAACCTCTCTTTTCTAAGAATATTCTCAGATTTCAAAGTATTTTTGAGGTTTGATTTTATTTATTTATTTATTTATTAAATTTTTAGTTTTTTATTAGCACATAATGTATTATTAGCCCCAGGGGTACAGGTCTGTGAATCATCAGGCTTACACACTTCACAGCACTCACCGTAGCACATACCCTCGCCAGTGTCCATAACCCAGCCACCCTATCCTTACCCCTACTCCGCCTGGCAGCCCTCAGTTTGTTTTGTGAGATTAAGAGTCTCTTATGGTTTGTCTCCCTCCTGATCCCATCTTGTTTCATTTTTTTCCTTCTCTACCCCACAAACCCCCCACTCTGCCTCTCAACTTTGAGGTCTGATTTTAATGAGAAGGACACTTTCTTTCTTTTGTGTGGCTCTGTCTCAATCTTGATCTCCATTCTCTCTGCAGGGCCTTCCTGTCCTCTTCCCCACTCTACCCCAAGTCATTTCTGCAGTACCTCTGGGGTTTCCAGAAGCTTCAGTTTTCATTTAGCCCAAGGGACATGTAATAACATGTTATTACATTGAATGTGTGGACTGTTCTTACCAAGTGGCAGCCCAGGGAGACAGATAGTAGTCGGGAAAAATGATTTGGAGACTGTTGCCTTCCCCATTCTCTCCTGTAGAGAGGACACCAATGGTCACCCAACGGAAGCTGTCAGGATAAGGATATCGATAGTCAGAGGGAAAGTGCTTTCTCAGAGTGGCTGCCCTAGTCGGTTGGGGGGTACATTCATGAAGCAGTATCAGAAGAGAGGTCTGATTTAGGACATGAAACAGAAAGGAACAATGAAAGACATTTCATGACACTAAGAAGTCTGAGAATGTTCAACAAAACATAGTTTGATTTTGTAAATCATTTTGAACGCTAACTTTTTTTTTTTTTTAGATAGTTGAAGCTTTTCTTTCTACTTCCTTTAAGTTATATCAATTTCTTGGAGAAATTCTTTTATATAGTAGTTAATGAAATTCTGAGGTTAGTTTGGGCTTTTAAAACAGCTTTCAAATTTTTGAGGTGTGTTTATTTCACTCTTTACATCAGATTTTTTTGTAGGATGAATAAAAAGTAAAGAATTCCTTTTAGGGACAGTAGATGCACAGTGAAATACAGTGAAATATAACTTATCTATGTGAATTCTGGAAGAAAAATATGACTGATCAGCATGAGGTTGACATATTACAAAGTTTCCAAAGGCTTTAGGTGAGGAAGACATAGGAATCATTGGCCTGGAATATTATCATCAGTTAGTTTGGAGTTTAATGAAGTGAAACATGGTCTTCACTTGATAGTGCCAGCTAATTAATCTTTGTTATACTCAGTGAATTTAACTATTGCAAAGTTGTGATTTTCCTTCTATAAAAAAAAGGATAAAGGATGATGATCTTGCTTCCTAATTTACTCTTTTTCTTAAAGATATATTTGTTTTTTTGAGGAGAAAGAGTGAGCGCTCACAAGTTGGGGGAGGGGGCAGACTCCCCAGCAGGCTCCTCTGATGCAGGGCTTGATCTCACAACCCTAAGATCATGATCTGAGCTGAAATCAAAAGACAACCACTTAACAAACTGAACCACCCAGGTGCCCCCCACTAATTTATTCTTGATTAAAATGTAAAATCAAATGGAGAGCATTTTTTTGCATATTAGTTATTAATGAAGCAGAGAAAGCATTTGCATATCAAAGTAAACTTATTTGTTTAAGTGTTTTCAAGTGATGACTACTAATTATGTGGCTGCTAATGTATCACTGAAAGAATTAACAAGAGTTATTAATAAGAGTTATGAGCTACTTTATGTGATAAAACATGAGCTACCAATTCCTTGTAAATGTAGGAAACAGATTATGGGCTGGGCATATTTCTGTTTCATTACAGTAACTTGGGTGCAGATGCATTATGGTCCAAATGTTTTTACTTTAAAACTTGTTAAAATTTCTAATTTGTATCCCAACATGATTTACATATAGTGTCTATAATTTTCTTTGACTTCTTAGAAATGTTTGCTTTTTAAAATTAATCTTTAAATGCATAAAATAAAGAAGCTGACCTAAATTAAGGGGAAGAAAAACTATTAGTGAAAGATGATGAAAATTTTAAGAATGTTTGTATGTTTAAAAAAAAAAGAATATTTGTATGTTATCTACCTGGGTCCTTTAGCAGTTGTAAGAGTTATTTTAAAGTTTATGTCTGACAATTTCATATGCTAGGTTATCTCTCTATTGACTATTTCTTCTCTTGTTTGCAGGCCACATTTACTTGCTTCTTTGTGTGTATTATAATTTTTTTAAAAGATTTTATTTATTTATTGGAGAGAGAGACAGTGAGAGAGAGCATGAGCGAGGAGAAGGTCAGAGGGAGAAGCAGACTCCCCATGGAGCTGGGAGCCTGATGCGGGACTCGATCCCGGGACTCCAGGATCTTGAACTGAGCCGAAGGCAGTCGTCCAACCAACTGAGCCACCCAGGCACCCCTGTATTGTAATTTTTTATGTATGCTAGATATTTTGTGTAAAAGAACAGTAGACACCAAAGTCAATGCAATTTACCCCCAGAAAAGGGCCTGAAAGTTCTTATTTGAGGTTTCTAGAGTGGAATGCTTGAGTTAATTTCACCTGTACTTGAGCCAGGCCTGGGCTTTCTTGCAACTTTGGTTTAGTTCACTTGTTCCAAATATTTTGAGAGCAGGACTAGGGCATTCTCTTTTCTTGGACTTGGAATGGGACCACTGCTGAGACCCAGAGATCTCTATGTGTTTTATAGCTGAGCTGCTCACTTTCCTGATAGTAGGAGTACCCTCTCTGTTTTTTAGTTCACTCCAGTGTTTCTAGATAGCTTACTTTGTTCTCTAATACTACCCTAGGCATTTTGTACCTAGGGAAATTTCTTTCTGCTTTAGGAAGTTTTCTCCCAGTTTCTTCTCCCTGTCCCAGCTCTTTCCAACTGAAAGCACTTTGGGTCTTAGACTGCTTTTTCCCTGCTACCCTGTTCTTCTTCCAACCTTTCAAGGGTTGGCCTTCTTGCAAAAGGGGGCCCTGTGTGCCTTAAGGAAATACCTCTCATTTCTCTTCTGCCCCCAGTTTTAAGTATACTACCCTGAGCACTCACTAAAGACCTGTATAAAAGAATGGGCAGGTAGATGCAGACCAGCTCTGGGTTAGGACTTCTGGAATTCTAATCTGTCATTCTAGTCCATACATGTCTGTTAGAAGTTCATTCAAAGTTTGACTGGTTCCTCTTTTTCTTATCCTTGTGGGATTCATCTTTCTCTTGTTGCTCAGCCATGGAGGAGACCAGCCATGGGTTTCTATCATTATCTAGAGTTAAAATATAACTCACTATGTGTTGATAACTTATCTATTCTGTTTGCTCCGGAGAGAAAGAGTAACAGTCTCTTGCAACTTTCTACATAGCAACTAGAAGCAGAACAGCTCCACATTATCTCTAAATATATCAAGTAAATTCCCACCTTGACTTCTTAGAATGTTGTGTTGTCTGTGTTTAATGCTTCTTGCTCTTTGCCTATTAACATACTAGGGGATTTTGTGGAATCAGATTAAGTACCATCTCCTCTGTGAAGCCTTACCTAATTACTTAGGGCAGTGTTGCTCAACTCTGAATGCCTTTAGTATTTAACATCTGTATAATTCCCTTGGGATTGAAAACACATAACTGTGCATTGCTAGTGAACTTGCCAGAATATGTCCTGTTTCTCACCCAGCAGGTCCCCATTTTGAAAAGTTGGACATATTCACAGCAGTAGAAATGTTTGACTTACAGATTCTTTGATTTGGGCCCCATGCAAATGCACTAGCCACTACATAGAAGCCAAGAAGAGCAGTGGAAGTCCAAGAGGACTGAAAAAGGTGAAATTTTTCTTTTGAAAAAGGAAAGCAAAGGGTGAATCTGGAGAACAAAAACTACTGATTTTTATCATCGGTTGTGCCTGGGACCATGATAAAAATCAGAACGAAGTTAAATATAATATGCAATCACCTGGAGATCACAGGAAGCAATAGAGTGCGTGACATAGTTCTATGGAAAGCAAGCCGGCCTGTTCTATTTCATTTCCTTTGGAAATATTGGCCACTCGCAGAGACAAAGAGAAAAGGTGGGTATAATCTATTTGGAATTAGTCATATTATTTCTCTTTAATTTGTTATGAATCTAATCAAGAGGTTGTCTCTAAACAGAGATTAAGAATGAAAAGTCCTCATACTCTCAAAGAAAGACTGACAGTTTTATAGCCATGGTAACCAGTAAACACCAGAACTGACTTTAAATCAATCAGTGACAACACGCTTCAGCGAACAGATCTCCGATAGCCAACCAATCAGTGGCAACCTTATGCAGTGGAAGTCAGTCATTTGGCGGTGGACTCACTCCAGTGAGCATACTTCTTGGACTGATGTCAATTCACTCCAGCATCTGCAAGCAGCTCACATTTCTGTAGCATGTGGGGGAGATGCTACAGAATCTTCCCCACACTCCACAGAAGATCAGCAGTTAGCTTTGCTCAATGAAATCTCATGTGATCAGCATAAGTCTCCCTTACTTAAGTAGGTAATAAAGTCAGCATTCTAGGTTCAGATTTTAAATATATATATATTTTTTTTATCAGAGAGAGAGAGAGGGAGAGAGCGAGCACAGGTAGACAGAATGGCAGGCAGAGGGAGAAGCAGGCTCCCCGCTGAGCAAGGAGCCCGATGTGGGACTCGATCCCAGGACGCTGGGATCATGACCCGAGCCGAAGGCAGCCGCCCAACCAACTGAGCCACCCAGGCATCCCTAGGTTCAGATTTTAAATGATGGGTCTCATCCTTTGACATCATTTGACAGGTTCTTATTGGGCCATGTGTGCTCAAATTTTGTTTGTCTTTTGCATTTGTGGCCAGGTAAGTCTGTCTCCACAATGATTTGGTTTCTAACAGGTTTCAGTGTTCTTGTTGCTGAATTAATTTTATCCTATGATTTGTTACCAGTCTCTGACTTATTTCAGTGAACTTTGGTTCTGAATTTATTTTGATATTCTATGATTTGTAGCTGAGGATTTATTTTATTTTAAAACTTAATTTAGGAAAACTAGACCTTTGGTTTGTAGTCACATAATTTGTTTAAAAAAGTCAGACTTAAGGGTACTGGCATAAAAATAGACACATAGGTCAATGAAACAGAATAGAGAGTTCAGAAATAAACCCATGATTATATGGTCAATTAATCTATGACAAAGTAGTCAAGAATATAGCACAGGAAAAGGTTTGTTCAACAATGGTTTTGGGAAAAGTAGATGGCTATATGCAAAAGAATAAAATTGGATCACTTTCTTATACTATATAGAAAAATAAACTCTGAATGGATTAAAGACCTAAATGTGAGACCTGAAACAATAAATTCCTAGAAGAAAACATAGGCAGTAATTTTTGACATCATGTAACAACATTTTTCTAAATATGTCTCCTTTTGCAAGGGAAACATGAGCAAAATTAAACTATTGGAACTACACAAAATAAAAAAAAAATTTGCACAATGAAGGAAACAATCAACAAAATGAAAGATAACTCACTGAATGGAAAAAGATATTTGCAAATGATATATCCAATAAGGGATCAATATCCAAAATATATAAGGAACTTATATAATCAACTCAACACCAAAAAGACAAATAATCCAATAGAAAAATAGAAGAAGACATGAGAAGACAATTCTTCAAAGAAGACATAAAGATGGCCAACAGATATATGAAAAGATGCTCAACATCACTAATCATCAGGGGAATGCAAATAAGAATATCAATGAGATATCACCTCATGTCTGTCAGAGGGGTAGAAATTGAAAACACAAGGAATAACAAGTGTTAGTGAAGGTATGGAGAAAAAGGAACCCTCATGCACTGTTGGTGGGAATGCAAGCTGGTATAGCCATTGTGGAAGACAGTTTGGAGGTTCCTCAAAAAATTAAGGATAATTAACATATGAAACAGTAATTCCGCTATGGATTACACAAAGAAAATTAAAACACTAATTTGGAAAGATATATATACACCCCTATGTTTATTGTATCATTGTTTATAATAGCCAAGATATGGAAGCAACCCAAGTGTTCACTGATAGATGAATGGATAAAAAAGATATGCCATATATATTATATATAAGTATATATTTTATATACTATATATTATATAATATATAATATGTTATATATTATATATGATATCTAATGTACATTTTATCTCACACACATATATAATGGAATATTACTCAGCCATAAAAAATAATGAAATCTTGTCACTTGCAACAACATAGATGGATTTAGAGGGTATAACGCTAAGTGAAATAAGTCACTCAGAAAAAGATAAATACCGTATGATTTCACTCATATGTAGGATTTAAGAAACAAACAAAGAAAAAAAAAGAGAGACAAACCAAAAACCAAACTCTTAACTGTAGAGAACAAGCTGGTGGTTACCAGAGGGGAAGGAGGTGGGGGGGGAATAGGCACGGGGATTAAGGGCACGCTTATTATGAGGAGCAATGAGTACTGTATAGAATTGTTGAATCATTGTTCAACCAAAACTAATACAACACTTTATGTTCATTATACTTGAATAAAAAACAATTCAGATTTAAGCATATGTATGAAATCATTGGAGGTTTTGGTTTGTAGTTTCATTATTTGATAAATATTTTTGCCATTAACATGCTTCTTCTGTTGACTGCTTTACTGTTGCAGTTATTTGACTATTTTTACCGTAATGTCTAATGTATTTTTGTTATTCCTGGATTGTTTCATATTCGTTGAATACATAAAGAAGTGCTCCGTAGGGAATGGGTGTGGGCACACGCCTGATAAGTTTCTTATCTAGCACAAACCAAACTTGAAGACAAATGTTTGGAGGTCTGTTTGATCTGCCGCCAATTCTTGCAGTCGTGATTAAACTTTGCCTTGAATTACCTTACACATCTTCATAAAGATGCTGTCAAGTCAATTGGAGATTGTTTAGTGCATATTCTGGCATCAGTAAGGATAAGGTAGTTACTATATGAGCTCTTCCTAGGCCTCTTCCTTGTTAGTTTATGTCGAAGTTTTACTCGTTTCAAGAAGAACTGGTTTCCTTCATGAAATTGCTCTGTAATCTTAATTTTTGCACTTACCTTGGTAAATGGCAAATATATTTCTGATTTAGGGTAACAATGCCCCTTTGGGGAAACTTTTGACAGGTCAGTATTAATACATAAGGAGTCTAGAAAAATGAAGAAATAATAATAACATTCAAAGTTTTATTGGTCAAATTCTTTAAAATTGATAAACCGTGGAGACCATGAAACAGATTGCTAAGATTATTCTTTCTCAAAGAAGCTCTAGTTCACTCCTGTTCAAAGCAGGTGGAACCCACCCTCCTTACACCTCCTGATCTCTGTGTTATCTTCAACACTGACCTTGCAGTCTTTCTCCTCCTTCTGTTCTTTCCTCCGACCTCCTAAATGAGTTATCCTTTCCTTTGGGTTTTCTTAAGAAAAGAACATTCACATTTTATCACATTGTAAAATTGTTAAACCAAAAGATTAATGTATAGAAGCTGAATTCAAACCCTTGTCTAGAGCTGAGTTAAGGGCTATAATTAAACACTTTTAAAAACCTTGGTGTAACAGATAGAAATTTATTACAGAATTTGAAATTTTATTAGGTACTTACTATTCTGGACTATCAGATCTGTACCAACTAGTTCATTTATTAACCCCCTCAGATGGGGAAAATGATGAAAACACAGGCAATGAAACACAGAGAGTTTAAATAACCTAGGGGTGCATATGTATGTATGTATGTATGTAATCTCTACATCCAAACTGGGGCTCAAATTCACGACCCTGCTCTACCAACTGAGCCAGTCAGACACCCCTACGGGTGGATAATTTAATAGTGGCCTTGATAGGGCAAGAAGGGTAGACAGTGTGTTCCTTTAGGCCATGAGAAAGGCCTTTGCCAAAAGGGAGATTAGACAAGGATTCAAAATTGCAAAAAAAATGAAGGTGAATCAATAAAGACCTTAATATAGAGTCTAGGACACCTTCAGGCAGAGTTCTGGCTGGATCCAGCTGCCCAAGGAAAAGGGTCTTTGTCCTCCCTCTTTGAAAATGGCTTTAGGCCCCAAATAAAGGGTTTAGTCATAAATAAATTGGAATGGAAAACTGCCAGTTTAAAAGATCTCCCACCTATGGCTGGGTATCTTGGAGAGTAAATAAGCTAGAAATGAAAACAGACTTCTGGATCTCCAGGTATAATAGCTGAAATAAGAACAAAAGAGGACTGAAAGTTGATGACTAAAGATACCTGTAGCGGTTTGCTGGCAGAAAGGTCATTAGAAGAACCAATGTTCCGTATTAGCCGAGAAACAAAAGCTCAAACATGGAGCCGCCTAAGGGATATATTAGCACCCACATTTCTTCTCCTTCCTCTAAACCTTCATGGAGAGTTATCTAAGGCCTTCAAGATCAAAACCAGCTTTCCTGTGAATACAGTTACCACTAACTCTATCTACCATTGATTCCACTGGCTTAGAACATCCAGTGCCCCTGAGTGGAATGTTAAAGTTGTCTGAGAAGCACTCTTGGTGTAGAGGAGATGGTGGGTAACATGGCAGGGTCTCAGCTGGAGCCATGACAGTGGGACCAAACTGTCACCCATGCAGCTAGAAAAATGGTCATTTTCCCTTGAGGATGGGTGGTCATTGTCCCTGAGCCTGGGCGGCTCAGTCGGTTAAGTGTCTGCCTTCAGCTCAGGTCAGGGTCCCAGAGTCCTGGGATCAAGTCTCACACTGGGCGCCCTGCTCAGTGGGGAGCCTGCTTCTCCCTTTCCCACTCCCCCTGCTGATGCTATCTCTCTGTCAAATAAATAAATAAAATCTTAAAAAAATAAAATTAAGACTTTATTTATGTATCAAGCAATTTATTTAGAGAGCAGGAAGGAGGGGCAGAGGGAAAGGGAGAGAGAGAGAGAGAATCCTAAGCAGGCTCCACATCCAGCTTGGAGCCCAACATGGGGCTCAATCTCATGACCCTGAGATCATGACCTGAGCTAAAATCAAGAGTCAGACACTTAATCGATCTAGCCACCCAGATGCACCCTAATGCCACTCTTCTTAAAGTTTTTTTTGTCTTCTAAAGTATAGTTATTTTTTTTCTTGAAAGTAAGTTATTTCTATTACTATGTAATGACTTCATTACTGCTAGTTTAAATCAACAAGTCAGTATTTATAAAATGGCTCACTTTAATTTGTAATACAATAAATATCAATGGATATAATTCATTTAAGCAAAAGGTCTTTTGGGTCCTCAATATTTTTTAAGAATTTAGGAGTTTTGAGACCCCAAAGTGTGAGACAAGCCCAAAGACAAAACCAGAATGAAGTGGTATTGATTAAGGACTAAAAATCAGACCTCATGGACAAACTTAGCCTTAGGAGCCTCAGCAACAGTGATTAGGGTTTGGACAACCCACAGTGGTCTCTCCTGTGGCTTTAGCTCAAGAAGGACCCAAAAGGAGGATATGTGAACTTTCTATACTTCCAGGAAAAGACTTACAGTTTTATATTGGTGTCAACCAGACGATACCACATCTTGTTTTAAATCGGTTGGTTTCAGTCATAAAGCTATGATCAACTAAATACCACACTGAAACTAAACCAGTCTGGTCGATGACCTTGTTCTGGTGTCTACACCTCAAAGACCAATCAGTGGCAGCCTTGTTGTTTAAATGCCAAGTGATGGTAAGTTCACCTCAGTAGACATGACTTCTAGGTTGACCTTGATCTTCCTCTATGGCCCTAACCAACATTAAGCACATTTTTGTGGCTGACCGTGACCCACTTCTGCGTTGGTAACCAATACCAAACATGCCACTGCAGACCAAGGATGGTGTCATCTCACGGGTTTTCAAAGTAGGTTGGGAAGGGATTGATGTCCCCATTTTACAGAGAAGACAAGAAAAATTGAAGCTAAAGAATAGAACTACTGTTCAAATCAAAACCACATTGAGATACAACCTAACGCTAGTTAGAATGGCCAAAATCAATAAGACAGTAAGCAACAAGTGTTGGAGAGGATGTGGAGAAAGGGGAACCCTCTTACACTGTTGGTGGGAATGCAAGTTGGTGCAGCCACTTTGGAAAACAGTGTGGAAATTCCTTAAGAAATTAAAAATAGAGCACCCTATGACCCTGCAATTGCATTACTGGGTATTTATCCCAAAGATACAGATATAGTGAAAAGAAGGGCCATCTGTACCCCAGTGTTCATAGCAGCAATGGCCACGGTCACCAAACTGTGGCAAGAACCAAGATGCCCTTCAACAGATGAATGGATATGGTCCATTGTTGATTTAAACTAGCAGTAATGAAGTCATTACATAGTAGATATGGTCCATATATACTATAGAGTATTATGCCTCCATCAGAAAGGATGAATACCCAACATTTCTGTCAATATGGACGGGACTGGAAGAGATGATTTTGAGTGAAATAAGTCAAGCAGAGAAAGTCAATTATCATATGGTTTCACTTACTTGTGGAGCATAAGGAATAACATGGAGGACATTGGGAGATGGAGAGGAGAAGGGAGTTGGGGGGAAATCAGAGGGGGAGACAAACCACGAGAAACTGTGGACTCTGAGAAACAAACTGTGGGATTTGGAGGGGAGGGGGTTGGGGGGTTGGGTGAGCCTGGTGGTGGGTATTATGGAGGGCACGGATTGCATGGAGCACTGGGTGTGGTGCATAAACCATGAATTTTGGAACACTGAAAATAAAATGAAATAAAAAAAAAGAATAAAATTACTTATATGGACTCTTCCAACGTTTGGAGTATATCAACTTAAAAAAAAAATACAACTCAACTTCAATGGCCAATTGACACAAATGGTTCCAAGACTGTTCTCCCACCACCCATTGAGACTGGGGCAGCAGGGATTGGGGATAATGTTCATTTAACCTTCTGAGCTTTCTGGGCAGACTTGATCACCTTGCCAGCTGCCTTCTTGTCTGATGATACCCACAACAACTATCTGTCTCATGTCACGAACAGGAAAATGGCCCGGAGGAGGATAGTTCTTGAGAGATGCTCTTAACACACACAGACGTGCCGGGAACCATACTGACAACAGCAGATTTCATCGTAAAAGCTTCGGAAGGAAAGGAGAAAGTTTTGTGGACCATTTGAGTTTTTTGTGTGTATGGCAGTTTTATTATTTGTTTTTAAAATCAGTACTTTTTCATGGACACAATTTGACCAAAAATCTGTCACAGAATTTAGGACCCTTTCAAACAAAAGTTTAATCAGAAAAACAGCAACAACAATAACAAAAAACCTGAAATACAAAAGTTTTTTTTTTTTTTTTTGAGTTGCGTTTGACTTTTTCACTTAGAAATTTCTGGTTCATTCTATTATTTCCCATAAATTTTTGGTTTTATCATCTTTTTTTTTCCCCTTGAACATCTTTCATTTCTCGCATGAATATTTCCTACAAATAAATCCAGAATTCAGCCTCTTTATACACAGAAACTCAACATTATTTTATTTTTGCTTTTCTAGTATTTTGGATTTCATGTATCAACTTTGCTCTATAACTCTGGTCATCACCTTTGGCCAAAAGCAATAGCATGTTTACCAGAGCAAATAAGACAATTAATTACTAAAATGCATATGATCAATAGGTTATAATCTCGGGGTGTTCTTTACAAAGTCAATCAAACTCTATTAAAGAAGCAAGGAACAGATTCTTTGTACTGAAAAGAAAAGCCATAATTCATTGTCTCCAGACTGCTTTACAAGTATATTATTATATGAGTAGGTAGTAGAAAGATACCAAGGGTAGCAGCCTGGGTTTGAGATCTGATACAGTTAGGAGCATCTGTTACAATCCAAGAGACTAAGGATCATGAACGTTTACTGTATGATAGAACTAGATGAAAAATTATGAAAAAACCTATTATAATATTAAAAGCTATTTGGCTCCATATTTTGCATAGGTAGAATTCTTTTGCAATTGATTTTGGAAACAGGATGGAGGACATTATAAAATGTCTGGACATTTCATGAAGTATAGTACATTTTGACCCCTGGAAGCATGTGATCTTGAACTCTTACTACAACAACTAGAAAGTATAGGTCTGAGGCAAGACGATTCAGTGGTTTCCATTTGTAATGATCCTCTTTTCCTGGCTGAGAGCCTGAAGGTCACGTTATTGCTTGTGTTTTTGTTTGGTTCATTCAAGCGTCCTTCTATAGTTCCTTAGTTCAGCACCTTCCAGCTTCTTGGAGGAAGATACCAGTTCATTCTCCTGAGTAAAGAATATATAAAAAGTAAAAATAATTCCATGTTCTCCAGTGGAAATGGACCCTTACCTCCTTCTATATTGTTTTATGCCAGGACAGTAGAGACATCTGGGCCACAATCTATTCTCCGGTGTTCCTAATAGTTGTGTTCTTTTAGTGGCTCAATCATTTATGAGTATTTATTAGACTTCTGGCCCTGCCCCACCTCTATACTCCTGATATATTTCCAATTACTTATGTCAGGTTCTCTCTAAAGTGTGTGATCAGTCTGCTTCCCATTCAGGAAGGCTCTGATTCCCGTATCTTGGAATACAGCATTAGGTCACCCTGGCCAGGGTCCAGGACTCTTGTCTTCCTCTGCGTGATCCCTGCTGGCATATTCAGGTCTAGGAACTTGGTTCCTGTCTTGTCCCATAAGTCTAAGTCTCTGGTTGTTGTTTTCTTTTTGATAGTTCTATATGATGGTATTGTGTGCAGAATGGTACATTGTTCTTTTGTATGCGTGGCCAAATTTTGTTAACTTGTTATGTGTAGAATTTTGAGTTTCAGTAAGGGCATTAAGAAGGAGGGATAAAGAGATGAGTAGAACAGTCTTTGCTCTTCAAGAGGAGAAATACACATATAAATGATGCCCCAATTCAAAAAGCACAGAACTCTAATAGTAGATATAAAAACCTGTTCAGGTATATGTCTTGATTATAAGTATTATTATCAACATCCCTAGTTTGTGGGTGAGATAATGGAGGCTGAGAATGGCTGCTTTTCCAAGATCATGGAGCTTGTACAGGTCAGAGTTGGGGCTGGAACCAGGGCCTCTGGCTTTAGTATCGTTTGCTCTAACAGTGGAGTCCTCACGTTTCCTGATCTTCTGTGTCATGGACAGCAACTTTTAACTGGGTGTGCCTGGTGGTCTGCTTCCCAACTGATGCTATGGTGGGGGGGGGGGCTTCCATTTACTGCCAGAGTCTTTTGCCACTGGGCTCTGCCTTACTAGCAAGACACACCTAGATGCTGAAGGCACCTGTCAAGGAATTGGCAGGTTTTTTATCTTCCTGAAACTACGGAGCCTGTTAGTAGGTTTCCTATAGCAGCTGGGGATCCCAGTTTCTGCTCCCATAGTGACCTTCCCTTTCTTATTCTAGAACTCAGATGCAGGCCACATGATGGTTCCTCCTTCAACACCAGGTCCAGGGTACAGCTGCAAGTAGCTCCCCATTGGGAGCCTTCAACATCAGCTTGGCATTGAGCACAAACTTGGCAAAGGACGCATCTTCAAGGGCTTTCTGAGTTGCACCTGGAAATACCACTTAGTGTTTCATCTGAAACAGCTCTTGAAACAGGGTCTAATTGACCATGGTAGAATGGTCAATTTTAGGTTTTAATAAAGAAAACCAAACTCAAATTGTTTAAGCATAGAAGACATACATTAGCTCTTGTAACTTGCAAGTCTAGGAGTGAATTCAGCTTCAGGTCTGGTTGGATCCAGAGGCTTAAACAGGAGGAATCATTCTCCCACCTCTTAGATTAGTTCATCCACATGGTGGGTAAGATGGCTATCCACAGCCTGAGACTCAAATCCTGTTGGCTTAGGCATCCCAAAAGATACAGTATTCCCATAGGCACCAGCAGCAAGTTGCTGACTGCCGCAACTTGAATTCATGACATCCTTGTGGTAAGGTGGGTTGGGAGGGGCTGTATCACGGTGGGTTCCACACAGAAGCGGGGGTGGGGAGCTTTGATACCAAAAAGAGGAGGCAGGGGTGCTAAACAGACAAAGATACAGGCTTATCCCTGTAGCTGGCTTCCACAGGGGAATTCTCAAACCCTCAAATGATCTAAGGGCTGCTATGGGGTAGAATCATCATTCCCCTTAGTAGAGCCTGAACTCAGTTTTCCAAAAGACTCAACAGAAATCCCAGATTATAGTTCACCTATTTCCTTACCTGATACTCTTTTCCAACAACTAGATCTCAGAGACATGTATACGTATTGGGTCCTAGAATAGGCTGGGGTACCTTAAAAATCCCCTGGATGGATAAGCATGTAAAATCCTAGCCCTGACTCCAGACTGCATTTGTAACCTTATCTCTACTATGTCGCTACTGCAGCCCATTCTAGAATGACTTCACAGAATATGAAGTAAATGAACATATTTTTAAAGACATAACCTGAATATGATAAAATGAGCACTTCCCTTATTTTGCAAAGAAATCAGATCCTATCATTCATTTGACCTAATTGTGAGGAATTCCTTTGTATTTCATAGTGCAAGACACACATTTCACTCAGATTTTAAAATTTATGTTTTCCAGCGTTCATTTTGTAGCGGGATGAGTATGCGGCTCACGGTTGTAATCTGCCAGCAATTTCTTCCCTCCATTGTTTGTTATTAACTTGGCGCTTTTGTGCTGCAGAAACTGCTCCTCTGTGATTTGATTCCACACTGACAAGGAATACGGACATCTCTGAGAGGGCCTGATGGCTCTTACCTGGACAAGACCCACATCGGAAAGCACAGGTGCCGGCAGGAGGTGTTTCTCTAGCTCAATTCACCTCAGTGCCTGGGAGCGCAAAGTAAGTTAAATCTTCCATCTGGTACCAGTGGCATCTCGCGCTGAGTTGTACTAAAGGAACAAATGCAGAAGGGTTTTGTGATGGGAAAGTCTCTGTGGCTTCCTGTGTCTGCTCTGGTGTTTCTACCTTCTTATCTGGGGATGTCAAGATCTAATTGCATAATCCTGCCTCCAGCTCCCTAATCAGGGGATGGGAAGAATTCTTGGAAGTGAGGGAAATGGGAAGTGGATGCAGCATAATTGGGAATGGCGTGTTCCCATGAAGAAAGTTCGCTTAGATTTTATGTGTAGGCTTCCTGATCAAATTTAGGGTGTTTTCAGGGTAAGAAAGAGCTCGCTGTGCTCTGAAATCTTGCTTCCGTGTTAGCCCCCCAGCACCGGCAGCAACAACAAACACACCAACACCGTTTGCGGAGCTCCCTCTGCACTGGGCATCCTGCTGGGCATGCAGAGTTTATTATTCTTCAACCCTGTTTTGGGTAGCCTTGCCAGCATGTCTCTCCACGTTCATCTGGCTCACAGTGTCTGCAGAAAGAGGGAAAGAACTGCCAGTGATGCCGCCTGCTAGATAGGAAGCAACTTCAAGCAGCTATGCTGTCCTGGGCACTGTGCTCTCTCCACGGGTCCTCCAAGTCACATGGCAACTCTGAGAGCAGAGGTTACTAACCCCATTTTACAGAAGAGGAAAGCAAAGCTCAGCCAGCTGGAGTAACTCGCCCAAGGTCAAAGAGCCGTCCAGCTCCACGTAAAAGCCCAAGCCTGCCCAGCTGTATAGCCTGCCTTCCTTCTGCTGCTGCGGGTCTCCAAGGGGTCCAAGGGGCAAGCAGCTCTGCGTCTGTGACTAGTCACAGTATCGCTCTCAGGACTGTCCTTGTCCAGCGTGACGATGCACGTTCCTTTATGGCAGCAAATAAAGGGCAAATGGCTTGTCAGCCCAGTTACTCTAGCCACCATTTTGGGGCAAATGTTTTTGGTGGCCAAGGAACAGTGGTGTGTTGAACTTCCTTCTGCAGTGATTTCTTCCCCTGTTATGACCCCCATTAACAGGATCTCAAACATGCTGAGGGGACTCTGGAGTTTCAGAGCTAAGGGGTCAGGATTCAAGGCATTTGGGTCATAGTCTGTCCCCATCAGCTTGTGATTGGAGGGGGGAAAAATGGCATCTGGAGTGGGTGGCTAGAGAGAAGTGGCTCCTCCTTTCAAAGCTCTCCCCACCTTTGGACCCAGGGTTAGAAGCTGGGTCAGTTTTTTCATCTTTGTTCCATGTTTCTGCCTCTGAGAAGAGCCTTGTCTGATTGCTGACCGAACACAGGGCTGTGGACTCACTCTTTCTACCTAAGGATACAGTGACTCTCCTGTCTCTCCGAGCCCTTCCCTGGGACCTCCCCTCTCCCTTCTGCTCAGGCTTGAGATGACCTCACCTCCTCCCTGTGACTTGATCTGCTCCTCTTACTTATTTTTAAGTTCAAGGCACCTCTGCCCAGTCTTGCATGAAGTCTCAGGTGAAGGAGTTGGTGGGATCCTCTGTTTGGAAACTTCTCCTGGCTGCCCACCCAACTTAGAATAGTCTCAGCTCCTTCTCATAGCCTGTACCCTTCCTGACCCAGCTGTTCGCCTGCTCAGACCTCGTCTTATTTTGCTTGCATTCTGGCCATTCTGCGTTTCTTATAGACCCTCCCATCTTGGTCCCATCTTAGAGCCTTGGACTTGCTCTTTCTTCTTTTGGCTTCTGCCTTCCGGATGTTCCCTTCTTAGCCCCACAAGAACCATCTTGGGGAGGCCTGCTTTTAATCCAAAGGAGCCCCTCAATCACCTGCTGCCCTATCAGATCACCCTGGTTTATTTATTTATAATACTTACCAATATCAAAACTTTATCCTATTCACATATCCACCTTTTATACCCATGAGCAGCACACTGTGGTCAGGGTCAAGCACGATGCCTGGCATGGAGTGAACCTCCCATAAACATTTTCTGGATGCAATAATAAGAGAGTTTCCTGGAAAGCAGTAGTTTTTCGGTATATGTTATTGGATAAATGACTTCATCTCTTTCTGAAATCATTGTCCTAGACTCCTAGAGGGCCAGATATTCCCTAACAAATGGGTCATAGGTCAAAATCATTTTGAGACCTCTTTTTCCTTCAAGTCAGAGAGGTTTTGGGATGCCAGCATCTCCCAGGTTACTGGCTGGGCCTCTAAGGTTTGAAGTATCCTGAGAGCAAGTGAGAAGGAATTTTCTAGCTCCCATGGGGCTTCCTTAATTTTTAGGCAACCCGACTGTCAGAAAGCTGAACTCAACAACCCATTTGTTGTCCTAGTTCAAGGGTGGATGCCAGCTGATCACTGGGACCATGAATGGGTAAATTTGTGTTTTCTCATCCACACTTTGGTCATTGAAACATTTCACTTGAGTTTCACTCTGTATCTCCTTTTACTTCATTTTGCCTTAAGTGAGATAGACACAAGCTAGTTCACTTTGAAGGCATCGTCATCTGTTCAATGCAGAAGTCTTGGATTCATAAATCTTTCTGATTGCTTGAATAGAACAGGATTTCCTTTGAAAATTCTTTCCCCCCCTTGAAGTTTTTTTCCCAGCCAATGTGTTTTGAAACCACTGTCGTGCTATTATGCTGGTTAGCTGTTTCTGATCAGTTGTCCACATGGGAATTACTTAGAACATATGTTCTTATTACTGGCATAAATGAAGGACGTTTTTAAAAAGAACTCAAGGGAATACAAATACAAAATCTTACATTTGATATAAAACTTTTATTCTTGTTAAATTCGTGGCAGCAGGGAACAGCTCGCAAGTTGATCAATGTCAGACTGAAATCTTCTCTTTAGAATTTTATGGTCTTGGTCTGTAAAAATTTTATTAGAAGACCAGTTCATGGTCAGAAGCACCTGTTATCATCAGCCCTCGCACCTAGCACCTGAGTACTCACTGGTGCTCCGAAGCTCAGTGTACCTCACTGCCTTCTGGAGCTGATTTGGAAATTCTGGCACAGGGGAAAGAACAGAACACGAGGGGACAATGCAGAGCCATATAGAGACTCTCGGCCTCAGTTTATTTTCATCTGTGGAATGGGAATGGCCCCATATCTACCCTTGCAACACGGGGGAGGATGAGATGACGTATTTAAATGCACATTGATACACGTGAAATATGTTAACACATTTCTAATAACTTTTTTTAAAGATGGAAAGATCCGGGCATTTTTTTACAGAAAAGATTTATTTGTTTATTTTAAAGGGAGGGAGAGATAGAGCAAGGGATGGAGGGAGTGGGGGAGGGGCAGAGGGAGAGGGAATCTCAAGCAGACTCCCGGCTGAGCAAGGCCCTTGATGGGGGCTCGATCCCAGGACTCTGAGATCATGACCCAAGCCAAAATCAAGAGTCAGCTACTTAACTGATTGAGCCACCCAGACACCCCTGCCAGTAGCTTAAAAGAAAATTCACAATCCATCCATAGGATCATTAGCTAATCATCTTATCTGAATAGTGTGATCACTTTATAATAGATACAAAGTAAGAGGAAGGCTGGCCAGCACGATGTGGCGCATGTCTGGTTCTGGCTGGAATGGCATCAACCAACTGCAAGGACTGAACTCTGCTTCTGGGGAAGGACTAGGCAAGGGGAGGGTAGGATCTAGAGAAAGAAGCCCGGGAGGCAGAGCTCTTGACGGGACCCTCGCAAGTCTGTGTGGGTTACTGGGGACTTGGGGTAGAGGGCTTGGTCTTTCTCTGAATGTTATAAACATGCTAGTCAGTGGTCTGCACTCCTGAAACCAAAGACGATGCTGGTGAGAAGCCACGGAAGCTAAGTGCCTTTGTGGAGATCATAGAGAATGAGTGCTGAGCCATACATGGCATCCGGTTCCGTGGTTTCAAGCATCACTGCACTGGCTGCCCCTCTTTCTAAAGCAGGGACGTGCCTCGAGCTCTATTTCTGTGTTTCTAGCCCTCCCCTGGGTGCTCCCATCCGGAGGTCATGCTAGGACCCTGCACACAGTGCAAACAGACCCAGAATAACTGTCTCTCATCTACTGTCCACAACCAGCTTTTTCTCCGTCTCCTCATTTCCCTCCATGGCATCACCCGGTTCAGCCAGCCTCTGACTCAAAGCCCTCTGCCTGACCATTGTTTTCTTTGCTTTTTTCTTTTCATTTGGGCATCCTTGGATGTAACAGAGTGCCCTCGTATGTCACCTTAAGTTTCTTTTCTCAGACTTTGACAAATAAACTACCACGCGAATATCTTTTCTCTTCTCAGGGTAAAAATCACACTCCCCAGCTTGGCATTCAAGATCCTGCCTAATTGGGCTCTCTCATCGATTCACTCTGACCTCCCACCGCTCCCTTATTTAAGTCCTCAGCTCTAACCAGCCCAACTGGCCTCCTCACCAGTCATTGAACACACTGAGTGATTTTTCCACCTCCAACGTTTCTTGCCTGCTGTCCTTTTCCCTGAAATACCCCCTTCTCCAGCCCTAGCCCTGCAGCTCAAAATCCCATTCAGTCTTCAAAGTTCTGCTCAAGCAGAGTTCTGCCACTCTGCCTTGATGTCCTACACCGGAAGCATGGTCTCTCTTGCCTGGTGCAGGGGGAGCAGTCACTCCGGACGCAGGCAGACCTGGGCCTGAACTCTGTCTCTGCTATGACCAGCTGTGGGCCCAGAAGCCTCAGTGTCCACCTCTCTAAAATGGGGATAATAACATCAATGTAGGATTCTTGGGAGACGGTGTTCCCAGAGTGTCTAGAAGAGTGCCTAGCGCATCGATGTAGCCTGATGGAAGAACTCTTCATGGCTTCCGCGTTCTGGGTATCCTGCTTCCTTTGTGGCCTCTGCACCAACACACACCCATGGGACTTGAGTTCCTGGGTGTGTTGGAGAGGCATCATTAAGATGCACTCAAATTCCACCTCTGTTGCCTATGAGCTGTGTGGTGTGAGATGAGTTTATTTCCCTCTCTGTGCTTCAGGTTTCAGATCTGCAAATTGGGGATCATAATAAGAGCGCTGAGGTCACAAGGTAATGTCATGAGCTAATACCTAGCTTTGACACACTTTTTTTTTGGTAAAGATAGTGGATATTTTAGTTTTGTGGATCATGTGGTTTCTGTCACAAATACTCAATCCTCAGCGCGGCTGTTGCATTGAGAAAGCAGCCAGAGACAGCACATAAATGAGTAGGCATGGCTGTATCCAATAAAACTTTATTTACAAAACAGGTGGCTGGCTATAGTCTGCCAAGCCCTTAGTTAAGACAGATACTGCTCAGAACAGAGCCTGGTCCTCAGTGACAGTTAGTGGCCTAGTATTATTGTGGAGTGGGTTCTGTTTGCTTGATTTGATTGAAAGTCATAAGAACAAGTTTTTTTTTTGTTGTTTTTTTTTTAAATTTATTTGACAGACAGAGATCACAAGTAGGCAGAGAGGCCGGTAGAAAGAGAGAGAGGAGGAAGCAGGCTCTCCGCGGAGCGGACAGCCCGATGCGGGGCTCGATCCCAGGACCCTGGGATCATGACCTGAGCCGAAGGCAGAGGCTTTAACCCACTGAGCCACCCAGGCACCCCCATAAGAACAAGTTTTATAGCTCCTTCAACACAGTCCCTGTGGTCGGCACGAGAACAGCTCCCCCCAGAGATGTCCATGTCCTAGGCCTTAGTATACGTGATTATGTTAGGTTACATGGTGTCTTAGTGAGTTTGAATTGCAAAAACATCATAGGCTGGGTGACCTGAACAACGACACGGACCTCTCACAGTTCTGGAGGCCAGAAGCCCGAGCTCAGGGTACAGAGGTTGTCAGGTCGCACTAAGGATGTGCTTCTGGTTGCAGACTACTGATCCTCATTTGGTCAAAGGGCCAAGTGAATTCTCTGGCCTCGTTGTATAAGGGCACTCGTCCCATTTACCAGGAATCCACTCTTAGGACCCAATCAGCCCCCAAAGTTCCCACCTGCAAATACCATCACATGGGGAGTTAGGACGTCAACATGTGAATTTTACAGGGGTGGGTATGGGAGAGGACATTCAGTCCATAATACATGACAAAGGGAATTCATGCTGCAGGTGGAATTAGTTTGCTACTCCGCTGACCTTAAAATTGCAGGGTTGTCCTGGATTATCTGTAATCACATGGATCCTCAGAAGGAGACGAGAGAGGCAGAAGACAGAATCAGAGAGGTGGGGTCTGTTTCCTGTTGTTGGCTTTGTGTGGGTGGGGCCATGAGCCGGGGCATGTGGGAAGCTTCTACAAACTGGAGAAGCAAGGCAATGGGTTCTGCCGAGAGCCTCCACACCGGAGCGCTCCCGGCCAACAATCTGACCTTAGCCATGGGAGACCTGTGCGGGACTTCTGATATCCTTAAGATAATAAAGCTGTGTTGTTCTGAGTTCCTGCAATGGTGGTAATTTGTGACAGCAGGAGTAGAAAATGGATATAATCTCCAGTGCCCCTGGTGCAGAGGACATACACCAACCATTTGGAAGGGATACACTTATTCCTGTCTCACGTCTGTGTGAGGAAATGATTTGACATGTATTCCTATCATAAACACCGATATGCTTCTAAGGCACTTACCATCGGCTATCTGTCCTTGTGTTGTTGCTGAACAGTAAATAATTATTGACTCTTCAAAACACGGCAGACAGAGTCTGCTCTGGGACGTTCATTTTCCTTTTTTTTCTCGGTTCCATTTCCATTTCATAAATTATTTTTACTAGCCTCTTCCCAGGACACCATTTGAAATGTTATTGTGTAATACTTCATCTCTCCCCAGACTTAGTGATTTACCAGAAAATTGCTTTTCCCTCTCTCCTCTTCTACTCTGCGTTTTAATTGTACAAAATGGAATTCGTTGATGTTTGAAGTTGCCTTTTCTATTCTATCCGTTCCTGTTTCTATTTCTATTCGCGTGTCTCTGCTCTTCTCCGTTGCCAAATGGGAGTGTTTTTCTATCCTTCCGGAAGTTTTTCCTGATCTCTTTTCCCTGATGCCCAGAAGAGAATCACTAGTACCATCCCCTGGGTGTTTTTGGAGAGCAGCTGAAACGATGTTTCTTAATTTTGCTTTGGCTTAAGAAAGACTAGGCTTCCCCAGGAGACAGAATCTGGTCTTACTTGGAGCCGTCTGGATATTAGCCATTCCTTCCTGTTTCTCACTAAATTGGCTCTTGTAACAGCAAAAGACAGGTCAGCACACCTCTTCTCTGCTGTGGACCGGGATGCAGGTGTCCTGAGGGAGCACTTACCTCCTGGACTGTTGTATCTGTATTTAGCTGCAGTGAGGCACCTGCAAGTGGTTACCAAGATGAAAAACTGCTCTCGGGGTGGCTCAGCCGGTGAAGCGTCTGCCTTCCGCTCAGGCCATGATCCCAGGGTCCTGGGATTGAGCCCGGCATCTGCATCTGGCTCCCTGCTCAGCAGGGAGTCTCCTTCTCCCTCTCCCTCTGCCTGCTGCTCCCCATGCTTGTGCGCTTTCTCTCTCTCTCTCTCTCTCTCTCTGTAAAAAACAACAACAAAAAAGCTGCTCTCCCACTCTGCAAAATGTCCAGACACTAGTGAAGGATCGACTTCTCTGTGCAAACGGGTTTCTCCTCTTCTCCTCCCGGACTGTAGCTAACCCACATCGTCCAGCCTCGCCTGGGAGGTAAGTGTGACCACACAGCTGAATTCTACCCAAGGAATTTGAGTGGCCATGACGGGGGTCCCCTTCAGGCCTGAGCATGACACCCTAGCATGCTCTCCCTCATCCTTCTCCCTGGCAGGCTGGCCGGACTGGATGTGACCCCCTTCCCACCCTGGGTGACCTCAGCAGCCAGGTCCTGCAGAAGACACAGCTGGGCTTTGTGGAGGAAGATGGTCCCGCCGTCCACTTCCCCTGCCCAGGACCGTCACACGAACAAGCAGTAAACATCCCCTGCTTTGCCTTAGTACAATACTTGGCATTACCCTAACGAGTATATGAGGCAGGACATTTTGAGATTGTATAAGTGACATGGGAAATTTTTAGTGGTTTTATGTTCGTTTCCATGTTTAACAAGAAAATTAAACTGGCGCACCAAAAAAACACTTTTCAGGCATGCTATTATTATTATTTTAAAGATTTTATTTATTTGACAGACAGAGATCACAAGTAGGCAGAGAGGCAGGCAGAGAGAGAGGAGGAAACAGGCTCCCTGCTGAGCAGAGAGCCCGATGTGGGGCTCGATCCCAGGACTCTGGGATCATGACCTGAGCCGAAGGCAGAGGCTTTAACCCACTGAACCACCCAGGCGCCCCTCAGGCATGTTATTATTTAGGGCATGGCTAAAGTAGTCATTTAAGTTCAAATAGGAATCGCCTGGGGAAAGAAAAGGTAATAGTGGTATTATATGGGCCGAGTCTTGCTCGGTACCTGGGGGGCAGGGGCTCTGGGGGCGCCTGTGTCTGCAGTTTGGTGCCTCATACCAGTTGGTTTCTTCAGCTCTGGGGCCTCAGGTTAGTTAACACATTTAGACACTTCCAGGGGTTCAGTATTCATTGCATTTTCTCTTGATATGTAGCCCCTTTGCAGTGATTCTCACTTACCAATAAAATATTAGTACAAGAGACCAAATACCTTCTTTTTGTTTCTCCCCAGCAAAGCTGCAGAGGTGAAACTCTCCGACTTGCCTGTTTCCCCTCCTCCTTCTTGGACCTCAGGTACAGCTCTGAGTTTGGATTCTTGGCTGTCACTGTCATGGACATGGTCACCCTCTGTGGGGGCAGGGCCTGCATGCTCCTCCCCCTGCATGCTCCTCCCCCTGCACGCTCCTCCCCCTGCACGCTCCTCCCCCTGCACGCTCCTCCCCTTGCTTCATTCCCCCTCCCCCTCCCCTGTTCCCGCCCACATAGGCGCTCGCTCTCACAGATTTATATATGTCCTTAAATTTATATGTATCCTTGGAAATATTTAAAATTATTTTGTATGTGTTTTGATTTCCCTAAATGTTGAATCCTGAGGCGATTTCTTAACTTTTTTCTTCGATGCTGCTCATTTGTAATCTCTTTTGGTGCCGAATGGGCATCTAGTTCGAGGCTCCTGTCTTCGGGATAGCATTCCGTGCCGTGTCCTTCTGTGGTTCTCTTATCCATCGCTCCGGGTCGTAGGTGTTGCTGAGCTTCGCATCCTTTATTGACACGATCTAGAACAAGACCCTGGTCTCTTCCAGACAGAGAAGCCCAGTGTTTACTGAAAAGTAGAAGAGAGGGGCACCTGGGTGGCTCAGTGGGTTAAAGCCTCTGCCTTCAGCTCCCATCATGATCCCAGGGTCCTGAGATCTAGCCCTGCATCAGGTTCTCTGTTCATTGGGGAGCCTGCTCCCCCCCCACTCCCTTCCCCCCTCCCTCTCTGCCTACTTGTGATTTCTGTCTGTCAAATAAGTAAATAAAATATTTAAAAACAAAAGTAGAAGAGAGCCACAAAATAGTGTGTAGCAGCAACAGTGTGTGAGGTCGGGGGCCCTTAGAATTGTAGAGATCATGGGACTAAGCATAACTTAAAGATAATGGAGTTTTCAAAGTTCCAAGGTGGGTCAAGTGAATGTTTGATGTAGATATAATTTTTAAAATATCATTTTATCCATTTCTGAATGGTATGAATGAAATGATGTGTGTACTTATGGGAGATACGCACCAAAACTTAACTTAAACTGAAACATCTCCTGAAACCAGGCAAGTAACCACAATCAGAGATGTGGTCTGTGTGAGGCAGTAGGGAGGGGTAGGGACTGAAGCCAACCAGAAGCACGTGATGTGTTTAGGGGACGAGACCATGGTCTGGTTCTGGCTAAGGCTTTCCAGCTGGGAGTATGGGCCCAGGGTGGTCAGATCTTTAGGTTTTTCAAGAGAAACTGGAAATTCCTACATTCATGGGAAAACTCCACTTCTAAGCCTCTACCCTGCACAAAATGAACATATTTATGGCATAGACACTGCCCAGGGACACTAGTTTCTGTCCTGAGCTGAGGAGGAAATTTCTACTTCGAACTAAGCTAGGATTACTAAGAATTTCAGAACATGGTTTTCTTACCCAGTTAACTTGGATGGGCTTCAGAGGATGAATAACTCCTGTGTGAGGAGGTCTCGAGTGTTGGCACTCAGAACCTGCTACTCAGAGCGAAGGGGTGCGTTGTGGTGAGACTGTTGATGGTGAGGCCATGGCCGTCTGCTCAGAAGAGGGACCCTTCATAGTCTGGCTGCTTCTTTGCAGGCGGCAGTGTCTGTTATCTAGTGGGACATGTCAATAGTGCGCAGAGATGAAGTCCATGGGAATAAAGGCTCCTTGGGTGTTGGGGCGTGCCCACCCGGGCATCTCCATAGCACCTGTGTCCTGCCTGCACCTGGATAAAGGACCAGGGGTTCCCTATCCCGCTGTGCTGCCCTGCGGTTTCTTTCAGAGCTCTGAGTTGCAGGAGAGATGCTCCCCAAGCAGCCAGGTTCTCCTTGTGTCTTTGTGGGAAATGCAAAGAAAACTCACCGTTGTTTGCTGTCTTCCCTGATTTACCTGTACAGTGGAAATAACAACCTGCCTTAACTTGGGTCCCTCCCGAGGCAGATCCTGAGACACGTATCTGAGTGCAGGTGGCTTACTGGGGAGTTAATATCAGGAAGCGCACGTGCGGAAGTGGGCAGCAAAGGGACAGGGAACAGAGAGGAACCTATAGCGCATGTTAGTGAACCGGTCACTTTGTGGGCATCAGCGGCTCAATCCTTTGGGGACCTTCTGCAGCACCTCTGAAGACTATGCTGGCAGAGGACACAGAGAGGACACGGAGGCTCGGTCATTTGTTTTCAGACTCTCCTTCCCTTTGGTTGATGGTCCCTCACTTTTCGGGGTTGCACTGGCTTACAGTGGAGGCCCCTCTCGTGGGGGCGAGGTGCTTCTGGCAGCGAGCCATCCTCATGCTGGAAACTGTCTCTCGCAGCTGCAGGTGAGCTCAGGTGGGCCAACGAGCGATGGTGTGGGGCATGAGCCACACCTCTGTCTGGAGAACAGGCTCCAGGAGAACCTGACCGATGTGAGGACTAGATCAAACGTGTTCGTCTGGGCCAAAGTGGGGCTGGACATGGGCTTTGCTTTTTGTGATGAGATTCTGTCTCGACCTCTAGGTTTTCATCTCTGCCTTTTGTTTCTCTCTTGTGTCCTCTGTATTCTCGTGATGACCTGGGGTCCTCCAGAGTGTTCTTGCGGAGGTCTGCAATCCTTTCAATGAGCTTCTGGGGACACAAAAACTACCTTGATTCTTTGGCCAAGACAAGTGGTGGATCTCAAGTATTCTTTGCACGTGGTACTTGCAGCTAGAACACCTACCATTTAGCCATTCGGGTGTTTCCTGAAGCTTCCCTGATACGGAGCCGTTCCTAATTCTACTGAAGCAATTGAGGTTGAATTAGTTGGGTTGAAAGGGCTGCTTGCAGAAGCACAGTTTAGAAGCTGAGACATCCTGGCCAGTTGCATCATTAGGTGTTTAACACGTGATTCCATTTATTCTTGGCAACAACTCTGTGGGCAGGTGTTCCCTCCTTTGTACCAACAAACACATTATGTCTAAGTGGTAGCAAAAACAAGGGAGTGTGGGCATTTCAGGAGTTCAGGATATGTCTCCTGGGACTGTCAGAGTTTGTTCCTTAAGACAAGTGCATTGAATCTTAGAATGTGGTTTCTGACCAGCTGGTGGTAGTTGCACGGAGAGCTGTGTTGCATGGATTCGGAAACTATGAAGAGTTGGCTTTGGAGCACCTGCCGCCGGCATCTGAGCGAGACAAAGCAATGTCTGTGTCACGTTTCTGGTCTGCGGATGTAATTCTTAGTTATAATCACAGAGCCGAACGCCCCGGACAGTGGTTAACGTGATTTGAAAATGAAAATATTTCACAAGAAAATGAAAGTCTGGAAACTTGTCTAAGCCCTAAAGTCTATGATTTGAAATCAGACCGTTCCATATGCAATTTCTTTTGTTTATAAATTCTTTTGTTTACAAATTTCTATTTGCCCAGTCTGCTTCTCTGCACTCAGAAATAGGAAGGGCTTTATTTTTGTAAGCTAGTAACTGTAGGCTCTGGGGTTAAGCCCTCTGTAAATTCAGAGTTTACTTGACTGTATTTCAGCCGTGCCCTGGCTTTGACAACAGATGCTTCTCAGCAAAAGGGCAGAAATGGGGTTTTGTAGAAATGAACATAAGGGAGATACGAAAGAATGGCAGGTATTAAGACAACAGAAGCAGAGAAGTACAAAGTGTAGATAAAAATGTTTTATTTATAATTTTATTATTTATTTATATACAGATATATTTAAACTTATAAATAGAAAATATTATTTATGTTTATAAATATAAAACATAAATAAGCAGAAACAGAAAATAGAAAAATAGAAACAGCAAAACTTTTGGCTTGTATTTGTGATCCTTTTCCAGTAGATTCTTGTTTTCCAGCTCTCAGAGAATGAGTCTCTTGCTTCAGTAGTGGGCCGAAGCCCATGGGAGGTTGAAAGCTGAGACTGGTTGTTTAGAAAAGCCCATAGAGCTGATTTTAGTCTGCAGTCTGGAGAAGTCAGCCCCGTGCTCTGGCTGGGGAACGAGGCAAATTTGGGATGTCCGATGTCACACTGAGGCAGCCATTTCTGGAGCAGAAGTGTCCAGGGTTGGGGACCGCAGTCCCTCAGGTACTGATGGTGACTGCCGTCTCTGGGTTGATGGACAGGACCCACAAAAGGGGGGATGCCCCATGTCCACAGGCTTTGAGTCACACACAGGGCTTCACACCTTCGTAAGGACAACTATTTTATGTTAATTGAGTGGGTCATTTATTCAGCAGGGAGTTACCAAGTGTTGGGATTCATTAAGGAGCAAAATAGAGGCATTCCTGCCCTCCTGGAGGTTACCCTTTGAATAGGGGAAAAAACCAAAACAAACCAAGGAAGAAATGACTGGGTCATTTTGGGCTGTGGCGGACATGACCAGAGGGGTGGGAGTGTGTGGGAAGCAGGACTGAGTGGAAGGACACCCTCTGTGTGGCAGCCAGTGCTAGAGCAGGGAGAGGATTCGAAGCTGGCAGTGGGAACAGGGAGCCAGATGAAAAGCACTTGGCAAGTTGGCAAATTAGGTATAAGAAAAACTCATGCATTTGGGTAGCTCTGGGGAATATTATGGAGGTGACAGTCTTTGGGGACTGCAGACTGAGTTTGGTCCATGTTGGCTACTTACTCTCTGTGTGAGCTTGGAAAGCATGACAATCTCTCAGAGCCTTGTTTTGTAATGGGAGGGAGTCAGGAGATTAGTGGTAATGATGTAAGTTCTTAATCTGGTCCCTAGAGGTGTGGCTCTCGCCTTTGGATGCTCCTTAGAACACCCCAGAAGACTTCCAACATCGCGATGCCAAGGCTGCTGCCGGGCCAATGATCCCCAAATGTTTATAGGCAGGACCCGGGCACCGGGCATTGTGGGCGCTCCCCTGGTGATTCCAGCTGCAGCCGGGGCTGAGAACATCCAAAGTGACTACCTCCATCCTACCCTGTCACCAAGGTTCCCCCATGTTGTAGTGAGTGTCAGAATTCTCCTTCCTCTAAGGCTGAATAATATTCCTTTGGATGTACACACCACATTCATGGTTTGTCCATTTATCTGTTGAGAGATACAACTTCTTGGCTCTTGTGAATAAAGCTTCTGTGCATATGGGCATGCAAGTATCTTTTTTTTTTTTTTTTTAAGATGTGGATTTTGGTTCTTTGGCTATATACCCAGAAGTGAGATTGCTGAATCATTGGGTAGTTTTATTTTTAAATTTTTGAGGAATCTCCATACTGTTTTCCACAGGAGCTGCACCAGTTTGCATTCCCACCAACAGCACACAGGGCCTTCCAATTTCTCCATATCCTCGCCAACACTTGCTATTTTCTGGTTGTTGATAGTAGTCATCCCAATGGGTGGGATGTTTTGATTTCTTTTGAACAGCATGTATTTGCTGCCTGGCTCCAAAGCCCCTAGGCTTCATTTAGATGCCACCTGTGTTGGATGA
Organism: Mustela nivalis; assembly: GCF_964662115.1. Lineage (NCBI taxonomy): Eukaryota > Metazoa > Chordata > Mammalia > Carnivora > Mustelidae > Mustela > Mustela nivalis. The sequence continues at coordinate 176,319,574 of NC_139021.1, forward strand.
AAGAGGAGGACAGCTGATGACCAATGCAGAGATGTCCAGAGTGGCCACTGGAATGGGCAATGGCAGAGGTGCCTTTCAGCCTGTAGCAGTTTTAAAAAGTGACAGAATGCACAGAAAACTATGTGAGTGGTTTGGAATTGACTAGATTACATGTTTTGAACTCAAGTTTCGTAAAATCTGCCCCAGGGGAGCAGTGTCAGACAGAAACAAAAATGACCCAGCCAAGAGGCTGTTAATTTCTGTACTGATGCTATGTTTCAAGGTTTAATGATATTTTTAAAATATTTATTGGGATCACATTTTTGCAAAATATAAAACAAGACCTGCAGATTCGTTGGTGTTGAATGTATCTGTCTGAGCCCTGAAAATGGGGGTGAGGTGTATTTATTTAGCGAATGTATTTTTTTCCCATTTACAAAAATGTATTAGCTCAGGCTGTCATAACAAAATACCATAGACTGGGTGGTCTAAACAAAAGAAATTCATTTTTCTCACAATTTTGGAGTCTGGGAATTTCAAGATCAAGGTGCCAGCTCATTTGGTTCCTGGTGAGAGCACTCTTCCCTGGCTTGCAGAGGGCAGGGCAGAAAGGGTGAGCTCTGGTATCTCTTTCTCTTCTTATAAGGACACCATCCCCATTGGATCAGGGCCCCACCCTTATGACCTCAGTTGACCTTTGTTCCCTCCTCACAGGCCCTATCTCTAAACATAGTCACACTAGAGGTTAGGGCTTCAACATATGAATATTTTTAAGGGGGACATAATTCAGTTCATAGCAAAAGGTAATAAAGACTTTTCATAAAGAACCTAACCATTACAGAAATAAATCATGTAGAAAGTGAAAACCCCTTGTAGTTCTATCCTAACTATAAAACCACTGCTGATAGTTGGTGTATGTCCTTCCAAATATTATTTTTGTGTGTGTACCAACAGTTTTTGGAAACATGAATTTAAATGCTGAACATCAGTGTGGTTTTTTTTAACAACTTATGCTTCCTACTGTGACTTCCAGGGAGAGGGATGTCTGCAGTCTGCTTTCCCCTCAAGAATCAAAGACTAGTGCCACAGCAGGGGTCACAGGAGACTCAGCCAGAAGAAAGCCCTGAGTGAGTATAAACTTGGCCACGTTTATGGGAAAGAGAGTCTGAGGCAGAGAGACTTCACACTGCAGCTGAGATTCTGCTCTCTTGAAATTTCTAGGCTTGCTCCTTTGTTTGCTTTCAGAAATCATTGTTGATCTGATACGGTTTCTGATGCTGGCCTGTCTCCTGCTCAGGAGCTGGCATATGATAGACTCACAACGCCCACTTAAGGTACCTGGTTCTTCCCCAAAAGCACTTATAAGCCAAGACCCACTGATAAGGGAGAGTTCCCATAAGGATGCTGCCTCATCTCGCAGATGGACCTGCCCGTGACCTGGATGTGATCTTCCTACCTGCTCTGCCTTGTTCGAATACTTTTGTTCTGTGGTTTGCCTGTCCATGTTGATGGCCTATTCAGGTACATAGGTGGTTCTTGTTATTTATGGCTTATAAAGTTGCTGTAAATTAGCAAATATGGAACTATTGTTCCTAAGAGAAATATAAGGTTAGGTTCCTGTGAGCCTCTGGTCGCGAGAATATTGTCAACAAGTTAATACAGAACTTTATTTAATGCATGTGTTTATGTTTAAAGACACCTGTGTAATATATCCTGTTGACTAAGTAACACTCTTACTCACTTTACCTCATGCCTGAAGGGAGCTTTTACCTGCCACGTGTATTTTCTCTCTAAGGCACCTCACCACCTTCTTGCCCTTAGGAATGCTTGATGGTGCTTCAGCACTAGGAAGTTTTCAATAATAAAATCACCAACAAAAAGCAAAAAATGTAAAAAAAAAAAAATGGCATTAAATAGGCTACAGGGAGAAGAGCAACAAGGGGGCAGAAGGGAGGTTGGTATGACCTCAGCTAGGATCGTGCATATCAGGTGACTCAAATTTTTTGCTGCTTTGTCCATGCCTGGAATAATTGTAAGAGTCTACAATGATTTGGGGGTTACAAATAAATTTTAGCAAGTAGGTGAATTCACAAATAAGAATCTGCAAATGAGTCTTGCAGTGTATCTCCAGCCTGGCGATGGGGAGACCTTTGAAAAGTAGCATGTGGGCACAAAGAGCCCTGGCCTCAGAGGCAGGGGTGACCTGGGAATCAGGCTGGCTCTGCCCCAGTTAGCTGTGTGATAATGGGCAGAGCCCACATCTGCTATGAACCTTTGTCTCCTCCTTTGTAAGAAAGGGGTTTGACTTCAGTTACGTCTAAGGTCCTTTTTGCCTCTAAAGTTTGGAACTTCTGAGTTCTACTCTCAGGTAGAAGACAAATGGGTATCATGTGAATCACCGTGTTCACCTGCTGCTTTGAGTTAAAGAAATAATCACCTTTCTATCCATGCCAATCTTGTGGCATTATGTTTTCTCACATCAAGATCTTGGGCTTCAAAATAAAGTGCAGAAAAAGCTTTTCATACCTTGACTTGTAAAGAAATATCACAGATTGAAATTGCATCAAGAGCAAGGTGACAAACAAGACTTTATCACATAGAAAGAACATGCAGTTCTAGAGCCCAGGATGCCTTTTCCAAGAGAAGGAGCAATTGAAGGCATTTTTAGTATGACTTCAGGTTAACGTATCAGTAGAGATGTGTAGTCTGGTTAACTCTTCGAAGTGGAATCTGTGTAATTTTGCTCAGCAGGTGAAATGTAAGAGTAACCTGACAATGTTTTCAGAAGGAAGATATCCGAGAGTAGAAGTACAATTCCATGTTTATTGTGAAGTGAAATGACTTGTTAGAAGAATTAATGAACACCCAGCATGTGGGTATTCAGCCAATAATTTTTAATTAGAGTGGGACATGTTGTCACAACACAGGTTTATTAGATCATCATTTGATTAAATAAAATATTATGCAGTAGAGATTTCTACTCTTCCTTCTCATAGCTATGAGGAAAGTGCCAAGGATGGGTTAGAGGGAAGGTGATCCTTCCAGGTAGGTAAGTGAGAAAGCCACCAAGGAATATCCTGAAACTCATGCTTTCTACCATGTTTTTAATTAACTTGGCCCAGTTCCCACTGAAAGGTGCAGACAATCCGTAATGTGTTGGAGTGCTTTATTTTTCTTCTCAAATCAGAACCCCATTTGTCACTGCCAGATAAGAAGTGAAAAGGTCATCTTCTCACTTTGAAATTTCTGAATCATTTAATAGCTAATTTGTTCTGCTAATTACTACCTTTCACTTCTGTAATTATTTTGAATTATTGTCCTCCTGCTATTATTAATGGGTAGAGTGGAGGACAATAAAACATGGTTCCAAGTCCCAATTGGTTAGCTTGGCAACTGAGTTACTTCAAAGTGATTGGCAGAGAAGAATTTGCCATCCAGCTCAGCTTTGCTGGGTTGGTGACAAAAAATCAACAGCTAAAATGTTATTTGCATTTCCCCAATCTGGAACTACTTTTCATTAATATTTCTTGTGGAGAGTCTTTTTTTGGCTGAGCACCAGCAATAATGAAGTTAAGTACACTTCCCCTGCTATGCTAATTGCTTTTGTGGTCCCCAGATAAATCTGGAACACCTGTTGGCTTAATCAACTATCCACAGACCTTCCAGAATCAGCCCACCAGCCACGTGGCCAGAGTGCTTAGGAGAAATCTTGGTTAAAAGCTGAGAACTAATTAGATGACATCCTGGGAAGAATTTCAATGTTACGTTTCTGGGATGAAGTATCTGTGAACATAGCCATATTGGTCTGACTTTTAAGGCATTTTAGTGAAATTTTCTGGATTGACCTTAAACAGACAATCATGTTGGTAGGATGTAACAGGTACCAGAAAGGTTTTCCTGTCCCATATCTCTCCCAAGCAACAGTTAGAGAGTGTAGATTCATTCTCCAAAAGCCAAGGGCTCTTTTGGTATTTGAAATGCCCTATTGTTGAAAAGATATCACCAGGAAGCCCAGCATCTTAAACATTTATCAACTCCCACCTCATTGGGGCTTCAAGATTGGATCAAGTTGGCGTGGTCCCTGAAGGGGAAACAGTTGAGAATAAACTTCTCTGGCTCTGTAATTTTGCCCAGGGTATAAACCCTTCTCATAACATTTGATGGGGTTACTGTAATTTTTTTAATTAATGCACTTTCCACATTATATAAATTCATTGATTTTGTTCAAAAAGACTGAGGAGGCTACTGCGAGGTATAAGTGGAAGAAATTATGTAGCTCTGCCAGGTGGAGGTTTGGAAGTGTAGAATTTGAGAAGGACAGTTTGGAGCGCCTTCGAATTGTTGGCTGAAGGGTTAACATGGTATCGGGTTCGTTTGCTATGGGATAGAAGTGACAGCAGCAGAGAGCATAATATCTTCGTTTCCCAGCATTAATGATTACCATCTGTCAGCTGCAGAGAGACCTCATAGCATTGTGGAATAAGTATAGGGTTTGAGATAATAAATATAATAGCTACCACTAACTATGCTATTGCTTCTGAGCTATTGCTGTGCTCAGTTCTTTGCATGCATTATCTCATTCCCCCCTCTGTGAAGGTATCATCCTGGTTCCATCCTATAGATGAGGTACTTAACTAAATTCTACATGGTCACGTGGCTAGGAAATGGCAGAGTTCCTAGACTCAAATTTCAGACTCCAGTTTGTGTCTAGAACCCACATTCCTGAACATGGTGCTGCTATTTTGAGGGACCCAGAAAGTTTTTTCTCTGGATAACAGGAAAAGGAATAGTTATATTGCAAGTAATCATAAGAAGGCTTTTGTGGTTTAGAAAAACCAACAAATGTTAAGGAATAAAGGGCCCGAATTTGTTGCTGCTGTGACTACGGGTCTTCCAAGTATCTGACCTCAGTCTTCCTGGTGCTTCTACCCGCCCCCCTCCCCCCATCAATGAGCATTCTCCATCCCATTCTCCATCTGGGTAACCTGTGGTGTTCAATTCCACCTGCTCAGAGAGACCCCCACCAGAAAGTCTTAGTTATTGAAGTAAGAGACAGATACACTGATAGGAGGCCCTTCTACCTAGTCTTCCAGTGGATCCCACAATGTGATCCAGTCCCAGGTGTGTTCGTGGTATGCTAGGAAGAGTCTAGCTCTATGGGTGAAGGCCTTCAAAAGCAAAACTGCTATATCCTGCTTCTTTTAAAACATTAATTAATTTTTTGGAGAAGTTTTAGATTTATAGAAAAATGGAGCTGAAAGGACAGAGTTTCCATCTTGCCTTCCGCAACTCTGCCCCAGTCTTCCTCACGAGTAACAACTTGTGTTAGTCTGGTACATAGATCAATATATTACCAATATCGCTATATTATTAACTTAAGTATATAGTTGATGTTAGGGCTCACTCTGTCTTGTAGTTCTAGGGGTTTTGACAAATGTCAAATGATATCTATCAAAATGGATATTCCAGGATCATACAGAACAGTCTCGCTGCCTTAAAAATGCCTCGTGCTCCCCTGTTCATTGCTCCTTCCTCCTCTCAAACCCCTGGCCACCACTGATCTTCTTACTGTCTGTAGTTTTGTGTTTTCCAGGATGTCACATAGTTGGAATCATGTGGTATGCAGCCTTTTCAACCTGGTTTCTTTGACTTAACAATATACCTTTTAAGGTTCCTTCATGTGTTTTTGTGGCTTGACATCTTCTTTCTTTTTTATCACCAAATAATATTCTATTGTATAGGTTTATCACAGTTTGTCCATTTACCTATTGAAGGACATCTTTGTTGACTGGCAGTTATGAATCAGGCTGCTATAAACATTTGAGTGCGGGTTTTTGTGTGCACCTAAGTTTCAGCTCGTTTGGGTAAATACCAACGAGCAAGACAGCTGGATTATATGGTGAGAGTACGTATAGCTTTGTAAAAACTGCCAACCTGTTTTCCAAACTGTCTGTATCATTTTGCATTCCCAGCCACAATGAACGAGAGCTCCTGTTACTCCGCATTCTTGCCGGCATCTGGTGTGGCCAGTGTGTTGGATTTCGGTCATTCTAATTAGCATGTCGCTGTATCTTATTATGGTTTTAATTTGCAACTCCCTGATGACACAGGATGTGGAGCATTTTTTCATCTTTATTTGCCATCTGTATATCTTTTTTGGAGAGATGTCCAGATCTTTTGCTCATTTTTTAACTGTTTATTTTCTTTTTCTTATTTTTGAATTTTAAGGGTTCTCTGTATATTTTGGATGCCAGTCCTTTATCAGGTGTTGCTTTGGCATGGCTCTTTCCCCAGTCTCTGGTTTGTCTTTTCATTCTTTCAAAGGTCCCACTTTTTAAAAAAAATTTTTTTTAAAGATTTTATTTATTTATTTGAGAAAGAGAGCAAGTGCAAGTGGCTGGGGTAGGGTGGAGGGGAAGGACAGAAGGAGAGGGAGAAGTAGGCTCCCTGCTCCCTGCTCAGCTGGGACTGGGTCCCAGGACCCTGGGATCATGACCTGAGCCAAAGGAAGATGCTTGACCGACTGAGCCACCCGGGTGCCCTGCAATAGTCCTACTTTTTAAAGATACTTAGATTTGTCGGTCTGGGTGAAATATCTAGTAATTGCTTTCAAAAAAGCACTGACTTTATTTTTTTTCCTCTATAGCTGTGTGTCATTTTATTTTATTTTTAAATTTTTTTCTTCCAAATTTTTATTTAAATTCTAGTTAGTTAACATGCAGTGCAATATTGGTTTCAGGAGTAGAATTTAGTGATCCATCACTTACATAGAACACCCAGTGCTCATCCTAACAAGTGCCCCCCTTAAGACCCATCCCCCATCTAGCCCTCCCCCACCTGCCTCCTCTCCATCCACCTCAGCTTTTTCTCTATCATTAAGGGTCCCCTATGGTTGGCTTCCCTCTCTCAAGAAAGCACTGACTTTAACATTATCTTTCTCTACGCTCTCCTTGGCAGAGCTGTGTCTGTTTTGAGATTTCTAGTAGGTGTTGTATTTCATAAGCAATGTTGTGATCAGTTTCTTGTATGCGGGAAGGGGAGTTTAGGAGTCCCAATGAATGGATCCAACATTTGCTGAGTGAACTTCTGCAGCATGTGCTGCTCCCAAGAGGGCGCTGGGCGACGGTGGTGAGCAAGGCAGGCCAAGTCCTTGTCTTCGGGAACTTAGAGTCACATGGGAGACATGGTGTGGAGAGCAGAATGAAAGGAGAAGGGGTTCTAGGGGTGCACAGAGCATGGACCCTTGACCAAACCCAGAGGTTCAGAAAAAAGACTTTGCACAAGAGGTGAAGCATTGACTGAGATCCATGGGACAAGCCAGAGTTTAGTCAGGGCAAGGGGCGGGGGAAGGGTGTTCATGAGGAAACTGCCAAGCCAACGGAATAGCAGCTGCTTCTAGAATGTTTTCGATGTTTCAGGCTAGAGAGGTCACTAGGTTTTTGGAAACTAGAGAAGTTGATGGGATTGGTCTTAAATTTCCCTTTAGTTTCTTTAAAAATTCTAATTTAGGGTGCTTTAGGGATCATCCTAAATCAGTGGTTCTCTTGACCAGCCTACATTTCCCTGGCAAACTCTTAAAAATTACCCATGCCGGGCCCCATGCAGGCCTGCGTGAATCAGTGTCGGGGGGTAAAGCCTGGGCCCTGGCATTTGTTCAAAGCTCCCAGGAGAGTCTGATGCATAGTCAGGGTTGGAAATCATTGTCCTGAAGGGAGGGGACACATTGCTTCTATTTTTGAGATAACCTTGTGCTTTTAAATTCAGGCAGGCTCTGTATCTGTATGTATATACACAGATGCACGTAGACATGTGTTTCTGGATATGCAAACCAATTGTGCTCAACAGGGTGATTTTGCAAGCTACATGGGAATCTATCGCCCTGATGAGAGTGCGCCACTCTTCCTTGTTTTCTCTGCTAGAGCTTGTTGCCGAATCTGCACTTGGAATTCGGTTCTCTGCGGGCTCACGGCTGCACACACCTGTGCTTTAAGGCTTGCCTACTCTGGTCCGGGTCTTCTGTTCTCGTTTACATTTGCTCTGGTTCTAGCTTGTGTTTTTGTTTTACTTTATCTTAAAAAAATTTACCCAAAACTAGATTTGATATTATATTGTGTTGTAAGTCTGTTTCAAATCATTTATGGCATGAGATTGGAGACGAGTAAGTAAATCAAGTTTGACAGCATCATGCCAGCCTCCTGGTAATGACTTAATGAATGTTTATGATTGAATCGATATGAAAAATTCTTGCAGTTTCCAAAGTTAAGATATGAGACAGCTGGAAGCCTGGCCACCTGTCATCACGCCCTCTTTGCACATGGGTTAAAGAAGACTTGGCCTGCCTTTGACCTAGAATGACCAAAACCCACAGGTGCTGGAGAAGAGGACTAATGAGAAATCTCTTCTAGTTGAATCTCCATGCCCACCATCCGGGGAGAGAGACAGTGAAATAAATGCCTATGATCGGGGGCAAAAGCTCAGGCTGGTCTTTGCAAGCATTTCTAACGGGAACCCTTTCTGCCGATGCCAGTTTCCGAAGGCTGCCTCCACCAGCCCGGAGCTCTGGGACTCCTGCAGAGGCTGACACTTGCAAACCGATTAGGGACTTGGAATTTTGGCTTGTTCAAAGACCAGGGTGTACTGTTGAGCTTGGAGTCTGGGCCTAGGCAGGGTCCCAAGGAACATCACGTGGGTTGTGGACCAGGGGACCAGAATCTGTGCCCAGGACAGGTGGGCATATGGGGTTCACATGGGGTTACTTTTGAACATAAAAGAGGGGGTATGATTATCAGCGATGCCTACAAAACAGGCTTAATCATGCATGCCTCTGGAAGATACTTTTGGCTTCATGAGCTATTGTCAGGATAAACCTACCACTTTTTGACAGGACCTCACCTACACTGCACAGGTGTTTAGGGATGATGCCTCAATGTTTGGTGCTGGAGGTATATCTGGCTGTGTCTAGGTGAGCAAGACGTGCTCCTGCTCGCGAAGAGACAAGTGTGTGTATGTCCAGGGACATGCAGGGGGACACGTCTTGGGATAGTATAATGACAGAGTGAAGCTGTGCACAGAGGGGGAATAATCAACTTTTTTTTTTTTCAGATTTTTTTTCTTTTAATTTATTTGACAGACAGAGATCACAAGCAGGCAGAGAGGCAGCAGAGAGAGAGGAGGAAGCAGGCTCCCTGCTGAGCAGAGAGCCTGATGCGGGGCTCTATCCCAGGACCCTGAGATCATGACCTGAGCCGAAGGCAGTGGCTTAACCCACTGAGCCACCCAGGCGCCCCTCAACATTTTTTTTTTAGTGCAATGGAATAAAATACATGTTCCAAAATTTTAATATTTTAAAATTACACAAGTCACAAACAAATACACGTTTACTGAAAAAATTTATGCAATAGTATTGAGAGTGCAAACTGAAAATCTTGACTTCACCATCGCTGTCTGTCTCTAATCTCAGAGCCCTCCTGAGGGGATTGGTATGAGGACTGCTGATCCTTTTCTCTGGGTTTAAAGGTGGGACACAGTGCCAGTGGTCAAGTGCGTGGACTCCAGAGTCAGGCCAACCAAGTTCAAATTCTGCTTCTGCCATTTGCCAGGGATGGGACCTCAACTTACCATGTCTCAGGTTTCTCATCTGTAAAGTGGAAAAATCATGTATTTCCTTTAAGATTGTTGCAGCTGTGAAATGAGAGAGTACAGATAAAATACTTACAAAGAGCTGAATGAATACAGTGGGGGCTATGGTTATTGTTACAGACAATTTCCAGGCGAGTTTGTGGGACCCAGAGTTGGAGTGGGAGAGGAGAGGAGGGCAGGGCTTGAGACATGCCAAATCTGTGGAATTGAGTGATGTAGCTGCCATTCAGGTATGTGGGTGTGGGGTAGTTTGGTTGCCATGCTGTCGTCTTTTTTGAGACAGGGAATACAGGAGCCGACTGGGAGTGAGCAGAAGGGAGAGAGATGGGGACAGAGAATTTGGTTTCAGACATTGTGAATTGGATATACCTGAGATCGCCAGGTGGAAAGTTCTAGAAGGGAGTTAAATATTCAGCTCTGAAGGCCAGCAGAGGGTTAGGTCTGGAAATGGGATTTCTAGCACTTTTCTAGGTAATTTAAATGTAAATAGAGAAAGGCATGGAAGAATGAGGTATTTCAGTTTGTGTCTGTTAAAGTCATGGATTCAATAGTATTATCATGAAAATTCATCTTTAGGAGAAAGGGATGGCTTTACATACAGGTGATCCAGGCCAACTCTCAAACGTACTCTAACAATATATGGGCAGCTAGTGACCGTGGCTCTTGACTCACCTTGATCAAAGGATGTGAATATTGAGAAGTCATGTGGCTTACAGTTTTCAAGTAAGTCTCCATGTTTTTGTGCTATCTTATATTGATGTTTGGCTAATAAATGGGAAGCCAGTAAACTGATCAGTCAGTAAGAATTAACATAGAATATGTGCTATTGGTTCTTATGTCCAAAATATTCATATTTGAGGTTTGAGTTTCCAGGTGGGGTTGGTTCACACATTATTGAACCTGAAGTGACTAAATTATGATATTTATTGCCTTACATATTGGTAATGAAGGTAATACCAGGCAACACCATGGTTTTAACATTACTGCTCAATAGAGGAGTGTGATTTGAGCAAGACTATATCTGTATCTATAGGTATATGTATCCCTATCCCTGTTATAATGGAAAATATAAGAATATATATAATATAGTATTATATATTATGATGTAATTATAAGGTTATAAGTCATGATAAATTATATAAATATTATGTTTAATTATATATAATCACTACTATACATATATCATATATTATATAATATATAACCCCTTCAGGTTAGGGGTTGGAATAGTTCAGCCACTATGACACTATTCTTTTTGTTGTGTTAGTCACACCTCTGCAAGTAGCACCTTTGTAAATAAACCCTCCTCAAAGCATCCTTTTTTAAGAATGCTATTTTTGGGGCACCTGGGTGGCTCAGTGGGTTAAAGCCTTTGCCTTCGGCTCAGGTCATGATCCCAGGATCCTGGGATGGAGCCCCGCATCGGGCTCTCTGCTCAGCAGGGAGCCTGCTTCCCCCTCTCTCTCTGCCTGCCTCTCTGCCTGCTTGTGATCTCTGTCTGTCAAATAAAGAAAGAAAGAAAGAATCTTTAAAAGAATGCTATTTTCTTGTGGGGCATTTTCCTAGTGGGGTGATTTTGGGGCCAATTTCCTTCCAACCTCTGCAGAGTTTTGCAAGAGAAGAGAGGATGTTATCTTCAGAGGAACCCAGGGTCCCCATGTGTTGCTCCTCTTTTCCAGACCTTGTGACAAGTCAGATCCCAGGGTTGTTTTTCAAGGTTTTCATACTGGGGGGGTCTGTCTCTGGAGGGCAGGACTTGTGTGGGATACAAGGGGATACAGGCAGTGGGCAGAAGAGCCGAGCCTGGGAGAAGCTCTGATCACGAGCAGCAGGATCTGAATTAGGGGTTGGTCATGGCCGCCCCCCAGGGTTGGTTATGGTGCCCCCAGGGGACTGCCCCTGCAGTCCCTTGGGGAAAACCAATTCCCATAGCCTCTGCTCTGTGACAGGGATACTGTGACAGGGATACTGACTGCCTTTGTTTCTGTATTTGATGCCGGCTAGAAGGTCTTTTTTTGTTCTCTCATCTTCTCTTAAGAGGATTGTCTTTATTCTGGGTCACGGTGACACTTTCTTCTCCCCAAAATCAAGAGTAAGCCCACTTCCTGCTGCCAGAACTGGGAGGCGCCCCAAGGATTCTCTCCTGTGGTGGTTCTCAGTCTTGCCCGATTGGCAGAACTGCTTTTAGAAACTCCCATCCGGGTTGACCTGTGCAGAAGTTCCAAGGCAGAGGTGACCCAAAGAACGTGAAATCCCCCCCCCCCCCCAGTTCCTACTGCTCTGGAAATGTGCAGAAATCTTAGGCATGGCTTTGGATTTCCCATGATTTGCAAGTAGAAAAACCCCAGCTTGCGTCTGGATCCAATCTCCTCATTTTACAGATGGGGAGATGGACAGTCAAAGAACAAGATCACATGCATGGGCTCATGTCCCAGCCTGGACTGGGAGCTGGGACTTCCAACTCTGATCTGCCTTCCTAGAGGTGTTTCAGAATTAATGACCCTTGAGGCAAGAGCTGGTGAGAGGGGGATCAAGGCCCTTCAGAGCTCAGCTTAGTTCCCCTTGGTCCATCTGACAGAAACTGCTCTCAGTGCTGTACACGGGAAGAGGGGGAGCTGCCTCCTCCCATTTCTAGGGCAGGTGCCATGTGCAGATGGGGCCGCCTGTCTCTGTAGCCACACACACCACGAATGCAGCAAAAGTCCATCAAATGAAAGGCAAGAGTTCTAAAACCAACACTGTTGCATGCCTCTCAGCCTTTAAGATTGATGGCATTGCTCTTTGAGAATTCTTCTTTCTAGCAACTTCTCGGGCATGTTACCAAGCAAAGCAGTACCTTTGGGGAAGTAAAAAACCACCTTTGAATTAAACCCTTGGAATATATATATATTTTTAAAAAGAATAGCAGTTCACTGGCTAATGATATGCATTTGATGAGTGAATTTTACACTGTTAATGAGGTGAGTCAGAAGAGCTATTTTTTAAAAAAGGGATTAGTTATGAATATGATATGCATATTTTTAGAGATAAAAAGGTTTTATTTCGATAAAAAATTGAAATGGGAAAAGACGAGGCAGAAACACTGATAACCCCCAGGACTCCTGATGGGGAATAAATGTTACTGCCAGTGACAGAAAATTTAATGAGTTTGAAATAAAAATAATTTCCTTGCTTCCTGGACAGAGACCAGAGAGCAGGAAAGCTCCATGGGCCACAGCGAGATTTGTCATTTAGTTGTAACCGATTTCCATAAATGGGATTTAGAGCTGGATTTTATATATTAAAAATTGAGTGTCATGGATAAAGAGCAGTTCTAATTTCAATTACCTGGGCCTTTGTGGTCCGTGTGGTGACTACTTAGTGGCTGGGAGCGGAGTGTTATTTGCACAGAGGCTTATGGGTTTGCTTAACTTGGCTGGGCTCCTTGGGTACCTTTTTCTTCTGGTTCAAAACCTTGTTTTGACAGCTCTCCTGCCGTCCCCAAAGTCTGGTGTTTTCAGTTACGGAGGCTGGTATTTTCTGTGAATTGGTTATGGCAAAGATACCTCTTGACTACCTGAGAAGAGGAGGGAGACCACCTCCTCTTTCTGGATGTTTCCCATTAAATAGTATCTTTTTCCAGGAATGTGTGTGCTACTGGCCCCTGTTCCATTATTTGGGCAAGCTTAAAAAAAAAAAACTCTCATGCAAATAGTTTTAGCATTTTCTAATCATAAAAATAATAATGCTTTTTGCAAACATTATGTGTTCCAATCTATAAAATGTATATTTAAACAAACAGCCATAGGGGCACCTGGGTGGCTCAGTCGGTTAAGCGTCTGCCTTGGGCTCAGGGCTCAGGTCATGGTCTCAGGATCCTGGAATCGAGCACCCCCCCCCCCCCCCCCCCGCCATGTCAGGCTCCCTGCTCAGTGGGGAGCCTGCTTCTCCCTCTCCCTCGGCCCTTCCCTCTGCTCATGCTCACTTGTTCACTCTCAAATAAATAAAATCTTTTTAAAAAAATAAAGAAACAGCCATAAACTCTCCACCCTGCTGTTCATATAATATTTTGATGAGAGTCATCCAGAAGTCTTTTTTTTATGCTTAAAGATATCTAAACCTACACATATGTATTTAAACATAAACATGGGGCCATGCCAGGCAGGCACTTTTAAAACCGGCTGTTTCTGTTTAACAACCTGTCGTGGACGTACTCTATCAATGCTATGATTTTTTTAAATGCCTGTGTTGTATTTCATTGCATTGATCTCCTGTAAATTAACGGATCAGCATGTTATTGGTGGGTATTTGGATGATTTTCAGTTTGTCATTATGAAAAACAAGTCTGCAATGTTTATCTTCACACCTGTATCCTTAGAGATGTCCTCACGACAAATCTAAAAGAGGAATTTTGGGGAAACAGTAGGCAGTCTTTCAAGCTTCTAAAAGTAGTGATCTACTGCCTGCCACACATCTTTTAAATCTTTGGGGCGGGGTGGGTTGTTTTAATTTGTATTCCTGAATTGTTAAGATTTTTGTTTTATTTTCTCCACTTATATTTATTCTTTATTTACTAGAAGATCAACTCATGCAAGTTGAGATTGTCAGCTATTGGCCCCTTTCCCATCTCCTGAGAGTGCTTTGACGCATAGAAAAAGCTCCAATATTTGTTAATCATTGAATGAATTTTCTTTCCTGTCCTTGACTCATATTTTTCCCCTAAAAGGTCTTGTCTTTTTATTATTGCTTTCGAAGAGCTTTTTATATAGATATTAGCTCTTTGTCTATAAGTGCAAATATCTTTCCCAGCTTCATCTTTATGTTTTAACTTTGAGAATTTTTATTTTTACATATGGTATTTTTTTTTTCCAGCAGGGTCATTGTAATAACATCATCTTTAGCTTTACCTTGCCTATTCAGCTTGAGAAAGGGCTTTCTCGTTCTAGAATGGTAGAGGTGCAGCCTTGACTTTTTTTTCTTAGTTACTTTTAATCGTTTCATTTCAACCTTTAAGTAATTAATTTATCTGAATGTGTTTTGATGAAAGGTAAGGATTTACCTTGAATTTTTTTTCTCCCAAATGATTTACCGCTTGTCACAATAATGTCTCCTTTCCTGCCATGGTTGTAAGACCTTTGCAGACAGGGAACTGGAGCGGGGGGACTAACACTTACTGGGGGCTGCTATGTCCCAGACATGGGCTACCTGCTCTGCTAATGCTCCTGACAGAACCCTGCAAGGTGGATGTTACCTCCAGTTTGCAGACTAGCAGGGGGGGGCTTAGAGAAGCAAGAAGTTTGACCAGAGTCAGTGATCTCAGGCCCCCGGCGAACCCCAGCCCCTTGTTCTTCTCATGGCATTCTGCACCCCCTCTGTCCGGCCTCTGTGTATCTCAGAGCCCAAGGGCATTCTGCCCAGTAGCTGAGCTGCTGGCATTTAAGTTGCTAACAGCAGATCGTGCTAAGCCATTACAAAACGAAATTCTTGCGGTAAGAAGTATAGAGAAAAGTAGTATTTTGGTGATAGAAAGCAAAGATGTATTTATAGCCTCCCCCTCTATTCCTAATATCTGAATGTGCTTTTCTCAGCTTCAGGACTTGAGGTTGGCAAACAGAGGGACAGCAGGTAAAAGCTGAGAGCGTGCATTTTAAGCACTTGCATGGAAGGAAGGTTACTGCGTGGGGAATAAGGATAATGATTGCTATTTAAGATGTGCAAAATGCATTCAAAGTCACAAATGTTTGGCGATTTTTGGATGGCAAGCATTATTATTTTATTGTTAAAATACAATTTGCTCTGTGGAGCTGAGGCCTGGCACTTAAAGTGATAAAGTTATTAAAGAGGGATGTTTTGTTCAGTAGCTGGGCTTTGTGTATCATTTTGAGGCAATAGCAGTATTTTACCAGAATGCTGTTTCCAAATCATGAGCTAAATGTGAATAATCATTTGAGTATACTTTTCAGGATGCTAAGAACTTAAATCCTGCAACAGTGGTAATCACTGACAAGGCAACACAGTAACACCCAGGGCAATGTAAAACCATTATACATTTTTAGAAGCTTGTCTTTCTGCATATTGGTACATGCATCTGCATTTTTATGTTCATTTATTTTAATTACTAGGATACAGTTAAAAACTTGGACAAAATAATAATGATTTTGTATTTTTTTTATTTTTATTATTTATTTATTTTAAATTTTATTTATTTATCAGAGGGGGGGGGGAGAGCGAGCACAGGCAGACAGAATGGCAGGCAGAGGCAGAGGGAGAAGCAGGCTTTCCACTGAGCAAGGAGCCCGATGTGGGACTTGATCCCAGGATGCTGGGATCATGACCTGAGCCAAAGGCAGCTGCTTAACCAACTGAGCCACCCAGGCGTCCCAATGATTTTGTATTTTAAAAGGTAATATATAATAGGTGATATATTCTGTTTTCATAATTATAAATAGATTAAAAAAAGATACAAAAATAAATTTAAAAATATGTAATAGATAATATAAAATAAATGCTACATAATATCTATATTCCATATTCCATATGTCATGTGCTTATTATAAATGATATAAAATATGTTATCAGTGATATTTACATTTTAGAATTAAAGTATGTCATTTTTTATACAGATTTTCTTCTGCTGCTGGCTTGCTTGTGCATTTTCTTCAGTGTCTTTTTGTATTTTTTGGTTTTTTTTAGGTTTTATTTATTTATTTGAGAGAGACAGAGAGAGTAAGCAGGGTGAGAGCCAGAGGGAAAGGGAGACAAGCAGACTCCCTCTGAGCCGGGAGCTCAACATGGGGCTCGATCCCAGGACCCTGAGATCATGACCTGAGCTGAAATCAAGGGTTATTCACTCTAACTGACTGAGGCACCCAGGAGTCCCTTCAGAGTGTCATTTTAAGAGCATAGACCTCAATTCTGAAGAAGTTCAGTAGTTTGTCATTTGTTTTCTAGGTAAATGCTTTTTGTGTTCCAAGAATTGGTTGGCTTTACCAAGTTGTGAAGATTTTCTTTAGTAATTTCTTCTAAAAGTTTTATGGCTTAGCTTTTACCTTTAAGTCTCTAATTCATTTCAAATTAATTACTGTGTCTTGTGGGAGGTATATGTTAAAGTTCATTTTTCCCCCATAAGTGTATCAAATTGTTCTAGTACTATTTGTTCAAAGATTCTGTTTCCCCATTAAACTACCTTTGTGCCTTTACCAAAAATCAGTTCTAGGTATGTGTAGCTCCATTTCTAGATGCTGTATGTTGTCTCATAGTTGTGTCTTCTGTTCTGTGTGTATATGTTGTTGGTACAACATCTTAATTACGGTAGCTTCATAATACATTTTGAAATCAGATAGTGCAAGACCTCTGACTTTATCCTCCTTTCAAAAATTGTTTTGGCTGTTTTTGACATATACATATAATTTTTAGAAGCAGCTTATTAATTTGTGTAAAACTACAGTCTGGTAGTTCTGTTTTATTTTGTTGATCTATAGACCAGTTAGAGAGAATTGACATCTTATCAGCATGGAGAATTTAAGTCTATGAACAAACAGTGTATTCCTCCATTTCTTTAAGACTTATTTAATTTTTCTCAGCAATATTTTTGAAATTTCAGTGTATAGGTCTTATATATCTTTGATCAGATTTATTCCTAAGTATCTTGTGTATTTGATATGGCACGCAAATGGTATTTTTAAAAATGTCATTTTCAGTTGTTTTCTGCTTCAATGTAAAAATAGAAATGATTTGTGTACATCAATCTTATATTCTGGGACCTTGTTATTTTAATTCATTCTAATGATTTTTAAATAAATTTCTTAGGAGTTTTCTGTCTAGATACTTATGTTGTCTACAAATAAGGACAGTTTTATATTTCCCTTGCCAACTCTTGGCCTTTATTTTTTATTTTTTAATTTTTAATTATTTATTTAGTTATTTTTAATTTTTTAGTTTTGGTCTTATTGCATGGCTAGAACTTTCAGCACAATACTGAACAGATGTGGTAAGAGTAGGGATGCCTGGGTGGGTCAGGCAGGGTCAAGCACCAGCTTGACCTTGGCTTGGGTCATGATCTCAGGCGCCTGGGATTGGGCCCTTGTTTCGGGCTCCACGCTTAGTAGAGAATCTGCTGGAAATTCTCCCTTTTCCCTTTCCCTCTGCCCCTCCCCCCGCTTACTCACTTGCTCTTGCTGTCTCTAAATAATAAATCTTAAAAAAAAAAAAGTGGTAAGAGTAGACACCTTTACCATAGTCTTAGGGTGGAAAACACTTAAACATTTTGTCATTACGTCTGATGTCAGCTGTAGGTTTTTGTAATACTCTTTATTTCATTGAAGACTTCTATTTGTAGTCTGCTGAGAATTTTTATCATGAATGGTTGTTCAGATTTTATCCAGTTTCTTTTCTGTAGGTATCAAAAGGATCGTATGATTTTTCTCTTTTATTGTGTCAATCCAGGGAAGTACAATGGTTGATTTTCAAATACTGAAATAATATTGCATTCCTGGGGTAAACTCTACCTTGTCTGTATCGTCCCTTTCATTAATTGCTGATTTCTTCTTTCCCCTCCAACATTCTGTTGAGGGATTTTGCATTTTGTTCACGAGAGATATTGGTCTGTTGTTGCTTTTTCCTCACAACATGTGTGCTGGGCTCTGGAATCGGGTTTACGCTGGCTTCATAAAATGAGTTGGGAAGCACCTTCCATACTTCTGTTCTCTGAGAGAACTCATGTAAGAGGACATTAGTTTTTTCTCCAGGTTTGCTCACGTCTGGGAAGAACATGAACAGCTCTAGCTCGTGACAAGGAATAAACTTGCCAAAACTCCACTGGAAAGCGGAGAGTGAGGCTGGTGGGCTCGGAGGCAGCTTCTTACTTACGGCACATGGATGCTCTGCCCTGGTCCCTCAAGGTCACGTGGTGCCATCAGATGGTGAATATGGACACCTGGGTTGCTCTGTGGCTGGGAAACCCGGGGCCAAGGGCTCGGCACCTTCTTTTAGCAACCAAACTAGCCAGTCCTGCTTTCCTGGGAAGTGTGTGGTCTCATGGTCTTCACTCTGTGGATGCTTTAACCTACTTAACTGTCCCCGTGAGTGGTGACAGCCACTGCTCAGTGTTCGGGATGGCCACGTCTTGCAGTTTGGTATCCTCTCCAAGGACAGGCGGGGATGCTCAGGCCCCAGGGCAGACGGTCTCTCCAGCACAGTCGTCTGGGTGTGAGATTTTCTTTAGGAGGAAGCTTTGGGTTGTAGGTTCAGTTTTTTTCTTTTCTTTTCTTTTTTTTTTTTTTAAAGATTTTATTTATTTATTTGACAGAGAGAGATCACAAGTAGACAGAGAGGCAGACAGAGAGAGAGAGAGGAAAGCAGGCTTCCTGCTGAGCAGAGAGCCCGATGCGGGCCTCGATCCCAGGACCCCGAGATCATGACCTGAGCCGAAGGCAGCGGCTTAACCCACTGAGCCACCCAGGCGCCCAGGTTCAGTTTTTTTCTAATAGGTATTGATTTATGCTGATTTTTGAATTTTTTCTTGAACCATCTTTGGTAATTTGTATTATTTAAGGAATTTATCTATTTCATGCGAGTGCCAGATTTTATTGGCAAAGGATTCATAACATTCCTTTATTGTTCTTTTGTTATCTATAGGGTCTACTGTCATTTCTGAGATTGATAATTTATTTTTTTTAATTTATTAGTGTTGCTGAAGGTTTATGAAGTTTGTTGATTTTTTCCCCCAAGATCATTTACTTTACTAAATTTCTCTATTTTTAGAGTATATTTTATTTCACTGATTTCTGCTTTTACCTCTATTCTTTTTTTTTTTTTTTAAAGATTATTTATTTATTTATTTGTCAGAGAAAGAGTGAATGAGAGCGAGCACAGGCAGACAGAGTGGAAGGAAGAGTCAGAGGGAGAAGCAGGCTCCCCGCGGAGCAAGGAGCCTGATGTGGGACTCGATCCCAGGACGCTGGGATCATGACCTGAGCCGAAGGCAGCCGCTTAACCAACTGAGCCACCCAGGCGTCCCTTTTACCTCTATTCTTAGCTGGTGTTTAATAGTTC
This sequence comes from Mustela nivalis, assembly GCF_964662115.1. NCBI lineage: Eukaryota > Metazoa > Chordata > Mammalia > Carnivora > Mustelidae > Mustela > Mustela nivalis. The sequence goes on from NC_139021.1 coordinate 176,339,224, forward strand.
TTTTTCTAGCTGCTGCTTCTTCTTTTTTTTTTTTTTTTAATTTATTTATTTGTTAGAGAGAGAGAGAGCGCACAGGCAGACAGAGTGGTAGGCAGAGGCAGAGGGAGAAGCAGGCTCCCTTCTGAGCAAAGAGCTTGATGTGGGACTCGATTCCAGGATGCCAGGATCATGACCTGAGCCGAAGGCAGCTGCTCAACCAACTGAGCCACCCAGGCGTCCCTTTTTCTAGCTTCTTAAGGTACAAACTTCAATCACTGATTTTAAATCTTTTTTCTTTTTTCTAGGATAGGCACATAAAGCAATAGCTTTCCCTCTAAGCCAGCCTAGCTGTGTCCCCCCAATTTTGATATTTTATATTTTTATTAAGTTGAAATACTTCCCATTCCCTTGTGCCTTCTTTGAGCCATGGCTCACAAAGCAGTATATTATCTACTTTCCAAATACCTGGAGTTTTTAATTTATATTAATAAGTTAAATAATATAATTATTATTTAACTTATTTTTGTTAGTTTCTAATTTAAGTTCATTATGGGTAGAGAACTAAGATATCAACCTGTTACAATTTATCAAAACTATTTTACTCTGGTGTACATTCTCTGAACACTTGTAAAGTGTAAAGAATGTGTGTTTCAATGTTGAAATAGCACTCTCTCTATATTAATATTAATCTATTAATTGATTAACAATTAATCAATTAATTAATATTAATATATTAATAAATCAAGTTGGTTCATAGTATGGTGCAGATCTTGTTCCTCCTGAATTGAATTTATATTTACTTGTTCTATGAATTATGGAGAAACAGATACCAAAACCTCCAGCTATGATTGTGGGTTTGTCTTTTGTCTTTTGGTTCTGTCACTTTTTGCTTCATGTGTTTTAAAGCTCTGGTATTTGGTGCATTTATATTTAGGATTGCAGATTTTCCTCATGCACTGATTCTCTTATTGTTATGAAACCTCTCTCTATGCCTGGGGATATTTCATTCCTTGGATTTTGGATTGTTTGATAATGATACAGGCACCCCAGCATTGTTATTGTTACTGTTCACATGGTATATTATTTTCTATCCTTCTCCTGTCATTGTGTGTCTTTATTCTTAACGTTCATAATAATTGGTAACACTGCTTTTTGTATACTCTTTGTCATTTCTGGTTTTTGCTCCTCAGTTATTCTTTTCCTGCCTTTCTTGGGGAGTAATCAAAATATTGTTTAGTGTTCTATTTTATTTCCTATAGTGACTTCTTGGCTCCATTTTTCCATGTTGTCTCTTTCATGCTTGCTCTGGGGCCAACAATACGCATCCTTAACTGATAACCCTTGGTGTTAATATCAATCCACTTCGTCCTTCACCTTTTCCACCTCACAAATATAAGAACTTTAAAACCCTTTAATTCCATTTACTCACACCCTTTCCTTTGTGCTACAGTTGTAGCATATTTTCCCTTTTTCATAATTACGATCCACAACTTACAATGTTATTAATTTACTTTAGGGCATCCTTTTAGGACTCTTAAGGAAATTAGGAGAGGAAAAACACAGTCTTTTATATTTCTTCAGAAGTTCACCTTTGCTGGTGTGCTCTCTTCCTTCCTGTACCTCACCAACCATTCCTCTTCAGCCTGAAGAAGGCTCTGTTGTGTTCCTTGTAATGTAGGCTGCTGGCGACCAATTCCTTCAACTTGAAAAAAAAAATGAATATAGGTTCATTCACTCTAATTTTTGAAGGCTATTTTCAGTGCATATAAAATTCTCAATTGACACTTTCTTCTTTCAGACTTTATAGTCTGTCGTGTGTTTGAGTTGATGCAGGGCTATCTGTCCACACTCTTCTGTTTTTCAGGCCAGTTCTCCTGCTTGGGCATGGTCTTCATCTGCTTTCCCTGCACACTCCCTGTTCACTGTGCAACTCTTTGCCCTCCCGATTTTCAGTTGTTCTATGTTGATTTCTTTCTTTTTACTACTCTTCTATCTCTGGACATCTTTTCCTTTGCCAAGTCTATGCTGAGGAATAAATGGTTGGGCATGGTGGTGTCAGTGACCCAGGAGTCAACTTCAGAAGTGACATGAGGACAGTTCTCTTACAAAGACACCACATTCTGCTAGGTGTTCTGTCCTGGGAACATGTTTCTCTTAGATTTTTGGCACTTAGGGAAAAGTGTACTTGCGGTGAGTCCCTCAGTCATAAGTCTCCTGGATCATGATGTGGATCGACATTCCTGCCTTCCCTCTCCTTCCTCAGCCCTCCGGAGGAAACATCTTTGGCCACGAGCCTGGGTCATAGACATTATATCCTTCTTCAGCTCTCTCTGCTGTCCTGCACTGGGCTATCGAACATCTACAGGAGTATCATGCCTTGCTTCACACCAGGCTCACCAGGCTTTTTCCATCTTGGTGTCCAATAGGTGACTCTTACAGTAGCATTTTTCAGGAGGTCTGTGTCTTGCTCTCGATCTGAGGTGTTATATCTTAACTCTCAGAGTCCTGTTTCATTTTGGCCTATATTTTATAGTATTTGGTAGCTTTTCATCAAATTTAGTGTTTTGGGGTTATAGCAATTTCCTTGTTTCATTGACAATGAGTTTTTAAAAAAATATGTATGTGTATATAATATACATATGTAATGTATATGCATATAATGCATATAAATATATATTTTGTGGGTTTCTAGATAAGTTAAAAGTACAAAAAGCCTTTCCTTTGTCATAGCCAACTGAGAGTCCACATGTTGTGTTTCAAATGGCTTTGGTCTAATTAATTGATGCAGATAACTTTGATAAATAAAATGCCAGGAAAAAGGGTAAATTTGTAGAAGCTTCTGAAAAGAAGTATTTAATTATCTGTCTGTCACTCCGTGACATTGCATTGTGGCAATTATCACCATAATCAGTTCTCAATAAAATGTGTGTGACTTGTGTTCCATATTATTTATTCAGAAGATTTTATGCAGTGCTAACCATATGCCAAGCACTGTATTGTGTGCTACTTCGAAAGGGCAGTACCAAGATGAGGAATGTCTGGATGATCTTTAGAAATGAAAGTAGTGACTCAAGGTGATGGTCTTAGTACCTTGTGTAGAGTTGACACTCAGCACATGCACGAGTGATTAATGTGTATATTTTTAGTGACGGACTTTGGGGCATGGAGGTTGGCATCTCCCATTGTCCTTGGGGCTCTTGCTCCCCGTTTATAGTTTGATGCTAAGCCCTTATTTTCACTTGGTCATATTTTGAGATAATTCCTGAATTTTGAACTTCCTGACACTGCCTTAAAATAACACAAATGGTATAATCCTAGAGACTCAGGGAAATCTAATACATCTTTGAGATTGATGACAAGGGGACAGAAAGACTTCTGAATAGACACTAAATGACTTATGTAAATAAGTGTTTATAAGCTCTTGACAGTTTTGCATGGTGAGATGAGTAGCTCAGGGACTCCTTCTCAGCCATTTTGTCTCAGCTCATTTATCCTTTTGTCAGTCTTATTTTTTGCATCCTTTCATTTGTTTTCATTAATTTCTTCTGGATGCTTTCTGTATGTGCCTTAAGCCTTTTGCCCCAAACTTTGTTGATACCCCCTGATAATAATCTGAACTAAATCAGAACCCAAGAGAAACATTTCCTCCACATTCAAAGGGGAAAAAAATCAGTTTCCAGGGATGCAGTTGGCTCCTGGGCAAAATATTGATTCATTTCCCCAAAAGGGTGAAGGTAAACAAGTCACTAAAAACCTTTCGATGAATAGCTCAGCTTGCCAGCAAGCAGACGGTCCAGGTGAAGTGGGAGATAAGAGCACCTGGGGCTCTTATGTCTTGAGATGTGTCACTGATTTGAGTTAAACGTAGAGGAGAGATGCCGTTTATCCTCCCGGTGAAGCAGGTGGCATGGTGAATGCGCCACTGTCTAGAGCCCCGAAAGGGTTATGAGTCATTCTACACCAAGAGGTGAGGCGAGTGCTTAACACGGCTGAGGTAGAGTCTAACCAGTTACAGAACCCGAAAGTGAGCAGGTCTGGTCAGTTGCATTTGGAAGAAGAGCTGACAATTAAACTGTCAGGCCAGGTCAATGACACACAGAAATTTAGAGCTGTATCACTCAAAAATATAATATTTATAACCAACCACTTCTGAAAGAACGTTGTCAGTCCTAAAATATCTGAACATGTAATCTCTCTGTCATCACAGAGAACAGGCTCAGTACGATCTCATCAGACAGCTAATGAGTACTTTGAAAAACAGAATAGGACCACAGAGTGATTTGAGCCTAAGTCGCAGTATGGAAAGGAGAACTTTGGCATGCTCACATATCCAGTGTGCTGACGGTTCTGGAGAAGCAGCAGTTACATATAGTAAGAGGGTCCGTGATGTTTTCTTAAAGTGTAGCAAGTCACAAGGAGTCCTCTCCAAGCTACATACAGCAAGACTTCATCCGGATTCGGAGGAGTCCTTTCCAACCGGATTTTAAATCCCTCAAGGGACATAGTAAGCACAGCCTCCTCTGAATGCATGCTCAGGGCTTTCCTTTTGGCCTTCTTGAGGGGCTAGACTTGATTTTCTTGTTCCTGATTTGCACGTTTTGTATGACTACATTGAAAACCTTTTTGCATTAAAATGGTAAGGGCATTCAAATCACGAACAAATGTCATTTGGGCATGCAGGGCAAGTCTCCTTGGATTCTTTGTAATAACTTAAATTTCAAAACGAGTGCTGCAAGCTTAAGGAGACTTACGTGGCACTTGACTTCTGAAGAGGTCTCATTTTATGAGGTCTCCAGGTCTCTGAGATGCCTGAAGATAGTGCAGTTTTCCTAGTTACAGGAAAAGAGGTTTGTACGATGCCTGGATAGGTTTGAGTTTTGGATCTCAGAGCTAAATTTGAGAAGGAACACTCTCCATCCTTCTTTTCTCTGTTTTCAGGAAGGACCCTGGGAACTTGATTCTTTAGGTAGGAGCTGCTATACCAGGAAATCAGCCGTGGTTATGAGTTTTGCTGGCTCTGGTCCCATGTTTTCCTAGCGATTATCAAGGATACTGAGGGTAGACGGCCAGGGAGTCAGATGCTAGGACTGGAAGGGGCCTTGGAGACAAAAACATCCTAAACAAGTGTAGGGGATCCAGCGTCATTTTGCTTCATCGTGTGTAAGATTCCATTACTATGTTAAGCTTGCATTGGCATCTGTGGCTTTACATTAGCTCAGAGAATTACTGTCATCTTGCAATGGAATAGTGTTTTCTTACAGATTCCCCTAATGAATCTCTTAGCAGGTACTCTAGAAGTGGAGATCCGATTTGAAAAATCATCTCGAGGCAATCTGGAGCTTATATGTATTGGAATCATCTATTGATTTCACCACGCGGGGCTTTTCCCCACTTTCCATAATAAAGCTAAATGCAATTGTTTAGTTAAAAGTTCTCTCCCTCCACATTAAGTTTAAAATTTTTAAAAAAAGTTTTCTAATATTTGCATCTATTAAAGCAGTGATTTTCATCATTTCTGTAGCTTGTCCGGCTGCTGACCATCCATCTCTGTGTGTGGTGCTTGAAGGCTTTCAGGCCTGACATCTGATTCGGGGTTGAACAAGGAACCTTGACCTCAGCCGCCACAACAGAGTGGGTTTATGGAAAATTCTGGATACTGCAGTGGGCAGGATCAATTTCGTTTTTATTCTTGTTTCCATTCCAGTGACTACAGTTACTTATCTTTCTTAAAAATGAAGACATTCCCATTTAAAAAAAAATCCTAGAATATAATAATATATAGACATAGCCTTGGCAAATAAATTAAGTGGAAAATGTGAAGACTCAGGCAAAAATCTGGCTTCTGTATTAGGGTTTTCCAGAGAAATAGAACCAATAGGATATCTATCTATCTGTCTATCATGAAGGTTTGGTACAGGAGGTTATAGAGGATGGGAAATCTCACAATCTGCCATCTGTAAACTGGGGGGGTTAGGAAACCTAGGGTATCAATCTTAGTCTGGGGGTGGGGGAAGATGAGATAAGATGTCCCAGCTCAACAGAGAGGCTGAAGAACAAAGGGGAAATTCTTCCTTTTGTTCTATTCAGGCCCTCAAAGGATTGGATGCCCACCCACACCATGGGGAGGGACAATCTACTTTACTGAGTCCAGCCCTTTAAATGCTAATGTCATCTGAAAATACCCTCAGACCCCCAGAAATCACGTCTTGGCAGGGGAGGGAGCACCCCATGGCCAATCAAGTCATAAAATTAACAATCACAACTTCTTTTTGATTGTCTAAAGTAGTGTTTTGATTATTTATTTTTTAAAGGAAGTTCTTTTTTCTTTCATAACCCACCATCAGCCTCTGTTAGGGTTGAATTTGCATTGCATGGTAGCTGGCAAAGCCTTCCTAGCTATTTCAGGTGGATGGTAATGAAAACTTGGCCTCAGGTTAAAAATTGGTTCTGGGCTGGGTGCACCCAGCACAGAAAGAAAGAAAGCTCTGAATACTTATCCAGTTAATTAGGTCATTGTAGACAGCCAATGTGAATAATTTAATATGGTGCTGAGGCAGAGGAGGGAAGGAGTTTAAGGGTCCCCGGGATCAAAAAGGAGGCAGCTACCGCAGTCCACTCAGTATAAGGGCACATTTCAAGTCCTCCCAAATGCCACATCCAGCAGGTTTATTTGCCTGCAGATCTAGGTCAGCCAGGTCCTGGGAAATGAGGGAAGGTTTTTGGACTAGGATGGATTCCCTTAAAGGAGCCAGGAATCCTTGGTTTTGTTCTCTGAACACTTTATCTTGGTTTTGTAGGCTGGGAGGAATGAACTATCTCCTTCCTCTTCCTGCCCATGCTGGTCTCACATCCCTTTTCTATTTGAGACCCACAGCCCGGGGCAGGTGCTCAACTTCATTTTGCCTGCTTGGATCTGACTCACTCCTCCAGGAAGATCTCGTGTGTGTGTGTGTGTGTGTGTGTGTGTGTGTGTGTGTGTGTGTGTGTGTGTGGTGTTCTCACATGCCCCCCTTTAGGGCCACTTGTCTATTTTCTGCCCTACCCATTTAGCCCAAACAACCAATATTTCTTATTTCCTGTTTCCCTGTTACTATGCCTTCCGGGCATCCTAAGATTCCAGCGTAGATCATGGGAATAGGGAGCAGCTGTGTGAGGTTATGAGAGCCCTCTCATGCCAGTGTCCTTTAAAGTACTTCCACTCTCGGCAAGGCAAGTGTCTGAAACATCTTTCTATTTTCTAATTGGTCCTGGTCCTTTCTTTATCCCCAGGACTTAATGTCTTGACTCATGGTCGCTGGACATCTGACCGAAGTAAGGCATTCCAAGCAAAGTGTGAATTTTAACAAAGCAAACTTCATCCCCCCATTGCTGGAGATAAGCCCTGAGTCCCTGTCCTGTCTGATGAGGAACAGGTGCATAAAAAGCTACCCTAATCAAAGCTAAATGCACACATCTTACTAAAACCTGGGTTTGCTGTGCTTTATAACACCTTAGTTTGATTGCAAATGATAAAGAGACCATTCTGTGAACTTCATTAAAAAGTGTGTTGTAGCTCAGTCATAACTAATGATAATGGAGTGCCAGCTGAACACTAAATGCTAATACATCATTGAACAGGAGGTCTCCAGCGGTCTCCATGATATTCTGGACACAACTGAAAATAGATTAGATTCTCCCCAGACCACACTAGGACTCTACATTAAGAGCTCTTTGTTGAGGTATATGACAATATCCCTGGAATGGTATGGAGAACATCTTGGTTTGATGATGTGTTAATGTGGAAATGTGCATGGATGTTAATTTTTTTTCAAAAGATTTTATTTTAGAGATAGAGGATGAGTGTGTGTACAAGCAGAGGGAGGGGCAGAGAAGAGGGACAAGGAGACTCCATGCAGAACCCAGTGCAGGGCTCAATCCTGTGACCTTGAGATCACAACCTGTGCCAAAATCAAGAGTCGATGCTCACCCAACTGAGTCACCTTGGTGCCCCGTATGTTAATTTTGATAATGTTTTCTGAGGCATGAATGCTCTGGGGGTTTACCATTTTCCTACGAACCATTCCTTGGTATAATTAATTTTTGTTGGAGATATTAGGGATTAGATTAGAAGTTTAGGAGATTAGATTGGATTAGATAATCATCAAAAAAGATTATACCATAGTGCAGAGGTTACGATAAGGAGGCTAGGAATCAGACTTATTTGGGTTTGACCTGCAGCCCTACCACTCTTCGGTTATGTGATATTAAGCTTTAGACTCTTCTGTGAAATTGGGATCATAGCAGAACCTTCATCCTCCAGCTGTCATGAACATGAAACTAGATAAAGACCCATTCCTACAATGATTGAAAGAGCCAGATGAATTGCTCCTCCAGAATTGGATTTAGAATAATCTGGTCTATCTAAATATGAGGGGACTGAACCAGAGGCATTGGTCGTTTAAATCTGGGTCCATGGTCAAAGGAGCGAGACTGATACAAAGCGAAGGTCAAGCAAAGCTTTATTTTGTGCCAAGCATCGAGAATCAAACTGACTGGCCAGGCCGTCTCTTGCAAAGAGGTGACCTCTCTCTTCCTTACAGACTAGCTTTTAAGGGCAAACACCATGTGGTTGGGCCTGGCCACACATAGGTGACCAATGAGATTGTAACACAGTGAAAGCTGCACAGTCCTGCTAGGTCGCACATAAGTGACAAATTGAATTACAATTTACCCTATAGTAGATATTTGAACTAGCCTATCACCTTGGTCAGAATTGGCACCCAAAGGGCACCCAAAGGGCGAGGCCCATAGTCTTTGGTAGTTAGGGAGACAATATGCGCCCCCACCAATTGGATACCTCCACCTGGCCTGACCCAGCCTTGTATTTGGGCTTTGTTACCTGGGACTGGTTTCTGGGACTGTTTTTAATTAAGGAAGTTCCCTGAGGGGGGCTGGCAGGGTCAGGATGGAGCTGCTCTGCCTAAATAGGCCCTTACAGGGATGACTTTACAAGTGGCTTTCATGTCCCAAATGATGTCCAGTGCAGTTGAAGGTGATCATGTAATACTTCAGATTCAGTGAGTTTTTAGACTCTAGACTCGACTATTTTTGCTCATGTACTCATTGCCAAGACCCAGCACTCTGCTTGGCATATGGTAGCCATGGAAAACATGTGTCTCTTTGCTTTCAGTTTTGCCTTCTTCCTAGTTTTCCTTGACTCTCTTCCCAGAGTTTTTCTTTCCAGAAGTAGATCTAAACCTCTTGTGTACAGAAATCAAGAGAGCCTCTCTCTTTTTACTGGGAGCATCAGCTATTGGAGAATCTCAGTCTAGACCTGCCCGGGCCTGCCCACTGATGGAGCCAGAAGCAAAGGATCAAGGACATTAGCCATGGTCCCAGCAGGAAATGGATGGCAGATCCAACAGGGGAAATTTGAGAAGAAATTAGTCAATGGATTACACATAAAGGTATAGGAAAGGACTTAGGGAAACTGGCAAGGGATAATACAATACCCTAGACTCCTGTCACCATCCAGATGGCTGAATAAGCCAGGAGGGGGCAGTTACTGGAATCTGGGTGCACCTCTTGATGGGAGCCATGGCCTTGGCTACAGAACCTGACCGGGGAAGGAGCTGGGGGATAATATCCCTGACCTCACTTTCCTCCTGCCTTTTTTGTCTTCCTGGTGACTCCCGTGGGATCAGACCGATGGGAAGCCAGAGTGCCATACAGTTGTGAACACAGCCCAAAACTGGGTGGGGTTGGGCAGATAAGGGGAAAGAGCCAAATATGAGATACCCAGCATCTTATGTAAGTAAGTGAGGCTTTGCCTTACTTGAACCCCATGGGATAAACTCCTCTCAAGGAGGATTAGTCAGAAAAGCATGCTGGGCAAACAGACACAAAGGGAATCTTTATTCTTTACATTGAGAAGAAGCTGGAACCAATGTCTGTTGACATTGAGCTCTATGATCTTCTACTGTTTCCTGAGTTTTAGAAGTTGTTGTTCTGTGATCACTGATATCATATTTTATTAAAACCCTTAAAAACTTACATCTGAAACTTTATATATGCCTGGCTTTTAAATGTCTATAAGTAATTTAATTTCTTCCATTTGGACACTCCTCATAAATCTGAGAACATTTTTAGTTATTATCCTATCTTCTACTTTCTACAAGTAATTTATACCACATAGTATTTAAAAATTACCTATTAAGTACAATTGTTCTTAGGTCAATCTTAGATAAACCTCTGGGTGTACTTTTATATCTCTGGCGTTAGATTTATATGTTTCCCATTGGGTCCTCGCATGCCCTCTTCTATCAACTTTTCAGGTCACAACTGATGGACTTCTACAGATATCCAATTTACTCAATCCATTTCACCTTGTGTAGAGAGAAAGTCTTCTGAGTTTTCTAGACATTAGCAATACATAAAAATCCTATAACAAAATATGCTCTCATCTCTTTGAAAATGAGTAATGAGGCATGACAATTTCTTTCTAAAGCAATAATCAAGAAAAAGAGCCCTGCATTTAATTCATTATGGGAACCCATAGAAAGAGCGAAGGAAAAATAAATATTTTCACCCATTTGAGTCAACTTCAAGCCTAAAATTATAGGTTCTTTCTACTTGGACTTAATTGCTATGACAAAGAAGCACAAGTTGCTGTGATCAGATCTCTCACGGAATACAAAAACACGAATCCTTGACATTTTGGAGAGTAATAGCATCATCTTTGCCCTAACCTGAACTGATTTTCTTTCATAGTGATTTTTTTTTTAATATTAGAAATGAAGACAAACCCAAACCTCAGGAAATTTAAATGAAAGTCCTGTTACTGAAAGATAGTCTGTAAGAGGTGATAAGAACTTAGGTCATACCCTTTTACAGTACTCACATTTATAGTAAGTAATGAATATTCTTATGAACATCAGGACTTGGTGAATTTAAAAGTTATACACTTTTTTAATATTCCCAATTTAAATGTCAGTCTTTGTTAGCAGAGTCAGTATGGTGGTTGGAACAGGTGTTGGGTAGGTCTCAGAACCTGCCCCAGGCTGGGGAGGAGAAAGGCCCCCTCTAGGTGGTGAGTAACCCCTCAGGGAAGGCAGCAAGCTGTGTGGACACTGGTATGGGGAGTGGGGTCTCTCTTTGGCCCCCTTGGAGTCCTCTTCTGACTCTCTCCTTGTTTTTCACGTCACAGTTTCATTCTTTTCTGTCATTTATACGTTTAAAAAAATTGTGAAATATTTCAGGCATGCAGAAAATTTCAGAAAACACACACGTGCTTATTGCACAACTTCCTCAACTACTGTGATTTACCATGGTCGCTTCGCCACGTTTTTCTTTTATGCAGAGAAAAAGCCTCATTGCCCGTCTGGAGGGGTCACTGGAGGGAGCAGCGGGGGACTTTCCAGCCCCACCCCGTGCCCCCAGGGTTATTCTTGACCCTGCAAGGGGCTTTTTCCTGCCTGGCTTGTCGTTATTATTACGGCAGGGCTCAGCCAGCCCACGTTCCTCACCACCCCAGACCTGGATGTTGCCTGCCAGCCCCTAGTCAATGTGGGGCTGAGCATCCTTCCTATATTTTTGGGAATTCAGGGTTCTCCCCAGTTATCTTTCCTCCTTATTGTTTTGTAAGGATAAAGAATCTTTTTAAAAAGATTTTATTTATTATTTGACAGAGAGAGATCACAAGTAGGCAGAGAGGCAGGCAGGGTGGTGGGAAGGGGCAGGCTCCCCTCTGAGCAGAGAGCAGGATGTGGGGATCCCAGGACCCTGAGATCATGACCTGAGCCAAAGGCAGAGCCTTAACGCGCTGAGCCACCCAGGCGCCCCTGGATAAAGAATCTTTTATCCTGACACATGATAGGTGATAAACACTGATCCTTTGTAGGTGAAACAAGTTGCAAGTATCTTCAGCTGCGGTTTGCCTCCTAACCGCCCTTTCTTACCAAGACCGGGACAGTTGGAGAGTACTTAATTATACCAACCTTCCCTTTTACAGCTTCTTGGCGTGTTCCTTTACTTACAGGCTAGTGAGGGAAAGACGGCAGAGGTGCCGAGGCTGAGCCTGCAGCTGGGCCTTTCGGGGTTCGGGTGGATGGGCTCACCCGCGGCAGGGGCGCAGGGCCGAGCCCGGGACTGTCCCGGGACCGGGGACCCGCCAGGTGCCAGGATGCCTGCTCTGTTCACAGCGCCGCGCCCCCTTCAGCGGCCAGAGCCGCGCCCTCCGGGTCCCCAGCGCCCCAGTCCGCTGGGCACGTGGGCGCAGGAGTGGCTTGGGGGGCGAAGCTTGCCCTTTGGGGGTCCCGGTGGTCCACAACCAATAAACTAACAGGCGGACTGCACTTTTTAGAAGCAGTAAGAAAGCTGGATTAGAATGTCCTTGGGAAAAATCCTTTATAAAATGCAGCCAAAGAATCTATACCAACGATAGGACTTTGCAAGGCAATCCTTAAGAGATCCATTTGCGCATCAGAGGATGATTTCTCCTCTTGTCCTGAGGGGCCGGGGGCTGGATTCAGTATGCACCCTGAATAGGGGAATCGCACATTCTCCAATTCCTGCTTCCAGCAGGGGCCTGAGGCCAGTTTCTGTCTTCAGACCTTGTTCAGAGAGCCTTAATCCTGCAGGGCGGGGCTTTCTCTGCTTCCCCTGGGGGGCGGGGTGTTGAGGGGTGGCTCCGTGCCAAGGCACAGATTCCATTTATCAGTGGCGGGTCCCAACAGGCCCGGCACAGGCCTGGGATGGGGACATCGCAGCGGGCAGCCTTGCCTTAGTCCAGCGTCCACTGCACTTAAGAGGACAAGTGGCTCCTCCGAGCTTGTAAATAACGTGGGGCCTTGGGAATTGGTGGGACGCTCTGTTCTGCGTGGGAAAGCTGCCGGGCATTGTGGTCCATCGGAGACCATTTGAGCACAGGGGTAAGGGATGATCTCTGCAGTCACACCCTGTAATTTGATTTTGGTTTTTGACAGGGAAGAGGACCCTAACATTGCCTTGTTTATTCTTTTAAGAAATTATGATTAATTAATGTAATGGACAGCCCGATGGAAACAAACATACAAGCGAGTCAGGGTATCTAAGACTGGTTCCATGATCAATGTGGTGGAAGCAAGGGGACAACATGGGGACAAGCAAGCACGCATTGAGGAAGGCAAAAGGAGGAAGCTGAGGAAGCATGCGTAACACCCACATTTGTTTCTGGAACTTTCATTGCTCTGTTTCTGAAAGGGACTGACTTTTGGGGGGGAGGCATTTTTGGTGTTATTTCTCTTGCCTCCAGTGATGTGTCTAGCAAGAATTTGTTATGGCTGAGGTCCAAGAGGTTATTGCCTGTGTTAGGAACTGACTTTTATTGAGTCTTTTACAGGCCACCTCCTCTCCACACATCTCCTCGAGCCCTCCAACAGCCCTGTGGAGGAGGAGGTGTGTGTCCATGTTTAAGATAAACTTTGAGAGCAGTTGTAGATTTCCAGAAAAATCACCAAGATAATGCTGAGAGATCCTCTGCACCCCGGATCCAGTTTCTCCCTTGCTAACGTCTTATGTTAGTGTGATACATTTGTCCCAACGAATCAATAAATACCGATACATTATTGGGGTGCCTGGGTGGTTTAGTCGGTTGATCGTCTTGACTCTTGGTTTCAGTCTGGATCAACTTTCTAGGCTACTATGATTCAGCTACAGCTTTGAGACAACTTCTAGTCTGTCTCTTTTCTTTCTGAGTTTCCAGTTCTTCAGAAAAACCATCAAACTGGCTTGACTTTGATAAGTTCTGAGCAAATGGCCGAGTCAAGAAGCACAAACGTGGCCCCTGGGGATCCACCCTGGACATTGGGGCCAAAGGAGGGGAGGGTCTGGGGAATAGCACACCCCAACTGGTGTCTTCCACCTCACTGTTTCTATGTCTAATGTACAAATAATAGTTTCCAAAACACAATTCCTGGACCGGCTGCATCAGTAGCATCTGGGAACTTGATAGGAATGCAATTTTACCTGTCCCGTCCCCGGCCTGCTAGCTCTCAAACTCTGGGGATGGCATCCAGATGCGGAGGCCGTAGTGCTTAGCATGTCTTTGACTTTTTCATTTTGTGACCCTGGTTATTGAAAATAGAGTCTCCTTCAAGACATGCTCAGAGCCTTTGCATTAACAGACATGCTGTTAGGGTGTGTTTGGTTGGCAGGAGGCCAGCTCTGCTGTCTGCTCTGTTCTTTCCCATTCCTTCCTGGCAGGAGCCTTGGTAAGAACTTGATAAGAGCAAAACCTAAACCAGAGCCCAATGGTCTACTTAAATCCCACTTGGAATGGTATGTAGGTCAGAAATTTGCCAGTTACAGAGGGCAGAAATAGAGGGCTTAAAATTTGTCAAGAGGAATTTTTCCAAGGGAATTTTTTCCACTTATGTATCTGAAAACTCCAGGAATTGGTTCTCATGTCAGGTACAGCTGGAGCAAGGAGCTCAAATGATGTCCCAAGTGTCTCTACCTCTAATTTCCTTTTGTGCAATTTTCTCTTTCTGACAACTCCCTCCACATGAAGATCTGCGTTCAGCAAGCCCAGGCTTAGGGGTTCCTCCAGCTTACAACCTCAAGGAGAAAGAGATCCTTATGCTGCTGGTAGCCATATCGATTTTCTCTCCAGGCATCTCTGATTGGGTGTGTTGGGGTCATGGGACCTTTCCTGGGCCCATCACTACCTCTAGAAGCTATACTCCTTATGTGGCGGATATGGAGGCTTCTATTTGGCAACCACAGAATCATGCCCAGTGGAAGCAGGTTAGAAGCAGTAGTGTCCTAAATATTTGCCAGCCCTCTCTGCTGAACAGAGATGGAAAACCCTAATTTGTGTCATTTGTTGATTTCCAGGGTGTCCTTGTACTCACCGTGGCTGATTCCAAGCTACCAACGCAGTATCACCAAAGGCGGAGCTGGGAAGAAATGCACAGTGGCCCACTGTTGTCATAGAGCATTTTCGCTGTGTAGATAAAATAGATGTAAATCGCCCCAAAAGCATAGATAACTAATTGTCAACTGTAGTCAAATAATTAGGAAGAGGTGAGTTTTGAGTGATCATTGCCTTTGTTTTTTCATAACTTAATTATGAATCTACAGTAGTTAGTTTTTCAATAAGAACAGTGTTTAATGATGAGCTCACCAAACTCCTGAAAATTCAAAGGTCATCTCTCTCAAGCTGGTACAAGCCAGGTCCCGCACACCACTGGTCAGAACCCAAGAGGGCAGATAATGAATGGTGTGACCACTCTACCTGCCATTTTTTCTCCCACTTGTAAGTGGGGACACTATCAGATTTCATCCTGGCAGGTGACTCATCAAGGTCGGTGGGTATTAATAGTTTAGCAGCCCAGGTCCTTATGGACCACTTGGCCTGTAGCCAAGTAAGACTCAGATGTGAGAATAGAAGATCAGTACTCTGTGGGCATCTGGTTTGGTTCAGCATACATTTCTCAGCAAAGAGAGAGAGCATTAGTTTCCTTCAGTCTATATATATATATATATTTTTTTTTTTTTAAAGATTTTATTTATTTATTTGGCAGAAAGAAAGATCACAAGTAGCACAAGTAGGCAGAGAGGTAGGCGGGGTGGGGGGGAAGCAGGCTCCCTGCTGAGCAGAGAGCCCAATGCAGGGCTTGATCCCAGGATCCTGAGACCATGACCTGAGCTGAAGAGGCTTAACTCACTGAGCCACCCAGGCGCCCCTAGTTTCCTTCAGTCTTAAATGCATTCCAGAAAGTTCAAACTAAGCAAAAACCTAATCTCTTGCTAGTACTCAGCTCATCAGAATGATGAAAAGTTGCTTGTTGCCAAGTGTTTTCACTTCTAAAAATTCATATGCGGACAAGGGGTATTGCACTTGTACCTACTAATCTTTGCTTTATTGTTTGCAGTCTTGCTTTTCTTGAGTTTACTGGGAACAAGTAACACCATTATCTGTTGCTTGGCCCACCCCTGAAGCTTTCTCCCACTTAGAGGTGCCGAGGCTGGAGGCAGGGAAACCAGTGGGAAACTACTGCATTAGTCCAGGCAAGAGACGATAAAGCCTGAGCCTGAGCTTGCCAGAGGGGGGCGGAAATCTCAGTAAATATGGGACCACTTGGAGCTGGATGGCAGGCTGGGCCAGAGCAATGACTCAGTGACCTACCTTCTAGCTAGAAGAGAGCACAGGGCACAGATTTGCATACTTTTTAAAAAAGCAGATCACGTGAGTATGAGTGTACTCTGTCTTCCAATAAATTTAGCACATTTCTTGAAAAAACCTACTTAACCGAGAAGAACTGAAGAAATTATTTCATGACAAAAGTCAGATCCACTCCAGCCCCATCCCCTGCCCACCATGCAGCATAATAATTTCACTTGTACATTGTGTGCTGTATAGGATTTAGAGATGCAAAAAAAGAATGAAGCACTATTTTACTGGGGATATTTTCAGTAAGTAGAATTAACAGAGTTAAAGAATTAATGCATGCACAGTATGTGGTATATCTCAGTAAATATGGGACCACTTGGAGATGATTTATTATCTACGAGATACCTAGTAAAGGTCAACAGTAGACATTCAATCCATTTTAGAGGGAACGATCAAAGAAAACTCCTAGGGCAGCTTGTTTAAGAAAGGGTATTAATGTGACAAAGCTGTGTTGCTTTCCTCTTGAATTGGCTGAAAGCATCAAACCACTTCTTCTATGGAAATTGAATCACCTCTTCATCTAGAGAACAAAGTTGTCAGACAAGGACCCAACTCAGGGATAAACTCACAAAGGGCACTGAGCGTTTCCGCCAGAAACAACACGGCTTCAGCTAAATAATGGTTGCATGATCTTATTAAAGAGAAATAAAAGGACGAAAGAATAATCCTTTAGTGCCCCTGAGAAACTGTAGAAAGTCTTTCTAATGTCCATCAAGAGTCCTACATGTACATCACTACACATCAACAGCAAATACCCTTCCAGTGCACCCTAGAACAATCTTTGTAAAGTAAAACCTTTTTGGGAACATGGAAATGTACCAGCAATATCTAACAGATCAAGGGCTGAATTTAAAAAAAAAATGACAAGTACATCTTTCCTTAGATCTTATTTGTTTCCAACAAGTGAATGAATTAGTGTCATTTTTTTAATGTTCAGATTTGGCTTTGGGGTTCTAGGAAATTCTGCTTCTGCAGCGACCTGACAGGATATTAGAGCTCCTTTTTTGTTTATGCCACAGCTGTCACTGGTGGCCACTGGCTGGCTCCCTGGCTTTAGAAGAATTTTCTTTGGGAGATATAGGACATAACTCACATATGAGGTAACTGGGTCTCAGAGAAGTGAGATAATCCCCAAAGTCAAGACGTGATGGCTTTGGGCTTTGAACTCAGATGCCTCACCCTAGAATTTGTCCTCTTAGTTACTATCTTATATTGGTTGCCCTGGTAAGTAATAACAATACCTAACATAGATGGCGTGCTTTATAGTTTGCAAAATGCTTTGCCAAACATGCTCTAATTTGAGCATAATTCCACAAATGTGGTGATTTAGAATTAATCTCCATACTAATCATTTTAATTGTTGACTTCCTTCATCTCTGGACGAAGGAGCATGTGCACGCACACCCTGGGATGATGGGATTTCGGTGGGGGCTTTCTGTGTGTCTCTCCCCATCTCTCTGTAGCGCTATCTCGTTTGATAGCACACCCAGCTTGTAGGCTCCCCGAATTGCTGGCTGACTGCTCTAGGATTTTGAACACTGCCCTGGGGCATTGGTCTTCCCAAGTCTGTTCCAATTTAATTAGGGCAAGGCTAGTCGTGGAGGCCAGACTTTGTGGTTTGTTCTGTCCTCAGTAGGACTCTTCCTAGCTGCCTCTTTCCTTGGTTCTCTCTGGGGAACTGGCTGGACCATGCTTTAGCTTGTTTTTCTTAATTAAGAGGGGCTACCACGCTTCTCTTATTTTTGTAGGACCAAAATTTCTTTTGTTTCCAAGATCACCCTTAGACTCAAACTTTCCCACACTGTTTCAGATAAGGTTGGTTCCTTTGGGGGGCTCCCTCCACCCCCAGGCAAGTTCTCTGAGCCCTTACTCCAGGCACTGGGTGGGCAGTAGTTTCTGGCCCAGAATAGTGTCCTTCCTATGAATGGGGGATGTGTGGAGGAAAGAATGTCCCTGACGTTTTGACTGAACTCATCGGAAATTTAACCTCTTCAACTGGAGTTGGAGGAATGAGAAATGCTGACATGGACGGGGTCCGTGATCAAAGGAGCAAGGCTGATACAAAGCAAAGGTCAAGCAAAGCTTTATTTCATGCCAGCATTGAGAATCAAACCGACCGGCAGGTGCCGTCTCTTATGGAGAGAGCGACCACCCCCAGCTTCACAGACTAGCTTTTATAGAGCAAAGGCCATGTGGTTGAGCCTGGCCAATGAGATTGTCTCCACCTGGCCTGACTCATCCTTGCATTCTGGGCTCTGTTATCTCCACCTGACCTGAGCCATCCTTGTATTGGGTCTCTGTTATCAGGGACTGGTCGACCATATTTTACTGATTTCCCAGACTTGCTTTTAAGTAAGTTCCTCTGGGAGGGGGGCAGGGTCAGTTTAAGTTTTATTGCACAAACAACAAAATGGCTGTTTAACTGAGATGGAGTTGCTCTGGCTAAGTAGGCCCCTACACTTGCAATCTGCTCCCCGCCGTGAGCTGTACCATTGTTTAGGAGCTGAGGGAGAGAGGAAGCCCTCTTTTTGGCCACAGCTGACCAGAGGGTTTTAGCAGCTGAGCTAGGTGGGGAAGAGAGGAGGTCATGCCTCGAGTGCCTCAGACTTTTATAGTTCTCAGCAAGTCCCAGTAGATTTTCTTGAAGAAATGCTTCTTCATTTGCAGTGTGCCCTTAAAACCATTTTCAGAGACTTTTTAATGGTTATCTGTTTGTTTTTAACTAGTTTTCACTAGTCAGACTTGTTTCACCAGGAAGGAGGTCTGCCAGGCTCCTCACTTTGCTGTCCCAGAAGCGGGGACTCCCCAGTACTGTTCTCTCCATGAGCCTTTTATAGATGAGAAATCGGAGGCACAGAGAGTTTAAGTGACTGGCCTGAAGTTACACAGTAAATGCAGAGCTGGGCTGCAAAACCATGCTGTCCGGCTCTCAAGTTTGCACTGGGCTGAAAAGAATGAAATTTCTGCAGAAGGCACTGCCGTATCTTCAGGTGGAGGAGAGGCTGGAGAGCGAGTAATGTTCGGGAACTGCATTAAAACCTTTGCCTCCCCGACACATCTGCAACACGCTGACTTTTTTTGGCGGGCCCGAGGCACCCTTGGGGAGGCCGTGAGCACAGCTTTCCGGTGGGCGGTGCAGGTGGGTCCTGCTGAGGCCGGTATTGCTGTCCCTCTGCGGGATCAGCAGTGCCTTCCAGAACTCTCAGGGGCTTCTCTCCAATTGACATCTTTGTCTCTCTAGTCAGGGATTCAGGTGGAGCAAAAGCTGGTTTGGTTCAGGTTCACGCAGGCCCTCGATGACAGCTCCTGAGACGCCTCCCGCTCTGGCCGCCTCCCCGGCCCGCTGCACACTGTCTCTCATCACCAAACACGTCCCAGCCTCCCGGCTCTCTTCCTTCCCGCCCTGCAGGCTCACAGCCTCCTCAGCAGGCAGCATTCGGATCCCGTCTCCTGAGCTACAGCGCTGCGTGGGTCCACAGTGCGCCGGAGACCCAAAGCCTTTCCCTAAGGGTCCAGTAATGAGAATTTCAAACCACCGTGATTGCTGGAAAAGTCTTTCGGGGCGGGTGGAGCTCTGTGGCATCTGTCTGCCTTTCACATCCTAAGTTGCCTACTTTACGGGGCTGTTTTGACGCCTAACGGCCATGTCAGCGATGGACATTCGAGGCTGAGCTCCCGATCGTTTGGGCCAAACCTGCTTTACCGTCTTTCCTTCTTACCCTTACGCCTCCCTCTACCACGTGCCGATCCGGCGACAATCTCCTCCCTTGCTCCCCTCCCCCCACTGCTGACACCGTTCCAGGCCCCACCATCAGGCACCCAGGAAACCGCAGTCGCCGCTGAACCCGCGTCCTCACTTAACCTGCTCTTGCCCCTCCCCCATCCCTTCTCTACCCAGCCGCTAATCATGAAGAAAAGTGTTTCCAACGTATTTCCCAACCCCCCCATCTACATGCCTTTCACAGTTTCTCACAGCCCACAAAATCTCTACTTCTTTTTTATTTTTTTAAGATTTTATTTGTTTATTTGACAGACAGAGATCACAAGTAGGCAGAGAGGCAGGCAGAGGGAAAGGGGGAAGCAGGCTCCCTGCTGAGCAGAGAGCCGGACGTGGGCCTCGATCCCAGGATCCTGAGATCATGACCTGAGCCGAACGCAGAGGCTTAACCCACTGAGCCACCCAGGCACCCCCCAAATCTCGACTTCTTAATAGCTTGCCAAGCTTGTGACCTCTAGGCCCTGGCGCCCTCCGGCCTGGAGGAGCCATCTTGCTCTCCTCTGGCCACACTGGCCTTCTTCCAGGGGCTGTGCCAAGGCCTCTGCTTGCATTGTTCCCGCTGCGTGTGGGGTAGGCAGGGGGGCCTCCCGGCATAGCCACTCCCGAACCCCCAGGTCTGTGATGTGTTTTGTTGGATGGCGACAGGTGTTGCTAATGCTACACAAAACAGGGCGTGGCCTCGCTCATCCCGGTGGGTGCAGGTCAATCGTGTGAGCCCTTAATCGCAGAGGACGGCCTCGAGCTGGAGGCAGAAGGGAGGCAGCATGGGCTGGCGAGGACCGACGGCCCACGTGTACGGGCTCCGTGCTCTGGGACTGGCTTAAAGATGGAGGAGCTGATGGGATGAGCTGAGAGGGGCTCCCGGCCGAGCACTAGGGAGGAGACAGCAACTCGACCCTCTAAACATGAGCGGAGCAGGTAAGTTCTGCCCACAACCGGAGTGAGCGCAGAAGCCCGCTCTCTCCCGCTGCCCCAGGGCTTTAGATAAAACTCAGTCCACTGACCTCTGGGTTTTGGCCTTCTGAGACCCCAACTAGAGAAACCAGTGGACACTCTGGATTCTGACCTACAGAACTGTTAGATGGTAACTTTGTTGTTTTGAGCTGCTAAGTGTGTGGTCATTTCAACAACAGCAAGAGAAGATGCCCAAAGCCGAGTGTTCTCTCCTCCCTATTTTCCTGAGTGACCCCTTCTCATGTTTAGGGGGCAACCATTCTCCAATGAGCTTATCTGGTGTAGGCCCACCTGTTTTAGGCCCCCCTTGTTCCTTTTCTTCCCAACATTTGGCCACACTTGGGCTTTGGGGAAGCAGTTTGGTGCAGGAGAGCCGGCGTGGCACCAGGCCATGCTCCCAGAGGTAGGAGGGTCTGGAGCCGCAGGGCTCAAACCCCAGCTTATCCTATTTGTTACTTGTCTGACCTTGGTTGAGTTCTTCACATGTCTGTGCCTTAGTTTTTCTCATCTGTAAAATGGGCACAATACCTAGAGCTCAGAGGGTTGTTGTGAGGATTACAGGAGAAAACAGCCTATAAAGTGTGTCCAACGATACTTAGTACCTAACAGGCTCCAGTCATTGTAGTTATTGACTACGTGGTTGATGGTCTTCTAGACCTGGGGTTGACCAACCATGGCCTGCAGGTCCAAGCCAGCCACCACTTTTGTGTGTAAAGTGTTATTGGAACATAGCCATGCCTATTCAGTCACACACTAGCTCTGTTTGCACCTTGCAAGCTGCAAAGGCTGACCTGAGTAGTTGTGACCCTATGACCCAGAAAGTCCAAGTTATTCCCTGACCTTGACAGGAAAAGCCGGGAGGGTGCGGGCCACGTGTCTTTGTTCATCCCTGGGTACTCCGTCCTTCCACAATTCCCAGCTCCCAGTAGGTGCTCAGTGCCCCCGGTGGAGGTGATGACCAAGACCGTGTGTGTGAAGCCCGTATTCTCTCCCAGGCATGAAGGAATGTGGGGTCCAGGCTGCTGCAGAGCCCTGCAAAGCACCCCCACCCTTCAGAACCAAGCACTCTTCTCAAACTTTTCTTCGCGCCCCCTCTTTAGGGCCTCCCTGACGTGCTCTTGCAAGGGGCTCTTGGGCTTTGCCATCAAGTATCATTTTGACTTCCTAAATGAAAGCTGCTTTGTGGCCGTTGTAAATAAGCCCCGTGCCCTTCGGCTGTTTATCTCCAGGATCTATACCTGAGTTTCTGGGAGGTTTTGCAGCGTCACACTGGCCGAGTCCTAAATCGGCAGGAGTCCTAGAACACAGAGCTTTCCGTTGCCTCTTAAAGAGCTTTAAATGGCCCCTGGAGAGGTCCAAAGATAGCGCCTGCGTGTGCCCTGTGCCACCGGAAAGGGGTTGTGTCTGAAGTTCTCATCAGTGACATCCGCACCTTCTTGCAGCTGTGTTTCATGGCACTGGTCGTCTGCCACCCTACGGGGTATGTCCAGGTTTCTATTCTCAGACTCTTTCATTTTTCCATGGAGCGTGCAGAGTTTTTAATGATCAAGTATATTATACTTGCAGGGAAATCAGGTTACCTTTTCATGCGGAGAAGGGACAGTTGTTACTAATTGAGCTGTTTGCCACCAGGATCTGTGGGCTCAGCGACAATCCCATTGGTTTGAGGGGGCAGAGGCTGGTAAGGCCCCCCTGTCAAGCATTCCCTCTGCTGATGCCAGAAAGTCTCCCACTGGTTAATAATTACCTTGCATTAGTCATTGTGTATGTATTTGTTCTTGCTGATCTGTAATAAGGCTTCCAGTATTTCACTTATAAAAATGTCCGTTCACATGATGGGTGTTGCCCAAGACTGGTATCCATCCATGAACCCGGGCTTTTAACTGAGCACATTCATTGCTGGAAGGCAGATCATTTAGATGAATTAGACAATTAGACATCTTTCCTCTAAGAAGCTGTTTCTTGTTTGCAAACAACTCCTGCCTCCCCACCCCGCCCCCCGCCCCATGTGCATCCTAGCTCCTCGCTCTTGGGTTTATTATTACGTAAGGAGATCACTTTTTAATGATTATTGGCATAACTCAGAGCATGGTGTTTAAGTGGAGAGTGTTTCCCTTCTGGCCTGACCCTGACAGTAACTTTGCTGTGTGACTTCAGTCATGTTACTTTACCTCTCTGTGCTTCAGTTTCCATGTATTTACAGGCTGTTTGGCTGTTAGGAGAAGTGAAGTAATTTTTGTGTGCCTTTCACATACACGTGCTGGTCTTTCTTTCTTTCTTTTTTAAGATTTTATTTATTTATTTGACAGACAGAAATCACAAGTAGGCAGAGAAGCAGGCAGAGAGAGAGGAGGAAGCAGGCTCCCCGCTGAGCAGAGAGCCTGATACGGGGCTCTATCCCAGGACCCTGGGATCATGACCTGAGTGGAAGGCTGAGGCTTAACCCACTGAGCCACCCAGGTGCCCCCCGTGTTCTTCTTTCTTACAGTTTTATGTCGAATTAAGAAACATTATCAAGTATGTTGGAAAACTAATTTCTAACCATTTTTAAAAAGGTAAAAGCCATTTTTTAGCTGTAGACCATCTGAAAATAGTAGAGGGCCAGATTTGGTGCCTAGTCTTTTGTTTGCTGACTCCTAGTCACTGAGATGTTGGCATTATGGTTTTACTGTTGCATGTTTCTATTATGAGATCTATAAATCTGGGTGTGTATGTGCTTGTTGGAATTGGGTGTCAGAGCTGGCTTTGAAGAGATCACTGGGAACTTTTGGCCTCTTTTTCTGTACTCTGTAAACTTCAGTTATTGCCTATGAGGCTCTCTAGAACTTACCTCTTAAACATGCGAGGCTAGAATATATTAGAGTATATCTTTGGCTACTCTTTCTATTAGTCGCTATCAGCCATTTTTAATAACTTAAATTTAAATTAATTAAAGTTAAATAAAAATTCATTTCCTCAGTCATACTAACCATCTATCAGTTGTTCAATAGTTGTGTGTGGCCAGCGGCGAACACTGGGTGCATGTACAGAATATTTCCATCTGTGCAGAAAGTTCTATTGGACGGTATTAGAAAATTATCATTTTAATTGGGTTTTCCCGTTTTTGGCATATATCTCTTTAGGCGGAGTTGTTCCTTTTTGCATGCCTAATGTTTATTTACATCTCTCTCTTTCTCTCTGCCAGTTAGAAATGCCAAGTTTCTTTATTAACTTTCTCAAAGAATGTTTGGTTTTCTTGCCTACTTAAAACATTTAATTCATATTTTAATTTTTAATGGAACGTTTTAATTTTTAGAGTATTTTTTGCTCATTTGGTTCTTTTCATCTAGTTTCTTGAATCAAGTGCTTACTTTGTTTTCTTTCATTCTTTCCTGGTTTCTAATTAAAGCTAGAAACATTTCTTCATTTGGCTGCATGCTATGGGCTTTGCTATGTATTGCTTATACATTTATTCATTTCGAAATAGTTCGTAATTTCAGTTCGGTCTCTTCCAAGAATCATTTAAAAGGTTTAAAAATTCTAAGAATAATCCATTTTTTTGCCATTAATATTATTTGTGATCAGGCAAAGTAGATTGTATAAATGTTAATTTGGAGAAAAAATTTTTTAATGGCTTCTATTTGTTACCTAATGTCACCTAACAAATTATCCCCAAACCTTAGTAGCTTAAAACAATGTTTGTTATTTCAGATTCTGACTGAGGGTCAGGAATCTAGAAAGAGCTCAGATGAGTAGTTCTATCTAAGGGTCTCATGGGGTTCCAACCAGTTGTTGGTAGAACTCCAGACATTTGAAGATTTGGCTGGGGCTGAAGCAGCAGCTTCTGGGAGGCCACGTTGGGGTACCCACCATGCTGCATAGCCTTTTCTGATACAATGTGAGTCCAGTGCCATCATATCCTCCTTATATTATTCATTAAAAGGAAATCTTACTTATATTGTTCTCATTAAAAGGGAATCTCTAAGTCCAACCCATATCAAGTGGGAGGGAACCACACAAAGGCAGGATTCTAGGGAGATGAAGGTCACCGGGCTCATCTTGGAGGTTGCCTACTACTGCCAGGTACACATTCAATTTTTGATACTCCTAAGGTTTGAAAATACCTTTTTTTTTTTTTTTTTTTTTTTGGTCTTTGTTGGGATCTGTCCTATGTATTGGCTTCAGCTTAAGTTCCCAAAATTATTGCTCATTTGGCTTGCTGTATCACTTTTTTTTTTTTTTTTTTTTTTTTTGGTCTGGGATGAGTGTCTATCTTGATGTGCCTTTGCAAAGATGTGCCTCTATCCACAGTTGTTGGGTAGAATGTTCCAGGAATGTTAGTGAGGTGAGTTGTTAGCTAGTGTTATTCAGGAGTTTTACATCCTTATTGACTCTCTGTAACCACCCCGCTCCCCCAACAACTACTGAGTTAGGAATGGCAAGTACCCCACTAGAACAGCATATTCAGTTTATTTCTCCCTTTACTTCTGTCCACTTTCACAGCATGTGTTTTGAAGCTCTATTACATGTGTCATATTTAGAATCACGTCTTAATGAATTGACCACCTTATCATATGAAAGGATTTTCATGGAATATTCCTTGTCTACTTTGGCTGATGCTTACGCCTAGTGTTTGAATGATCTTTTTCCATCTTGTTATTTTCTATGTTACTGTTTAGCTGAGTTAGAAACTACATTTGATTCCAGGTTCCAGCATAAGGGTCTTTCTTTCCCAAAGAGGTCTGGCTGTCCAGGCCTGGTATGGGGGGCTCTGTAAATTCAGCAGGAACCTAGGCTCCATCTAGCTTTCTATGCCACCAGCTCAGGACATGACCTACCACCTCTTGAACATGAGATGGTTGCCAGAGCTCCGTCTATTAAATCCACTTCTAAATACAGAAGGGAAAAGTAAGGGATAGAAGAAAACAAACCAAACCAAAAAACCCAATATATTGACCTCACCTGATGACTTCCACTTAAACGTCTTTGTCTAGAACATGCCCGCGGTAGTCACATGGAGGTCAGGAAATGAATTTTAGGAGCCATGTGTACAGTAAGTCATTTTTTTTCCTCCTAGGCTATTTCACCCTATGCTTTCACAGACCCTTCTTTAAAAACTAGAACTCCCAATATCTAAGGAAGTTCGGAAGTCCATTTTTTGCTTGGATGTTTTACTTCTGCTGTATTGATCTGACCTCATCAATCATGTCGAAATCATTGTGTGGTTTTCACAATTTTTTTCTTGCTGTAGTGAAAGAAGTTTATACGATATATATTTCATAGTTTTATATAGGAGTTACTACATTTTATAAAACTTGCATCCAGTTTACATTATTTTGGTAGTAGAGTTTTTCAGGTATCTTCTTATAATGGTCTCTTTGAGAAATCTAGTTTCTGCAGATTTTTTTTTTTCCCAATATACCTCTTAGGGGTGATGTGGGAAACAAAGACAGAAGGAAATGTAGGTAGAATTAAATGTCCTTATAACCTGCAGCCCACTGACAAAGAGTGAGGTGGGCAGAGTCTAACGCTCTTCCAGGAAGCTCCCAACTCTCTTATGTTACTGCCTCGCTAGAGGGAAAAACAACCTCAGGTTGACAGTAGCAAGGCCTCCAGTATCCCATCTTTTTTAGCAGATGAAAATCCTTTTGGAGGGGGGCCTGGGTCGCTCAGTGGGTTAAAGCCTCTGCCTTCGGTTCAGGTCATGGTCTCAGGGTCCTGGGATCGAGCCCCCATCAGGCTCTTTGGTCGGCGGGGAGCCTACTCCCCCCCCCACCCCCGACACCCGCCTGTCTCTCTACCTACTTGTGATCTCTCTCTCTGTCAAATAAATAAATAAAATCTTAAAAAAAAAAAAGAAAAAAGAAAATCCTTTTGGAACTTCCCTTATCTCTTTATACTTTGGGGTTGAGAGAAGTAATCAGTTGTTCCTCACCATCCTGGAGCAACAGGTCTTTGTGCCCATGGGTCCTGTTCTCATGCTTCAATCAAACCACCATTTTGTACCAAAGAACTTTCAAGAATTCTTTCTTGGCCATCTGCTCCGGACCCCACCCACCTCATCTACATTTCAAAACTATATGTGGGTTTACAAATGTCAACTGTAAGTGTGGTGTGAAGTTAATATTCTTTTAAATTAGAATAAATCTCATGGGACCCAGAGTATGAGTTTCTGCCTGCCTTAAGTTTTTTACTCAGGAGGTATTTGCTAAAACCTGCTCTCAGCTCCTTCTGCTAGGAAGAGTGACTGCTGTCTGTTCTTCTTTCTAAACAAAACAAAATTCTATGTGAGCACTAGTGTGGATCTTGCTGGAAATGGATGGGCAAAGCGAATGCTGGTAGCACCCGAGTCTCCTTTCCTGTAACCTGGTCAGGTTGGGAGCATTCTGCCCCTGCTGTAGCAGAGTTCTTAAGTCTGGGCTTAGAACACGGCAGCCAGGTTATGCTTGGCTTTTAGATCTAGAAGGGGATGAGAAGTTCCAGTTCTTCTAAAAAAATCTGACTTTCTCTTAATATCAACAGCAACACACCCCACCTCCCCAAACAACTATAATGTCACCAACAAATGAAGTTGAAATGGCTTTCTAAAGGTCATCAGAGGCAATGGACCTCCTTTAGTAGGAAATTGTGTTATTGACTTATGGACTCAGCTTCAAATCAAGACATTTTTGGCTGCTCTGTAAAGATGGATCTGAATCCTTTATGTACTTTCCCTGAGCCAGCGGCCACCGATGTTTTGTCTACAGAGGCTGCTGGAGAGACCCTGAAGGAGGAAAGGGTTTTGGTCCCTAGATCTGGAGTGCTTGCTTGGCAGGCTCTGGTAGCATGCACGACTTTCTCCAGTGTCTACCCAGCTCCTGCAATTGTCGGTATCATCTCTGGCTCAGCTCTGTAGCCCACCGTGGCTGGGGGCTTCCTCTGCACTCCTCCTGGCTGGTGTTATAGTCTTGGGGCTTGGACTCTGCACTTTTCACAGCAAGCAGCTCCTCCAATGCCTTGTCCTCACAGGAGTGCCTCTGGAGAGACCCCTTCTCAAGAACAGGTTTTCCCAGCACTCTAGAAAGACACCCACCAGTGTCTCCTGCCCTTCATTCAGCCACAGCTCTGCCCTTTCTGACAAGGTCAGCTCTCTGCCCTCCAGGTGAGCTGGGGAGGATGCTGTGTCTCTTCTGCAGAGGTGGTCGCACCTGCTCACATCTGCTCTTCCTAGTCTTAAAACTTACTTTCAATTCTTAATAGCCACTCCCTTGTAAATCTAATTGCTTTTAGCATTACTTTTTTTTTTTAATGTTAACCTTTTACTGTTCAAATTACTGAATGGTTTCTCTCTGCTGATTATACTCTGATTGCTTTGGAAATCTTCCCAGTCAACAATTAATCTCTGATCACTGTGAAACAAATTGCTGGGAATTTGACAAGGGAAGAAAACCAATGACAAGAGTATGGAATGGGAGGAAAACAAAGAATCAGCCTCTTTGTCTCTCAAAGTCACTGTTTCTGAATTCAGGTCATTTATCACAGGATATCGTTAGTCACTTTTATTGAATTCAGATCTGCAGTGAAAACCAAACAAGGGTCCAGCCAAAGATCTGTCCCTGGGTTCCTCCTTTTGCTCTCGGCTTTGCTCTTCCTGAGCGGCCATTAGTGCGTCCAAGATTGACGTCTCTGGCTCTGATTCCTCTCCTAGTCCCTCGGCCCCACATCGCCAGCCTCCTGTTGACAGTTGGAAAGTAGAATAAAAAAGCTGTGGTCTCTGTTCCAGTCTCCACCTGCCACTCCCTAAGGTGACCTTGGCCTCTGTCCTCCCACCCGTGGAAGGGGGGCACCTTGCTTCTCTCCTGGAGTTCCCTTGATGACTGCGGGGGCTAATATGCATGAAGGGCTGAGAATGGAGTTGGCCATGGCCACTTTGAATAAATGACTGTTTTATTACTGGACATTTTTCATCTAAAATCTGCAATCATCATATTTACTCTGCTTGAATTGGAATCATGTTGATTAATGACCCCAGTCATCTGGGTCTAAAAATACAGTGTCTGGTTTCTGTCTCTGTCTTCCCTATTCGGTCTCTCTCCAAACCAGAACATTCCATTTCAGCATCTTTTTACACACTTCCTTCCTCCTGTTCCCTCCGCCACCACCTTGGCTTAAGAATGGGTGACTTCAGTGGAGTTGCACTAAGTTCCCCCCCCCCCCATCCTGTAACTCATGTCCTCATCCCTGCTTTTTTTACAGGGTGGGAACATTCCTCCTTCTAAATCCTGCCATTCCTTTCCCCAGCCATCTGTTTCCCCCCGTTGTCTCCAGGAAACCACCCAGCCTCTAGCCTAGTGCACCTGGTCCTTCACTCTTGTGTTCACTTGTACCTCTAGTCCCTTCTCTACTGAAGTCTCACCCAGGTAAAGCTCTTGTTCTTCTCTCCACGCCATCATACTTCTCGTTCTCCTGAAGCTATTCCCTTTCTCTCCAACCTAGCTCGAGATCCTCTCTCCAGTTCCTGCCCTTTCCTATCCCTGCCCATTCTGCCATATGCAGCCGCTCCCATCCCCCTCCGGACCTCTAGCATCCAGTATGCTGCTCTCCATGGGTATCTTTTTCCACAGCTGCCCTATTTTCCCAAGCAAAGATTTTACCTCTGGCAGCAGAGACAGCTTTTCTTTCTTTCTTTCTTTCTTTCTTTCTTTCTTTCTTTCTTTCTTTCTTTCTTTCTTTCTTTCTTCCTTCCTTCCTTCCTTCCTTCCTTCCTTCCTTCCTTCCTTCCTTCCTTCCTTCCTTCCTTCCTTTCTTTCTTTCTTTCTTTCTTGCTGTTCGGTAAGGCCTTCCCCATTTTAGAGATGCTATACGCATTAGGCTGAATTAAAATGTCCTCTATCATATCGATTTTTAAAAAATATTTTATTTATTTATTTGAAAGAGAGAGAGAGAGCACGAGAAGGGGAGGGTCAGAGGGAGAAGCAGACTCCCCGCTGAACAGAGAGTCCAATGTGGGACTTGATCCCAGGATTTCAGGATCATGACCTGAGCTGAAGGCAGTCACCTAACCAACTAAGCCACCCAGGCGCCCTGTCATATCAATTTTTAACCAATGATTGAAAGTCTGTTTCCCTCAGCATTTGTGTATTCATTCGGTAATTTTATTTTCTATCCTGCAAGCAATAGCCATCCCTGTACGTTCTGGAAGAAAATCAAGTGTGAAACTGGGAAGGTTGTACCTGTCTTTGTTTTCCCTTTGCAAATTAGGAAAAGGTAGCCAATTTAGTCTGAATCACAGAACACCTGGGCCCTAAAAGGCAGAATTTGAAAGTCCCTGGTATGCGCACAGGTTTTTAAAAAGTAATAAAAGGGAAGGATCCATAATTGCAGAAAACCTATTTAAAGTTATGAGGGAAAATGAAATGGTGCCCAGGAATTTTGGACTTGTGGCAGTAGAATCCTTTACAGTCCTAAAGAGCTGGTAGGGAAATTATATCTAGAGGGCTTTACATTTGCATCCAATAAACCATTTACTTAAGGGAGTTTTACATCCAGAAAGTTCCTATTCGTAAACATGAAAATTATCACTGGTAAATGAGAAGCAATTCCACCGGCAATCATCTTGAGCCATATTGCTGTAGACAGGAGGAAGGGTCCCTGGGTTCCTGCTGGCTATGAAAACATCGCAGTTGAAAGTGTTCTTGGTCATTATTTCAGAACAGATGAGGCCTGGGGTAAACCCCATCTCTAGCAGGCCCTTGGATTTACTCTTAGTCTGGCAGACCATGTTGATCTTCAACTTCCGAAGGGGCGAGGAATTTGATTAATAAAATAATACCAGATAATTTCCAAATTAAGTTTCACTAGGGGCTTAAAATTTTCATAGGGAAATCTAGACTTGGGTGATTATTTTTTAAAACTAAATTAGATCCCTTAATTTTTGTTATAAATGGCTTCTGTGCTCTGTACCAACTATGATGCTGACAAGTGACTTTAGAAAAGTTTTAAAATTACATTGAGATTTGGTAAAAAGTGGGGCAGTCAGTTAAGCCTCTGACTCTTCATCTCAGCTCAGGTCTTGATCTCAGGGTTGTGAGTTCAAGCCCTGCATTGGGCTTCATGCTGGGCATGGAGCCTACTTAAAAAAAATAAATAAATAAACTAAAAAAAAGTGGGCACTCCAGTTAAAAATTCCAGTAGGTAGGCTTTGTTTACTGGACTAGGGCTGGGGGGCAGCTGGAACATCTACCAGAGTGATGAGCCCCTTCATGTTCACCAGAGGAGGAAATGCAGATTCTTTCACATGTAGCTTTTTGCACATTATCATCGAACTTTACACCTGTGGGTAGTGGAATTATCAATAGAAATGGCAAGACTTAGAAAAGTCTTGGTAAAACCTTGATGACCAAGGAGAAGGCATCCCTCCTTAGCAGGCATTTGAACTTTTCAAGTTTAGATGGAGTTGATCATAATTGTGAAATTCAAGCATACATGTTGTCAAAGGTGGCTTTTAGAATAGGGCTTATTCTCATTAAATAGATAAAATGTGCCCAATATACAATATATACTGACAACACATAAAGCACTCATGTAATACAGGTTGGTTGCTAGGGCTATTCAATGAATGGCTCCCCTGTAGGAGAGGTTTGGTTCTAGGACTCTGGTGCTCAGCCCTGTCCTGTGACCTTTTCATCCACCATCTATGTAAGGTGAAGTTATTACCTTATGACAACTCCTTATTTTCTTTATCTGCCCATTTGTAACAGAGCTGGGCATTGGAGATAGAGGAATAAAAGCAGATCTTCCAGGAAAAAGATGGGTACGGAGACCAGTCACTAGAGTGCAGTGAAATAAACACTATGGTGCAGACCTGTGCCAAGAGCCATGGAATACAGAGAATGGAGGTGAATCAGAGAGGGCTTCCCAGAGGAGATGACACTTGAGATGATATTAAGTCAGCAATGGCCTGGGAAGTTTGATGAAATTAGCTGAAAATTAAAATACATAAAGATTTGTAGAGTCACCTGGAAAGACGTTAGAGGTTATTTCTTTAGTTTACAAATGAGGAAAGTAACTCACAGTGACTTATCCAAGGTCACACAGCTACTCCCTCTAAGGTCTCCACTGAGACTTTTCTCTCTAAATTCTGTGCTTAGGAATCCAATAAAATGTCAACTATTCCTCTCAATGGCTCTATTTTATCACCAACTATCTTATTTGTAGAAGGAAATAATCAACTAAATTCAGTAAGTCACCATTATGGACAGAAAACAAATGTAGTCTTGGATCATATATTAGTTTTCTATTGTTGTTGTAACAAATTACCATAAACTTGAAATAACAGAAATCTAGTCTCCTATGGTTCAGGAGGTGAAAAGTCTGATACCACTGGGCTGGAAATAAGGTATCTGCAGGGCCATGCTCCCTCCTAAACTCTATGTTATTGCTTTTTCTAGCTTTTCTGTGATTCTAGGCTTCACTTGGCTGTATCACTCCAGTCACTGCTACCATCTTCCCCTTGCCTTCTCTTCTGTGTGTGACACCCTCTGCCTCTCTCTTATAAACGCGCTTGTGATGGCACTTAGTCCCACTCACATAATCTAGGATAAACTCATTATCTCAAAATTCTAATTCCTTAATTTCATCACCGCTCCAAGGACCCGTATTCCAACTACATTAACACTCCCAGGTTCTGGGGTTTAGGGCATGGATGTACCTTTGTGAGCCACTCCCCATCTCCCAGAGGATGCCTTAGTGTGTGTGTGGTGGGGGAGGTAGTATGAGAACAATGGGGGTGCTACCTCTACTCTCTTTCCTCAGGCCTAGGCTTCAGCATGATTTATCCATTCAGTTCTGAGGTCCACAACACGGAGGAGTAGAGAGAACCTAGAGCTTGTTCAGAAGAGTAGATGGGATGGCAGAGGACCTTTGCAGGAAAGGACTATGGGGCATTGAGTACGGAGGAGAGTGGGCTCAGGCAGCAGGATGGGTTGAGTGAGTGGAAATACCGGATGCACATTGAGGGATGACATCTGTGAGTGAGGTTGGAAGGTGGCCAGTGGCATTTGTGTCGTTGCCAAAGTGGCCTTGTGAGGTAAAATCCAGGGGAGGGGAGGTTGGAGGAATGGACTCTAGGGTCCCGTTCAGCCTTTGGTTCCTGGGATTCCAAAGGACCTTCATCCATCAAGGAGCTTGACTCATCACCTCAGTCTCAGGACAGGGACCGCACGCTGGCAAGTTTCTGACGCCAAGGGATAGTCCCCTGTTCTGGGAGAGTGATGGAGCCATCACAAACTGAGGGCAGAAAAACGACCATATTCAACATATTTTTTGCAAGACTCTGTGACTGTTTAAATAAATGTAATCACTGAAGAGAGGACTCCAAAGTGAAAGTATTAAGTCCACGAGGGAGTGTTTCTGTACTGAGAATCGCCTATGGCCAAAAATGATTTTTCTAGCATCACTGGAGGACTTTTATAAGACAGCTTTCCTGAGAGCATAAACAATTTCAAATAGAAAAACTATAGAATAATTTACTGAAAACCTATAAAAAAACTAGAACTATAAAACTATATGTAACTACGTATATAAAAACTACGAATAACTATATATGTCTAATAAATGCTTTTTGTTTTAGAAGATCCCCAATTTAGATCTTTTGCACTGAAAGCTGACAGCTGTTTCAGTGCATCTATCTTCTCCAAATAGAATGACCCATCTGTCGTATGCCTGGTGTTTGAGAGGTCATGACGTCCCCTGTAGCGATATTTTGGAACCATCACTGTGTTATCTTCCTGGCCACACATTGGAGGACAATAGGGAAGTGAGAGGTCTTGGATCTTGGCTAAGAGACTGTTTCTGAGTGCCCCTGGTCTTGGTCTAGAGGCAGTTTTCTCTCCCCAGCTGACCGCATATTTGCACAGTTGTATCTGGTGAGATTAGAATTTCAGTTGTCGGGAGATAAACAGTCAAGAGCAACTGTCAGCCGTGGGTAGACTGTCTACCAGGATCACCTGGGTCTCCAGCAGTGTTCCAACAGCATTACTGCTTCTGCACAAGAGTCAGCCTCCCCCGGAGAAGGCGTAATTTCCAAGCCCAAGGAGCCCTACTCATTTATTTGGTGAACTCCTTAGTGAAGGATTGTCCACCTTACCTGGAGGTAAGTCTAGATGTACAGTTTGATCTTCCCCTAAGTGTACTCACCCTCTACTGAGCCCCCCTCAAGTAGGAGAGCATTACTATCACCCCCAGAGATTCTTTTGTTTTTCTCCAGTTACTGTACACCCAAGAGTGACCCGTTTCCTGACTTTTGACAGAGTGTATTAGAATAGTCTTACCTGTCTTTGTATGTTACAGACATGGCACCATGCTGCAGGCACTCTTGGTTGACTGGGTTCTCTGTCAGTGTGATGTCTGTGACATTCATCTGTGTGGCTGTCGCTGTTTGCCATTCTCACTGCACGAGACGAAACCAGTGATGAAGGCACCACAGTTTATCCTTTCTTCTGTTGATGGAGTGGCCAATTTTTCTGTTGATGGCCAAGTGTGATCCAGTCTACTTTTTGGGTAGTTTCCAGTTGGGGTGGGGGATCTTATAAAAAATACTACAAACATTCTTGTGCATGGTGAATGTCTATGTACCTTTTTTTGGGGGTGTGTAGCTAGGAGTGAACTCGCTGCCATGGTGTAGGACCATGGCCAACTTCAGTAGACACGTGGGCCTGACATCCATGGGGGCGTTAATGAGACCCCTCAGTAACACTAACTGTAAAGGGTGTGAAGACAGAAAACAAGCTCGATGAACTAACTGAATTCTTTCACTTGCTCTTGCACAGAACATTTCATCCTTTCTGCTAATTCTGCACTTACGCTGTGTCAGGGGCTGGACGTACTGTTATCCTGTTCGGCCTTCATGATAACCCTGTGACTCTGGTGCTACTGCTACTATTTCAAATCTCTATTTCACAGATGAGAAAGCTGAGGTTGCTAATGACAGAGCCGGACTCAAACTTGACTATTAACTCATGTCCTCACTATTGCCTCTCATCCTGTTTATGCTACTTAAAAAAAAATACCCATGAGTCTAATTTCTTAAGAGTCCAGAAGGTATAAGCCAGTGGGCTGTCATCTATATATTTTCCTCCCTCCATCCTTGTATGTGTTTATGTAAAAATGAAATGGAACGCAGGGTAGGTTTAATTCAGTAATTCAGCATATGTCAATTTCTAAAGAGAATTAAAACCGTGACATGAACCCATGGGACTTTTCTATCAGTCTGTTTTCTTTCCAGCCACCACCAGTTTTCTGCACACACTTTAGGATGATGGACATTTAATTATCACACCAATTTTATTGCTCAACGGCGCATGGGTGAAAGGGACCCTTCACCTGCCCTCTGCACCTTTTAGCAAATTTGCCTTATGGTATTTTGAGCTGGGAAATGAAAAGATAATTACCTATCTAATAGAGTTTATAAGAATGAGTGCAAATATTTCAGTGGCCTGTTTATTAAACAGGCCACTGAGATTTCAGGAGTCAGGCAAAAGTCAACGTTTCCTTGATGCAATTAAAGTGGAATTATGCTTTAAGCTTGTTTTCTATTAAAAGTTTGCGAAATTTAACAGGTTGTAGTATTCTGTAATATAGCGTACTGCACAGTAACATCTAGATATTCCTTATGAATGGGATGTATGTAATTTAAAAAGGCAACTGGTTCATAGGAGGATCTTATGACAATAGAGTCCAGTTAATGGCCTCCCTGGGTGTGGTTATAATCCAGTCTTTTTTGGTAGATGCAGTCTAATTCCCTGGCCAAGAAACAGTTGGGGGCCTGCTGTATACAAAGACCTATATTGGGAATCCTGGAGTCTAGAACGTGAGGAAGACACAACCTCTTCCTTCAGGAGCGCATACTGTCTTTGGAAAGATAGGTGTGCAAACAGCTAAAGATAATATGAAGTAAGGCTAGAAGGAGGGGGAATATGGGCAGACAGAAGAGCTTTGCTGAGAATGTCAGTCTGTGGAGGGAAGCAGGTGGATGGGGAGAGAGAACTAGAAGGGAAGTGGAGAGAGCCTGAAACTCCAAGAGATCTTGGGGAGCCAGCAGCCTTGGATCCCCAGATGGTGGTTTGGGTCTTCGAGTGTCTTGGCTGATTTTATTTCCTATCCTTAGAAGCAGTGAAACTGCACGGTGTTCCCTCCTTTATCTAAGCTACCTGGGGAGGGTTTCTGTTCCTTGTTGGTGGTCCATCTTTCCTAGGACCAAAGTGCCAAGGCGACCAGCACAAGAGGGGGACTGGAAGTGACGTTTGATCTGGTCTCTGCGTGAAGGGGTTTTTGTAGAGAGGGAAGGAGTGGGCTAACAGTGAGAGGCATGAGACATTGTATTCTGTTGGAGCAGGGAGACCTCTGCTTTAGACCTACCTCAGGATCTGGAAGAATGGGGGGATGGGACTCCAATGGGAAGAGCCTTGAGGGCCAGGTTAGGAGCTTACACTGTATTTCATAGGTACTGCTGGGAGACACTGGTAATTTTGGTGGAGGAGACTACCAGAGTGATTAAGGTCAAGGGCCTGGCAATTAGACAGATCTGAGTTTGTCTAGGCTCTCCATTGCTTAATAATGTGACCTTGGATCATTTCTCCATCTCTCAAAAACTCTGTTTCCTCTTCTATAAAATGGGGTTTCCTTGTCTATAAAATGCCTACTTTGTAGGATTCTTAAGAGGATCATATGTGATTATGAGCATAGAATACTCAAACCAGTGTCTGATGCCTTATGAGTATTCAATAAGTGTTGCCATAATTCGATATCATTCTCCAAGAATTATAAAGAGTAGCTAGCTACTCCAGAAGCAAGTAGAGTGAATAGAATACTGCTGTTATTCAAATGAGAGCCTGAATGGTTAGTGTGGCTGAGAAGAAGGGAATGAATTTGTTTTAGGATTACTGGATTGGGAGCAACGGAAGAGCCAATTCAAACTAACATAAAATAAAAAGAAGTACCCCAGTGTTTATAGCAGCAATGGCCACGGTCACCAAACCGTGGAAAGAATCAAGATGCCCTTCAACAGACGAATGGATAAGAAAGATGTGGTCCATATACACTATGGAGTATGGAGTATGGTCCATATATACTATGGAGTATTATGCCTCCATCAGAAAGGACGAATACCCAACTTTTGTAGCAACATGGACGGGACTGGAAGAGATTATGCTGAGTGAAATAAGTCAAGCAGAGAGAGTCAATTATCACACGGTTTCACTTAATTGTGGAGCAGAACAAATAGCATGGAGGACATGGGGAGATAGAGAGGAGAAGGGAGTTGGGGGAAATTGGAAGGGGAGGTGAACCATGAGAGACTATGGACTCTGAAAAACAATCTGAGGGTTTTGAAGGGGTGGGGGTTGGGAGGTCGGGGTACCAGGTGGTGGGTATTATAGAGGGCACAGATTGCATGGAGCACTGGGTGTGGTGCAAAAATAATGAATACTGTTATGCTGAAAAATGAATAAATGAATAAATAAATAAATAAATAAAGAGTTAGAATATTAAAAAAAAAAAAGAAGTATGGGTATATCTAAGTAGAGGCCAGCAGTAAAACAGCCTTCAGGCAAAGCTTGATCCAGCAACAGTGTCACCAGAAACCTGGCAGTAGGTTTTCTCTAGATGGGCTGCCCACGTGGCTACAGGATGATCACTGGCAGTAACCAGTACTCTCTTACCCATCTAGTGGAGAGAAAACATTCATTTCAGGAGTTCCCATGGAAGACTGCGGATATTCCTTCCTGTGGTGCTTTCATCAAGCATCTCTTCACATTTCATTGGTCTGAACTGGATCTTGTGGCATTTCCTAAAGGATTGCTGTAGCCAGAAAGGATAAGCTGTGCTCACTGTTTCTACCCACCCCCAGGGCTGGTGGTGGCTAGATCTACCCAACTGGACAGGATGATTGGGAAATTCAGGGTCCTGCGAGGGAGGGTGGTGGGGTTACAATCTCTGCAGGAATCAAGACACATTTCCTAAGGATCATGAGTGTGGTATGGAGAGAGATTGGGTGGGAGGGGTGAGCAAGGTGGAAGACAAAATGGAAGTTTCCAGCATGGGCATCCATGGTAAGCAGATAGGTTATTGACCGACAATAGAAACAGGATAGGTTTTGTGGAGAGCAGGTGGGGAACAGACTACTTTGTTTAATTGTAAGTGTGTTGATTTCTGGTTACTAATCACTCTTACCAGTTACCAAATATCAGATTAATTTTAATCAATGGAATGGACATACAAAACACCCTAAAGAAGGGATTCAAATCAGCTTTGAAGTAGAAATCCTAACCATGTGACGAGATGAGGGCTTTGTGTGCTTTCAGTCTCACGTGCCTGCAGTTTGAGGACAAGTGTCCACTGGCACCTTGGCTCAATGTTCCTCGGGGGCTTTCTGGCTCGCTCCTGTCAGGAGTATGCACACATTCTCTGAAAGGCCCAGGCTTTACAGAGATAGCAGAGAAAGAATAGGTCCTCTGGGGGGATCTGTCCCCACAGCGAGCATACCCTCTATGCAAATGGAGCTTTGGTATGGGCTTTTGAAAACAGTCTGAGTGCTTAATGTGTTCTCATAAATCATTATGTGGCACCTGAATGGTCTGAAAAAGAGACTCTGCTTTCTAAGGACCAGAGAATTTTTTTTTTTTCAGTAGGTTGAAGTCCAAGGACATTGGAATCAAATTATATGGGCCAAAGAGCCCTGAACTAGGAATCTGAAGTTCTGACTGTAGCTCTGGTTTTACCACTGACCAGCCTTACTGGTTTGGGCAAGAAAAGTGAGCTCTCTGTGCCCCACTGGGTGATGGTCTATGATTCTAATGCTTTTCTTCTTTTTTAAATTTTCTTTTTAAGATTTTACTTATTTATTCAGGTGAGAGATAGATTGAGAAAAAGAGAGAGAGAAAGAGGTGGGGGAGAATCAGAGGGAGAGGGGCAAGCAGGTGTGGAGCCTAACATGGGTCTCAATCTCAGGACCTTGAGCCCAAACAAGGGTTAGATGCTTTAACTGACTGAGCCACTCAGGTGCTCCTCTAATCCTTTTCTTAGCCACAGGAACCTCATCCAGGAGAAGCTGAGTGAAAAATAAATGCAAGATACGGGCTGTTTGACACGTATATCACCAAAAAAGAACAAAAGGGCAATATGGAAAGACCTAGCCCTTATGTTCTTGGTGAGTTAATAGTGCAGCAGAATTACCATGTCTGCATCTATCTAGAAATAAAGATATTCATTGGCCAAGATGCTAATGAATCTGAAACAAATTTTCAAATCTGCATACATGAGAAGGACGTTATTTACTCCAGAGGACATGGAAAGATGCTCATTACTGAAGTGTTGGAGGAAATTATAACTAGCATGAAATCCATCAGGAGACCACATTTTGATGCAGTGTGCTTACAAGGTTCTTGTTAAATCACTCAGATTTCTGGGGCTGTATAGAAAACAGTTTCTTGGCTTGTTCATTGCTCTCTGTTTTTTTGATTATAGTACGGCTCCTGAAAGGTTTACCTTCCTTGAGGAAAGTCTCTTATTACATGCCCAACTTGAATCTTATGACGATGGGCATGAGAGAGTTAATGGAAAAACCATAGGTTGCTACACTCTTGGATGTGATTAATCAAATAACACTAAAGACATTAAGTTCATGAGTTCTTTCGAGGCTGTGTGTAATTTGGATGTTCACTCTTGCCAAAGACAAAAATATAGAATAGAGGACACTTTGCAGACAGTATAGCTGGTTGAGATCAGAGGCATGCATTCTGCAAAGCCCCCATTAGCAGTAGTTCTAGAGATCTTTGCGGCTGTTAGTTGAAATGGAGATGCTAAAAGCTAGTGAAAATTCAGTTCATGATGGCTCTGTACTTGAAGCCTCCTTGAGCAACTGAAGTCAAGATAGCACCTTCTTGACAGCCGTCATGAAAAACCCAGCTATGAGGAAGGAGCCATTGGAGCATCGACCAGAGTAGTGGGGTGGATCTTTTTCTTTCTTTCTTTCTTTCTTTCTTTCTTTCTTTCTTTCTTTCTTTCTTTCTTTCATTCATTCATTCATTCATCCAATTTGATGATTTCTGTTTCAGACATGCTAGGTTTACCTTTTCCCTAGCACATTCGGAGGGAGATGACAAGTAGGTATAAAACAGCGACTACCCTTCGGTGAGAGCATGGCCAATGGCGCAGTGAGGTCTGAGCTTGTTGACAGTTTATTCTAGGCTAAATCACATTATTCCTGTTTCTTGAAAAAGAGGCAGAAACTTACAGAGATCAAATAGTTTGCCCCAAATCATACAATGAGGAAAATAGCAAAGCCAGGTAGTTTTTTAAAAAGGCTTTTTGTAATGTTTTATTATGGAAAGTTCTAAACATACACAAACAGAGAAAAATAACCCGTTGAGCCCTCTTGTGCCGTGGCATGCAGCTTCGACAATTATCAGGTTATACTGGATTATTTTGGTAGCAAATACCACTTCACATGTACATATTTCAATGTGTCTCTAAAAGATAACAGCTTCAAAAACCCCTCCAATCTTATCTCCCCATATTAGTTCCTTATCACCAAATGTCTAGTATGTAGAGTCCCCGTTGTTTCATACTTTAAACTTGTGTTGAAATCAGGCTCTAATACAGTCACAAATTGCAAAAAGTTGATATGTCTCTTGTCTATTTTAACCCATGGTTTTCTCTTTCTTTTTTTAAATTTTTTATTTTTTATAAACATTTATTTTTATCCCCGGGGTACAGGTCTGTGAATCGCCAGGTTTACACACTTCACAGCACTCACCATGGTTTTCTCTTTCTTTTATAAATTGTTTCTTGAAGAAACCCATAGAAGTTCACTTGTCTCCTCTCTGCCCCCCCCCCCACCTTTTTTTTTCTTCTGACAGGGAACCACTTTCAAATATTATTTAGTCTCTAAGGCTTTTTTTATGCCTTACGGACATACACACATATACAAAATATGTGTATTTTATGTGTGTGTCTGCATCATTGATCTCAGTGTGTTGGAGGAAATAGATCCATGTAATCCTTCTAGTTTCTAGAAGCTAATTCCATGGGGATTGGATACAGTGTATCCCAGTGAGACACATTTAGATTCTATTAAAAAACATTTTTTTTTTAAATCTCTTACTCTGACTGTGGAGCATAGTGGGAAAGGCAGGCTCACAATCTTTCTGTTCTGTTTTCGTGAAAGTGATAGAAATAATAACTAGTAGTATTTGTAGAGTGCTCCGTTTCTTTACTAAGTATTTTCATACCCCTTTTCTTGTAGAACTTTGTAACTTAATTAAAAATATTTCTCTTACTCATTGGAAAGGAGTCCTGGTATAGGAATGAAAATTCTATTTTGGAATTTTTA
The DNA here is from genome assembly GCF_964662115.1 of Mustela nivalis. NCBI lineage: Eukaryota > Metazoa > Chordata > Mammalia > Carnivora > Mustelidae > Mustela > Mustela nivalis. The sequence continues at coordinate 176,380,474 of NC_139021.1, forward strand.
TTACTTCAATCTATTTTTAAAAATTTGTCTACCCGGCTTCCAATGGCAATATTACCATTAGTTCTGTTGGTGGGGACCTCTTATGAGAAAGCTGTCTCATCCGTCAAGGGCGTGGAGGGCAGTGATTGGATCAGGCAGTGAGGAGTATGAGCCAGAATCAAGGTGGCAGAGGCGGAAGCTGGTCATGTTTGGTAAGAGTCAGTGAAGGAGATAGTTTGCCTTGGGGATTATAAAGACACAGGAAGCATAATCAATTCAGAAGTCCAAACTGGGAAACTGAGGCTGACCCTGACTCTATTCTACTCTTACCGTAGGACTACACTCCTGTCCCCATGACCCAGGGTCTCAGGTACTGCTACCAAGGTCCTGACAGTACATGCCACATGCAAGGAAGAATAAGAGGAGTCAGTCTAAATTATTGAAAACTCTGAATGGTATCCTGCTAATATAGTAATGTAATAGACTGAACCAGATGAGGTGGCCACTATGTCCATTTTTGAGCCACAAAAATGAAAAACTTGTTATATACCTACAATGGAATGTCTTCAGTCTTTTTTTTTTTAATTTAAAATTTAAAATTTTTTTAACTTTTTTTTTTTTTTTTTTTAAGATTTTTGTCAGAGAGCACAAGCAAGGGAAGCAGCAGGCAGAGGCAGAAGTAGGCTCCCCACTGAGCAGGGAGCCCGATGTGGGACTCCATCCCAGAACCCCAGGAGCATGACCTGAGTCAAAGGCAGATGTTTAACCAATGGAGTCACTCAGGCACCCCTAAGCTTCCAACTCTTGATCTCAGCTCAGGTCTTGATCTCAGGATTGTGAGTTCAAGCCCTGCACTGGGCTCTGTCCTGGACATCGAGCCTACTTAGGAAAAAAAATGTATTGCCCATTAAAGAAACTACCATAGAATCAATCACTATATTGTATACCTAAAGGTAATAAAACACTGCATCTTAACTATACTGGAATTGCAATAAGATTAAAAAAAGAGAGAAAGTGTCATAGACAAAACCATTTAAATCAAACTCCCTCAACAGATTATGGTAATATAAGAGCATTAAAAAAAAAAAAAAAAAACCTTTGAATAGACAAAATTCCTGAAAATGATGGAAGTATGCTAAGTGTAGTATTATTCAGACTTTTCTGGAGACACGATTAACCATGTTTCAGATGATGATAATGTGGAGGCCTGAAATTGCACAAGAAGTGGGAGGTGGTTGATGTGGAAATGGACTGACTTGTGGATCAGCACACATTGAAGTCTTAATGAAGTCTTGCAGGTAGAATGAGAAAATCTAGCAGCCTATTGTACTTTTTTTTTTTTTTTCTTTCTCACTCTGGGTTTCTAAGAGCGGTTTTTCTCCCTCTGTAGGCCCTTTCAGTCTGCCTTCTGTATATGGAGTAGCATTATCTCCTTGCTTTGTCTTTCAACCTATTGTCTCGGCTGTATTCAGAATGACTTTAAATAATACGATTCTGATCACATAACTCCCTAATAATGAGACTCGTCGATACACACAATAGGGCCTAAAGCCTTACTCTCTGAATCCAGGCCTTTCACTGTCTGACAGTAGACAGATATGAAAGGGCCTGGTCCCCAGAGCCGGACAGTCTGGGTTAGACACACGAAGAGCCACGAGCAGCGCCGCGCACGAGGCGGACCTCGCCGTGCGGATGGCAGAGCTCTGCCGTCCCTTCCGACTCCTTTCCATCCTCAACTCCTCCGTCTCCTCCGTCTCTCTTAACACTCTCCAGGCACTGCATATTTATTACGGAAACCGCACGACAACCCACGGAGCCGGGTTTTAAAAAAATCCACTCTTTTTATAACGCGCTCTGAGGCGCGCCCTGTATTGGAATCCATTAGGATGCATTTAGAAATCCTGATGCCGGACCCCACACGTGGAGATTCTGATGTAATCGGCTTGGAGAGGGACCCAGGCGTTGGTTTTTTATTCTCTAAGCCTCTGGTTGATGTTAATCTACAGGCAGAGAGGCAGAGTTCCGAGTTTGGCGATTTGCTCAGAGTTCTCTGACCTCACCAGCCAGCGGGCTCTGAGCTGCCTCCTTGCCCTGCTGGGCCACAGTCCATCCGGCCCTGTGACTTGGCTGGACCACTCCTTCCACTCCACGAAATCCCACTCCCTCACTTCTCCTCCGAGTGAACCTTTCCCCTCTTTCAAACCCTAGTTCACCAGTGGCCTCCTCGGTGGGTTGCGATAGTCAGTCTCCCCTAACTTTGGGCTCCTCGGTCTGCTGTGGGGCGTGCCTTGTATGGAACACATGCGTGCACAGGCCTGGCTCTCCTCCTGGACTAAACTCTTTGCAGGCAGGACTGTGAAGGAATGAATGAACGGCTGGATGACTGAGCGGTTTTAAGCCAGGTTCTTCCCTTAGAAGAACTGGATATCAGTTCAGTGTCCCTAAGTTTTTCCTTTAGGTGGTTAATTCCTCTCTGCCCCCTTTTTCTTTAGGTAACAGGCCTTGTTCTTTTTTTTTCCCTCTGTTGGACTTCCCAGAAGAAGAGTTCTGAAGTCCTGTTCTAAACATCCCCTGAGTTCTCCTCTGCTTGATATTTTGTAGGTCAAATCCTTCATTAGGAAATGAGTCTGAGTCCACTTTTCCTCTGGGCCTTTGGAGGGAGGCGAGGTAACAAAAGTGCGGTTTCTTACCACGTCATTCAGGAAAAAGTCTGGCCATCTTTCTTTCCTGAGAATTCCAGAGTCTCCAAGAAAACAGTTGAACCTGTGAAAAGCCACACTTTGGGAGGAAGAGAGACTGGACTTCTCTCTTGAGAACAGAAGCCTGTGTGGGCCCTCTGCTTTATCTCCAGCTGCAGGGGAGCCAAAGGTGTCCAGTGGTTCTAAGCCTTGGTGGGGAGGCAGTTACTGACAGAAGAGCCTTATGATTGGAGATGGGGGGGGGTGTCCTTGCAAAGTTAAGTTGCCAATTCTGCTTGGAAAACCCAGTGAAAATACCCTCTATGTCCAAAATAAGATCCCCCCAAGTCAACCAAGTGCTTTTCTTTCAACTGTAAGGTTTATTATTTTATAAAAAGAGTTGAAACAGGGACATGCAACAATGATTATTCTTTTACTATATCTGAAAGAGAAATTACACTGTTTTCAAGTTTTCATCAAGAGAAGCTGATTCTCTTTTTGTATGTGAAACCATCAGGGATTATAGTTTTGACATGATAAAGAATATTTTCTTACTGTGTTGACTATTCACGTTATAAAATTACCATAAACTATGAATAAACATTCACAGGGATGTTAGAATGGTTATTCTCTCAAATCCTCAGGGTGTGTTTGTGGAAAGCTGATTATTCTAACCACCTTAACAAGTTCTAATTCTTCTAATAAAACAAGGGTGTTGAGAAAGAGCAGCTTGAGACAAGTTTTATATAAATGAATCAACTTTCTGTGAAGGTTTTAAAGATTTTATTTATTAATTTCACAGAGAGAGATCACAAGTAGACAGAGAGGCAGGCAGAGAGAAGGGGGAAGCAGGCTCCCCACTGAGCAGAGAGCCCGATGCGGGGCTTGATCCCAGGACCCGGAGACCATGAGCTGAGCTGAAGGCAGAGGCTTAGCCCACTGAGCCACCCAGGCGTCCCTGTGAAGGTTTTAAAGAATAGTTTTGTGGGGTTCAAATTTTAATCGTGCCTCAGTGCCTCTATGGATTACTTCCCCCTCTTTAAGACACTTTGGTTTCATAAGGTGTATTGGAGAGGTTCATAGAGCAGGGAGACGAACTCACATTGATGGGTCTGTATAGGTGAAGGCATTAAAAGTGTCTACCGGGTGTAGAAACAACTGAATTTGTTGTCTCATTTCCAGCTATGAGATTTAGGTCTGGGGGGACACACTTGGTCTGAAAGGTTCTCTACGACCCATTTTGTTGTGATTTTTCTTTTATCTTTTTTAGTGGAGTTGACAATTATTCCTAGGTGGGTAGCTGTCACTGTCAAACATACCATGTCTCTCGAGTTTCAGTGAGTTAGTGTCTTACCACCAGCAGACTGGGGTGCATTTTATTCCAGCTTAATGGCTAAAGCAGCGTGGTTATCTGAATCCACTGAAAGATATTAAGAGACTCGAGGAAGAACAGTTTGGCAAATATACTCCCCACATGTCATAAACGGTGATGCAAAAAGTCTATCTCAGTCCAAAGACCGTATGCTCCTTTCTGCGCAGTGACTAGTGTGCTTGCCAGAGAAGATTGTCTTGAATGTATTTCTATCATAAATTGTCATAGTTCTCTTGTAACCTTTCTCACACCAGGCATTTACCTCCTATTTTTTTTTTAAAGGGCAAAGTTCTAATCAAGGTCCCTTTTCCACATTAATGACCTTAAGAGGATAGTTGCAAGGGCTTCTAGAATTTTCCAATCTTTAATCAATAGGGTAGAAATAGCAGTATGTTCAATAGAAAACTTGGCATCTAACTGTTAGTTTTTTGAGTAGGGATAATGCCCTCTTTATCTTTCATTCCTCCATGCTCCACAGGGTTTCTGGGGTCCTTTAGGTACCTAGCAGGTGTTTGTTAGATGAACAAATCTTTTGGCATGGCTGTTCTTGCAGGAAAAAAAATAACTTTTTAAAAACAAAAAATAGAAGTGGACTAGCGGCGTTTTATGTATGGGGATTTTCTTTTATCTACAGCATGACAGAATCTGGGGTAGAACATTGGAAGCATGTTCTATATCACTCCTTGCCCCTTCTTCCCATGCTGTTCTTTCGCAGCCATGCCCTTTATATTCTTTGGTAAAGAAGCGGATTGTGACCATTAGTTAGAAGTTGACCTATTCGTCCCCATACGGGGTAGGGGCCTTCCTGTAAAATATGGGGATATGACTAGGTGTTCAGATGTGACACCGGTCAGATCGTGTTCCCTAGACAGAGCCCAAGAATGTGGCAGTTGCCCAGAGTTATGTCTGTTCCTGTGTGAGATACTCTCCTCTGTAACGGGATTGTGGGAGGAGAAGGGAGGTTACTTTCTGTTCTTCAATGGCAAATTTTTAGAGTTCTACTTTTTAGAACATGCAAAAAATTTCTTACAAGGACTATCTTAGTTCTTTTTTTTTTTTTAAGATTTTATTTATTTGACAGAGAAAGACACAGTGTGAGAGGGAACAGAAGCAAGGGGTGTGGGAGAGGGAGAAGCAGACTCCCCACTGAGCAGGGAGCCCGATGCAGGGCTGGATCCCAGGTCTGGGATCATGACCTGAGCTGAAGGCAGATGCTTAACAAATGAGCCACCCAGGAGCCCTTAGCTCTTTTAACTCTGGAACTTTGTGCTAGTTGTCTAGCCTATCTGAATTTAAACTTCTTAATTTCTATGAGAGACATAAGTTTATATAGCTACATTAGATATGGTCAAAATTAGTGCTTTTCTTAAGTAGCTTAGAAATATGAATTTATTATTATAAAAATGATATGAACTCATTACATTTTAAATACCAGACTCTTTTTTTTTTTTTTTTTCCCACTTGCAACACTGACTGTATTGGTAGGGGATTAGGGAAACAGTGGAACGAGAAATACAAAACCAGGTAGAGAGGCCGGGCATTGCAGGGGCCAGGACCCCCTAGAACGCCTCACTTTCATCTTCGCCGACCATAGACTCTGTTCCCACTTCTTCATAATCCTTCTCCAGAGTGGCCAGGTCCTCCTGGGCCTCTGAGAACTCTCCTTCCTCCATGCCCTCGCCCATGTACCAGTGCACAAAGGCCCGTTTGGCGTACATCAGGTCAAACTTGTGGTCGAGGCAGGCCCAGGCCTCGGCGATGGCTGTGGTGTTGCTCAGCATGCACACGGCCCGCTGCACCAGACTATACAGAAAAAACTATAAGTTGCAAGATGACAAATCATCAAAAATCTTGCCACCTAGAGATAACTAACTTATATTAATATTTGAACATATGTATACACAGAGTGGCAGATGGACAAAAATGGCTTAGGAAAAATTGGATTATAGTATATTTGCTTTTTATTAACAAAACTATTAAGTTACAGTTGCTTGAATTTAACTGAAAAAAAAATGAGTGAAATAAAATGAAAAAGATTGCTGCATTTCAGAAAAATGTCTCTGTGGCACTGTTGAGATTCTGATCGCTCTCCATAGTACCCTGCATCCCTTGTCTAAGGCAGCGACCTTACAGATGTTTGTTGAATGAGTGTATGAATATGTTTCTGTATTTGTTTTTGAGAATTGATTTTTCTCAAACAGATAATAATTCAGCCTTGCATAGCTTTGAACTCAAGGTCGATTTTGTGTTTGTTCATGGATTATTAATTCTTTTGTAAACATTTATTGAGACGTTATTTCTTAGGCACCATGCTAAGTTCTGGAATGCATGTTAATGCACATCCCCCCGTGACTTTCTCTAGATCCCCAAACCCCTGCTAGACCTGCCTTTGCCTCATCTGTGGTTCCTCAGCCTCTCACTCTGGGTCTCCAGTCTTACTGGCTTCCAGTCTTCTTGAATGCTTTTTCCTTGAGGCTTTCAAGTAGATTACTCTTTCCTTAGAACACTATTCCCTCTCTTTTTGCCTGGTGTGATGGTTGACTATTTGTATCAATGTGACTGGGTGTCTAACTATCTGGTTAGACATTATTCTAAGTGTGTCTGGGAGGGTGTTCCTGGATGAGATTAGCACTTCAATCAGTAGACAGAGTAAAGTAGGAGTGTCTTCCCCAATGTGGGCGAATGTCCTTCAATGCATTGAAGGGCTAAATAGAAAAGAAGTCTGAATAAGGTAGAATTTACTCTCTCTGACTGTCTTCTTGCTGGGACATTGATCTTTTTCTGCCTTTGTACTGGACTTGAACTTAGGCCATCGGTTCTCCCAGTCCCCCAGCTCGTCAACTGCAGATCTGGGGACTTCTCTGTCTCCATAACTGCCTCAGCTAATTCCTTATAATAAATTTTTCTGTCTATGTCTATAGATCTAAGGAAAGATACATAAATTTATGTATAACTTTATAGATTAAAATGTATTTGCCAGTTGGTTCTGTTTCTCTGGAGCACCCAAATATACCCAGCTTCTCTCAATTCCTCCTTTAACTCAAATGTTTCTTTTTCCCCTGTGGGAAGCCTTCTAGACCAAACCAGATCCCTTTGTGGTATACTTTGTACGTTCTGTGTTTAAGCTTTTCACAATGAGTATTTGTACACTTGTTTATGTGGTCATCCCATTGTCTTTCTCCCCAACTACCTGCCCCATGGGCAGGAAGCCAGGGTCCTCACATTGTATCCCCATTGCCCAGCAAGGCTTGGCCATGTAGTGGCTACTTAAACATTTCATTTCCCGAGTAGCACATGAAAGTTAAATAAAGGATGGCCCTTACCCTCAAGGAGCTTATTATACTCTATTGAGGATAAATGAGTTAATTATGGTAACATATGAAAAATGCTAGAACAGACATATATTTGTAGATAATTGTAAGTAGAAGAGATGGGCATTTGTAGATATTTGGGTATTTGAAGGATAAGGAAGAGAATGAAGTGTTTATGTGGGGTTGGAAGTGGTGGTGGTGGGAGACATGGGATGAGATGGTGGAGAGTCAAAGCACTCTGCCCAAGAGCCACTTTAGGAAAATGCTCAAAGCATTAAACAGGGATACGCTCAGGGATGTGCAGGTCATTGAGTGTGGCCGCAGCCAAAGTCGAGGAGTGGAAAGAGATGAAGAGGAAGAGGACCATGGGGCAAAATCTGATTGACTTTAAATGCTCCTGGAAACTTAGGCTGCATCATAAAAATGTTTTCGAAATGGAAGAGAATCTTTGCATTCGGGGCGGGGTGGGGGGTGTATTTATTTATTTATTTTTAAAATTTTCATTTTTAAATTTTTTAATTTACAGGTTACAAGAGGTCACTTCATTTGTCTCACTAAAAATTAAATTATTTCTTATGTCGGTTTTAGTCTGGTATTTATATGAAACCATGGAAATAAAGCTTGTTATAGAAGACAAAACTATAATTAAACCTGTGGATGGGATATAAAAATTAAATGTAGGGAACTCACCAGAAAGCTACTCTGGATGCCTAGACTAAGACGAAAGGAGAGGTAAAGATCTCTAATTTTATCATGTAGGTCTTTTAGGAAACAAGTTTCCTTTTTTTGTCAAATGGACTCTGGCTGGTGATAATTTAGACGATTCTAGTATTCTTGAAAAAAATGGAGTGGTTGGATTAGAGACTCTTTTTTTTTTTTTTAATATTTTATTTGTTTATTTAACAGAGAGCTAGAGAGAGAGCACAAGTAAGCAGAGTGGCAGGGAGAGGGGGAGAGAGAGAAGCAGGCTATCTGCTGAGCAGGGAGCCCGATGTGGGGCTCGATCCCAGGACCCTGGGATCACGACCTGAGCCGAAGGCAGCTGCTTAACCAACTGAGCCACCCGGGCGCCCTGGAAACCCTTTGTATGGAAGGATGTCACCTAGGAAAGTGATGACACGTAGTGCTTGCTGCCGATTACTTCTAACAGGTAGACTGTTAAGCTGTACGTCACTCTTCTGTTCATGGAGAGAGAAAGTTTCTTGAAAGTACTAAATTGCTCCCCAGTTAATGCCTCTGACATTAACATTCTTTTAGGAAATACAGATTCTCATCTAGTCTTTGCCAATAACTAGGGTAGCAAAACCAGGGAACATGATAGATTCCTGGGACTCACATTCAGACTTTGGGTTCACAAGGTCTAGAATGGAGCTCAGGATTCATTTTTTAAAATTAATTTATTTGAGAGAGAGAAAAGGAGAGAGTGTGCACAGTGTGGAGCAGGGAGGGACAGAGGGAGAGAATCCCCAGCAGTCACCCCACTGAGTGTGGAGCCCGATGCGGAGCTTGATCCCATGACTCTGAGACCATGACCTGAGCTGAAATCAAGAGTTGGATGCTCAACTGAAAGAGCCACCCAGGTGCTCCCAGGAATCAATTTTTTAAAAACTCCTAACTGGGGGCTTGATGTCTTAATGCAAACTAGAGGATAGAAGACAAAATCTCAGTGTCATGCAGGAGAGCAGTCTGTGCAATGCTGGGCACCATGAAATGGGGTATGAGAAATTCCATTCACCTGCCTGGGGGAAGGACCAAGAAAGCAGAGCTTCGGGTGATAGAAGAGAAAAGAATCTTCTGTGAGAACATGGACACTGCTCAGACATTAGGACTCCCATGGAAAATGATGTCACTTAAAGATAAGCTCCCCATGTAAAAAATTGAAAGCTCACATGAGAAGACACCATGAAGGAGAATTATCACCCTGGAGAACTGACATCATAAGAACTAACAAGACAGTAAATAATATGAGTTGGAGAGGATGTGGAGAAAGGGAACCCTCTTACACTGTTGGTACGAATACAAGTTGGTGCAGCCACTTTGGAAAACAGTGTGGAGATACCTTAAGAAACTAAAAATAGAGATGTCCTATGACCGTGCAATTGCACTACTGGGTATTTACCCCAAAGATACAGATGTAGTGAAAAGAAGGGTCATCTGTACCCCAATGTTCATAGCAGCAATGACCACAGTCGCCAAACTGTGGAAAGAACGAAGGTGCCCTTCTACAGATGAATGGAAAAAGAAGATGTGGTCCATATATACTATGGAGTATTGTGCCTCCATCAGAAAGGATGAATACCCAGCTTTTGCAACAATATGGACAGGACTGGAAGAGATGATGCTAAGTGAAATAAATCAAGCAGAGAGAGTCAATTATCATATGGTTTCACTTACTTGTGGAGCATAAGGAATAACATGGAGGACATTGAGAGATGGAGAGGAGAAGGGAGTTGGGGGAAACTGGAGGGAGAGACAAACTGAGAGACTGTGACTCTGAGAAACAAACTGAGGGTTTTGGAGGTGAGAGGGTTGGGAGGTTGGGTGAGCCTGGTGGTGGGTATTATGGAGGGCACATATTGCATGGAGCACTGGGTGTGGTACATAAACAACGAATGCTGGAACACTGAAAGAAAAAAAAAAAAAAAAAAAAACTAAGGATAGTAACACAATAAGATTTCCAAAAAGATAAAAGAAGAGCTAGAAAACATAAGGCCAGCACAGGATAGTATGATAAATGAATAGACAAAATTGAAAAGAAACTGAATAGAAATGATAGAAAATAAAGTATAGCCATTACAGGTGGAAAAAAAAATCCCCCAAATAAAAAATCTAAATATAGATTGGACACACCAGAAGAGATTGACTTACCTGGGAGAAAGATCTGAGAAAATTATCTAAGATGTAGCACAGAGAGAAAAAGGAAAATAGGAAAGAGAAATTAGAAGAAATAAAGCCAAGACTGAAGGAGCACATGGAGTCTCCAGTAGGAAAAGAAAACGCACATGCAGAAGTCATACACAGAGAACTGGCAAAATGTTAATATCTAATAGAAATCCTAGATGCTACCAGAGATAATGTATAGATTATCTACAAAGAGTGACCATAAACTATGCTGGTAGGGTTCTTATCAGAAATAAGATGCCAGGAGACCACAGAATGAGGGCTTCCTAATGCAGGAAACGAAGCGCAACCTAGAATTTTATACCCAAACCATTCAGGAGATATGATGAAAAAAAGACAGACATAAACATACAAAGCCTGAGAGAGTTTGTCTCTTGCTGACCCTGTAAAAAGGGATTCCCCATGGATGTTTCCTTCTTGCTAAGGCACAACAGAGAAGGAAAGAGAAAGAAACAAGAAACACTTGATGGGGAAATGGGTAAGAATGTTGGCAATTCTAAATATAAGTTGGCATAGAAAAGACCAGTTAATGGGAGTTTTAAAATCAAGTGAATCCAAGAGCAGGCTGTGGTAACAAACATTAAAAAAAAAAAGAGGCTTGGAAGTTAGGAATCAAAATACTCCAGCCTTGTATTAATGTGAGCAGGATTCAGATACTTATTTAAATTTTTAAAAAATTTATTCATTTGTCTGAGAGAGAGAGAGAGAGAGAGAGGTGCACAAGCAGGCAGAGGGAGAAGCAGGCAGAGGCTCCCCACTGAGCAAGGAGCCCAATGCAGGACTTGATCCCAGGACCCTAGGATCATGATCTGAGCTGAAGGCAGAAGCTTGACTGACTGAACCACCCAGCCATCCCTCAGATACTTATTAACTTTAGATCTGTCTAAATGTTTATGGAAAATTGTAAGAGTAACTATAAAGAGAATAAAAATGGGAAGCATGATTTCTAAACCAGTATGTAGAGATAGAACTCCATAGAAGACCAAAAAAAGTAGCAAAGAAAAACCAAGGTAAAAAACACAAAATAAGATTATATAAATAAGTTATGCCAGCATTCACAACAAATGTAAATTAAAATTATTGATTCAAAGACAGTCTCAAAAGACATGAAGATAAAAATACTGCTCAAAAAAGCTACATCAAAAATACAATGACTCCTTCAATGAAAATAAATGAAATATATCTTTATGTACCCTGGTTAAATTTAGAAGAAAATGTTCATTGAAAAATCCCAGTTACAGAATATATACAGTACTATATTTATGTATATATTTTTTAAAACCTTACTATACAATATGTTGTTTAGGGACACACACATTTATACTAAAAATGGAAAAAATACATATGGGAAGGGAACATACCATCTTCAAGATAATTGTCTTGAGAGAGAAACTGTGGAGGGATAAAAAGCATACTTGAAATGTATCTGTACTGATTTTTCCATGTTAAAAAAAAAAAAACTCCAGAGAAAACCTGGAAAAAATGACAAAGTGAGTAAGTGATCTGTGCTGGGCAGTTGACTGACTTAATATCCTGCATTTCTGTATATTTGAAAGGTCCAGAGATATTCCAAAGCTCCAGCGTGCTACTAGTTTGGGAACAAGTAGGGTCGATGACCCTGTCCCTTCTAAGTTCAATACTGTTCAAGTCCACAGTTTATTTTGAAAAGTGCCTTGTTGTGTTTCTTTAGACCCAAGGCTCTGTGTTTCTGGAGAAGCTAATAAGGATTGGACCATGAAACTGCCAAAGACTTAAAGGGAGCAGTTTAATCGTGGGCTGTCACATTGAATTGGTGGCTTCTGCTTGAGCCATCTGTTCCAGTCATAGTGCGTTGTATCCCAACCTACATGTTTGGCAGGGTGTCTTTCCCGTCATTATCCTTCAAAGAACTCGAGATTGGAATTTTTAAAAATTTCAAATTGGATGCGAGGGAGAAATCGGTGGGTGAAAGGCTCTAGATGACATGTTTTCATGCCTGGCATTTTTCATGGGGGAAGGGGGGGTGTGTGGAAAAGTATAATTAGATGACACTTGCAAGTGTTGTCCGATAGAGCTCTGTGGGAAATTCCCCCCACCCCCACCTCCAAGCAGAATTATCTCCATGTCTTGCCAATGTGTTCTTTTCAGTGACTCTTAATATCCCATCCAGAATTAGAAATGGAAAAAATAATTGGGTCAGCTCATTTTTGCTTTGCCAACGCAGGTGTTTTCCAACAACATGTTTTTCGTGGTGGTGCCCGGTTCTAAATAACAAGCCTGTGCACTGTGCAATTATTGTGATGAAAGATGATAAAACAGTGCCCCTTTTGTGCAGTGAGGGTGCTTTCATCATGGCTGTTGTACACAGCATCTTTGGAGAACCAATGGATTTCCACATCTGCATTGCAGACCCTTGACAAACTTTCTGCAAATCAGGAGTGAGAAGGATCTGGATGTTTTATAGGATAAGCAGAGCTACAGGTTGCCTTATTTTTTGAAGTCTTGGCTCTAGCCAGGTGTGGCATAGCCCCAGGAAGTAGTATAACCCTATCTTAGATATTTCAAGACAGCTTTGATTTCACAGGATATGTCCTGTGGTTCTCCTAGTACCCAACAGATGATGGTCATTTTAAGTATAATACTTTCCAAAATGGAACCACCCCCCCCCTTCAATGATAGACCTATCACTGTGCCTCTTATCTGTATTTGTTGTGGCATATATTATTTTGTGTTGTGATGACCTATCTGCCTTTCCCACTATGTTGAGAACAGAGTTTGTGTCTTGTTTGTCTGTATTTTCCCAGGACCCTAGCACAGTACTTGGTACCTAATTGATATTACGTAGATATTTTTGAATGAATGAATTAAGACTTAATCTTAGGACCTCATGAATGGGAGGTGTTTATGATGCCCTAACCTATTAGGGGGTACCATGGTTATGTGGCATAATTAGTGCTGGCAAATAACTTCAGAAAATACACAAATTTAACTAATCACAGTAAGAATTTTGAGTGTGTGTGAGCTAGTAAGATGTGGTTTTAGAGGGCATGGAGGGTATGAAAGACGACTTCTTCCCTGTCCCAAAGGGAAAGTAAGACAGAAATAAAAATAAGAGAAATGAAATGATGCTAATTGGGAATGTCGACAATTCTTCAACAGGTTCAAAGGTGACAGGAGTTTTGGGCTAGTTTAAAATAAATTGGTTTTATCTCTTTAGGCACTGTACATCAGAGTTTTAGGGAGATAATAAGTGGCATCCCTTTCCCCCCATTTTTAAAAATATTCTAATGTGAATAAGACCACTTTTTTGTATGACCACAATACAATGATGATATCCAAAAATTCAAGATACATACAAAAATATTGCCTAATACAACATCCATATTTCTAGTTGCTCAATAATGTCCTTTACAGCTGATCTCCCCCGTGTATTGTATTTATTTATTATGTCTCCACAGTTTCATTTAATCTAGAACACTCTCCTAGTGTCCATGAGTTGGATACTTAGGAAGTCCTGACCAGGTCGTCTGGTAGAATGTTCTGTAATCTGGATTGGTCTATGAGTTTCCTTATGATCAAACAGAATTAAACATTCTTCCTAAGAACTCCATGCAGTGATGTTATGTCCTCCTTATTGCATCACATCAAGAGGCACAAGCCAGAAGTTTGTCCCATTGGTAGTAATAGTAAATTCCATCACTTAGTTCTAGTATTCCTCTCCAGATTACTGTAAAAATTCCCTGTTGAGTTCATCATCTGTAGGGTGTTGCTTTGTGACTGTGTGAATATTCTGACCTCAATACGCTTTACCCAATGAACTTCACTCAAGGATTTCAACATTCATACTTGATCCTTGCCTGACTGAATCAATTATTTCATCAGTGGTAGAAAAGCAGTGATTTTCTGAATCTATTCTTTTACATTTCTTAGTTGACATTTTTTTAAAAAAAGATTTTACTTACCCATTTGACAGAGAGAGAGAGGAAACACAAGTAGGGAGAGCAGCAGAGGGAGAGGGAAAAGCAGACTCCGCACTGAGCAGGGAGCCAGATGTGGGGCTCCATCCAAGGACCCTGGGATTGTGACCTGAGCCGAAGGCAGCCGCCCAACCAACTGAGCCACCCAGGTGCCGTGTAGTTTCAAGATTATTGTGCTAATATCACTGCCTATGACAAACCACCAAGTAAAGTTCAAGACCTTTGGGCAGTTCTTTTTGTTCATAGACTATATCCTAAGTGTGTGCAGTCAAAGGACGGTGCTGTAAAAAATTGAATTAATTCCTTATCTTTTCTATGTGGTGTTGTCAACTTGATACACAGTTATATTAATGTATGTCTGTTTATGTTCAGTTTTATAGTTTTTCATTCTGTTGGCTTAATACTGATTTTGAAAAAGAAAAACAGGTACATGATTCAAAAGTTGAAGACTACACGAGCACTGGGTGTGGTGCATAAACAATGAATCTTGGAACACTGAAAAAATAAAATTAATAAAAAAAAAGATTGCACGAAAGGTACAGGCAGAAGCTTCCTTGCTATCTTTATCCTTTCTAGAGCTCTATTCCTGCTCTCCCCCTAGATAACTTTTTATTAGATTTTGGGCAACCATTATGTTTGAAAAATGTAGTAAAATACATACATACGTACATGTGTGTATCTGAAATGTGTATGCATGTGTATATTCTTATGAAAAAATTTTTACTCAAATATTATGCTAAATAATTCCTTTGAACCTCACTTTTTTCATTTAATAATGCATCCTGGTAGTTATTCTATGTCACTTTATAGAGATATTTCTCTTTTATTAAATGGTTCATATTATGTGAAGGTACCCTAAGTTTATGCAACCAGTGTTTGGTGAATAGGCATTTGAACTGTTTCTACTGTTTTGCTATTTCAGATAACACAGTAGTGAACAGCTTGTTCATATGCTGTTTCTTTCTTTTTTTTTTTAAAGGTTGTAGATGTTACCTTTAATTGGACTTTAAAAATTAATATGGTGAAACAGTGTGCCGGGATTTGCCCTTTTGCCATTGACCAGATTAAAAAAAGCCTGCATACTTGTCTCAACTCTTTTTTGTTTGTTTGTTTGCTTGTTTGTTTGAGGTATTTTTTTTTGAACACTCATGAAAGAAATTGAAGAAGACACAAAAAGATGGAAGACCATTCCATGCTCTTGGATCGGAAGAATAAACATTGTTAAAATGTCTATACTGCCTAGAGCAATCTATACTTTTAATGCCATTCTGATCAAAATTTCACCGGTATTCTTCAAAGAGCTGGAACAAATAATCCAAAATTTTGTATGGAATCAGAAGAGACCCCGAATCGCTAAGGAAATGTTGAAAAACAAAAATAAAACTGGGGGCATCACGTTACCTGATTTCAAGCTTTATTACAAAGCTGTGATCACCAAGACAGCATGGTACTGGCATATGCTGTTTCTTACTTGTAGAAGTGACTTCTCCACGTAAATTCCAGAAGTGAGATTTCTGGGTAAAAAGTTACTCACTTGAATTCTGCATCAATTTGAAATAGAGAAATCAGACAGATTTAGAGGAAAATGTCAGCTCTGTGACTCTCAGAGCAGTTGAAAAACTGTGGCTTTGGTGCTTCCTCTTGCAAATCCCCACGTTGGCAGACTTAACCACCTTGTCTAGCCCATTCTGGAAGACTATAGATTGGACATATGGACAGAGTTTCTATCGCTAAGCTTACACCTTTGCCCAGGGGAGACCAAAGCACTTACACGCTGCAGGAA
Source organism: Mustela nivalis (assembly GCF_964662115.1). Classification (NCBI taxonomy): domain Eukaryota; kingdom Metazoa; phylum Chordata; class Mammalia; order Carnivora; family Mustelidae; genus Mustela; species Mustela nivalis. The sequence goes on from NC_139021.1 coordinate 176,396,454, forward strand.
GGCAGATGCCAAGGGAGAGCAGAGAGCCACAAGACCCACGTCTTTATCCCAACCCCACGCATCAGTGAAGGCCCTCGTCCTCCCATAAGGAGGGAAAGTGAAGGTCGGAGAGAGGGAGTGTTACTCTGACTGAGGTCCTTCTTGTGGGACATAGAGAGAGAGGAGAGTCTTCCCTCTTTCCCCAAACCCTATAGCATTAGAATCCTTTGGTGGACTCTGGTAGAGGGGGTGAATGCTGGGAACATCTGAAGTATAGATTAAAAATGAAAAAGGAGAAACAAGTAAAACCTAGGAAGCATAGAGACTGCTATTCACATACTCCATTGAATGGCTTAAAGAAGCTCTGTGCCAGTTTCCCTCTACCCATGTGGCATAATTTAAAATGTAAAATTCGGGGGGCACTTGGGTGGCTCAATGGGTTAAGCCTCTGTCTTTGGCTCAGATCATGATCTCAGGGTCCTGGGATCGAGCCCCGCATTGGGCTCTCTGCTCGCCAGGGAGCCTGCTTTCCCCCACCACCCCTCTGCCTGCTCCTCTGCCTACTTGTGATCTCTGTCTGTCAAATAAGTAAATAAAATCTTTAAAAATAGATAAATAAATAAAATGTAAAAATCTGGCACATTTCTGCCATGATGGCGCCTGTCGGGTGAGGATGGGACATCTTTGTGGACGCCGCCATGCTGGAGCTTGTGTTCTTTGCTTACATGTCTTGTGCTACCATGATCTCAGGGAGGACTCGTCATATCCACATGGGTTCTACAGAAAATTTCCTGGGCTGGGAGGGGCCCCGGGGGGGGTTGCTTGTATTCCTTCTTGCCTATAAAGTGTTGCTGAAGCATTTAGGACACTAGTGTGGGGGAGGGGGTGGTGGTGGTGGTGGTGGTATTTGGCGTTTAAATTCTCCAGAGGCTGTTTGGCAAATAGCTATGCTTTTAAGTATTTTGTATAAAGGAGGGCAGTGCTTCGACTCATCAGGCTAGTACGTTGAAGTATATGACTCCAAAAGTGCTTAAAGAAAACATTTCCATGTTTTCCTTTAGGTGATTAAAAATTAAACATTTTCAATAATGTTTCATTGCGAATATGAAAAATTCATACCCAGAGTCTGATGATAAGATTTTGGGCTTCTTTGAAGTTTTATTTTGGAATATAGGAGTTTTTTCTTACTCATATGGTAAACATTGAAACCCTAGAGAAATGTGTAAAGAAGAAAGTGGGAGTTCTTTATAGTCCCGCTCTGCCGAGATCATCTTTCTTATAATTTGGCTAGAGCCCTTCAGCTTTTTGTGTATTTTCTTGTTCGTTATTCTTTTCCTACAGTTGGGTTGTTCAGTTACCTTCCTTTTTCTTGGATTATAGGAGCCAATAACTTTCTTTTCTCTCCTAGCCTTTTACGTATCTTGCCATTTATACTCAAAAGTATCTTTACTGATACATATTTCTCTGCTAATAAAATTCCCATGCTATGTCCATTTGTTTTCCTGAGTAGATTTTCTTAATATATAAACTCATATTTTAAAAATATATGAGTTGTATTTTGAAGTTTTGACTTTAGACAATGAAGTAATAAAAGGTTTTATAGACTCACACAGTTGTTGAATAGATCTCTAGAGGAAAAGTTGGTAGAGAAGTAAAAAAGGTTCAGACACTTTGAGACAGATTCTATCAAATTACACAGAAGAAAATGGCACCAATTTATATTCCCATCAGTAGAGCAGATAGTACCGGTGTCCTCCCAACGAGATGGTAGCCCAATTCTTTGCAAATAGAATAGGAGACAAATGTTGTATGGTGTTTACTTGTATTTTAAAATTCTGTGGAAGAATACCTCTTAACATACTTATTACCTATAACAGGACAAAGACAAAAATAGCAGATTTCTTGTTGAAATTGATATAAATCAGGGGACCATAGAACAAGATCTTAAAAAAAGTACTGATAGAAAAACCAACATCCTTGAATTCTATATCCATTGAAAGTTTACTGGGATTTTTTTGTCATTGTTGTGTAAATCAGTAGACTGATTCAATGCAATTCCAATAAAAATGTCAATAAGGCTTTTTTTTTTTTTAAATAAAGAAACTGAGAAGTGGATCTCAAATTCATATGGAAATGTGAAGTGTGGAATAATTAAAAGGACTTTGTGAAGAACAAAGTTGGAGGACTTACAGGACCTGAATTGCAGGCTTATTTAAGTCCACAGCAATCAGGGCAGTGGGGAATGCATTGGGATAGACAAGAAGTAAAGTAAATAGAAGAGAACAGGGTCCAGTAATAACTCACGTGTTGATGGTCCGTTCGTTTTTGATAAAGCTACAAAGGCAATTTAGTGAAGGATAATTTTTTTTAACGGATGATGTTAGAACCATTAGACCTCTGTATTTTAAAAAAAAATTAATATAGATTCCTGTCTCACACACAAGACAAAATGAGTTGAACGGATCCTAGACCTACATGTGAATGTAAACCTGCAAACCTTCTGGGAGAAAACACTTGCGACTTTGGATCAGGCAAAGATTTCTTTAAAATGGCATCAAAAGCACAACCCATAAAAGAAAAATTAGACCTTGTCAGAATTAAGAACTGCTCCTCTTTGATGGATATTTGTAAGAGCGAAAATACGAGCTATGGAGAGAAAGCATTTGCAAATCATTCTGACATAGTATTTATGTCCAGAGTATAATTTTAAAACTCCTAAAACTCAGTAACAAAAAACAACTGAATAAAAACTGTGTGAAGATTTAGACAGTTCACTAAAGAAAATATACGGATGGCAAATAAATGTATGAAAAGATACTCAACATTATCATCATTGAGGTAAATGCAATTTCTTTACTTATATAAAAGGTTTTATTTATTCCCTGCTGAGCAAGAAGCCTGATGCAGGGCTCAAGTCTGAGACCCTGGGGTCATGACCTGAGCCAAAGGCAGATGCTTAACCAATGGAGCCACCCGGGTGCCCTAAAGTCGATGCAATTTAAAACCAACAGAATCCATCACACCTTTTAGAATGTCCGAAATTAAAAATGACCGTCATAGCAACTGTTGGAAAAGATGTAGAGTAACTGGAATTCTCTGATTTGCTGCTGGAAAGACTATGAAATCATGCCAGAACTCCAGAAAATAGTTTGGTAGATTCTTCAAAAGTGAAGCATATATTTATGATCCAACCACTTCGCTTCTAGGCATTTACCCAAGAGAAATGAAAAGAGATGTCCCCATAAATACTTGTACACAAATACGTATAGCAACTTTATTTGTAACAACCAAGTCTGGACACAACCCAATGCCCATCAATGGGTAAATGGAGAAACAAAGTGTGGTATGTCTATGTAATGAAGTAGGATTCAGCAATACATGTGATGAATTATTGATCCTTGCAACAATATGGATGAATCCCCAAGTACTTAGGCCTTGTGTTGGAAACCAGACCACAGAAATAGCAGGATTCCGTTTATATAGAATTCTAGAAAATGCAAACTAAAGTGACAGCAGCAACAAGTTGTGGAGAGTGGGAGATAGAGCAGAATATGAGGGAGGATTATAAAGGGGTTGAAGGAAACTTTAGTGAAGTTAGTGGATACATTCATTATTTTGATTGTCTTATTGGTTTTATGAGGGTATATACGTCAAAACTAATAACGTATTTCTTATGAGTGTGGAGTTTATTATATACCTCAATAAAGAGTTTTTTGTTTTATTTGTTTTTTGAAGGTTTATTTATTTGAGAGAGAGTAATCATGAGGGTGGGCAGGGCAGAAAGAGAAGCATAAACCTGGTTGTGCAAGGAGCCAGTGGGGGGCTCAGTCCTAGGACCCTGAGATTGTGACCTGAACCGAAGGTAGACACTTAACCCACTGAGCCACCCAGGTGCCCCAAGAGTTTTTTGTTTTAAAGCTGGCACTGTAGAAACCTGTTAACCATAGGTGGATTGATCTAGAACGTGGTCTTAGAGGCTGATACACAGGGATGACAGGCCCAACTGTACACTTTGGACAAATTTCTTTCTATAAATCTCCATTTATTCATTATGGAGGATAATGGTGAATTAAAAATGTATTCTGCACGCAGAATGGGGATCATGTTTCAACAGACTTGTGACAAGGATCACTTGTACTAGGAAATATAAATTGTATGTAATTATAGAAGAGGGAACCCTTGTACATTGTTGGTGGGAATATAAATTGTTTTCCCCGTGGAAAACCGTGTGGAGATAACTCAGAAAATTAAAAATAGAACTGCTGTATGCTCTAGCGATTCTATTGAGTGTATATCCAAAGGAAATGAAAACAGTGTATCAAAGACACCTGTGTCCTCATGTTTATTGCAGCATTATTCACAATAGCCAAGATACGGAAACAACCCAAGTGTTCCTCAACAGATAAATGGGTAAAGATGATGTGGTGGGCGCCTGGGTGGCTCAGTTGGTTAAGCGACTGCCTTCGGCTCAGGTCATGATCCTGGAGTCCTGGGATCGAGTCCTACATCAGACTCCCAGCTTGGCAGGGAGCCTGCTTCTCCCTCTGACCCTCCCTCTTCTCATGCTCTCTCTCATTCTCTCTCTCAAATAAATAAATAAAATCTTAAAAAAAAAAGATGGTGTGGTATATGTATATAAAGCAGAATATTCAGTCATGAGAAAAAAGAAAATCCTGCAATTTGCTACAACAGGGAGGGATCTCGAGGACATTATGTGAAGTGAGATAATTCGGACAGAAAAAGACAAATATGTATGAAATCACTGCATATGAAGACTGTATGAGATATGATTTCATATAGGTGGTATCTGAAAAACCCGAACTTGTATAAGGGAAAATGGTGGTTACTGGGAGCTCATAATAAAAGGGGAATAAGAGAAATGTTTAAGGGTATAAACTTGCACCTGGCAGAAAAATACGTCCTGGAAATTTAATGCCCAGAATAGTGATTGTAGACAACAATACTGTCTTATAAACATTCAACTTGTTAAGAGATGATCTTAATTACTCCTTTCATTAAAAAAAGTGAGAGTTAGATGATAGGTGAGCTAATCTACAGGGGATCCTCTTGTCCTATTTAAATGTATTGAATCCACATGTTATGAATGACGGGTCCATTACATTTCTTTCTTTTTTTTCAAGACATATCTATTTTAGAGAAAAAGAGAAGGGGCAGAGGGAGAGAATCTTTAGGCAGACTCCCCGCTGAGGTGCAGAGCCAGATGTGGAGCTCCATCTCACGACCCATGAGATCATGACCCGAGCTAAAGCCAAGAGTCAGACGCTTAACTGACGCAGCCACCCAGGTGCTGTGGTCCATTGCATTTCAATAAGAAATTATCTGCACAGTAGTAATTATACAATAAGTAGCCCTTTTATTATTAGACATTGGGAAGCTGAGGGATAATTCTTGGAAATATGCTTCAGGGTCAGTGGGAGACTGGGGCCATGCAGCAAACACAAACGAAACTGTGCCCGAAGTTGGTTTCTTTCTTTTTTTTTTTTTTTTGCCACATCCTGAAATTCAGCCGCCTCACTGTTGCAGACACGACTCGAAGCTTTGCAGAAAATACAAGGTGCTCTTGTTACCAGGAACCATTCCCTTTGGAATCTGCATTGCTGGACTGATCCTGAGAGTTCTGTGAAAAAAGTTAGAAACAAGCTCTTTGCATGGTGAATGCTAATCAGCTAAAATGAGACCAGCTCCTAGAGTCTGGCTTTGGAGGTTATGGGGCCTTTGCTGCACACATCCTGCCTTGTTCCAAAAGGTATGCCCTATAGGAATGGATCTGAGGGTTGACGGAAGCAGCTTTTAATACAGATGACAGAAAGGGATTGGCCAGTCAGTTTAAACCTGACCCCCGGGGAACTCCTGAAGTCTGGCTGTGCTTTCACATTTTAGAAGTGGTAGGACTTGAGACTAGGCCTGGGATCAGGCACCGTTTGTGCTGATTTGTGGGAATGATGTTGATATATTATCTATGAACACTTAACTTCAGGTGCACTGTGATCAAATTTTCATCCTGGTACCAAGGGACAGTGACGGCTCTAAGGGAAAAGGTAAACTTTAAAAAAAAAAGACTGATAGACTATTTAAAGTTGTTTATAATTACTCCATAATGCCTTCAGTTGGAGTGTTTTTTTTTAAATATTTTATTTATTTGACAGAAAGAGACACAGTGAGAGAGGGAACCCAAACGGGGGAGAGGCAGAGGGAGAAGCAGGTTTCCCTTCGAGCAGGGAGCCCAAGGGGGGCCTCAATCCCAGGACCCTGGGATCATGACTTGAGCCGAAGGCAGACGCTTAATGGCTGAGCCACCCGGGTGCCCCAGCTGGAGTGTTTTAAGGCCAGTCAGCCTTGAAGACCATAATGCCTCCATCATCTCATTACTCTTGTGTTTTTTCCCGCAGATAACAGCCGACAGCATGTATCGTGCCTGATCCACATCGAGAGAGCAATGATTTGAGCGTGTCCATCCCATGGGCCTGCTTGCTTTCTGAGGAGACGACACTGCGGGCTGTGTGAGAGTAAGAACCCAGCTTGACTGGTTATGATCATAACCATAGCAACAGGCCCAGAGCCTGCCTTTTCCTAGGTCCTAAATCAATCCTGGTTGAGTGGCTGATTGATCTCTGAAGCCTGCTACTGTCTCAATGACTTATTTTTAAAAACGGACTTATGCATCTTCTATCCATTCATCTACTGTGTTGCTTCTTCTGTTAAAAGGTGCTTTTCATATATTCATACATACACTTCTCACAACAACCCTGTGAGGTGAGTACTGTAAGTACAGACACATTTTACAGATAAGAAAACAGGCACAGAGAGGTTAAGCAGTTTGCCTGAGGTCACACAGCTTGTGACTCGTGGAACTTGCATAAATAACCTTGTGTTTTCCACACCTGGACCTTGTTCATTTGTTCACTCATTCATTCATTCATTTTTACAAAGACTGTCTTTCTCCAAGGCCAGGTCCTTGGGATGTAGGAAGAACTGGAGGAGGATAGATTTTCTCTTTCTTTCTCTTTTGTAAAAGATTTGTTTATGAATTTTAGTGTGCATGCCAGCAGGGTTGGTGGGGGGCGGGCAGAGGGAGAGAGAGAGAGAATCACAAGCAGACTCTTTGCTGAGCTTGGAGCCAGACGTGGAGCTCCATCCCAGGACCTTGAGACCATGACCTGAGCCGAAATCAAAAGTCAGGTTCTTAACTCACTGAGCCACCCAGATTCCCCAAGATTTTCTCTGTTTTAATCTTACCCTAACCTATGATTCTAATCTGAGCTGAAAGTAGGAAAGGTGAAAAAGCCCAGAGAAACTCAGCTGTGTGTATGTGCACACACACGAGTGCATGAGTCCACGATGTCTGCCCTGTTTGCGGGTGGTGGGGGGCAGGGTGGAGAGAGCTATAGAAACCCTGTTAGAGTAACCAATGACTCTTTTTAGAAACATAAGAATAAGGCTTTTCTGACATTAAAAATTTTTGTTCACATGTCTTGGGCGATGGCCTTCCTGTTGGAGAAAGATTAACAACATAACCTAGCTGAAAACTCCTCGCAGCTAAGAAAAGTAACAATTAATAACAACTTTTGACTCTTGAGCATTAAAGTATGTATCAGTGACTACATATAATCAATTAGTTTTGGCTTTTCTGTAGCATTGAACACTATGGTGTTTGGATTTTAAGGAAAAAAAAAAATAGGCTAAAAGCAGGAGTAGTGATCCTAACCCATATTCCACTTTCTAAACTTCTGTGGGTAAACTTCCCTTAACGGAGACGGTTTGGTTTTTGCTGATGGCATAATTTTAATAATGAATAATTCAAAGAAGCACACAGCAAATGTTAGCTGTAGACAGGAAAAAATATCTTTGAAATTCTCTTCCCTTTATGGGCCTTCGGAAACCGCTGTCTATCTATACAGAGCCTCTCTCTAAGGGGGAAACAGGCACCATTCTTAGGCGAATGGGAAATAATGGTGTGATCTCTGAAGCGCTTTTCTTGGAATCGCTGAAGATAGAGATAAGCCACCGGAATGTCTCCACATCCCTGCTCTAGCATTTGGCCTATCAGCCAATGAGGGATGTCCACAGGGCAGCCTTTTTCCAGGGGAAGCCAGCAATCCACCGGAAGCAGCGTGGGTGTCTGACATGCAGGTCTTGGAGGAAGCCCAAAGTGAAAACGGACAAGGCATCATTTCACCCAGCAGATCGTGAAAGTGCACATTCCAGCTTGCTCTGCTGCTTTCAGGTTTCTCCATGCCCAGAATGAAAATCCTTTGCTTGCTGGATGCTGAGACTGTCAGGCAGCCGTGCGCCCTGCGTGGGAGCCGATGGGATCGCCTGCCGTCACTCAGGGAGCCTCACTGCCTCCTCCAGTCATTAGGGGGCACGAAGCTGCTCCCACCTCAGCTGCCCTTCCTGTGGTCTCGTGCTTTGTCGGGCTCATACATAGAAGCAGACGTCTATGCGGAGGCAACCGTGTTTAAGAGAATCAAATGGACGAATGTCTTTCTCTCCCTGTACCCACCATTTCTACCTTGGTTGGCTACCAAGCCCCAGTTTCTTTCTTCTGGATATCTTAGGAGCCTTTTAGTCTGAAGAATTGGCATGGACTGAGAGGAAAAGGCAGGTGTGATGGCAGCTTGAGGGGTTGGGAGCAGCAAGGAAAGGCTTGCCAGTCCCCTGAGCAGTCTGTGTTCCATGGGCTGGATACGCCCTTCTCTGCAGTGAGCATTTAAGAATGTGCAGGTGTTTCCAGTTGTCACCTGACTGTGGGGCATTGCCAGAAACTTCTGGGCAGGAGCCATGGACATGATAGGTCCTGTAATGTGGAGACAACTGTCTAAAACAAAGACATGCTGTGTTAGTTTCTTATGACTGCAGTAACAAATCGCCATACACTCACTGGCTTAAAATAATATGAATTTACTGTAATTCTCAGTTCAGCCTGGGTCTCCTTGGGCTCAGGTCAAGATATCAGGAGAGTTGGCTCCTTCCTGGAAGCTCTAGAGAAGAATCTGGTCCACTGTCTCTTCAAGCTTCTAGAAGCTGCTGGCATTTATTCCTGGCTTCTGTCCCCTTCCACCATCTTCTAAGCTGACATAGTAGTGTCTTCAAATCTCTTTGAATTCTTTCTTCCATTATCATACACCATTTTCATGCTCCTGTCTCCCTCTTTCCATTCACAAGGACCTTGTTATGATACTGGGCTTGCCCTGATAGACCAGCATAATCTCTCCATTTTGAGATTTTCAACGTAATCCCATCTAAGTCCCTCTCAGGATATAGCTAACGTATTCAGAAGTCCCCAGAATTAGAACAGAGACCTCTTTGGCAGAGGGCCTTATTCTGCCTACCACCTGTGCCCTGCCCCAGTGCTGAAAGTCAGGTGGGACTTGACTGATCAGGAGTTGGGTGGAGGTCTTTTCTTTCTGGAGATGGCAGGAGTCTTGTTTTCTTCTGCTTGGGTAGGCCCGAAGATCTGGCAGGGGTATTTGATCACTGCATGATCGAGTAGGCTATTCCGGCCAAACAGACTTTCCAGCCTGCTAGGACTAGTGCTGAGTGGTATCCATCATTAATACCCATTTACCCTGTCTTTCTCTCTGAACCATCAGTATGAGGTCCCTGATACTTTTCAAATCTCAACAACATATCTTTGACCCGAGTTTCCACGATAAGGCCAAATGAATTACTCTTTCTTCCCAGAATTACCCTCATGCCTTCCCTTCATCGCCTGGCCCAGCCCAGCTGTCAGTTTCCTTACTGGCTTCATTTCTGTCCCTGCTCAGCCACTTCTTCCACATCTACTTAAATTTGACCTAAATCATTGGTGGGTTTTGTGTGTTCCTCTATGCTCTGTGTAATGTCCAGGTTTTTTCCAATAAGTGCTTTTTTAAAAAAAAGTTATATTTATTCATTTGACAGAGAGTGAAAGAGAGAGAGAGAGAGTGAGAGAGGGAACACAAGCAGGGGGAGCGGGAGAGGGAGAAGCAGGCTTCCCGTGGAGCAGGGAGCCCAATATGGGACTCGATCCAAGGACCCTGGGATCAGGACCCAAGTCGAAGGCAGACGCTTTAACGACTGAGCCACCCAGGAGCCCTCCAATAAGTGCTTTAATAATTAGAAACTCCTTTAACAGACTCCCCGAATAGTAACCCGCAGGGGCGTCCTCCCTGTCTTCTGGGACTTGACTCTCCGGTAGGGGCTGTGCTTCTTCTCGGGGCCCCGCTGTCTCTCGCATCCCACTCTGCTGTCCCACCCACTCATTGCTCCGTGTGCGGCAGATACCGGAGCGCCTGCTGTGAGCGAGGCCCAGCTGTCACCCTGCAGAACGTAGGTAGCTGACACTTCTGTCTCCCCTTTGTAGGCTGAGTTCCACGTGGCGTGTATGTTTACACAGACGGAATCTCTCAAAGCAGTGCTGATACGCGGATGCCCAGTTGACTACCATGCAGGAGGAGACACATTTTCTGGGAGAAAGGCAGGTTTTCTAGCTGTTCCACGTTGGCGTGCTGTTTTGCTGCCTAATGGCTTGACTACATAGTAGCCTCGTGGCTGGTGTGAAGGGTTGGGCTCGCGAGATCTCCATCTTAAGATCTCCAGTCTGGTTTCTTGGCCGAGGTATTTTCAGATCCTTTTCTGAGGTGAGAACGGCCAGAGTGACCTTGAGCCCCTGGTCAAAGGCCAGGTGATGAGACATTGATGTCGCTCTGGCGGTGGAAGTCAAGCTTATAAATTCAGTCAGGGGTCTACCCAGTCTTGGCTCCAGCCCTGGCCTCCCCTGGGATGGCCCTTCTGACAGTGTGTAGGAAGGTGGGGTCCAACGACTTACATGAGGGGACACAGGAGCCTTCTTGGCCACTTGGACCATTTGGAACTTAGACCTGTCACTAGAGCCCCACTCAGTTGGGGCTGGCTAAGGTTTAAGACTTTCCATCTGCGACAGCTGTTGTCTCTCTGGCTTTGTCCTTTCATTATTCTACGTGCCTCACCCTCTCCAGATCTACCGGTTGGGTTCTTGAACTGTCTGTGGCTCTCATCAACCAGCACACTACTTGTCTTTTTGTCCCTTCCCCGCATCCCTGTCTTTTCTCATCTCACTGCTCTTCCTCTCCCTCAGACATTTACTCCTGTGTCAGGCAGGCGATTGGCCAGGCAGAGAGTGGTCTGGTAAGGAGCTGACGGATTCACGTCTTATCAAATATGGGTATCGAAGAGTTGCCAATGTCAAGTTGCCTTGACATTGGGACTGGCCCGTCCAGATGATAGGAGATGAGAGATGATGGCAGAACTGAGGAACTGGAACAGGTCCAGCCTGACTAAGCACAGAGTAGGGGGGGGGGCAGTCTGGGGAGTGAGGCAGGATGGGGAGGCCGCCGCTAGGACGTGCAGGGTCCTGAGGGCCATTTTGGACACTGGCTTAAGAGCAGTGGGGAAACCATGGTGATATTTGGGCTGAGAAGAGACATGGCCAGATGTGCGTTTTAGAAAGATTGCTTTGCCTGGAGTGTGGGCCACAGATGGTGGAAGGGCAGGAGTTGAGCCCAGAATACCTCAGAAGAGCTGTGGGCCCCTGAGCCAAGGGCTGGGCTCACGTATGGCGGGGCAGTGGGAATAGAAAGGAATGCAAAGACTCATGACATGAACAGATATTCAGGAGTGGAGCCCAGCACCCCTGGGGGCCAATCAAATGTGGGGCCCGTGGGAGTGGAGGAGGGTGCCTGCCTCAGAGGAGCTTGTGGCCTAACACAAGTGACTCCCAGGCTCTGGGATGGAATGCAGGTGCTAGGCGAGTTGGTAAGAACCTCTGCGGAGGGGTGCGTGGTTTTAAAAAATGCTTGCAAATGCTGATTTTATTTTTTTTATTTTTAAAAAATATTTTATTTATTTATTGGACACCCAGAGAGTGGTCACAAGTAGACAGAGAGGTAGGGGGAAGCAGGCCCCCCGCTGAGCAGAGAGCCTGATGCGGGGCTCGATCCCAGGACCTGAGATCATAACCTGAGCCAAAAGCAGAAGCTTAACACACTGAGCCACCCAGGCACCCCACAAATGCTGATTTTAAATATAAACTATAGAAAGGGAAGTTTTACAAAACTGGGTTGAGATCCGTAGAGAAGCGTGCAGGAGTCACGGGTTCTAAAACGTATCAAAATCCTGGCGTAGTAGGAAGCCGAACCTTGGAACGGATTACAAGGCGGTGGGATCCATGTGTGGTGGGGACAAGGGGAAATGCTATTTTGAAAACCTCAGATGTTTCTTTATTCCATGATGGTAACAAAGCAGTGTTTGGGGGAAGAGAGCCCTTTGTTTTGGGAGACCCATTTGGCGAGACCCTTCCATGTGTTGGAGGTCAAGGACCTCCTTGGTGTTACTGGGGGCACCTTTCTTCCTGGGATTGTACTTGGGATTCTTGTAACCTTGGGAGGAAGATATTCAAAGTTTTCATATTCCTTGTGTAGCCAGAGATGGAGGCATGACTTCTCTTAGGGCTCAGGGCTCCCTGCTTTGGGGGGAATTACTATTTGATGCATCCAGCTGTAGAGAAGATGAAACAGAAGCTGATCCTGGAATCGGCAATGAGGCATCCTTTGCTTAAGGACAGTGACTGCAGAGGGGACAAGTGACTGCAGTGATTACATGGCAAAGGGACCTGAACTTGGAGGTTATTTGTGAGGGTGATGAGTGAACCCCCTGCAACCTGACAGCTGGGGCTGGGGGAAAGGGGTCACTGAGCAGGCCTCATGAAATATTTGGTCCACGGGGTTGTGACAGAAGTCCCTTCCCCAGCCCCACCCCTACATTGAATTATGTCATGTGCTGCTTAAACTTTGGTAACGGGTCCGTGTGGTTTCTGAGGCTGTGTTCACGATTAGAGATGGAGCAGATCGCAGAGAGCTGGGGCAGGTGGCAAAATGGGTGGGAGGCAGCCAGGTGTGCCGGGTGAGAAGCTGGGGGCGAGTGGAATGAAGGGCCTGGCGTGACCTTCTGGAATGTTCTTGGGAGCACTGATAAGGGGGCCTTTTGTAGTGGTATGGGAGGGAGTTGAGGTTATTATGACTTGGTTATTAAAGGAAAAGTGGTCTCTGGAGGGCTTTAAACTCTGTTCTCACATGTTGTCACAGAGGACGGATTCCCAGGTGACAAGAGGAAGGAGTCACCAGCTCTGCCTTAGGAGGCAGTACAGAAGAAGCAACATTTTGGTTCCCAGAATATTTATGAGTTTTCTGGCCATGCCCACCCGTGTGTTTTTCACTGGAATAGAGACCCTCAGGACTGACTCAGTCTTTCAGCCTTTGAAGGTTGTAAGTCAAAGGGGTCAGAATCTCGTTCAGAAGCTGTAAGAAGGGATAATAAAATACAGAGAACATACCGGCATTGAGTGCTTCTGTGCCAGGCACTGTGCTGTGGGTTCTCATAACTTTTCTGCAGGGCTGGTGCTGCGAGCCCCCGACACTGGGGGCCAATGGAGGCTCAGGGGAGGCAAAGGCTGCCTGGCTGCTGAGCAGGGGCTGTCTCCCTTGGACATCAGGTTCGGGTGGGGTGAGTTGACTGTGATTAAACGCTCAGTGTTTGGAGAAGTGAACCCAGGCAAGGAGGCTTCTGGCCCCAAACCTGGGGCCAAATCACCCACGTGTGAGAACTGAATTCCAGCCCCAGGGCCCTCTGCCGGGACCCCTGTGATCCCCGCCTTCTGTCTCCACCACTGACCAATGGCCTGTCTGCCTAGGGGAGACCGTGGTCAAGACCAGGGTTTCCTTGGGTGGGCTTCCTGCCTGCTATCCAGGAATCCCAATGCACTCGTCTGCCTTGATGCCACCTCCAGCCTCTGGAGCCACAGGGGTGCTGTGCTGGGCCCAACGCGGGCGAATGTTCCTCCTGCGTGGAGGGAGCTCTTCAGAGAGCTTTCCAGCTTCTGCGCGAAAACAACAAATCACAGCCCTCCTTAAGGATGTTGTAAATTAGATCCCTTTGGCGCCTTTGGGAAATAGACCAGTTGGCAAATCAAGCCGCACAGGAGCACAGGAGCTGATCTGCAGTTAGAATGCTTACTGCAGAATTAATGGGCCTAGTTAAGAGATCTCCATAAAAACAGGGATGACCCAGGTCCCAGGGGTGGAGATGGAGAGGGATCCCCGCGGCCGCGGTGGGGGAATTTCCTGAAGGCTGTGAGCTCACGAGGCGATTTACAGAAATGTGTGAAGAGTTGGGGCTCCTGGCCACAAGGACCGCAGGCCTCACTAAGACAGGTGTCGTTGAGGATGGAAGTTCAAATACACTGTCAGGCTTGTGAGATCGTTACCAGAAATACTTCGGGCAGCAAGGCTAAAGACAGCTGTTGGCTTTGAGGAAGTGTTTAAAGGAGATTAAGAATGATGAGCTTCGAAGAAAGGCAAAATGTTAACTTAGAGGAAACAGGAAACGTCTGTATGTCTTGAATGCCTCAGAGACAAGGAGCTGTATTAAATGTCGAATTAAAAGCCAAGTAATCAATGATAATAAATGCCAGTGTCTTTAAAATGCAGCAGAAGTCTGCCATGGGCTCAGTGAGACATGGGTCATTTCTGTTCTACTGATCAAATTACCTTGGTTCTGTCTTCTCAGGGACAAAAGCTGCCACATGTGGAAATATTGTGGTGAATGTCCTGGCCTGAGGTAAGAATTTGAGACCTGGGAAGGAGAGTGCTTAACATGCACACCCTTGTAGGGAACACACACACAGAACTGAGCTGCTTTGCGAAGTCTGATAAATTATAGAATGCCCCATTGCCCCTCCTTCCTTCCACACCATTTCCCTTCTAGAAGTTCTGAAAAATAGCACTTGATCATGCATCATCTGATAGATAAGACACATCTCTAAATCATGTTACAGAACCTCAGGATATATTAGTTGCGCTTCCCTTTATCCCCTGAGGTCCAGGTTTCTGTTTTGAAAGCTGCAATTTTCCAACAAATGCATATTCTAAAGCACAGGCTGGACTGACGGCTCACGACCTCCCTCCAGCTGAGCGCTCCAGTACGTGCGAAGGAGGAAAACAAGAAAAGCTTCGCTTAGGGCTCATTAGCCTAGGGAAGATGCACGTTCTGTTTTCCGTGCGCAGGGTTTTATGCGTCACCCGCATACTACCATGTTGAGCTTCGTGCTTCCAAATGAGTCCTTTGGAACTGGAATCCTATGTTTCCAAAGTTCTGCGTGGAGAGAAAACATGCCGGCAAGCTGTACCTGTGCTGTATGCTCCCTTCAGTGCGCGTGCTCCTGGCTCAGACATTAGGAGGGGTAGTGCTGGGTCTTCCCCCGACACCCCAACAGTCCTGAAGGCCATTCAGACACGGCACCAGACGCCCATTGCTGGGAGGCCAACTGGCTGCGGGTCAGAAGCGAATGCCCGTCCTTCCTCCTCTCTCTTTCTCGTTTCTCAAATCTTTCCCCTGTTTCCCTCTTGTTCAAACATCACAATCTGCAGGGCAGGTTGGATGGCTTTGGGCAATGGTTGTGGCTTTGGGACTCCTCTAAATTGGCCTTGGCCCCAGTGTGCCCCCTCCCTTGCTTTCCAGAGGGAAACACACAGCACAATGGTGGAGAGAACCCTGCGCGGTGGCTGATTTTCTGTGTTCCCTGGACTGGGCTGAGTGGTGCGGGGCCCAGAGAGCCCCCAAAATACTTCCGGGTGTGTGTGTAAGGGTGTTTCCAGGAAAGATTAGCATTTGAATTGGTAAGCTGAGTAAATGGAGCAGCCCATCACATCTGGGCGGGGCAAAGAGAACAAAAGTCTGGAGGGAGTGGATTCACTCTCTGCTTGAACCGATGGTCCCATCTCCTCTGGCCACGGACACTGGCATTCCTGGTTCCCGGCCGTCCGACTCCAGCTGAACGACACCACCAGCTTCCCAGGCTCTGGCGGATGGGGGGTCGTCGCCATCTCTACAGTCATGTGAGCTCATTCCTACAATACATCTCCTCTTATATATCCCTGTACATACTCTACTGGTTCTGTCTGTCAAGCTCTGCCTAGTCTACCCCTCTGACACTTGATTGTTCATTGGTCTTCGGACCTGAGACCCAGCTCAGATCTCCCTGGCAAGGTAGGTTTCACCTTACCTAAACCTGAACGGCTTCAGAGGAAAGATACGCAGCATTGCCCCCTGGGCCTCATACACAGAATCCAATGGCAAGAGAGCACCCAGTGTGGTCCCCATGCCCAGGGCAGTCATGGCCCGGCTGCTGTGTGGGCAGAGCACACTGGCCCTTCAGCTTAGAAGACACAGGAGTCCTTTTACTCCTGCAGCGCTCGCCTCACCAGTAAGCGTGGCTCAGCCTTGCCCTGGAGGCTGACCAGTTGGCCCTAACAGAGCCTCCTCTCCACCACGGGCAGACAGGGATGGATGGAGTGTGATGGACAACCCTTGGGCTTCTTTCTCTAGAGGCCACTGAAAATCACCTGTCCCGTTTCTATTCTTTTAATACAATAACTGCCCATTTTTTGAGGCTGTCACTTCCAGAATGGTGCCAAAGTCAGGGTTTACACAAATCTGGAAAACAGCAACAACAACAAAAAACCTTGAATATTGTGTATTTTAGACACTGTTACAACATCTAATTAGCTATTGAAGTCAAAATATTCCCAACAAAATAGGGAATTCTTAAAATATTAAATGCCAGCTTCCATTTTTCCTTTCGTACATTAAAAACAACTTTACTAGCCCCATAATGTCATGTTGAGACATTATCTGAAGATGAGGTTGCCTTGTGAAGATTGTTCTGAAGAGGAAAAAGCACACAGCTTCATTTCAGAATCAGATCTGTTTTATGCAATCAATATTGAGGGCGCTGACCTTATTTCTTTGAATTTGCACCAGTGTAGTGTTGGTAAGACCTCAGGACATGGGCTAATGGTTAGAAACAAGGTATTTGTTTTCCTCTCTGCTTCCTTGCCACTTCTCCCAGCCGGCCGGGCAGTGGCCGTTCCCATCCAACCCTGATTCCCAGCGTCAGGCCAAGCCTGCAGGGGCCCCTGCGCAGAGGCCCCGCCCCCTGCGCAGAGGCCCCGCCCCTGCGCAGAGGCCCCGCCCCTGCGCAGAGGCCCCGCCCCCTCAGCACTTGCTGGTGTGAACTTCCCATCTGCGGTGACCAGGGACCACCGCTGAGCCACTTAAAATAGCAAACGCGGCACGTACTGGAGCTCACTGTAGGTCATTGGTCCCCATGTGGGGCTCCCTGGGCTAAGGTCAAGAGGTCAGCGGGGCGGCCTTCCTCTCTGAGGCCCCGGGGGAATCTAGTTCCTCGCCTCTCCACTTCGGGATATTGCCTGCCTTTCCCTTCTGCTGGCTTCCAAGCCGGCAGCAGTAGGTCGAGGCCTGGCCACAGGAAAACTCCCGGGCCCTGTCTTCTGCTTCTCCTCTTTCTACCTTGAAGGACTCGGGTGATGAGGTGGATCCCACTGGGCCAGCCAGGATAAGCTCCTCTCCACAGGTCAGCTGGCCGACCGCCTTCGTGATGGCCTCTGAGCCCTCTGTCCCTTTGCCCTGTCATGTTCGCAGGTTCCAAGAGCAGGAAGTGGGTGTCTTGGGGAGGTACTGGGTCGCCGGCCGCACTGCCTCCAGGCATGTGTTTCTGTGTCCAACCTGCTGCTCCATCTAACTGTGTGGCCTTCCCAGATTCAGTGCTTTTCAAATGTGGGTCAGCTTCTCTACCAGGAGACCCCATAGCTGCAGCCTGGGGGAGCAGGGCCAACTGGAACAGGACCCTGAGATTCTGGGGATGGGGTGGTGGATCAGGGCCTTTATAGGGAAGGAGGGAGAACCTGTAGGCCTGTCTGCTCTGGGAACTGACGGAGGCCATGGTCGGGAGAGTAGAAGTCTGGGCCCGTGCAAACTACCTTGGGTCATCTGCAGTGCCAAGAGGCCACTTGCCAAGGAGTGAGGCTTCTGCTGTGCTGGCCACCCGTCCCCACGGCCAGACTCCCCATCTGTTCCCCAGACCCCAGCCCCAGCTTAGGCAAATCATCGCAACAACACAGCAAACGCTGGGGTTCCTCAGTGCAGCCTGACAGCGGCTTAACTCGGGAGAATAATTTACTTAAGTCTGGAGGGCCAGGGGCTGGGTCTCCCCTTTCGCACTTACGGGAAAATCTATTCTTGCCTGGAATCGATGTTTGATTTTTCCTTCTATACATTTACATTCCTGAAGGCGACAAATAGCCTTTCCGCAAACCCTGAATCTCTCTGGATTCCTGCTGGCCACGGCCTTGTTTTCTTCTTCTTGAGCATTGATGAGACTCCGGCAGGAGAGATTGATCCGGCTTGTGTACAGTGGGGATCAGCAATTGATTTTAATTAAATCCTCTTTTCAGAAATCAGCAGAATGTGTCCATTTGGGGCCCCGCCCCTTTTCTCAGAACATTAATCAACTTGTTAAATAATTTCTTCTAATTTATGGGCCCCAATTAGCCTCTCTCTGGAGACCCGGAGAACTAAGTGAGACATACCGTTCATTTCCAATAACCTTGAGTCATTAATTTTGAATCCTCACATCCGGAGTTTGGGGAAATTATTCAGTAAGACTTTAGACCACTTTCCAGTTTTTTCGTTTTGCATTTCATATGTCAGGGATTGGCTTTCAGTGAGTGGGTAAAGCGCTGCGAACTAGAATCCCTTCGTTGAAAGGGGTCCTGCCTCTGGCCGATCTGTCCATGCTGGAGTTCTCTCTGGTGGTTTCTCTATCATGGAGCCTCAGACTTGAATGTACACGAGAGCCACATGGGAATCTTGTTAAAACACGGCGTTACAGGCCCCTGATTCTTCTCGAGTGGGTGGAAGCCTGAGAATTTGCATTTCTTTGTTATTATTTTTTAAAATAAAAATTGTGTATATTTAAGACATACAATGTGATTTGATACAAATAGTGGGATGATTACTGCAACAAAGCCCGCTAACGGGTCCATCCACAGTTAAGCACGCTTTCTGGTTTTGCCACGGAAGGAATCTGAAATCCACGCAGAAAATTTTCAGTGCCGCCTCTCCACCCCTGGTATCTGCTGTTTGGCTCTCTGGTTCTGTCAAATCAACTTTTTAGATTCCACGTATAAATGAGATCATGCATTAAAAATTTTATTTTTAATGATTTTATTTATAAGAGAGAGAGATAGAGCATGAGCCAACGGGGTGGGGAGGAGGAGAGAGAGAGGGACAGGCAACTCCATGCTGAGCCCAAGACAGGGCTTAGGTCTCAGGACCCTGAGATCATGACCTGAGCTGAAACCAAGAGCCGTGTGCTCAAACAGCTGAGCCACCCAGGTGCCGCGCCCCCCACCCCACCTCGCCATTTTATTTTGTTCGTTCCTGTCTGGCTTCTTCCATTTAACATGGTGTCCGCCAGGTTCATCCACACTATTGCAAATGGCAGGACCTCCTTTTCTTTAAGGCTGAAGCACCCATTATGTACACACCACAATTTCTTTGTACATGCATCCGTTTACGTAGGTTGTCTCCGTGTGTCTGTCGGGTATCATGCATAAAGCTGCGATGGACGCGGAGCGCCGATATCTCTTTGAGCAACTGATTTCAGTACCTTGAGAATTTGCATTTCCAACCAGCATCCGGTGATGCCATGCTGCTGGTCCACGGACCGCACTTCCAGCAATGCTGCTCTGTGTCACAGAATGTTTCTGGAGAGCTGCATGAAGACGGACTTGGATAGCTATGGGGAAGGAGGGTGAGGGGATTCTGGGTCATCAGACATTTTAATGCCCCAGATGGTTTGCCTAGAGGGCTACTTGTGGGGGACTCTAGGCAGAAACGTAAGACTTCAGGTCCCCAAAAGGGTAGAAACAGAGTAATGGAGGTGAGCTAAAAAAACAAATTCCTTTCATAGTCTAGTTTTCTTTCTTTGTGATAGTATGTGATGAGGGAGCAGGAGGCTGCCTGAGGACAAAGCAGAAGCTGGCACCTTGCACCCCCTTTCCACCCGCTCCCCTCCGTAATGTGTGTGACATTCCCCAGGCACTCCTGACTGCCCTAAAAGAAAAACAAATAGTTAACTTACAGAGATCACAATCCTGTAAGACAGGAGTCTCCTTTGGTTTACCAATATCCTAGAGATATACAACAAAGAAGTTACTTTATCAATAGCACAATTTCCAGAGGCAAATAACTCAGTTCCTCAAGCCCTGAATAAAGTTAAAATTCTTCTAAACCCAGATCTCACTAACAAGGACACTTGATAGGAGAAATGTGAAACTTTATCTCTAGATCTCCAAGATAGTGTCGAGAATCATTCCCAAGCATATTGCCCATTGATATACATCTAAAGGGTCTCACAAGAAGATTTTTACTACTAGTAATAAATAACCTTTCTCCCAACAATAGCTAGCCCCTCAAGGTCCTGGAGACCTTGCTTCCAAAATTCCTTAGAGACTAACATCACCCCTTTGTTCTCACCTACCCAACTCCTGTGTATATAATCAGCCATTCCTTAGGATAACAGGGCAGCAGCTCTTCCTGCCCACGGGTCCTGTTCCCGTGCTTGAATAAACCACCATTTTGCACCAAACATGTCTCAAGAATTCTTTCTTGGTCATCGGCTCCGGACCTCAGCCCACCGAACCTCACCTACGTTCTGGAACTTAATCAGTATGCATGAAGAGTTTCTGAGTCTTATCGCTGGTGACTTCTTAAAGTTTCTTTTTACCTAACAGTTGCCCTTGCTCAGAACTTTCCTGGTAATTCAGATTCGTTGAAGTTCATCTGTGTGTATTGCCTTTTTTTTTCCCCCTAGACTTTTTCAGCAAGCAGACTTTGGGGGAAGAAATAGAACTTCATTTGCGAATATAAATATCTTACAAAATCGCCTCCGAGGTAGGTAAAAATTTAATTGCCTTAATTTTCAGAGGTGCCTGAAAAAAAATCACTCTATCACCAGTTGATGTCAGTGATCAGGAAACCTTTTTGAGTTTGAGATTTCCTGCCTACACTTGGCACTTATTTTAAAAGTGTGGAAGCTGAAGTTTTGTCATGTTTGTGAAGGAGCAATAATTTGATGGAATGAAGCTCTTTGTAAGGCTTAATATTAATGATGATTATCAATGACTATGTATAATAGGCACATGCAAAATCTATAGAAGTTAGAGAGGGTAGTATCATGATTTTTTCATATACTTAAAATATGACTTATAAAATGGATTTGCGAGTATGCAAATGTAAGGGCCTATTCAGCCAGAGTGGCCCCACCCTGGCTGAACTGCCATTTTGTTGTAAAACTTAAATTGACTCCCCCTGCCCCCCTGCCCAGGGGAACTTACTTAAAAGCAAGTCCCGGAAACCAGTCCCAGGTAACAAAGCCCAAGTACAAGGGTGGGTCAGGCCAGGTGGAGGTATTCAATCAGTGGGGGCGCATACTGTCTCCTAGCTACCAAGGAGTATGGGCCCCCACCCTTTGGGCACCTTTTGGGCACCAATTCTGAACTAGGTAATAGGCTGGTTCAAATATCTGCTAGGGTAAATTGTAATTCAATTGGTCACCTAGCATCACTGTGGAGTTTCCTGTGTGTGTTACAATCTCATTGGCCACCTGTGCATGGCCAGGCCCGACAGCATGGCCTTTGCTCTATAAAAGTTAGTCTGGAAAGCAGGAAGGGGTCATCCTCTCTGTAGGGGCGGCCCTGACCGGTCTGTTTGACGGTCGGTTTGATTCCTGATGCTTGGCGCGAAATAAAGCTTTGCTTGACTTTCGCTTTGTATCAGTCTCGCTCCTTTATTCACGGACCCATTATTGGAGGACCCAATTTTGGGGGGACCCAACACAAATATTTATAGGACATTCTGTTTAGTCTGTAAACTATTGTAGTTAAGGGTTTTCCTTAAGCAGAAGGATGGCATCTATAACATAGGGTCTTGATTTACTTTTCAAAAGTTGGATAACAATATTTTTGGAACAAAGCCATTGTGAAATACAAGGTAAAAGTGTGCCAGGCAATCCCGGAGAGGGAGTAAAACAGATAGTCTTCATTAGGAATTTGTCGAATGTCAAGGATTTCTGCTCTTCAGTTACACTGACTGCAACTAAACACTAGTCTTTCTCCTAGAAACAAATTTGAAGGAAGAGGTAAAATTTAAAGAAAGGCTCTGGGCGGCTCCGGTGGAAAGAGCTGGGAAAATCTGTAGATGATCTGGGGCCGTGATGAGGAAGGAACTCCAGGAACAGTCAGAAGGGAGCCTGGTGTGGGAGAGGGTGTGGCCGGATGCATGCTGGCAAATTAGAGGTCCACACGGTGACCGAAGCTGCTGCTCTCCTGCGTTTGCAGCCCAGTTGTGGCTTTCTTTCCATATGTCCTCTTAATAGGCATAGTTGGTTATCTATAAGTATAATTCCAGATTCTTTTTTTTAAATTTTTTTTAAGATTTTATTTATTATTTATTTGACAGAAAGAGATCACAAGTAGGCAGAGAGGCAGGCAGAGAGAGAGAGGAGGAAGCAGGCTCCCTGCTGAGCAGAGAGCCTGATGTGGGGCTTGATCCCAGGACCCTGAGATCATGACCTGAGCCGAAGGCAGAGGCTTAACCCACTGAGCCACCCAGGCACCCATAATTCCAGATTCTTAAAGCCGCCTCTACAAGGCTTTGTATAAACGTCAGGAGAGCCGGGCGGAGGGGAACCCAGGAGGATTCTTCAGTTCTCAGAGTGACGTCCTCAACCCCCAATGGCTCACTTCCAGGTTTCTTTAGTTTCTTTTTAAAAAATTTTTTAAGCATCTCTATCAGGAGCAGGAAGCTGCTTCTGGGCTCTAAACACAGAATGATTGAGCCAGTTCCTGTTAGAATGTTAAATGCTCACTGACCCCTTTCTTCTGGACTCTGGAAGAATAAAATATGACTGCCCACATGTTCGGGGGACCACGTGGGTTTTGGCTCGCAGCTGGATGACAGAAAAGCTGTTATCCACGCTCCATCCATTTCACGAGTAGGCAGAGCCTCTGGTGCCTCACCTCCAGATTGCTAATTCAAACCACACCACGGAGGGGGAGATCCGGGGTCAGCCTTGCTTATTAGCGAGAACTGGAGCATTCCTGACAGGAGCCCAGGGGCAGTGGCTTCAGACACTTAGAAAGCAAGGGGAGCTGAGTCTGGGGCTCTCAGACTCCTCTTCATTTTCTCAGCTTTACCCCTTCTTCCTTCCTTCAGTGATGACCTCCTACTGGGCTTTGAAGCTCATTTCAGAGGCATTCTCTGAGAAGACTCAGCAATCCACGCAAGCACAGTTTAGCCCTGTCAGTCTGGGTCACCCTCGAATTTTCACCCATGTTTCTAGGGCAGCAGTGGCCTCATTGTTTTAGGCTGTTTGCTCTTCTGTGTTACAGCTCCTAACATCATGCCAGGCATGTAGCATTTATTCAGGACATGTGACCGAATGTGCTCCCTCATCCATGTTCAACTTGTGTAACATGGATCTCAACACACCCTTCAACCTGACCAAGGCCGATGTCCAAGGGCATGAGTACTCACACTGAAACTTCATCCAACTGTGTTTGGTCCTCTCTAGGAGGAGTCCAATTCTTTTTCTTTATAAAGGCCAGTGTAAATAGAAGAATGGCGGTGTCTGGGGTTAGGCTCAGATTCAAGTCCAGACTCTTCTCTTAGCCCTGGGAATTTGGGCAAGCATTTCCCCCTGTCTGTGGCTGTCTTCATCTGTGGAATGGGGCAGAAATAGCATCCATCATGAGCTTAATGTGAGGATTACGTGAGATAATGCGTGTCATGTGCTTGGTCTAGTGACTGGCATTTCTTAGCAGTTGGCAGTAGCTATTCTTAAATGGGAGCCATGGTGTGTGAATGCTTCCCCATCTTAAAAACTCTCCACAGAACTCACAGACACACACAGATACACACAGGGTTTTTTTTATTTCTTTGTTTTTGTTTTTTTTTTGGTAATGTGTAGCTCGATCTACTTGCTTTTGTACCCTGATCACTTAAAACCATTTTGCTTTTCACTCAGTCCTAAATATGGTTGTCAAGGACATGTCCTTTCATCTTATTCAGTCTGCAGAGTTTGCTCTGGTCTTAAGAATGCTTTTCCAGTACTATCTTTCTGAGAAATGAATCTGTCTCCCTGATGCAGGAAGGGTTTGGTGCAACAGGTTTCCACTGGGGATCGTGCCCTCTTGGTTCTGTCCTGCAGCACAGATGGACTTCTGAGTTTAGCCATCTGGTGGCCTTGTGGGAAAATGACAGAATAATGGTGGATCCAGATGAATCTACCACTGAGACTGAAGAAAATGACAGAATAAAAATCAGCTGGAGCCACGGCAGTGGCAACAGCCTCGCTTTGCGTCAAGCGTGTAACTTCCTGAGGAGGCTTAAGACATTCCTCTTCGTGCAACTGTCTAGTGTCCTAGAATGCCAAATTTAGAACTAGAAAGAAAATCTGTTGTCCTGAAGACCCCCCCCACCACTTCTTCCATTTTACAGACAGTAAGACTGAGGCCTAGAGAAGAAAGGAAGTGGGCCACCCCGCAAGTAAGTGGAAAAAACAGGAAAAGAGGACCCAGTTCTCATGACTCCCTTGGATGTCATCTTTTCCATGGAATTTAAGGCTCTTTGGCCTCCAAGGTTAAACATGTGTTGAGATCCCCCAATAGATCTGGATTTCTACGAATGCCAAAAATGAAGAGGAGAGAAATCAGGCTTAGATGACATTTCTCTTCCACCACTAAACTCCTGTTCACTGAATCTTTCCATCTCTCAGATGCTCCGTCTGCCTTGGGTGCTGGTTTCTAAGAGGGAAACCGCCACATCCCCTCTCTGGATGCTTCACCTCTCCTTATGGACTCAACCCTCTCAGTAGGTCTTAGTTTATGCCCCATAACCTCTTACTCAGACAGTGCTCTGAGCAAATATTAGCTAAAGGCATGGATGAACGTGTGAACGTGCATTTCTCTTACCTCGTTTTTATAACACCTCATCTGATTACTTTAAATTGCTCTCGTATCCTATACGAGCCGAATATAAATACTTTGATATCATAGTGCTTTTGAAACGAGTAATAGAATCTTATGCTCGTCTGGGGATTTGAAGCAACTTATGGTACCCCTCAATTAGTATAAGTGTGTAAATTTAGATTTTTATAATTACACATATTCTTTAAATTGTTCCCTTCAAAACTGAATTCATAGAGTCTATGCTTTCCATTTGTGAATGATTTAAGATATTTGAATCTTGCTTGACGTTATGGATATTACAGCTTAGTGGCTAAGGGAAAGGACAAGGGAGTCAGACTGACTCTGTTTGGATGCCTGCCCGGCTTCTTATTCTCTATACAGGTGTGGAAACCTATGTAACCTCTCCCCAGGCTTCCATCTCCTCATTTGTAAAATGGAGACATAATAAGACCTACCCCATAAGATGATTGTGAGAATTAAGTGAACTAAAGATGCAAAGTATTTGGCTAATATCTGCCATATCATAAATGTGTGATAAGGATGAGCTGTGATGATGATCATAATCAAACATGATAATTGCCGTCAAATGTATATGAATGTCAAAGGAGAAAAAGCGACACTGAGTAGGAAATTTATTCCTGGAAAACTGGTCCTGGAGATTCCCAGCAATCTGAGAAATGATTTCCATCCTTGTATTGGGTTTATATCATGTCACTGGCGGTGGAACTGTGTTTCCCAGAATTCCTTGCCATGTCTGATTCTAGATTGGGGTTGGCCATCAAAGGATATTGTGCAAAATGTAGCAGCAGAAGTGAAGTGGCAGCCACAGTCCTCTGAAGGTCAGTGTTGAGTGCCCCGGTGGTCCCTCGTCTTGTTGCTGAGTCACTGTATGGTGCTGGTGAGCTCAGAGCTCCTGTAGCTTTTGCTGGACCTCTTCCACCAGCTTCTCCAGGTCCTGGGGCAGGTGTATGTACAACTCTGTGGCAAAAGGAAAGTCAGCTTCTGCCAGTTACCATGTCATCAGTGTCAGTGTGGTGAGACAGACACATGTTCCAATTGTTGTGTGGGTTCCAGTTTGTCATTGTGTGTTCTAGGTGATCTTTGCATTTCCCGATGTATCTTTTTCTCTCTCTCTTCATTTTTCTTCCTGACTTCCATCCCTGTCACCCTACAGTGACTTCAGACCCATCGCAGATGGGGAGTCAGCCACCTTCCATAGATTTCTTTATCTGCTCCCATAGTTCTGGGGATAACCAAGTAATTGCTGCCATCAAATATGTTAGTGAAAGTAAGGAGTATAGTGGTTTGGCTGGTTGTTTCTAAGTGTACTGGATAACCTGAGGCAAGTGTTTCTTGTGTGTGTGTGTGTGTGTGTGTGTGTGTGTGTGTGTGTGTTTTGTTTTGTTTTCGTTTTAAATCACAGAAATCTGCAGGTGCAACTGGGCAACACCAGATACATAACCACAGGCCATTAAGTGACCAAGTGACCTGAGCCACCTATCATAAATTAAGTGCCATCCAAGTTATAGATGTCATCCAAAGTTGTCCATGTTATGCTCAGCCATAAGGTTGGTTGTGCCGTGTAGCATTCCATCATCCTATGTAAGCAGTATATGTGAGACTGGGCTGGAGTGGATAAGGCGTCAGTAGATACCTCCTCATGGAATTTACTGGTTAACCATATCCGCTTTGTCCTGAAGCAGCTAACCTGGTAAGCCCTGAATTGCCTTTTAGAATATCTGTTTACAGTGCCAGTTGGGCAAAAACACCTTGTAGGCCTGGAATCATTTGCTCTAAATTCAGAGCCAATATATGGTGCTGTTTTCACCATAACCTTCTTGGGACTGGGAGTCAAGGAAAGAATATCAGGGTGGCTCTTCTTCTTCTTCTCCCTGGTGACCCAAAAGTGAATCTTACTTTCCATGTCTGAGACTTTTGTTTTGCTTGTCTAAAGGTCTTAGTTCCCAAGGGATGATTGCTTCCACCAGGAGGCACAGCAGGGGTTCTATTAAATGGGAAGTCGAGGCCGCCAACTGGCCACTTCGCGCTCTTCATCACAGCAACTCAACAGGCAAAGAAGAGTTTCTGTACTGGCTGGGCTGAGTGTTCCTGACTATCAAGGGTGGCTTCTCTGCAGCAGAGGTAAGTACCTCTTGGTACCTCTTAGACTGCCCATGGCCTGTGATTAAAGTCAATGGAAAACCACAATGATAAAATTCAGCCAGGGCTTCTAATAGCCTAGACCCTTTAGAATCAAAGGTTGGGGTCATCTCACCAGCCAAAGAATCATGACTGGCTGACATGCTTGCTGGTGGCAAAATGCATATGGAGTAAATAGTGAAAGAAGGAAGTTCTACCAGCTATGGCAGAAATAAGTTACAGAAGCTATAATAGTTATGCACGTTTCTCTCTGTGTTGACGTGTCCGTACTTGTGAATGTACGGTTTTATTCTCCTCTTCCTCTCCCCCCACCATTCTACATAAGATGTGTTAAATAGCAGTTAACTTTATATCTCGGTATTTAAGTTCCAGGAGATCAAAAGGAAAGTGTGACTCAAAAGAAGAATGAAAATGACCCAAAGTTGAATAGAAAGACCTGTGGCCTCTTTTTGGGAGTGTGTTTTCGATTGTTCCAGGAAGAGTAGCATGAAGGCAGGTGGAAACATGGTTTTGCTACTGTCTTTATTTGGAAGTTAAGGATGGTTAGAGGGGACAAGGGGTGGACCATTGTGGCTTTATCCTCTGTCAGTTGGCCGAAGTTAAAGCCATAAGTGAGCTTTCAGAAGATGAGATGAAGTTACTACACATTAAGCTGCTATAGATAGTTTTTGCAAGGAGACAGAATTTAAATAACTAAAATAACCCATTAAAAAGAACATCAGAATTTACTTTGCCAGAGTCTCCCAAATGTTCAGAAATGGGGAAAATCGTAATTCTGATTAATAAGTGATGTGGAAATATTAAGGTTTGGAGCAAATGGTCAGGAAAGAAACCTTGAGATGTCTTTGGGTAAAAAAAGGTGGCTTTACCAAAGCACAGGTGTAGGACCCATGGGTGGAAAGAGCTTCACCAGGCTTGTGATGAGTGGCTGATTTTATCTTTTCAAGTTGGGATAAAACTTTGTTTCCAGAATACTATGTATTCTGGATTGTTTCCAGAATACTATGTATGGGTGAGGGATAAAGCAAACCTCCATAGTATTCTGGAAACAATGCTTCCAGGACCCTCAGTGGGGCTATCTATTGTTAGGAAAATGTCATTTATTACTGTTTAGTAAAAACTCAGTCTTGAGACCCTTCAGATGTATCTCAGCGGGCCATATGCTTGCAGGATGACTGCTGACATATATCTTGGGGGGTCAAGACAAAGGAAGTTTCCAAAGGAATTTCTGTTTAAAGTAAACAAACAGGATCCTGGGGGTCGGGCTGAGATTTGCCCTTAGCAAAGTGTCAATATTGAGGCAGCTGAGCTCCCAGAGGAAGGTCACTCTGCATGGTTCAAAGACTTATCAATGGACTGTAAGTAGGAAGGAGATTCAATTTTTCCTTTTGCCTCTGTTTCCCACATCAATAAGCACTCAGGAGATGAAACAAAACCTGGTGAGTTAAGTTTTGGCAAAAGAAATTAGCTTCACGGGGTTGGGTATTGAATATAGGATTGTTTCAGAAGTCTAGGGAAACAGATGAAGCAAAGCAGACTCCCCACGGTCAGAAGCCGAACTGAAAATGTGGAATATCCAGTGAGTGGAAGCAAAGTCAGGGCTGGGTCTACAAGTGCAAGGTGAACAAGGACCGTGAAGTCAGCTCCCGGGAGGGAGGTGTGAATTCAACTCCTCTCTTCCTTGGCTGGGTGGGGGCATCTGGAGTCTGTAAGGAGGGCATCAGCAGCCCTACGGATCCTCTGTTGTAACGTGAACGTTGAAAGAAGGCAAAAGAATCTCTTCGACAAATTGTGCTGGGAAAACAGAATTTCCTAAGGCTAAAGAATGAAGTTGGACCTTTGTCTTATACCACTGACAAACATTAACTCAAAATGCAAAGGGGACCTAAATGTAAGACATCAAAAATGCAAGAAGACATAGAGAAAATCTTCACAACATTGGACCTGGCAATGTTTCTTAGATACAACATCAAAAGCACAAGCCAACAAAACCAAATAGATGAATGGGACTACATCCAGCTCAAAATCTTTGTGTATCAAAAGACATAATCTATAGAGTGAAAAGGCAACCTATGAAGTATGAGAAAATATTTGCAAAGCTCTTATCTGATAAGGGGTTAATCACCAGAATGTATAAAGCACTCCCTTAAGCTGACAATAAAAAATCAAATAACCCAATTAACAAAATGGTTTTAAAACCGAATAGACATTTCTCCAAAGATTATATACAAATGGCTAATAAGCATATGGAAAGATGTTCAACATCACAAATCATCAGAAAAATGCAAATCAAAACCACAATGGGATATTACTTCACACTCATTAGGATGGTGACTACAACCCCCCAAGCCCCCCGCAGAAAATAACAGGGTTGGCAAGGATGTGGAGACATCAGAACCCTTGTGCAGTCAGTTGACGGGAATGTAAAATGCTGCAGTATGAAGCTTCCTTGCAAAGTTAAAATATGATCCAGGGATGCCAGGGTGACTCAGTTGGTTAAGCATCTGCCTTCGGCTCAGTCATGATCTCATGGTGGGGGGATGCGACCCCGCATCAGGCTCCCTGCTCGGCATTCCTCTTCCTAGGCCCAGCCCACTGCTTGTGCACAGGCACACATGCTCACACGGTCTTTCTTTCTCTATCTCAGATAAATAAAAATCTTAAACTTTAAAAAACATATATATAATTAATAAAAATAAATTATATATATGTATGTAGATACATATCTATATCTCCTAAGGAATTGGAAGTAGGGTTTGAAGAGACATTTGCCCACCCATGTTCACAGTAGTGCTATTCACAGCAGTGAAGAGGTGGAAGCAACCTGGGGCACCACCTAGCTCAGTTGGTAAAGCAAGGCTCTTGATTTTGGGGTCGTGAGTTCAAGACCCATGTTGGGCATGAAGCCGACTTAAAGACAAAAATAGTGGGCACACACTAGAGAGGTGGAAACAACCAAAATATCCGGTGATAGATGGATGGCTAAGCAAAATGTAGTATACACATACAATGACATATTACTTGTAAGGACCTATTTTAGCCAGAGCACTTCCATCCAGGTTAAATAATAACCTTGTTGTTTAACCCTTAAACTGTCCCTACCCCTCTTCCCCCAGGGGACTTTCTCAAAAACAAGTCCCAGAAACCAGTCCCAGGTAACAAAGCCCAAATACAAGGGTGGGTCAGGTTAGGTGGAGACATCTGATCAGTGGGGGAGGTGCATACTGTCTCCCTAGTTACCAAGGAGTATGGGCCCTGCCCTTTGGGCACGTTTGGGCACCAATTCTGACCAAGGTGATAGGCTATTTCAAATATCTGCTAGGGTAAATTGTAATTCAATTGGTCACCTATGTGTGACCTAACATGACTGTGCAGCTTTCTCTGTGTTACAATTTCATTGGCCACCTGTGCGTGGCCAGGCCCAACCACATGGCCTTTGTCCTTAAAAGCTAGTCTGTGGGGCGCCTGGGTGGCTCAGTGGGTTAAGCCACTGCCTTCAGCTCAGGTCATGATCTCAGGGTCCTGGGATCGAGTCCCGCATTGGGCTCTCTGCTCAGCAGGGAGCCTGCTTCCCTCTCTCTCTCTCTCTGCCTGCCTCTCTGTCTACTTGTGATCTCTGTCTGTCAAATAAACAAATAAAATCTTAAAAAAAAAAAAAGCTAGTCTGTGAAGCAGAGAGAGGTCGCCCTCTCTTGTAAGAGGTGCGGCCCCAAACGTTTGGTCTGATCCTTGATGCTTGGCACGGAATAAAGCTTTGCTTGACCTTCGCTTTATATCAGTCTCGCTCCTTTAATCACAGACCCATTATTGGGGGACCTAACGTTACTCAGCCTCAGAAAGGAAGGAAGTACTGTCATGTGTTATAAAATGGAAGAATCTTGAGGACATTCTGCTGCATGAAATGAAGCAATCACAAAAAACAAATACTGTATGATTCTGTTTATATGAGGCATCTAAAGGAATGAAATTTATAGAAACAAAGTAGACAGGACCCTGGGTGGCTCAGTCGGTTAAGCATCCAATTCTTGCCACTCAGGTTGTGACCTCAGGGTTCTGGGGTGGGGCCCTGCCAGGCTCTGCCCTCAGCCCTCTGGCGGAGATGCTCCCTCACCTCTCCCTTTGCCCCTCCCGGGACCTTTCGAGTTCTCTCTCTCTCTCTCTCAAAAAAAAAAAAAAAAAGGAAAGTGGAATGGTGGCTGCTGGTGGGCTGGGGAAATGAGATATATAGAGGATAAATTTTGCTATGTGTTTACAACAATTTTTTAAAAAGGGAAAGATGGTGTTGCTTAGAGTTTTGTCTTCCCTGCAGTATCTCCTAAAGAGAAAGCTATACAGAAGTCTTCCTTCTGCTAAGCCTCAGGGGAAACTGATTAGAAATGCAGCAATTCGTATGCAAAACACCTTGCCTCAGGGCATCTCACCTTCCTCCTCCAGCTGTTGCTCTTCTTGAAGGGCCCCGGTAGGTACCAGGTGCCATCTGCCAGCTCCCAGAACCCTTTTGTCATCGGTGCCCTAATAAGACTTTTGTCGCCTCAAAGTCAACTTGAAGTAGCTGTCGCTTCTTTGTACTGAGGCCAGGAAAACAGCTGGACCCCCGCAGTTCCCAATGATCAAAGCGTTTCGTGATTTGGGGTCCATACAAGAGCTCACCTCCCATCTGGTTGAGTAGATCTGGATGAACACGGGTCTAAGTCTTCTGTAATCTAAATTTGAAAAGCAATCAAATGGTGACCTCAGAAATAAAATGGAGTAAGCCTCATCTAACTGGTCTCCTTACCAAGACAGAATGTCTGGAAACCAATTAACGGGATATACTAAGTTACCCGAAGTTCCCCCTGCATTCTGTGTCATGTATGTAACAGATTTAAGTAGTATTACAGTGTATAGCTACCACTCTGCTTTGCAAATACAAATTCATTTACTCTTTACAACAGCCCAAGAGTTCGCTACAAATATGATCACATTTTACCGATGAGGAAATTGTAGTACAGAGAGGTGAAGAAACTTGCCCAAGGGTCGCTCACCTACTCAGTGGTGAATCTGAACTCAAACCCAGGGAGTCTAATTCTAGAATCAGGTCTTATAGGGGAAGAAAAACAGAAGATCTCAAGGAAAGCAAATATCAAGGAAACAGATGTAATTTAAAAGTACATTTCTGCTTTGGGATTCATTTATTTTCATCTGTTTCCTTTGTGAGCTATGGTATCCATAATAATGATTATTAAATCTTATTTTAGCTCATATTTCATGGAGCCCTGCTATGGGCCAAGCATTGTGCTGTTTTATCCATGCATTTGTTCCCATCTTACATTACAGCAGTTGAATCACTTGCTTTCATGCTCCTTTCACAGGCTGTAAAACTGAGGCTTAGAGAAAGAGAGTCACTAGCCCAGAGTCACGTGGGGGACTGTGTAGAATCATGGAGCCTGACCTGCCTGCTCTCGGACCCCACACCACTTACACAAACTCTTAAACATCAAAGAGAAATGAGAAGTCCTGTACTTTTATACAGAATGAATGCATTCTTGAAAAACGGGGTAAGTGTGAGAGAGGGGCCACTGGTCCCTGCAGGGAACATCAACTAGAGTGGTTGGCCCCATGAGAGGAACAGGCTGTGGACAGGGCTGGGCACGTACAGGGCCTGCAGTCGTCAGGGGAACACAGCTTTGAGAGGTGGCTGCCACCCCCCGCCATCTTGGCTGAAATGGTTGGCAGTGGTACCATAATTCATTCATTCATGCATTCATTCTTTCATTTGACATTTTTGGAGCACTTGCCATGCTCCAGGCAAGGGCTCACACTCAGGAGGTACCTGTTTCCTGAGTCTCTTTGGAAGATTAAATGGGATAATACAAGTTAAAGGCTTCATGAGGTGTTTGACTCCTTGAAAGTACTCAGTAAATCTACTGATTAAAAGAGCCAATCCTCATTCCAAATTATATATATTTTAGGTCCACTCAGACAACAGTTGGAACTGCAGGACAGATCAACAGCAGCTGCTTCGGGAGCAGGTACTGTGGTCATCTCCAGTGCACAGTTGAGGAGACTGAGGCACATAGAGGTTATGTAACCTGCCCAGTTCGCACAGTTTAGTGGAAGACATACCCGCATAGCTGACCGATCCAGGAGTGGAGATACCTTTCTCCATCAGGCCAGTCCAGCAGCTCATTTCTCTGCTAGGCTGGGAAAGTGGGGGAGACAGAGGTGAGCCGCCCGGAAGCACTCAGAATGATCTGGAACAGTGGCTGTGCTCCTGCACTTCCTACAGTTCCTGCCTCGTCTGCCTTTCCCAAGCCCTGGCTGTTCATTTCTGCCTTTGTTTCTGAAGCTCTCTACCATCCTTCTAGAAAGAGCTCCCCTTTTGTTTTTCAGTTAGCTGTAACCAGATTCATAGTTTTTTGGGTTTTTTTTTAAGTTTGTTTTCCACCTCCCAGTGTGGAGCCCAATGCTGGGCTTGAACTCACCATCCCGAGGTCAAGACCTGAGATGAGATCAAGAGGGAGAGAGGCTTAACCAACTGAGCTACCCAGGCAACCCTGTAATCAAATTCTTTATTTGTATCTTCAATAATCTTAATACACTTCCCTTGAATTAAAAATGTCAGCCTGGACATTTATTTTTAGAAAAGGCCATGGGAATGACCCTGCCCATGGTAAAGAAACACTGCCCAAAATGATTGAGAAACTACTTCATGCATATTTAAAGATTTCTAACTGCATGATGGCTTCTCTACACAGAGGGACTCCAGCTAACTATTTCCTGTGAAAATAGATTGGTCTTGCTTGTGAGTGCTCTGCATCAGGTACGGGTATAATTTCATTTATGTGACTTTGTCCTTTTTGGGAGGAAATGCTCTTTGAATCAGTGGAATTTTGCTGGTTGTGTTCTGCCTACTGCAGTCATAGCTCAATCACCACTCAGCCAAACAGACCTCAAGGACACTTACTTGGAGATAAGCATTATTGCCTGCAGCAGGGGCTACTATTGTAAGGTAATTCTTCGAGGTTAAAGCACAAGAAAACGAAAAACATCTAGGTGCTGGGAGATCATCCACTGCACAGGAGATGATCGGATAACTAGCTATGTAACTTGGTCACGGAGCAGGTAGATTTCCGCATCCAGGGTCACTGGGCCATGTGGGTGACGCGACAGAACTGTTTACTCTCCAATATCGATGCATTCCCCCACCCCCAACCCCTGGCAGTTAGGCTTCCTGTTCTGGCCGGCGTGGGTCATGAGTTGAAGTGACAGATGTCACCCCTCGGCTGGGGTATTTAAGAGATGGCACGTCACTCTCCCGCTCTGGCTTCCCGTACCGTAGCAACTTGGTGGCGTCACATAACGGGAAGGTTCGGGTTGCCAGGTCATTACAGAAAGGACAGTCACCAGCCCGACAGCACGCTGAGAACCTTGAAAAAGTGTCAAGCCACTGAAAACTTCAGTTCATTCTCCTCCCTCTTATTTCTTTCCTTCCCTTCCTCCTTTTTTTGTGTTACTGCCTGATGTTACCCTAATATGGTAGAAAATTCAATTTTCTCCAAAATTGTTATTCTGGGCCAGATATTTCCTTGTTATTGGGGGACTGTCTTGTGCACTGTAGGATGTCCAACAGGCCAGTAGTACCCATCCTCCCGCTACCTTTGTGACAACCAGAAATGTCGCCAGACATCACTGCATGTCCCGTGGGGGGGCAAAATCGCCCCGAGTTAAGAACCACTGCCCTGGATAATGAACTACCTTTATATTTCTTGTATTAGCCCTACCGTCTCCTCTCTGCTGGGCAGGAGACCAGGACCATTATATCCGACTGCAGGGCACAGCACCGAGAACACCAGTGATCTTATTCAAGACTGAGAGCTCGGGCAGATCGCAAACATATTGTTAAGTTCGTGGTCGTAAGCAATGATAACGATGATTAACTGAACGCAGGAAAAACAGATCTGTTGGGAACAGACTGGAAGGGTTACAGAAGGAAGGGGGATTGAGGCGGTGAGGCCTCTGGAAGGATCTCAGCAGTAGGCGTGTGGGCTGTCCCTCCGTTCCAACAGCCTTCTGCCTTGAGTTCTCTGCTTGGTTCAAAGTTGTGGGGGACAGGTCTGATTGGCTTTTGTTTTTTAGCGATGACCCTCTCTTAACTTAGGCGGGTGGTGGCAGCACAGACGGCAGCAGCAATGTCCAGTGATTCCCAGCCTCGCGGAAACCAAACGTGAGGTGCGTGGAGGTTTTTCCTAAGTGAGTGGGAGACGCCGGAATCTGGGAAGGGAGGGGAGGCTGGACGAGCAGAAAAAGGTGTCTACTTGGAGCCCTAGTTTGTTTCCTTCCTTCCTTTCTTTTTTAAGATTTTATTTATTTAAGAGCAAGAGCACTTGAATGAGGGGAGGGGCAGAGGAATATAGGGACTCCCTCCTGAGCGAGGAGCCCCAACGCCAGGCTTGATCCTAGGACCCCAAGTTCATGACCTGAGCCAAAGTCAGGTGCTTAACTGACTGAGCCCCCTGGGGTGTCCCAAGAGCCTTAGTTTCTCTCTCTCTAAGATGCAGGTGGTAAAACCTGTGCTTCTTGCTTCGCAACATCTTAAGGATCTAATGAGATGAATGGGAAGTGGTCAGTATCAGAGAGAAAACTTGGCATGTCAGAAATGAACATGACCCAGGGATCTGTGTTAGCAGGAGGCTGCCATGCCATGATAAGGCAGGACTCTGGGACATACTAGAACCTTCTCCTTCCAATGCTTGGGTATAGTCAGAAGCTTTGGTTTCCGGTGAAGTTGTGTGAGATTTGGGGCTTCCTAGGACATCTCTGGGAGAAGGGAGGAGCAGGCAGCACTTGCATCTGTTCTTTCCCTTCTTCAGGCTCCAACATCAGACCCGGAAACCAGGCTGTGCGGAGGACATACCGCACAAAGCAATTCTGTTGTCTCTTCTGTTTGGAAAAAAACACTATCCTGCCCTGTTCTCCATCCGTCCTTTCTGTGGACAAAGTATACACATGGTGTTAGAGGAAAAACCAGAGTTTTCTAGAGATATACAGTCTAATCCCTTGGGGGTTAAAAAAAAAAAAAAGGTAAAAACAAACACAAAGCCAATAGGAGAAAGTTAATTTATATCCAACTCCAAATCCTGAATGCTATTGAAATCCAATGAATTCATGAGAACCAGGAGAAAGGGCTGGGGAGGTTGAGGATTGGAAAGCTGTGGCCTCTGCAGGCTGACTGTGGGTCAGTGCAGAGCAGAGCATGTTCACCTGAAATCTGTTTGGCTCAGGACTTAACAGGGAGTTCTGTTATTTCTTGACAATGATAAAATTAAATAAATGAAAAGTCCCTATTGTTGTCTCCAAGGTAGGAGAGGCGCAAATAAAACTAGCATCAGCTTTTCCCAAATCCTAAATGTATTTACATTCATTTGGAATGACCACTTTGATTCAATTTTGCTCTGTCACTCATTTGTAATCCCATCAGCCTAATTTCATGTACAGAAACCTCAGGCTCCAGGGAGGATTGCTTTGTAAAAATCCATTTAAGCCACAGAAGCAGACAGGAGACCACGACAGTAAAACTAAATGCATGGAACGGTGGCAAATACCACAGCACGGGCATTTGATCAATTTGTTGGGGAGCCAAAGAGTAATCGTTAAAAGACATCATGGCTAAAATACATCAGGTACTGGGCCCTTCTGAGCACTAGGACTGAAGACAATTTCCCAGCACTTTGATGCCTCAGGTGGGAAGCTGCTTCTTCTTCTTCTTCTTCTTTTTTTAAAAGATTTTGTTTATTTATTTGACAGAGAGATCACAAGTAGTCAGAGAGGCGGGCAGAGAGAGAGGGGGAAGTAGGTTCCCTGCTGAGCAGAGAGCCCGATGCAGGGCTCAATCCCAGGACGGGGCTCGATCCCAGGACCGGGCTCGATCCCAGGACCCTGAGATGATGATGTGAGCCAAAGGCAGAGGCTTAACCCACTGAGCCACCCAGGTGCCCCAGGTGGGAAGCTTCTTGAGGAAGGGAGAGTAACATGTCCGATGAGAGATGAGAAAGCTAATATTGTCCATTTTACAATCTGTCCATATTGTTGGATCATCCCTGTGTTACCAGGCTAATTTTGTCACCCATCAAGTAAATGCCTATTGAGGGCCAACTATAAGCTAGATGCCGAAGACGCAAAATGGTCAGAGTACCTGTCCTCAAGGAGCTTATAGTCTAGTGGAGATCGATGCTAACCTCCCAAATCGTACAGTGAATGCAATACTGTCGTTGTGACGGGGCTATGGAAGGACAGGCACGTTTTGCTCTTGGAAATTATAATGGCTCATTGACAGGTCAGCAGGGGTGACCTCCCTGAGAAAGAGAGAATTTAACTGAAATCCAAAGGAAGTGTTGGAATTCACTAGGAGTAGTGATTTGGAGTTGGGGGTGGAGAGAAAGGCCAGTAGGGCTGGGTTTCAGAGAGTCATGCATATGTTGAGAGATTGGGCTTAGAGGTTGGTACTGTTAGGCTATGTAGAGCCCTGTAGGCCAAGTATGGAATTTTGGTCTTTATCTTATTGAAGGGTGTTAAGCTAGAAATTACATGAGATTTGCATTTTGAAAAGGTCACTTTGTGACATGGTGAGTGCCACAGCAGGAGGGGGATGCAGGAACCAGGGTTATGCTCTGCAGAACCTTAGGTCTATAGGTGGACAGGAGAAATGCCCAGAACAAGCAGGCAGGCCCAGCCTGGTTGGGCAGGCGAGCACTAGGAAAGAGGGAGCTGTAAGTGACCTACTTCTGAGGCAGTGGTTATGCTGTCTGGCCATGGACAATACATCTGCCCAGGAAATGACCACAGGTGAGACTAGGAAAGTAACTTTACCTAGTGGGAAAGGAGATTTAAAAAGGACTGCTGGTTTTGTCAACCTCCCTGTTCTGATTTCTGACTCAGAAACCACGGCCTGCCTCTCCTCTGCTTTTCTTCTGACGGGCTTTGGATTTCTATTGCAGATCTAACTCTTCTTGGTTTACCATAGAAATCATAGAAAAAAAAACTCTGCCCGTTACCGAGTGCTTCAGTTTAGAAAAGGAATTATGTTATTCCTGTAGGGAGCAGAGAACTCTTATTGAATAAAATTTGAGATGGCTTTTGAGTTGGAAATTGAGAGATGCTTAAAGGAAGAGGGTGAGTAGAGACCATGTCTGACCCCCAAGAAAACATGGAAAGCGCATGTCTTGAAAAGGGAAAAGGCAGAGCAAAGACAAAAAGGAGGAGGAGCTGTCTTTGAAATGGCCAGTGGTCAGATATGGGATTGAAAGAGCAGACAGTAGTACCTAAGGGCACAGACTATGGACCCAGACTGCCTCAGTGCCAGTCTCAGCTAGAACACTCCCAGACCTTGTGACTTCAGAGAGATTCCATTACTGCCCTGTGGCTCAATTTCTTCACTTATAAAATAGGAATAAAACCATTCACTTTATAGAATCATTATGAGTACCAAATATTCACAGAAAGTGCTGTGTAAGTTTTAGCTGTTATTATAGGAGTGGGCGACAATATAATAAACAGTGGTTGAGTCTGTATCATGAAGGGGTCAAAGACCAGACTGGACAGTTTGCAAATAGCAAGGATATCCCAGATACTCTGTTATTTCTAATTTAATTCCCGTCTGATAAGAGAATATACTTTGAATGACTTGAATCTGTTTAAAATTATTGAGGCTTTTATGACTGAG
The DNA here is from genome assembly GCF_964662115.1 of Mustela nivalis. Lineage (NCBI taxonomy): Eukaryota > Metazoa > Chordata > Mammalia > Carnivora > Mustelidae > Mustela > Mustela nivalis. The sequence continues at coordinate 176,435,223 of NC_139021.1, forward strand.
GATAATAGAAAATATTCCAATTTCATTTGAGAATGATGTGTTTTCTATGATTGTTGGGTGGAGTGTTCCATAAATCTTGATCAGGTCAAGTTGGTTGATAATGTTGTTCAGACCTTCTTTATCCATACTAATCTTCTGTCTACGTGTTCAGCCAGTGGTTGAGAGGGGAATTGAAACCTCCAACTATAATTATGGACATGTCTATTTCTCCTTTTGTTTCTATCAGTTTTTGCTTTATGTATTTTAAATCTCCACTAATATGGGCATGAATATCTGTAATTGTTATGTTCTCTTGATGAATTGATTCCTTTATCATTGTTAAATGACTTTATCACTGGCACTATTCTTTGCTCTAAAATTTATGTTAAATATGCCACTCCAGCATTTCTTAGTGTTAGCATCGTATATATTTTTTTCATGCTTTTAGTCCTTTTTAAGATTAAATTTTAATATTTAAAGCACGTTTCTTGTATATAACATATAGTTTGGTCTTATTTTTTAAAAAATCCAGTGTGATATTTGATTTTAGTATTTAGACCATTTGCATGTAATGTGATTATTCATATGATTAAGTTTAAATCATCTTGCTCTCTTTTTTTCTATTTGTTTGAACTGTTCACTGTTCTTTTTCCTCTTTTCCTGTCTTCCTTCAGATTAGTTGAATTTTTTTTTTTTTTTTTTACTATATAGTCTTTTCTGTTGGCTTATTAACTATATTTTGTTTTCTTGGTGGTTACTTTAAGGTTTATGGTATGCATTGTAACTTAACATAATCTATCCATATTAAAGTGGTATTATGTCATATAAGAACTTGAGAATAGTATATTTCTATTTCTTTTGTTCTGATGCTTTTGCTGTTTTGTCATATGCTTTTGTTTAATGTATGTTATAAACCCCATAGTGCATTATTGCTTTTGTTTTAATAATCAGTTATCTGTTAAAGAAATTCAGCAATAAGAAAAAAAATCATATGTTTGCCCAGGAAGTTAACATTTCCAGTGCTCTTCATTCTTATATGTAGATCTGTATTAACAACGGGTATGTTTTTTTCTTCTGCTTGAAGGACTTTCTGTAACATTTCTTGTAGTGTGATTTTGCTGGTTATATATTCTTCCTATCTATGTATGTCTTAAAAAGTATTTCACTTTTGTTTTAAAAGCTATTTTTTGCTAGTTGACATTATTTTCTTTCAGTATTTCAAGGATGTTTTTGTATGGTTTACTTGCTTGCACTGTTTCCTACAAAAAATTTGTAGTCAAAAGGATAACTTTGATCCTTTACATTTAACATGTCTTTTTTTCCTCGGAATGCTTTTAAGTTTATCATTGGCTTTGAGCCAATGATTATGATGTGATTTTCTTCATGTTGTGTGTTGTGTGCACAAGTGCTTGGGGTTTGTCGAGATTCTTGGATCTGTGGGCTCTAGTTTTCATCAAATTTAGAAATTTTTAACCATTATTTTTCAAATAGTTTTTCAGTCTCCCCTTCTTTCCTCTCTTTAGGAGTCTCCAAATACCACATATATTGGGCCACTTGAACTTTTCTCCAGTTTACTATGTTCTTTTAATTGTTTAAGTTCTGTTTCATTTTGGAGAGTTTCTACTGTGATATCTTTGAGTTCACTAATATGTATTTCTGCCATGTCTAATCTGCTATTAATCTCATCCTGTGTATTTTTCACCTAAGACATCATAGCCTCTAGAAGTTTAATTTTGGTCCTTTTTTTAAAATATATTCCAGATCTCTACATAGCGTTTAAACATATGAATTATCATTGTAACAACTCTTTTAATGTCTTTGCCAACTCTAACATTCATGTCAGTTGTGTGTCAATTTTGATTCCTTTTTCTCCTCCTTAGGGTTTATATGTTTCTGCTTCTTTGCATGCCTGGTAATGTTTGAATGTATGCTAGGCATTGTAAATTTTATTTTGTTGAGTGTAAGATTTTTTTTTTTAAATTTCTGTACATTTTATTGAGCTTTGTTTTTGACAAATTTAGGTTCCTTGAAAGCAGTTGGGCCCTTTGAGTCTTGCTTTTGATGTTTTTAGGTGGGACCAGAGCTATGCTCAGTCGAGTTTTAATTATTTCTCATCAGTAAGGTAGCCCCTTCTGTGTACTCTACTGAAGGTTTCATGAATCATGGGGTTTTACATTCTGACTAGAAGAGACCTATTCTCAGTCTCAGTGAGTACTAGGCACTATTACCTCTGATCCTTTCAGGTGGTTCCCTGGCCTCAGGAAGTTTCTGTAAGCACATGTGCTGACCAGGACTCAGCTGGTACACAAGGAGAAGGAACACTATGCAAATCCAGAGTTCTCTCTCTGTGCAGCGTTTTCCTCCCTGACACTCTGTCCTGTGAACTATAGTTGCCTTGGTTTCTCTGGACACTGAGCTCTGGCTCCTCAGTTCCAGGGGCTCTGCCGGGCTCTGTCTGGTACCCCTGGTCTTGTGCCATAGACTGGAAACTCTCTACAGTATAAAAGAACAATTGTAGGGCTCACCCTATTTTTTTCCTGTCCCTCACTGTTCTTCATTGGCTGATGTCCAGTTTTTGGAACCATTATTTCCTACATTCTGTGTATTTTTTGTTAGTTTGGTTGGGAGGGTGAATCCTCCTGTTACTTTAGCTAGGCCAGGAGTGCAGTAAGCCCCTTGCTGAAGAGCTTCCATGTCATTCTATAGATGATATGGAAGCATCAAAGTTGGAGAATGATGATCAGACCTGGATGTCCAGAAAGTAATTCTAGTAATATTTGGAGGAGGGACAGGAGAAGAAAGTCAGAGGTGGGGAGGCTTTTGCAAACCCTAATGACGGGCAGTGAATACCCAGAGAAGGTATGAATTCAGGAGCCCCTAAAATTCTATATGGGAAATATCTATCCTAAAATAAAGTGCAAATGTCTAAGCTTTCATAACAGAAACAGCACATGAAGTATTTTGTTAAGAATTTATAGCATTTTGTGTGCCCTGCCAACACATATTGAAGGCTGGATTAAGGCAGAAATTGTTTTTTCCACAGTGCCTCCCAAACGCTAGGTACTTAAAACCCTTAGAATTGGAGAGTGAGGGGACTCATTGGAAGCAGCCCCAAAGGCCTCTGCCGATTCTGATGGCAGGAGAATCTATGGGCTTATGTAACCTCAAAGTACTTCCACGTGGGCCTTCTTGTTTGGACAACATTTTGGGCTATTTCCCATGAGAAATCATGATGTTTTATTCATGGGCATTTGTAAACTTTGTGAATAGCAGAGAATGTTTTCATATTTTAGAAGGCAAATCTCCACATGTGCTTATCACAAAGCCTTTGAGTGTTCAAGTCACATTGGAATGGTAATATTTTTCTTCCAAAGCACAGTCTAAATCCAGATGGGATCTTTCCATTTGAACATTGTGTTTCTCCAAGTGACTGGAGTGTTTAATGCTGAAATAATATATTTAAGATAATAAAATGGGGAATAAAAAAGCAAAAGCCATAGTCCAATATAATCAGTTTTGAGAAAATGTGCCTGTCCCACTTTGAGAAAGCTGGGCTTACATGGTTTGTCTTTAAACTTGGAGTGGAGAATGCTTGTCCAAGAAACAAGGATATAGAGAACATTAAGAAATTAGTGTTGGAGAAAGACCATTAACAATATCTCAGCATTCATTGCTCTCTGGAAGCAGTTCTAGTCTGAAAGATGCTCTCTCTGTGTCCTCAGGAATGAGGACAGGAAAGAACAGTGGGTGCCAGCAGCCTGTGGCTCTGTGCCGGCTTCCTCTCACTGTAGGAGCCTGGGGCCAAAGCCACATGTTCACCTTGAATTCCCATAGCTTTCAGAATGACTTACAGTCCATCCCCCAAGATTCTTAAGGTCCCGTAAGGGGACCTCCAGGAAACAGAAACATCCTTATCCACAAACCCTTAACAAAGGGAATGTCAAACACCAGCAAAAATAGTTACCTTTCCAGAAGCTTAAATTCAGGAAAGAGGATCTGCTGTTTCTCAAACATTTATTTTTTTATTAAAAAAAATGTTTTTTAAAAGATTTTATTTATTTATTTGAGAGTGAGAGCACAAGCAAGGAGAGAGGCAGAGGAGGGCAAGAAGCAGATTCCCCACCCAGCAGGGAGCCCGGCATATGGCTCCATCCCAGGACCTGGGATCATGACCTGAGCTGAAGGCAGAGGCCTAACTGACTGAGCTACTCAGGTGCCCCTCAGCTAAAGTTTATTTACTTACTTATTTATTTGTTTATATTTTATTTTCAGTTAGCCATCATATTTGTTGTAGTGTTCAACAATTCGTTTGTTGTGTATAACAGCTTGTGCTCATCTCAAACATTTAAATATGGTATCGCCTCTGACTGCCTGTTTTTATTATGAAGAGGGAAATGGGTGGACAAGGTGGCAGGAGAGAGGAGGAAGGATAACAGAGAACCTGGATACATCGGTAGAAAAGAAAATCCCCAAACTGCCTTTAGTGTGGTTACTGATAATATACGTTTGATGACCACAAGACAACGAAGACATTGTTAGTTTTTTGACAAGATTGCTATGACACCATTATCCCCTGGGTGGTACTTTTTGATGCTGCTGGGATGATGGAAATATCCCCGCCCCCCCCTTAATGGGAATGCTCTTGACTTTGTTTCCCATCCTGCGGATGCCCTCGGGGCATCTTGTGTGAAGGCTGGAATGATTATGGTAGCTACGGGGGCCCCCCGCCCCCGCCCCCGCCCCTCCACCAAAGGTTACAGAGCGGGCAGGATCTAGGACTCCAGTTGCTGGCTGAATGCGGGGGAGGAGAAGGAGGAGGCCACCAGGGAAATGGAAATAGGGGACTCCGAACCTGTTCTGTCATTTTGTTAAACACCCAAATGAAGCCTATCTCATAACAGATGGAGGGTTTTAAGGATTAATGCTTTTTTAAGAAGGCTTTGTAATTGCAGACACTTATTTCTGATACAAATATGCTTTCTATCGCATGGGTTAAAACTATCACTCAGTAGCTTTCCCGTCCTCCTGTCAAGATGACAAATGACCCATATCAGAAAAGTACCAGCTGGCAGGGGCTGTCAGCTCATCATTTCGCCACTACAGAAAGGGCGGTGGCAGCGGCTGCCGCTGGCAGGCCTTGGTCCCTCCAGGAATTGGATTTCTCTGTGGAAAATTATCCCCGAACATCCAGTGTACATGGGTAGTTGGAACAAGAGCAATCCTCTTACATAATTGGTGAGGTTTATTAGAAATTGGCTGCCCTTGCTGTGGTGGGCCGTTCTTCGTGGATTGTGTTAGCTAAGAAGAAAACGGAAATCTACAGTTTCTGAGAAGCTGGAATTTAAATCATCCTGTAAACATGGGATTGGCCAAATCTATTACTGAATGAAGCAGTGAGATTGTTGGCTGTTGGTTTCGGTTTTGAGTTTGTGCGAGGATGCAGTGACGGTGGGCTGGGTTTCGGATACTTGAGGAAAAGAGAACCTTGTTCTCTATCATCTGTCAGGCTGATGCAGGGTGAAAGACACAGATTCATTCTCTTTGAGGGCCCTTCAAAGTCTGTGAAATTTGCTCTGTCCCCCAGGAATCTTCCTTTTCTTGGTTGGCTGAGAAGTCCCGTGGCGCCCCCCCTCAACCCATTATCTATCACTGTCCTGAATGAGAAAGGTGAATCTTTTTCTTTCTCATGCACACACACATACCCTTTGGAAGCACATTCTTACTATGTGGCCACATGGCAGAATAGTCAGAGAATTTGGTAAACGTCATAGAAAGGAGTTAGTACTTTGGCTAACTTTTTCTGTAAAAAGCCAGATAGTAAAGAAATTATGCAGCCGTGTTCCAATAAAACTTTATTTATAAAAACAGATGGCAGCTGGATTTGGCCCATGGGCCTTCATTTTCTTAGCCCTGGCTCGTCCTCTGCCCTAAATAAGGAACCTGAAAGTCAACATGATCTACCCTGCTGCACTGCTAGTAGAAGTCCATATTTCAGACCCCTGAGGCCCAATTCCCACTGTCTTCATAGCAACTTTTGTTCTTAAGTCCAAGCACGTGAGTTATCTAGGTCCTCCCCTCTCTGGAGAGATAAATACAGGTGCAAGAGATGAATGTGCTGCCACCTGAGTATTTAGGACTGTTCTCACGTGTGTGCCATGTGCTGAAGGTTGGGCTATGTCAGGTCCCAGCCTTCAGGGACGACCCAAGAGCCAGAGGGCAATGCTAACATTACCCCTTTCTGCTGAGTGAGAACTAAACGAGGCCCTAGTACACATCTCGTACCTGCTTATACAGGCCAACCTCGGAAACTGCACAGTTAATTCTGAAGATAATCCTGCAAATTCCTGCAGAGGGATAATTCTGCCTTCTAATGGAATATTCAGGACATGTTTTAGAGTCTCCCTCCTCTCTTCTTACCTAATATGCCTCAACACTACCCCAAAAACCATATCACTCCATTGTTTATCCTTTTAGGTAGTTAGACTTGCTTATCTCTACACCTTTACTCTTTATTTAGCTTGGCTGTAGCATTTATTATTTTAATCTTGTCTCATGAATCACACTCCCCTGATTAGGAATCACTAGCCTAACTTTGTCCCAAATATTCTCTGTGTTCACTTTTATTCCAGAAGTGGAATCTGAGCTATGAATGGAAAGCCCATATCTTCTTTCCTCAACCTGGAATTTTATCTTAGGAAAGACTGAAACATATTTTATTAATTTAAGAATTTGCAGATAAAATGAATGTCAGGATTCATTTGGCCCATTTGATGTCTCTTTCAGCATGAATTGAAAGAGAATGAAATGCCATTAAACCTAATTCTGCTGATTTGTTTAGGGATCGTTTGGTCATAAGGAACAGATACAAAGCCAAGCTAACTTTTTTTTTTTTAATTTTTAACTTTTTTATTTTTTATAAGCATATAATATATTTTTATCCCCAGGGGTACAGGTCTGTGAATCGCCAAGTTTACACCCTTCACAGCACTCACCAAAGCACATACCCTTCCCAATGTCCATAACCCCACCCCCCTTCTCCCAAACCCATTCCCCCCAGCAACCCTCAGTTTGTTTTGTGAGATTAAGAGTCACTTATGGTTTGTCTCCCTCCCAATCCCATCTTGTTTCATTGATTCTTCTCCTACCCACTTAAGCCCCCATGTTGCATCATCACTTCCTCATATTAGGGAGATCATATGATAGTTGTCTTTCTCAAAGCCAAGCTTTGTTTTAAAGCTTTGCTTAAAAAAGCAAAGATGAAGATGAAGTTGATTGGAAGAAAATGGTGCAGACCACAGCAGATCAGCTAGGTGTCCATAGGGCCCTAACTAGAACGGGGCATGTTGGGGCCAGGATCACATTCTGCATCTTTCTGGGGCTCAAGCTCTTGTCTCCTCATCTCTCTGTGGTTTACAAAGAAACTGGAGGCAGCCTGGTCTAGAGCTCAGGTCTCTAACTCTCAGCCGCATCTTCTATGCTCTTTACCAGTGCTCCCCACACTGGGCTCTTCAGGAGTGCCACAGGCCTCTCCAAATAACTCCAGAATATCCAGACCAGTGAAGACATGGACCACCTGGAGAGCTCCTTCATCAATTCCTTAGCTTCGTATGTCTGGGTTCTCTGTAAGAGAGGCACTGGAAAAAGGGGTTCTGTTATCTATTTCATGCTTCCACTGAATCAGTACTGGGAAGAACTGTCGAAACAAACAACAAAAAATCAAAACTATAATTTATGGGGCAAATTTTTGGGTAATGATGCTTTATTTGGTGGCAAATGAGCTAGCTGTCTTTTTAACCTTTAGAATGTGTTTCCTTTTAGTTTCTTAGGACAAGAGTCCATTAGTTTACTGGCTCTAAATGTGGTGCAAACATGACTAAAGTGGGGGCCAGCAACTCTGGTCCTTGTACTAAATCCAAAGGCTGTCAATAAAGTTTTATCAGAAGACAGCCATGGCCATTCATTTACATATTGTCTATGTCTACTTTTGGGTGACAATGGCAGAGTTGAATAGTTGTGACAAAGACTGTCTGGCTCACAAAGTCCAAGATATTTACTACCTGGCCCTTTACAGGAAGTTCATTGATCTCTGAACTGAAGAGATATAACAAGAGCAATTTTTACTTCAGTATATCAGAGCTGTCTCAGATGGCTTTGGAGCCAAAAGAAAAATGGTGCCGAGAGTCTACTGGGAGGAAATCATAGGCCCAACTCCCCAACTTTTTGGTAAAATCTGGCCATGTGACTTGTTTCAAGAATATTAGTAAACCAGGGGCTGCCCAGGTGATGTGCTAGATCAGATGTTTTCAGGTACAGGCTGCAGTTCAAATAGTTTGACAAGAAATAAATAAGCTACAGGGAAGTGTAAATTATGGCCGGATTCCGGGTATGGATTACTAGAACATTGCAAACTGTAGATTGACGTCTCCTCTCCTCTCTGCTGGAACTGGTGCATGTTCTCAGGTAAAAAAAATCTGACAGAAGGCCAAAAGAAAGTATGTACTTGACGGGTAATGAGAATACAACTTTTGGGTGGCACACTGGATGATTCAGACAGGAATTTTGTTATTTTTACTTCAGATACTAAGGAACCAATTTTGCTTGAGGCTGGCAGGGAAAGACTATATTGGTTTCCATGACAAAGTATAGCCACTGTTGGGTTTCTACATTGTTCTTTGGAGATGCTGTCAGAGCAAAGGGGGATCCCCAGGAGCACAGCCAAGGGAAAATGTTGTCTGAGGCCCCTCTTGCTTCTGGCACCTAGTTAGCGCCCCTAGTCTCTGACCTAAGGGGACACTTCCTCCTCCTCCAATTTACATCTCTGTGCCTTCATTTTAATCTGAGAGACTGCCCATGATATTAAGCATTTCCCAAATGTCTCTTTATCATGTGGTTTACCTTTTTAACTGTGTTCCTGTTGTTATTTTAATATTTGAATAAATGAGCTCTTTATGTCTATGATATCAATGCTAATGATACTAGTTATAAGCTGGTATTCATCTGTCAAGCACCTGCTCATAAGCCAAACAGTTGAAATACTTTATCTCATTTGACCCTCCTATTGGTCCTTGGGAAGTGAAAATAACTATAATTTTTATTTTACAAGTGACACGGAGGCTTATGGAGTTTAATTTAATTAATGTATCCGAACGTTCAACAAATATATACTTGCCCTCTATGGGTGCCTGATACAGCACAGGGTGTACTGCAGTGAGCAAATAGTCATGAAGCCTGAGGTTCTGGTCGAGTCAGGCAGACAGATACTGAAGAAACAAACACGTAATTCCAAAGTAGGTTGAGGGATCAGTAGGAAAGGACAAGGTGAAGGGCGGCGAGAGGTCACACCGTGTAGCTTGCGGCTGCCCGGCTCCCATGTTTGTTCAGACTCAAGCCTCTCTCTGAGATCCGCATTCTTCTTCTTCTTTTTTAAAAAGATTTATTTATTTGAGAGAGCAAGAGCGGGCGTGGGGGGGTGGCAGAGAGAGGGGGAGAGAGAGACTATCAAGCAGATTCCCTACTGACTGTGGACCCGGATGTAGGGCTTCACTCTCACAACCCTGAGATCATGACCAGAGCTGAAATCAAGAGCTGGATGCTTAACTGACTGAGCCACCCAGGTGCCCCTTTGACATTTCTGTTTTTGTACACCTGCCTGTCCTTCCTCCCTCAGTGGAACGTTCTAGCCTAGAGCTGCATGGGATTTTGAGATTTCCCTGGTCCTGCCCAATTATCTTACAAGGTGAGTTTCTCCATTATCTGTTTTTGTCTCTGTCTTTTGTAACCATGTTTTCCTTTCTCATTTTTAAACAAATGAGTAAGTTCCTTCCTTCCATACATTATTTTATTTCTACCAGGGAGCGTAAGGTATTTAATTCAATTCAGCAGCTATTAAAGATGCCTGGGGCTTTGTGGAGTGTTCTCCATAAATATTTATTGAATAAGTGAATGTACTAGGCTTAAAACAAATTTAAACCAGCTGGGTATCCCTGTCCTCAGGGACCACTGGCGGAGCAGACTGACCTGTAAGGAGCTCCTCAGAGTCTAACGCTGGGAGCAGAGGTGTCGATGGGGTTCAGTTAGAGTGGCTCTCCAAAAATTCTGCAAAATTCCAAGAGTTTGGGTTTGTTTTATGATTCCATTAATAGCGCTTGTCGTTTGTCCCTGCATTGTGTCTAATGATCTTTTGACTCAAAGGAGGACTTTTTTTCGAAATTCAGATCAGGCTCTGCTGGTCATTGTCTGGGATGAATTTAATTGCCCTGTTGCCGGCGGCATGAATGTGTCTGGGTGACATTGCTGGCAGCGGTGAGCAGAGGGGTGACGAAGGGGAAGGGGAGTCTGGACGTGTGGGACTCACTCAGCCATGGGCAATCGATTTGGTCACACGATCAGTGTCCCCGAAGGCAGGGACGGCCGGTGGCGTCGTCAGCGCTCCAAGGAAGGGGAAGGAGAGCCGCAGTTGGGTGGCGGTTCATGGCCACAGGAAGCTCATTCCATCGTTAGAATATGCCTTCCCTCTCCTCCAGCTCCGCACAACTCCGGGCCTTTCTCAGAGATCAGCCTCTTCTCTCCTACCACCTTGTGTTGGTTTCCCAAGACTGCCTGAGCAAAGGACTAAAACTGACTTGAAACGAAAGACACTTAGTCTCTGACAGCCTGGGACCAGAGTCTGAGACCAAAGTGTCACAGGCCCCTGCTTCCCTGGAGGCCCTCGCGGACAGCCTTCCTTGCCTCTCGCAGCTTCCAGGGCTTGCTGGCATTCGTTGGCCTGCCTTGTCTCGGGGCTGCACCCGCCCAGCCTCCCTCCCCGTGCGTCTCTGGGTCTTCCATCTGTCTCCTGGTGAGGACCCCTGGTCGTGGAATTCAGGGCCCATCCTTAGCCTCTGTGACCTCATTTTGGTTGTATCTCGAGGACTCTATTTCCAAAAACAATCCTATTTGCAGGTATGGTGGGTTCGTCCTTGAACATCTCTTTCTGGGGGTCACAGTATAGCCCACCCAGCCTTTCCTCCTCTGAAATGTGTCTGGACTCTGAGCAGTAGTCATCATCTCTAGTATGACTGCCCTGGTCCCCACCACCGTCTTCCCTCTGTCAGGTGACTTCAAGCCTCCTGTAGGCTTCCCTGCTCTTTCTCCTGCCTCCCGCAGTCCACTCTGCCCCGCGGCCAGTGCAGCCTCTCTAAAGACAGAGCACGGGCTGAAAGCCAAACCAGAACCACCCCCACCAATAACCCTGTGGTGGCTTCCTGCCGATACTGGGGGGACACCAAGTCCTTCTGTGGACTCCCATTGCTCACTGCTGCCGGCCGTGGCCGCCTTCTGCTCAAATGCCCCGACCTGCTTCCCGTCTTTGGTCTTGGCACTTGCTGTGGCCTCTGCCGGAGACTCTCGGCATGACTTCTGCAAGTCAGGCTCCATCTTCCAGGTCTCCTGTCACATGTCACCTTCAGAGAGATCTAGAACACCTGTCCTGCCCCTGATTCCCAGCGGCTCCTCTCATCCCTCCATCACTTGCCTTTCTTCACAGCATTTACAACCACTGCATCATCTTCTTGATCTAATTAGATGTGGTCATCTGTGCTTTCCACCAGAATGTCAATCCCATCAGGCAGGAGCCTGGTCTCTGGGGCCCTTTGTGTCCCCAGCACCTGGACAACGTCTAGCACAAGCAGGTTCTGGAAATTATTATTGAGGGCAGAACAGAGGAATGAAGTGTGCCTTTGTTTCACTCACAAAACAGCTTTCCAAGTAGTTGGTGACATTGGGTTTTCTGATTTCCTAGATTCCTAGCTGAGAAGATCAAAGAGGGCTGTGAGGGAACAGGTCTGGGGGGTTGGGTCAGGGGGATGTGGAGCTGTGAGGGGGGAGCAGATGGACCCTATTGGTGAGGTGGGAGTCCAGGAATGGTCCGAAAGTGCCTCCAGAGCTCACGCGGGTGGTTTGATGGGGGAACATTTCATGGGGAGGGGACAGAACTGACCTCCCAACAGCTCACAGAAACACACGCACAGTGAAGTTGCAGGAGCAGCGGGGACATGATTCACAGGCTCCTGCCCCCACCTCACTCCTGCTGTGACCCCCTCCCATGGCCCGCCGGCACCATGCCTTCCTGGTTTCCACTGGAGTTGCTCTGTGTGGCTGCTTTCTCTGTGCTGGGGGCTCCCTTTCCTCACGGTCCAAACCACTGGTCACTGAGGGGCCCTCTGTCCTGGGTCCCAACAGCAGCTGGAGGGAAAGGCCCTTCCTTTAGCTCTATGGACCACGTCAGGCATGCCCATGACTCCTTCTCTGCGCCAGGCACTTTATAAACTCTCCACATTTCACCAAGTCAAAGAGCCTCTCTTCCCATTCCACACATTCTAACTTCCTGCAGTCCGTGACATGGTCGAGCCAGTGACATCCAGCCTTCGGTCCTTCTACCAGCCCTGGGAGGAGGGCACTATTCCTGCCTCGTCTAGGGAAGGGGCCCAGAGAGTTTATGTAACGTCTCATTTGTGGTGAGCTGCGATCGGGCCAGGGCCCAGAGCCCAGGCTCCTCAAGGTCGCACTTTCTGCCACACCTGGACACCGAGCCACAGCATTATCTTCCCCTTCCTCCCGTCCGTCACGTTTGCGAGGCAGAAGCCTGGGAGTGCGCGCTGGCAAACAAGCTCTTTCGTCCTTCTTAGTGCAACCAAAGAGCACCTTGTACATCAACTCGTGCAGTTACTTGGAATATGGTCACTGGGTCACCTGTTTCACAAATAGTCTGGCTCTGAACCCCAGTTTAACCTTTCCTGGAGACCTTGCCTATCAGCTAAGCACTTTTAGATGCAAGAAAAGGATCCTCTTGACCGCACTGACTTCTCAAGAGGATGTTCATTTTTTTTTTTTTTAAAGATTTTATTTATTTATTTGACAGATCACAAGTAGGCAGAGAGGCAGGCAGAGAGAGAAAGGAGGAAGCAGGCTCCCTGCCGAGCAGAGAGCCCGATGCGGGGCTCAATCCCAGGACCCTGGGATCATGACCTGAGCTGAAGGCAGAGGCCTTAACCCACTGAGCCACCCAGGCGCCCCAAGGATGTTCATTTTTTCATCTATCTTGAAACCCTGGGTCCTAGCCAAGCTTAACTCAGCGGCTTAGTGATGCCTCCGACCACACAGGTATCCGCCATTGTCAGGGTGCTGTCCGGGCTCTCCTTACTGGGGATTGCAACTATGTACAGAAGGGAGTCTTTATTTCCTTCTCGTCACTTTTCATTTGAACCCCAAACAGTAAAACTCCCAGTTACCCCACCTTTTCCTAATGTGCCCCAGAGTGTTCCATCAGCCAAGTTTGGGTCACATGTTCAGGCTGCAGTTACCAGGCAGGGAAAGCTAGTGCTTGGCCTTATCAGTCTGGACAGCGGATATTCAATGATGCTGAAGCTGATTGCCCAAAAAGCTTTAATTCAGCTCATTATTCCAAAGATAAGCAGACAGGGAAATAGTCTATATATTTTGAGAAGCATTCAGTCCTTCGTGCTTAAAAACAAAGTTTTCATCTTTATTAGTTTTCTGGAAAATTCATTATGTAGAATCCCTCATCTTCTGGTAATTTCATATCTGTTAGGTATTACTTACTGTAAGTGAGTGAGTTTCTCTTCCAAATCAGCCAATCATTCCAAAGAAATCCTAGTAAGCGATGGCAGATTTCTGAGCTCTGACAAATTTATGTAGTCCGGTCGATTCTTAAACAGACTTCATGGACTGCTTGTAAGGCCTCTCCACTTTCTCCTTTCTTTTGATTTTTCTAGCAGAGTAGCGATAAGTGGGTAAAAACTGAAATTTGAGTAATACCCAGACGTTTTGGCTTTGGCTGGAGTGTCGGTGGAATGGAACACTTGAGACTCATGGTTTCAGAGAGTTTGGGGCTTATTCTCCGTGGTTGAGTAAAACATGGCCTTGTGATTATGTTTTATTTTTTCGAACCATTGTGTTTTCAAGAACGCCAATCACAAGTTCAGAAATTATTGCATTTTTTTAGATGAATGATTAAAAGTACACAAAAATGTTTGCTATTTATATAATCTTGAATATTTTTTCTTGCTGTTAAGGAAACAGGCGTAGAGGACTCGTTGGAAGTGGCAGGTGGTTGCTGGTAGATCATGAACTTAACCAAAGCCCATTGCCACGCCCCCGCCTGGCTGGAACACCTAAGGAGCATTGTTGTATGACGACTTTTTCTTTGCCCTTTCTCTCATTTCCTTCCTGTGTTCTATCTGGAAATTCATCTGAGAAACAGAAACGCTATAAGCCAAATAATATTAATTATGAATAAGAGTCACTGTGGCCTCCTTATCAGTAAATTTGCTTCTAACCTTTATAAATGTACTGCCCAGAATGAAGGAAGCTCTGGGTGGGTCTGTACAATCAGATTTAGTACCTCTTGTGACCTTATACTGGAAAACCTTATAGAGGCAGGTTTTCTAAGTATTGTGTATAGGAAACTGTGTAGAATATAAGATTTCTGTCAAAAGGCACTCAAATGATCTTTAAACAATTGATGTTCAAATATGAACCATTTAGGATCATAAATATTTACAAGGCTGACATTTGATTGTTTTTTATGAAAGTTGAGGAAGCACTTTGGTTGCCACCTAAGCTTTTGGAGAGAAATTTACCTTTACATTTTGGAGATAAATGTGTTTATGGTAGTTTTTGTTATTGATTGTCTCATTGGTAACCTTCTTCTGTACTAAGGCAGACACAAATGTCATTAACATTGTGGAAAAATGTACCAGTACGTAGATTTTGAGAGGACTTAGTAGGACTTCAGTAGAAGTCCACTAAGGTCACTAGACTATCTCTTTCATTCCTGTGAATCCAGCATCACTTAGTGCTGTATTTAGTTAGCAAAAATTTGTATTAAGCCACTTCTATGGGCCAGACCCTATGCTATACTCTGGAAATAGGGATGGGGAGACACGTTCTCAAGCTCTCAGACTTCCTGGGCCTCAGCATCCAGCATAGTGTTGACCATGTCCATTGAGTTCCTTATCAAAGTCAGGATAGGAATGAAAGCCCTTTTTCCTCTGGTTATAATTTCATTAGCATACACAGCTTCAATGAGTAAGATGGAGTTCTCATTATCATCAGGTGCACTGAGTATTTACTCTTCACCAAGTACTCTCTTACCTTATTCTACTCATCCACTCAGTAACTCTGAGAAGAAAATACTGCCAGTTACATCCCCATTTTGGAGATCACAGTTAGAGGCACAGAGTAGTTATATACCTGGGCTTAAGGCACAGAGCTAGCAAGTGGAGGAACTAAATTGAAACTCAAGTGGTCTAATTTTGTACCCTACCACCTCCCATTTTATGGGCTGTGTTCTCTTTTCATTCATTGGCTAGCCACTCTTGTCAGTGTTTGGCCGTGTATTTGCATACCCATGTTTTCTTATTTGTGTTGTGGTTGGATGTTCAATTGCTGAAGAGGCCTGGAGAAGGTTGGACAGGAGAGGTATATGAGCAACAGATCCCTAGTCCTGCTGGGGAAACCTTGATCTGGGGACCCGGCTGTCCATTGAATGGGACATGGTGATGTTAGAGGAGCATCATGATGAGGAATGAGAAGCCAGGGTGTGCTGAGCTGACTGCTCCTGGTTGGTTTCCCATCTCCACATCTAGTGGCTTCCTGTGGTTTGAAACTGGCCATAATAGGAGTACTTACACCATGGAAATTAGGAAACTGTATAGATCAGTCCCTCCCCCAAACCAGAGCCAGTCGTTAAATGTTTACTAGCATACCCCTGAAAAAGACTGAAAGTCCCCCCAAATCAGTTTAGATTTAATTCCATCCCAACCAGCAGGATGTCCTTCCTGTGGAGGCAGATGCCCAGATTCCAGCCACAGTTAACCTCTCGGACTCCTTCTTCATCAGCTCTGATCTCCTCTGCCTTCTGAAATTCCATTCTGAAGGTGTCTCCATCCTTTCCATCTCCATCCCAATGCTTCAGGCCACTTCTCGGTTCCCCTCTAGACAGAAGTAACAGCTTCCTAACTTTTGCCTATGGACCAAGTCTTGCTCTGTCTAGCAGCTGTCGATCTAAAGCTTAAACAAGGTGGGGGGGGGGCTTCCATCTACTGCCAGTCATCATCTATTTTATTTTTTTTAAGATTTTATTTATTTATTTGACAGAGATCACAAGTAGGCAGAGAGGCAGGCAGAGAGAGTGGAGAAAGCAGGCTCCCTGCTTAGCGGAGAGCCCGATGCAGGGCTCCATCCCAGGACCCTGCAATCATGACCTGAACCGAAGGCAGAGGCTTTAACCCACTGAGCCACCCAGGCGCCCCCATCACCTATTTTAGAAGATCTTAGCTGCCCTGCTTTCTGTCCAGCTTCATCTTGGGCTGGCCCTTTACTCCACCTTACATTTCAGTCTCACCGAGCTCTGCTGATGGAAGGGGTCCTCCAAGTCCCCATAGGATTTTGTGCAGACTCATCTCATTATTTTGAAATCCATGCATTGCTGTATCTTCCTCTGGTCTGTGTGGTCCTTGTGCCCCAGGAAAATTTCTTACTCAACTTGGTCAACCTGTTTACTCATTACCACTCCTTCATCTTTTGGGGGGAGCTGCTTATCTCACCCCTACTCAGTACCATTTCTGTGGCTCTATGTGGCAGCCTCTTTGAACCTCCAGCCAAGACATTGGTTCAAGATGGACCAAGCAGCATTGTCTTTGATATCTTGGAATAGAAGAGTAAAAGCAAGGTAGATAGCAAGCTCCCTTTCTTGATGCGTGGGATATACG
Source organism: Mustela nivalis (assembly GCF_964662115.1). Lineage (NCBI taxonomy): Eukaryota > Metazoa > Chordata > Mammalia > Carnivora > Mustelidae > Mustela > Mustela nivalis. The sequence goes on from NC_139021.1 coordinate 176,451,974, forward strand.
AGGTAACATTCCATGAACTGCGGGCAGCCATATTCTGAAGTGTGCATTCAGGATAAAGGAGCCCAGGCTTCAGCAGAAGACACAACCTGCTGTTGTAGATCAAAGCATAGGTGAGAGGCTGGGAAAGAGGGATCCCTGGCTGGGTTCTGTTTTTGAGGCTGGGTAGCCCTTGAAGTGTTACGATATTATGGCACCTTTCCAATAAAGAGACCTGTTTGCTTTAGCTAATTTGAGTTAGAATTCTTTTGCAACCTTGATGAGGTAGACAGAATAATGCCTGCCTCATGATAGCCACATCCTAATCCCTGAACTCTGTGAATATCTTAGTTATATAGCAAAGGGGACTATGGGAGCAGATGGCATGCAGTCAAAGTTGCTAATCTATTGATTGTAAGATAGGGAGACTATCCTGTGTTGTATGGATGAACGCAGTGTAATCACAGGGGTCCTTCAGAGTGGAAGAGGAAGGCAGCAAGGGGGGTCAGAGTGATGTGATGTGAGTAGGATTCTACTGGGTGCTGCTGACTTTGAAGTTGGAAAAAGGGACCAGAAGGACACAGGCACCCTCTACAAATTGGAAAAGGCAAGGAAACAGGTTCTCCCCGAGAGCCTCCAGAAGGCACACAGCCCTGCATTCCTTGATTTTAGCTTAGAAGACCCATTTGGACTTGTCACCCACAGAACAGTCAGACAATAAATACATTCATGTTCTAGCAAGCTGCTAAGTTTGTTATGCAACACTAGAAAACCCATACTCTCTAGTCCCCTTATAATCACTGAGAACATCTCTACTCTCCATATCCCTAACTCTAAAATTCCTTTCTCTGAACCCTTGCCTCCATTTGTTTGCTGCGTGGTCTTAACAAGTTCCTTAACTACTCCTTATGTTCTTCAGTCTCTGCCTCTACACGCACATACATTTCATTTTCCTTCTACTTGTGCACATCTTCTAGCAGAGCTGCTGACACACGGAGAGGTCTCCAACAGAGTAGCAATAGTAATAGTGGTTTTTACTGTTATTACACCAAAGGGACTTACCTCTATAGAACCTAGAAAAATGCTTCTCTTATAAAGAATTCTTTTGGAAACTTTTGTGAAATTGAATTGAAAGTGTGTTGACAAAAAAACAAAGCAAAACAAAACCACGTAGAACCACTTCCTCAAGATTATGCTGAGTGAAATAAGTCAAGCGGAGAGAGTCAGTTATTATATGGTTTCACTTACTTGTGGAGCATAAGGAGTAACATGGAGGACATTAGGAGAAGGGAAGGAAAAGTGAATTGGGGGAAATGCGAGGGGGAGATGGCCCATGAGAGACTGTGGACTCTGAGAAACAAACCAAGGGTTTTGGAGGGGAGGGGGATGGGAGGTTTGGGTGAGCTGGTGGTGGGTATTAAGGAGGGCACGTATTGCATGGAGCTCTGGGTGTGGTGCATATACAATGACTCTTGGAACAGTGAAAAAATAAAATAAAACAAAACAAAACATTTCCTCATAATTTCTGGCAAGTTTTAATGAAAAAAACGTAAAAATATTAATTAAACCTGGTCAATCCCCTTTCTAAGTGTATATTATAAAATGGTGTCGCCATAAATGCCTTACATCTCTGGTTGATTTCCTTTTGAGAACTCAGATGTTTGACCTTTATCCTTCTTCTCTGGCTTTTTGTCTTTAAATACAAACTACATTGGTTTCAGTCTCATGATGTTTCAGTGACAAAGTGAAAACTATGTTTCTTAAAGGATGATGTGAACCAGTCAACACATATACAAATTGTTTAATTAAGAACAGCTCCTAATTTACATTCAGCTGACCAAGCTGTATGTCTTTAAGACCTTCATATTGATTTTAATTTTATTTTCTTCAACATTTTAAGAGAACAAGAGGCCCCTTGGCTCAAAAGATTTACTAACCTTTCCTTCTATAGGGTTTTTATTGCCTCCTGAAGCCCATCTCTAAGATCTTTGTCATTCGTGTGGGACCGTCACATTACGAGCTTGTGAGAACTCAGAATATAATTAAATGTTGTAAACAGCAAATAAAGTCTTAATGTGAAATGAGCATTTTATTTAAATTTAATTCGGAGCTCTGCATGAGCATACTATAGATGGGATTAGGTTAATTTGCCTGGGTTTTAATTAAGAGATCACTGAAATGAAAAGACATATGGTGAAATTTGTAGCCAGGCTTGGGGGCTGGGGCTCATATCTCAGTTCAATGTAATTTGTGATCTTAACCAAATTACTCGACCCTTCAGTTTTATGTTATTATTACTCTAATCTTTTTATTATGGGATGCGGCATATATAGGATAATATAGCAAACTCACTCTCCAGTTTTAACTAATCTTCTTTGCCATATTTGCTATAGATTTTTTTTGTAAGAAATAAAACATTACAGATCTCTATAAACCCCTGCCTCTTCCCATCCCCCACCCTAGTTTTTTCCTTCTTTCTAACGAATAACTTTTGTCATGAAGCTGGTGTCATTCTTATGCGTTAGATAATCTTACATGTTTTTAAACTTTGCATAAATGGTATTCTACTGTGCATAGAACTTTTCAAAACTTCCCTCTTTTATATAGTATTTTGAGACTTATCCATGTCGATGTAGTTCTTATTTATTCAGTTGAAATGCTTTGCTATTTACAATGCCATGCTATCTACAAATATATCACAGTTTGTTTTTCCATCCTCCTTTCAATGGATTTTTGAAATTGCTTCCAGTTGTTCACTTTAAGGAAAAAAGTGCTGTAGCAAACATTTTTCTACATGACCTGAGGGAGACTTTTCCTAGACTAGAAACATAGATACACAGCTGTTAGGAGTTGGCACACGTACATCTTAAACTTCCCTGATCTCGTCACGTTGCTCTCCAGAATGATTCACACACAGCAGCTGTGTGTGAAAGTCCCGTTTCTCCACATTCTCACTGCTCCAATGGTACCCAAGATCACTCCTTGGTTCAGTGATTTCCTAGAAAGACTCACAGAACGCAGAAATAGTTCTTACTATGGCTATTGCTTACTATAGTAAAAGAATACAAAGCAGGATCAGTAAAGGAAAAGGGCACGTGGAATCAAGTCTGGGAAGACCTGGCATGAGATTCAGAAGTCCTCTCCCAGTGAGTTGTATAGGACAGGCTTATTCGTTTGGCAACTAACTGCAGCAGTACCTGTGAAACATAGTCTGTCCTGGGAAAGCTCACTTGAGCCTAAGGGTCTGGAGTTTTTATTTTGTTTTTTATTTTTTTATATTTAATTTTTAAAATTTTAAAATAAACATATAATGTATTTTTATCCCCAGGGGTACAGGTCTGTGAATTTGCCAGGTTTACACACTTCACAGCACTCACCATAGCACATACCCTCCCCAATGTCCATAACCCTACCTCCCTCTCCCAACCTCCTCCCCCCAGCAACCCTCAGTTTGTTCTGTGAGATTAAGAGTCACTTATGGTTTGTCTCCCTCCTGACCCCATCTTGTTTCATTTATTCTTTTCCTATCCCCAAAACCCCCATGTTGCATCTCCACTTCCTCATATCAGGGAGATGATATGATAGTTGTCTTTCTCTGATTGACTTTCTTCACTAAGCATAAGACCCTCTAGTTCCATCCACATTGTTGCAAATGGCAAGATTTTATTTCTTTTGATGGCTGCATAGTATTCCATTGTATATATATACCACTTCTTCTTTATCCATTCATCTGTTGATGTACAGCTAGGTTCTTTCCACAGTTTGGCTATTGTGGACATTGCTGCTATAAACATTCGAGTGTATGTGCTCCTTCGGAACACTACGTTTGTATCTTTAGGGTAAATACCCAGTAGTGCAATTGCTGGGTCATAGGGTAGCTTTATTTTCAACATTTTGCAGAACCTCCATGCTGTTTTCCAGAGTGGTTGCACCAGCTTGCATTCCCACCAAGAGTGTAGGAGGGTTCCCTTTTTTCCACATCCTCGCCAGCATCTGTCATTTCCTGACTTGTTAATTTTAGCCATTCTGACTGTTGTGAGGTGGTATCTCATTGTGGTTTTGATTTGTATTTCCCTGATGCTGAGTGATGTGGAGCATTTTTTCATGTGTCTGTTGGACATCTGGATGTCCTCTTTGCAGAAATGTCTGTTCATGTCCTCTGCCCACTTCTTGATTGGATTATTCATTCTTTGGGTGTTGAGTTTGATAAGCTCTTTATAGATTTTGGATACTAGCCCTTTATCTGATATGTCATTTGCAAATATCTTCTCCCATTCTATCAGTTGTCTTTTGGTTTTGTTAACTGTTTCCTTTGCTGTGCAAAAACTTTTGATCATGATGAAATCCCAATAGTTCATCTTCGCCCTGGCTTCCCTTGCCTTTGGCAATGTTCCTAGGAAGAAGTTGCTGGGGCTGAGGTGGAACAGGTTGCTGCTGTGTTCTCCTCAAGGATTTTAATGGATTCCTTTCTCACATTGAGGTCCTTCATCCATTTTGAGTCTATTTTTGTGTAAGGAAATGGTCCAATTTCATTTTTCTGCATGTGGCTGTCCAATTTTCCCAACACCATTTATTGAAGAGACTGTCTTCATTCCATTGGACGTTCTTTCCTGCATTGTCAAAGATTAGTTGACCATAGAGTTGAGGATCTATTTCTGGGCTCTCTATTCTGTTCCATTGATCTATGTGTCTATTTTTGTGCCAGTACCATACTGTCTTGATGATGACAGCTTTGTAATAGAGCTTGAGGTCTGGAATTATGATGCCACCAACTTCGGCTTTCTTTTTCAATATTCCTTTGGCTATTTGAGGTCTTTTCTGGTTCCATAGAAATTTTAGGATTATTTGTTCTATTTCTTTGGAAAAAAAATGGGTGGGATTTTGATGGGGATTGCATTAGATGTGCAGATTGCTTTAGGTAGCATAGACATTTTCACAATATTTGTTCTTCCAATCCAGGAGCATGGAACATTTTTCCATTTCTTTGTGTCTTCCTCAGTTTCTTTCATGAGTACTTTATAGTTTTCTGAGTATAGATTCTGTGCCTCCTTGGATAGGTTTTATTCCTAGGTATCTTGTGCTTTTGGGTGCAATTGTAAATGGGATTGACCCCTAAATTTCTCTTTCTTCTGTCTTGTTGTTGGTGTAGAGAAATGCAATTGATTTCTGTGCATTGATTTTATATCCTGACACTTTACTGAATTCCTGTACAAGTTCTAGCAGATTTGGAGAGCAGTCTTTTGGGTTTTCCACATATAGTATCATATCATCTGCAAAGAGTGATAGTTTGACTTCTTCTTTGCCGATTTGGATGCCCTAATTTCTTTTTGTTGTCTGATTGTTGAGGCTAGGACTTCTAGTACTATGTTGAATAGCAGTGGTGATAATGGACATCCCTGCCGTGTTCCTGAACTTAGCAGAAAAGCTTTCAGTTTTACTCCATTGAGAATGACATTTGTGGTGGGTTTTTCATAGATGACTTTAATAATATTGAGGTATGTGCCCTCTATCCCTACACTTTGAAGAGTTTTGATCAAGAAAGGATGCTGTACTTTGTCAAATGCTTTTTCAGCATTTATTGAGAGTATCATATGGTTCTTGTTCTTTCTTTTATTAATGTATTGTATCACATTGGTTGACTTGCGGATGTTGAACCAACCTTGCAGCCCTGGAATAAATCATACTTGGTCGTGGTGAATAATCCTTTTAATGTACTATTGGATCCTATTGGCTAGCATTTTGGTGAGAATTTTCACATCTGTGTTCATCAAGGATATTGGTCTGGAACTCTCTTTTTTGATGGGATCCTCGTCTGGTTTTGGGATCAAGGTGATGCTGGCCTCATAAAATGAATTTGGAAGTTTTCCTTCCATTTCTGTTTTCTGGAACAGTCTCAGGAGAATAAGAATTCTTCTTTAAATGTTTGGTAGAATTCCCCTGGAAAGCTGTCTGGCCCTGGGCTTTTGTTTGTTTGGAGATTATTGATGACTGTTTCAATCTCCTTACTGGTTATGGGTCTGTTCAGGTTTTCTATTTCTTCCTGGTTCAGTTGTGGTAGTTTATGTGTCTCTAGGAATGCATCCATTTCTTCCAGATTGTCAAATTTGTTGGTGTACAGTTGCTCATAGTATGTTCTTATAATTGTTTATATTTCTTTGGTGTTGGTTGTGATCTCTCTTCTTTCATTCATGATTTTATTTATTTGGGTCCTTTCTCTTTTCTTTTTGATAAGTATGGCCAGGGGTTTATCAATCTTATTAATTCTTTCAAAGAACCAGCTCCTAGTTTCCTTGATTTGTTCTATTGTTTTTTTGTTTTGTTTTGTTTTTGTTTCTATTTCATTGATTTCTGCTCTGATCTTTTATGATTTCTCTTCTCCTGCTGGGTTTAGGCTTTCTTTGCTGTTCTCTCTCCAGCTCCTTTAGGTGTAGGGTTAGGTTGTGTATTTGAGACGTTTCTTGTTTCTTGAGAAAGGCTTGTACCGCTATATATTTTCCTCTCAGGACTGCCTTTGCTGTGTCCCACAGATTCTGAACCATTGTGTTTTCATTATCATTTATTTCCATGAATTTTTTCAATTCTTCTTTAATTTCCTGGTTGACCCACTCATTCTTTTGAAGGATGCTGTTTTGTCTCCATGTATTTGGGTTCTTTCCAACTTTCCTCTTGTGATTGAGTTCTAGCTTCAGAGCATTGTGGTCTGAAAATATGCAGGGAATGATCCCAATCTTTTGATACCGGTTGAGACCTGATTTATGACCCAGGATGTGATCTATTCTGGAGAATGTTCCATATGCACTGGAGAAGAATGTGTATTTTGTTGCTTTGGGATGAAATGTTCTGAATATATCTGTGATGTCCATCTGGTTGAGTGTGTCATTTAAGGCCTTTATTTCCTTGTTGATCTTTTGCTTGGGTGATCTGTCCATTTCAGTGAGGGGAGTGTTAAAGTCCCCTACTATTATTATATAATTGTCAATGTGTTTCTTTGATTTTGTTATCAATTGGTTTATATAGTTGGTGCTCCCATTTAGGGGCATAGATATTTAAAACTGTTAGAGCTTCTTGTTGGACAGACCCTTTGAGCATGATATAGTGTTTTTTCTCATCTCTTATTATAGTCTTTGGCTTAAAATCTAATTGATGTGTTATAAGGATTGCCACCCCATCTTTCTTCTGATGTCCATTAGCATGATAAATTGTTTTCCACCCCCTCACTTTAAATCTGGAGGTGTCTTCAGGTCTACAATGAGTTTCTTGTAGGCAGCATATTGATGGGTTTTGTTTTTTTATCCATTCTGATACCCTGTGTCTTTTGATTGGGGCATTTAGCCCATTTACATTCAGGGTAACTATTGAGAGATATGAATTTAGTGCCATTGTATTGCCTGCAAGGTGACTGTTACTGTATATTGTCTCTGTTCTTTCTGATCTACTACTTTTAGGGTCTCTCTTTGCTTAGAGGACCCCTTTCAATATTTCCTGTAGAGCTGGTTTGGTGTTTGCAAATTCTTTCAGTTTTTATTTGTCCTGGAAGCTTTTTATCTCTCCTTCTATTTTTGATGATAGCCTAGCTGGATATAGTATTCTTGGCTGCATGTTTTTCTTGTTTAGAGCTCTGAATATATCATGCCAGTTCTTTCTGGCCTGCCAGGTCTCTGTGGATAAATCTGCTGCCAATCTAATATTTTTACCATTGTATTTTACAGACTTCTTTTCCCGGGCTGCTTTCAGGATTTTTCTCTTTGTCACTAAGACTTGTAAATTTTACTATTAGGTGAGGGGGTGTGGACCTATTCTTGTTGATTTTGAGGGGGGTTCTTTGCACCTCCTGGATTTATTTTTTTAAGAGGGGGAACACAGCAGGAGGAGTGGGAGAGGGAGAAGCAGGCCTCCCGCCGAGCAGGAAACCCATTGTGGGGCTCGATGCCAGGACCCCAGGATCATGACCTGAGCCGAAGGCAGATGCCTAACGACTGAGCCACCCAGGTGCCCCAGCACCTCCTGGATTTTGACACTCATTCCCTTTGCCATATTAGGGAAATTCTCTACAATAATTCTCTCCAATAAACCTTCTGCCCCCCTCTCTCTCTCTTCTTCTTCTGGAATCCCAATTATTCTAATGTTGTTTCGTCTTACGGTGTCACTTATCTCTCGAATTCTCCCCTCGTGGACCAGTAGCTGTTTGTCTCTCTTTTGCTCAGCTTCTTTATTCTCTGTCATTTGGTCTTCTATATCACTAATTCTTTCTTCTGCCTCATTTATCCTAGCAGTAAGAGCCTCCATTTTTTATTGCATCTCATTAATAGCTTTTTTAATTTCAACTTGGTTAGATTTTAGTTCTTTTATTTCTCCAGAAAGGACTTTTATATCTCCAGAGAGGGTTTCTCTAATATCTTCCATGCCTTTTTTGAGCCTGGCTAGAACCTTGAGAATCGTCATTCTGAACTCTAGATCTGACATATTACCAATGTCTGTATTGATTAGGTCCCTAGCCTTCGGTACTGCCTCTTGTTATTTTTTTTTTTTTTATGTTAAGTTTTTCCACCTTGTCATTTTTCCAGATAAGAATATATAGAGGAGCAAATAAAATATTAAAAGGGTGGCAAAGACCCCAGGAAAATATGCTTTAACCAAATCAGAAGAGACCCAAAATCGTGGGGGGGGGAGAAAGGGAACAAAAAGAAGTTCAGAAAAAAAATAAAAATAAAAAAAAACCCCAACAAACAAATAAAGAAAAAATATAATAAAGAAAAAAAAATATATATATATATATATTAGACTGGTGACTAGAACCAGGTCACCCACTTAATTTTGGGAGTATTTTTGTCTCTTAGAAGAAACTTCCTCCCAAAATTTTAAAGAATGAAAAACATACATAAGGATAAACACAATGAAGGGATGGAATATGCCTATAAATATGAAAAAAAATTTCTTTAAATTTCTAAAAAAGGAGTTGATAAAGTAAGTTGGTTGGGAGAATAAAGAAAAAGAAAATGGAGAGAATTTGCTTAGGCTGGAGACTAGAACAAGCCCAGAGTTAGAATTAGGGTGTATTTGGATCTATTAGAAGAAGTTGTACCCCAAATTTTTTAGAGGAAAAAACTCTGTGTGTATACAAAAAATAAAGTTAGATACAATGAAGGATAAAATGTGACTATAATAATGAAGGTTCAAAAAAGATCATTTTTTAAAAATGAAAGGTATTGTTAAGATAAACTAGTTAAAAAACGTTAAAAAAGGAAAGGGTAAAAGTTTAAAAAATTTAGCAGAAGAAAAGAAATAAAATTTTAAAAAAATTAAATTAACTGCAAGACTAAAGAATCATGGGGAGAAAGCCATGAGTTCCATGCTTTGCTCTCTCCTCCTCTGGAATTCTGCTGTTCTCCTTGGTAAGTGGACTTGGTCTTGGCTGGATTTCTTGTTGATCTTCTGGGGGAGGGGCCTGTTGTAGTGATTCTCAAGTGTCTTTGCCCCAGGCAGAATTGTACCACCCTTATCAGGGGCCGGATTAAGTAATCCGCTCCGGTTCACTTTTGGGAGCTTTTGTTCCCTGAAGGCTTTCCGTAGAGTTCCGGAGGATGGGAATACAAATGGCGGCCTCCCAATCTCCCGCCTGGAGGAACTGAGAGCTCGGCCCCACTCCTCAGTGCGCCCTCAGAGAAAAGCGCTCAATCACTCCCGTCTCCCTGGCCTCTGGCCTCGCTCCGAGCTCACCGTGACTGGTTCAAGGTAACCCCGACTTGGGAGCTCACTCCTGGCTGTCTCTGCAGCCGGCTTCCGGGCTGGAATACCTGTGAGCTCTGTGACTCAGACACCCCTGATCATTCTGTGACCCTGCGGGACCTGGGGTTACGCAGACCCCGCGTGGGCTTCGCCCCGGTTTAGCCTCTGGAGCGATGTCCCTCAGCAGAACAGACTTTTAAAAGTCCTGATTTTGTGCTCCGTTGCTCCGCCGCTTGCCGGGAGCCGGCCCCTCCCCCGCCATGGTCTATCTTCCCATCGCTTTGGATTCACTTCTCCGCCGGTCTTATCTTTCAGAAAGTGGTCGACTTTCTGTTTCTAGAATTGCTGTTCTTCTCTTCGATCTCCCATTGGATCTGTAGGTGTTTGCAATGGTTTGGTAAGCTATCTAGCTCATCTCCTGCTACCTGATGTCATCTCAGCCTGCTACTTCTTGGTCATCTTGACTCCTCTCTCCAGGTCTGGAGATTTGAATGAGGGCTGGCGATGTAGGCACATATTGTCTTTATAACTAGCTATAGTTCCTGAAACTCCTGACCTGCAGAAGGAAAGTGGACTTGCATCAAAATTCACAGTGTGTGCACAAATTACCTAGACAGCTGGTATATAGCACGTCTAGAGTATGTAAAATGCCATCTCACTTAAAGCATAAAGAAGAGAGGCGCCTGGGTGGCTCAGATGGTTAAGTGTCTGCCTTCACCTCAGGTCATGATCCCTGCCTCCTGGGATCAAGGCCCACATGGGTCTCCCTGCTCAGTGGGAAGCCTGCTTCTCCCTCTGCCCCGGCCTCTCTCTGTCTCCCTCTGTCTCTCATGAATAAATAAATAAAATCTTTAAGAAAAAATGTAAAGAAGATTCCATTGGCCCCGTTCTCAGAAGCCAGGTCATGTTAAGCAGATCCTCATAAGAATGTATAAGAGTTGAGCAGTCAGGCCGGCTAAGTTAATTTTCTGCACACTTGCCAACTTGATATTTTCATTCAAAAATTTTAGCCAATTTGATGAGTGTGAAATAGAATCTCATTAGTATTTTAATTTGCATTTTCTTGATTGCAGGTGAGACTGAGTGGGTTGTCTGTTCTGTGAATCGTTCATTTTTGTACCTTTTTTTCAATAGGATTTTGGTCTTTTCCTTATTGACTTGCAATTCTTTCCACATTTTGAGTATTAATTCTACAACAGATATGTGTTTTGAGTATCTTTACCTCATCTGTAACTTGACTTTCCTTTATATTCCTAGTTTTCTGAAAGTTATTTTCTACAAACTCATTGAATACTATTGAATGTATTTCTTCCTTGGGGCTGTTGTGACACAAACCTGATGACTCAGAGCAACAGAAATTCATTCTCCTCCTTCAGTTATGGTGGCCAGAAATCTGAAAGCATCAGCAGGTGTGTTCCTTCTGCAGGCTGTAAGGGAGAATCCATTTCATGCCACTCTCGTATCTGCAGTAGTTGTCAGTGAACTTGGCAGCCTGGGCTAGGAGCTGCATTTCTCTAATCACAGAATCAATTTTACCATCACCATCTCTTCTGCTCTGTCTTCTCCTTGTGTTTTTTTAATAAGGATGCATCACTGGTAATGCAGGATGATCTCCTCATCTCGAAATCTCATAATTGTGTATGCAAGGACTTTTTCCAAATAAAGGAACATTCACAGGCTTGGGGTTAGGGCAAGGACCTGTCTTTTGGGGGAATCACCATATAGCCCAGTACGATTGAGAGGATCCTTTCATTTTCTTCTTTAATCAGACAATGCAATATATTTCTAGATATTGTAACCTTGAACCATCCTTGCTTTCATAGGACAGATTCTATCTGGCCCTAATGTTTTCATAGCCTCTCTCTCTTTCTCTGTGTGTGGTAGAGTCAGATTCAATCCTCCTTTATTTAGCATTTTTGCCTCTGTGTTCATAAATGAGATTAGACTGTAATATATTTTCTCAACCAGTTTTGGTTTCATGGTCTTATAAAACAATTCAGAGCACCTTCCTTTTTTGCCCCTTAGCGTATAGAATAGTTTGTGTGAGGCAAAGAAACTTGCTGTCAAAGTCACTTGACCATCCTGAGGCTCTGTTTCCTTTTAGGTCAAAGGAGAATATATGCTGGTACCAGCTCTGGGGGTGGTTGAGGAGGTTTAATGAAGCTTTTGGTGAAGGGGCTGACACCCAGGGGATGTTGGTACTGAAGGTGACACCTGTTGGTACTGTCGGTACTGAAGGTGACACCTGTTCTGAAGAATGCCTGACTTGGCAGTTGTCGATGCCTCCCCAAACTGTCCTCTCTGGAGATTTCTCCAAGGTTAGCCCAAATTTGAAGGGAGAAGTGACTGGTGGTGAAGAAAGAACACGGACCAGAAGACAGAAAGTCCGATGTGGCTGTTTACTGCCTGGGCAGCCCTGATCATGGCTCTTGTCCTGCACTTTTCTGCTTTGGGACAGTTTTCTTTTCTGTTTTCAAGCAGTTTGAGTTCTGTCTATGCTGCTTCCAGGAGTCAGCATGAGTAGGTGACTCGGGGAGATAGTCTTTTACAAAAATAGCTCTAAATCCCACAAAATATTCCCAAGAGGCTTTGCTGCTATCTACATCTTCGTGCATTGTCTCTCTGCCCGAAGAGCCAGCCTTGCTGGTCACTTTGTCCCCATCCCCTCTATTCCTTCCACTCAAGGAGGACTTTCCTCATCCCAAGGGGACAAGAAACATTGTCCGTTCATGGACCAAGCAGATTTGTCTTTCAGAAGTGTTCAAATGTGATTAGGAATGATATTTAATGAATAATAAGAACTAACATTTGTTGAGACCCTGTTCTGCTCAATGTACCCTGAGCTCATTAGAAAAATCCCACCAAGCCCCGGAGTCCTCATTTTATCAATTGGGACACTGGTACTTGGAGAGATGAAACAACTTGGCTAAGGTCACAGAAATGCATACATTTATTTAATTCTTACATTTATTCCCCTAATCTCTCCAAACCACAGACTTGCCCAAAAGTAGCTGGTGGAGATCCCAGAAGGTCTCATTCAGAGAAGAAGAGTCTGGGTGCTCCAGGCGTCTGAGCAGCCAATGGAGTGAGTGGGGGTCTGACCGATGGCAGCTGGAACATCATGGAATCCGCCAGGTGAGTGACCTGCTTACTGATCTCTAGTTCCTCCATGCTGCTTGCCATGCAGAAGCTCTATGTACATTAACTCGCTTGATCTAAGCATCAGTGCTAAAGAAATAGAGACAATTGAGATCATCCAGTAGAATCCAAAACAATAACTAGTTCAGGCTAGTAAAGCATGAGTTAACATCCTAACCACACCTAGCTTCATCAGAAACATGACACACGAAATAGGACAGTGATGGTTCAGCCTGTTCCGAAGGTCAACAGACCCTTCGCTGGTGTCCCCAGAGCTCTGAGGCCTGATTAATGTACCTCATTAGCCAGTGTAATTGAGTCTTGTGAAAGCCACAGCCTCAGCCACAATGGGAACAGGAGGCACCCAGTTAAACGTGGGCATCGACCCTGTTATTAATGAGGCTCCCAAAAGTTTTCAGGCATTTTCCAAAATTGCAACCTAACTTCTGTTTGGGTTGGTTTAAGGAGAAATGAAAACAAATCAGACTGTCAGACTAGCTCCTTACAACTGGTAGAAAGGATTCAGAAGAAGTCATTACCCAGTCGCAGAAGCTTTTCCTGTTCCGTCTCTTAACAATGGTAATGAGGGAAACAGATGCAGAAGGAATGGCTTAGTCATGATGTATGTCATCCTGAAGCCTTTTTATCACTGAGTGACAGGATGCCTGAGAGCCTGGCAGTATTACTTCTGGAAGGCAATTCTTCAAGGAACCAGGTCGCTTTCATTGCTATTTGTTTAAAATAGCATCTTCTACTTAACTAACCCAATTTGGGGGGCCACGTCTCCAGGCTTTCAGAGTGACCCACACAGCGTTTCTTTGGGATCGTCTCCCAAAGATGATCTCCGCTTTCATCAGAGCTGGTTTCCTTAAGTGTTGATTGAATGACTCTAAGATTCCAGAGGTTGGAGCCCACATCTGATTTGGTTCTGTGTCCCCCACGCATGGGGGAAGTTTGCTGAGCGTGGCTTAAAGTTCTGGAAAAGAAACTTAGTCTAGATTGCTTTCTGTCTCTGAGATGGGGGCTCGGTACCATCTGGACTGCAGAGATGCCGAAAACATGGTTCTGCCCTTCAACAGCTGAGCGTTCGAGTCAGGCTGAGAGATAGGCTCTGCGTCGCATGCTGCCAACATCTGGTTGGCTGGCAGGTTGTGGGTGTCTGGGGTGCAGCGTTAAGCAAATGTTGAGATCTGGTCTGGGCTCCATGGGGAAGACACTGTGCTCAAATGTGACCTCTATCATGAGCAAGCGGGTGGCAGATGTCCGAGTGCAACCTATTTCTCATGCCGGGTTCAAGGAGCATAAAAAAAGGCAGGGCGATGCGGCAGGTGTCCAGGAGCGCAGGAACCCTGTAAACACTGCTCAGTGGGCATTCCATCGAGGGTGGGAAGACCTTCCCCCTCGAGGGCCCGTGGTCATTCTGGCCTCTCCAGACAGACAGCCTGCCCGTCTGGAGGCAGGACACAGCTTCCTACACAGCTCGGGCACACGTGACAGCCGCTGGCCCTCGGAGATGCCCCCGCCGTCCAGGCAGAACGGCTCTTTGGTCACCTTGCAGCGACTCCCACACCTGCTTCCCACTGCTGGCAAGCCCTGGACGCTGCTTGCTCTTTGTCACCTTGTAGGATCTGTCGCACAGCAGAGCTTGCCAACTCAGACCTGATGAGGGGTGTTGTTTCTTACATCTAGATTCAGCTTTGAGGAGCCCTCCGAGTTTGTTGAAGGGGCTGGATTCTTATGGGGACTGTGTACACCGAAAACCTTACCATACTGTCCAGCGTATGGGATTCAGAATAAGACTGGCATTAAACCATAGAATAATTCATTTTTTTGAAATGACATGAAGCTTGCCCACCTGCTGAAATGTAAGCAGTTTTTTGTGGAATTGTAAAATTTCCTTTCTGCCTCCCTGCTCTGCCGGAGATGTATTTGTTTTGCTCTTTGGCTGTTTAGTCCTGGCTGTGGTCCTCCCTCTCAGACAGGTTTGGGTGTGACAGACAAAGAACAGCGCTTTCTCTCATTCTTCTGGTCTTGCCCATAATCACTCCGCACTTTGGCTGCTCTCACTCATCTCTGAAGAACATGCTTTGTAGAATCTCTTATCCATGTTGTTCCCAGTGGCTTTTTTGCTCCGCCCCCCACAGACAGCTGGGGAGGAGGCTAGGGAGGGAGGGCGTGGGGCAGGGACCATCCGCAGCACAGACAGACCAAGATCAGCGATGTGCTTGACACCCAGAAAGAGCGGGACTCATCCCCACTGCTCTGCTGCCAGGAGAGCCGAGGCCGCCAGAGTAGGGCCTCTCCGGCTGCTCCGGTAGCTTCTCAAGCTGTCCCCACACTGCATGAAAGCCGTCTTGAGTCCTCCTATGGCCCAAAGCAGTGTGTCTGCTCAGCTGAAAGGAGGGGTTGGGGAAATTCCTTGGCACGAAATAATTCCTGTTGTAACACTCTGAAAAGACAGATTTCTCCCCTTCTGTTTCAACAAATACAAGAAGTCAGTTCCATCTGCCACCATGCCCTTGAATAAAGAGTTCATTGGTAGCCAGCACTTCTGATGTCTACCTGTGGAAGCCGAGAATGTTCATGGTGTCACCTGAGTTCTTACCCAGAGAGGTGAAGCCAGAGGGCTGGGTGGAGGCGCTCTCCTGGCCTCTGACTTATTTTTTCCCCAAGTGATGTCAAAAAGCTTGTCTCTGCCTTCGTGTTTGTTAGTAAAACACATGACTGAGACACGCTCATGCCAGCCATGAGACTCAACACACAGTTCTTGTCCGTGGGTCCTGGCCTGGGTGGCACATTGGGAATCCAGAGTCGGCTTCTGTCCTGGGCATCTCGCAGTCCAGTAAGCGGGGGAGAGACATATGCATGTGTGCGCCAGTGCGGTAAGGAGGGACGGGCCCTGAGCCATCCTTCACTTCTTTCCCTGTTTCACTCATTGTCAAACCCAGCGTCTTGCGAGTGGCCAGCCAGGCTCTGCATCCTTCCCCGCGTGGGGTCTCTGGACCTGGTGTCTTGCTCACTCTCCCTGCTCCAGCTCAATGTGCCTCCTGCCCTAAGCCATGTCACCATCTGTTGCTCAGCTTGGAATGGAAGGAGCATGGTCGCTCCTTTCCCTCCCTCAACTTTGTGCTCACATGTTACCTGCTCACTGAGATCTCCCCTGTGCCCCTATTTTAAATTGGGCGCCTCCTCCACACTCCCCTGCTCTGGACCCAACTTTCCCTGCTCTGTTTCCCTCATTGCTCAAATCACTGTCTGGCGTACTCTATTTCCTTCACGTGTTTGTGTTTTGTCTGTTGTCCCCAGCTGAAGTGTCCCCTCCGCACGGCAGGCACTTTTGTCCATCGGTTGCTGGGGTGCCCGGTATGCGGTAGGTCCTCTGCGAGTATTTGCTGGAGGAACAAGTGACTGGAATGACTGCAGGAGGGCGACGTCGTGTGGGAACAGGGAGCGGCTATCATGAGGGACAGGTGGGCATGTCGGAAAGGTTTTGGTCGTGAAGACATGACTTCTGAGCTGGGGGCTTTCCAGGCGATGGCAGATGAGGACGGGGAGCAGCTGGGTTGCTCCCAGAAAGGCCCAGGGGCCTGGAAGAGAAAATGTAAGAGCGCATACTTGTTACGGTGACCATTTCAGGACCTCTATGTAGTGTGTCCCCAGACTTTTTATTTTAAATGACTCATCATCGTCTTATAAAGTCTGATGTTTTTTGTAGGCTTAGCTTAAACTGTATCGAATACTGCTCTGTAAACCAAACTTTATATCAGAAGTTTAAAATTTGAGGGACACCTGGATGGCTCAGTGGGTTAAAGCCTCTGCCTTCGGCTCAGGTCATGATCCCAGAGTCCTGGGATGGAGCCCAACATCGGGCTCTCTGCTCAGCGGGGAGCCTGCTTCCTCCTCTCTCTCTGTCTGCCTCTCTGCCTACCTGTGATCTCTGTCTGTCAAATAAATAAATAAAAATCTTTATTAAAAAAAAAAGATTAAAATTTGTAACTTGAAAATGTAGGGTATTCTCATCCATTCTAGACTGATTCCTCAGATACCCAAAGGCATAAATCTCCACACATAAAACTGTAGAGCTGGAGACCAGAGACTCAGATTTGTTGGGTATTGATTCTCACAGGGAAAGGGAATGAAACTGTCAGTGTTGAGGCAGCTGGCTGGGCGGGGGGTTGGTGGGGGGGGGCTCTGGCGACTGTCAACCTGACGCCTCTCAGAGGGGAAGCTGGCTGACACAGCGTCTGGGCTGTGTCTCTGAGTAATGGGACGAGGTGCTGTACGAAATGTTGGCTTGGCCTCTCACTCCTCGGGAGCTCAAACATCACGGATGCAGTGATTGCAAATTCCTTTAGGATTCTCAAGAAAATTAAATAAAATGTCAGGAATTCAATGTCTGCTATTTCAAAAACAACAAAACTTTGCAAACTTGTCACGTAGTGCAGGAGACAGGGCACTAGATTTTGAGGTCTACACCCGGGGTTAAAATTCTGATTCCATCCCAACTAGAGGATATTATGCTGAGCGAAATAAGTCAATCAGAGAAAGATAATTATCATATGATCTCCCTGAAGTTGAGAGGCAACATGGGGGGATTTGGGCGGTAGGAAAGGAATAAATGAAACAAGATGGGATTGGGAGGGAGACAAACCATAAGAGACTCTTAATCTCATGAAACAAACTGAGGGTTGCTGGGGCGGGGGAGGGGGCTAGGGAGAAGGTGGTGGGGTTATGGACATTGGGGAAGGGATATGTTATGGTGAGTGCTGTGAAGTGTGTAAACCTGATGATTCACAGACCTGTGCCCCTGGGGCTAATAATACATTACATGTTAATAAAAAAATAAAAAATTTAAGAAAAAATTCTCTAAAAATTCCATCCTTTAGACTTTTGACCAAATGACTTTTCTGAGTCTGGCTTACCTCCAATCCAAACAGTAGGCCTGGGGTGTGACAAGGCCCGACACAGGCGCTTGAAAACCATTCGTGAAATCACAACCTGGAAGTTATAATTCAGGCAGACACACATGAGCATTTTGTAAATAAAAAGGCAGCTAAATCTAGAAAATATTAGTCAAAATGATGGAGTGCAAAGATTACAGAAAGAGATGCCAATGACTGGAGAACAGCATTTTATATTCTCTAATGTTATTGATGAAGTTGGTGTTCATTACTACAACACTGATTCACTTGGGATTGAAAAGGGATTCCATATGCCATGCTACCGGAGTGAAGTCATTATTCATTACTGTTAAAATAAAAATCATTAGGATGACATATTGCCAACAGAAGGAACACAGTCACAAAGATCCAGAAAAATAAAGAGTTCGTGAGCGAGCTCCCATTGGTGGGAATGCCTGACTGATTGTGATCCCGCGGCCCATTCTTTACCCCAGACTCAGCACCAGACACTGGAAGGAGAGAACAAGAAGGGGAAAGGTAATGTTTGGGGAGAAAAGACAGGAGCCCTGTGTCCTTGAGTGCCCTGCTGTCTTTAACCTCTGTGCTGGACAACGTGTCCTAATTTTTGGCTGACAAGTATCCAAACCCCTTTCCATGTTTCAAAAATCCCCGACTTTTGGTGGCTGGGGAGGAGGCAGGGTCCCTTGGGAGAGGATGACAGGGCCATGTCCTGCTCTTGAAGATCCCGATGACAGAGCTCTATCTCTGGTCTCATCGCTTCCTGGGAGTATGAGATAAAGACCAGCTCATGACTGAACAGGGTTTAGGGAATTTGTGGGACGGGGTACTTGCTGTTGGCAAGACACCTGTATTTACATGGAAGTGTGATGCCGCATGTCGAATTTAGAGAATGAAGTACGCTGGCTTGGAGTGTGGTTTGCAAGGGAATCAGTGATGGGATTTGGCCATAAAATGAGGTAGGTCATACAGAGGAGAGCGCTTCCCGAATTGTAAAGTACTAGAAACATGCTGGCTCATTTTCATCTTCTACTTTCCATGATTATTTACAGACTAAAGGAGATGGTATCTACCTAGGGTTGCCTTGCTGATGACGTCCAGTGCTGGCAAAAACATGCAGGAGAATGAATGGAGGCCTTTGATAACTTGTAGGAGGATGGGAAATTGGTGCTGCTATTCTTGGAGGGCATTTTGTCAGCCTTTAAGGAAATGGAATATGCACGTACTCAAAGACCCAGCAGTTCCACTCAGGGGTATTTCTTCCCAAACCAAGACCCGTGTACAGAGATGTCTAGCACAGCATTGCTTGAAATAACAAAGGGTTGGAAATAAGCTATATAGCTAGCAGCAAGAGAGACTAATACATGTGGCAAATGTGTAAAATCTCCAGAGTCTCTACAAGAGTTAAAAACAATCGTCTATTTACTAATCAAGCCCAAAAAGAGCCCACAGGAAAAAAAAGATTAAGACTTGAACAGTCACTTCATTCAGTGGCTGAAAAATGTGTACGAAGATTGTCAAGTTCATTGGTTATCAAGGAAATTTAAAGTAAAACCATATTTTACAATTATGACATTGACACAAGTTTAAGTCTGACCATATCAAGCCTTTGAGAAGCTGGGAGCCACTGGGACGATCATCGTGTTCCGGGGGGACTGCCAGTTGCTGCAGCCCCTTTGGACGTCAGTGTGGCATCAAGTGTAAGTCGGAGATGTGTGTACTTCTAACCCAGCCATTCCGTTTTGTGGCATAGAGATGCTCCTGCGTGTTTGCTTAGGAATGTCCCTATAGCTTTGTTTGTCAAACACTGGACACAGTCCAAGTGTCTGAGGATGAAGAACGGATAAATAATGATGCAGGGTTACGAAAATTAATACATGGCAGTTATAAGCATCTGCAGGAAAGAATTGTGCATAGACCATCGAATTCTTTTTTTTTTTTTTTAAAAAGATTTATTTACTTGACAGAGAGAAAGAGATCACAAGTAGGCAGAGAAGCAGGCAGAGAGAGAGGGGGTAGCCGGCTCCCTGCAGAGCAGAGAGCCCGCTGCGGGGCTTGAACCCAAGACGCTGAGATCATGACCTGAGCAAAAGGCAAAGGCTTAACCCACTGAGCCACCCAGGTGCCCCTAGACTATCAAATTCTTAAAAGTTGTGTAAAAATGCATGTAATTGCCTTTATGTAAAGTTGAAAACCATGAGAAACCAGACCATAGATTATCAGGAATATATGATGTGTATGGCAAAACTAATAAAGATAAGGAAAGGATAAGCAAGAATTTAGGATACAGTTACTTACAGAGGAAGAACGGTTGGTTGAATTGGGGAGTCACCCTGGGTTTCTGTGATACTAGCCATCTAATGGCCGATGGGGGACTGCTTTGTGTTCATTTTATTGTCAACTTCAATACTCCTTATATATAACAGAAAAAAAATTTATAAAGCTCAAACATGTAGTATTGAATGAAAAAAGTAAAAAGTCAAATGAGATACCCAGCATAATCTTGTTTGTGGAGGAAAAACCCACACTAGTAAATTATTGTTAAGGATGCCTTTAGATGTAAATAAGGTCATTCAGGAAAGTTATATGTTCAATCGGAGTGTGAACATGTAGTGGAATGGGAATGGAATTAGGAGTTGGGTAAAGGAGATCAAAATAAATTTTGAAATATTAAGGATAAAAATGGGGATGTTGGTGCCGATACACGAGAAACCAATGAAAGGGGCTCAGAGAATCACATCACAGTGATTTTGTGCATCCAAGATTCCAAAGGATAGAAAGACAGCTTTGCAAACTGCAATCACCAAAATCAAACTTTAATTCTTAAAATAAGTTGTGCTTGTCATTAGGCGGAAGTGTTACACCAACGATTAAAAGTAGAAAGTATATGGATCACATTTTCCTTATCCATTCGTCCGTTGAAGGGCATCTTGGTTCTTTCCATAGTTTGGCGACCGTGGCCATTGCTGCTATAAACATTGGGGTACAGATGGCCCTTCTTTTCACTACATCTGTATTTTGGGGGTAAATACCCAGGAGTGCAATGGCAGGGTCATAGGGAAGTTCTATTTTTAATTTCTTGAGGAATCTCCACACTGTTCTCCAAAGAGGCTGCACCAACTTGCATTCCCATCAACAGTGGAAGAGGGTTCCCCTTTCTCCAGATCCCCTCCAACACATGTTGTTTCCTGTCTTGTTAATTTTGGCCATTCTAACTGGTGTAAGGTGATATCTCAATGTGGTTTTAATTTGAATCTCCCTGAGGGCTAGTGATGATGAACATATTTTCATGTGTCTGATAGCCATTTGTATGTCTTCATTGGAGAAGTGTCTGTTCATATCTTCTGCCCATTTTTTGATATGATTGCCTGTTTTGTGTGTGTTGAGTTTGAGGAGTTCATTATAGATCCTGGATATCAACCTTTTGTCTGTACTGTCATTTGCAAATATCTTCTCCCATTCCGTGGGTTGCCTCTTTGTTTTTTTGACTGTTTCCTTTGCTGTGCAGAAGCTTTTGATTTTGATGAAGTCCCAAAAGTTTATTTTTGCTTTTGTTTCCTTTTCCTTTGGAGACATATCTTGAAAGAAGTTGCTGTGGCTGATATCGAAGAGATTACTGCCTATGTTCTCCTCGAGGATTCTGATGGATTCCTGTCTCACGTTGAGGTCTTTTATCCATTTTGAGTTTATCTTTGTGTACGGTGTAAGAGAATGGTCGAGTTTCATTCTTCTACATATAGCTGTCCAGTTTTCCCAGCACCATTTATTGAAGAGACTGTCTTTTTTCCACTGTATATTTTTTCCTGTTTTGTTGAAGATTAATTGACCATAGAGTTGAGGGACCATATCTGGGCTCTCTACTTTGTTCCACTGGTCTATGTGTCTGTTTTTATGCCAGTACCATGCTTGGTGACCACAGCTTTGTAGTAAAGCTTGAAATCAGGTAACGTGATGCCTCCAGTTTTATTTTTGTTTTTCAACATTTCCTTAGCGATTCGGGGTCTCTTCTGATTCCATACAAATTTCTGGATTATTTGCTCTAGCTCTTTGAAGAATACTGGTGGCATTTTGATCAGAATGGCATTAAAAGTATAGATTGCTCTAGGCAGTATAGACATTTTAACAATGTTTATTCTTCCGATCCAAGAGCATGGAATCGTCTTCCATCTTTTTGTGTCTTCTTCAATTTCCTTCATGAGTGTTCTGTAGTTCCTCAATTACAGATCCTTTACCTCTTTGGTTAGGTTTATTCCCAGGTATCTTATGATTCTTGGTGCTATAGTAAATGGAATCGATTCTCTAATTTCCCTTTCTGTACTTTCATTGTTAGTGTATAAGAAAGCCACTGATTTCTGCCAAGATGCCCTTCAACGGACAAATGGATAAGGAAAATGTGGTCCATATACACTATGGAGTATTATGCCTCCATCAGAAAGGATGAATAGTAACTTTTGTAGCAACATGGATGAGACTGGAAGAGATTATGCTGAGTGAAATAAGTCAAGCAGAGAGAGTCAATTATCATATGGTTTCACTTATTTGTGGAGCATAACAAATAGCATGGAGGACATGGGGAGTTAGAGAGGAGAAGGGAGTTGGAAATTGGCAGGGGAGGTGAATCATGAGAGACTATGGACTCTGAAAAACAATCTGAGGGGTTTGAAGTGGCGGATGGGTGGGAAGTTGGGGTACCAGGTGGTGGGTATTATAGAGGGCACGGATTGCATGGAGCACTGGGTGTGGTGAAAAAATAATGAATACTGTTATGCTGAAAATAAATAAATTTAAAAAAACAAAAAGAAAAACAAACAAAAAACCCTCCTTACACTGTTGGTGGGAATGCAAGCTGGTGCAACCACTCTGGAAAACAGCATGGAGTTGAAAGTAGAGCTACCCTATGGCCCAGCAATTGCACTACTGGATATTTACCCTAAAGATACAAATGTAGTGATCCGAAGGGGCACGTGCACCTGCATGTTTATAGCAGCAATGTCCACAATAGTCAAACTATGGAAAGAACCTAGATGTCCATCAACAGATGAATGGATAAAGAAGATGTGGTATATATATACAATGGAATACTTGCAGCCATCAAAAGAAATGAAATCTTGCCATTTGCTACCATGTGTATGGAACTAGAGCATATTATGCTTAGCAAAATAAGTCAATCAGAGAAAGACAATTGTATGATCTCCCTGATATGAGGAAGTAGAGAGGCAACATGGGGTATTTGGGGGGTAGGAAAAGAATAAATGAACCAAGATGGGATCAGGAGGAAGACAAAGCATAAGAGACTCTTAATCTCACAAAACAAACTGAGGGTTGCTGGGGGGAGAGGGGAGGGAAAGAGTGGTGGGGTAAGTGGGGACATTGGGGAAGGTAAGTGCCATGAAGTGTGTAAACCTGGTGATTCACAGACCTGTACCCCTGGGGCTATGTTAATAAAAGAAGATCCTCATCATGAAAAAAAAAAAAAGTAGAAAGTAAAGCTCTTTGCCACTTTGTCTTGACTCCTTAGTCAAGAGGAGGTCTGTCATAGACTGAAATGGGTGCTCAATTTCCTTCTCCCCTCTTTTTAAGATACTAGGATTGAGTCAAAACAGAGCTCTTCTCATGACTTTGTGGTCAATGACACCACCAGCATTCAGAGCCGGGGTTTCTGTTGGCTCTGCCTTCTCTTGCCATAGTCCAACTTTTGCTCACCTAGACTCTGTCTCAGGATTCTTCTGCTTCTCAGTTACCACCAGCCGTTGTCCCATCACACCCAAACTAGATGTGGCTTCTGCTGTTTACTCTGTGGATAGCTGCTCAGTTCCTAATTGATTCATTTTCAGCCTGGCCTCAAATTCAACACCAATATATTCTTTCTAAAGAACATTAAAATAATTTAATAATCACCAAAGTGATAAGGCAGAAGGAAAACCCATTATAATAATTAGGAAAAATGAAAGTGTCCTTATTTTCAGGAGATAGATATTTAGAGAACCCTGGAAAAAAAATTTTTTTTTAAAAGATTTTATTTATTTATTTGTCAGAGACAGAGGGAGAGAGAGCGAGTGAGCACAGGCAGACAGAGAGGCAGGCAGAGGCAGAGGGAGAAGCAGGCTCCCCGCCGAGCAAGGAGCCCGATGTGGGACTCGATCCCAGAACCCTGGGATCATGACCTGAGCCGAAGGCAGCCGCTTAACCAACTGAACCACCCAGACATCCCTGAACCCTGGAAAATTAAGTGGACAGCTATTAGAACTAATAAGACAATTTGTTCAATGGGGCGAGGCAGATCAAAATAAATGTATAGATATCAAAATCATCTGTAAATGCCAGCACAAGGTTAGTTAGGAAGCTTGATGGGGAAAGTGCCATTCTTTTATTTTATTTTTTTATTTTTGACTGCTTTAAGAATAATAGCAATAACATTAAAAATTGTTTATGTTTCCTGAAAATAATGTAAATATATGGAAAGCACTTCACTTATATTACCCCACTTAATCCTAACATCAACATCATATGGTTATTATCCCCATTTACAGATGAGAGAAACCAAAGCTCAATGAAGATAAGTCACTTGCCCAAGGCCACACAAGTAATGAGGACCAAAGCCAGCCCACGGGGCCACACTGTCTTACTCAGGACACTCTGTCCTTTGTTTGTTTTTCCCCCAAATAGTATTTTTTTCCCTTGACTTTTTAAATTTAAATTCAATTTAGTTAACAGTTAGGGTATTATTAGTTTCAGGGGTAGAATTTTGTGATTCATCAGTTTCAGATAACACCCCAGTGCTCATTCCATCAAGTGCCCTCCCTAATGCCCATCCCCCAGTTATCCCATTCTGCGCCCCACCTCCCCTTAACTGCCACCTTTCCTGAGCATGCTTGTCTGAGTCCAGACTGTCACAAGGTCCCTCATGAAAATAATCCCATCTACTTTGGGCCCCTCAGCCCCTAACCCTGGGCTGGACCCTTTCCAAAAGGCTTGGGGTGAACCCCTCCACTGTCCTTGACACATTTTTCTCCTGCACTGCCTGAGAGCTGCTCTCCTGCTTCCAGCAGAAAGCTTTAGCATTCTCCCAGTGCAGTTCCAGCCCCTTGGAGTCACATTTCCAGCCACATTGCCAATGCAGATGGCCCTGTATTTACATTGCTAAAAGGCCCCTTTGGCTGGCTTTCCTAGGGAAAGGGATCAGTCTTCACAGATGGACCATTGAACCCCGCTCCCCTGCCATGCAGAGATGGCTTATTTAGAGCTCTCGAATGACAGATAAAATTTTTTTAGCCTAAATGTTTCAAAAGCAATGGTTCTGGGAAGAATTCTATAAGATCATAGAAACTCAATAGTCTTGGCTTTGGGGGGTGGGGTTGATTGAAAAGGAACAAGAGAGGATTTTCTGGGGTGACAGAAATGTTCTTGTTTAAGGAGGTGCTCTCACAGGTGTCCACACCTGTCAAAAATTACTGAATGGAACACTTAGAATCTGCACATTTTGTTGTATGTAAACCATCCCTTGACTAAAAAATAGAAATCGCTCTAAAAAACTAGGATGCAGGGCACCTGGGTGGCTCAGTAGGTCAAAGCCTCTGCCTTCGGCTCAGGTCATGGTCCCAGGGTCCTGGGATGGAGCCCCACATAGGGCTCTCTACTCAGCAGGGAGCCTGCTTCCCTTCCTCTCTCTCTGCCTGCTTCTCTGCCTATTTGTGATCTCTGTCAAATAAATAAGCAAAATCTTAAAAAACAAAAAACAAAAATCTAGGGTGCATCAGAATTGGCCAGTGGGCCATGGATAGGGTGGAAGCAGTTGTGCCTTTCAATGGGTACTTCTGGTGATTCAGGGGAAACACCGTCTTAGGCTCTGAGTTTCATTCAGGGCACCCTCGATATGGTTCTTGGAATTGATAGGCTCCAGGGCAGTATCTAAGCATCCGGTGGGCTGGCTTCATTCCCCCCACTGTACCCTGACCTTGCTGGGCACCCACCCACATGGAGGAGTCTATAGGCACATTCTAGTGACAAAGGCCTAGAGTCATTGGCCACCTCTACTCCAGACAGAAGAGAAGTCATAGCCACAGCTAAGTCAGAGGGATTGGGTTACCTGCAGGAACGATCATGTCAATTTGCTCTAACTTTCCAGAAAATAGTGACGTCTCAGCAGATGTCCTCACCATTCTTCTGAGTAGCTTTTGAGAAGTTTGCCCCAAATCAGGTCTTCCTAACCTTTCCTTCACCCACGATGATGTACAGCAGGAAGTTTCTACTCTTGAAGTCAGTGCTACAGGGTGAGATGCAGTCTCTTTCCAGTAGACCCCTGTTCAAATGCGAACAGGAAAATGGCAAAGAGCCAGACAAGGCTATGGGCATCAGATGCATGAAGAGATGTCAGGTTGTCTAAGTAGAAAATAATCAGCACAGGCGAGGAAGAGGGTGGCCACACAGTGGACCAGAATCAGTAACAGGCCCAAAGCATAGGATAAAAAGAGCCCACTCCTGTTGGAGAATCACACATGTCTTGGGAAGAAGGAAAGGCTGTAAACTAAAACTTGGGTAGCCCCAGAAGCCCCAGCCGTTGTGCTCAGGGTTTCTATTAGTTGTGCCGTGCTATATAAAAAAAATCACACCAGCATGGTTGTTGTTGTTGTTTTTTTGTCCTAAAAACATTCAAATATCACTTCATTGTCATTTTCCCTGTGTGTAGGGATTATTGAGCAGCTTACTGGATGGTTCTAGCGAGATATCTTATGAGTCTTAAGGCTATGGTCACCACATCAGCTGCATTATCTGCAGACATGACTGGGCTGGGCAAGAGATCTACTCCCACGATGATACAGGATTTATTGGGAGGGGGTCTTCATTCTAGGTAGACTTCTCCCTAGGGTGCTTAGTTCTTGGTAGACAACATGGCAACTGGGCTTCCCCCTGAGCCAGTGACCTAGAGAAAACAGCAAGGAGGAAGCCATGGTGTCTTTCGTGACACAGTATTGGGAATCACATCTCCTCATGTCTCCTACACTTTATCTGTTAGAGGTGTGTCCCTCAGCAGAGCCCACAGTCAAGGCGAGGGGAATTGGGCTTCACTATTTTGAAGGGAGGAATAGCAGAAAATTTATGGATATAATTTACCACTGGCACAGGCTCTCCCTCCCTCCTCCATCCCCCACCGAGCAAGGCAGAGAGGAATATAAATGAGGAGGAAGTTATCTACAGTTTAGAGAGGTAAGCATCTGAATTAACCCTAGGTGCTACCCTTGTCATGAATGAATCTGTAAACTCTCCCCATCGTTAAAGACCTCTTGGGTTGGCTTTTCTGGCCGCACAGCTGGAAAACATGCTAATGAAACAGAATGCGACAAATTAGGACTCATCACGCAAGTGGGCAGTTAGGGTAGGGGTCAGCAAGGGAAGGCCCTTGTGCTCCTGAGAGGTGGCTCCACTCCCAGCCCACGGGAATGCATCAACAGTGGTCATTACACCCCCCTTGTCAGTTCCTTGACTGAGGTCAGTGGTTCTCAAACTGGAACAACAGAATTCGCCTCATCCTGAGCTTCTGAGTCAGCAGGTCGAGGATGGGCTGAGAGATTGCATTTCTGAGGTCCACATTTTGAGAACCACCAAATTAGACCCCTGAGAGGGTAGAGGGAGCAGTCTTCTAGGGGTGTCCTGGAGAAACTTACTACATTTTAAAGAAATCAAAGAAAAAGCAGGGTTTTGTTTGATTTTTGCTTTGGGATGATAGTGTGTGAAAACATGCTGCAGGAGACATCCTGTGACCGATCATGGTAGAAGTGAGCCAACAAGCTGATGGGGGCAGAGCAGGAGGGTGGTGAGGACCTAGGCCTGGGAGGACATCATGGGGTTTCTGAAGGGACCAGCCCTAAAGCTGGTCAGAAACCTTCTACAGCTGGACCCGTGTTGTGACATAATGAGTTTTCTTATTGATCAGGTCATTAGGGATTGTGTTTTCTGGTTTCTCAGCTGGAAAAAAAGATCTCAAGCTCATACATATGTAAAATTTTAAGTTCATACAGTGTGCTGACACAGTGAGTTACAAAAAACTGTATTCATTTACACTGCCTGCATTGGAGGGTCAGAGTGCTTGCTTCCCTATACCCTTGTCAACTCCTGGGTAATAATAACATTTAAAAAAATTTGTACTCTCTGGAGCGCCTGGGTGGTATAGTGGTTGGGTCTGACTCTTGGTTTTAGCTCAGGTCATGATCTCAGGGTTGTGCGATCGAGCCCCTCATTGGACTCCACCCTCAGCAGAGTCTGCTTGAAATTCCCTCTCCCTCTGCCCCTCCCATTCTTGCTTTCTCTCTCTAAAATAAATAAATAAATATTTTTTAAAAATTCATACTTTTACGGGTGAAAAATGACATCTCAGTGTTAATTTGCATGTTTGCAAATTTGCATGTTAATTTCCATGTTTACTACTGAGCTTGAGGATTTTTTTTAATACTCATTCTTCTTGAAGTGGATGCGTTGTAGACAAGAGACTATAAGCATAATATCTCCATGATAATCACCATTCATTACTTCTGCTTACTCAGGTGGGACCAAAAAAAATGTGGCTTAGGCTATTAACTCTGATGCAATCTGGGATCCACTGTTGCATTTGGCAATCACTGTGTTTGGGCAGAGGCTTCACATCTGTCTGGATAACTGCCAAAAAGAAGTGTCTCATCCCTGAGTTTCATCTTCTCCCTTTGGGTCTTTTTAGCCTGAGATATGGGCTTCTGTGGATACTATTTCTCTCTTCATGAAGGTGGCAAAAACTGTGCCAACAAAGACTTCCTTTCTGACCACTTAAAAATTCATTCTAAAAGCAAAGAGGAAATCCTCAGACATTTTACTGCTTTGTAAAGAAACGCCAGCAGATGACTAAGAGCAGACATGTGTATGGTGGGAAATCATTACTCACAGCAGGCTCCTAGTGTCCAACTTGTTCTCTAGTATTACATATTAGAGTGATCAAGCTCGAGAAATAATATTTCTGACCAGGATGGGTGGGAGCCTGGAGGTTGGACAGTTTCTGCCTGTTCCCTGAAACAAAGCTTTGTCAGGAATCTTGTTCACCATCTGTTCCTGTTGCTCCCCAACCCCCATATGGGTTTGCAACTGGCAGCAGCTTGCTGACTAAAGACTAAGAAGTGTCTTCATCGAAGAAGCCAAGGTGTTGGGTTGAATAAGACACAATGAGGGAAGAAGTTGTATTTTCTTTATTAATATGACACCCACATGCACATGTGTGCACGCGCGCACGCATACACACACACACACACACACACACACACACATACACTCTGCCTGGAAGACACCACGTGCCCCAAACTCTACTTAGAGTGAAGGAATGAAAAGTACATGGACTTATCGTTCAATACGGCCATTCTCTCACTGACCTGTCATATGGTGCGAGTTCCATTACTGGCACAGCTGGTGTGAAGCTCCCCGGCTCATCGAATGATTGAATTACTGAGTTCTCCATGATGACAGTGGAAAGGTGAGGCTCCAGCCTGGCTAAAAGAATGAAAGTGGGGTGGTTTACTGCCCAGGGATGAAGGCTAATTGGTGGGCTGGTTCAGAAGGGCTCATAAGATGATGACATTTACTGCTTTTGCTGTGATGGAGAAAGTGGGCATCAGCTGTATGAGTGAGAAATTTCTAATGTGCAGAGACTGCTGGTATGACTGTCTGGGGTGACTCAAGGTGACCAAGCATACAAAAGGTGATTTATTTATTTATTTGACAAACAGATCACAAGTAGGGAGAGAGAGAGAAGCAGGCTCCCCGTTGAGCAGAGAGCCCGATGCGGGGGTTGATCCCAAGACCCTGAGATCATGATCTGAGCTGAAGGCAGAGGCTTAATCCACTGAACCACTTGGGCACCCCCAAAAGGTGCTTTATAAAAGCAAAGTCTTTACTCATTTACATGGAGGAATGCAATTGAATTACATGGCCAGAATGATCTCTCTGTCCGTAAAGGCCCATTGGGAAGCCAAATTATCATCTGAAAAGTTGTTCTCCAAAGTTAAAGAAGGATATGTTGGGCAGAGACAGAAGCACTTGGGAAACAAAGCCATGAGAGAGCTTCTCCTGTTGAAAAAGCTACAGTCACTCAAGCACTGTTGGTAGGTGAAGGACCAGGCTCGACATGGCAGGGGATGAAACTGAGGGGGATAAGGAGGAACCAGATCCTGAATGATATATACAGTGTTCAAAAAGCTGGAGTTCCCAGCTCCCCTTCTCACAGAAAGAAATTCCTTTATTTATATCTATCTGCTATAAAAGCAATACATGTTCATGACAAGAAACAACAGTAAGAAGCAAAAAGAACACAAAAATGGCCAACCATGTCTTCCAACCATGTCTTCCAACCCAGGAAGACTAATCTTACACCTTGATACTTGTTCTTCAATGATGAATGATAAAATAGTACTTTCTGATTAGCATTTGTACTTAACAATATATCCCATAAAAATATATTTTTATGTCAGTTTATATATTTCTGTAACGTTTTGTAAAATGAGACAATGTATTCTATTTTATGTATGACTCAGCATGAGTGGCGATCATTTAAATCATGACAGCTTTTTCCTAATATAAGTAATGCTGAGAGGAATCACCTTTTGCATAGGTTTTCAGCAAATGATTGTGATTTCCATTGGATTAATTTCCATGAACAAAGCTTGTGTGTCACAAGGCATGAACAGAGTTTGGACTTTTTGTCTTATCCGTATCTCTTCAGTGTTTTCTCTAAAATATCCTCATCATCCATTCTGAAAGCTGAGTCCAAAGTGGCTATCCAGGTATAACATTATTTTAAAGTCTTGGGTTTCCACTTAAAGTTTTATGTAACTTACATGTAAACTCCATGTTATATACACAATTAAAATGTTTTCCCTCCCAAATCTTTGACCAAATTGTAGCTTCTGGAAGACATTTGGTGTTTGTTTCTTGGCTTCCTGTAGTCTTGGCACAACTCTTTATGCACTGGGGAAGTGTACCCCAATATTAGAAGCTTGGTGGGGACACTGAGCAGACCCCAAAGCATGTCCATTGGACAGTGATGTGATCAGGTGGTTGGACTGGCCAGCAGAGAGAGGAACAAGAAGGCCCTGGGATGGGAGGCTTGGACAGAGGGTTCCCACAAGAGTAAAGGAGTTGAAGTGGCCACATGGGAGTTGAGAAGACAGATGGGAAGAAAGAGGGAGATGCCATTGTCAGGCTTTACCTAACTGGTCACTAAGAACAAGGGACAGTGAGGAATGTGAGATGACAGGTGTGTTTCCTTCCTTTAATTTGACAAATGACCAAATGAGAATTATGTTCCCATCATATTTCTAGTTTTGCTTTGACCAAAAGAAAGCTCCTAGGTCAGTTCATGGTCAGTACCAGTATTTGTATTGTTTGTTGTGGTGGTTGATGTCCCTGGTTTTAATTTTTTGTTTCTGGAAGACATCTCTGATACATAGTTGAAACTAGGCAGCTCTCAGTATGTAGGTAAATAACAAATGAGTACAAACTGGGTGTTAATCTGGACAAGTCCTCCACGCATGACTTGAACCCAAAGGGAGAGGAACAACCAAGCATTTGAAGTAAAGCCAAGTTTAATGAAGGGTGGGGGTTGTTGTGATGGAGTGGACAGACCCCTAATCTCAGATAAACTGGTTTGACTTTTTTTTTTTTTTTTTAAGATGTATTTATTTATTTTAGAGCGAGTGTGAGCGGGTCAAGGGGGTGTGGGCAGAAAGAGTGATCGCCAGCAGGCTGCATGCTGGATCCCATGAACCTGAGATCGGCACCTGAGGGAAAACCAAGAGTCAGATGCTTAACCGACTGTGCCACCCAGGCAGTGCTGGTTTGAAGCTTTTAAAGTTTTGAAACCTGATTCAGCCCTGCAACTCTTTCTTCTTTCCTCCCTGCTAACCAAATAGCCAGTTTCGCTAATTTTTGACACTTCAAAATATATCAGCTAAGCTCTCTGGAAATCTGCCTTTAATCATGATCTTAGCTTATTTTAAATAGAAACTGTAAATTAGTGACTGGAAATGTGCAGATTTCCTTTTATTTGATTTGATTCTCATGGGGGCAGCCCTCTTATTTACTTGTGTTTTTGTAATCTTCATCTTTTTATTTTCTCTTCTCTTTCCTTATATCTGGAGACGGAAAGCAAGGCTCCTGCTTGTCGCCAGGGCACTTGAAGCCTGGGACATGGGGAAGCAGCTGCTTGTCCTGAGGCGGGCATTGGATCTTCCTTCTTTATTTCCTTTTATTAAAAAAAAAAATGTTTTTCCCCTTCCTTAATGTTATCCTGGATTTTATTTTCAAAATTGCAAAAAGTAAATTGGATTTCCTCCAGTGAGCATGCGAAAGATGATTGCGTGGTTCCCTCCCCTCCCTCTTTCCCCAATTTCTTAGGATGTTTGCCCTGCTTTCCCTTGGATATTTCAATTTCTGTTTTGTTTTGTTTTGTTTTTCCTGAGGAGGAGATGGGCCACGCCATTTTTAAGAACTCTGCATTTAACCCTAAAGAAAAGTCGATCCCAGTCACTCTGGTTTCTATGTGTTTCCCCTTCACCTGTTTTGGATTTGCTGGGCTCCTTTGGGCAGAATTGTTGTGATACCTGATACTTGCCTTTAGTCATGTCTATTGGTTCAACTGGGGAAAATCAGCAGCTTATTGGTTGTAAATAGGATGTCTGTGTCTTGTCCCTGAGTACTAAAGAGATTATTCTAGAAAGGGTTGAAGTCACTGCTCAGATGATCTATATCCTGATGACCACGTGATCTATGTATGGATATACTGATACCTACAAATGAAGAACTCCTTATGTCTTTCAAAGGCTTCCAGGAGAGTGGGCAGCTCATTAGCTACCAAAGTGAAATATCTTAATTATAGCCTTTGACCAGCCCAAGACAGTGTCAACATTTTGTGAGAAAATATTCGGAAATTCTGTTATCTTTTGAGTCTGTCATAAAACTTCGTTCCCTGGTATTTTGCTTCTGTTCATTTGGTCATGTCTCTCTCCGGGGTGAAGGGACTAAACTTATAATAAATATAACAAATTTAAAAATATAAGGGAAGCAATTTGTCCTGGTTAGGGTGGTATATACTTACTACAAAGATCTCTGTGGGGCTCTGTTTTTAAATTCATCTTTCAGTTATTTAATTTCTTAAGACCATGGATAAACACTGCATGAATCACTAAATCTAAATATTGCCTTGTTACAAAGGCTTTCATTAGGAGGATTCCAGATCACATGGAAAGAATTAAACATAATTCCAAATTATTACAAAAAAAAAAAAAAAAAACCACCCACAAGCCTCCAGTCATCTGGAGCATTCCCTGACCAAGCAAAAAAGCATTCCAAGCTCCTTCTTGAGAGCTGAAGCACACACACTGGTTGGTCTCCTTCAAGGTCAATCACAGGTAAATACAGGTTTAGGTTGTGTCTGCACCAGTGAATGTTGGATGTTGATTCAAAGGACCTCTAGAGATACCAGTTCAAAGGAGAGAAACAGGTTTTGGAAAATCTAAGGAAGTCCTGTTTTTTTCTGAGACAGCGTCAGCGTGTGGAATATTGGCTAGACCCAAAGAGGGTGTCCCCGTCACCAGGTGGGAGGATGAGGGACAGTAATCAACTGG
Source organism: Mustela nivalis (assembly GCF_964662115.1). NCBI lineage: Eukaryota > Metazoa > Chordata > Mammalia > Carnivora > Mustelidae > Mustela > Mustela nivalis. The sequence continues at coordinate 176,485,368 of NC_139021.1, forward strand.
AAGGTGAAGACGGAAAAGGCTGTGAGATTTCTTTGGCTTTATGAGGGTCTAGAGGTGAGCGCTGTCACCAGGCTTTCCCGATGGCAAGTGTTTGGCAATTGATGCCCTAATGTTGCAATAAATCTCCAGAAGTACTAAGCAAGGCCACGTGTTATTATTAAAGCTAATTAAATCACTCTGGATTACAGTTTGTCCAGGGTGTTACCTACCAGAATGATCGGCATAAAGCCTGGAGAAAACAAACAGATGAAGACTGGTGAGGCAAGGAGTTTTACTGAATTTTTTTTTCACTTTAAAAACAAGCTTTCCCCCAATATCAGAAATTATTATTAAGTCTCACTATGCTTTGAATCTTACTAGTACTGCACACCGGCAGACGGACCCATGTTTGCTGTGAGGAAGCAGGGATGGATTTCCTTGTCTCATGGTTTTTTTTTTTTTCCTTGAATCGCAATTGCCAAAGTAATTAAGCAAGAGGTTAATGGCCATCAAATGTCCTGCTGCATTATAGTCACAGCTTCGATATGAAATAGCTTTTCTCTTTTGCATCTCAATATGGCAAAATCATTGGAGGGATGGGCAGAGAGCAGATTGGTTTTCCAGGCTCTAAACAATAACTACATAATGGTCTGAAATGAAAATGCAAGTTAAATATCATCATTTGAACAAAAAAGGGAGATGTAATGAACCCAGAGGCATCATCCAGAGAAAAAGTAATTTAAAACGTTCACTTAAAATATACCCAGTTTGGGGAGGAAATGAGCAGAAAAAGGCTTATGGAGCAAGCACATTTGAAAGTTATGTTGTATTAGATTTTATATATGTGTGTGTGCATGTGTGTGTGTGTGTGTGTGTGTGTGTGTGTGTATGTATATATATTTATATGTAATAGGTCTATATAGATAGATAAAATGTGTTGTAAAAGGACAAGTTGGCAAAATGAATGAAATGGAGAATGGGATTAATCAAATTAATTTTTATGATCTGTGCAGCTTGCCGTATAATTCACTTTGCGGGATTATGGCATGGGGGAAAGGTTTGAAACGAATTGTTGTGTTCTGCAAAGCCTGTGATGATGGTTAATTTTATGTGTTAACCTGGCTAAGCCATAGCACCCAGTTACTGAATCAAATGCTAGCCTAAGCGTTGCTATGAAGGAGTTTTTTGGACATTGCTAATATCTACAGTTAAGTGACTTTAAGTAAAGATTACCCTTGATAGTGTGGGTGGATCTCATCCAATCAGTTGAAGGTCTCACAAGCAAAATCTGAGGTTCCCCAGAGATGAAATTTTGCCTCAAAAGTTGAGCATCAGTTCCTCCCAGAGTTTCCAGCCTGCTGGCCCTATGGATTTCAGACTTGCCAGACCTCACAACTGCTTGAGCCAATTTCTTAAAATAAATCTCTGTAAATTCTGTACATACATATATTTATGTCTACCTTCTGTTTCCTTAGAAAACCCTGGTTGATACAGTCTCAGGTAGCCTTCTATACACCAGATAATCTAATCTTCCTTGTACATTTCCTGATTTGAATCTGAATTTTCAAAGACCTCACTGGATTCATATTTAAATAATTTTAAATTCATTTAAACCCAAATATGAAAATGTGGATGGAATTCTGAAGAGCGGTTTTATCAGGAGGGAAAATAGCTGAGATAACACAATGCCATTCCATATTGTACTTTTTCTTCAAAGATGCAAATTTGGGATTTCTTTTTCCCCTCAAGGCTTTCTTTCTGATATAGAAATGGAGGGCAGGCATTTTTATGGTGATGCCATGCAGGCAACTCTTAGACTTCTGTGCACCTTTTAAGAGAAATATGGTATGGTCAAAAGCAAATAGGTAGGAAGCCAGGAGTTTTGACTTCTGCTAGGGGTTTTGAGTTCTTTGGTAGGAGGCATTACATGAAAATTGTTTCTCTACTCACAAAACTTCTGACAGCAAATGTGTGGGGTCTCCACACCAAGCAGTTCTCCAGATTCTATGGGGACACCAACTGGGTGTGCTCAAATTTAGTTCAATTCTGACATTCACTGCTCAGAGTAGTGCAGTCCGCACAGGTTAATGGTTCAGTCCCACAAGACTGCCCCTCACTTCAGATCCCAACTGCTAATACTGGGTACCCAGGTGACCCACACTTCCGTCTGACTTGGCTACAAACTGGGAATTCCTATGAACACCCCCCGCCCTGCAGTTTCCATAATTTGCTATAACAGCTCACAGAAGCCAGGGAAAGACTTTATTTATGATTACCAGTCAATTACAGAGACTATTACAAAGGATACAAATGAAAAGCCAGAGAGTGAGGGGAGCAGAGGGTGAGGACCCCATGGAGTTTGGGATGCAGCACCCTCTCAGCTCAAGGATGCATAAATCAACCGAGAAGCTCCCCAAAGCTGTGCTGGTAGGGTTTTTATGGAGATTCTACTATGTAGGCGTGGTTGATAAGATCGAGCACTGGTGATTCTCTCGATCTCCAGCTCCTCCAGCCCTGATGAATTTCAGCAGAAAAGGAATGTATGGGCAGGACATCAGGAGGCAAAATGGGAAAGCTGGAAACTTACACTCGGAGTATGGCCTGGAGCAGGGGGCTTTGGGCAGCCAGAACCAGTGGTCACCCACAATTCCAGCCTGGTTAGCATTCCCGGATGCCCACTGGTTCTGGGGTTTCGGATGTGAGCTCTTGTCCCTGGGCCTGGTACATTTGGGGCCTTGCCGCATTTTGTTTCTCTTGCTCCTGCTCCCGAATCACAGCACCTGAGTAGCTGAGTTTAAGTAAACCTTCTGCTGCCTCAGGGGCAGTGGGAGCAAGTGAGTAGACTTTGGGGCTTGACTTTACAGCAAGAAGTCCTTGCATCGCACCAGTCCTCAAAGAAAAGCATTGGAAAAAAGCGAAGAAAAATCGCCAAACTTGCCCCCACTAGGGCTATATTACTGCATTTAATCTTCATAGCTGCTATTATCAGACGCATTTTACAGATGAAGCCATTGAAATTCAGAAAGGTTATGTGCCTTGTCTGTGGCCACACAGCTGAAGAGTAGATTTTAAAAAGGTGAATTTGAACCCAGATCTGTTTGAATTCAAACCCCCAAGTACCAAACCACTCCAACAATTGCAATCTTAATTTTCATTCAGTATTTTTAGGGAGACCTTTATATGATTAAAACTTCTCCTAGTCTGTGAAACAATCTCAAACTCAGACAGCTAATCTTCTAAAGGTTTCCAACTATTTTTCAACTTGGCAATGGCAACTACTCACCCCATAGTTTAGAAAATCTCTTAACATTCAGCTGAGGATGTGTATGTATTTTTTGTTTGTGGATTAGAAGTGTTCTGTACATTGCTGAGTCACCTCTTTGGTGTTTATCCAATGCTCAGGGCTTGCCAGTACGGTGAGATGAGATTAGAAGCTGTAAATCCAAGTCTAACCATATGCACCCCAGAAAACTGAGTCATCGCAGGAAGGCTCCCTAAAGCCCCTTCCTCCTCTTCTCTCGCTGTACTTTTATTGGATGTCTGCAAAATCCCAGGATTAAGTGACTCTCTCGAGCAGGTCTGAAAATGCACCAGATGGAGACAGTTATGTTTAAAATGAATTCCCCTGATTTATAAAATAGTGTTAATTAAAAAAGAAGAAAAACCCACTCTGCATTTGGCCACCGGGTGATTTTGCCTCCCATTTGCTCATCCCTGGGTTTTTGGAATTGAGTACAAGGCAGGTGACACCTTTGTACTCCTATACAGAGTGGGCGCACTCTGCAGGGTTTACGCTCTGAGGAGGCCCGAAGCTTCGCCCTGCCCACCTCTGAGAGGACAGCCTCATGTCCACACATCTCTGCCTGATCGAGTGTTCATATTTCCAACCTGGAGGGTGACTGCCCCGCCCACGTCTCAGTTTGGTTCAGAGCAGAGCCCAGCAGTGAACTCACCTCACGGCTGTGTCACTATAGGAGGTTCCCATGAGTGTCCCCTGCTGTTGTGCTTCCCGAAGCCAATTTCACGGGCCCCTGGTATCCAAATCATGGGGTGTTTGTTAAAATGCAGCTGTCCAGGCTGGCCAGTACAGTGTCATCAGAATCCTGCCTCAGTGCCAAGTTCCCTGGGGGTGATTTGATACCCAGGAGAGTTTCAGAATGATTGCTGCTCCCGAGTCAGTGAAGCTCTCCTTGACTTGCCATCCAGCCAGTCTCTCTCAGGCTGAGCTGAAATGTATTATTTTAGGGTAATTTTGCTAGGATATGAATGCTTAAGGATTCCCTTTAAACTTTTTTTTTCCCTTTGAATCCAGTTCTGCAGAGCTAAGGGAATGATCTGAGTTCATGTAATTATCTAGAAGTCAGCCTCCCGTGCTTTCCTTGGAGATGGATGTGGGTGAAACTGTGAGTAGAAAACCCACTCCACCTCCAAGTGGCTCTCCGGCAGATGTAAGCATTCTGCTGGAAATCCCACACCTTTGTGGTGGACAGCATGACTGTCACTCCCATTGAGCATGGGCTGTGACGTCCCTTCTCTAGGGAACTTCCTTCCTTTACCTTTTTGCAGCAGTCTGAGCCTCCTCGGCTCCTAAAAGCCCCAGTTGAGCAGTTTGTGTGTAATCCTCTTATTTGTTTAATAGGAGATTCCGTTTATTTCAATGTAATATACATGGGTTATGTCTCTACTATGGGTCAGCAGCATGCAGGGCTTGGGGGAGGGGGCGGGGGAAGAGGACGACTGAATAGATACAAAGGTAATAAAAAGAGGCCTCTGCTGCCTGGGAGCTGCCCACTGACTGAGGGAGACATTGTTGCACAACTGAGCACAGCACAAAGAAATAGAGAAAGCGCTAGGTGGAGATACAAGCAAATTGGAGGGGGTTTCATTCACAGAGGAGGGAGGGCTGCTCAGCGGCAGGGCTGTCACTGTGGGGCAGGGTGGAAGAAGTTGACCAGAAGTCAAAGGGATTGTCAAGGGAGCAGGGGGAATGACCAATATGGCAAAAGCTCTGTGCATAAAAGATGTCACTCTGCTTTTTTGTCCCAGGTTGTAGCTTATACATCTGAAGACAGTAGGACAAATGGGCTTTGAAAAGCTCAGTGTCTGGAACCCAGGTTGTTAAGTGAATACTATTTGGTGTGCAGCCAGCTGTGTTCACCAGAGCCCTGGGCCAGCTGGTCTCAGTTCTTTTCTGTCATTGTCATCAGCAGCCAGCATGCTGTCCACAAATTCCAAGTGTGACAAATGGGGCAAGTTTAGTGACACCCTGGCTTAACCCTCTCATTTGCCAGAAATCAAACTAGTCATCTAAAACTCACACGGTGCACAAGTACTGAGTGTGCTTGGGATCGGGAAGGCAGGAAGTGCTCTGGGGTTGCAGAAGCAGCGTGGACTCATCTCTGCTTCTGGAGCCTGGGGAGTGAGAATGACACATGGTCATTCCACACATGGTCTTTCATTTACAGTGATACCTTAAACCTCTAGTTGCTAGGCACTGGTCAGATTTCCTCTCACTTTTTGGGACTTGTATGCTCTACCTTTTGTAGTTAAGTTTCTTGGTCCATTTCTAACTCCTTTGATGGTACACAGTGCGTTAATGCACAGATGTGAAAATTCCATGATCTTGTCTATCTGGAAAGAAACCAAAACACACACCAGCCTACATAGAAATCCACTTCTGCAGCCCTAGCAATCACACTATCACATGTTGATTGGAGTTGACTCTTTAACCTTGCGATGTATTTGAGCTAGACAAGATATCCTACCTGTGTGCTCACTGTTGCCAGTACCAAGCATTTACAAACATTACAATATACTTGTTTCAGTGAAGAACATTTTGACTGTGAGGAACAGGGAACTAACTAAAACTTACTCAAGTTAAAAAATGAGGCCCTTAGGTGCCTGGGTGGCTCATAAATCCTCTGTCTTTGGCTCAGGTCCTGATCTTGGGGTCCTGGGATTGAGCCCCGCATCGGGCTCTCTCCTCAGCGGGGAGCCTGCTTCCTCCTCTCTCTCTGTCTCCCTCTCTACCTACTTGTGATCCATTTCTCTGTCAAATAAATAAATAAAATCTTTAAAAAAATGAGAGCCTTAACTAGGAATAGAAGTAAATCAACTAAACTTAGTAAAGACAATATATGAAAAGGGTACAGCTTACATCATAATTGTGAAAGACTGAGAGCTTTTCCTCTAAGATCAGAAGTAAGATAAGGATGTTTGCTTTTGCCATTTCTGTTTAACATAAGTCAACTATAAGTTCTAGCCAGAAATATTAGTCAAAAAAAGAAATAATAGCCATTGAGATTGGACAGGAAGAAGTAAAAGTGTCTGTTTATAGGCAACATAAGTTTATGTGAGAAAAACCAGACAGATTGCACCCACACACACCTGTTACAGGTAATAAGCAAGTTCAATCAAGCTGCAAGATACAAAATCAACACATTAAAAAATCAGGTGCATTTTTGTATCCTATTAATGAACAACCCATGAAGGAAATGGAGAGAATAATTTCATTTACAATGCCACCAAAAAGAATAAAATTCTTAGGAATAAACTTGGAACCAAGGAGATGAAAGTTGTACAACTGAAAACTACAAAACTTTGCTGAAGGATATTAAAGAAGACACAGATGAGTGGAAAGACATCCCATGTTAATGGATTCAAAGACTTAATATTGCTCAGAGGTCAGTAGTACCCCAGGCACTCTACACATTTAGTGTAATTCCTATTGAAATCCCAAGGGTGAGTTTTTATTTGTTTGTTTTACCTTTTTTTTTTAAATTAGAAAAATGTATTCTAAAATTCATATGGAATCTCAAGGAATCTTAAATAAATAGTCAGAGGTAGTGAAGAAGAACAAAGTTGGAAGTCTCACACATTCTGATTTTAAAAAATCATTTTGCAAAGCTGATTTCTTACAAAGTTTCAGTAATCAAAATAGTGTGGCACTGGTACAAAGACAAACATATAAACCAGTGTAGTAGAATAGAGAGCCTAGAAATCAACCCCATGTGTATGGTCAAATGATTTTCAGCAAAGCTACTAAGACCATTCAGTGAGGGAAATGAAGTCTTTTCAAGAAATACTGTTGAGAAAACTGGATATCCATGTGCAAAAAGATGAAGTTGGATCCTTGTCTTACACTGTATACAAAAATTAATCAAGGGGATCAAAGACCTAAATGTAAGAGCTAAAACTGTAATGCTTTTACAAGAAAACATATGGGAAAACTTCATGATGTTGGATTTGGTAATGATTTCTTGGATATGATACCACAGCAAAGGCAACAAAAGAAAAAATAAATAATACTATATCAAAATAAACAATTTTTTTGCATCAAAGAACATAATTGACAGAGTGAAAGGCAACATATGGAGTGGGAGAAAATATTTGCAAATCATGTGTCTTACAAGGGGTTAATATCTATGATGTATAAGCAACTCCTACAATTCAACAATAATAAAAGAACAAACAACTCAATCAAAAAATGGGCCAAGGACTTGAAGAGACATTTCTCCCAAGAAGATACATACCTGGCCAAAAACACATGACAAGATGTTCAATATCACCAATCACTAGAGAAATTAACATCAAAACCATAATGAGGCACCACCTCACACAGACTAGGATGACTACTATCAGAAGAAGAACACAACTGTTGGTGAGATGTGGAGAAATTGGAACCCTGGTGCACTCTTGATGGATATGTAAAGTGGTGCAGCCACCGTGGAAGAAAATGGTATGGTGACTCCTCAAAAAATTAAAAATAGAAATATCATAAGATTCAGCAATTCTACTTCTGAGTATACACCTAAAAGAATTGAAAGCAGGATCTAAAAAAGATATTTGTACGTCCCTGTTCATAGCAGCATTATTCACAATAGCCAAAAGGTGAAGCAAGGCCAATGTCCATGGATGGACAGATGAATGCAGGCATATGCAAGTCATAGAACACGATTCAACCTCGAATGGAAAGGAAGGGAATGCGGACACATGCCGCAACGTGGATGAACCTTGAAGACATGGTGGTCTGTGAAATAGCCAGTTACGAAAAGACAAATACTTGATCATGCCACTTACATAGAGTTCTTGGAGTAGTCGGAACCACAGACAGAAATAGAATGGTGGCTGCCAAGGCCTGGGTGGAGGAGGAGATGGGAAGTTGTGTTATGAGCGCTGTTTCAGTTCTGGAGATGTTGGTGGTAAGAGTTGCACAACTGTGTGAATGGACTTAATGCCAGTGAACTACACACTTCAGAATGGTCAAGATGGCATATTTTATGTGTTTTTTACAACAATTAAACAATTAATATGAGCTTTACTTAATACAGAATTCAGGAATAGATGTGGGCTTTCAAACAATGGCCTTGGGAATTTGAATCTCTCAACCCTACTTCCTCTGTGTTGCTTATTCTCAGGGTGGTTCTTGCTATCCCAGCAGCTAAACTGGCCAGTGGCATCCGTGAGCTTACATGGTCCTCCTATCAGCCAGTCTTAAGTGTATAAAATATCATGGGAGGACTGTGATTGGTTCTGCTTGGACCACATGACTGTCTTTGTGCCCAATCATGGAGGGCAGGGAAAGTAGACCTGAGTTACCCCTGTCACTATGGAGCAGGTGAGGCTGTGGAGCACCCAAGATCATCAGGTAGCAAGAAAGGATGTTCCCCAAAGAAGGGGTGTTGGATAGACAACCCATGACCTCTTAACGTCTGGGCTCTATCTTTCAAAATCATTTTCACTGTTTGAAGCAGGGCACGAGCTCTTTGCCTGAGTTACGGAGATTAACTTAACTTTTTTCCAGTTCCATGCTCCTTTTTTTTTTTTTTGCAAGTGATCACAGCCGTCCAGATGGTCTCCAGGTTCACAGCATACCTGCCTCCCAGAGAGGAGAGGTTTCTACCCCAAGTCCCTGCCTTGGCTTTGAAATTGGGTGTGGCTCTAAACAGGACAAGACAGGCACTTTACTGATGGTCTGATTGATTTTTCAGCTCCAGTCCTGTTAACCTAATGCTACCTCTTGGGACATTGAATGATGCCCACCAGAGTCCTACATCTACCCACTTAATTTCTGTTTGAGAGATTTATGTGTGAGGTTGGATACATTATTACCCTTGTGGAGACAGTTAGCAGTGTTTGTGAATTAAGATTGATTACATGAGCTGCCACCTACACAAATTGCTTAAAAGTCGTTAATTTGTGGCTGGCATTAACATGTTTGATGGATGTCATCAGATACAAATCGGGAAGGACTCTCAGCTCATTTCAGGGACAATGGGGGTCTGTTGCTCCTAGCATTTCTGCATGATGGATTACCCTGCAAGTTTTCCCCACGTGTGGTCCCCTCTACTCTCCACTTTCCAGGAACCTGAAGAACTGGTTTAAAATATAGGTTCCTGAGATTTACCCAGATAAATGGAATCAGACTCTCTGGGGATGGAACCCAGGAGTCTATATTTTTTATCAAGATTTCCCAGTGGAGTTTGAGGGCCCTCCTCGGCAGTTTCCATATACTGTTCTGTGGCTGTTTCACAGGGTAGCATAGCAAGACGCCAGTGGAAGATTTTTTTCATACACGGAGGGACCAAGAAATTGTTTGGCTGAGTGCATAGCCCAGCAATTGCAAAATCACGGAATGAGGAAGAGCAGAGCTTTGTGGCATTTGCTTTTTCTCTGTTGTCTATAGCTCAAAAAATCCTTATGCCAAAGTGGCACATTTTGGGGTGGTATATTCTGGCCTTCAGCAAGGGCTCTCTGTCGCTCTCTCTCAGTCCCATCTCTTGGATTGTCTCTCTCTCTCTACTCCTTATGACCAGAGACAATCTGGTGAGCATCACTCCCATTCCCTGCTTCCTAAAAGACTGTGCTTGAATTGGATTTCTGGAACCGGTGACATTAAAGTACATGCCAGAGCTCATATTCTGCATGGATTTTGGACATTGGAGAGATCTTAGCAGTCATTCCAGGGTAGTGCCTCTCCACCCTCTGACTTTTTTTGTTTGTTTCAGATGCTGCCAGTCAGTCTCTGCACTTTCTCCCACCAGGCTTGGATGCAGATTCACTATCCTTTTCAGAATAATATGAGTTTTGATTGATTTACAGTGAAGCTTATTTATACCCTAGATCTAATCAAACTTCAGCATTCACTTTTGGAGAAGTGTAGGCTCAGGGAGGAAAGGTAACTCGCTCAAGGCCCATGCAGGGTCTGGGAATACCAGTACCCTGGCTGGAAGCAGAGGTTTTTTCCTTGCTTTAGTGAACAGTGAGTGTTTAATCATAGTTTCCAGAAATGTTGGAATTGGAGCATACATTTTAACAGCTAAAATATAAATTTGCCTATATGAATGAAGATTCCTTAAGTGTTATGGGAATTGTGAAGGACTGGGTATGTAAATAAACCATTCTTTTTTTTTTTTTTAAGATTTTTATTTATGTATTTGACAGAGATCACAAGTAGAGAGGCAGGCAGAGAGAGAGGAAGGGAAGCAGGCTCCCTGATGAGCAGGGAGCCGGATGTGGGGCTTGATCCCAAGACTCTGAGATCATGATCTGAGCTGAAGGGAGAGGCTTTAACCCACTGAACCACCCAGGCACCCCTAAACAAGCCATTCTTAAGTGACAAGTCTGAACACTGACAATCTGCTGGCTCCCAAGAATAGTTAGCAGGTTAGTAGATCCCACACTACCTCTATATTAGAGACTAGCCAGTGGTTCATGTAATTTGCAAAAGAAGGGGGCATGAGATACCTTTATTTGCAAATACTCAAGTACCTGACATTTACAAAGAATAGAGTACCTATCACTTGGTTGAACCCTCATCAGCCACGCCATAGGCCAACATCCCCTAATGGGTACATTTGCTATTATTCCGATTGAATTTACAGTTCTCATGCTGGGGAGCTAGCTGCTTTGTTATAGTCAGTAACCAAAAAAGATATAGTGTCCTGTCCAAAATGGTAAAATGGCCGAGTTAACAGCAAAAATCAGAGGTCCATAGAAAGACCTTTTGTTCCTAATGCAATCCAACGGGCTTTCAGCTGTCATATGGAATGCTGCTTTGTCTACTCTCCATCAACATCAGACATCAAAAGGCGGACTTTAGAACAAATCAGTGGAGGGGAGCCCTGTTGCGGGTGGCAAGAAGTTGGGCATCCTTCCCTATGCCTGGTATCAGCGCCTCAGCGGACAGCAGTTCTTCCTCCTCATCTAATCTCTTCCCCCACTCTCCCACTCTCCGTAGCTGTTACTTCTTGGCCAACCCCTCAAGCTGGATTAATTTACAACTTTAATCATGTGGTAAAGAACCTGGAGTTATTTTGCCTGGAGAAGGTGTATAAAGTAGGTTACATGGTTTTCTCTGGTGCTTCCCCTGTAAGCAGCCCGTCTGCTTACTCATTGCTGCTGTTGGGATTTTAGCCTTTGCATTGGAAAGTGCTCACATTAATTTGAAATTCAGGGATAATTAAGTATATAGAAGGCATGTTTGTTGCTTTTTGAGTTAAAGTAGTAAGAAGAAGAGAACATGGGAAAACAGGGAGAAATGTTCTAGAAAATGAATTCAAAGTAGATCTAAAGATTCTGTGGGGATAGGGGGCACCTGGCTGGCTCAGTCAGTAGAGCATGCAACTCTTAATGTTGAGGTCATGAGTTCAAGCCCCATGTAGTGCATAGAGATTACCTAAAGAAAGTATTAACTCCTTGCCCCCAAATTCTGCAGGGATATCAAATACAGTTTCCTAAGGCAACTTCTGAATAAGAAAAATAGACCAGATTACATCAATTTTGAAAAAGAATCTTCTTGCCAAAGAAAATATCATTTCTGTCTTAATTTTTATTTATTCTCAGCTTTCCAATAAGATGTCATATATAGATACATACATATGTATCTCTCTATATATGTATATATGTATATATGGCATTTTATTTATATATGTATACACTGAGAGACCAACTGGGAAAAATTTGTAGGCTAAGGCAGTTAAGATTTAAGATTCACATAAGGCAGAGATATGTTAATAAATGTAAGTGGATTCTTTATTTGGGCTTGTATAAATTGGAAAGAATATAGAGTTAAAACTGGAAAACTATGCTTTTCCTTCTCTTTAGATCAAATTCAGATTTGCTCTGAATTGAGCCTCTGAGTCATCCCATAATGCATATATGAGTTCATACCTTACAAATTGCTTTCCTATCTGCTACAGCCTTGGATGTTCCCGCAATTCAAAGTGTTTATTTAATTTTCTACCTGTTCCCGATGAGGAAATAGTGTTCCAGAAAAGCTGACGTCTGTTTAGCATGAGGCAGCCAAAGCATCACCTTTGCTAGTGTTGAGTACTGAGTGAAGGGTGTAGGTTGGACACCAGCCTGGGCACAGAGGCCAAAGGCAGTAGAAACAGTCCCTAGCTCCACAGAGCCCTCAACAATGGAAGGTCATGATTTTAGGGTTCTGGGATCGAGCCCTACATCGGGCTCCTTGCTCAGTGGGGAGGCTGCTTCTCCCTCTGCCACTCCCCCTTCTTGCGTTCACTCTCTTGCTGTGTCTTTCTCTGTCAAACAAATAAAAATAAATCTTTTTGCGTTGAATCCGGGAAGATTTGTGGATTGATTCTATCTAAGAGATGGCAAATGTCCTGTAATGCCTCCCAGAGTGAAAGTCCACTTGGGGGTTGATGAGAAGCAGGACGGTTGGGATGGGGAGTTTGAGGACAGAGGGCAGAGGTCCACATGCCCAGTGGGTGGGAAGACACAAATTGTCCACTGTGGCTCAATCCACAGTTTTGTGCTTTTTGAACATTTTGATTCACTAAAAGATGAAATTAGTATAGAAATCTGTCTTTATTTTGTTCCAAACCATACAGTGGGACTAGAAATCCCTAAGAACTGGGATTTCTTTTTGATTTCGGAAAGACTAATTCTCATGGGGCCCAGCTGGATAGTTACACTCCTGGCTCTTACAGATGCTGTCAGTGAAGAAAACTTGTCTCCTTGCAAAGTTTCTTTGACATAAAAAGGCAAAAATCAATCCAAGAAGAATATTGGAAAACTCAAATCTGTCCTTTTCATTAGCATATCAGTTTGAATAATATGTATTTACAGATTGCTTTGTGATAGGACCACAAAAAAGGTTATAAATGCTATTCTTAAATTGTAATGAAATTGCTGTCCAATTTTTTGGGGTTCAATATTTCCTGAGCAGTGGGTGATAACATTCAGAAGATCAGTATGTGCAGTTTTTTCTGGGCTCTGCTGGAATGATTAATAGTTTAGACTTGATTTGAGTTGGGAAAGAGGTATAAGGCGAGATCAGTTATGGGTGAACTTGGACTTCATTACTGCAATTGCCAATGTAGCATTCTTCTCTGAACATACACGCAGGCAAAGGCTGGGGGAAGAGAGTGTGGAAGGCATGGTCTGGGCCATTGGGCTGCCCATGCACAAACAGTGCTTGCAGTAAGGATGCCCCCCCCCCTTTTTTTTTTTTTTTTAAAGAGAGCGTGCAGACATGTGCCTGCGAGTGGGGGTGGTGAGGAGAGGCAGAAGGAGAGGGAGAGAGAGAATCTTAAGCAGGCTCCACATTCAGTTCAGTTCAGCCCCACGTGGGGCTCCATCTCACGACCGTTAGATCATGATCTGAGCTGAAATCAAGAGTCCAATGCCTAACCTCCTGAGCCACCCGGCACCCCAAAGTGAAGACGCCATCTAATTGAGCCAATACTACAGTGTAAATTCCTGGCCTTCTTAGAAGCGTCTTTTGTTTATTTTTCTGCTTACAAAAGTGTATCCTCACTGCTAAAAAATTCAGGTATCATGAAATATCTGACTGGCCAAGGAGGGTTCTGTGGAATCACTCCCCTTCTCCCTCGTCTCTGAGGAAAACCACCACCAACAGTTGTACCTTCTTCTTGGAATTGTTTTTGGCTCCTTCTACCACTTATTTATTTATTAACAGAGAAAGATCAAGTAACATATTTTGAACTCAGTTTATAATTTAGTATCTCTGTGTGTTAAAACAACCTCCACCACCTCCATGGGCCTGGGCCTGCCTGGCTCTCCTGCTGTGCCTCTGGTCAGCAGCTGGCCTTGACCGTGCATCCACGGTTCCCCAGTAAGGGCTTGTACAGATACCAAAATAGCATTGTTCCAGGGGTAGTGTTTTTCTCAGAAACGGAAGCCACATAAAAGCTCTGGGCATGAGGTGGGAAGCTCGCTCAGGGTCTGGCTTGTTCTTGCCATGTGGGCCTTCTGAACTGGAATCCTGTGTGGGTGTTTTGGGGGATCTTCTTGCTCAAGGGCATTGAATGGTAACGTAGGTCAGAATATGCCTTCTGGAGTTGGCATCCATATTTCTTAACCTAACTAAGCTTCCATTTCCTTGCTTGTAAATGAAAGTAATAATAGTACCTACGTTATAAAATTGGTTTTGTGGGGATTAAATGAAATCCTTTACGTAGGGCACTAGCCCAGTGTCTGGGATGTTGTAAGTGTGACAGAGCCTCTTGCAGGCTGTGCAGGCTCAGGAGGACAGGGACTCGTTGTCTTTCTCCTTCTGTATCTCTAATGCTTGGTCCATGGAAGATTCTGGGTAAATACTTATGAAGAAATGAATTCCTACTGGTTGCCTCTGTTGTCCCCAGTGACAAGTCAGTCCTTCAACCTGAAAAGAGAATCCAGAACGGAGAGTTGGAGGGTCAGAGGAGAGTCATTAACCATTCCTCTGGAAGTACGACCTGGGTAGAAAGTCGGAGCTTGCTGTCCAAATTGGGAAGCTGCCACACGGGTCCCTCTGCTGAAGGGGGACCTCCAAGGAGGCTGGGGATGACATCTGTGGCCATCCTTCTCTCTCTTGGAGACAGTCCTGTTGGCTAGCAGGTTGACATTTAGGAAGATTTGGGTGTGTTTTGAGGAGAGAAAAGGAACAAATCAGAACCCATCCCCCCACTCCGACTTCAGCATGGTTTCCCCTCATCCCATGACGACCTTCCGACAGCAATAGCTATTGCTTCACTCCGGACTTGCAGGTCTTCAGCACATGTCTCCTCTGGTGAGCTCTGCGCGGGATCTAGAAATGCGGTCCCAGGCAGCCACGTGGACTCTGTCAATGAACCATGATCTGAAGCCGATTCCCGTGTCTGCCAGAATAAGACAGAGCACTTCCGTCCTCTGGCTGCTGATGAATCCCGCGGCTTCCTGTCAGAGCGTCCCGACAGCCAGCTCTACCCCGCTAGTCTCCTTCCCCCGGGGAATGGAAGGGCCCACTGCCCAGGACAGATACGCGCAGACTTCCGTTGTAGGGGGCCACCACCGAGTATAACGATGCTGAAGCTTATTAGCTGTTGCAGTGAGTAAGGTCTTCTGGGATTTCTTTAGCCTATAATTGGCTTTTACTGGTGTGGGTTCTGTGAGTGTCAGAAATAATGAGATGACATTTGGATCTGACACGGCGTCGTTAGAGGACTGCTAATGCAGATTAGGAACATGCATTCACAGAAGGGAGAAGAATAAATCAAAAGGGAAAATGCTTGAGGAGTCCTGAGGGTTGTGTCCAAATATATACACTTTTGGTGGATATTAACGCCAGCAATTAATAACCCATGGTTCTATCCTCCAGGGGCTTGTAGGTCCCTAGCTCATGTAACATTTCTCAGGTCTTTGAGAAACCCCTGGTGAGGGACTTTGTGAGCAAGTCTGTGCCGTGTATGGGTTTGGATGGGATGCAGGTTAGTCCAGAAGGAGCGGGAGGCAGGGCCTGTGATATCCCACCTTCCCAAAACGGGGACACCCTGAGCCCAGTTTTATATGCCTCTACACGATTCCAGTGATATTACGGTTTTCGAAAAAAAAAAATTATTTAGCAATTGGTAACAGTCATTAAATTGCTATGACTTACGTACGGGTGTGCGGCACCATTCCCCCATCCCCCTTGAGACTCTGCAAGCTATATATTTGACCACACTCAGGAACAAACGAATGCAGATGTTTGTCTCTGGCTCTAGAAATCCTCTCCTCATTCAGAGAGTTTGCACGGCTCTGCTTATTATGAAATGCCGAAGCCGCAGCGCCATTGCTCACGGACAGCAGGTGGTCAGAAGGGAGGGGAAGGGGGACAATGCTTGTGGGTTGCCTGTTGCGTGCCAACCTTTCCTACAAACAGTTGGAATGTCAACTCAGGGCTTGTAGTTTCAAACATCGTATCTTTCATCCCCAACCCCTTATCTCTAGCTGGTGTGTTTAATACCCCAATGATGGCCACGTACATCATGGTTTTGGAGACGGTGGGTTGTCTGTCAGTGCTGCCCCTGTCTGTCCCTGTCTGCCTCCATCTGTCTCAGCGTAGTTTTCTCTGTCTCTGCCCACTTTCTCTGAAACTCTCTCCTTACCTTAATTTTTTTTTTTTAACATTGAAGGGAAATATACATGCAGCAAAGTGCCCATATCATAAGTGCTCAGCTGAGCGAATTCTCAAAAACACTAATCAGCATCCTAGGAGCCCCTTCATGCCTTGTCCTGATCACTGTCTCTTCCCAAGAGCAGCCATGCCCCTGATTCCTAACAGCACAGATGCATTTGCCAGTTTCTGTGGTTTAAATAACAGGAATCCTGTGGATTCGTTTACTTGCTGTTTTGTCTGTGAGGCTTACTCACATTGTGTGTAGTTGAAAACTCATTCTCATCACTGGGCACTCTTTCCTTTTTTGCAAATACTGTGGTTTGTTTACCCATTCTGCCTCTGATGGGCACTGGGAAGTTTCCAATATGGGGCTGTTATGGGAAGTGCTCCTGGGGACATTCTGGAAGTCGTCTTCTGTTAAGCATGTGCCTCTATTTCCATGGTGCCTAATTTAGAATAAGAAATGCAAGCTTCGCTTTACTTTAATTGTAAGTTTCACCTGCCCTGCAACCATTTCAACATTCGCTGAAGTGGAGAGGGAACCTGAGCAGAGCTTAGACCATAGACTCAGGTGTATAAGAAATAGCACTGAAGTTTTAGAAATTTAAACCTAAGTTTTAGCTCCAAGTCCTCATATTGCCAGGCTAGGGGAATCCCATCTCAGTTGTGGGATTCCCCCCACACCCCTTGGTTCCTATGACCAGAGCTGGGAAAGGAAAAATTTTCCAGCCACTGTCTGTCCCTCTGCTGAGCAGCTCATCCTTCAGAATGAGGGACTGTTCTGTGCTGGGTTAGGAGCTGGAGTTGGGGGGAGCCTGGGACACTTGATGCTTCTGAGGATATCCTTTGGGGTCCTTTCTGGGTCCAAGTGTCTCTCTTCAGGATGGGGGAAGAGGGGAGGCCAGATCCCTGCTGCTCTCCTTCCACGGGAGGACCCCCCGCCACCACCCTGTTTCGTGGAGCCCCACTACCTCTTCCGCCAGCTCTGTCCAAGTTTGGGCTCAGGATTTGGAAAACAAAAGCCAAGAAGTTTTAGACTGGTGGTTTTCTGCTAGCGTATTCCTCCCCTGAAGCAATGAAACAGAGACTGCTTCAGTGGGGAAAGGCGACAAAAGAATAGAAATCATCTTAAAGTATCACAGTCTTGGCTTGATGAAGACATTGGGAACATGATGGCCATAGACACATGTGACCTGTGTGGTGACAGTTGCCATAATCTGCTGTCCATGGCCTAAAGGGTCACTAGGAACCACCTGGGGAGGGTGGTTTCTCTCTTGTGGGACTCTTCTGACCTCTCGCAGGAAGTGGGGAAAGGGTCTTGGGTGGAGAGGAGGGAGGCAGGAAAGACTGAGTGTGAAGAGACACATGGAGAGATTCTTGGGGAGAAGTCACATTATTGAAACACAGCAATTACTGATGCAGGACTGAAATGGCTGACATACTGACAATATGACAGAATGAGAGTCTTGTGTCCTAAGAGATGCCAGCAAGCTCATGTGGTGGGACAACACTCACCCCACATTCATGTCCTAGGGCTCTGGGGACAAAGTGCCACAAACTAGGTGGCTTAAAGTGACAGAAATGTATTCTTTCACAGTTCTGGTGTCTTGAAGTACAAAATCAAGGCATTGGCCTGGCCATGCTTCCTCTGAAGGCTTGAAGGAAGAAGCCTTTGTTGCCTCCTCCTGACTTCTGGTGGTTGCTCACAGTCGTTGGTGTCATTGGCTTGTGGATGCGTCACTCCAACCTCTGCTCCCATCCCCTCTATATCTGTCTGTGTCTTCTCTTTTTATAAGAATACCAGTCATGGGATTAGGGTCCACACTATTACTCCTTATCTTACCTAACAACACCTGCCAAGACTCTATTTCCAAATATAGTTTCCCCAGTCCCTCAGTGGATTGAATAATGCACACCACACTGCGGAGGTCTATCTGCTCTATTCAGTCCACCAGTTCAAACGCTGATCTCTTCTGAAAACATCCTCACAGACACACCTGAAAATAATGTTTAATCAGATATCTGGGTATCCTATGACCTGAAAAAGTTAACACATAAAATTATATGCATCATTATATAATTAAATTACTGTTTTTTAAATTACACAAGAATCTTTATTTCGACAAGTGCAGAATTAAAAAATTGACCTGAAAAGCAGGCAAAAATCAATGTTTACAAATTAGTGTAGAAATGAAACAAAATGAGGAAAACCCAAAATGTGTCCAACTCTATAAAGCTTCTTCTCTTGCAAGAAAACAGGGCTAGAACTGAAGACCCAGGTTGTTTTTTCTGCTGAAAAATGTGCAAGATAACTGAGAAAACCTGGCTGAGGTGAATGGCACAGGCCCTGGGGACTTGGTTAAGGGGCAGTTGTTGGAATCTGGTGGGAATAGTTGAAGCTGGAGGGGAGGACCTCCCAGCAAGAACTGTGGCCTTTGGTAGAGGGACCTGCACAGTGCAGAGACTGCAAGTGAGCCAGGGGACATAGATAACACAGTGTCACTTTCCTCTCTCCTTCTACTGCCTGGCAGCCATAGAGAATCAAATAGAAGAGGGGCACTGAGGGCCTCTAGCACACAGTGCAGAGTGGAGGAGGCCGGAGGGTAGAGCGGGAGGGTCAATGGAAACCATCCAGACATGGAGCGGGGCTTCCTCTGCTAGTGCGAATGTGCGCTCAAGACGGTTCACCTTACCAGCGTCCCTGGCTGAGGAGGAACAAGCCCAGAGAGTGTGAGGAAGTCCATGCCACCGAAAAGGTCCACCTGCAACTAACGAGTTACAGTTCATTACGGTGCGGTTTCTATAGGGTGATTTCTAGTTTGCAGTCAACAGAGTGAGTTTCATTCTTTCCATTGAGGAAAAAGCAATATAGACCTTTTTGAGTAGAGACTTAAAGAAAACACCAAAATCTTATGGCCACGATTGGTTGTGCCAAGAGCTGGAAGAATCCTAGAATAGAGATTGACGAAGATCCTCCAAAGATACCTGATGTGATTGTATTACATAAGGAATTCAAACCTCAGATGGACTCCAAAAATCTGAATATTTCAAATGGGTGTTAATTTAATTTAAATTATCTGGAATAATTAACTCAAAACTTCTCCTCGAATTATAGTCTCCTCCCTCCTTTTTTTGGATGAAACATCTCATTTATGAGGAGTGGAATTAAATCAATAGATCTTTCAGGAATATGCACGTTATTTTTTTCCTTTTCTCCTCTTGACAAATAAACTCAAAGGTGACATACATAGATGTGGGGTTTTTTTTTTGTAGGCATTTAAAATACATTTTTCTTGTGTAAGTCAAATGAAACATTACATATTAATTTGTACAGTAAGATTTATTGAGGTTTCTGAAGCTATTAGGAGTTTTCAAATATGTGCTTAAAAACTTCTGGGTCATTTCTGTGATTTATTGTGAGGTAATACATAAATACACATTTAGGTGCCCATTAAGAATAGATTTGAGTCCCATAATATGGAAATTACTCAGCTCTTCATACTTCATAATACATCACATTAGCTGGCAGTGTGGAGCCATTATGATATTAACATAGATTTCAGCATAATAGAAATATACTTACAGGAAGGTTAAAAGAACAAGATCTTCTAATGGCTCTTTGAGCCACTTGGAACAAGGTAATGCTTTGTTGGCATATTTGTAAAAATCTGAATAATAAGATGGTAAGATTTTTAAAATATTAATTTCTGAGTACTATTTTAAAATACCATTTCTTGTAAAATAATAAAAAGCGTAAGCATTCGAAATAGTCAGATGAGGTTGTTTTTCTCGTCCATTTTGAAGGTGAATAGGGGTCTGTGAAACATTACCTTGAGGAAGGCTCTCAGAGAGCGTGTTAAGGAGCATCTCCTTTGCCTTGCTGGATCCGGATAGGTGCCGGCCGGAAGTTGGCTACCGCAACCCCGGAAGTCGTGGGGAAACAATGGTGGGGTGTGCAGAGCGAAGACTGACGGACTACATGGCTAGAATAGAAACAGTGTAGAGGTTGCATTTTACCCCGAGCATCCACTAAAGCTCTAATAGACTGGTGGTTCACATTTCATTTCAGTTTTTACCGTGTGGGTCACGTTAGTACTATTCCAGCAGCTGAAGTCTTTTGTGGCCAGTCTCCATTTCCAGACTCTTCGTTGTGGTTGAAACAGTGGGTAAAGTGATGCAGAAATAGAGGCAAACACAGAGGGATAATTGCAGATTCCCCACTCCCTGTGCCAGGTTAAAAACCATCTAAAGATTGGAGTTACTAGGACCCAAGCTCTGCTGGGTCTTGAGCATACATTTAATACAACATCTCATTGGTTAAAAACAATCCTTGGGGGCACCTGTATGGTTCGATGGTTTAAGCATCTGATTCTTGACTTCAGCTTGGGTCATGAGGTTGAGCCCTATGTCAGGCTCCACCCTCAGGGTGTCTGCTTGCAGTTCTCTCTCTCTCCCTCTGCTTCTCCCCTTGTTCATACACGCACACACACACAAACACACACACTCTCTCTCTCTCTTTCTTAAATAAGTAAATCTTTAAAAAAAAATCCAGTCCTTGGTATTTATGATATTTATTTTCTTTCCCACAGGCCTTGAGATGATGAACTATGTTGACTTCCTCCTGGCATTTGGGAGAACCTGTAGTGGTTCTTGGCTCTGGATGTATGGTGGCATCATTTAAAGATGTTTGGATAAACAAGTATCAGTGCACAACCCTGCCTCCAAACCTATTGAACAAAAACCTTTCAGACTAAGTTTAACTAATCTGAATCTAGAAGGTGAGGCCAGGCATCTCCCATTTCTTTTCCCCAAGTCTAGGGCCCTGAGTTACTTCTCCAGAATCCACCTTCTGACAAACTACTCCCAGGAGGCCATTTCTCAGGTGTGTTTAGCTGAGTGGGAAGGTGTGGTGTGGAGAAAACAATTGGGCTGGGCTTGGTCTCTGACATTGGTGCTGCTCATCTGACCTGGACTGTCTGAGCCCCATGGAGAGAAAGGCTATGGGGGAGAATGGGGCAATGAGGGGTGAGCATGGCACGGCTTTGGGTGGGAGCCATGACCACGGTGTGGAGAAGAGAGGATGTCTGCTTCACCTGTGTGTGGCATACAGCAGGGCCTCAGAGCTGGAAAACACCCCACTCTGCCCGGACAAGGTTGGTGGTACCAGGAAAATGGAATGTCTGTGGGTCAGCGCTGTGGGCACTGACCTGCAGGATAGAAGAGAGGGCAAGAGGTATCATGAGCCTATGTAAAGACTCTCTGGTGACTCTTCAAAGTCAGGGTGTATGTGTATGGGTGGGAGTGTGTGTGTGTGTGTGTGTGTGTGTGTGTGTGTGTGTGTGTACCTACACATGTGTTTCTCAAGGGGTTAGAGGTCCTGCATCATGAGTCTGGAAAAGGTCCAAGGATACCTGGGCTGATGTCCTTCCTGTGGACCCTTCACTGTAGCTATTGGCTGGGATGCTAGGATCACAGGTTGATCCAGGCTTGGCTCCCATCCCATCTCTGGGTGCACATGGCCCGCAGTGACTAAGGGGTGAAGGAAAGAAACCATTAACATTTACACCTGTCTTTGGAACCCAGTAAGTCCATGTTCCATGAAATGCATATAAATCCCAAGTCTCAGTGCTATACTTTGCCTAAGATCCGACTCTCTTGTCCACCAGCAGCCATACGAAATCATCTTCTCTGAAGACCAGATCAAATTTTTGCTTTCTTCAGGTATCTTCCTTGATCTCCATCAGCTACAAATCTCTCTTCACCTTCTCTTTTGTGGGGTCCATCATTTTGTGGTTCTCTTGTTGGAGTTTACCACTTTCTTCCCTAGGTAACTGCTAATCACATTTGTCCGTGGGACATGCAGTGGACACTCATCATTTATAGTCTTCCATTTTCCCAGCAGATGGAAACTCCTTGAGCACAGAGCCCAGTTGTCATAGTCTGTCTAGATTGCTACAACAGAATACCATAGACTGTGTGGCTTAACCAACACTTACTTCTCACAGCTTTGGAGGCTGGAGGTCCTACACGAAGGTGCCAACAGCTTTGGTATCTAGTGAGGACACGCTTCCTGGTTCATAGATGACCATCCTCTGGCTGTGTCCTCAAAAGGAAGAAGGGGTAAAGGGGCTCCCTAGGGTCCCTATTTTAAGGGCACAAACAACTACTCCTGAGAGCTTCACCCTCATGACCTAAGTACCTTCCAAAGACCCCATTTCCTAATGCTATCATATTGGGTGTTCAGATTTATCATTAGAATCTGGGGTGTGGGGGCGTTCAGCCTATGACACCCACTCTTAGCCTTCCTACAAGTCAGTGCACTCAGGAAAGGCACAGGAACATGTTTGCTGGACATGAGTGGTTAACCCCCGTGTCCTTCCAGCTGAACTACCATGGGCATTTTGCTTGGAAAAATAGGCTTCATAAAGAGACTCTTCTTACTGTTTAAAGAGTCATTTGTGCTTAATGTTGTTTGGCTTAGGCACCTGGAGGGGTCTTTTCTGATTAGACTTTGTATCCCCCTGAGCCAGTAGGCATGGAGTGCATGGAATTCTCTGCTGGCTGGTTGAATTAAGTAAATATTTAGGGTTTGGGGCAAAGCATCCTCACTAGGTACCCAAACAAATTGACTAGACAAGCAGTTCCCAGCTTCTAAGGAACTGAGGAGCAGCCTATTTTAATGGTAAAAACTTGCACAGATTTTCACTCTATGGTGGTTGTGCTTTTCAGAATCTGTTAATTGAGCACCTATATAATGACAAAATGCAATGGATAAGTTAAGGAATTGTTTATGAGTTTTTTGTTTGTATTTTTTTTAAATTTGTTCAATTAATAAACATACAGTACATCACTGGTTTTTGGTGTAGTGTTCTATGACTCATTGCATGTAACACCCAGTGGTCAAGTGGGTTAATCTTAATGGCACCTATAGGCATGTATCTGGTGTCATTTTATTTTTTACAACTAAATGAAGATAAAAATGGCAGTGTTTGTTGCCATGTGCATTTGTAGAGTCTTTGAAATTGCTCCTTTCCCCGCAAGATGTGTGGCCCATGGATTGCCAGTCACTGCATGAAACTGTCCTTTTGATTAAACCTCATGGTCAAGGAGCAGCACTGTGGCAGATGAGATCAAGAGGAGAACCACAACCTCTTAGCTTCCTCCAGGTGCTTTACTTTTTGTGCATAAGCACAGCTGAGAACCAGCCTGTCTACAAAAAGAAAAACGTGAGAGGATATCTGTTTGAAGAGAAATCTCACCAACAGTATCATGCAGCCTAAAGCCAGACTAGAAATAGTGCCTTGCCCCCATCACCAACCCCCATCCTGCAACTGGAACTTTCTTTGATCTGCTCCAGGATGCACTCCTTCCCTCTCCCACCCATCCAACCTCTCGATGAGCTAACAAATCACTGGGGTTGTAAAAAGGGAGACCTGATATTTATTCCTCTAAATTAGAATGAAGGGGAACTGTAGATAGTCTTATGTAAATAGAATATTGAAAAAGAAGCTGCCCAAAGCTCGTTTGTTTACTGAGTCTGATAGAGATCATAGAGGTCAATGTTGGACAAGCCAGGGGTCTGAGGGGTACTTTACGGGCATCGGTCTTTTCTTTCCAGTCAGACTTGAGAGCTTGGGAAAGGGGAAGTGTGTCACAACCCTAACAAGATTCTGAGCATCCAAGGGGTTTTTGTCCACTTGTTTCTAGAAGGAAAATACTACTTCTCTATCAACTCACTATGCAGAGCAGTGTCCATGGGATAAATGATTTTTAACAAGAGTCAAAAGCAGAAAGAAAGTGCTGACCTCAGCTCTTAGCAATTTGGGGAGATTTCTCTGTCCTTGTGTGATATGCATCTGCCCCTGGGTGCTCAGGCAGAATGGTGCTGCTGTGTGCTTGGAGCTTTCTGTGTTATCAGATCACACAAATCTGTTTCAATAGTTCAATCATACCCAATCACTTTATCTTTCATCCTCAGCTGTTTCTGATTTGAGTCAGTGTTTCCTTAATATAAATTTCCTAAGTTATTTTATAAAGTTGAGGACCTAATACAATTTCTGACTGTCACATAATCAATATGTCCTTGCTGTTGCTATGGTGAGATGGAGGAAGGTTTCAGTCATAGCCCGTGGGTCAGAGTGCAGGTGGCCTGCGGACCCCCGAGCTTGTGGCTTGTGTGCCAAAGGAGAGCTGTCTTGCTGGGGACTGAGCCTTTTAGCTGTGGAGTCTAACTCCAGAAGGCAGTCTGAACTGTGCTGTAATATTGCGGGAAGCAAGTCATATTAATGGTGGATGTGGAGAGAGAAGGCATGGGCTCCCCTTCCCCCCTCCTCCATATAACTAGGGTGGGTCTATCACTTGCAGATCAAAGAAACTCTGGACGTCTGAGCAGGGAAGGAGGCCATCAGAGTTCCTCCTGGCTGAAATCTTATTGGGGTCCACAGATTCCTGGCTCCCCAAACTCTGCAAGCCCATAGACCCTGCGTGAGCTCATGCCATTTTTCCATCCCCTGCCCTGAATCTGGCTTAAGGGTGCAGCCTGACCCTGTCTCCTCTCCCGGACAGCTCTGCTCTCCACCTGGGCTGCACTGGATACTGCACTCAGACCAGAAGGGCCTCGGGCTGCCTCCTCAAACCGTGACTGCAAGAAGCCAGCCCAGGCTGCCATTATGTTAGGTTCTTCTGGAGCCAAAAGTAGAATTTTTCCTTTGGCTACCTTTGGCCCATATGTTCATGTCTTTGGTGTTTTTCAGTTTTATGTAATAACAGGATAAGAATCTTACTATCTCCTTACTGCTGTAATTTCTAAATATTGAAGACTGAATTATGGGTTTCTAGGGGAAGCCAATGATTTATATCTCCAATATACACTAATGGATGGTACAATTAATATTTAATTAGAGTATTTTCTGGAATATTTTCCAGAAAATTTTAACTTAATTTTAGGTATAAAAAGGTACAGGCTTTTAAAAAATTTTCTTTCTTTTTTTTTTGTGGCATTCATTTTTTTTTTCTTGCTCTTTTCGGTTCCTTATGTTATCGCTGGATGTGATTCATTGGACTGTCAGTATTGGTTTAGCTTTCTTTTTGGTGAATTTAGAATATCTTCCATTGATTTCACTCATTTAAGCTATGTGTGTAAAAGGGTTAAGGGTATGTGGAAAATTTTACCTGGTCATCTGTCAACCCCAGGAATCTTTAGGGATGGAGCCTGCTGTGAGCTTTTGGGTATTTCTGATGATGACCAAAGCTGGAACTGCAGCGCAATGCTGCACAATTCCTCTAGGCGCATGTTTTTGTAATCGCTGCTCTGTCCCTCATAATTGGTAATAAACTGAAAAATAAACCAAAAAAGGAGATGGTAGTTCTTTGTTCTAAGAGGCAGGAAGCAGGGGGCTGGTTTTTTTTTTTTTTTTTTTAAGATTTTATTTATTTATTTGAAAGAGAGTGAGAGAGAGAGAGCAGGGGGAGGGGGAGAAGGAGAGGGAGAAAAGAGACTCCACAGTGAGCAGGGAATCTGACCACTGGGACTCCTGGGATTGAGCCCCAGGAGCCCAGGATCACAACCTGAGCAAAGGCAAACATTCAGCACAACAAAGTGGGCCAGCCAGGTGCCCTGGGGGGCTAGTATTTTATTTCTGAACCAGGCGTGGGCTGGAGAGAGGAGCCCGAGATGGAACTGGGGGACATCACTGGAGAGGACAGAACAGAGTAGTGTTAGCCCTGCGGACTGGGGGCAGAGGTGGCAGGCGGGGGGGGTGGATAGGAAGCCCTTTGGAGGGTTTTAAGAAGATGGAAAAAAAGACAAAGGAAGAAAGGAGACTTCGGGGAGCCACCAGCAACAGCCTTCAAGGGCTCTCTTGGGCCCCCCCGCCACCCCACAGTCAGCTCTCTGGACCTCCAGTGAGTAGGCACTTTGCATTGACACTGTAAGCCCCTCTCTGCTGGGCATAACGTGTTTACTGTGGAACTGTCACTGGTGTCCGTCACCCCAGAGCTCCCTCTCAAAACTCCAATGACACGTAACCTACATGACTTTCTCCAAGTTAGAGCCAGGGAATAATTTGCTTCTGATGCTTCATGCAAAGTGACTGGTCAGGCCAATCTTGTCCTGTGACCACCTGCCAAGCCTGGCTGACATTCCAACCTGGGACCCCACGAGTGCTGGAGAGACAGATCAATGCCGGGAACTTCAGAGTACTGGCAACGTAGAAGCTTGTACAACTGAGATCTCAGCAGGCAACAGACTTTAGGTTTTGGTATTGTTGATGCACTCTTTAACCTACAAGATGAACAGATACTGATTGCTAAAAATTCTAGCCCAGACAAGAATATAAAGTAAAGAGTGGGTGTCTTGGATTCCAGAAACCCCCTCTTCTAGTCCAGCTCCCTACATACAGCACTGCTAACAGTTTGGTGTGCATTCTTCCGTACCCTTTGCTATGCCCATGAACACACACACACACACACACACACACACACACATGTGCGCGTGCGCACACACACACACACACACACACACACACACACTCTTCCAGGACTTTTGTTCTTTTCATTTTGATAAAAAATGTGATAATGCGAGACATTTACTTTGCTGCCAGCAGTTTTACCAAGACTCCTTACATGCTCGTGTAGGCTTACAATTGGCCTCTCGCCTCTGTTCCATAGACTTGCTCTGCCTTCACTCATTGAACATTTCCCTATTGGTTGATATTTGGGTTCAGCTCTACTTATTTGATCACTCAATAAATACTTCTTAGGCATGAATTAAATGCTAGTCTCTGGGGTGCCTGGGTAACTCAGTTGGTTAAGCGTCTGCCTTTAGCTCAGGTCATGATCCCAAGGTCCTTGGATCGAGCCCTGCACTGGGCTCCCTGCTCAGTGGAGAGTCTGCTTCTCCCTCTCCCTCTGTGTTCTCTCTCTTGCTCTCTTTCAATTAAATAAATAAAATCCTAAAAAAAAAAAAAAAAAAAAATTCCACCTCTGCTCTAGACCAAGATCCCTGCCCTCATGGGGTTTGCTGCAGTGGGCACACATGTGCCCCCTTCCTGATTGTGGGGTAGGTTTTGGGGTATAGTGTGTCAAAGAGCTTGAGGATTTTACATGTGGTTGGGTCCTGCCCACATACCATGTACCTAACTTTAGATCGTATCTTTTAAAATCCTAGATCTTTTTTATTTCTGTGCAGAGAGAATCCGTTCTTTTCCAGAGTCCTGTCTCCTGTGGGCCCCCTGAAAGCGATTATATTTTAATCAGAAATGCTGGAGGAATAATTGAAGTCATAATGGAAGAGCTCTTCTGTCAGGGAAACACGGATGGGGTTTCTCACTTGTGTTTTGGCTACTCTCCTTTCTCAGCAAATGTGATTTAAACTGTGCAAAGAACCATCATCCCCACGCCTCCTTGGGCTCTGAAGTGCCTGGAGACTGATGGAGGTCTCCTGTGAAATCTGACCTCTTGCTAGAAATGCTGAGGAGGGAAGGAGTCTTTTAGAAATCCGGAAGTCTGTTTCAGCCTCTCGGCAGTGGAGATTTCCGCTAACTCTCTCAGCTTGTGTGGTGGGATAAGGCTGCCCTGAGAACAGGGAAAGCAGCTTTGGAGAAAGAATCTTGTTAGGGTTTCTGATGTTTCCAAATGAACAGACTCTACAGCATTAATTTAAGTCCAACTGGTGAGGTCTATACAATGTCTTTCTTTTGCTCAGTGGTCCCTGACTTCATGTTTCAATGTTTTCAGCATCTCTGGCTCTAGAGCCAAATAACTGTTGCCGTCTGCACCTGCTACGAGTGCAAGGAAGCCAGGATGGCTTTAAGAAAATCAGGCATCAGGTTCTCTAGTCCCTTGTTCTTAGGTGTTCCTGGGAACCTCTGCGTGAGGAGGGAGGAGAGGGATACTGGCTACAGGCAGAAGAGGGGAATGTTCTATGGGAAAAGGGGTCAAAGGCGTAGGAGTCCTATAGCCAGAGTCTTGAGGTCAAATACCAGGAGGACATTAGTAATGATGTGACTCTGTCATGTTACTGACCCCCCCCGCCGGCCTCTGTTTTCTTGCCCATGGAAGTGGATAATAATGCCATGCTGCACAGGGCTGTTGTGAGAGTTTCTAGATTTCTAGCCACTCCACTGGCATTCAGCTGTGGGTTTGGTGCGCCATGTTTAGCTGTAGGGCCGATTAGGCTGGAGGGCGGGAGAGCTGGGGAGGGAGGTCTGTGATGTAGTCCATTTATGGTCCATGAGGGCGTGTGTTGCTGCTCGGGTCTCAGCCCCTGGACCATGGTTTCCTCCATGTGGCTTCTGGCCAAGTCGTTTAACCTCTTGGAGCCACTCATTCCTCGGTCAGCCACCAGATGTGACTCCGCCTCTGAAGGGTGTCCGTGAGGACCACACAGGACAATGCCTGGGGGTTCTACACCGAGCCTGGCGTGTGGAGAGAGCGCCGCCAGTGGGGGCCTCACCCCTTGATGTCGTTCCCATCCTCATTCCTGCCAGCGCCTTCTTTCAGCTTCTGCTTGAATTCCTGGAGGCGGACGAGTAACTGTAGCCAGCCAGCCAGCCACACGCCCATTTGGCAGAGTGAATGAGGAAAAACCATGGTCCTTTCCCATTGTGTAGACATCAGTTCTCTGTCTTCAGCCCAGAGAGGCAGCCAAACCTATGGGGCAATTTTCTCAGAAGAAACACTACCTGTGCTGAAAGGGAAATGATAATTCTTGGCAGAGATCCCTTATAGTTCCAAAGGACAAATCAATGCAGAAAACTTCACTGAGCAGTTTTATCTAAGTTGCTTGGGGAGCGTTTTAAACTAGTGTCTGCGGGGCGGTGCGTCCATGTGCTTTGTTCACTCACTATCCTCGTAGCCACAGCTCTGGCCCTACTGAGATTATTTTGTGAAAGGCTGGGTGACCAGTAACTCTCTCCTTACATGTTCCCTAATACAAATGGTCTTCCCCTTGCCCTTTGGTGCAGGATGCTGGGATTTCAATCGGTGGGACATAGGCAAGTGCAAAGGCACGTGTTCATTCATTCCCTACTCCTCCGTCCAGCAAATGTTTACTGTGCACCTGTTACACACCAGGCACTCATCCAGGTCATGAAAACACAGTAATGAGGAAGAAACATCGTGCCTGTCCTATGGAGCCTACAGAGCAGCACGTGAAAAACAGGCATCCGATAATCACAGAGCGAACCACTAAAATACAAGCCATGAAAAGTGCTAAAGAGGAGAGACGGATGGTATGTCATCTCTAACCTGTTCAGATCTTCTCTTTCTGGTGCAGGAGAACTGATTTTTCAGAAGGGGCAGGGGAGGCTTTGCTGGGGAAGTGGTACTTGAATGGAAATCTGAAGGGTGAGGATGGGCTAACCTGGTTCAAGGAAGAAGAACATTCCAGAAGGATGGAGTGGCAAGCTTAAAGACCTTAGGTGAGAGAGCGTGCATGCTGCAGAAATTGAGAAAAGGCCAGTGTGGCAGTGAGTGGGGCATGAACAAATCAGGATGCGTCTGAGGAGGAGACCCTCCCACAGGCTGTGCAGCACCTAGAGGGTGCTGCCGGAAACTTCTCTTTTTTATTCTAGTACCAAATGGGAAACCACTGTTGGAACGTTTTATGAACGGGTGTTTGTGTGTGTATGAGTATGTGTGTTATATGTGACTTGATTTCCATTCTGGAAGCACCTCTTGGCTGCAGTGTGACCAGGAATGGGAATGGGGGAGCAGTTAGGGAGAGCAGTTAGGGAACCAGGGAGGGATGGTGGGCAGTTGGCCTGAGATGATTGTGGAAATGCCCGGGTCTCTGAGAGCATTCAAGAGATAAACTTGACAGGATGCAGTTCTGGATTCAGAAATGGAGGGTTGGAGAAGTTAGGGTTGACATTCGAGGTCCCAACTTACAAAACTGGGTGAATAGTGGAGCCATTCACTGAGATGGGAAGCACTGGGACAGAGTCAGGCAGGCAAAGGAGATTGGGTTGAGGCAGCATGTGGAAGGCCCTGAGTCCTTCCTCACAGAACTCTCTGGGCCTTGCCCCTGTCCCCCTGTAGCTCACGTCCCCACGGAGGAATCTCCTTCTGAATTCTGGGCCATTCTCAACTCTACCAACAAGCTTCAAGATTTCTCCTCATTGAACATCACCACTTTGCCGTGTTTTCATACTCGAGGAACTCAGTTCAACCTCTGGAAGAAATGCAATTTCATCTAGACCAGGTCAAAGCCAAGTTCACTCTCCTTTTGGTAAAAAATAACAGGATCAAGAGCCACCATTCCTTGCAGGGCACGGTGCTTGGTGCCTAATATTTGCAACCTTATCTGAGCTCGGGACTAAGTCAGATATCCAGCAAGCGATGAGCCTGGTTCTGGTTCCAGCAGTCAAGGAATTAATTGATTGAACAGACACTCCATGCCAAGAACCTACTGTGCTATGTTTGGCTCTTGGGATACAAGATATGGATCTGTCCTCAGCATGGGGTGAGCAAAAGTGGGGAGACCTACATGAGCTACTGTGCCCTGGCTTGAAAAATGATCTGGCAGGGAGGACACACATACGGAGACCTGACTAGAGGCAGAATGAAGTGATGTAAGGAGTAGGTCCTGAATTACAGGGGAGAAGGGATTCACTTACAGGGAGGATTGGGCAGGCTTCCTGGAGGAGGTGGCACTTGCTGGGGGTATGTGGGGTGAATAAGAGTTCAGGATGTGGAGTGGATGAGGGAAAGATATTCTGGGCACAGAAATCAAAGTCAAAGTGCAGGGTAGGTTTGGGGCTGGGATGCAGGGCACGTGATGGGGAAGCAGTGAGAGAGGAGGCAGAAGTTAGAAAGGGCCCGACAGTGGAGGTCTTCCTGTGCTAAGGAGTTTAGAACTGACTCTGCAGGTGGCCACAGCTGTGACAGGTTCCCGAGGAAAGGGAGTGGGAGAACAGTGCCTGTCATTTAGAAAGATGGCTTGGGCAGCAAGGGGAAAGAATGGATTGGAAAGGTGAGATGTTAGAGGCAAGTTTCCAGATTTAGGTCACTATTATGGGCTGCATTGTGTTTCCCCAAACACCCTAACACCCCGTACCTGTCATTGCGATCTTATTTGGAAATAGGGTCTTTGCAGATGTCATCAAGGTGAGATGAGACCATTGGAGTGAGTCCTAATCTGACGTGACTGGGGTCTGCATAAGAAGAGGAAAATTTAGACACAGTCACACACACGAAGGGCGTCGTGTGACAGTCATGGAGGCAGGGAGTTTTGCTACGCAATGGCAAATGAGGGAGCGCCAAGGAGCACTGGTGTTGGAGAAGCTACGAGAAAGGCATGGGACAGATTCTCCCTTGAGTCTTAGAGAGAGGGTGTTCTTGCCAACACCTTGCTTCTTGGACTTCTGGCTTCCAGAACTGTGAGAGGGGAGGTTTCTGGAGTCTTAAGTCCTCTGTGCTGCCCTGTGCTCCCCTGAAGCCCCAAATTGCTCCTGGCCCTGGAAGAGCCGTTATAATGGCAGGGGCAGCAGGGGCAGAAGTGACAACACACTATGGGGAGACTTTATAGCCCAAAGGTTGGTCCCTCCAAGAGCTAACTTGGAGTCAGATTTGCCCTGTGCCTTGCATGAGGAGGCTGCTGCCTCCTGTCACTGACTCAGTGACAGTTTAAAAATGAAAATGAGAACCTCACTCCATAATTAAAGAATGCAAATCAGAGCAACAAAGAGGGCCATTGTTCATGCATTGAATTGGAAAGAAATTAAATTAGGTGTTAGGAACAGGGGAGGGAGGCGGTGTGTGGCAGTCAAGCTGAGAGTTGTTGATGGGAGTGGAAATGTGTGCAGCCTCTCGGGGGGACCGTCTCTCACGTCTGTCAAAATGTTTTGTGCAGAGACAGGGTCCTGTACAGCGTAGGCGAGTTCCTACGCTGGTACATGTCTAACCTATGATCGTGCTTGCAAAACTGTGCTAATTTGTATGTGTAAGGATGCTCACTGTAGCACTGTTTGTAATGGAAACACTAGAAAAAAAGGAACTAATTTTATGGGTCAACACGAGTAGACTAAGGGATGCCCAGATAGCTGGTAAAATATTATTTCTAGGTGTGTCTGTAAGGGGGTTTCCAGAAAAGAATGGCACTGGAGTCGGCAGACTGAGTAAAGATGGATCCCATCAAAGTGGAGGGGCAAGTCCAGCCTGGTGAGAGCCTGAGTAGAGGCACAAGGTGGAAGAAAGATGGACTTGCTCTCCACATCACCTGGGTCATCCATCTCCTGCCCTCAGACATTGGCACTCCTGGTTGTTGGGTCTTTGGACTCAGACCAGGACTTACGCCATTGACTCTCCTGGTTCCCGGGCCTTCAGATTCAGGTTGGAAACAGACCACAAGCTTTCCTTCCTGGGCCTCTGGTTTGCAGACAGCAGATGGTGGGACGTCTCTGTCTCCGTAGGATTGCATGAGCCAAACCCTCATACTCAATCTCTTTCTGTGTATCTCCTGTTGGTTCTGTTTCCCTGGAGAACTCCAATACACAGCCTACAGATTGTTTGGTAGGAAACAGGGTAATTTTATTACGTACATCAATACAACGAATTACTAAAATTAATTGGGAGACTATTCTGGGGTAACTGTACTTCTTGATGGAGTATAACTTGGTACAAGGGCTTTTTTAATGTTTTAAACTAAAATAACTTAATTTGAGCTGGAAACATAATTCTATAACTTGGAACTATTAAGAATGAACAAATGTTTGCCAATATAGCTCTCCAGGTCTACTTCTGTATGTATTGCCACAGACTTGCATCATATAATCAACAAAAGACAGGGGCGCCTCAGGGTGGCTCAGTGGCTTAAAGCCTCTGCCTTCAGCTCAGGTTATGATCTCAGGGTCTCGGGAGCGAGCCCCACATCAGGCTTTCTGCTCGGCAGGGAGCCTGCTTTCCCCCTCTCTCTGCCTGCCTCTCTGCCTACTTGTGATCTCTCTATCTGTGTCAAATAAATAAATAAAATCTTTAAATAAAACAAAAGAATGTTCCCAACAGCTCCATTTATAATAGCCCTAATGGAAACCGATGCAAATATCCAAACATTGTAGACTGGGTCAATGAATTGTGGAATCATAGATTATTGTGATTATCATCAGATTATTGGAAAGCTATGCAGTGATGAAAACAAACTACTTCTCTATGCAACAACCTAAGTAAATCTTACAGACGTAATGTTGAAGTAATGAAGCCAGACATAAAAGATGGTGTAGTAGTACACACCACATGATTCCAGGTGTCTGAAGTGCAAAATTCCATAAAACCAAATGAGTGATAGAAATCCAGTTGGGGGCCAGGTAATGAGTGGGGTGAGACATGGTAGAGTCTGTTTCTTGGCATAGGTGGTGATTATTAGCATGTGCTCCCTTTGAAAATTCATCAAGCTCTGCATTGATGATTTTGGTGTTTTATAAATGCAATACCTCAACTGAAAATTTACTTAAAAATAGATATCACCCAACAACAAAAAAGAACAAACAACCCAATTAAAAAGATGGGCCAAGGACTTGAGTAGACATTCCTCCAGCTCTGCACATGGGCAGTATCATAACCAATGAGGTTTATCTGAGGATCGATTATTGCTAATTGAGTAGACATTCCTCCAAAGATATATGGATGCCCAATACACACACAGATATTCAATATTACTAATCGTTAAGGAAATGCAGATCAAAACTGGAATGAGATACCACTTCCTTCCCCTTTAGGACGACAATGGCTTGAAAAAAAGAGGGAAAATGACAGGTATTGGTGACGATGTGGGGAAATTGGAACACTTGCTCATTTCTGGTGGAAATGCAAAATTGTGCAGCTGCTGTGGAAAATGGCCTGACAATTCCTCAATTACCATATGATCCAGGTCTTCTACTTCTAGCCATGTATCTCGAAGAATGTAAAACAGGGATTCAACAGCACTTGTATAGGAATAGTCAGAAGATGAAAGTAACCCAAGTGTCCATCCAATGATGAGTATGTCCACACAGCGGAATATTATTCAGTCATAAAAAGGAGCAGCCACAACAGGGGTGAGCCTTGAAAACATTACATGAAGCAATGAAATAAGCCAGATACAAAAGGATCAATATTGTATGAAATCCCTGTGTGTGCGGTACCTGAAATAGAAAGATTCATTGAGACAGGAACTAGAATGGAGGCTACCATGCTCTGGTGGGAGGGAGAAAGGAGTTAGTATTTAATGAGTGTGGAGTTTCAGTCTGGAATGATGAAAAGTTCTGGAAATGGATAGTAGTGATGTTGCCTATGGTTATGCATCTGACAGTTTGAATGTCCTTAAGGCCACTCAACTGTATCCTTAAAAGGGTAAATTTCATGTATATTTTATCATGATAAAAAAGAACTATGCTATAAATAAGAAATAGAGATCTATGTGATTTGAAATGATCATTAAAACATATTAAGGGAAAATCCGAGAACAGCATATATAAAGAACCTAACTCTAATTGATTATTTTAAAAGCATATGCAAATAGATGCAGTTGCTTTAATATTTTAACCAAAGGATGTGCAAGAAAAGTTGGTGATGCTTATCTTTACAGAGGACAGGAAGTAGCAGGGAGAGCCGTGGTCCTTTTTTACCGAAACCTTTCTCAGCTTCGTCTGAGATCTTCTTTCCCTCCCAGGCACAGGTATTGTCTTTATTCAAATAACCTTACCCGGGAGGAGGGGGTGCCTGGAAGTTCCCTTGTATTCACCTTCTCCAGTTTGTAGGTCAGTCCTCTGGGCAGTAATCCCAAACTGAGCCCCTGGGTGGGAAACAAGCCAGCAGACCACTGGCTTTAATGCGCCCCTGCTCCTCCCCAGGACAGTGTGACATGGGACAGGCTGACCACCGCATTTAGGAATGAGCAAAGCTGGTTAGCCTGGGGCTCTGGTTCATGGAAGACCTGGTCCAGTTCATTTTTATAGACCAAATTATAGAACTCTTCACCTTTGTTTTATGCAGTTGTTTCGATAATAGAAACTGAAGTACTTGTCCAAGAGGGTAAGGGAGAGCGAACCAGGTATGATTTTGAACAATAATCTGCTGTGTGCTTACTGCCTGCAAATTACTGATGTTAGTGGAGTTGGTTCCCGGAGGAAGCGTCTACGCTCCTAGATGGGTTTTGGACTTTCTAGAGACTCAGTGGAGCTGTTTGCATTATTATCACTGTGAAGCAGAGTCATTATTCCATCTAATCTGTGACAAGGGTGACAATGGAGCAGAGCCTTGATGTCCCCTGACTGCCTTCTTGGTGGAAAACGAACTTCTTGGACCTGAAGTATTTGTCCAAGGAGCTGTTTACTGCAGTACCTCACAAGCGTGCAGGAAGAAATCCCACATCTTCCCCGAATTCAAGGAACATGGTTGTCACTTGTGTCAAGTAGCTGTAGAGTAGCTGTCCCCAGGAACTACAGAGAGTTTTTACTCTGTCAAGGGGGCCCAGGAGACCTGAGACAGAGGCCACTTCAAAACGATGGGGCGCCTGGGTGGCTCAGTGGTTTGGGCCTCTGTCTTCGGCTCGGGTCGTGATCTCAGGGTCCTGGGATCGAGCCCCACATCGGGCTCTCTGCTCAGCGGGGAGCCTGCTTCCCCCTCTCTCTCTGCCTGCCTCTCTGCCTACTTGTGATCTCTCTCTGTCTATCAAATGAATAAATAAAAATCTTAAAAAAAAAACAACAACGATGGGGACAGGGTGTTAATGAAATACCTCATCACTGAGAAGTTTCTAGTTGATTCCAATGTGTAGCTTCCCTTTGGAGGAACATTGCTAGTTTAAAAAAATTAAAGTGTAATCAGTGGGAAGAATCCTGTTGCTCAGCAGTGGATTCCAAAGCTGGGTGTAGCAAGGCAACGAAAAACATTTTATTTCAACAGAAACTCTTCATCGTACCCAGTCAAGGGCATTTCACAACATGATTTTGTGTCTGGCTTATGACAAAGAAATCTCTGGGATATGATGTGGTGGCTTCCCTGAATGATATCCCCATCCAGTTAGTTCCAGCAGCTGTAGACCCACTACAGTCTCCAGCCGGCCTTGAGCCATTGCTTCCATTGGTCAGTAATAGAGCTGACAGCTGCTGGAATCCTAGGTTGTGGCTAACACTCAGAGGTGTAGGCTTTTCTGTGAGGAAGGCTGTGCTCATTCGTCTCATTTGAGAAGGCATAAACACCAAGTAATTGCCACTTCTCCATTTCCACTCCATAAGGAGGGAGTCTAATCATCATTTATCCCTCTGGAGTGTGCATTGTGCCACCAGCCCTGTGATGAGCAGGTCTGGAATTAATCTGGTCAGAACATGGCATCCTTGCCATCTAGCACTGGCTAATTTCCTCTCTCTTTCTCTCACAACTGGAAGCCCGGAGCATACTGTCTATCGGAATGTGGAACACAGAGGGAACGGACTAGGATATGCATTTGGGGGGAGCCTGGAAGATGACAAAGCCAAATTTGTGTGATACTGAGACTCTGAGGAAATCCCAAGGGCAGGCTCATACTTCCGTCGCCCCAATCTTATGAGTGAATTCAGGAGGAGATGGCAGGAAGGTAGTTGATGACTGGGTTGGAAGGGAGGACACACAGAGGCTCCTGCGAACCAGGCCTGGCCTGCTGCCTGCAGTTGATCTCATGAGAATGACACAATGGGCCTATTAGCAAGCATAAATTAGACTAATGTGATAATGATTGTCTTTCAGTTCTTTTAGGAAGTATACCAAGATACATGTAGTATATCCTTTTTTTTAAATAGAATAATCTGGAGACAAATCATGATTCATTTTCATGTGTGGCTTCATCAACCATGAGGTTCCCTTCTCACCTTCTGGATCTGAGAAGCTGTAATTTGCATCATATCCTTGTTTCTATCAGCCTTGTTTTATTTTAGACTGAGCAGTTCTGTCTTCTCACTGATTCAACATTTTGCCAAAGAAGAAATGGAAGAGCAGACACTTTCAAGGTTTAGATCCATAAGCTGAAGGTGGGAGCAGACTCTCATCGCCCATCAGGCAGTGTCCTAGGATCGCCCTTCTTGATCCTACCCGAGTGCCTTTGCACCTGCTGATCTCCTGAACAACCCTGTCCTTGCTTGACACACCTGGGGACCCTCTTCCTTCTGATGTCTCTCCTGTAAAGTTTCCCCTGTCCCAGACATCTATTCATTCAAAAACATTTGAAATAATGTGCTGGGCACTTGCTAGGGCACTGGGGTACCACAGTCGGCTTAGCAGCCCTAGCATCTGTCTTCCTGGAACTTAGAGTTTAGTGAGGACCCAAGATTAAAAAAAAATAATAATAATAAGTAAGTAAGCAAACACAATTATTTAAACAGAGGTAGGTTATAAGAAGATAACCAGATGCTAAGAGGGGTATGACAGAGGAACTCCCAGGCAGGGAAATTGACAGAAGACCTCCTTCCATAGGGGACCTGTAATCTGACCCCTGGAGGACAAGTGGGAGCCAGTTGGCCCTGGAGCAGGGGAAGGGCATTTCAGAAGCTGGCAAGGCCAAAGGAAGGAGCAGGGCAAATTCTAGGAACTGCAAGAAGCCAGCAGGACTGGGGAGAACATGGATTAAGGGCTCTCAGTCCATGCCCTCAAAACCTTTTGTGCATGCTCCCAATGTAGGGTAACTTGTGGTTCTCTAAGTTGGGTTGTCTACCTCCTGTCTCGGCTCTAATCATCTGGTGCCTCCAGCAATGAGGGCCCTACTGGGCACACAATAGTTGTACAGTATGTGTTTGTTGAATGCAGAAGTCCATGACTCTGGTCTTGTCTTTGCTGCATGCTTGTTACGTGCCTCTGTGTAAGCTGATACATGTGAAGGAGGGCGCAGCGGTGCAAATCCCCCTGGCGATGGCATCAAGGGGCCGTGGGTCACGGTTTCCAGTTGCTGGGATTTTCCATGGTACTCTCTCTGGACACAGAATTGCCCAGACCCTGTTTCATGGCTGATAGATTGATGTTTCTACTTGCAGTCCTTGCTCTGGTTAATTCTGGTTGCTTGAATAACTGCAGGAACTTTGGCCTAATGTCATCAATGAGTTCTATAGTCCGGGATGTAGATAGCCCAGGCTTTAGTCAGGAATAGACAGGGGAGATCATCCACTCAGTCTTCTCATTTTATGAGGACCAAAGGAGAAAGGGAGCTATCCAAGATCACACAACAAGCTAACGGCTGGAAGGAGACTGGCTCCTGGAGCCCTTGCCTTGCAGGCTTTGCTGTGTCCACTGGCCATCTGGTTGCCACTTATGCCTCACCTCTTTGGGTTCCTCCACACACGAAAGACTAGGAGCGTGAGGCTACAGCCTGGGCTCCAGAGCCGGGCTGCCCCGCTGCTGATGCCACCTGCACTGCCTAAGCCTGGCTCCCACACTGAGCCAAGGCCTCTCAGTTCTCCCATCTTCAAAATGGGGTAACAGCTAAATTTATCATTCGGTGCAATGGTAATTCAGTTAAATTGAGTCATGCGAAGAGCCTGGCACTTAGTAAGAACTCCATAAAGGTCAACTATGATTATCCTTTCTCTAAACTCTATTCTGAAGCGAGCACAGGCTCAGTGCGCATTTCCAACCGTTCTTTCCTTCATGCATTTGGGGTTTTGTTTTTTGCTTTTTGTGGGTTTTTTTTTTTGGCCTTTTATTAGCTACTGAACTGGATTCTATTCATCCATCTCTCCCTGGGCTAATGTCTCCACTGTTGAAAAAATTATAAATCCCCAGCTATCCTTTCCTTATTAAATTTTAGAAAATGACACCACCGTGCTCATGATATGTTCTTGCCCAGCACTGACAGTGTCGGGAGGAGGATTATTTTGATTAGAGAAATTAATTAGTCATGTGCAAGCAATGCAAATAGCATGGAGGAGAAGGGGCCTCTGTGGGGAGAGCCATGGCTTGAATTGTGGTCTTGAAGATGAGATTATAGACGAGACAAGGGATTTACATGCATAAAATACATCGTGATAGAGAGAAACCGGGAAAATGCAAATGGGAATGAAAGGCTTCAGTGGTCTAAATGCAACGCTAAGCTTCCTGTCTTCTATCTATCAGATGCTTAATGAGGATTTAAATGGAGGGGTGGGGGCGCCTGGGTGGCTCAGTAGGTTGAGTGTCTGACTCTTGGTTTTGGCTCAGGTTATGATCTCAGGCTCCGGTCGTGATCTCAGCATTGTGAGGTGGAGCCTGTGTTGGGCTCTGAGATCAGTGGGGAGTCGGCTTGAGATATTCTTCCTCTCGCTCTCCCTCTGTGAACCCTCTTCCCCGCCTCAAATAAAAAAAAAAAAATCAGTAAATCTTAAAAAAAAAATGAGATAAATGGAGGGGAAGTAGACGGGTGAGTCGTAGGCAGGTGGGCGGGCCTACAGGTGGACACGTGCAGAGTGGGCAGCGGGGGGGGGGGGGCTGGGGGCGTGGCTGGATCGGTGGGTGAGGGGGTGGATAGCCAGACAGGTGGGTGAGGGGGTGGATAGCCAGACAGGTGGGTGGGGCTGGGTGGGAATGGACAGATGGAGAAGTTCGTAGGTGGGCTGGCGGATTAAGACAAAAGGTTCACCCCATTTTTCACATTAACTCAGCTGGAGGTCCGTGAAGTACTGTCAGTAGTAGATATCTGCGTGAAGTTACACGTTTTCTTTCCTCAGATATCAGTAAGAAAAAAAAAAAAACCAAAAACCAAAAAACAAGTACAAATCAGCCTTGTAGAGGAAAGGCAGAATTATCTTTTTATTCTCTGTATAGAAGATAACACAAAGTTCCTGTCATAGGAGTAGGAAAAAAAAAGGCAGGGAAGAAGTAATACAAGTTTTATCAGGCAGCTAATTAAGAACAAATCATGTGGGGTGTCTGTGTGTCTCAGTGGGTTAAAGCCTCTGCCTTCGGCTCAGGTCATGATCTCAGGGTACTGGGATCGAGCCCCACATCAGGCTCTCTGCCCCGCAGGGAGCCTGCTTCCTCCTCTCTCTCTGCCTCTCGGCCTACATGTGATCTCTCTCTGTCAAATAAATAAATAAAATCTTCAAAAAAAAAAAAAAAAGAACAAATCACATTACTTTTCTGGATTTTATGATGTTAAAATTATGATTTATTTTCTCATTCTTAAAAAATATTCACTTTTGTTTTTAATTTTATTTTTGTGATATTGTAGGCTTTTTCATAAAGAGGGCGCCCAGAAGTGTTTATGTCTCAGACCCCACAAAACCTGGTTTCCTCCTAATGGTGCAGCATAAACGTTACCTTCCCGGTCCCCACTCTGCCCTTGTCCAGTCACACCCGCCACTCTCCCAGCCCTGATTAAAGCGGACCGCTTGTCTGCGGACACGCCAGCCCCTGAGAGGGGCTGGGAGAAGATCCCGGACTTTAATGGCGATCTTGGCACTGCTCCACCGCGTGCTGTGTGTTCTTGGTAAGCCCACCTTCCCGTAATTGTCCATGACGATGTCACACTCGTGCTTTCCTCAGCGCTCTAACATCTGACCCTGTCCACTTTCTTAGCTGATGACTTCCGTTCTTTCACTGCGAAAATAGACAGGAACCACCCACCTCCCTCAATCTACCAATCTCCGTCCTCTGCCCTGTCCTTTCTGGAAGACGCAAAGATCTGAGAGTAACGGGGACTTGGGTGTCCCACTGTTCTCCTTGGCCCACTATGAGGCCACTGGGGACAGTTCTCTTTCAGGCCAACAACTTCCTGGTTCTCTGCCCAAGGGGGTTCTTGGGTCATGGGTGTGGGGGCATCTGGAAGAGCTGAGAAGCTGTCAGGCAGTAGGGGCTGGGAGGGAGTGGAGTGCTCTCCCTCCATGGAGCAGTTCTGATTCGCAGCAACCCCAGCCGGGTGGAACCCCAGCGTCTGCAGCAGCTAACGCACACACCCTCTGTGGACCGTCTTCCCTTCCCTGTCTCTTGCTCGCACTCTCACTGT
Source organism: Mustela nivalis (assembly GCF_964662115.1). Classification (NCBI taxonomy): domain Eukaryota; kingdom Metazoa; phylum Chordata; class Mammalia; order Carnivora; family Mustelidae; genus Mustela; species Mustela nivalis. The sequence goes on from NC_139021.1 coordinate 176,526,653, forward strand.
GCTTCATGGGATCCAGCTCCCTAGTAAGCTACCTACCCTGGAATCTTTGCTCAGGCTCTTAGTCTTCAAATTGCATCCCAAACCCACTGGGTCCGGATCCCCTACACCAGTAGCACCCCGGTCTAAGCCACTCTCACCTCGCACCTGCAATATTGTGGGAGCCTCTCTCTCTCTCTTTCTTTGCTTCTACTGCTGCCCCATGTGGCTATTCTACCCAGAAAAGCCGGAAGATCTTGATCTTTCAAGTGCATAAACCAGATCATGGGACTCCCCCTCTTACAACCCTTGCATAGTTGCCCATCCCTGGCTGAGTAATATCCAAGCAGCTCAGCCCAGCCCCTCCACTTCTCTGGCTTCGTATTATTTCCTGACCCCTCTTCAGCCAAGCTCTGTTCCCACGGGTCTTTGCTCTGGAACATGCTGGGCTTTCTCCTGTCTCAGACCCTGTGCTGAAGCATTACCTCCTCAAAAAGGTCCTCTCTGTGATAGAAGGAACAGTGGTCCCCTAAACGTGGAACATCCTAATCCCCAGACCCTGTGAATATTGACCTCGCATGGCAAAAAGACTTTTGTGATGAAATTAAGGATATTGAGATGGAGATACTATCCTGAATTGTTTGGCTGGGCCAGTGAAACCAGCATGGAATCCTTCTAAGAGGGAGGCAGGAAGATCAGAGTGAGGAAAGGCAATGGAATGAGGGAATGGGAGAGGGAGACAGCAGAGAGGAGAGAGATTGATGCTGTGTTGCAGAGGACGCAATCAGGAACCCAGGAAATGGATCCTTCCCCAGAGCCCCTGGAAGGGGTACACCCCTGCCGACGCTGTGATTTTCGGGCTGCTCCCCACTCCACCCCATGAAATGTAAGAAAATAAATTTTGTTTATGTAAGACACTAAGTTTGTTTTCCTTTCCTATGATGTGATTTGAAGTTGGGGTCTGAGAGCGAACAGCCAGGAGAGAATTCTTGAGAGGTTTTTGGTGCAGAAAGGTGACTTTATTATAGCACAGAGACAGGACCCATGGGCAGAAAGAGCTGCACTGGGATTGTGAGGAGTGACTGATTATACACTTTTTAATTAGTGGGGGTTAGGGATAGTGTTAAGTCTCTCAGGAATTTGGAAGCAAGGCTTCTAGGACCTTGAGGGGCTAGCTGCTGTTAAGGTAAGATTACTCTTCGTCTTAATAAAGCAAAAATGAAGGCATTAAGGCAGCTATGAGTTCCTCCAGGAATATCATGCTGTGTATGTTTCAGGTATCTATCAGTTGGCTGCAAGCTGTAAGGAAATTTAATTTTAAATACATTTCTCTTGCCTTTCTTCTCATCAGTTACAGCAACAACAGGGAACTGAGCAGACCCTCTGTAATCTTTACGTTGTGCTTTTCTTCCCAGGGCTGAGCACAATCTAATCAGTACCATTCGTGATTTGTTAACTTGTGTACTCTCTAAGACGCCCACTGCTTGCAAGCTGTGTGAGGGCCGGGAGTCTGTGTTCCTCACTGCTCTACTCCCAGCAGGGCCCAGGGGGTGGGGTTGCTTCTTTGCAATGTCTGTGCCCCTGCAAGGTCCCTGCCCATGCCATGCCTGATGCCACTTGTTGAATGCATGATGAAGACTGTTTCCCATCAGGACCGTTGAGATTCACTGTTCTCTGCCTACAGACACAGACTTCCCCTTGGTTGCACATGCCATGTGAGTTGTTCTGCTTCCCAGTATTTGTAGGTTTGCCCTTAGCCAGCCATACCTGCCACTTGCTTCCTCATGGAATCAATGGCACTGGAATGGGTCTTTTATTTGTCAGGACAATTTGGTTTGCCCCCAGTAACAGGAACGATTGTAAGTATACTTCCCAATTAGATCAATCCTCATGGGGACCAGAAAGATATTTTCATTCACTGTCAAGTCCACATTATTATACTCCCCAATTCAAGGAGGCAATTCACCAGGGTGCCTGGGTGGCTCAGTGGGTTAAAGCCTCTGCCTTTAGCTCAGGTCATGTTCCCAGGGTCCTGGGATTGAGTCCCGCATCAGGCTCTCTGCTCAGTAGGAGGCCTGCTTCCCTTCCTTTCTCTCTGCCTGCCTCTCTGCCTACCTGTGATCTCTGCCTGTCAAATAAATAAAATCTTAAAAAAAAAAAAATAAGAAAGAAAAGTCAGAAAAAAAAAGGAGGCAGTCCACTTCTCCCTTGTCTGAGGCTCAATGCTCTTGGTGATAATCCCTCCTGCTTATTTTGCTACCATGAATTTCTTTCTACTCTATCATTTCTGCTTCCCCATAGGTTTTGTGTACATGAAATTTTTACCATCTCATGGTTTCTACCACCTTACGATGACTACACTCTGTCTTTCAGAGGGGATTAAATGCTTGACTTAGGTACACCAAGTTGGTTCCTTGTTGCCAGCAATATAGGAAATGCAGGTTTTTAAGGTTTGCTGTGAAAGCTACTGTTGATCAAATTAACATAAATTATTGAGGCTGTGAACTGAACAGTTTACATTGGGAGTCAGAAATTTACCAAGTCATTTCCTCATTAAAGGAGAAATCACCTTGAACAGCCACCACAGGCTTGGTCATATTAGCATTTTAAAACAATTGAATGCATTCTTTCATCTTTTATGCTGTTATGGACTTTAATGGAGTAAACATAGCAGGAAAAAAGTTAGTAAAATATGAAAGGGAGAAATTAGGCAGAGTGCTAATCCTTTAGCAGAATTAAACACAGACGCCTCAAAGGTATTTCTGAGCTGCTTTACAGAAAAATAACTAAATAATTAATTCACTTTATGTATCCTCATGTGGCAGGAAATGCCAAATCTCTTTAAAATGTTGTTACATTTGTTTCTGAGTTCCTCTGTAAAGTTACATGAGGAAGGGCTTTCAGGTGGCAAAGTTCAGATTCTCTAAAACCTTTAGTCTTGGCTTCAGTCCCGTCGTTTAGAGGAAGTAAAAAATAATCTTGGCTGACTGGGCTGCCATCCCTAGCCCCGGGGGAATGCTAGGGTCGGGGAGTGGGGGGAGCAGATTGCCATCACTCTGGTTTCTGGGGGAGGAATGTCTTCCAATGACAGAATGGCAAAGGGGTGTTGAGTGTGTGAAGCTATAAGCTTGGCTCTGGACATACGCATGGGTCTGTAGGTGGGGAAATGGGAGAGTCACCAAAAGTAATCCTGGAGAGAAGGTTGGGCCCTTACGTGACCAGAACCATTTACCTAGAGCCAGGCATTCGTTCATAGACATAGGTCTCTGAGCACCTACTGTGGCTGGTGCTGTGCTGGGTCCTGGGGCGAGTTGGTGGTCAGCATGCCAGACTTGGTCCCAGCCCTTTTGGGGTCCATATTGCAATGGGACAATAACTGAGCCCCAATTATTTTTGAGAAGAACTGAAGAAACAAAGTGTGTTGTGACAGACGTCAGCAAAAAGGGGGCAAACATAGTATCAGCAACTGTGAAAGAAGTTGACAGAAAGATGAAAACCTCTCAGTCTTTGAAGAATTTGAATCCTGAATGAAAGTCATCCAAAATAGGTGATTCCTTGAGGTTTAATGGAAAGGGCTGGATGAAAGCATATGGAGCGAATGTTAGCAAATGGTACTCACATCACATGAAGGTGAATTCAAAGCCAAGGATTAAAATCAGGCAAAAGTAGCACTTTGTTATAAAGGATATTATCCCCAACGAGACCATAACGATCATACATCTAGATCTTCAGGTTGTGTGGGAGGCAGAATAATGCCCCCTGCCGCCCCCCGCAGATGGTCATGTATCATTCCTAACACCTGTCAAAATGTGACTATGACAGAAGGGACTTCCTAGATGGGTTGAAGTTGAGGATCTTGAGATAGGGAGCTTATCCTGGATTATCCCCATGGGCCCAGCGTCATCACAAGTCATCCTAAGTGGAAGAGGGAAGCAGCAGAGTCAGAGACTGAGATATGATGTGAATGGTGGAGTTTCTGGCTTCGAAGATGGAAGAGGGCCACAAGCCAAGGAATGTGGGCAGCTTCTGGAGCCAGGAAGGCAAGGAAGCAGGTTCTGCCCTCGAGCCTCCAGAAAAATGCTGCCCTGCCAATTCCTTGGTTCCAGTAGGGTGAGTCTTCAGGCTCCAGAACTGTAAGATAATACATGTGTGTTGTTTAAGTGCCTACATTTGTAGGCATTTGTTACATCAGCCATAAGAATCCAGCACATGTACCAAATAACAAAGTGTCAAATTATGTAAAGAATAAAGGGTAGGGACTACAGAGAAATATACAGAATCAGGAAAGAGAGTTTAGCTCATACCCGTTAACATACAAAATTGGGTTTGAGATTGCTAGCTGCTCATCAGAATCTTTGGTCTTCTCTACTTCATAAGTACACAACTGGACTACATTTCCCAGCTTCCTTTGTAACTAGATATGGCTATATGACAATTCTAGCCAGTAGGATATAAAACATTTTGGGGCCAACTTTTAAGAAGCTCACTCTGACCCCTCCTCCCCCAAAACAGTGATAAGGCCTTAGGAGATGGAGAAATCTTAAGGTGGAAAGAGCAGGGTCCTTGAATCATCTTGTGACCAGTACATTATATGAGAGTGAGAAATAAGCTTCTATGTATTTGAGTCATTGTATATTTTGGGGTCTTTTTGATACAGTAGCCTAGTTTAAGGATTAGGAGATACAGAGAAAAATATTTAAGAATTTAAAAGGTCTGAAAGTTATAATTAAGAAAGGAAACAATCAACAAAACCAAAAGGCAACTTACTGAATGGGAGAAGATGTTTACAAATGACATATCCAATAAAGGGTTAGTATCCAAAATATATAAAGAACTGATACAACTCACTAGCCCCCAAAATAATCTAATTAAACCATGGGCAGAAGACATATACAGACATTTCTTCAAAGAAGATAGACAGATGGCTAGAAGACACATGAAAAGATGTATCACTCACCATCAAGGAAATGTAAATCAAAACTTCACACCTGTCAGAATGGTTAAACCCCAAAACACAAGAAACAACAAGGTTGGTGAGGCTGTGGAGAAAAAGGAACCCCCTTGCGCTGTCAGTAGGAATGCAAACTGGTGCAGCCTCTGGAAAACAGTACAGAATTTCCTTGAAAAATTAAAAATAGTACCACCCTATGATCCGGTAATTTTCCTACTGAGTATTTCCTAATTCAAAGGGATACATGCAACCCTGTGTTTATTGCAGCATTATTTACAACAGCCAAACTATGGAAGCAGCCCAAGTGTCCATCAGTAGATGAATGGATAAAGAAAAGGTGGTATTTATATATTTATACACACACACACACACATACACACACACACAATGGAATATTACTCAGCCATAAAAAGAATGAAATCTTGCCATGAGCATAAACATGGATACAGCTAGAGAATATCGTGAGAAGTGAAATAAGTCAGTCAGAAAAAAGACAAATACTGTAGAATCTCACTCATGTGTGGAATTTAAGAAGAAAAAAATAACAAGCAAAAGGAGAAAAGAGCAAGAGAGGCAAACCAGGAAACAGGCTTTTAACTAGAGAGAACAAAGTGATGGTTACCAACGGGGAGGTGAATGGGTGAAATAGGTGTTGGAGATTGAAGAATATACTTATCATGATGAAAAAAACTAAATTAAATAGAAGATCCAACAGTTGTAATTAATATATAATTTGTTAATACTAATAAAGTAGAATGACTAAATTATAAATGAGATTAATAATTATAATAATATACATGGGCATATCCACTGATGGAGACTCCTCCTTGTGGATAAGTAGTTTTTCTACATTTATAAAAATTAACCATATACCCGGTCATAGAGAAAATCTCCATAAATTGCTTTTGGTCAAAAGTATAAGATTTTATTTTCTAATCACAGTAAAATAAAATTAACTGACAAAAAAATATAGGCTTTCATTTTTCCTCCCAAGTCCCGTACCTTCACAAAAAAAAAGAGGAAAAGATTTCTTAAATTGCTCTTTATTTATTTTGGAATTTCTTACTTGATTCTTACATTATTTCTGAAGAATTGGGGCAATACCCCTGCAGGGGTAGGAACCAGATGGGTGATTACCAGAGACTAGGGATGGAGGAAGGTGACCCACAGAAGGCAGGAGGGAACTTTCTGGGGTGCTGAAAGCGTTCTGTATCTCCACCATGGTTCCAGAGCCTTACTAAATGCACTGAACCACATACCCCAAACAGTGTACATTTTTTTTTTTAATTTTATTTTTTTTCAGCGTTCCAAGATTCATTGTTTATGCATCACACCCAGTGCTCCATGCAATCGGTGCCCTGCTTAATCCCCACCACCAGGCTCACCCGCCCCCCTCCCCTCCAAAACCCTCAGATTGTTTCTCAGAGTCCACAGTCTCTCACGGTTCATCCCCCCTTCCGATTTTCACCAATTCATTCTCCTCTCCATCTCCCCGTGTCCTCCGTGTTATTCCTTATGCTCCAGAAGTAAGTGAAACCGTAACAGTGTACACTTTACTGATTATAGATTATACCTTAATAAACCTGAATTTTAAAAACTCAAGCCCAAGTAAACTGAGATAATAGAATAAATTTACAGGCCATGGGACCCTGGATTATTATTTTTTATTCCATTTTTCTGTATCAAAAAACCGCACTAAGGTTTTTGCGTATGTATGCCTGTTTGAAGTGAGCAGTCACGGAATCATCCGGCTTTCAAATCCCGCGCTGTGGGACTTAGAATGACCACCGCAAGCTGGAAAACTGTCTGTCTTACCAGTATCTGTCAGAACGCCGCGTGCCAATACCCAGCCCTACCGCTCAATTCTAACATGAGGGAACGACTGGTTGTTCTCTCATTTGGAGAAAGAGGCAGATCGCCTCTGCTCTTCCGCATCCCAAACACTAGACTATGCAGAAGGAAGAGAAACCCTTCAGGGCACATCTCCAAGCCTGGCATTTACCCCCTTTTGTTAGCCAGGCCGGGAGTGTCCAGGAGCTGACCCCTGACAAGCAAGCCTCCTGGTGCTCATTACCTAGAACTTTCTCAAAGTGGGTCATTTTATTCTAGAAGAGAATGTCGACAGGGGTCAGGTACAGTTTTAAACAGTGTTTAACAAATGTGATAGCTCCCTCCTTGAACACATACATACATACATTGGTTCATTCATTTGTTCATTCATTCATTTAAAGATTCTATTTATTTATTTGACAGAGAGCGAGTACAAGCAGGGGGAGCAGTAGAGGGAGAGGGAGCAGAGAGCCTGATGTGGGGCTCCATCCTTGACCCTGAGATCATGACCTGGGTGGACTGAGCCACCCAGGCACCCCTTCCCCATCACCTTTCAATACAACATAGGATGCTAAAATACTACTCAGTGCTTTAGAGGGTCAGTGCTAAAACACCAGTTGACATGCTGGAATGCTATGGAAATGGTGTGAATTGGGGGTCTGCGTCTCCATGCCGGACCCCACCTGCCTCTATTGTGTCATCTCTGTTCATGGCCACATCCATCAACCCTCATGCTTGAGCCAGGCCCGTCTGCTCATTTCAAATCTCCAGGCACTGACTCATGCTTTTCTCTTGGCATCCACAGCTCTGCCTCGATACCCTTGCTCATCCATCTGTCTCCTCCAGGAAGCCTTCCCAGACTCTTCTGGCTCACTGAGGGCTGCTCATTTTTATATTTCTTTCCCTATGCCTCTGACTATTTTTATCACTCACTAGAGAGTACTGAGATGGTTTGTTCCCATGTCAGTCTCCTACACTGCCCAGAAGCCCTAAGATGGCAGGTTCTCTGTCTCACTGGCTTGTCCTCCAGGCTTTAATGTGGTTTACAGTTGCCATGAGGCTTGAAGAGCTTACTGAGCTGAAATGGGAAATGCTTCTGTCCTCCCTCCCAGGCTGTGCTCTCTTCTCTCTCTTTGCTGTCCACATGGGCCGGGCACAGAATAGCAGGTGCAGGTCACAGTTGATGCTGGGACAGATGAGGAGGCCAGGGGTTAGGACACTGGTCAGGACACCGGGGAAGGGTGAATCTGAGAACCAATTGTGGCTTTGCCCAAGCATCCTGTGAGTTAAAACATTATTTTATTGATGCCACCACAAATTCAACCAAGCAAAAATGACTTCGCCCTCTTACATGCTGAGCTAATCTGTTTTAGAATCCTGGAAAGAAAACAAACAAAAATAACATGGACAATGTCTCAGGCACCACAGAGTGGGGGGAAATTTCAGCCTTAAGCTTGAGCGTAATCCTGTTAGGGTGATGCTATGACTGCCCTTATCTGGTCTACAGATCTGCTGAGTTTCTTTTCAGCTGTGAGACCAAGGGATGGAGGAGAACATTTTGCCTTGCTTCAGGTGAGGTTAAGAAGCCTGTGGACAAGGAAAACAAAGTACATTATTTGGTTGAAAGTAGTCCCAATGCTGAATGTTGGGTGTGCAGGCAGGTGTCCTGAACCTTGGATGAAGCTCAAACGCCAAGTCAGGAGTAAGCCAAGAGTCAGAATACAAGAACCACTGACCTGAGTGGAAGGGGAAGCAGACCAGGGCAGGCTGGAGACTCTGGGAAGATGGCCCAGATGGAGCTCTGTGGCTGGTGGCGTTTCCGGCAGTGTGGGTCAGTGTCGTCTTTTTACTTCTCCTCCCAAATATCACGAATCAGAATTAGCTGAGTGTTCTTTCACAACATCCCCAATAATTCAAAACATTTATTTATATTTGTGTGTGTACATGTGTATTGCGTGTACACGTGTGTAGCTTCTTCCCTTTTTGAAAAATATATAAATAGGATAATTCTTGACACAGTGAAGGGTCACTGGGCCTTTTTTTCACTTGGCATAATGTCTTGTGGATCTTTACATGCCATCGCATCTTGATTAAAATCATTAAAAAAATGGTTCCAGAATATTCCACACCAAAATGTATTTAGCCCATTTCCCTATTGATAAATATTTGTTTTGCATTATTCAGTTTGGGGCAATTTGCATAGCTACCTTTCTTATACACATGCCTCTCTACAGCTGGCCAAGTATATTGGTAAGAAAGACAGTTAAAGTGCAGTTGTTGGGTTGAAAAGAGGGTATACTTTAAATTCTGCAAGTTGCTTATAGAGAGCATGGATTCTGCACATTGCTTTTAAGAAAACGTACTAATTTTTGCTCCTATCTTGGTATGTGGCCTGTTTGTCCACAACATCCCTAAGGGATGCTCTTCTGAACCTTGAGGCACCGGTGTTCAGCACGCCTTATTTCCGGGATTGCCGGCACATCACCTGATGAAGGAAGGACCCCCTTCTCCTGCTAACTCCCGCACCCCCCCCCCCACACCGTTGCTTAAATAAGTGTGGCTTCTTCAGGCAGGTCTCTCTGAGGCTCCAAATTGGGCTCGAGCTCTCTATTCCATGCTCACATCGTAGCCTGTCCCTCCTTGTATTTATGTGGGTGTTAAATAATGATTTGTTTCCTGTTTGGCGTCCATCCTAGACTCATTCATTCATTCATTCATTTTTTAAAAAGATTTATTTATTTACTTATTTATTCGACAGCGAGAGAGAGACACACACAGGGAGAAACACAAACAGGGGGAGTGGGAGAGGGAGAAGCAGGCTTCCCGCTGAGCAGGGAGCCCGATGTGGGGCTCGATCCCAGGACCCTGGGATCATGACCCAAGCCGAAGGCAGAAGCTTAATGACAGAGCCACTCAGGCGTCCCTCATTCATTCATTCTTACGTCTTTATTCACTCATTCATTCAAAGGGCTGACTGACAAATCGAGTGCCGGTCTAGTGTAGGGTTTAAGAGCACAGACACTGGAATCAAACTTCTTGGGTTCAAAAATCAACCTTGTTTCTTACTACCCCGTATAGTATGACCAGGTTATGCAGCTTCTCTATGCCTCTATTAGTACCCGCTTTGTAACATATAGGGATGGTTAATTGGGAGAGTGCATGTGAAACACTTCGAAGGGCAACTGGTATATAGTAAGGGCTAAATAAATTCTATTCTGTCTTATTATACGCTAGGCAGTGTGCCATGGGCTGGGGATCCATCAGGCAAGAAGACAAAGAACTGTCTTTAAAAACATCAGAGTAAAGTCACATCAGCTATAAGGGAAATATATGTAGGATGGGCAGGGGAGGAGGGATTTCTCTTAGAGGAGTTAGGGGAGGCCTCTCTGTAAAGGGGACTTGTGAACTGAGGCTAGAAGGATAGGGGAGGAATGAGCTCTACGAAGAGGAGAAGATCATTTTCGGCAGAGGAAACAGTAAGGGCAAATGTCCAGGCACAGGAAGGAGCATGGTGCGTAAGAACAGAGCCTACATGATGGGATAATGGAGAACAAAGGTGAGAGGTCAGGTCTGCGGCCCATTCACCATGGCATCCCAGTGCCTAGTATATAGCACATCACTCTATAGGAATTCGGGAAATTCATAGATAAATAAAGGAGTAATGAATGTGCGAAGAAAGGACAAGATGACATAAATGGGCTAGAGGCGGTTCTGCTCTTGTTACCGTCTGCCCATTTCTATTCACTCCAGCCTCTAGAAAAGAAGCAAACCAGTATCATCTTTGGCATCCTTACCTGTGGGAGAGTGGGGCAGGTGGGTTGACGCTTTAGTCTGGACAGGATTTGAAGATCACACATGGCACCTGGTACAGTCATTCCTACCAAGAAACCAAGCTGTCTGGAAGAAGGAATTTCTGCAGATCCCATACAGAAAGAGTGACAATGGACATTTCTACCAGATAAGCCTAGAAGGGTTTCCAAAGAAACCTTCCATTTCCCATAGGACTTTCAGTGAAGTCATTTGCTCTGAAGCAAACTCAGTGCTCAGGGCTCCATTGCTTCTTTTTGGCAGCGCGGGGGTGGGGGGGGCAATCTCTTCTTGTGTCAGCAAGGCCTGGGCTGTCCCTCTGTGACTGGTGTCCTGATGTTGTGCTCACCTCCGGAGAAACATGTGTCGCCAAGTGCCCATAAACATACCCGCTGTACAAACTTCGCCCTGGTCTGAGCCTTTGGGTGGATGTGATTGCCTAAGGCAGCAGAAGAGGAATATTAAACATCCATGTAGAAGAGAAATAGGGCCCAGGTTAGCAAAAACATAAAGATCTGTTGAGATTGATTAAAGAAACACTGTGGGTTTTGGTTTAGCACTTTAGCTTTTTCAAACTAATGTTAAACATAGACTGTCTGATTTATTACAACCATCCTCAAATGGGGGAAAAAAAATAGCTTACTAATGGCATATGCTCCCAGACTGAAATCTCAAGCTTTCCCCACTAGTCAGTGTTGATGTTCTAATCATAATTTACAGTACACTGGAAAATCCATCCTTCAGAGACACTTTATTTTTCTAGGCATTTTTATGGTACAATTAAACACATCTATATCTAGATTATATTTACTTATAAGAGAAATCAATTTTATTTAAAAATATATTCCTTTCTTAATATATTCAAAATATATATTTTTTGAACCAGCTGCTTCCCAGGGCAAAGGTGAATGTGGTTTTCCTATTTTCCTGCTCATATTTACCAGTCTTCAGAGTCTTTTTATCTCGCTGCTGGCTTTACGAGAGAAGTCCTCCAAAGAAAGCACACTCCCCCAGGGGCTGAGTTGGCCTTTTTTTTTTTTTTTTCATAAAAAGGATGATCTTGCTCATGAAACTTTCCAAATTTGAAGGGCAAGGTTGCCATGGCAACCAGGGTGGACAACTCCTATAACGGGATGAACAGCTGCCTGGAACGTACCTCCCACTGGGGGGCTGCCTCTGCACCCCCATCCCTGCAACCATTGCCTTATTGGGGCTTTGCAAGAGCTCAGGTCTATATTCCAACCCCAGAAAAGATCAAACCTAAAGACTCTGTCATTTGCAATGTTGGGACAAAATCTGTGCGCGACTTACATCTAGCATTTTCACCCACAGCTTTTATTGGCATCGCAGTCGAATGTGCCAGCCAGGTAAGACTTGCATGATGTTGGGATCAGTGTTCTACTTGGGGAGATGAAAAACAAACAAAACTTTTCTAGACCCATGGGAGCCTGAAGATCCAGAGGAAAAGATGAGTAAAGCTCAAATTTTCTGATGCTTTACCTTTTACAAGATGGATGGCTCTAGAAACATAACCAACCGTACTTGCTGACAGGGGGTATGAAGTAGGGACAGGAGCATGGACAATCACTCACTTAACAAATGTTTACTGAGCACCTACTATGTGCTGGACGCTGGGGATTCAAGTTTCTGGAGGCTCCAGTTAGCATTTTGCTAACAATGTGTGAACAAGGGTGCTTTGTGACTTTCTCAGTGGAGAGAGGGCCCTGGAATCCATCTTGTATGGTGTTCTGTACACAGTAGGTCCTTAACAAACATTGCCAATGACAGTCATGAGGGTGGGGAGCAGCAGGCTGAGATAGAAGGAGCGAGGAATTTCAAACCAGGAGGTCTTGGGACCCTAAGCAAGTCACCTGGGCTTTTCTGAGCCTGCTTCAACTGTCAAAAAAAAAAAAAAAAAAAAAAAAAAAAAAAAGGAGGGGGGTAATAGTAATAGCTCCCTTGCAGAGGTGTTGAGAGAATTTAATAAGATGATCTCCCTGGAAGGGTCTACTGCTGTGGCTGGCAGGGAGGAGCTCTCTGGAACGTCTGTAAGGCTAGAGCAGGTGTAGAGAGGAGGATAGAGAAGTAGCAGGGACCAGATCATACAGACCACCAAAGGGGTCATATTAGCCATTTTGTTCCTTCTGCTAAAAGCAACCGGGAATCCCCAGAGGGTTCCAAGTGACTGGGACAGGAGTGGCTCTGCCATTTTGGAAGTACCTTCTGGCTGCAGTCTGGAGCTGGGCTGGACAGATGGCAGGCTTCTGCGCTGATGCAGAGGAATCATGATGACAACCTGAGCAAGGTGGTGTGGCCTGGGCTGAAAAGCAGGGGGTGGTATTTAGGTGGGTGCCCTGGGAGGTGGAAGTTGCAGGACTTGGGGTCTGGTAGATAAGGCTGAGAGGAAGGGGCTGTTCCAATGCAGACAGGTCATGCTGGGATCCCGAGTTTTTGCTTGTACAGCAGACTGGAGAGTGGTACCTCCCATCCCAATTGCTGAGTAATGGTGGAGGAATGTGTTTTTTGGACAAAATGTAGACTTTAACCTTTCAACACGGAGTGTGAAGGGTCTTCAGGCCGATCCTAGTGGGAGGCCCAGGAGTTTGCACCAAGCCAAGAAGCCCCAAGGGAGAATGTGTTTCTCCAGTGAGTCTGGAATGGACTGATCTGGACTTGTGTCTCAGCCACATGCTTCACCAGTCCCATCGCCCATGGTCCCACAGATACTATTGAGCACCAAGCCTACAGGGCCACAGGTAAAAGGGACAGATCTGGACCCCTGAGACTTTCTGTTGCAGCATTGGAAGACATAGAGTACACACACGACCAGGATATGGACAGGATAATTTGCCCCCATTTGAGAAGTGACGGTCAAGAGGTTGGAGTGTTTGACAGTAGCTGGTATGGGTGGGTGGTGGTGTGACTTTATGTAAGGTGGTCAGGGAAGACATTTAAAATCAGTTCGGAAGAAGGAAAGACCCTGGGCAAGTTGCGGTGTCTCCTGGAGCCTCGGGTTCAGCATTTTGTGTGAATGATGGTGCTTTCTTTCAGATCAAAGGATACCATCCATCAGTGCAACTTTAAGCTCCACAAACGTGCTGTTACCCAGTAACAGTGGCGGCGTGGGGAGGTTTGGGCTCTGTCCCAATGTCCTTGAAGGCACTAGAAAGAGAGGAACATTTGCTTACTGCCCAGCATTTTCCTTAGAATCAGAAGTCCTGGCCTGCTGAAGGAGTCAGGCTTTACCTTAAGACTCTGAACCCCAACTCCTCCGGGACTGGGGTGGGGTGGGGTGGGGTGGGGTGGAGGGGTGGTTAAGTCCTTGGTTGTACTGTCCTTTGTGGCCACAAGAGGGCTTACAGCCAACAAACGTTTCCTCCAGCAAATCTTGCACGTTCTCTTTTGACAGTTTCACTGAATGGGGCCAGATCCAGTAACGTTTGAAATTGCTCTTTAATTATGCACGATTGCCAGATGATTATAAGCATTTCTGTAATAGCTAAACATTAATTTTAGCATCATAATTTTATAAATGTTTAAAACTATTTCTCATGCAGAGTTATTCAAATGCAAAGAATTAAATCAAATGATTGCCTTTATAATTTTCTGGAGGTTTTTAAACTTCCCCATTAAAAGTCTCCTTTTGTTGTACCCTCCAGTCAGCTGTTGGTTCACGTTCACGGCGGTCATTGTTCTCTCCCAACCATGTGCACGTTGTGCCTTCCTCTCAGCCGCTGAATTTCTTAGGCACCTGTATGTGCATAGAGTTCTGCTTCATGATTCACTGTGTGATCCTCCAGTGTCAAGCTGGAAATATGCAGGAACAGGACTCTGCAACAGTGGGAACTTCTGGAACTTAGCAATGTGCATCTCGCAAGATTCCACAGTGAGATTTCCAGGTTGGCACCAGCGTAGGCTGGGACATTTGGATGCAGGTCCATCTTTTGCTTAGATGGAAAAAAACATTCGATGTTCGTGGTGATGTCTACTGTGGATAGGAGGTCAGCAGACAGTTATGAATTTCCCTCTCTTGAGCATACTTTCCTGCGTGGTTCTCCTGAGCATTGGTCGTGCTAAGAGGGGTATGCCCAAGGCAGTCACCAGGTGGAGAAGTTTCCAGCCTCCAGGAGCATTCAACCATCATTACTGGCCGCAGGACCGGCATCACTTACATATCTGGATGGGATTGGGACCTCAAGTTCTCAGAATCCTTCTGAGTAGAGGAGGCCTTTACACAAGGCTGGTGACACTGACCCCAAGGAAAAAGACTTCAAGAATGGATGTCTTTTTTTTTTTTTAAGTATTATTGACTTTAGTATCATATGTACAACACAGTGATTGGACCACTCTACATTACTCAGTGTTCACCCTGAGCACAGCTCCCATCTGTTACCATTGGATGCAACAATGCATGGACTATACTCCCTATGTTGTACCTTTTGTCTCCGTGACTAATATTTCCATAACTGAAAGCCGGTAATTCCCATCTGCCCTTGTCCATTTGGCCCATTCTCCCACCCCCTACCTCTCTGGCAACTACCAGTTCGTTCTCTATACTTATGGTTCTGTTTCTGTTGGTTTGTTGGCTTGTTGTTTCAATTCCACATATGAGTGAAGTCATGTAGTGTTTGTCTTCCTCCGTCTGACTTACTTTACTTAGCATGATACCCTCCAGGGCCATCCGTGTTGTGCAAATGGCAAGTCTGATTCCTTCCGACGGCTGAGTCTTACTCCCTTGCATATATACCACCTCTTCCGTATCGATTTGTCTATCAGTAGGCACTTGGGCCCCTTCCATACCTTGGCTAGTGTAAATAATGCTGCACTAAGCATAGGGGTGGATATATCTTTTTAAACTTTTGGTAAATACATGAGTAGATTTACTGGATTGTATGGTATTTCCAATTTTAATATTTTGAGGAACCTCCATCAATTTGCATCTCCATTGGTTGTGCCAATTTGTATCCGCAGCTCGAGTTTCCCCTTTCGTCACATTCTTGCCAACGTGTGTAATTTCTTGTCTTTTTTTTTTAAATTTTTTATTTTTTATAAACATATATTTTTATCCCCAGGGGTACAGGTCTGTGAATCGCCAGGTTTACACACTTCACAGCACTCACCAAAGCACATACCCTCCCCAGTGTCCATGAACCCACTCCCCTTCTCCCAACCCCCTCCCTCCCAGCAACCCTCACCATTCTGACAGGTGTAAGGCAATACCTCCTTGTGGTTTTGATTTGCATTTCTCTGATGATTCAAGAGGAGATGTCTTTAATGCTAAACGAAAGAGGCTTGTTGGTGCCCTGCTCACCTGGATACCTTGCTAGCTGTTTTTATACTTTGGCACTTAGGCTAGCGGGTCATCAGGACCTCGGCCGACCTGGCACGGTGGTACCCTTGTTCCAGGTGGCCTCAGCAGCTGTTGTGGGTGTTATGGATTTGGGAGGGAAAGGGAGGGCATTGTGTGAATCTCAGTAGCAGAAAAGATTCTGCCAGAGATGTAGAAGCCAAAAGAGGGCTTGTCCCTGGCCTAGACTCAGCCAATCGGATACCTTCCCCTGAAGTTGTGACACACCGATGCAGGGACACTTTGAGGTAACTCTCAATCAATGGTAGCTTGGTGAGGGACAAGGTGCAGTTGAGGGTCCAAGGATAATCCAGACCATCCTTTGGGTGTGACAGTGTATTTTCTGTTGCTTCTTTCTCATTTGTTTTTGCACTTCTTTCTTTGTTTCTTTTTTTCTTTTTTTCTTTCTGAGACTGGTTCTTTATCTTTTCTGTCAATGTGATATAATCCATCCAAAGAACTACTTATTAGGTTAGCCAACTTTGCTTTCTGTTCTTTGCAACCAGGACTCTTGTGCTCCCGGTAGAACAGCTCATCTTCTTCACTCCTCAGTTCTTTTTTCTCATCTGAGACAGAGTTCGTTTTCAGCACCAGCAGCAGACCTCAAGTTCCAGCCCTTTTTTGTCTAATGCAGATCAATTTCCTGGCCTCCAAACCACAACATTTTCCTAGCACTTAATGAAACTTCCAGCCGATACCTGCTTCCTGGCCCTCCCTGGATATTGTTTATCTTCAGGCCTACGTGCTCCCTCTTCCTGGAAACATAGGGCTTGGGAGGGTGGATTTTCAAGTCAGAGTCTCAGGGTTTGACTCCCTCCTCTGCATTCACCTCTGTGTGTTATTGGGCCCAATGCTGAATTTCTTTATGTCTCAATTTCCTCATCTGAAAGATGGGCATAATACTGAGTAGCCCTTCTAGTTGTAATAATAATTAAATTCCTGAAGACCTGTAAAGGGCCTAGGACACTGCTTGGCATGTGGGGAGTGCTTGTTAACAATAACCATTTTATTAGCATTGCCTTGTCAGTTTGTTGTGAGGATTAAGGGAGGTGACAGGTGTACCACGCTCAGCATAGTTCCTGGCACATAGTACTCAGCTATGGTTAGTTATGATTGTCCTTTGTCTGATGTATCTTTCTCATCCTTCAGATATAGTTCCAGTCACCTCTGTGCAAAGTGCCCCAACTTTACTTGCCACTGGTTGACTTAGCCCAAAGGAGCAAGTTGGAAGAAAAATGAAGTGATGGTGGTTTGGGTCAGAAATTCAGATGACATAGAAAAAGACTCTTTCCATTAACTGGGCTCTCTTCAGTCGATGATATCTGTCTTTAGGCAGCCAAGAGAGTTCATTTTAATGGAAAGAAACCAATCAGCAGGTACTTGTTGAGCTTGTTGAGCTGGTTTTCTGGGGTTTGTAGTTTTTTCTCTGATTCGATCATGTTTATTTTCCTTTTTCTCCCACCTTTTCTCTCTCCTTTGGTTTTAGTACAGTTTTGGCTGGAAAATTTCAGCCTGCTTGGGAGGGAAAGGTGTGTGTCCAAGAACAGGAGAGTATCACGTTTGAAAGGCCAGATCAAGGGAAAGGTGTGTGTCCAAGAACAGGAGAGTATCACGTTTGAAAGGCCAGATCAAGGTGGCTCTGGAAGGGCAAAGGTGAGGAGTTTGGGGAGGGTTGTGGGTGGAGGCAGAGGGGGGTCTGCCTGGGAAGGGCCCCATCCTCCTTCTTCATCCCTGTCCCAGTCCAAACTGTTCTCCTTCCTACCCCATGGGCTCCCCCAACTCACTCTCTTCAAAGAGAGTTGGAGAAGGACCTGGCTGCAAGTATCTATTGAAAGGGTCATCTCTCCATTCTAGGGATCTTCAAATCCAGGGAGTGATGCTCTAGGATAACAGTAGGGCCATGAGAAGAGGGGTTTGGCCAGGCAGACACATATTTTGAACAAGATGGACTTGGTCTACACCATTTGCCTGGGTACCCTCTGACCTGTAGAACTGGAATAACTCTTTTTGTCTTAGAATTCCTATTGAGGACATAATCCTTTTTAAATATTGCTTATCAGGACACCTGGGTGGCTCAGTCACTTACACATCTGCCTTTAGCTCATGTCATGATCCCAGGGTCCTGGGACTGAGCCCAGAATCTGCTTCTGGCTCCCTGCTCAGTGGGAAGTCTGCTTCTTTCTCTGCCTGCTATTCCCTCTTGTGCTCACTCTCTCTCGGTCTCTCTCAAGCTAATAAATCTTTTTAAAAAATCTTAGGAATCTTAAAAAAATCTTAAAAAAACCCTTCACCTATAATTTAAAAAATAAAATAAAATATTGCTTATCAAATGCTACCCTACCCATAAAGACAATGGTAGGAATAGCACTAGCGTGGACATAGCTTAAACGTTCTTCCCAGGTCAGCGTTCTAAGTGTACTCTCCCCATTTAGTCCAGGTAACACCTAAGAGATTAATCTCAGTATGCCCATTTTGCAGATGTGGAAACTGAGATTTCAAGAGGTTCATTGACTTGCCCAAGGCCCCATAGGCAGTAAATTGCAGAGCCAGCATTTGGTCCCAGGTAGGCTCTTGGAAGGCTAACTGATGGCAGGAAGTGGACATGCAGTTTTTACTGTGGTGTGCACTGGGTTTGCCTGTTCCTTTCTAGTCCGGTCTTCTCAAATCTAGAGCGCTCGCCACAGAACACTGGGCCCTAGTCCACAATTTTAGATTCAGTAGATTTGGGGTGGGCCCCAAAATGTGCATTTCTCACATGTCCTCAGGTGATGCTGAGCCTGTTAGCCCGGAGACCATGTGTTGAGAACCATCGTCCTAGAGCAATATCAGCCCATGACTGTGTGTTGACCGGAAATACTCGATTATAAGGACTTTGTCAGTTTGGACCCAACTTGTTGAGATTCCGCAATCATGTGACTAGGGCTGGGGTATCATTTTGCACAAAAAAAATTTAGGTCTTTTCAGTGAGTTAATAGCACACATGATTGTCAAGAAGAGGTTTAAACTGTGAGGGGAAAAGAAAAAACCCTGCCCTTAGCTACTCCTAGCCTGGGTGTGCTAAGCACAAAGCAAAAATTTGTCAATAGGTTCTTTTCCTAAAAGGAACCCTAATTGCACCTTTTATGGCATTAAATAGCATTGATCCACGAAGTAAGAAAGTTACTCATTTTACAAATCTCTTTCAGTTCTGGTGATGTCAGTGTGGAAGCTCCATTTTTCTACTATTTCCTTGAACACTTTCAAAAACTGCTCCTTCATCTCATCCTGCAACCAAGAGAGAGGAAGCCCGAGGACAGGCCACAGTAACCAGAATTTAATACACTGTTTTTATGGATGTACTTTCTTTTGCCATTAACTCATCTATACTGTATTTAAATAGCTTGGCGCCAGTTATGGTGACAGACTGCCGTGGCTTGAACTAGAACTGCCACTTACCAGCTGTGTGACTGTGGGCAAAGTTCTGAACGTCTCTGGGCCTCAGTTGCTTTGGTTCTAAATGAGGATAAAAATAGTCTCAGCTTCAGTGTTGTTATAAGGATGAAATGAATTAATATTTATAAAGCACTTGGGAGATTGTCTTGATCACAAAAGTGCTATATAAGTACTTGTAATTACATAAATCAGCAAATAATTCACAGAGGTGTGAAAAGCATTGTCTTAAAGCAATTCAGCAACAGAGAAGGGGTTACTGGAAATCTGAGGCTGTCCTGCCCCTCTCAACCCATGTCAGACATTGCAAATCCAGGGAGGCCGGTCCTGACTCCGCCTTCCCCTGGCCACAGCCTTCAAGGTATCCACAAACAACCCCAGATATTTAGACTCCAGATGAAGACCTGTTGGCCCACCCTAGTCCAGACACTCCAGTGGACCTGGAATGGGGACTCTGGTTGAACAGGGTGTGAACGTGCAGCAGCTTTGGTCAGGGCAACCCCCATAGAAGCGAGGTCAGAGAAGCTGAAGGAGGACCGTTGACCCCAGCATCCTCTCCAGAACCTTCCCATCTCCCCAAACTGAAACTCTAGTGCTAGGTTGGGTCATGGGGTTTTTGGCCCTCATTAACTGGGTCCTGAGGGAGCAGTGATCTATTGTCCCCCTCAAAGCCAACCAGTGGGAGACTCTCAGACAATGGAAGCGGGGAGTTGGGGCATGTTTGCTCCACACCTGGACAGTCTGGACATGAGATCCTCTGGACCACAAATGAGCTTCATCTTATCTGCCATCTTGCCTCTGTCAGGTCTTCGCTTAATTATCTCTGGGGCTTATTTAATAAGAAGCGGACCCAGGGCCAGCATTCCCTGAAATTCTGAGTCAGTAGGGCCTTTGTTTCTGCAATAAGCACATTAGAGATTCTGTTAAAGGTACTTCATGGGGCATGCTTTTGAAAATCTTGTTTCTGTCTCTTTTTAAAGTGAGCTATTCCTTCGCTTTTATTGTTTTAGGATCTTCTGTGTAATTCTTTGCTGACACCAAAGTCCCTTTGAAAGGAAGAAAGTGAAAAAGATGCCACAGTTAGATATGGGTGATGGCATTAAGACAAAGAATGAATTTATAACATTAGAGAACTTTGAAACATTGTCCCTTTCTCTGACTGACCTTTTCAATTTCTTCTGTATTATGAGGAATTATATAAATTGGTTATTAACAGGAAGTTGTGTGTGCCTAAAATCTTTAACTGAAAAAAAAATCAGAGCTTTTATTATTCTATATTAAAAAGTTCAGCCCAATATGAGTTTCTATGCCAAAATTTTAAAGTAGGAAGCCAAGAATGTTTGAATATTATAACTGTTTTTGTTTTAAATTTTCCCCTTTTCTTCTTACATCCGGTGGAAAGTCTGCTCCATTGGGGCTTCCAACTTAGAAAAAGTCAGTGGTCAAGGAAGTACACCAGTCAGCTACAGGAAAGAGGAGGTGAGCATGCAAATGAGAATGCAAATGTATGCAAATAAAATTTAGAATGGTGAACAAGATGAGTTTTGGGGATTGCTGGGAATTGTTGCTGTGCTTGGTTCTTGGGTTGATGTAAAGAGATTAAATTGTTCCCACAGGGGATTTTAATTTTTGTTGTGGTAACTACAAATAACACAACATTTACTACTTAGATTCTTCCTACACGCACAGTTCTGTGGCATTAAGTATATTCATACAGCTGTACAGTCATCACAACATCTACTCCAGAAGCTTTTCATCTCCCCACACTGAGACTCTACACCTATGAAACACTTCCTTCCCTTTCTCCCCTCCGCAGTCCCCAGCAGCCACCATTCTACGCTCTGACACCACCAATTTGACTAGTGTAGGGACCTCATCGGAGTAGAGTTCCCCCAATACTTAGTCCTTTCGTGTTGGCTCATTTCATTTAACTTCATGGCCTCTAGCTTCATCCTTGCTGTAGAGTGAGTATTTCCTTCTTTTTGAGGCTGAATAATATCTCCCCTCGTTGTGCCTACTCGTTCATCCCTGGGTGGATACTTGCTTCCTTTCACCTCTTGGCTATTGTGGCTACCATCGCTCTGAATGTGGGTCTACCAGTTGTCCAGCAGCTGATTTTATTTTTTTTATTTTTATGTTTTATACTTACTGTAGTTTTAATGAGTGAAGCACAAAGCTCTCCCCTATCTTTCAACACATATGTTTACAAACACATATATCTTAAGGAAAGAAGGTTTTACTTGAAAGGTAGATCACACACATTGTCGTTTCACTGAGTTGAGCATATGGCAATTTCCAGATGCTTCTACACTTAAGTTTACAAACACTTATATCTTAATGAAAGAAGATATTACTTAAGACAATGATTATACACAGTGCAGTTTCAATGAGTTAAGCACTGAGCTCTTCCCATCCAGCAGGGGGTTTTAATAATAAAAAATGATGACTCTCTTCTACCTCCCCCTGCTGAGTCTGGTCTGGTATTCCAGAGCTGGCAAGGGACTGTCCGTTGCTGGAGAGATGCTCATCAGGAGATGGGCTGACACTCTTTATGGCCAAGCTCTTCATAATTTCACTTGGGGCCAAGTTTTCTTATGAAGTCCTTCAGGCTAGAAGTTCTCAGCTTTTCCCCTGCAAGTAGGCACTTAACAAATCCTGTCAGTGGTGTTTTTTTTTTTTTCCCCAATTGAATGAATTCCAAGAATTCTATTACATGAAAAAAAAAACTCCATCACAGGATTTGAAACCACAAAAAATAATAATAATGGGGATGGGGACAATAATATTATTGTCGGCTTCAGTCTTTTGCGTTAAATGTCGCTCCCTGTGTGTGTGTTGTTTTCGCTTTTCTCACAGTGTGTATTTCCGGTCCGCTAAACCATGGTGGAGTGGAAAGGAATTCCTGGTGAATTTTATTTGGTGTGCAAGGGGGAGGCATCTGCTGCTTAACTGTCCCATAGATTTATTCTGTCGTAGGTATGAGAGTCACCAGGTAGCAGTGACCTGCATCATGGAGGTGGGGCTGTTTCTGAACAACCTGTAGGGATTTCCCCCTCCCACCTGCTAATGGATTTGTAGGAGCAAGAAATCAGATGAGAGTCATAGTGTTCTATGCCTCCCGGTTTCCGAGGCTGTGACGGAAAGGAATGGTTGTCAACCTATTCCGTTTGAAGCGAAGGTTTTCAAAGTTGTAGAACTCTCCAGAACAGTGGTGGGTGGTCAGACCAGAGCTCCTGCCTTAAAGGATGAATTTCCTTCTGGTTTTGGCCCCTTCAGGGTGCCTTGGTCTCATTCCTCCCTTAAAACTGGCCAACAGAAACCCCTGCCTCCTCATCCCCAGGCAGCACTTCCCAGGAGGCTGGGCTGTTTTCAAATTCAGGTTTTGAAAAGGGCTTCGAAGACAAAAAAGAAATGCCTTCTCTTCATGCATCTCCCCTCTTGATTCAACCTGGTCTCAGCCTCTCCCTAAAAAAACTGGCCTCAGCCGCTGCAGCGGAGATGCTGTGGGCCCGCCGCAGCTGCCCTCTGCCCGGCCTGTGGCTGTGCTAATCCAAGAGGCGAACCAGCCTTCCTCCCCAAAACCATCCCCTTGGGCCTTCAGCCGAGTCTCTTCTGAGCTCATTCAGCTGGTTTAGAGCTTCCGTAACGAGCAGCACTCGATCCCCAGCTCTGCCCGGGCCTGGATAATCCAGATCATGGAAATCGACTCTTCCGGATCGTGAACTTGGACGCTGCTCAGGGTGCTTGTTGGCAGTCTTTCAGCAACCACATTACATGCTCATGTTCCTTCTAAAAGAGGAGCCTTTAAAGCTTCACGTGATTACTTTGGTGGGGCCTTCGTCGGGAGGCCGAGCAGGCCACAGCGGGGCTGCCCCTGCCTGACCTCCCTGAGCGCTGACGCGTGGGGCGTTTTCTGTGTCTCATCTGCCACGGGATAGACAACAGAGTAACTGAGTAGTGAACATCGCACATGAGAATGAATATCACTGACATTTGGGGGAGTGACGAGGACAGAGCTTCCCAAGTCTGTTAGCTCCGGGTTTGAGGGCTGGGTCTACGACATACGGGATGGCCTCACGGGGCTCGTCATTCAATCTCTGCACGCCTCAGTCTTCTCATCTGTAAATCAGGGGTGAGGTTGGCGTGAGGATCCCACGAGATGTCGTGGGCAAGGTGTCTAGCACCCAGAACCATTATTAAAACTCGTGGAGGGGGAAGTAGCAGGTCCTGTCCCAGCCCCCCGACCCCTCCTTACTCATCATCTCGTGTGTAACGGGTCTCCCGGCTTCCAGCTACGGACACCTGCAAGCCAGTGCTGATGTCTCTCTGGCTGTCGTCGCCTGCTTGGCTAGAGCTCAGAAAAGGCCAGAAGTGCCGAGAAATACCCTCTTGCTGTCCCAGGGGTGATGCCAACTGATAGATGGCAGAACCCTGGCTCCCGGGCCGGGTGGGGGTGGGGACAACTCTGGGACAAGCTATATTGGAGTCCCCAACAGGACTGCCCGTAGCGTAACCTGCTTGATGTCGACCTTGCATTGGCTGTCCTCCCTGTTCTAGCCCATGTGCTCACTTTCTCTCGGACTTCCTGGGATCACTTCCTAGATAAGCTGCAAGCCCTCAGCCCCTTGTCTTGGGGTGGGCTTCTAGAGGAACCCAAACTAATGATGTTACGACTGCTAGATGCTGCCTCGTTTTTCCCCTCAGCATCCCACTCACGCTGTGTGTTTTTTGCACAACAGACAAAATTCTCTTTCTGCACGGAAACATAGTTACAAATGCTAACAAGGGATTTTTAAGACCTCAGTCTGTGGGGGCCTGGGTGGCTCTGTCAGTAAAGCATCTAAATCTGGATTTTGGCTCAGGTCTTGATCTCAGGGTCGTGAGATCGAACCCTGCATCAGATTCTGGGTTCAGTGCTGGGTCTGCATATCCCTCTGCCTCTGTTCCTCCCCCAACTCATGCTCTCTGTCAGATAAGTACATAAATCCTTAAGATCTCATTGTGCAATCACAGTATTTTTTCCTCAGTTAAACTTCCAGAAGCAGGAGAGATGGGTAGTACTTGTTTTCAGAACTGAGTCATTAACAAGATCTTATAATGACTTGCTGGGGAAGGTCATGGAGAGGGTGTGACCTCAAGTTCACCGGAGAGCAGGACATCGAGAAGGCTCCTCATCCCCTCTCCTGTCGTTGGAAGGTGCGTTCTGCATGCTGCCCTCCCAGTGGGGCCCATTTTCAAGAACACAGCCTTGAGAGAAAAGGCACATGTGACTGAGCTCAGTTTGGGCCTCTGGGTAAACTTTTAAGATTCTGGCGGGCCGGTCTGGAGAGCTTCTCCTCTCCCAGCTCCCGAGACGTGGCTGGCATGTAAGTTCCTTTGCTTCTCAAACGTGCTGCCTCTTCCTTCCTGCTCGTCCTGCCCTCCAAGGAGTGGGGGCCAGTTTCAGGTTTCAGTGGGAAGACCCGGAGGTTTGGAACCAACACCACTTGCACTCCAGAAGCCTTAGTCAAGCAAGAAGGGGTGAAACCTTCTGGAAAATGAGAAACCTACTCATCAAGGGTTACCTTGATGAGATGTCTGTCAGTTTGCATGGTGGGAATGCCTGTGCATTCACCTGTCACTGCCCAGCTGACTGCTGCCAAGTGACCAGGGCACGCACGGGGCAGACAGTGGTGTCCTCGTTGGTGCATTTAGTGCAAAGGAATGTGCAGAGGCCAGAATTTGTAAAACGACCAGCACAGGGTGCAGCACTCCTAGTCCCTGACACCTGCCTGCGCAGGTCAGATGGAAGACGGGATTTTCCCCAAAGTTTGCATGAAAATGACCTTATGTGGCTGCAGCAGTTCACACACTGGTTTTCTCTGATGTGTTAAGATTTATTTTATTTTTTTTAAGATTTGAAAGAGCGAGAATACGCATGAGAGAGAACAGGGGCAAGGTGGAGGGGGCAGAGGGAGAGGGAGAAGCAGGGTCTCCATTGAGCAGGGAGCCCAGTGTCACGGGGCTCTGTCCCAGAACCCCCAAGAGCATGACCAGACACAAAGGCGCACATGGCTTAACCCACTGAGCCCCCCCAGGAGCCCAGGGTGTGTTAAGATGTAGCATGTGACTCAGGTAGGTGTGTGTACTTTCTTATTGCAGCTTTGAAAGTGGTTAAAACGTATTTTAAACCCACACCTATTTGACTGCAGCCCATGAAGCGGAGGCGGGTTTGAGACGCTCACACTTGGGCCGGCGGCCTGCGGAGACGGCAGCCCTGCCTCCTTCCATCTGCAGCAAACGCCGCTCCGTTCTCTCAGCACTGACCATGAGCCCCGCGCCGTGCTCAGCACCTACGTGCTTCTTCTCACCCCGTGCCCCAAAGGCTGCACGAGGCGGCTGTAATGACCACAATCATTTTATAAAGACCGCAGCACAGAGAGGTCAGGTCACTTGCCCAAGGTCACACAGTGAATGAGGGACAGAGCTGAGCTTCAAACCCAGGTCTGTCCCATTCCAAGGCTTCATGAAAACGACGCCCCTGATGGGCCTCACTGCAAAGCGTGTCCTCTTCTCTTTCCCTCTGTGAATTTATTAATCGTTCCTAATGGCACAAATGAGGAAAGGCTGAAAATGAGGGACATTGTCCCCTGGGAACAGCGTCTTTTTTGTTGAAGTCATGCAGGTAGGACTCGGTAAAAACTGGGAAGAATCATGTGCAATCCTCTTCTCTTTCCTTTTTTTTTTTTTTTTTTAAACAAGCCATTTGATATGTAGAATCTATAGCATCTTTCTCCCATAGAGGTCCAACCTCCCCCAGTTTTTGTCTATTGCCAATAAGTCTTTGGGACTGTGAGTGTTTGCAATAGAAACACCAGGGCAGTGGTCACTGGTGCTGGCCAACACCCCGTGGCCACCCCATCCCCAAGGGCCCTGCTTTGGAGATGACTCTTAGTGATTACAGGACCCTCAGGCTGCCCTACCTGGTGACACAGCTGGGAACTTGGTCTTTCTCATAGGCCTGTTTCTGCTTACCAGGACAAAACCAGAGCAAGTCTTCTGGGTTGTGGGCCTCTCCCTGTTGTTTTTCCCCGTGTATATTAAAGATGTTGTCAGTGTTTAGATCTAATGATGAGGAACTTGACAAACAGGGAGGGCTGTCACCTTGCCACTTGGACAAAGGTTGGGAAGAGGGGAGACATGGCACCCATTTTCATTAGCATCCTTTGCATGGAGAAGGGGAAAACAGCTTGTGAATATCACTTATTACTCAAGTGTCAGAACATCTTGTGTCCTGGAAAGTTAGAAAACAGACCTGTGAATTGAATAAGGAGATGACGTTCAGGTAAAATGGGTAGGGGCCAGCTTCGGGCTGGTGACATCAGTCTCTTCTCCTTTCCTGCACGGACCATTCCTGATCATGCACATGATCACTAGAGGCCATGGGGGGATGGAGTCACTCTGGAGTGGGATTTTATTCTATGACTCGTGGATGGACAGAATAACCACCTTCAATGCTTTTCCCCGTGTGTACCATTTAATGTAGGTCCCAGTCATTAGCTTCTTGCTTTGTGGGTGTTGATCTTGCTTTCCTAATGGAACCCTGGTGGCCTGTCTACCGTCTGTGTCCTCCACATATCCCCCAATGGTCCTTGGCACATGGCATCACACTGTGATGGGTATAAAGATTCAATCAGGTCTCAGTGACAGAAAAAAAAAATCCCAATAAAGCTGTCATAAACAAAACCAGGGAGGTGATGGCCCACATAACTGGGAAGTCCAAGTGTTAGCCATGTTAGGCAGAGCTTGTCTCGAGACCTTGTAAGATGGTGGAGGTGCTTGGTTCTTCCAAATCTTACCTCTGCTTTCCTCCATGTTAGCTTCGTTCTCGGCATCCCTGTGATGGCAAGATGCCAGATTTCTGAGAGATAAAAATGCTGTAGCCTCATAGGAAAAGAAACACATATTCCAAACTTTACAAACAATTTATGGGAGTTTCATGTATCACTTCAATCCCAACATTACATATATATCATGATTAGGGAACTTTCTAGCTTCGGGAGTCACCTGTGGAGAAGTTGGCAGAACGTCAAATAAGGCAGACAGACCTTACTCTCAGGAAGGAAGTAGTTTTGGGTTCTACGTCTGAAAAGACTGTACAGATACAGGACCATAGCTCTGGAAATCCCGAGGCTCATGCTGTTTGGGACCACTGTGCTGACATGTCTGTCTGTCCATCCATCACAGTTGTAAACACATTTTCTCCCTACCGTAGACTCTCCTTAATTTCTTTAAGGGAGAATAGAGAGTGGGAAGAAGTTTTTAGAAGCTGGGTTCCAAAATGCACTCAGATTTATATGAAGGGCATATCTATCTATCTATCTATATCTTTATGAAACTCATTGATGTCACCTATACCATGACAGAAAATACCATGTTGTCTCCTTTAAGCTCAAGGGGCAAATGGATGTTCAGACAGGTGAGACAGGTGTAGCTGCTGGGTGTAGTCATAGACCCAACTCTTCCCTTAAATCTGGGTTTGCTGAAGGAAGAGACGAGCAAGACAAAATCATATAATACCGTAGTTAGCAGATTCCCCTGATGCTTGAAGCTGCATTCACTTATATGTCACTCCACACGACAAATACTGATACTTATGGAGAAGCTACGCTGTGCCAGTTATTTTTCAAGGGAGTGGAAGAACAGTCCTGTGCTAATGATGACCATCTTCCAGTGAGATCTATGTGGTGGGCATCTTGTGTGGTGGGCATTTGAAATTTGCCTTCCCAATATCTGTTCACCCAAAGGAATGGACTTTAGCTCAAGGCTTTACTCCTTTTCCACTTTCAATCCCCTTGGTTTGATAGATGGGTCTATGACCCAGAGTTATCCTAATTAGCCCAATTACACCCCAGATCTTTAGCCACAATGGTCTTGTGACCCACACTGGTCCCATCAGAGCCAATGTGAGGATTTTTGCCGGAGCTATTGAGACACACAAACACACGCACTTTCTCTTTTATCTCTGCTGAACTTGAAGCTGAGAGGCTGTAAGCTGGAGCTGCAGGAGAGAAGAATCTGAGGATAGAGAATAGAGCAGTAGCTCTGAGTGATCGTGCCAGAGACACTGAGGCTTCATAC
The DNA here is from genome assembly GCF_964662115.1 of Mustela nivalis. NCBI lineage: Eukaryota > Metazoa > Chordata > Mammalia > Carnivora > Mustelidae > Mustela > Mustela nivalis. The sequence continues at coordinate 176,555,113 of NC_139021.1, forward strand.
GTTGTTTGAGTTCCTGATCAAGCTGAGCCTGATCGCAGAGTTCCCCTCTGGAGACTATCGTCTGGGTCCACTTGAGTGGGGTTTCCTATCAATCACTTCTAGAGAAATCATAATTGATTCATCTGCTGACCTTGAAGACTTGAAGTAGTTTTAGCTACAAGGATATTCTGAGAACCTGGCATACACAAGGTTCTCAGAGAACAGATAAGCCAACCTGTGGGGCAAGTGAACGCGGAACTGGTCACCCCTTCCTTCCTGTCATCAATCCCTGCTACCTACGCCCCCATCCCCCAACCCACGCACCCTTCCTCCCTTCCCCAGGCACTGGTCCTGGGTTCCAGGTCCACTCCCCACACTGGAGAGTGCGGGCTAGGGGCATGTCCTGCGGCGAAGGGCACTGACCTCTTATGGGAAAGCTTGTCCTGGGCTTCTACTCTGTGCCTCTCTGTCTCAGTGGTCTGGGTGGGTCATGAAACTGCCTGAGTTTCATCTTTAAAAAAAAAAAAAAAAAAAAGTGGCTCTAACAATAACAACAATGAAACATCTCCCACAGGAGCTGGTGCTGAGGGTCCCAGGAGTCCATGCACAGGGCAGGGTGCTGTAAATAGCAGACTGATAAGGAGAAGACATCTTTGTTCAGCCTAAGGTGTGAGTTCACTTGGGAGAATTTGCTCTTCAAAAGTGGATCTTTGTTTGTTTTTTTTTTTTTTTAAGATTTTATTTATTCATTTGAGAGAGAAGAAGCGAACTCACAAGCAGGGATAAGGGCCAGAGGGAGAGGGAAAAGCAGGCTGAGCAGGGAGCCCAATGTGGGGCTTGATCCCAGAACCTTGATCATGATCTGAGCTGAAGGCAGACATTTAACCAACCGAGCCACACAGGCGTCCCCAAAAGGGGGTCTTTGAAGAAGAAAACCCTCATTGCTGCATGAGTCCAGCTAGAAGGTGAAATGACAACCTTCAGCAAGGACTGATAAGGGTCAGAGACCCTGCCTACCTCCGCAGGCATCCTGTGTGGACACCTCCTCCCCCAGCCCTGGCTGACTGGGCGCCACAGCTGACGCCATTCCTAGGAGAGTGGTTATGGCCTGGAGCTCCTGCTCATAAAGGGGAGCACTTCTCTTTCCCGGGGTGCCTGTTTTTGCAACAATCTCAAGGCAGAGGTGGTGCGGAGGGAAAAGGACCGAACAGGGTGAATAGGGCGCTTTCCCTTGACACGAGAGGATGAAGGTGACGTGGCGTGGAGCCGTCCATGCCTTCCTCTGAAGGTAGAAAGGCGGCCAGCCCGTGACGATACCAGCAGGAAGATTTCTGGATATCAGGGCTAGGAGCTTGGAAAGACCCAAGAAACAAATGAAGGTTACAGAAGGGAGGAGGGTGGGGGATGGGGTAACCGGGTGATGGGCATTAAGGAGGGCAGGTGTTGGGGTGAGCACTGGGTGTGACATGCAACCAGTGAATCATTGAACACTATGACAAAAACTAGTGCTGTACTATATGCTGGCTAATTGAACATAATGAAAAATAATGAAGAGTTTTCCCCAAAGGAATGGCAGGAAATACCAAGCTTACCAGTACGATCGGGTCAGTGGTGGAGGCAACAACTTCTACTACGATCGGTGTGCCTCCGTGCAAGGTGCATCGATGCAGCTTCCCGATATTTCCTAGAAGCAACACTACAGTTTTGGTCTTCGAGAGACCACCATGGCGTTTTTTGTTTTGTTTTGTTTTTTAAGATTTTATTTATTTGACAGAGAGAGATCACATGTAGGCAGAGAGGCAGACAGAGAGAGAGAAGGAAGCAGGCTCCCTGCTGAGCAGAGAGCACTATGCGGGGCTCCATCCCAGGACCTGGAGACCATGACCTGAGCCAAAGGCAGATGCTTAACCCACTGAGCCACCCAGGCGCCCCGGGTTCTGCTGAAAGTATCCGACCCCGCAGCAGGCAGGAAACTCGGATGAATGAAGGAGTTGTCCCGGTTTGCTTGAGGGATCCCACTGAGTATTTCCTCCGTATCCTCTGACCTACTGGTTTTCTTTTGTTCTTCCTCTTAAAAAAAAAAAAAAAAGAAAAAGAAAAGAAAAGAAAAGAAAAACTGAGTCGTAATGTACACACGATGAAATACATGCACAGGTTGAAAGTGCACAGTCGGATGAAGGCTGACGAATGTGTGCTCCCTTGTACCCAGCATCTCAGTGAAGTACAGACTATTTCTAAGACCTGCAAATTCCCCTCGTGCCACTTTCTTGCCTCTACGTAGAGATAAACACCAGTTTGCTTCTATTGCCAGGGCCCAGTTTTGCGTGTTCTAGAAGCTCTTATAAATGGAATCATATGGTATGCTCTCTTTCATGTCTGGTTTCTTTTGCTCAAAATTATGCCTTTGAGATTGATTCCTGTATTTGCATGTATCAGTAGCTCCTTCATTTTTATCAGTGAATAGTGAGTATTCCATTGCGTGAACACACCGTAATTTATCCATTCTCTTGCTAATGAGCAGGTGCGTTGTTCTCAGTGTTTGGTTAGAGTGAGTCAATCTGCTATGAACATTTGTGCACATCCCTTGGGCTTGGCTAGCTCAGAGCAGGACCCCGAAGAGATGGGTGGGGAAATGAAAAGAATCAAGGGGAGCCCACGCAAATCGCCACTTCTCGACAAAGCCGCCAAGGCCATCCATTGTGCAAAGATAGTATTCTTTCCACGTGAGGAGGGAGCCACTGAACGTCCTAAGGGGAAGAGGAACCTCAGCTCTACTTCATGGCATGTGCAAAAAATTAATTCAAGGCAGAATATAGACCTAAATATAAAAGCTAATATCACAAAGCTTCTAGAAGAGAACATAGGAGAAAATCTTCACAGATGTGGAGTAGGCAGAGATGTCTTGGGACACAAAAGTAACAACCATAAAAGAGGAAATCGATAAATTGGGCTCCATCATGATTACTAATATGTGCTTTGCAGAAGGTACTGTTAAGAAAATGCAAAGTTAAGGCACAGATGGAGAGAATATATTTGTAAGGGCGTAACTAACAGGGGACTAATGTTCAGAATATATTGAAAGTTGCTTCACATCAATAACCACAAGTGAAAACCCAATTTTAAAAAATTGGCAAAAGACGTGCATAGGTTCTTCCCCAAAGAAGATGGCAGAATGGTGCAAACATGCATGGGAAGGTGTTCAACATTACTCGCTATCGCAGAAACACAAATCAAAACCACAAGACGATTTCAACCAAGATGCAGCTGGATGTCATCAAAGGGGCGTGACTATGAAGGACAGACTGGAGTTCTGGTCCTGCCCCTGGCCCTGACCCTGACTCCCCGGGTGGAAGCAAGGGAGCAGAACCAACTCTGTCCTAGGTGTGTAGGCTTCTTGATCTTCAATTTGTTTTTTGCATTAATATCCCAGGATCCTAGTTTGTGCCACAGCATCTTTGTCAGCGAGAATCCTGCAGGGGGATCGCACACAGAGGGTTGTCTTTGGATGAAGTAAAGGCAGTGATATCCTGACTTTTCACATGATGAATTTGAAAATAACGGACAAAATCCTGCTAGGAAAGAAACTTCTTAACTTAAAAACTTCTAAGAAGTAAAGGAATATTTTTTCCTCTGAAAACATCATTAATTCACACATTTTTCTCCTTAGACGGAATTACAACTAGTCTAAAGACATGAGGGGTTAAATCATTTTCAGTGTGCTTTATATCTTTCCTGGAAGCAGGAAAGTTTTCTTTCATTAGGTAGAATTTGGCTTAATACAGTTCAGTGTTAAATCTATAGAGCTAAATCCTCAAAGGTCTTATAAATATTACGACTTGAAAAGGTGAAGGAACTGAGAATATTTAGTTTGGAAAAGAGAAGCTTCTCTGTCTCTTTTTACCTTTGTCTGTCTCTCCTCTCATTCACCCCACCTCATCTCTGGGTCTCCATCTCTCTTTCCAGTTGTAGAATAATTAAAGGGCTGTTGTAATGTAAAGGAATAGGCGTTTAATTCACTCCATGTGGTCCATAAACCACCATTTGGACCTATGGATATAGGCTGTTTCTCCTCCAACAAACAATACCAGATCTCTCCAGAAATGGAATCAGTGGTGAGTGAGTTCTACATCCCTGGAGGTGTTCAAGAAGACAAATACTTAGTAACTCTTAAGGAAGACATTCATGGACCAGGTTGAACTGGATTACCTCTCCTGAAATTCCTCCTGGCTCCTTGGTGTTTTAGGCACGTCAGCAAGTCTGTACCAGGCAGCCACAGTGGAAAGCCCAGATCTGTGGGTCTCCAAAGCTGAGGGTCACCGTGCTGGCTGCCCGAGCCATGTCACACTCTTAGAGTGGTTAGGTAGCTGTCATTGAGATACAAAGTGTAACTTATGGAAATGAGGTTATAAGACATTGTTGCAAAGTTGTGTTCTCCAAAGGTGGCTTTGGATTTTGGAAATAGCTGAAAGTCTGGCCAATATGGGATTATCGTACTGCATGATACCATTTGAGGATTAAGCAAATATCCAAGAGCAGAAGCAGGGTTATGGAGGGATGACGGGGACTTTCTTGACATGCTCAGAAGCTCAATATAAAACATGAGAGCTTTCCCCAGAGTGGCACTTTGAAAATGTATGTGGTCACAAAAGCATTGGGGGTGGGGGGTAGGGGCAGAAGCAGTGGTCATTTGAGTGTTTACATCCTGATGTGATTTTTCAAAGATCAGGCTCAGGCATGGCAGTTATGGTCCTCACTATGTCTAGGCAACGGATAGACATGTTCATGTTATTTCTTATGATCGAGTGAGACTCTAAAACTGCTTGAATCTCCGAGAGTGCTGGAAGCTCTTATCCAGGGTACATCACATTCCATGGGAGTCGTAGGAAGACCCAGCAGGAGCTGCTAAGCTGATACCCGGCTGCTTTGGCTGGATTGCTCTATTATCTGACCTGCTTTCGTTTCTTCTCTCCCTTGTCAGTTCATTTATCTGCTGGGGTGGCAACATGGCACTTCTGGAGAGCTCTAGTATTTGGCATGCAGCCACAGCTGTATGGCTGCTGGAGCCAACCACCTCCAAACCCATGGAAGTGGCTGCCTGCTCTGTGGGATGTGGGACACCAAGAATGTCATCGTCAGTCACGTTTCACTGGAGAGAGAACTTGCCTGCCCTTTAAGAATGGCCTTCCTTAAATGATAAATTCTTCCATGAGGCATAGCCCACCATGTGTACGGATCCCGGCTTATATATTGAAGAAGGCTAGAGCTTTCCCTTGAAGCCAGCTTTGGTAAATGAAAAAGGAGATCCTTGGGGCAGATGACAGCTGCTGATGGGAGTACGGAAGGAGCGGGGGGAAGAGACTGGGTGGCAGAGGACAAGCCTCAGGTGACATCAGGGCTTTGATTAAAGGCAGTCCTGCAAATCTGTATTGACAAAGGCAGGCGTACCCAGGATAACTCATTCACTGGTGCAAGATCCTGGGCTTAGACGGGAACTCATGGGGCATGTGAGCGGTCTTCAGTCTGCCTGTGTCTGGCATGGAAGGGGGCGTGCTGGCCATTGTTGCTTTGCTCCACATCAATTTCCCTACTCCAAAGTATCAGTCCCTGCGTGTTGCCCACCTGTTCCATTCCAGCTCAGGGGCTTAGTGTGAAGTTTCCACTCCTAGCTTTGGGATCGAGCCTGTGACCCAGACTTGAGACCATCCCTCCATCATGATTCCCTGGCCACTGTGATTGCTTCAGGTGGGGCGGTGCCAATGACCGTTGGTGACACTTTTGCTGGGAGCGCTGGGGTCAAGGTCAAGGTCGTTCCTACCAGATTTGATCCTGAGAGCATGTAACACTGGGATTCTTACAGCCAACTTGAAACTACCAACTACCTAGGAACCTGCGATGGAAGCCAGTACAGTGCGGCTGGAACAGACAGGTGGGAAGAACCAATAGAAAAGAGTCAGGCATCAGATAGGAGGCTGAACTGCTCACCTCTTTAGATGTGTGTGTTTCAAAGTCACTTCTTTTTTTTTTTTTTAAGATTTTATTTGTTTATTTGACAGAGAGAGATACCACAAGTAGGCAGAGAGGCAGGCAGAGAGACAGAGAGGGGGAAGCAGACTCCCCGCTGACCAAAGAGCCTGATGCAGGACTTGATCCCAGGACCCTGAGATCATGACCTGAGCTGAAGGCAGAGGCTTAACCCACTGAGCCACCCAGATGCTCTCAAAGTCACTTCTTAATGACTACAGCAGTGAGATCACTTGCCCTTTCAAACTCCCTCTGTAGGCGTCTCAAATACAAACACAAATGATAAAGAGAATGTGGCACAATGATTCAAATTCTGTGATCTTGGTGATGGACTCCGGTGAGCAGCACACTAGCACTAACTCTGCACCATGAGCCTACCCTCACTTTGCCCCTCTGCTCCTCCAGGGAGGGGGACTGACTGTGCCCTCCAAACTCCTTCCAACCTTCTGCACCTACACTCTTGCCCTCACCCAGGATCTCCTCCTTTAGTGTTATCCTACTCTGCTTACAAGAACCAACTGTCCTCTACAAGGCTAGGTCCCTGACTGTCTCAGACCAAAGGAATGACTCTTAACTTCTGACCTCTGAGTGATCCAGTTTTCTGAAGCACTACTTTGGACTTGGTAAGACTGGTTTGCATAGTTCCTTGGCATTTCTTCATGACTCTTTGGCTCCTGATCTTCTTGAGGAGGATAGGGATTATGATTTTTAGCACCTAGCACTCAGCATTGCACCAGCTGCACTTGGCTGATGTTTAATAACATGGACTCTTGTTAGTATCCTCTCCTGGAGCACGGCTACCTGCCAGTCTCGTTCCGGGTCATCAGAGTTTACTGGGTTGACTAGGGCATCTCCTACATCATTTTGCCAACCGATGGGATTCCAATTGTATCCAGGACGTTGCCGGGCCCAAGACACAGAGGAGACAGGACCGCACCTCCTCCCTCCAAGTTCTTCTCACTCCCCCCATACCCAACACCTCAGATGAGGCATATAGTGCATTCATTCATTTATTCACTGAAGACTCACCAAGAACAGTGTGCCAGGCCTTGGGTATCCAGTGATGGGCAAATCAGATGCAGTTCCTGCCTGCAGTCTTGATATGAAGTCCCCTCCACACAGAACTGGAATTGCTTTTCCTCTGCCTGTTTCTCTGTCCCTAGACCCTGAGATGTCTGGGCTTAGGTACTTGCTTGGGTCTGTCATCCCCTTGGAAGTAGGGTCTGTCTGTCCTTTGCTGATGCAAGAACCCTCCTTGGAAGGTCTTCTTTCTCCCTACCTATTCCCCCTTTTGTGCAAGACTGAGATACGGCTCCTCATTCCCAGGGACTACCCTCTAATCCATTCTCCTGCTCACAAATTCCTGGCTAGGTCTCTCCTAAAACCCATGAAATCTGGTCTCCCCAGGGACAAATTAATGGTTAGTTTGAACTTTGCATCTTGAGTGTCCATTTGGTTTAAATTAGTAAACCTAAGGAAATACACTTAATCATGACAGGTGATGTGAAAATAAAGCCAAATTCCCTCTGGGCTCTGGCTTGAGGCAGTGACTCCCAGGCCACCAGCCAGGGGTGATGGTCTGGCCTTTGACTATGAACCCCAAGGATAACGCTCCGGGTCTAACCTGCAGCCTCAGCTGCCTCAGGTGCTCAGGACTGAATGCTGTGTCAGCGACCAGCGACCCGGATGGCCTGTCATGGGCAGGGATTGTGCCAGTCTCTTTTTTTGATTTTCACAGCGCAGCGGCCCAAAGATCCTGAGGGTGGGGGTCGGAAGAACTCGTCCCAGGGGCTGCCTGGTGCTGGTGGCTTGGCGAGGAGCCAGGCTCACCTTTGTCCCCAATCCGTGTGCCAGGGCGTGGAGCCTGGCTGGCAGTTCTGAGGCAAAACGAAGCTGCGAGTCTTCTCAGGGGAACTTCCTAGGGAAGGGGGGGGGGGGAAACGAATTTCAGGTCGGAAAGGCGTAGGGAGAGCAAAAAGCGGGAGGGAGGGAGCTCTGTTCAGCAGGGTGCCGGGGCTTCCTGGGCCGGAGTCCCCTAGCGCACCTCTCCCATCTGCCCACGTGCGGGCGGTAGCCGGGAGCCCGGGGCCGGAGAGCGGGAGTCGGAAGCCGAGCCCGGAGCCGCAGAGCAGCCGCAGGCGGGGACCCAGCGAGCGCGCTGCCCCGGGAGCCGAGCGCAGGGGCCGCCCACTGGCGGGGGAGCCGGGGAGCGCGCAGGGGAGGCGGCGGCCGCCGCGGTGGCAGCGGGGCTTCCCCGGGCTTCCCCTCCCATCCTGGGGCCGCGGGCGCACGGCTCGGACCAGGGCGCGGAGGCGGCGCTCGGCGCCAGGGCGCGGGGAGTCCCCAGGGCGCCCCCAGCTCGGCGCCGGGCTGCGGGGCGGGGAGCGGCGGACGCGGCGTCCGCGAGCCCCGGGGCCCGCGGCGGCTGGTGGTTTGGGCTGAGCCCTCCCCAGCGCCCGCCCGCCCCCGCCCGGCGCCCGCCTCCCGCCCCCGCCCGCGGCCTGGAGCGCGCCTCCCTCGCCGCCCGGGGTCTGGCGAGCCCGCGCCGGTCGAGCTGCGAGAGCCGCCGAGAGCACCACCGCCGCCGCCGCCGCCCCGGGAGCTGCTCCGGCCGCACCATGCGGGAGCTGGCCATCGAGATCGGGGTCCGAGCCCTGCTCTTCGGGGTCTTCGTGTAAGTAGTGGCGCGCCGCGGGCGGGAGCGCGCGGGCGCGGGGACCCACGGACCGAGCATCTCTGCGCCCCAACTTTGTTTGCGCCACCGCGTCCCCTCGGGGCCTGGATTCGAGGGGTCCTCCCCGCCCAGTGCGGGTATGTGTCCTACGGGACCCTCATGATCCCCTTTCTGGGATCCGGGCCGCGGAGGGACCCGAGTAAGCCGGGCTAAGACACGCTCCCGCCACCCCCACCGCGCCAGGGAGCGGGACCGGCCGCCGCTCGGTCTGCTCGCCCGCGCGGGTCGCGGGCTGCGCACCAGCTGCCCGGGGAATCGGGGCTGCTCCCCTGGAAGCGGGCGCGCAACCCCGCTCGCGCCCTCGGGAAGTTTCTCCTTGGGTGCGATCTTCGAAGCCCGACGTTTGCAGTCCTTCCTCCTGGCCCTTCTTCTAGAGCCCCTCGCCGTGCCCGGGGTCGGGCTCCGCCTCCTAACCTGTGCCTGGCTTTGGTGCCCCAGGGTTCAGGTGAGCGTTTTCCAAGGAGACGTTTGCGGTAGTTCTCCGGCTGGAAAACTGTTGCTGCGGGGGCTCCGGAAATCGGGGGCCGCAGCCCGAGCCACCCGCTCCCTACGCCCTGAGCTCAGTGCGGAGCCGTTGTCCGGTTCGGGTGCAGGCGGGGGCTCTTGGGGACAGCAGCGAAATGCCCCTCCTGTCTCCGAGAGGCTGGTACCTGGAAATAGCGATCTTGGAAAGAGGAGGGGGCCCTGGCACAGACTCTTTCAGAGATGTCTGAACCCCAGGGCGCCCCAGGGACCCGCTACCCACTGGCCTCCCGGGCCCAAGCGGCTGGGAGCGGTCGTGTCTCTGCCTTTCAGCTGCAAACCCTGATCACGCCTCATCAGCTCAGACCCACTCCACAGTCCCTTTGATCTCTTGTGACAGAGGGGCCGCACCTGCACTTGACCCTCCATTAGCTGGTCAGGTTCTCTTTTCTCATCTGCCCATGGTTGTTTTCTGACAGCGCTGTAAATATTAAAGTTGCATGAACTTTCTGGACTCGCTGCCTTCTTTTGAAAAGCCCAGGCAGCGGTTCCAAACAGGAGGCCCCTCTCTGGATTCCTGCCCCAATCTGGAGTCATTGATGGCAGGTGGGAGGCTGTGAGTTGACTTCTGTTCCTGCAGCCCAGGGTATACACATGGAAAGAAAGACCCTTTCTTGCATGTTTTCCTTTTCTAGGGATCAAATTCATCCCGAGTATTTATTCACAGCATCATAAAGGATGGTGAGTTCCCCCAGATGCGGACAGGCTCCCTCTCCCAGCTTCTGACCAAACACTGATGTTATTCAGTGGGAAAAAGGAATGAGAATTTCAGTTGGGTATTGATGCAGTTGGGAAAACAACAACAACACAAAACAAAAAACACTTTTCCCTTCTCCTCGATTTTTCTACCTTTGGAATAGATATTAAAACTAGTGATAGCGTGTGATCAGATGGGGACAGTTTGCAGTTGGCAGCTAGGCTAAATCCCATTAAATTATTATATGATAGAAATGATCAAACAGTGTTCTGTACACGGTAGGATTTAGCATTTATTTGGGGAGTGTGTGTGTGAGTGATGCTAAAATAAAGTGAGGTAGGCTTGCAGGTTGCCTGGTTTGATTGTTGCTGGGAATTATCAGATTAAAAAAAGACACGATGGTGTGCAAATATTTATATTGTTTATAGATTTCCCTTCACATATTCCCGAAAACATTCATGAGCTGTTTACAAATAGATGATGATCTGTGGCGTGGATTTGAAGATGTGATAATTATTGTTTTACATGCTTTTTGCTTCCTCAAAGAATGTTATGTAAAAATCAGGCAGGCAGTTTATATTCTTTTTTCCAAACTTCCCCTTTTATTAATTAATGGGGGATCTGCTCTCACCCAAAGGGAAACACCTGGGCATTGAAGGTGTTTTTGGATGATTCCCTGACTTCATATCCATTGGGCATATTAACAGTGTGTCCAACGTGTGGCTCTTTGACCTGCGAAGACCAGCTGTGGTGTCCGTGGGAGACTCCCTGGGTGGGTGGGAATCTTGGATGTTTAGATGCTGTTATCATCGACTCAATAGCCACCGTCGGAAGGACAGACTAGGCGCTCACAGATACAGATGACCCTTTGTTTTCTTAGATAAGCTCTGGTGAGATGACAGAGGCTGACTTTTGGAGGAAGTTTTATTGTTCCTTTTGCCAGTGCTGGTCTGATGGCAAGATTCCAAGGTTTGTACCCAACTCCGCTCGTGAAGGTGGAGATTTCGGTAGCAGGCCCTCACCTGAGTAGGTGGAGAAATTTCTGGGCAAGCTGCATCTACTTTCGCTGCTGCTGAGAAATTCATTATCTGCTCCTGCTTGGCGTAGGTCCCCTATTTCTCAGGTTAAGAGAATCATCTTTTGGGGGAAAGATACCTTGCTTCTCTGCTAACTCGTGCCTCTGGGGGAATAGCACCTGTGCACACACTTGTTCTTGGATTATATTTGCTCTGAGTGAGAGCAGGATCCCACCAGCTGATGCCCACCTGCTCCTAGGAGTGCAAAGTTAGCTCTAATGAAATGCAGCTTTGGACCCTTGGGTTGTAGGTTACATGTTATATGGCTATATGCTTTTTCTTTTTCCTTAGGGAACCAGTTCTCTGTCTCTAGACCAGGTGTAGTGCTGAGGTTCGGTGATTCAGGGTCCCAAGAGAATGCTCTCCAGGAAAACCCCATAGATCATCCAAGAGGTGCACACTGCCTTTTGGGCAGCCCTGCCTAAGAAATTCATGCCACTGGAAGAAAACTAGGAACGGGTACTGCAAAGCAGGGCTGGCACATAAAGCTTAACCTAACAGGAAATAAATTGGTTAGAGGACCCCAGCGTTTAGGAAAAATCAAAGTATAACGTAGCTTTGAGGCTGCATTTAGTGCTCGGAAGCTGGCATGGAGACCCCTTTGCTCTTTCTTGTGGACCGTGGGCGGAGTAGCGAGCAGGAGCTCCAGGGGGCTGCCTCTGTCCTGCTGCCACGCAAGACTCCAGCAGAGATCCTGGGAGCTTTGGTGGACATGTGAAGCCGGCCCGGGACCTTGCTGAGCCAGCACGGTGTGGATCCGAGGAGGTCAGCCAGCCGCCCCGCAGGCAGGTGCCCTAGGACTGGAGTATATTACCTCCCCCCACTGCCCTCACTGGCACGTAAGTGCTGTTTATTGAAGACTTAGTATGTGCCAGGCTGTCATGAAGCCAGTCACACGTATCACCGAAGCCTTGTACATGCCCGATGGAAGGGTACATTGGCAGCTGTGCTCATGCGTGCAGAGGTCGAAGCGCAGACTGAGGACCCGCCCCGGGCACAGAGCTAAGAAGGGCAGCTCTGAGATCTAAAGGTGCTCCTTTTGTGTCATCGGGACACTCCATGACCTCACTCTACTGCTCCAGAAAAAATAACTGCCCGTGAGGGGCACTCGGGTTTACTGTGCAAAAGGCGTTCTGTGGGATTTCTCTGGTCTCACTGCGCTTGAGATGTTCTCCCCACTTTACAGGTAAACCAACGTTTAGGTAGCTTGGCCGAAGAGACTCAGTGGCAGGAAGTGTAGTCTGGGTCTGAACAGGCGGTCGGCCCCGTGTCCTGGGCTGCCGGCCACTGTTAGGGAATGGGCCAGCACCAGGCTTCCGGGACTAGAGCAAAGGGGACCGCATGCTAGAAGCCGTCTCCTTCTACAACCCGTTGTCTCCGGGGAAGCAAATGAATGTTCTGGAATGATGTGTGGAAAGGGCTGTCACTCTGGTTCTCACATTGGAGTCTCAGGGCAACATTTCAAAGGGGGGTGGTGGTGGTGAAGGTTCCCATTCCCTAAGAGTTAACAGATTTTGAAAGGTCTTCCTTAGGTCTCTGGAGCCCAGAGGGCGAGATGTGGAGAGAAAATTGCAAGTCAGAGCCTAAATGGAAGGCTTTAGAACCGATAGTAGACCAGTAGGCTTGTGTACCTGTTGGCCTTTGGCTCCAGGACATCAGTCTGTCGGGAAAACCCTTTGATTCTAGCACTGCAGAATGGGCTCTGGAAACATGAGAAATGCTGCATCAGAAATGCAGTCGGAGGGGGAAGGTGGCCTACCTCTTTCACCCGTGCATCTGTGTTTCCTGCGGTCCTCAGTCCTGCCCTCTTCCTCTTTCTCCCCTTTGGGGTTCCGGGTGACTCCCCGGCTGGGATGTCCCTCTCGGAGCTATGGGTCTGCTTGGGACACTGGGTTGCTCAGGGAATGAGTGGCGTTTGCCTCAATTCAGATCGGTCCTGCATCCTTCTTGGAACCCTTCATGGGTTGGGGGCCTGTGCCGGGGGCTGGGGATATTTGAAGAAGGAAGACTGGGGGTGGCGGGCCTCCCCAGAGCTCACGGTTTGGTCAGGTGAGCACAGAGTGGGCCGCTGTTTGCTCTTTTCCCTGCTGTCATCACTGGCTTTGAAAGTTTTGCCTTCAGACATTTTTCTGGGGGCAGGCACTTGTGCTGGTTATTTTCTTCCCCTTGGTTGGTACACTTCCGTTGGTAGGATTCCAACAGACCCAGGGAAACCTGGCACTTCCGCTGGTCCAGGCGGTTTGTTTGAGGGCACTGGCTGTCAGGTAGGTTTTTGGAGTATTGGCAGAAGGGAGCACACTTTCATTATTACCCCTCAGAGTCCCGTCTGGGGCTGTAGGCCGGGGACGGTTGTGGTCGTAGGACAAAGTGCTCAGTTTATGGAGAGGGAGGGAGTAATGAGTCCCGGGAGGGAGAGGAGGAGGAGGCGGGGGCCAGGGAAGGCTGCCCAGAGCTGGCATCCCACCGAGTCTTGAGCATCGAGTGGCAGGTGTGGAGGGCCTGGCCCGAGGACATCCCTGCGGACAGTGTGTCCGGGAGCCGAGGCTGCAGGGTTTGGAGGCGTATTTCGGGTGGGGATCAGGTCACTAGGTGTGGCCTCAGCACAGAATGTGGGTTTGGAGGTGGTTGGTAAGAGTGGCAGGAGGAATTTAATTCAATTTAAATTTAATTAAAAAAAAAAAAAGAGTAGCAGGAGGTGAGTCTGGGACGAGAATGTGGATGCCCTGACAGGGCACCTTAGAAGGTGCCCTTAGAAGCAGTGACTGGGGAGCCTGGGGAGGTTTGAAACGAGCAAGCCTCGTGCTCCGATGCTTGCCCAGGATGGAGAGCGATAGCTCCTTTCGGTGCAGCGGCTGTTTGCTTGTGTGACAGTGCCCAGCTCTGCCGCCGCCGCTGTGTCCCACTGGGGGCCTGTGTTTTCTTCTGCCTTGGGTTGTGGTCAGCCGCCTCCATGGCCGGTTCCAGACTGCTGACTGCTGGTCAGTGGGGGCTGGGACTCTACTGTTATCTTCGTTGTTTTGTTTGTACTCCCAGCCAGGCCTTCTTTGGCATGATCGTGGTCGGTGCCTCCTGAGTGCCCTCCGGATTGCACGCGATTTCTGGTGGTCATCCAGCCCTCCGAGCGATCAGCTGCAGTGCAGGGCGAGGCCTCAAGTGTGGTTTGCTGACCACCTGTGTCAGAATTGCCTGGGGCTCAGTTCCCACTTAACTGAATCAGCATTTGGGGATGGCGTCCTGGGAATCTGCATTTTTAACAGCAGCTCCTTCTGTCCATCACAATCGGGATCTCCTAACATGCAGTCTACACCCTCTTGTGGTAGGAGGGTCTCCTCTGGTTCTTTTCTCCTTTCTGGCCACACAGAAGACTACCCTTCCCAAACCCCTGCTGTAAGGTGGGGCACATGTGGCACATCGTACATCCTGTAGTGGCCTGTCATTGTCCCTCTCTGACAGTGGCGAGCATGGAGCTCCGTGTTGCGATGACAGAGCTGCAGCATGCGAGCTGTGGAACAGCAGCCCTGGAGAGCCATGCCCTTGGCCATGGGCTTTGTGGGATAGAAGGAGATTTCATGTTAATGATGATATGGGGGCTTGATTAGCTAATGGAAAACAAGTCTGTTCAGTCTGGCTGATATACCCAGAACAGTTTTGCTTGCTCTCTAGAAACAAAGAGTCACTGAGGCAAAGTGGGATAAGGGAAGCCCATGGACTTTGTATGTTTGGAGTTTGGCTGTGCCCAGTGATTAGCATGTTGCCTAAAATTTCTTCATGTGGGAAATGGGAACCATACTCAGCGTCACTGGACATTGGTAGATAAGATGCTCTAAGTGCCGACAGTACTCAGAACAAAGATTAGATGCTTCTCCCCACTCCTGTGACTCTCAGGACCCATGAATGAGAGTGTTAAATGAGGGCATGTTCAGCTTAGCACAGGTGCTCAGCAAATGGTAGTTAGGACCACTGTCCTTTAATTGAGATGAATCCTTAATGTACACTGAAGAGAAATGCTATAGGCAGTTAATGATCCTCAAGATTCAAATGATTTACTGCAGGATTTCTATAAAATAATAAACTTGTTTAAATATGTTTCAAGGGATTCCTTTTGCCCCCATCAGTGATGTACGTGAGTTGCCATGAGCTCATTCAATGGATCGGCCCCCCCGCCTCCCCCACATAGAGCAGTGTGGCTGGCTCCCTGTTTAACGAAGGGGTGGCCTTAGCACTGTGCTTTCTCGTTGTTCACTTCAATCGCCGGCTGTTTACAACAGTGATTTTAGGACATTGAATCGGAAGGGGTGTTAGCAGAATTGCCTCGGGCCATGGGGAGAGAACTGCTGCATTCCTCTCCTTTACTTCTGAGTCTGTGCTCATCACCCAGGGCTCTGGGAGAAGCCCGGCGCAGGGACTTTTCCATCAGACACCCTGTCCACCCCCAGTCGGTGCTGGGCTGAGTGTGCCGAGTGCCTCTCCCCTCCCTGGGGAGGCTTCTGCCTTGTCATCTGATAAATGAAGCAGCCTTCTGTTTGAAATATTATTCGCCACTGTAAAGTGAGTCTGCTGAACCCGGAATTCTGAGAATTGATGATGTTTTGCCACAGGGAGATAAATGCTTGTAGCTTGGCAAAAAAGGAGAGCATTAGTTTCATAACTTGTGGGTAAAGTTATCTCAATTAGTTATAAGGATTATGCCTTTTATGACCCACACAAGGCTCATAAAAGCTCCCTACTTTTATTTTTCTGTGATAGTGTTTTTAAATATGAAAATCATCTTAGTCATAGTTATTTCCTTAAAACATATAATCTTGGTGTTCCGTGGATGGATTAGGAGCCCTGGTTCGTGGCGAGGAGCTGGACTCACACAGAACCAGACTTGTCCGTGTGTTCTCATTGATCAGCTAAAGGCACAGAGGTATCGAGGGGCTTGGAGATGTTCGTGAGCAGGAGGCAGCTCTGCGCCCAAGGATGGCTGCATCACCAGCTTTCAGGATGAATGTGAGAAACCATCCTGCAGAGCTGAGGGATGAGTTGTTTTTCTGTCTCCACCGAAGACGAAGCAACGAGAAACAGGGTCAGAAGCCGCAGGAGCATCTAGGTTGGTTGTCAGAAAGGTAGCAGTCTGCCAGTCAGTGCTAGACGTTTCCTTTCTCCTTTACCAGCGGGTTTTAAAAACATTTCTATTCAAGCATTAGTTTGAACCATATGCAGTTGCTGATATTTGACTGTCTTGACCTACAAAAAGAGGAATTGCATTTAGCTCAACCTAAAAATAATATACACAAGAAAAAAATGCATGATTTATAATTGCATGGCTTCCCAGAATACGCTTTACCCATCAAGCCCCATCCCCCCCACCGGGGCGCCACCTCCCTGACTTTGAACATCATTTTTGAACTCCGTGTAAGTAGAATCATACAGTGTAACCTCTTGTGTGTGACCGTCGCGCTCAGTCTGTTTTAGAGGTTTATCGGTGTTGCACTTGTAGCTTGTTAATTCTGATCATTGTAGAGCCTTTCCTGGTATGACGGTACGTCTTTCTTCTTTCACTGTTTATGGGCGTTTGGGTTATTTGTTGGCTTGGGTTAGCAAGCGTAATGCTGCTGCTGTTTCTTGGGTGAACATACTTTATAATTTCTGTTGGGCGTATACCTAGGCATGGAAAGGCTAGGTTATTCATTTGAGGTTTTTAACGAAGAATTTGGCCTTTCTTTATCTACTTCTGACATAGGGATGTAGTCTGTATCCTGCTTTACTCTCCATCTTTCGAGCAGCTATTCTGTGAGAGTCCATGGTGGGTCTGGTGAATGACATGGGCTGGGTCCCCACTTGGCAGGCGGGCGGGCAGCGTGGCTCAACAGGAGGGCTTGGGAATTATTTCCTGACTGCTGATTCTAAAGACGAACCTTAGCCTTCTCATCTGTAAAGTGGGGACAAGAGTATCACCCACCGGGATGCTGTACCATTGAAATAATGCAATGCGTGACAGGTGTCTCCTACAAAACTGACACCTAGGAAGTATTCAAGCCAATCTCCGTCCCTTGCTCCATCTTCCTTCCTGTGGGGAGGTGGAGTTGGTGGTCAATGCAAAAAATACCCTAATACCCCAATGAAATAATAATAAGAAGAATGCAACTGGCAGCCCCACAGGAGAGCTGAGCCTTGAACTAGGATTTAGGAAGTTTCAGGGGACCATTCTAAATAATCTTCCAAGAAATCATTGACAAGAAGACATGGCCAATACATACATATGTGGAGGTATCTTTTAATTGAGCTGAATCTCCAGCTGTAGAGGGAGGAGAGAAGACCAGCTTTACCGCTTCCTGTATATCCACTTTGCTCTAGGCCCTTGTCACACCTTGGATGATTTAATCTTTGCAACTTCCCAAAAGGCTATATTGTTGTCCTCATTTATAGAGTGAAGAGTTAATGCTGCTCCTATACAAAAAACTCTCACCAATCAATAAGAAAAGAGCTCTTTAAAAGAAAAATGGGCAGCAGAACTAACAGGGAACTAACAAGTATACAAATAACTAATGCACCTTTAAAACTGTGCTTTCCATAGAAATGCAAAATACGCATCTGAAAAGAACAAAATAACATTACATATAGACTAGCATATGATTTTTATTGTGCCAGGACAAAAGAATGCACCACCATTGGAATTAGTGAGGTAGGAAACTATCTGTTGGCGTGGGAAGATACCCATACACCGTCGTTAAGTGATAAAAAGTAGGTTACGTAAGTGTGCATAATGTTACTTTAACGTGGTAGTGTAATAAAATCAATTTGTGTTTACATCTGTAAGAGAAAAAGCTATAAAGATATACAACAAAATCTTAATGGTGGTTATTTTGTGCGGATGGGTTGTATAACATTTACTTTTTTCTTCATACTGTTTATTGTCCGCATTATTTTACAGTAAACATTTATTACTTTCATACATTATCAGAAAAATCAATATAGGAGTTTCCTGTTGTGAGGGGAGAAAGAAACGAATGAAATATCCTTCCATAGGGCACTGGGTGATCCTCTGGGGACTGCTTTAGAAATATCTGAAGTGGGAATGTGTTGAAGTCAACCTTTCTATATATTTTTTTAAAAGATTTATTTATTTGAGAGGAAGAGCACGACCAGAAGAATGGGGGGCAGAGGGGCAGAGGGGCAGAGGGAGAGGGAGAGACAGAATCTCAAGCGGACTTTGTGTTGAGCGTGGAGCTCGACCTGGGGCTCAAACGCATGGCCCCAAGGTCGCAACCTAAGCTGAAATCAAGAGTTGGACATTTAGTCATTTGAGCCACCCAGGTGCCCCTCCCCCTTCTGTATTTAACAGCAACTAAGATATCTAAAGGAAAACCAGCAAGTAAAGAGTAGCATCCAGATGTACAAGACTGTGGTGAAGCAGATGGCTGCAGGCGGGATTTAAATAGACATAATTTCTTAGAAGAGTGGTGTTGCAGTGCACGGACAGCCGTGAAAGTATCCTGCCCTCTGACTTGAACTCTTAGAAAAATGTCTTGAGGTACTGATGTAAAAATCCTCATGTATGAAGACATTCATTGCTGTAGCCCATACAAAGCACATCTCTTTGTCAAGCAAAAATAAAATAAATTAAAACTCAAATGGTCAACACTTGAAGAATAGTTTGATAAATTATGAACATAAGAGAATACTCTATGCTATTTAAAATAATAATTTTAAGAATCATAAGAAACACGGTAACATTTTACGGTGTGATCATTGAGAGGAAAAAGTACTATATGAGAATCAATCTCAGAATCAAATCTATGGGGAATATGTTTGATTTGCACAAATATTAGGAAGGATTACACAAAAGTGCATGTGTGTGCTGGCAATGAATGTTTCTCCTCAGGTTCACATTTTCTTTAAATTATAAAATAGTTGTGAAAGTTGAAACAATACAAAAGTGTAAAGACCTGCTTCGCCTCTGTGCCAGTTCCATTCCCTTGACTTTTAATTTTGATTTATTTTTTTACAACTTTTTTAAAGTAACATGGGGCTCTACATGGGGCTCAAACTCATGACCCTGTGATCTACAGACTGAGCCAGCCAGATGCCCCTCCTTTCACTTTTTAAAGTCAAATTTTTAAACAGTGTGTACTCTTTTGTGTGAGTATTTTGCTTGGCACATACCTGAGATTCATTCATGTTGTGCTTTGCTGTAATTCATATATATATGTATATATTACATATTTTACTTAATATATACATACAATAAAAGTATCAGTACACATAACATAAAATAAAAACGGAATAAAAACTGAAAACACATTTTATATCTATAGTTGAAATTTTTTTACTTAGTTTACATCTACTTGAGTCTTTTTACTGGCTGTGCAGTGTTTCATCATATTAACCTATTCATGGAATTTGCAGGTGTTTTCATTTTTGCCTGCAGCATACAATGTTACGATTGTGCTTATGCTCTGTAGCACACCTGTTAAAATATCGCTGTGATAGACTTTTGCAAATGAAATTTCTTGGTCAAAGGCCATGTGTATTTTAAATTCTGCTGGACACTGCCAAATTGTCCGTCCAAAGGGATATATACACGCCTACATTCTGTTTTTCGACATCCTTGCCAATACTGGATGTTGGTAATGTATATTTATACAACATTTTTATCTTTTCACACTGGTATTGGCTATTTTTCTTTTTTTCAATTAAGTTTTAATTTTAATTCCAGTGTAGTTATCATACAGTTTGGGTCAGGTGCACGCCATAGTACTTCAACAACTGCATACGTGACCTGGTGCTCATCATGACCGGTGCCCTCCTGACTCCCCGTCAGGTGACTACATCGCCCACTCATCTTCCCTTTGGTGACCATCAGTTTGTTCTCTATAATTCAAAATCTGTTTCTTGGTTTGTTTTTTTCTCTCTCTCTCTTTCCTTTGCTCATTTATTTTGTTTCTTAAATTGCACCTATGAGTGAAATAATATGGTATTTGTCTTTTTCTGACTTATTTCTATTAGCACAATACCCTTTAGTTCTTTTCACATCGTTGCAAATGGCAAGATTTCATGCATTTTATTGCTGAAATTAGGTCCCATCATATATATATCACATCTGCTTTATCCCTTCATCTCCTGATGAACAATGGCTGAGCACTACCCTTCTGTTTACTGTCTCCGTGAACTTGGAAGTCCCTTTATCTCTGTCCTCCGGTTCCCTGTTCTTCAGACATCTGTTGCAAAACAATGTGAATATCCTTAACACTCCTGAAATGTACACTTACAAATATTTTTTTTTATAACATTTTTTTTTTAAAGATTTTATTTATTTACTTGACAGAGAGAAATCACAAGTAGATGGAGAGGCAGGCAGAGAGAGAGAGAGGGAAGCAGGCTCCCCGCTGAGCAGAGAGCCCGATGCGGGCCTCGATCCCAGGACCCTGAGATCATGACCTGAGCCGAAGGCAGCGGCTTAACCCACTGAGCCACCCAGGCGCCCCTACACTTACAAATATTAAGACAGTCAATTTTGCTATGTGTTTGTTATCACAACTAAAAAATAAATTAAAAAGAAATACGTCACACACACAAAAAAGAAGTTGAATGGAATATTAACAAGTATTAGCCTAAAAGAGGGGCTGCTGTGATTTCTGTGTTTTGTAATTTGTTCTGGTTTCCTGTGTGGTCATATACGTGCGCAATTTTTTGTGAATTTATACAGCTTGAACATAATAGTTTGTGTTTGGTGGTGACAGAGCTCTAAATATATTAAAGCAAGTTAACTGTACTATGCAGATCCTCTGTATTCTCACTTTACAGAATTCATTCTTCTTAATTTGGTCTTTTCTTTGTTAAGTAATCTCTACACTCAATGGGGGCCTCAAACTCATGACCCTGAGATCAAGAGTGGCATGTTCCACCCACTGAGCCAACCAGGTGCCCCTAATTTGGTCTTTTTAATGTGAAGATAAGCTACCTCTCAACCTAAGGTAGTTAGAGCATTTACATTTTGGGGGGAAATAACTAATATTTTGTCATATTGCTGCCAGCTTGTTCTATGTTTACTTTTCGTGGTACTCTTGCTCTTTCCCCCCTGATTTCTTGCTTTTGGCTGAATAGTTCAAGTTTGCTTTGCTGTCCTTTTTTTCCTTTAGTGATTTGGAGATCAGAATTCCTATATCTATCTGTCAGGTTAGTGTTCTTAAATCTTATCTCCTTCTGATGAACCTTTTAGTATTACGAAGTTTTCATCTTTGTGTTAATATTCCTTATCTCGAAGAATGCTTTATCTAATACCTGTATCTAATACCTATATATCTAATAGCTACATTATATTTCTTGAGATTAATGTCTGTACAGAATATATTTCTTATCCTTTTACTTGTAACCTGTCTGTGTTTTTTTTTAAATTTTTTATTTTTTATAAACATATATCCAGTCTGTGTTTTTAATGTATCCCTCTTATAAACAGCATTTAGTTGTACCTTTTAATTTTATTCAATATGGTTCATCTTTAATGGGAGTGGTTAAGCCACTTACATTTGATGCAATTATTGATATGGTTGAGTTTAAGTTTACCAGTTTGTTATTTGTTTCTTATTTGCCCTCTCTGCTTTTTGTCTCTTTTTTCGCTTTTCTTTTAGGCTAGTACTTGTTAATATTCCATTTAACTTTTTTTGTGTGTGTGACGTATTTCTTTTTAATTTTAATTTTTAGTTGTGATAACAAACACATAGGAAAATTGACTGTCTTAATATTTGTAAGTGCACGTTTCAGGAGTGTTAAGGATATTTACGTTGTTTTGCAACAGATGTCTAGTACTTTTTTCATCTTCCAAGAATGAAATTTTTTTTTTAATTTTTAATTTTTTATAAACATGTATTTTTATCCCCAGGGGCACAGGTCTGTGAACCGAGAATGAAATTTTATTTCTTCTTTTGTGAATTTTGGCAGATTGTTTCAGAGAATTGGTCCACTTTACCTCGGCTATCAAATCTGTGAACATAGAGTTGTAGTTGTTCATAACATTCCTTTAGTCTCATGTTAAGTTTCCGTGGAATCTGTAGTGACATTCCCTTTTTAATTTCTGACATTACTAATTTGTGTTCTCTTTTTTTCTCAGTGAGGGTGGCTAGAGGCTTATTGATTCGATTAATTTTTTGGAATTACTTTTAGTTTCATTGATTTTCCTCTCTTGATTTCTTATTTTTGATTTCACTGATTTCTTTTTTTAATTTATTTTTTATTTATTTTCAGCATAACAGTATTCATTATTTTTGTACCACACCCAGTGCTCCATGCAATCCGTGCCCTCTCTAAAACCCACCACCTGGTTCCCCCAACCTCCCAACCCCCACCACTTCAAACCCCTCAGATTGTTTTTCAGAGTCCATAGTCTCTCATGGTTCACCTCCCCTGCCAATTTCCCCCAACTCCCTTCTCCTCTCTAACTCCCCATGTCCTCCATGCTATTTGTTATGCTCCACAAATAAGTGAAATCATATGATAATTGACTCTCTCTGCTTGACTTATTTCACTCAGCATAATCTCTTCCAGTCCAGTCCATGTTGCTACAAAAGTTGGGTATTCATCCTTTCTGATGGAGGCATAAGACTCCATAGTGTATATGGACCATATCTTCCTTATCCATTCGTCCGTTGAAGGGCATCTTGGTTCTTTCCACAGTTTGGCGACTGTGGCCATTGCTGCTATAAACATTGGGGTACAGATGGCCCTTCCTCACGACATCTGTATCTTTGGGGTAAATACCCAGGAGTGCAATGGCAGGGTCATAGGGAAGTTCTATATTTAATTTCTTGAGGAATCTCCACACTGTTCTCCAAAGTGGCTGCACCAACTTGCATTCCCACCAACAGTGGAAGAGGGTTCCCCTTTCTCCACATCCCCTCCAACACATGTTGTTTCCTGTCTTGCTAATTTTGGCCGTTCTAACTGGTGTAAGGTGATATCTCAATGTGGTTTTAATTTGAATCTCCCTGATGGCTAGTGATGATGAACATTTTTTCATGTGTCTGATAGCCATTTGTATGTCTTGATTGGAGAAGTGTCTGTTCATATCTTCTGCCCATTTTTTGATATTCCATTTAACTTCTTTATTGTATTTTTAGCTACACCTCTTCAAAAATGTTAACAGTTTCTCTAGAGATTATAATATACATTTTTTAACCTGTCACTATTAAGTCAATATTACACCATTTCAAGTACAATGTAAAAATCTTATCACAACATATTTTCAATTCTTTCCTTATGCCTTTGATACATTGTCATAGAATTCGCTTCTATGTATAAATCACATAAAACATTTGTCTTAATTGATATACTTTTATAGAAATTATATAAAAATATTTACCCACATACTTACCATTTCCAGTGATCTTTATTACTTCTCTCAGATTTGGTTTTTTCTTTAGGATTATATCCCTTCAGCCTGAAGAACTTCCTTTAGCTTTTCTTGGAGGGCATATTTGCTAGAAATGAATTCTCTTGGCTTTTGTTCTGTTAGAATTGTCTTTTTTTTTTTTTTAAGATATCTTTGTTAGATGTAGAATTCTAGGTTGACAGTTTTCTTTCAATAATTTAGAGATGGCTTTGGAATTGTCTTGTAGATTCCAATTATTTCTGATGAGAAGTTACCTGTCATGGTCATTGTTGCTTTCCTGAACATCGTGTGGTTTTCTTGTTGGCTGCTTTTAAGTGTTTATCTTCATCTTTGGTTTTTAGCAGTTAGACCATGGTATGTCTAGGTTGGTCTCATTGTATATTTCCTGCTTGGTTTCCTGGACTTTCTCAGAGCAATGGTTTGATGTCTTTCATCAGTTAAATATTTATAAGACATTATTTTTTCACATACTTCTTCTGCCCTGATCTCTTTCTCCTTTCTTTTTGTTTTTTTTTTTTTTTCAGATATTAGACAGCTTTTATTACTCCACAAGTCTTGGATGCTGTGTTGCATCACTGTTGTTGTTGTTGTTATCTTTCTTCCCTGTGGCTCAGTTTAAGCTAATTTCTACTGACTTATCATCACATTCACCTATTCTCTATTTTCTACTCTGTCTATTCTGCTGCCAAGCCCAAGCAATGAATGTTTTATTTCCAATGTTCATTTTTTTCAGTTACAGAATTTCTATTTGGTTCTTTTTTAGAGTGTTAGTTTTTTTGTTGATGTTTTCTTCTTATGCATCCATTCTCTTCATCTTTCTCTATAATTTTTTAATGTATTTATAATAGAAAGCCCCTTTCTGCTAATTCCAATATCAAGGTGATCTATGGTTCTGATATTTTTTCCTGTGGAGTATGGGCCATATTTTACTGCCTTCTTCACATGTGTAGTAATATTTTGTTTCCTATTGGACATTATGGGTCATAGATCATAGGAACACTAGATCATTACTGTCTGTTAAAGATTATTGGATTTTATTCTTATAGGAAGTTGATCTACTGTTAGGTCACCTTCATCCTTAGAACCTTGGTTCTAGGCTATATTTGTGTAAGTCTGTCTTGGTTTTGCCTTTGATCCTATGATGCATCCTTTAGTTCTGGGATGTGCTTTTTATTACTGTACTTTGGCTCTTCTGATGTTTCAGTAGAAAGTGTAACTTGGAAAAACTTCAAGTCCAAACTCTATCTCCTGGGACTGGCTAGCTGCTGAAATTTCTGCTTCACTTTTAGACTGTGGCTGTTACGTCCCAGTGGGGTCTTTGGGGTCTTGTCTTACATGTTGAAATATCTGAGTTAGCCAGTAATTTAAAGGGAATTTGCACACAGAATTTTAGGTTTCTCTTTTCTGGCTAAACTCCTTTTCAGGAAGGTTTCACCTTTGTTGTATTATCTGGTATTTTATTTCTATCTGCTTTTTCTTTTTCATAGTTTTTTTTCCCCCCTTCTTCTGCTTTGCTGATTGTTATACCTTAAGGCTGTTCAGACCAGCTATGGATTTCTTTAGGTTTTCTTTCTTTTCAGTGGTGTTTTTTGAGAGGAAAGACAGACAAAATGAATGGGTTCAATCAGCCATCTTAGGCTGGATGTCTTTTTAAAAATATTTTGCAAATTTTTCTTGGATACAATGTTCATGTTTTTTAATACATAAATTATATTTTTTAAAAAAAATTCATTGATTCTTACTTTTACCCGTGAATATTTTTGTGGTTTTCTGAGTCAACATTCACCTGGCCTCTTCTTTGCCCACCTAAAATCCTACAGGTATTTTCCAAGGCTTGGCTCAGAATTTGCTTTTCTGTGTTATCTTGTCTGAACCTATTAGCCCTGAATGAATATGTATATATAAAGTGATGATGACAGAGTCATATAGAAGACCCACATTTATCTTTTCACTTAATGATGGAAATATTTTGTTCCTGAATGTGTTGTGCTTTTTTTTTTTTTTTTTTTGGGTAAAGATTTTATTTATTTGACAGAGAAAGAGAGACAGTGAGGGAGGGACTACAAGCAGGGGGAGTGGGAGAGGAAGAGGCAGTCTTCTTGCTGAGCAAGGAGCCCGATGCGGGGCTCGATCCCAGGACCCTGAGATCATGGCCTGAGCCAAAGGCAGACGCCTAACGACTGAGCCACCCAGACGTACCAGGTGTTGTGCTTTAATTAAGTTTTGTGGACCAATGAAAAGATTTCAGTCATGTAGGGAGAACATATTAAACTTAAAAAATATGAACACGTACTCATGAAAAATAACATGAAACATAGATGCCTTGCTTTGATTTTTTTTCCTGACACAGAAGATGTTGTTATTATTTGCTGAAAGTAGCCAGCTGGGGGGGTTTGACTCTGGGGGGTGATGAAGATGATAACAACTAGTATTTATTGAGCACTTATTGTATGCTGAGTAGTGTGCTATGGCACTTTGGACTCCTCATGCCTTCACACAGCCCTGTGAGATAGAAATTTACAATTCTTCTTATTTTTGGATGAGAAAACCAAAGCTCAGAGAGGTTAAAGAACATGCCCAGTGTCACACTGCTAATCAGTGAGATGAAAGTGCTTTCTGTGAAAAATTTAAATTGAGTATTTTAGGAGCTGGAACTATGCACAGCAGATTTGGGCACAGAGGGGATGCGAAGGGATTGGTAGTGTGACTTTCTGATAATGAGATGACCCTGGCAACCCCCATGAAGTCACGGACATGAAGGGGAGAAAATGGAACATTGACATTTTACCAGAAGGCACCACAGAGTGGATTATATTATACCCAGTGTCTGACCTGACTGGGCTCTAGGCGTTGCTCATCCATCTTCCTCTGTATTGTCTCCCAGATCCTCCTTATGGTTTAGGAGCAGAGCTTGGCCTAGAACCTCACTCTCTTGACTCCTGGCCACAGGCTGCTGGGGCAGCTGACTTCCTGTGCTGCTCCTGCGGCATCAGTTCTCCACAGTCGGGCTGGTCCATTCCCCACCCTGTTGGGATCCCTTGAATGCAGCTGTATTTCTTTTCCTTTTTCTTTTTAAAAAGATCATTTATTTGTCAGAGACAGAGAGAAGGAGAGAGAGCACAAGCAGTGGGGAGCGGCAGGCAGAGGGAGAAGCAGGCTCCCCTCCGAGGAAGGAGCCTGATGCGAGACTCGATTCCAGGACCCTGGGATCATGACCTGAGTCAAAAGCAGACACCGAAGTGACTGAACCACCCAGGCATCCTTGCACTTGTGTTTCGAAACAGCCTCTGGAAGGCAGCTGGAGAAGAGAGCTGCTTTTTATCCAAACAAGCTCTTGCTCAAAAGGAAGTCCTTTGGCCAACACTGGTTTCCCTACCACCATCCAGGTATAAGATGAGTAAGTTCTGGAAACCCAAGGCACGGCGTAGTGGTTGTAATTAACAGTACTGTATTATGTATTTGAAGGTAGCTAAGAGAGTAAACCTTCAGTCTTCTCATCACAAAAAAGAAATGATGGATCAGTGCCATGATGGAGGTGTTAATTAACACTGGAGCATAATCATTCTGTAGCACGTAAGTGTATCAAAACAACACACTGTGTCCCTTACACATACGCAGTGTCCATTAGATCTCAGGAAAGCTGGAAAAAAGTCCTGACAGTTGACAGTTCCCCTCTGAATTTATCACACTTCTGTGGCACACGTGGGAGAGATGTGTCCACAGTCCCAGAGCACGTGAGGTGACAAGTGAGTCGTGCCTTCAAGTCTGTCCTCTCCTCATGGTTTCTGTGACCTAAAGTTTCCTGTGGACTTTGTCTTAAGTATCAGGACAAGGGATGAACCTGAAGTTCAGGGGTAGTTGTTTCTGGAGGTGTTTTTTTTATTGTTGTTTTGTTTTTGTTCTTTGTTTTTAGTGAAGTCCAGCTTTGAAAGCTGGAGGGCACTGCCCGTCACACTGAGAATACCTACACTTTGGATGGAGTATCTACGGATGGTGACACAGCACTTTCCCTGGTCCTGTTCCCTTATCCTGGGAGCAGCAGTGGGTCACATGGGGGCCGAGACTGCACTCCCCTCACTTCAGATGCTGTAGAAATCACACCTATCCTTCACTCCGGCAGATTCAGATGTGCACTGGTTGTGTCCCATACCGACCCAGGCTTGAGAACGTGAGACAAGGAACAGCACACACCTGCCTCACCAGGCCGTTGGGACGCAGCAAGGCTAGTCCTTCTGGCTAGGGGAATTGGCATTATAGGGGGACTGGCCAGGAGGTGGGAGGGTCCAGTGGAGTTGGGGTTTGGGTGGGAAGAATGCAGTGCTCAGAGATGGGACACCAAATGGAGTGAGGATGTCTGGGAGCAGCGTGGCCCCAGCCAGCTGTGCCCTCCTCTGGGCAGACCTCACTCCTGGCTCTCCAGCCTTGGGGGCTGCCCTTAGAAGTGCTTCTCCAAGAGTAACAGCATCTTTCTTTTTGGATGCTTCCTCTGTGCCAGGTAAGGGTCTTTTTCAGCACAAGCACATTTAATTCACTTTAAGAAAATCTAAAAAGTGAAAAATCACGCCTAAAATCAGAATGACCTCATTAATATATTAAGAATTATATCACTCAACATCAGAAAGTATCTTTATTTTCGCAAAGAAACTCAGCAGGGGTAGCTGGAGAACAGCACAGCCTAATAATTTCATTGGCCACATTTTTCACTGTCAGATCGGTTTTGCAAAATACCGTCTAACGACTATTGTTCCACATCGCTGTTTTGGATGACCTGGAGAGGTCTCTATGGAAATTAGTGAATAATCAGAATATAGGATTATTTAAAAGAAAGGCAGCTTTACGACTTTACAGAAATACAGTAATAACAATCCTACTTTTTCACAGTGCAACCGGGTGAGGTTCTCAGGCTTTGTGTGCAATTAGCTCATCTAGTCCTTATGACACCAGCATGAAGTGAATGCTGTTACCTCTCCCCCTTTGCAGGTGGGGAAGGGCAGGGCGGGGTTGGTGATCTGTCTGTGCTCATTTGCCAGTAGGCGGTGGAGGTAGAATGGGTTCAGATCTGCCTGGCTTGGGTAGCTGGCGGTTTCTGTCGCTCTCTTGCTGGGGTTGGGTGGGGTGATAGCTTCGTCTGCAGCCACCCACACTTTGGTCTCCTGGACACTGTGCCCGCCAGGGGTCTTGGTTGTAACAGATCCATGGTCAGAGGCCGGGGGGGTCTCGTGTCAGGGATCCCCGGGATCTGGAGCCAGACTGCACATCAGATGCTGTCTCCATCTCTGCTTAGATTCCTTCAGTCTCTCCTTTCTCAGTTTGTGAATCTGCAAAGTGGGGATAAAAATAGAACCTACCCGAAACTGTCAGGGAATAAATTCTGGCGGGCTGGTGCATGGCCGGCAGGGCACGTGCTGTAAACGTAAACCATCATCATCATGGTGGTAGGCATTAATCTAGAAATTTCCCCACCCTGCTTCTGGTCCCATCTTCAGAGAAAAATGTCTCTTTGGGTGCATTTCTCCCAGGGGTCCTCTGGTCACCTTGACCTCATCTTGTCTGTGAGAGCCACATGTTTTATAAGGTAAACCTGTTTTAGTCTACCATAATTGTTGTTTCTTTCTTGAGAAGAGAAGTAGAGCTTCTCTCTGGATGCCAGTGGGCCATGTTGGAAAACAGTGCTGCCTTAGAATAAGCCAACATAAAACGCATCAAGAGCCTTGGGTGAAGCTTCATTAATTATCTGTGTACTTGATGCCTCAAATATGAATCATGGTTTTCATTTTCCTCTCAAGAATGTGAGCTGCCTGCTTTGAATTAATACAGGAGAACAGTGTTTTAAAAAATTTCCCTACTGCTTTGTCAGCATTCAGAATTACTGCCTGAGGGCTTTCTTCTTCCTCTTTGGAGAATCTAAAGGTAAGTTGAGTACTTTTTGGATTAAATTTAATTATTTCAAGTTTGAAAAAAAGAAACGAACAGAACTTTGTGAAGGGGGTACTCCAGAAAAAAGTGTTCCCATTGTCAATTTTTTTGTTTCTGAGGTGTTTTTAAAACCAGGCTCCTGGGTTTTTCTGCTGGCTTTGTGGGAAGTCATGAGCCCCTGCCTACAGAGGGAAGTCGGAAAGCAGGTCTCATTCTGGAGTGAGCCAGGTGCGACTTCACGCGGAATGGAGTCAAGTCCTAAGTACAAATCAATGTCAGATAGAAGTGAGTCCAGGCTTCATTTCTCTGTGTGGCTTCGGGTTATGAAAGCATTTGTCCTATTCCATTGCGAGCTTCTTGAGAGGGGGGCTCTGACTTTTGTGTTCATCACTGTCCCTCCCACCCCTGATACATGCCTGGCACATAGTAGGTGCTCATGTAATATTGAGCTTTTGCTGAAATCACCTCACTACAGCTGGCACCTATGTCTGTTGTGGGAAGGGACTCTTCCAGTTGGGATCCCCTGGGCCTATATACAGGAAGACAGAGGTCAAGGCTTGCCCTTGAGATGTACAGAGAAGCTCAAAGGAGAAGTCGAGGGAGACCATGGGGCACTCAAGTTGGACCACTTTTCCTCCTGAGGGAGAAATACAGTGAGGAAAAGTCCAGATGCTGTAGTGGGATACCCTGTGGGTTTGTGGCTCTGTCAGGTCCCCAGGAAAGGTGACTTCTGACCTTCTTCCACTGGGCTCTGTCATTTAGAGGCTGTGCAGGCTAGCACCAAGCAGGGAGATTGTAAAGGTGACGGTGTGATAGTGTGGCCATGTGTGTGTTTGATTAAATGTCTGGACACACACTGTAGTCTGCCAGGTTTCCATCCCTGGCAGGGCCCATGTCCAGAGCGGACTTTCCACCACCTTCTTGTGTGGGGTCCTCAGTGGGGTCAGATCCATTTCCTCAGGCGCAGACTTCACACTTAGTTACTTCCCATCTCTTCCTAGGGCATGGGCTTTTTCACATGCTGTGTTACCTCTTAGTCAAAGTTTACCTCTTCCAGAACCACAGCATTTCAAAATGTTATCTTTGCTAGAATTTTTTCCTTTTATTTTCAATAAGCAATATTTTAAGATTATAACCCAAATAAATATAAGCTCAATGCAGGAAACTTCTATAATATGGAGAGGAAAAAGGGAGGAAAGTGAAATTATTTATGATCCTACTAGCCAGAGAAAAACCACAGTTAACATTTTGGTTTGTATTCTTTCAGTGGTTTTTTTTTTTTTTCCTTCTCCTCTGCCATAACACGTAATACTTTTCTGCACAAAAGCTC
The DNA here is from genome assembly GCF_964662115.1 of Mustela nivalis. NCBI lineage: Eukaryota > Metazoa > Chordata > Mammalia > Carnivora > Mustelidae > Mustela > Mustela nivalis. The sequence goes on from NC_139021.1 coordinate 176,585,758, forward strand.
TGCCTTGTCTAAAATATGATTTTTTAACCTGACTTTTCCATTTGGCATTATACCCTCATTATCTTTCTATGCTAATAAATATTCATCCTCAACTTGTTTTTGTAAAAGCTGTGAAGGTTGGCAGGATACACCACCCCAAAATATGCCACTTTGACATAAAGATTATTTTGAGTCGAAGGCAGCTGAGACAGATGAGGAAGGCTCCATGCCTTCCCCCTCTTTACCTAAAAGTGGGGCATAAATTTTCAAGAGTTCCCTCCTTCCTTCTGTTCCAGGAAGGTCAGAAATTAGTCACTGGAGACAGTCTTGGACCCTATCAGTTTGGAGATGGCATTGGAGAAATTCACATAACAAACCACCACTAGGTTTTATGTGCCATTAGTTTTCTCTCATATATTGACCTTCCTGCAGTTTGCTGCCCTTGAAAGTGCTAAAAACTCTTTTCCTTTGTCCTTTCTTTTCTCCACAAATTTATTGTTCTTTACAGGGGATGCTGTACAAGCTGGAGTTCTAAGCACAGCTTTGAGCTACTCATTTTTCCTTGGGTATCTCCCATGTGAAACTATAGGATACATGTTAATAACCTCTTTTTTGTCTTTTTGTTGTTAATCTGTCTTTTGGCATAGGGGTTCCAGCCAAGAACTCAGAAGGGTATCTCCCCTATAGCTGCAACACAGTCCATTAAACTAAGGCAAATAATTTTATACAGTCAGCTGTAGGCTGTTCCTGGGTTCAGGTTGATGTGAACAACACTGAGTTGAACCATCTGGCTCATGCGTTTTGTGCACATCCCTGATTGTATTCTTAGACTTAATTCCTGGATGAGGAATTTCTGGGACAAAGCGTGTTTTTTCTCTACTTCTGCCAAAGGGCAGAAAGGTTATATCAGTTGACATTCCTCTTTGCAGTGCCTAATCTGTCTTGTTCTTCTCATCCTTTCTGCTCAAATGTCCCTTGCTGGAGGAACCTTTGCTGAACATTTTGTTCAGTGTCCCATCCCCCACCCTATTGCATTATCATATCCCCTGTTTTAGTGTTTGAATATACTTATTTTAATCAGAAATGATGCTGTCCATTATATATTGGCATCCTTGTTTATTGTCTGTCCCCACTCAGCAGGTTGTAAGCTCTGTAAGTACAGGAACCTTGCCTGTTGGGGTCACTGCTACTGGGCAAGGTCCTTCCAACCCTTTCCCATTTCCAACCTACCTGTGCATCTTGGTGTGCAAGACAAGTTTGCTGAATGAATAAATGTTTCCTCACACTGCAAATAACTCATATTATGCATTTTTTTAAAAAAGTTGTTACCTTTATTCTAAAACAAAGGATGACAAACATAATATAATTTATTGCTGGTGACCAGGGGCCTCAGGTGGTTCTGCGGTTCTTTTTGGTGTACTAAGGTGTAAGGCACCTTTCTCATGCACTAATGGAGGGTTTTAATTAATGTGGTTTTTTTCCTTATAGTTTACATGTTTTTCTATCTATGAGAAAGGTTATGGACACTGTTTTCTTAAAGCAAGTGATGTTTCTACTATAATTTGCAGCTGCTAATCTGCAAAGGGCCTTGAAAGGAGATAGTCATCTTATTAGAACTGTGTGTAAAGTAAGAGTGACTAGGTTTAGCTTCAGGTCTAAATAGCTCTCCTGTGGTTAAGTGCTTGAGTATGGGGCATGCCTAGAGGCTTTTTAAATTGTTCACTGGTTCTTAGGAATGGTCTTGATAGTTGTGTTCTGCATGAGTGAGATACTACAGTTCTTGTTACTTAGTTTGTGTTCCCCTGGAGTACAGCAGGAGACTATATCATCTGGCTACTCTAGTACTTAGAGATTGAACAAGTAGCTCATCCAGAGAATACAAACAATGGCCATGCATCTGGGGCACAGCTGGGCGACGCTGTCAAGCCCCATGCCTCAGGACTCTGAATCTGACCTGCTCTGTTTAGGGTTTTATCAGCTACTTGGATAAAGACATAGACAGCAGGCTTATCAAATTTGCGAATGACACAAAACTGGGATGGAAGTCTAATATGTAGGATAATAGAATCAAGATTCATAAAAATCTTGGCAGGAATGATGGGTCTGAAACTAACAAGGTAAACCCTAACAGGATTACATGTGAAGCCTTGCAGCTCCCTTCTGCAGGGCCAGCAGCAGCTGCCAGCAACGGGAGAGGCCTGGCTCAAAGGCAGTTTGCGTACAGAAGACCAAGCAAGGACTTCAGGCCTCCTAGATGCTAATTTTTAAAATTAATTATGCCTCATATGCTTTTTAAAATTAATTACGTCTTGTATGCTATGGATAGCAGTAGGACCTCGAGATCTGGAGGATGGTAAATCTCCTCATAGCACTTCTTTCCTGGAGTCCTTTTCTGGTTCCTCTCTCCCACCTTCCTCTCTCAAACTGTACTGGCTTCCAGCCCCCAGCTGAGCTCTGACTTTCTCTGGGCAGCTTCCCCTGAACCTGCAAGATGGACAGCGCCCCTTCTTCCCATTACAATGCTCACCGAACCATGTGGCTGTTGTCTGATTGTCCATCTTCTGCTTTGCATCAAGGACACATAGGGCCTCTGTCTGCCTTATTAGATGCTCCTCCCTGAGCAGTGGCCCTATGATTGGCTCACAGTAGATGCCCCGTGGATGCTCTGATTGTTGGTATGACCCCTCTCAGAGTACGGGGCAGGATTCTAGACCTCACGCCATTGGATCTTGTACTCCACTTGCCAGTGACAGGTTTGCCTGTGGGGAACAGGGCATGGAACTGTAGATGCTTAACTAGACCATGCCCAGGTGTGGACCGCCAAGGAAGGAGAGTGTAGACCATTCTGGGGGTTCCAGGACCTCATCGGGGATGTCAGAAAGAAAGGACAATGCAGTTTGTCGAATGAAAGAGCTTTAAAACAGGTGCCACTCTCCAGCCACGTCCAGCTGCTTGCCTGGTGGGCATCACCGATTAACCAACCGTGAAAGCGGAGTGCTGGAGGGGGAGTTGAAACCCAGTGATCGTAACAGCCACCACATCAACAGCACACCCTGCCTGGGCTCTCCCTGGCTGCCAAACACTTTGTGTCACAGTGCCCCCCGCCTCTGGGTGGGGTTTGGTGCTCCTGCTGTCTGTATGGGACAGATGAAGACACTGAGACCTTCTTCCAAGCCAGCTAGTAAGCCCCTGATAACTGAAATCTGCTCCTACTCCAAGGGACACTGATGCTGTGATTCTGCGGCCTTGGGGTTTAGTAACAGCCCCTCCAATGTCTTTAATTATAGAACTTCAGCGGCTGGGACTTTGTGCCTGCTTTGTAGAGGCCCCTTCTGCCTCCTTTGTCTGTTTTCAGGTGGGGAGCTGACCCTCTAGTGCCTCAGTGTATGATCCTGGGAGGCTGGTGCTGGATTCCCCTCTTCTCCCAGGATGGCAAGTGACCCAGCTCATCTGCATTAACACACGACACTTGGCCTCTGCAGGCCTTGAGGTGGTGTGGGGTGATGGGTAGAGCTCCCAGGCCCGAAGCCAGATAACCCTGGGTTTGCGTCCCCACTGCCGCTTAACTAGCTGCAGAATCTCCGAACCTCAGCTGTGAAATGTGGAATTAGTCTCCAGTTCTGTAGAGCACTTGACCCCGGGGCCCACTTGACAAAAGATGGCTCACGTTCCCGTCTGCTTCCAGGTTCTCAGCTGTGTGGCCCATGGGCGAGGTTGTTAGAAAGCTGTTGTCTAGATGAGCTGAGCCTTTCCATGAAAACCGGCTGACTCCGGATTTCCACCTGTGTGGGGCTTGAGGGGCTTTTCTGCCTTGTAGGGGCGGAGGGGGTGGAGGGAAGGACGGAATCAAATCCTCAAACTCTCCGGATCTCATGCAGCCCAGGTCAGGTCCGTGTCCAGGCCTCTCTGCCCTTGTCATCCTGGCCTGGCTATGCTTGGACCTTCCTAGTTGTCGCGTGCGTGCGTGCGTGCGTGCGTGCGTGTGTGTGTGTGTAGGACACCTACCTCATTTTCCACAACTCTTTCTCCTAGCCAGAACTATGATTACAGACCATTTGTGGGAGGGGATATCAGCAAATGTATGAGTGTTTTCTTTGTTGTTTTTGTTTTTGTTTTTATTCTGAACTTGTGGACAGAGAACATCCGTTCCCCAACAGGTTCTTTCCTCTGTTAGACGCCAGGTGAGAACTCTGGGTCCTGGAGACATAGCAGCAACCAGACGGAGAAAGTCTTTGCCCCTGTCGAGCTTGTATGCCAGTCCAATGAGAAAGACTAAAATAAGCACAGAAATAAAAATATAGTCTGTTGGATGGTGACGAACGGTTGATGAAAAGGCAGCCGAGGAGGAGAGGGAGGACTGGTTCGCAGTGGGTGCTGCTGTTTCATGCCGAAGTGTTCGAGAACACCGGGCTGACAGGATGCTATTTGAGCACCAGCGTCCCAGTGAAGCAAGTGAAGGGCGAGCCTTGCAGGTGTCTGGGGGGTATGTTCCAGGTCGAGGAAATGGCAAGGACAAAATCCCCGTGTCGGGGCACTCTCGGCAAGTTCAGGGGCCCCGGGGGAAGCCACGTGGCCGGCATCAAGCTAGAGAAGCACAAGTCCCTGAGGGATGTGGATTGGCCAGCCTGTGGATTCCAGACCCTGGCGGGAGGGCCGGATGCCATCCTCACCTCTGCTGGTCCTCACTGCTGGGCCAGTGACAGCCCCAGGATCACAGCTTCAAGTTACAGTTCAGGGTCTAGTGCGGACGCACATGGCTCCCAAGTCCTTGCCGTTCCCGCTGGCGGGGCTGGAGCACGTTTTCCCATCGCTGTCCCTGACCACATCCTCACTGTCCTGGTTCCCTGTGCCCCTGCCCCCAGTTTGGCGGACTCCTGGCCTGCAGAGGGGTGTCCCCCCTTCCCTGAGGAGCGCTCCCTGCTAGGGCTCCACGTCATCTTCATCCAGGTGAGAGTTGGGATAAATTAGACATATTCGAGTTCAGGACAGGGAGTAGGTGCTGTCTTCCATCAGCAGAGGGGGGCGACAGTGCCAGCGACCTTTTCCCAGGCCCCACAGTCGTTTTGAGCGAGGTGGGCTGGAGTAGTTTTGCTCAGGTGCAAACAGCAGAGCTTAAAATAATGCCGAGCTCTGGGGGGATTGTGAAGACTGAGTGCTGTGGCGTGAGTGACGCACTCAGGAGGTGCAGGGGCAGCGTGAGTCCTGTCCAGTGTCTGCCGTGGTCACCATGGGGGCCTGGGGTGGAGGGACATAGACACGGGCGCTGTGCTCACGCAGCTTCCAGCCTGGCGAGACCCCAGCGGTCCCCGGATATCAGTGTGGTAGTAAGTGTCACACAGGAAAGTGGACAAGTGTGATGTCACAGTGACTGGGCAGAGGTCACCTGTGTTATCATTTTGGGGACTTTCTTTGCATCTCTCTTCTTTTCCTGTTCATGTTTGCATGTCATGTCAACAGCAACAACAAAATAGGGGCGCCCGGAATCTTCCCTTCACCTCGCAGTGCGTCGTCACAGTTGGTCACCGTAAATGACCAGCATGTGGCAGAGTCATGTCCTGCAGGGATGTCCACAGCATAATCCCTGGAAACTGTGGATGTGTTACCTTATGTGGCAGAGGGATTTCAGGTCCCACAGGTAGGTAAAGCTGCTCATCGGGTCACCAGTGTTGGGGAGTGTTAGCAGGTGGGATCTGTCTAATCATGCGCATCTTTGAAGCTGAAGGAAGAGGAGGCAGAGAGGGGGCCAGAGAGGTGCGGGGCGCACAGTTCCAGACCTACTCTTGCTGGCCGTGACGTTGAAGGGGGTCATGAGTTAAAGAATGAAGAAGACCTCTACAACCTGGGAAAGGCAAGGAAATGATTGTCCTCTGAGCTTCCAGAAGGGAATGCAGCCCTGCTAACATGTCCATCTAAGCCCAGCGGCGAGATATGCAACAGACTTTTTTTTTTTTTTTTTCGATTTTACTTATTTATTATTAATAAGGGAGAGAGAACAGTCACAATTTGGGGGGTGGGTCACGGATGGAGGGTGAGGCAGAAGGACTCTAAAGATATTCCACACGGAGCCCAGAGCTGGACCTGGGGTTTGAGCTCACAACCCTGACATCAGGACCTGAGCTGAAACCAAGAGTCGGGAGGCTGAACCAACTGAGCCTCCCAGGCACCCCCGCATCCCACTTTTGACCTCTAGAGCTGGTGTTGTTAAAGCCGCTAAGTTTGTGACCGTTTGTTACAATAAAAGGAAACTAAAACGGTTGGGTTTCAGCCCCTCCCACCCGCTCCCTGGCTCCCTGGGGATGTGCACTGTGCCTCGTTCACTCCGAATTCCCATGCCCGGGGCTGCTTTGGGCTCCGCAGACATTTATTAAACTCTTCGCACGGGCTCCGGGTTGTGCCTCCGAGGTCAGGGCTGGGGTGTGTCCCTTCATCTCTCTCTCCAAATCCAAACCCTTCTTGATGCTGCCCACTGGGAATGGCGGCCAGAGCTTAGGGACCTGCTGCTGGCCCAGGCCAATCTCAGCCCAGGACAGGGCAGCGCAGACCCTGGGGACGTGGTGCTGGCTTAGCTTATGGCTATTGAGGTCTTCGGAGGGGACTCCCTGCAAAACAGAAGGGTTCACGGGTGGAATGCAACACAAGCACACATGTGTTTTGGTGCCAGAAGCTGGATTCCTTGTCACATTTTCAGAAGGACTATTACGGATTGAGAGGTAAAGACAACATCAAAGAGAAAAAACACAGAAAAGAGAAAGGAGCAGAATTTAAAGGAGACGTGTTTCGTGGGCCCCTCGTAGCCTCCTGCCTGTCTTTTCCCTGCAGAGCGGCTCCAGAGCAGGGACACACCATGGTTCCCCAGAGATTCAGTTTGGGTTGGTCTGGGACAGGGCCAGGCCAGGGGTATTCTTACAAGTTTCTCGAGTGAGTGTGATGTGCAGCTTGGGGTCGAGAAGCGTCCCCAGGACCTTCTTGCTCTGTTCTGGTCTCACATCAGAAGCTCTTCAAACCCTAGAAGTCATTCCGTGGTATTGCTTAGAGGCCACCCAAGGACTTTACACATGGAGAAATGGAGGTTTAGAGAAACACGTGCCCTCTGGAAGGTTAGGAGGCATGCTGGTGGCCTCATGGAGAGCAGGGCCTCCATCTGTAGACTTCCTGATCGGCGTTGCCAAAAACCTCCGACCATGATGTGCCACCAGCTTCCCTTGGTGAGTGGCTTTCTTTCCGATTTTTAAGGTTTTCTCACTTCTTCCCAAATCCTCCTTTAAAAGAGCAGCTGACCCTTGGATGAGAACAGACCCCTCTGTCCCAACCTTTCCCTTGATGAGGCAGGAGCATCTGGTGAGCATGAGCACGGGTTCTGAAGCCACGCAGAGGTGGCTCAGAGATCTGGCGGCGCGGATGCTGCGTGGCCTCTGAGAGCCTCAGTTTGACCCTCCGTAGAATGGAGGGAATGTTAGTCATACTCCAGAGAATTTGTGTTTTTTTTTTTTTCTTTAAGATTTTATTTATTTAATTGACAGGGAGACCTTGAGCGAGAGAACACAAGCAGGGGGAGCAGCGGGACAGGGAGAAGCAGGCTTCCTGCTGAGCAGGGAGCCGGACACGGGACTCGATCCCAGGACCTGACCTGAACATGAACATGATCCCAGCAACATGACCTGAGTCAAAATCAGATGCTTAATGACTGAGCAACCAGGCGCCCCTTACTTTGGAATGCACTTGGTGGTGGTCGGGCAGTGTACGCACATTGACCTGACGGGGAGTGAGTCCTGTCCCAGAGGGAATGATTGTGAGTTTCCAAGTGCATGTAGGGTTCGAGGACCTCTGGCTTTGGAGCAGAGGCTCCTTGGGCATTTGCGCCTCATTTACACCACCTGTGCTGAGGTCCCTCTCCTGTAGGAGCCCAGGCTCCCCGGGAAGAGCCGAGCCCCTTGCTGTAGGATTCAGGGGATCGGCTGCCTTCTTCTGCATGTCTCTATTACATAAAAATTTTCCAGGCAAGTAATTGCAGAATGGGGTAACAAGGAGGATAATAGGGAGAGATAATTGTGAATAAATCAGCTTGATTACACTTTTCCCCAAACTCGATTACCCAAATTTGCAGCGCTGTGCAAAATCTCGAAAGCCAATTAAGACCTTCCAGTGAGGACCGTGGAATCTGGGGACGCCTCTCCGATAAGGCCAGCTGGCTGCCCAACAGGTTGAGAATCCCCCTTCTGTTTCTGCTTGGTTATATTTTGGAAACAGCCTGGAAGTTTTATTGTTATGTTTTTGAACAAAGCGATTACATGCACTGGTGAGAAGGTCCTGTCTTCTGCTGAGAGTGTGTAGAGCGGTTTAGAAGCACCTGCGGAATTCTACAAGGCAGTCATTCTTCTTCTTTTTTCTCTTTCTATGTGCTGCATCTCTTTTTTAAATTTTAAATCCTAAATCCAATTTACTTAACATACAGGGAATTATTAGTTGCAGAGGTAGATTTGAGGGATTCATCCGTTGCATAAAACACCCAGCGCTCATTCCATCACGTGCCTCCTTCATGCCCATCCCCCAGCCACCCATCCCCCCCTCCAGCAACCCTCAGTCTGACTGGCAGTATTGCCCCGCTGCAGTGGGTACTGATTCATGTGAAGACGCATGATAACACTCATAAAATAGCCAGCTCAAAGACTTGGAAATCATTTAAGGCAGAGAAGCAACAGTTGCCTTCTTTAGCAGTATACTGTTAACCTCCTTTTCCAGTATTCCTTGGTCTTTATGCTCAGTGTTTTCCTAGCTTTACTGAGCTATAATTGACACATAACAGTGCATAAATTTAAGGGGTATAATATGTTGCTCTGGTACATTTGTATATTGAGAAATGATTTTCACTGTAGTATTAGCTAGCACCTGTACTGTGTCACATAATTAGTGTTGCCTTTTTTGTGGTAAGAACATTTAAGATCTATCTTAGTACATTTCAAGTATATAATATAGTATTATTAACTATAATCACCATGCTATACACTAGATCTCTAGAACTTATTCATCTAATAGCTGGACGTTGCTACCCCTTGAGCACTGTCTCCCCGTTTCTTCCACCCCCCACCTCCATCCCTTGTTAACCATCATTCTAGTCTCTGTTTCTGTGAGCATGGCTTGTTAGATTCCACATATGAGATCATACAGTATTTGTCTTTCTCTGTCTGACCTGTTTCTCTTAGCATAATGCTCTCAAGGTCCATCCATGTTGTCACGAATGGCAGATGTCCTCACTCTTATGGCTGAGTGGTATTCCTTTGTGTGTGTGTGTGTATATATATATATATACATATATATATGTATATATATATATGTATATATATATATACCACATCTTCTATCTTCTATCCATTCATCCATCATTGGACACATAGGGTTCTTCCCATATCTTGGCTATTGTGAATAATGCTGTGGTGAACATGGGTGTGCAGATGTTAGGGGTGAAGATGTCAATTTGGAAAGAGCAAGTTGGGCTGGCATGGTCCTGGGTATACATGTTGTCCCCACTACAGAAGAGCCCAAGTCCTGGGATGGCCTCAGGGAGGGCCTAGAGGGAGGGAAACTTGGGAAGAAGAAAGTGGGCAGGGAGATGGATCAGAGCATAGGAGGATGGTGGCCCAGGAACCCAGGGTTAACACTAGCCCCTTTGAGTAGGGTCACAGAACCTTCTCCTTAGGCAAGATGGTGAGGCTTGTTGAATGCACAAGTGAATGAAGGGGGAGTAGAAACTAGCATTTATTGGGCCTGCTTCCTCTATGCCAGTCATCTCATTGATAATAATTCTTTTCCAGATGAGAAACTGAGGCACACAGAAATAGAGTGATTTGGCCAAGGTCAAACCAAAGTATATGTATTTCAGAATCTGTGCTTCTCATTTAACTACCCTGCTGTACTGCAAACGAATAGATGAGTAAGTGAATAGATTTCCATTTTATTGATAAAGAAGAAATGCCACTGTAAGGGAGATCTTCCTACAGTTACAAGCTAATCAGCTCTTTTGATTCTTGGTCCAGTGTGCTGCTACCTAAAGCCAGGCTGATTCCCGTGTTCTGCTGGCAGACTCTGGGTCTGTCTGCTGCTCCCGGCACTCAGTGCTGCTGTCTGTAGCCTCCCGTGGTTGGTGTCCACAGCAATGCCCTCTAGCCCATACTTCCAGAAACAGGGACGTTGGAAAGAGCCCAGGATCATGCTTAGAATGCCTGAGTTTGAGCTTCAGTCTTGTTTCTTGTCCTGCTGAATACCCTTGGGCAGGTCAAGGAGGCTCTCTGGGCCTCAGTTTCCCTCTCTGGACAATGGGGACGGCAGTGCCTACTTTTTCATTGTGAGGAGTGATGGAGGGGAGGTGTAACGCATGCGCAGCAGGCTCCCGGCAGGTAGGAACTACTCAGACAGCGATCAGCTGACCCATCCTCCCACACTCGGCTTGCGCCCTCCCCTCCTTTCTGTCTGGATGCCTCTGAAGACAGCATCTCATTGACTGTGTTACTAGGAACCATTCAGACAGTCTGTGTGGGATCAAACCCAGTTCTCAGCAGTGCCAGCGGCTGGGACCATGATGTCGCTTGCGACAGGAGAAAGTGAGGCAAATTGGTGTTTCGGCGGGGGGTGGGGGGAGCGGTTGCTGATGGTGCTGGTGGGGGTATAGACACGGCTAAATACACAAGTCTGTGACCCTGTTCGTCCTAACAAGCCAGTCAACAGATGAGCGCCCCACAAATCCAGGCTCCCTGAGAAGAGAGGGACACACTTGTCCACTGGGGGCTCTGGCCTCATAAAGTGGGGGATCCTGGAGACTGTGAAGTGCCCCCACTCGGGGCCCAGCCCGCAGTCAGCCTACAGCAGCCACAGAGATGAGCCCAGATGTCACATTGCAGAGTCGAGCTGGGGGGATTCACAGCCACAGCGTGAGTGGGGGCAGCTGTGGGTGCTGGACCCCGGGCAGGCTTTGCCCTCCCAAGTGGGCAGCTTCTTCTTACTCCGCCATCAGCGGGTTGCTCTGGAGGGATGTGGGCCTGATGTTGCCAGATCAAATTCTTCACTGGAAGCCAGAGATTCAGATTTGGCTGTAAGAGCTCCTGGTTTTTAAATATCGGCCATGAATTATACATTAAAAAAAAAAAAAAAAGAAAGAAAAAAGAAAAAAACTACTGAGCTGCCCAGACCAAATGTAGCCATAAGTTGCTTTCAGTCCAAGGGCAGCCAGGTGCCAGCCTCTGGCTGAGGATTCCGTGTGGCAGAAGATTGGGTCTTTATAGAAACAGCTGCCATGGGTTTGTTTAGTCCTGATGCAACATGTGTTTATTGAGCACTTACTGCATGCCAGGCACTGCCCTAAGCCCTGGGGCTACAGCTCTGATCAGAAGCGGACAAGAATCCCTGGTGCCCTCTTGGAGCTGGTGTTGTGCTGTGGCCCTTCCACTCAGCCCGAAGCCGCTGTATCTTTGCAGCAGCGGTGATGACCCAGCTGTTCTCAATCCTTCTTTTAGGATGGTTTCAAGCGAGCAGATGGGTCCCGGCCATAGAGCCGAGTCATACTAACAGGCAGGGATTGCTAGGTCCTTGATTCTAGCTGGCCATCTTTGGGGCCACAGAAACCAGCACAGGGGTGTCTGCGACTGTGCAAGGTCAAGCCCAAGTCCACAGGCCAATTTGACTCTGCATTAAGGATTTGAGGGTTTGTGTGCAAGTGGTCAGGAAAACACTTAATGATGCCTACAGACAACCAAAGGCTTTGGGGACCAACGTGAACATCCTTTATCTGCTTAAAAAGCACAGGCTTGGCCATGCTTCAGGGTAGAGGGGAAACGTCTGCCTTCCCCAGACCTCAGCTGCCGAGCAGGTGGTCATGCCAAGGGCAGGTGTACCCCAGTGTCTTGTCTCATATGCTCCCCACATGCTCTCCACCCTGACCTGGCCCCTGCCATCAGCCTTTCCTCAGATCGTGGCTGCCCCCAGCCCCTAGCCTTCCAATCTGTGGCTGTTTTGTGTCACGCATGTGCCTCCTCTCATCTAGCAGCCCAGCTGAAGATCATTCTAGAACGTGGACAAGCAGGTCATGGAGAACATGGTCAGGGGCTTCGTTCAAGTCAGGGCTCTGCTGCTGTCTGCCAAGGACCTGGGTAAGAAAGGCCTGCTGCCTCCCTGCCGGCTGCCGACTGACACCAGGAGGAAGTCCTATGAGGCTGGAAGGCGGGAACAGCTCAGAGACACTCCAAGGGCCCCTGGCTGGTGTGTCTGAATGAAAATTCCAGCCCAGAAGCCCCTTCAAATTAAGTTCTGTCTTCACTGGGTTTTGTCCTGAGTGTGGAGTGGCATTCTGTTCTGCCCCAGTGTTCTGCTCAGTGTGGCCTGGTCCATGCAATGTAGGGAGAATGTTCCAGAGTGCTTTACGCTCTGGCTCCATTCCTGAAGACTTATTTAATCCAGGAGCGAATGCTTCACTGGGCATTCTGGAGTCAGAGCTTAACTGGAGACAAAGTCTGTTAGCAAAGAAATATATGCTTCCCTCCTGCTTCTTTTACTAGGTTGTTTGTTTGATTGGTTTTTTTTTTTTTTTTTTTTTTTTTTTTTTTTTTTTGAGTGGCTTTTGTTTGCCTATGGCTCAGACACCGTGTGGGCAACATTTTCTGCTTGGAGATGTGTCTGGCTTAGAGGATGTTCGTTGCAGAGGGGAGAGCTTTCCTGGGGGGAGGGAGGACTCTGAGCTCCAGGAAGCCCTGCATGCAGCCAGTGGAAAGCAGATTCCATGGGTTTCCTGGAGTTCCAAGCTCGGTGGCCTGGCTCTACCCATAGTCACCTGTCACCCACGGCTCCCTGTCACTGACCTCCACCACCCTAGTTTTTAAGAGTCTGCTTCCCTACATCCAGTCTGGGCAGCATCTGGGCCAGGGAGAGGACTCCTCATTCCCTTGGGCTTGGGGCCCCTCAAACTGAGGTCTAGAGGTGCAGGTTTTGGAAGGAACCTCCTTTTGTGAAGGATGTGACCTCTTCCCTTGTCTCTCCTTTCTTCTTGCTGAGTTTTTTTCATTATTCTTTGTGTTGTTAGACTTGCCTGAAATGATGCTTTCCAAGAGCATCATTTGCTTTTGTTGATAAAACACTTAATTTGGTAAGTATCTTTTGGGCCAATGAGCAAAATCATTAAAAAAATTTTTTTTGGTGTGGAAATTGTCAAATACCCTCCGTCAGTTACCAGCACTTTGATTTCATCCGTTTCCCCCTCCCACACTATTGGTGGAGTATTTTAAAGCAAAGCCCAGACATGGCATCATTTCATACGTCAATGCTTCGAAAACCTCAACCAATGAGAACTTAAAACAACAACAACAACAAAACTGAACCAGTTCCCCAGGAGCACCATACCATTTGTAAACCCTGATCCAAAGAACACCAGATTTCTTTGAATCAGGACCCAGATAAGGGCCAAACATTCTTATGTGGTATGCATTTTTTTAGGATTTTTTTTTTTAATCTGGAGTTTTCCAGTGATCAGTAGTCTTCATGCCAATCGTTGACTGCTTCTCATGGACCCCAGTTATGATACCCCAGTTCTCATGACATTTCAGGTGAGTGTGCTGCTCATTTTACAGATAGGGAGGGGCCTCAGCCACTTCTCCAGGTCATGAAGCCCCAGCTGGACCCAATGTATTCGCTTTTGCAGGCTGCGTATGTGTAGACCAGGATTTTCTGTTTGAATTCAGACAATTAAAATGTTTTCTGCCTTCTGTTTACTTCCAGAGGGGAGGCACCCTCTGCGGAAACGTTCCGAAATCGGTGGATTAAATGTTTGGAGTTCCAGAGTGATGTGAATAGTTTTGAATATGGTGCTTCTGCAAAATAGACTTCCATGTACGCCCCTGCTCTGTGGCAGGCGGGTTTGGGTGTGTCCTGCTTTTTCCATGCTGTGGTTTGAAAATGCTGTTGTGACAGAAGATGACTCTTGGGTAGGGAGCATCTGCTGAGCGCAGCACAGTGGGCTCTATGTGGAGGTCCTTGTGCATGACTTCACTGTTCCTTCCTCAGTGTGGCCCTGAAGGCGGGGTCGGGGTGGGTGGTGTGCGGGGTATGGTTAGCTGCACTTCTAGAGAGGCACCCAGGGCTCAGAGAGCAGGTGTTCTGTGCCTAGGGTCACACAGGTCATAAGCGGCCAAGGTAGAACAGAAGCTATTCAACTCCCCAGCTCTGCTAACACTGTATTTCCATTGCTCTCTTGCCTCTGTGCTCTTCCCCCCTTTGGGGGTTCCTGCTCCTGGACCCCTCTATACCAGCCTCTCGTCCTGACCAATTTCCACTATACAGAAAAGTTGAAACAGTAGAACGATCTTCCATCCACTCCCCTTAGATGGGGCAATTAACATTTTACGCTATTTGCTTTATTCTGTAGTTATATGTTTTATGTACAATTTTCTGAGCTATTTGAGAGGAAGTTGCTGACAGATCATTATCCTAAGCTCCCTAAATGCATCTCCTAAAAACAAGGCATTCTTCGCCATATCCAAGTGCTATGACACTGAAGGAAATTAGTACTAGTCCCTGATGAGCACCTGATACCTGGTTTGGTCCAGTCCTTGTTATTACCTTAGTTACCCTCTAAATTTCTTTTTATGGCTTTTTTACTTTTTTGACCCAAGATCCAGTCAAATATATGTTACATTTGGTTGTTTTGTCTCTGCAGATTCTTATAGTCTGGAATATTCCTTCTAGCTTTATTCCAGGACTTGTCTAATTATTTGTTTGAGGGCATTTGACTTGTTCTCCTGCCCCTATACTCTGGAAGTGGGATCCAAACACTTGATTAGGGTCAGAGTGTACGTATTTGGGAAGAATGTTCCTTGAGGTGCCATGTACTTTGTGCGTCAGAGGCACACGGGTGTCTGTGGTTGCAGTACTGGCGACCACAGGTGGGGGAGGCAGGATAGGGCTGTGTTCCTAAAAGCTGAAGAAGAGCTGGCATGAACAGGGAGTCTTGGGGCGGCGGCTTGGTTTTATTCATGCTGCCTCCTCTGGGTCCTTTCTTGTCCTTCCTGGAGCTGGGTAGGTCAAGGACATTCCCAGGCTTGGCCCACATATTTCCACCACGGTCTCATCCCATAATGTTCAAGAGGGCCTTGGCCAGAGGTATGTGCTCTGATACCCTGTCTTTACCCCATTGACGAGGAGGGATTCCTACCCTGGGGTTTGGGGATGGCTGTACGTGACACTGAAGATGGGACAGAGAGACGGACGGAGTTTCCTGGTCACATATACTCACAGCAGGAGGGGAGGATGCTGCCGGCTGGGCAGGGCCAGGATCCGGAGAGCAAACCAGCAGGGCCTGTGGGAGGCGGGCTCTGTAGTACCAAGAACGTGGGGTGTCCCCGGTTCCTGCAGGAGGATGTGGTTGGCCTATTCCTGGGCTGGGAAGGGCTAGAAACCCAACACTCCAGGATAAGCAGAAATTGCACCTGGTCTCTTGGTAAGGAGGATTGTTTGGTGGGGGGACCTTACCTGAGGAAGCAGAGGGGGCGGGGAGCTTGTGGTCAGCCTGTTTGAAGTCCCTGTGGTTTCAGCTGTCAGGGCAGGGTGTGATACTGGGCTGTAGTGTAAGGCTTTCCCCCGCAGGCCAACAACATATGCCCGTGCCCTTCTAGCACTTCACATCTTCACCCTGTTTAGAATCTGTCCAAGCCCCCTTAGATAGGTGTTCTTGTCAGCATTACCTGGCAGAGGAAGAGACCAAGGCCAGGAAGGGCGGTGCCTTGCCCAAGGTCACGCAGCCAGTAAGGGAGAGTGGAAATCCAGCCCAGGCTGCCCCTCCGGAGTCTGTGCCCATGGAGGGGGAGGGGCATGAGCGTTGGAGCCAGGCTCTGCCTGCGCCTCGGCCCCGGGTAGCAGTCGGCCTCGCTCAGCCTGCCTTCTATCCTTCGTGAGGCTCGCTGCAGAGAAGAGAGAGCCGTTCCTCATCTGGCCAGGCTGGTCTCCTGGATGACATTCTCCCAGGGGCAGGTGAGTGGCAGGTAGCTCTGGTGCAGGGGCACCTGCTTGTCCCAGGAGCCGGGAGGAAGGGGCTGGCGGAAGCAACTTCTCGGGGGCTTCACGTCTCTCGTGATTTCTTCCCTCCCCTCCTTCATGACAAACATCCAACTGACCTCAGTCTTCCCCCTGACTGAGAACTGAGATCCCGTGTTGCCTTTCCCAAGAGTAAGGCTCTATTTCTAATTGTGGAAAACTTTACCTCTCACTAAAATAATTGCAGATGTCTTTACACTGGTGGGCAATGCCTGCGTGTGTGTGTGTGTGCGTGGGTGTATCTGCATGTTCCTTCCTTAAAGTTCCAGAGTGTGCTCAGGAGGACGTGCGATAGTGGACATTCCATGGCACGTGGAGCTGTGATGCCTTAGGCAAGAGACCCTTCTCCTTGTGGCCTCAGTTCCCCCAACTCTAAAATGGGGATAACAGCAGTTGCTGTCTCACTGGGCTCTTACGGAGAGTAAATGAGTAACGTTGGAAAGCACCCAGTCAAGGGCATGGTGCAAGATGGCTCCGAACATGGCAACTAGCTATTTTTTTATAAAAATTGTTACTCTTGTCTTTGGGGCAGCCAGTGACCAGACTCAGGAGAAGGCTGTTCGGGGGCACGTCCCTGGCCTGCTGGCTCATAGAGATGATTAATCAGCATGTTCTCTCTGTAGCTTCATCTTACCCCAGCCCCAGGACTAATGGTAAATCCAGTCCTCTCCTCCCTCGGTAGTAGCTGCCTGTCTGCTGACCACATCCAAAGCCCAATTGTCCATGTTTTCCCTCTTGCATGAGAGAGGCCTGCTAGAGAGGACAAATTGAACTAGAGAGTTCAATTAAGAAATGGCTTTACTTTGTTCTTGCTTGGAAAACTTCTCTCTCATGAGTCTTGATTTTCCCTCCTGCATGTTGCAAGGTTCAGAAGTGACTGCCCAGGTCCTTGTTGGCTCACAGAATGGCCCTGTGGTGAGTGGTAGTTGTTGACATTCTGTCTGATTCTCTTCCCTGGGCACGGAACCTCATGCCCCCCGGTAGGGGATCATGGGAAGGGGTATCCTTCTCAGATCCACAGTGTGTCCTCAGCTCTGTTCATGCCCACGTTGCAGGAAGAGCATTTGGTTGAGGCATCCAGTGCCCCCAGACACCATGCCAGACCCCAACTTTTCTTACCACTAATGATAGCAATATTATTACTGCCCTGGAAGGTACGGTCATCCTGGGAGGGGTTGCGGGGGGAGGGATATGAAGTCTCAGAGAGGTAAAGTGATTTTTCTCAAGCCACCCAGTGGGCAAATGCCAAAGCAGGGATTTACACCAAGTTTAAGGGTCTGGTTAAGTTCATGTTTCAGTATAATCGTGTGTTGTTTTCGGTTGGGAGTAAAGGAGGTAGAAATCTGTGTCTAGTATGTGACTGAAGTGTTAACCTTTTCTTGAAAAGGGTATGTTATCAAGGTTCATGACTTTAAGATCATTGGCAAGTCTGTGGAGTCTTTTAGAAGATAATGGGGAGATTCTGGGCCTTTGAGAACTTGACTTTGGGTTAGAAGAGATATGGGGGACAGAGGCATCACTAAATCCTTGCTAGTGTGATGTCAAGATGAGCCATTCTTCTGGTTTCCTAACTCTGGGCTAAATCTGTTGGCACATTCAGTATGTGAACAGTGATAGATACACATCCTATAACATTTCCAGGGGTCAAGGTTCTTATAAGTGGCTCTAGGCTAGAGGCTCTCTCTTGGGTCCGACTACTGGAACGCTCCTAATCTGGCATCTCCTCAGAGCAGGGTGGGCTGGTGATCTGTGTAGACAGCACTCTGATACCTGTAACTGAAGACTTCAACATCTCATTCCCCAATCAGTTGGCACTGAGGGTCCCCTGACTGTAATCTTTGCAAGAGCAGGGACCACATATGTTTTGTTCACCAGGGTTCATAGAGCAATACCAGGCATATCACAGGCACTCAGTAAGGGTTTGCTGAGCGAGCAAACAGTAGGCAGAGTTGATGGTCTGCTGTCTGTCCCCTACTGCACTCCTTCCTATACAAGCAGATATCATAGGCTGTTTGAAGTCATGCTGGGCTGTGGAAACAGGACTGGCCACCAAGAGAAAAAGAAAGACCGGGGGGTGTGGGGAGGAGATAGGAACCCAGCCTAAGGAGGACATACACATTAATTAAAGAGAGAATTGCCCAGCATAAAGTTAGAATAACATCTTTGAATCTTCACAGTGTATGCTTCCCAAGTTCTTCCGACTGCATTATCAGAAAGCTGGGGAGAAGGCAGAAACACGGATCTCCTTTGCCAAGAATTGATAGGGAGTTTGATTAAGATAATTGTCAAATTCAAACAGCCAAGAAATGAAAGAAGCATGACTTGGATCCACATCCAACAGCAAGTTACCTGACTTTGGGCAGTTAGAATCTTCACAAAAGAAAATGACATGTTTACTTTAGAACTCCTTTCTTTTCCCATCAAAATGTTTTGACCTGCTTCTATGACCACAGCAGTGCTGGAGAGAATTTTATGGGCTTCGTGAAGTGATTTCAGAGGACAGATGGGGTGTCCCCACTTCCGCACTCATGGTGGGGGCACCTGCTGTTGGTCTTCCTCACCTGTCCCTCCGTCCTCGCTGCCTCGCGGGGAAGCTCTGGAGGTCCTTCAGAGAGAGGGCAGGCGAGACTCCCAGGCAACAGTGCCGAAGTGGAATTTAATAGTCGTATTTGGTTTTCATTGTATTTATTTTGACGTTTACCAGCTGTTTATGGAGGGAATGCTGATTTCATAATTAAGCCCTGACATGAAGTTTCTTCTAGGCTTTTAGTTTACAAAGTCTCATGGAGAGTCATGGTCTGGGAGGAGGGGGGATAGGGCAAAATTGGCTAACTTGGTTCTTAAAAGGCCAAAACGGGGAAGCACCCCATTTCCTGCCGGAGAGCTGTGTGTGTCTGACTCTAGGGCTCCTGTGCATCCCCTAGGGGTTTTTATTAAAAATGAAGTTTCTGATTCAGTAGATCTGGGCTAAGTCCCAAGATTCTGCATTTTTCATAAGTTTCTTGCCTGTGATGTGGATGCCTTAGCCCCTTGTGAATCAAAGGTTGACCACAGGTCAGCGGCACTGGCACCACGGGGCAGCCGGCTGGAGTTGCCAGCTCTCCGGCCCCTCCCGGGACTGGTTGTTCCGTAAGTACAAGACTTGTGCCCTGAAAGCTGGGTTTCTGTTTCCTGGCGTCCAGACCACCTCCAGAGAGCTTGTGGAAGGGGGTTTCCAGGCCTGCGATGTCCTTTCATGGTCGCCACCCTCTACCGTCTCCAGAACTTTCCATCTCACCGCGGGCCCATCTCTGCCCTTGTTTGCTTTCGGAGACCCAAGTCCTCTGCGTAGCTGCCTCACTGTCTGGATTCTCGCAGGCAGACACTGGTGGCTGGAGCGTGGCTGGAGAAGGGACATCTATCTTTCTTGGCTCTGCTGCTCCCGGAGGATATAATTTGCTTGATAGATGCGTTCTGGCTGCAGCTCCTTGGGGTGGGATGTGGAAGTGTGCAAAAGGCTGGCTGCATGAGGCTTTAAAAAATAGCCAAGAGGGTAATAACATCTGGGGGACAAGCCGGGTGAAGAGGGATGTGCTCCGTGGTTGGCCAGCTGCGTGGGGAAGGCGTGGAGACCAAGGTCCTGGGGCCTCTGAGAGGGGAGCCGTGGGCCCATTGCAGTGATGACAGCTGGGGGTTGGCATATCATTATTTTAAACCCAATTTTGTCATCTTAAGCAGCCTCTCTCTGGTGGGACCTTGCTATATCCCTGCCAAGAAGGGGCATCCACTCCCCTCTTGAATCTGGGCTGACCGCATGACTCACACGTCACCAGATGACACAAGACCTCTGAGACTAGGTCTGAAAAGACATTGAGCCTCTGCCTGGCTCTGTTGGACCCCCATTCTGAACTGAGTTCGCCAGCCAGAGAACTGGGCTGGTGGGTCAGTCTGACAAAGCAAACCATACCCCTGCGGGCTCTGTCCCCCCGGCCCCCTTTCTGCCCCGTTTTACTCTTGGCGGTGTTTGCTTTCCCTCCGCCTGGGTGTTGTGGGCTCCTGGGGTGTGGGAGGGGTTGGGAGGGCCCTGAGAGGAGGATGTGGGTGCATAATGCTGTCTGGTTTCTTGGCAGCAGCCCCAGAATCCTCCCCGTGTCTCGTCTCTTTTCCTCCCTTCCTTTCTGTGCTCCTCCTGCCCAACCTAGTCTTCTCTGGGAGGCTTTTCTTGCTCACTCTGCCCCCTACTGGTGGAGAAGTGTCAGCACCATCAGGGCAAGGGAGGGAAGGAGCCCTTGGTTCCTTCGTAATGTGGTTCCTGGCGCTCCTTCACCTTTGCTCCATGTTGAGCACATTTCCTTCCCAGAGCTGCGCTGCTGGCCTGGCCTTGCCCCACTCTGAGACCCCCCCACCCCTATTCTGCCCTTCGGCTCCTAGTTCACTTTGAAGTCCAGACTTCTACGGTCTTTGTATGTCAGCTTTGCCCCTGGTCCTTCATGCCCAGAATCGGGCTTTGGCGGCAGGTGCTGACAGAAGGTTCTACAGAGTCTCAGTAATTCAGTCCATGTTCCCCTCCCAGGGCAGCCTGTTATTCCCTTCTCCTCCCCCAGAGGCTGGATTCTTCACCGAGGGCCTGTGGCCGTGGCCTTCTCGGGAACTACAGGTGACAGATGAGCACTCAAGCCCTCATGCATCTGTCTTTGTTTTGTTTCAGTTTCACAGAGTTTTTGGACCCATTCCAGAGAGTCATCCAGCCAGAAGAGATCTGGCTCTACAAAAATCCTTTGGTGCAGTCTGACAACATACCTACCCGCCTCATGTTTGTAAGTACCGTGATTTCATGGCTGATTTGACCGGTCTCCCAAGTATGAACCAGATGGGTTTCCGTTTTTGCTCTTCTGTCCCCTGCTGAAGACTGTGAGCTTTCCAGAAGAAAGAGGAGGGGAGCAGCCCGTCACATGAAACTCAGTTCCAGATCATGACCGACGCTGCTTGGTCATGTGAGAACTGGTAATCGACCTGCCACTTTGGAAAGAGAAGGGACCCACTTACCTGAGCTGGGCCGAGTTGTTTCCCAAGTATTTACAGTAAAATCAGACCAGAAACCGATTTCCCTGCTCCATCTCCTTCTAGGATAAAACTCGATTTTACCAGACTCAGGCACCATCGAGGGTGCTGTGAATGGCTCTTCTGGTTCTAGCTGGTCAGGCATCCACGGATGAGACTGCCTTGTATGACTCAGTCCCAAGATAGTGTTTTGTGTCTTTCTGCCTCTAGAGTGAATGGCCCAGCATCCAGAGAGCTGGTGGATATAGTGGCCTTACTTTTACCTCTTCACCTTGAACCCCCCATGGCAATCAGGGCCTTTTATATTTCATTTCTGATGTGCCGGACCCTTTGCTGAGAGCTTGGGAAAGAAGATTAGCTCATTGAATCCCACCCATCATTCCAGTGAGAAAGCGGTTAGTCTTATCCGCATTTGCAGGTGCAGAATTGCGTCCCAGAGAAAGGAGGGAACGTGCCCAGATCCACACAGCTAGTGAGTGCCAGAGCCAGGATTCAGATCCAAGCAGCCACCTCTGAGCCCGGTCTCAGCCCTGAGGCTGCCTTATAGAGTAGGGGCCCAGTGTCCAGGACTCCTTGTGGATGCTGATCGCCTCCTGGGGAATTGCCATCAGGCCTTTCTGTAGCAGAGGAAATATTTAAGCTCCTCTTTGTTACAGAACAGTAATGTGACTTTTGGGTGGCCAGCCATCTGGCTTGAAGTTTATCCCTGCTGACCAGCCATTGTGTCTTGTGCCTCTGGGAACGTAAGGGATGGGGCCAGAGATTTCTTAGGGCACACGAGGAATCTTTTGACATTTTGAAAGAAATCCCTCCAATGTTATGTAAGGAAATCTTATTAATTAGTGATGATTAGAAGGATCTTTGTGTCTGCAAACATCCTGAAATGCCCAGAACATCACATCAGCTTTGAAGTAGTATTTTAGTATTTTTTTTTAGATTTTATTTATTTATTTGACAGACAGAGATCACAAGTAGGCAGAGAGGCAGGCAGAAAGAGACGGGGGGGGGGGGGGGAAGGCAGGCTCCCTGCCAGGCAGAGAGCCCGATGCGGGGCTCGATCCCAGGACCCTGAGATCATGACCTGAGCCGAAGGCAGAGACTTTAACCCACTGAGCCACCAGGTGCCCTTTAATTACTCTTTAATAATTGCTTTTCCACTGGAAACTAAGCTGGGTTTTTGTAAATTTCAGGGAAATTGAAGAGTTTAGGCATTACCTAACACTTGAATATGAAAATTAGACTTTTTCTATTTCTGCTCCAACTCAAATCTCCTATAAATCCTAGACATAGAGGAATTTGCATATGTCTAACTAGTTTACTCCATGGTTTTGAAAGGGGGAAGATCCTACTTCCCACTTATCCACATTCCTCCCAGGTTTCACATTTTATGTGCTATAAAACACAATTTGGAGATGAGTGTTCATGTGGGATATGGTGAGAAATTTATGCCTGTGTCCTAGATTTATGAACAATGGATTGTTTTGAAGTCTAGATACCAATGCCACAAAAATTCTGGCTGCAGATACAAGTAGGAGGGGGCGCATTTGCATGTTGGCAGTGGAGGACCCAAGGCAGTAAAGGAGTTATTCAGTGCTGTGATTCTCAGAGAATAGAAGTGTATTCAGCCTCAAATCCTGATTCCTACCCTCGAGTCCCCTAATGAGATAAGTTCAACCTTTTGTTTTGTTAATAGTAGTTGATGCATTTCATTCATTGGGTCACAAGATTTAGTACAATTCCATTATAACCCAAGGAAAGCAGTAGATATTTTTATAATACACGTAACACAAAGAGGAAAAATACTTTGTTACCACATTAATTAGATTTTTTTCCTCCTGGATTTTAGTAAACGTTTAATATAAAATATCATTTGTTTGCTTTGATCCTTTAAAGCCTTCAGATATTTATGGAAGACTGTAATAAAACATGTTTTTGTAATTTTTTTAATAACTATGTTGGTTTCGTTAGAAAGCTCAAGTTTTGCTACTTAATAATAAAAAAAGTCCTGGGGTCTCTTTTACTTTTGGTTGGAATGTTTTAATTTAAAGGCAACATTTTTAACTTTTTAACCAAAGTGTTACTGGAAGACAGCTCGTAATTATCCAGATGTCTTTTGATTGGGAAATTAGGCCTCTGGAGGGGTGTGTGAGTGTGTATGTGTGTGTGTGTGTGTGTGTGTGTGTACACATGTGTGCATTTTAGAGGAGCTGCTTGTTCAGATCACAATGGTAGGGGATTGAGTTAAGCAGAGTGAATGTGATCCTATCACCCAGAAGCCCCTTCATTTGTTCTGTCTTTGGCACTTTGAGTGAAGATGACTATGTCTGTCAGCCTGGAAACTGAATGTAGTTGGGTTGTTTGATTCTGAGAGTTTGTTTCTCTTGATGACTCTGGGTTCCTGGTGAGCAGAGAGACAGACTGAGATTTCTTTTCACATATACTCAGTCTTGAATTAGCATTTCCTGGGTGTTCACAGACCATTAGCTGTCTTTATGGAAGGCTGCTTCCTTATTCAAAAGATGTCATGGTTCTTTCCTGAGTGTGTGGGGTTTATCATATCATCTTTGGAAATCTTCTTTTTGGTGTAGGGAGACTTTGTGCTGGATTTTGCTTTTTAGAATACTTTTTGTTGCTGTCTTAGTAGTTGTGTCTTTGTACATTCAGGGAACACTCCAGGAACCTGCTATGGGTTAGGAAAGCCATAGGAGCTTCAGGTGATGGGAAGTCAAATGAGAACTCGGAATGGGGGGTTTCTTTAGAGATATCCTTAGAGGGTATCCTGGGAGAGATTGCACAAAAGAAAAACAGAATTTAGAAAGGGCTAGAGGCTCATTCAAACTTATAGGGAGCCTCATCGTCACCCTTACCCATATCATCATCACCATCATCATCACCATCACCTCTATCATCATTATCATCATCTACCATCATCATCACCACTACCATCACCATCATCAGCATCATCACCACCACCATTACCCATGTCGTCATCCTTAACTATCATCACCATCACCGCCATCATTACCATCATCATCACTATCACCCCATCATCACCACCATTATGATCACCATCAACATCATCATCATCACCATCACGCCATCATCACCACCATCATCACCATTATCACTACCATCATCACCATCATCACCACCATCATCACCATCACCATCACCACCACCATCATCATCATCACCATCATCACCATCACCATCATCACCATCACCACCATCATTATCACCATCATCACCACCATCATCACCATCACCACCATCGTCATCGTCACCACCACCATCATCACCATCACCACCACTACCATCATCACCACCATCATCATCATCGTCACGGCAGTAATAACAACATCTAACATCTCTTGAATACAGGAATTGTGCTTGACACTTTGCAGTGGCATCTCAAATAATCTTCTCACCATCTGTTAAGGTCAGCACTTTTGTAATCCCATAATTTCAATGGAGAAAATGAAACTGCAGTGAGATTTAGCAACTTGTCCAAGGTTATACAACCACCAGTTACTAGACCTGGATCCGAATGCCACCTGCCAGAGGGCAGATCCTCACAGACCCATTCAGCTGTGATGTCTCCGTGAGGACTCAGGGGATGTGGAGAGGTGGTGAGTAGCGGACTGCACATAGAAGGGCTGGTGTGTAAAGGCACAGACATGGCAGGGGCCATGTGGGCGCAGTGAATAGGAGTATGTTTAGTGTATCTGTGTGTAAAGGGGGCAGAGGAAGGCAGGGATAGAAGCAGACTCTGGATAGCTTCAGGTTAGTTAATTATTACTTAATTAGACTGACAGAAAGCACTTGTCTGAGCCAAGCATGGTACTGGGTGCTGGGGGAGCACTACTGAACAGTAGATGGTTCCCTGTCTCATGGGGGACACAGACGTGATTGGATGGTCACAGCCAGGCTCTGGAACAGGGGAACTCAAGTAGTGAGTTGAAGGAATGATCAGTGTTCCCAGTTGCTCTCCTTGGCTTAAAAAAACAAGTCTACTCAAGACCTGTCCTTTGTCCTGGCCACAGCAGGTCCAGAAGATTTACTTCTGTAGGATGTTACTGACATCGTGTTGATTTGATAACAGGGTTTCCTATTTTAGTAGAGAATGCTTCTGAGGAAGACAGAAAGTCAATTTTGCGGGGAAGAGGAAAGGAAAAGAGACAAAGCTGGCTCGTGATAGACAGTTTAATTTTTAGACTTTTTGGTTAAGTCTTAGACAGCTCTTTTCTCTGCAATGGGCTGTCATTGTTTACCCACAGCAGGCCCTTTCAGCTGTCTGCACTGCTCGTCCTGAGTTGTCTCTATAAGCACTTTTCAGCACACCTTTCTGTCAAAAGCCAGGAATTAAGGTACTTTGCGCCCATTGTTTGATATGAATGAACCCCAGTGACAAGCTCTTCTCCAGCAAACATCCTAACATCAGGGCACTCTGGCTTTGACCCTTTGGTTGTTAAAAGTTCTTGATATACTTATGCCCCTCCCACTCCAGATGTGCCAGTCTGGCTTTGTCATTTTCCAGAAGCATCCTGGCCGCACTGTGCCTCACATCAGCGCCCTGGGTGGGGACTGACAGCACTTCCTGGGTTAGTTTCATTGGCCGATGCACAGGCAGGTCCTTGGTGGAGATGTTGGTCATGTAGGGAATGGTAGAGACCAGGCAGATGAGGCTCTTCCCTGTCCCTGACCTCCTCCCTGACTGCTCAGACCTAAGGGAAGAGTGGGCGGGAACTTAAAATGCTTTGTTCCCAAATGTCTGGTCTCAGGATCCTGGTTCTTCTTTACTGGTTTGGATCATTTGTTCAGTTTTCCCTGGGAAATAATGACATTGTAGCCAACAGCCAGCATTCCCTGGAGGCTAACTCTGCTGAACTCTCTGGGTGGGCAGGTTCCAGAGTGGATGGCCCGAGATCAACTTTGTAGCTTTGTGGCTTGGGAGAATGACCTCCCCTCTCAGTGCCTCAGTTTCCTTGTCTATAGAAAGGAAATAACATTTGCCTCTCCCTCCTATGGTGCTGAAAGCATCAAATGGGGCGATAGACTTACAGCACTTTGCTTAGTGTTTGGGACATAAGAAGCATTCAGTAACTGCTGGTGAATTCAAATCTTAGCAACAATACTTGTTATGGATGTCACTATACCTCATCTTATGGATGAGGAGACTAAGACTCGGAGGGGAAGAGGTAGAGTGACTTGCTGGTGGTCAGAAAGCTGGTAAATATCAGGGCTGGAGCTTGAACCTGGCTTTCCTGAATCTGGGTCGGTTCCCTACATTTCCCTCTGCAGAGCTCTGGCTTCTCAGCCCGGTGCATAGCATCGTGCAAAACCAGCTGCGCCCTGGATCCTGCCTGATGATTTATATGTTATTCTGACGTGTGGGCTGTGTGGAGTACGATTAATCAGTAGCTTACAATTTTTTTTTTTTAAAAAGCCTATAGCACCCAGTATTCCCAGGCAGTCTCCCATCCAAGTACTAACTAGGCCTGATCCTGCTTAGCTTTCGAGATCAGACGAGATTGGACACATTCAGGGCACGCTCAGTCCGTAGAATACAAAATGTTTCTCAATGCAAGAATGACCTCAGCCTCAGTTTTCTCATCTCGTGCCAAGATGAGGCATTTGGGCTTAGGCGATCCCTGTGATTCAAGACTCCAGTTCCTGGGCCCACCACGTGCATGCCTTCGGGAATTCACTTATTGCTCAGAGTTCTAAGTTTTGTGGGCTATGCAAGAGTAATGTTTCCTTCAAAAGAGTTGGGGCCCCTCACATGTACTAGGTGCTTAATCTGTGACACCTGCCACTGACATTTCTGTGGCTTATCTATGTTCCTGGACAAGAGCCACTTACTTCCTCCTCCCATTTCTAGAGAAACGGCATTTACCATGTTTTATTAATGCCTCTTACTTCTAAGGTGAGAAATGCTATAACACCATGGTTCAAAGCACAGAACTTAGGGGTGCTTTGGTGGCTCAGTCATGAAGTGTCTGCCTTTGGCTCAGGTAGTGACCCCAGGGTCCTGGGATCAAGCCCCTCGTCGGGCTTCATGCTCAGTGGGAAGCCTGCTTCTCTCTCTCCTATGCCCCCAGCTTGTGTTCCCTTTCTCACTCTTTCTCTGTCAAATATATAAATAAAATATTAAAAAAAAAACCAAAAAACTCTGACTTATTTTTAACATTAAAAAAGATAAAAGCACAGAGCTTCATTTAAACAGTCTAGGTACAAATCCTCACTTTACCACTTATTAGCTGTGTGACTTTCAGCAGGTTGTTTAACCTCTCTGTGCCTTAGCTTCCTATCCATCAAGTAAGGATGTATTAGTGTGTATATTTGCCTCAGGTGCCTAGAACAGACCATGGCCTTTCGTGAGTTTTCAGAGCATGTTAGCCCGGTTGCCTGACTTACGTACGTATAGTGAGCAGCCCCTTTCTCATAACTAGTGAGGGAAACTCAAGCCTGAAGAGAGTTCCCTCTGTCCCCGGCATCCCACAGCAGTGACTGGCTGGTTGTTCTCTTCTCTCTCAGGTCCCATTTAAGAAGCACTAACCATTCACTGTCTTTCCACTGGGCTCATTTCCAGGATTTTCAAAAGAATTTTGAAGCCATGGAAAGACTAACCCGAGGGAGAACTGTACCAGGGAAATTTTCCTGCCCCCTTT
Source organism: Mustela nivalis (assembly GCF_964662115.1). NCBI lineage: Eukaryota > Metazoa > Chordata > Mammalia > Carnivora > Mustelidae > Mustela > Mustela nivalis. Next base: position 176,613,513 of record NC_139021.1, read on the forward strand.
TGCCCTCCATCTCCACATCCATTTGGAAGTAGAAGTAACCATTCCCCGCCTCCCTGTCTCTGTGTCCATCTTCCCCTCATGGGCTCGGGTGGCAGAAGAGCAGCCTCTAAACGCTTGTGTGGGATTGGGGGGGGGTACACCGGGATTTGGGGGGGGGGCGCGGGACACGGGGTGTAATTCAACCTGGTGTTTCAGGTGAAAGGAGGATTCATTTCTCTTTTATTCAGTTCAGAGGTGCTTTTGCCCAAAAGGAAGTCGTTTTCCTAATGTGTTGGCTTCTGGGGCTAATCTCTTAACTCCTGTCTTCTAGTTGGAAAATATTAGTAAAAAGGGGAGCTCATGGTTGATGTAAATGTGTCTCTGTCTGTGCTGATTTGAAGACCATGCTGTCTGAGGATACGACAGCTATGTATTCGGGAGGAAGAATTGGGACTGGAGCCCAAACATCATTAGGATGATGGCAGGAGAGAAAGATGGGCGTGCGGGCATGCACAGAGATTTCTGTGGCCTTCTGAGTGGGAGCTTCGTCTGAGGGATTCCCTCTCGGGGAGCTCATGAGCTGGGGAGCCCTGGCCCTTCTGGGTGCCTAGTTCTGGCTCAGGAAGCCATTTGTCAGTGCTTCTAGAAGAGAAACCAACATGAATCTACCTAGGAAAATCCTAGACTGGGTGAAATGAAGTGCAGTCTGGTTGGGCCATCAGAGTGAGGATCTGGTGGAAGCAGGGGAGCTGGGGCAGGGAGCAGTGCTCAGGGAGATCCCCTCGGCCACTAAGCTGCAACCTGGAGCCACTGGGTAGCTGTAGTGCCTTCTCCAGCCCCTCTTTATGGGCCTGGAGCTGTCGGTCTCCCCTGTGGTGTCTCTGTCCCCTCTTGGCTGGTATATTCCTGCTCATGATCTCCTGTAGACAGCCTCCGAGGTAGGGAAAGTCTTGCCAATTTATATCTTTTCTGGGGTTTTATTCACTCTAGCCTTAGAGTACGTCATCTGGGATTGCCTTGGAATGTTTCGTTCAGTCGCACGTTGTTCTCATCTTTGACTGTCAGTGAGGTCATTGCCAAGCTGTTCACTGTTCAGTGAGCTGCTTTCCCCTATTTGGGAGGGTGCGGCCTGCTCTGCATGCCTGATGTGAGAGGAAACAAGGAGGTGGGGGCTTTTTTGACCTTAACCATAACTTTGGATGTCAGCAAGCAAGGGCTTTAGTCATCACTCTTCCACCACTGAATGTGTAATTCAAAACTCTGACGCAGTGATTCTCAGTCACCAGCACCAGCATCATTTGAGATGCTTGTTACAAAGTGTCGATTGCCAGACATGTCCTGTGAGTATACTTGAGGGACTCAACATTGTAACAAGCCTGACTGTTCTTCAAGGGTGAGAGCCACCGAGGCACTCAGGGGAGCTTGCCCGTGTTTGCCGAAACTATTAATTCTCAAGTGAATCTTGTCTTTTCCAGTTGCCTTTGGGGGAAATTCTCTGCTTTAGCTCTGAATTTCTTCTTCTAAAGCTGCTCTTTGATTTTTATTCTTCCAAATACCCTCCATGGTGATAGGACTTGCCCATTTGGTGTTTAAACAGCTGATTCATTTAGGGCCACAGCTGATCAGGAGGCTCAGCAAGCTGGTGACTACCATTGTGGTGGGAAAGAGACTGGCCAGTAAGGAGAGGGCTTTTCTCAGGTCTCATGAACTGCCTCCAAAGACAGTTCCTAAAGAGGAGACTCCAGGATGTGCTGAGCTCTGGCAATCTGGTTGTAGCAAGTGTGTATCACATCTCCAGTCATTTTGAAAGACTGTGTTCATTTGAGTGATTTCTGTTTTTGTAACAGAAAAGTGTCTCCCAGCGGTGCCTTAGTCCGATTAGAAAGCCCCTTTCCACAAAGTAGCATTGCATTTGAGTACAGGTGGAGATTTCCAGAAGTGTGAGCATTGGTTACCATACCTTACCTTTCCTGCCGCTATTGGGCCAGTTGTGGATTTGCAAGATATCGAGTCACTTCTGATACTGTTATCCTGAGATGTTATAGTCATAAAGATGTAACTGAAATACTTTTTCTTCATTGTTGGAATGTCAAAAACGACTTACTAATTGTAGAATGCTGAATAAAGGCAAGATATGGCCGGCAGAAAACCTGATCTCCAAAGCCTAGCCTTGCTACTCACTAACTTTATGTCCTTGGGCACATCACTGAGTCTCCAAACCTGCAAAGACACTCACAGAGTCATCAGAGGATTTAAGAGATGCCAGTACCTGATGCTACCCAAACACAGTTCCTGCCTCATAGAGGGTTCTATAATGAGTGCTGCTTGCATCTGAATTCAACCAGCTTGATTCATTAAACACTTACTGCACTTGATTCATTAAACACTTACTGCACTTTTGTGTGCTTTGCGCCAGGGGAGGGAAGGTGAGGGAGGAAAGGAAGAGAGGTGGCAAGCGAAAGGATTAAACTCTGCTTTGAGGAGGAAATGAAATTCAACAAAAGAACACCAAAGAAATGGATGAAATGGATGAATTGACTGTAAGCAAATCCACCTTACTCCCATGTTGCCAGAGAGCTGGAGATGCGAGGCCAAGGGTTCTTGCACCGTTCTGCTGGGGAGGATGTGAGGGGGGTTGCTGGCAAAGCTGAGTCATCATGATTATAGGCTATGCATTTCTGTTTAAAAAGCGACCACTTTAAACATGGCTCCCAGCAATTTCAAATCAATTATAACCCACAATCAGATCTCCAATTTTTTTTTTTAAAGTCTTCAGAGTCTCTAACTATAGATATAAATCCTCTTTCTTTGTTTGAGGTCAGGAGTTCAGTAAGATCATCCAACTAGTGAGTTTGAATGAAACTAACTTGAACTAATTATCAGTCAGCCCTCTGATAGCAAACTGATGTCCTCATAAGGGATTATTTGTTATTTTTTTCCAGGCAATTTCTTTCCTCACACCCCTGGCTGTTATTTGTGTGGTGAAAATTATCCGGCGAACAGACAAGACTGAAATTAAGGAAGCCTTCTTAGGTAGAGTATTCACAGTTCCTGCTCTAGGGGATGGGGCTGGACTTAATTAGATCAGTAGATTTTAAAAATCTCTGTTGCACCCAACTGATTTTTCTCTTGGTCAAATTAAGCTTGGGAGAAATAAGGAAAGATAAACTTTTAACCCTAAGAAAAGCCAATGCAGAGAAGTAAGCATCTTACCTTTAGGGGCAGTCTTGTCGCTGTCCATTGTGCTGAACGCGAATGTCCAAGTGTACCTCTGAGCTCTGTGCTGCTCAGACACCGCAGCAGGGTAGCTCTCAGCCATGAAGCAAAGAGAATCTGAAACTGTTGCCATTGACTGTCCAATCCCACGTCTGTGGCTAATAAGTCTATATTACGGGCAATTCAGAAATCAACTATAGACTTCTTGACCAGTCATCATTGGCTAGAGGCATAAAGGTCAAAAGCAGATGTAAAATATAATAGAAATTGGAAATAAACCCCATAGCTCATTTTTGGGGGGAGGCATTTTGGCAGTTAAGCAGTTGTTATTGTATAAAGAGTGCCACAGTCTTTGCCATTGACTATGATACCGTTGTTAGAAATTCTCTTCAAGCTAAGCCATAGCTGCCTATGACACGAGCTTGACATTTTTAAGAAAAAACCAGGGACGCCTAGGTGGCTCAGTCCCTAAGCTTCTGCCTTTGGCTCAGGTCATGATCCCAGAGTCCTGGGATCGAGACCCACCTCGGGCTCCCTGTTCACGGGAAGCCTCTTTCTCCCTCTCCCATTCCCCCTACTTGTGTTCCCTCTCTCACTGTATTTCTCTCTGTCAAATAAATAAAGTCTTAAAGAAAAAATGCTTTTTAAAAATAAGATAAAAACATTTTTATGGTATTCATATTAGTTAAATGAGTAAATGACAGTATTAAGAGAAAACAAAGCTAATTCACTTGCTTAGTAACCAAAATAAACTACCCAATAGTCAGGTTTTCAGCTTTCTGATCATTAGAAGTACTGAATTATGTTTATTTTTTTGATATCCCAATAAAAACTATCCAAACCCTCACATAAACCACTTTTGGTATATTGTATAGACTTACCATTCATTCAGTTAGAGATATCTGAAAAATGAGATTTCCCACCTCCAAGAGTATGTTTGTAAATTACTGGGCTTTGAGGAAATGGAAATGTAGCAAAATGTGGTCTTCTCTTTTCTTGGTACAGGAGTGGGGGTGGTAAGGGCAACATCTGGGGTATGCAGAGCAGCGAAGGGGATTTGTGCTCTGAAGCAGAACAGGGAATATTTCTTACATAACCAGGCTTTGGTTGGGCTCTAACTGAACAGAACAGAATCACTCTCCAATTAGCTCATATAAATTAGGGGTTAGTTATAGGACTGTATGAGCAATCTCCCAAATACCCAAGAATGGGGGGAGAATGGACAGAAGAGCTTCGTGGGGACTGGAGTTGGGAGCTGGGCCAGTGGGGGTGGAGACACACTCCTCTCTATAATATGCCTTCCCTCTTCCCGTCACACATCCTGCCTAATCCTGCCCCTGCCTTTGGTTTCTATGAGGTTTGGGCTTGCAGGGGTGGTTGCTCCTGGCCCACACCCATAGAACCATCATCTCCAGGACCCACCTCCAAATAGCTCTTCGTCTCATAGATGAGTCTTCCCAGGCAGACCCTCTGGCTCGACTCATTTATCACACTTGGACACAACAGTCACGAGTCTCTGGTCAGCTTGCCTCGGGTCAGATGTGTACCCAGGCTGCTTATCTGTGGTTTGGGGATTTGGCAATCACATGCTCAGATTCCCCTCAGCCGAAGTGGCAGAAAGGTCAGGTTTTCCAAGGAGGGCATAGGTGCCCTCCCCATGTAGCCCGAGCAGCCAGGGCAGTGTTGGGATAAATATCCCGGTGGTGTCTCCAAGGTCCTGCTGGCAGCTCTCTCAGCTGACCTGGAAATCCCTTCGCCTCACTTGTTATTCTAGTTGTTTCCCTGGCTCGGAGTCCCTAGATGATCTGACTGTGGGTAAGAGCTGTCATTTGTGGTTATGGTTATAATTTACTGCCAGCTGTTGGAGTTGGGTGTTGTTGTGGCAGTAAGTTACTTCTCTAGACTTTTTCATTTTCCACGAAATCTCCCTTAGATGACATTTCAAAATTGCAAACCACACCCTGCCTTGTATATGTTAACAGAGAAGGTTAGAGTCTTTGGATGTTCTATTTGCTTAAATAGATGAAAGCCTGCCTGGGGAGCCTCCTGTTGTACACGACTTTTTTGTTTTTTAAAATCACTTCTTTTAGGAATCCTCAGAAGTAGGGGGTGAAGGACTGATCTTTAAAAAGTCAGGACAGAAAACCAGGTGTAGCATTTCCAATGTGATCTAGAATTCAGGACTTTCTCAGTGAGAGTGATTTGGTGCTCAGGTCCCTGAATCCTAAGACTGCCTCTTACCTACACGTCCACAGTGGCCACCTTCACGCTTCTGCTGCAGATGAGATGGGTGAGGCTTGCGCCTGTGCAGCATCCTGCTTTTAGGAATTTCGGCTGCAGAACAGCCAGTTGATACAAGAGTCTCCTGTTACAGAAATCCTGTAGCTCCAAATTCTCAACAACAAACAAAGTAACAGAAGCTCTCTAACCTCTGGGATGTGTATGACCAGTAGTGTTCTCTATACAGGCCACTTGTGGGCTAACTCACATGACACATTATTTTGAATTTCTTTATTGGACACAGCCTGGTTTGTGGTTTGCCTGTTCTCTCAAAACCACAGTGCTGTGGGATGTTGTCAGCATGCCTCTTATGAAAGAGACCCACTGGGTTATTGTTAATCGACAAGCATTCCTGATTAGGGCTGTTCATTTCCTGCTCAGGCAGCCCTTCATGCCTCTTGATCTGGTCTTAGCCTACCCTCTGCTCTCAGTGAGAGCCCCCTTAGTGGTCCCCTAGGGGTTGTACTATTCAGATGAAAATAATCCATTTGGTTTACTTCCAGAATGATGAGAGGACTTTCACCCTAAATGTCATCAGTCAGTATCTCCGTTGTTTTGTCTCCTTCAGGCTTCTGGATCAGAGAGTGAAGTTGCCGGCTGTTGGCAGTTACATCACATCTACAGGTTTTCTAGCTCAGTTACTTGAAACTTTTCAAAGAACTGCTCTTTGCTAGAATAAAGCCAACCCAGTGCTGAGACTGGGGATGTATATGGTGTTCTGCATTGATGTAGCAGTCTATGAAGTTCCCCAAGGGCATTGGGAGATCAGCTGGCGATGCTTGTTCCCAGAGACCTCCGCTGTGCTAAGGCCATGCTAGGACCAGGATCAGAAGGAGGCCGGCCCTGCTGGGGAAAACACAGCCGTGAGCCCGCCGAAGCGGCTCTACCAGGAAAAGACCCCAGTCGTGCTGGGTGATCTCACAGCCTGTTAATTGTCCTGGCTCTGGGGAGAATATGGCAGTGAAGAAAGCCCAGGGCATTTTCCCTCCTCTCTGCAAAGGAGACCTCTCAGGGGGGCTCTGAGCTGGCTAGAGAGAAGGAAGGTCAGCATTTTAGAAGGAAGGGTCTGTGCAGGCAGAATTCTATCAGTAGATCTCTCTGAATTCCTACACACTGGTTTCCAGTTTATCCGTCCCAGTTGCCTGCTTGGTTTGTTAATGGCAGTGCTGGGCTATGACTCCTGCTTGGCTCTCCCCGCACCATCCGTCTTCTTGCCACACTCAGATAGGGTCCATTGGGGCCCATCTCGCGCTGAGGTGATTAGTTTTCCTTTTGACAAAGATATTCATTTGAACTGGCCCCTCTGTTCTCTCTGCTTCCCATGACTTGTTAAAAGCAGATAGGTTTTGTATCAGTCTCTGTGGCCTGTGCCCTTGGTGACGGTGGTGGCCATTGTGCGGTACTTTCTGTTCGGAGAACACGTTTGTCTCCCTTAATAGCCATGCATTGCTCTAGGCAGCTGCTTCCTGGAAATATCTCTCCAGCTCTGTTTTCTTACATAAATCTTAGCTACTGTTGAACAGTCAATGGCTGCCAAAGGGAAATGGTAGCTCACGTGCTTTGTTATTCAACAAAGCATTGGAATGGGGCATCTGTAGGTTTGTATGCAAGGCATTTGACCTTCTATCACATTGATTCACCCTTTGTGCAGTTTTGATAAAATAGGAGAGACTTGTGAGGTACCCTTTGAATGATCTGTAGTTTATCCAGCAGTGTCCTTCCAAGCTACTAAGAAAAAGTCCCCAGGCTTTAATAACATAGTCCAGAATAATTAATAATAATAATAATAATAATAATAATAAAAATGGACTAATAACATAGTCCAGAAGTTCCTACTGCCTCAGGTGGCAAAAAGCACCACCTAGGCAAACCTTCTCAGAACCCAGGGAGGTGTTGGGACTCTTTACCTTCTCAGAGGGTGATTTGTTTGGTAACAAAGGGACAGCGGTCAACAGGTGATGGTCAACACAGAGATAATCGTGGAGTGGGAATGTCCTACTCTAAAGGAGTCCAGCAGCTGCTCTGATTAGAATTATGTTTGAGAAGTTGCCAGAAACAAATTAAAAAGTTATGTTTTGTAAAGAACATGTGAAAGAAACTCGACATCCTGTAGTATTAAATCTGTTCATATCAGGCCAAAGCATAATGGATAGTTTCCTTTCCAGTATTAAAAATTTTAGTCAAGGAGAATAGATAAATTTTGTGTCCTAGAAGCTTGGGATTTTATGAGCCATTCTCCAAAGTCTTGCCTTAATGTATTTTACTCTCGCCACTCAGACTTCCCCCTGTCTTTTAAACTATTGGCTCTTATGTTCGTAGTCGTAATGAATAGTATAATGATGTAACAGTGATGATGATGATAATGTTGATGACGATGATTGTGGTTTGAGAGCCAGCTGGTTATTCTTCTGTCTGTTGGTTTTGTTTTGTAGCGGTGTCCTTGGCTCTTGCTCTGAATGGAGTCTGCACAAACACTATTAAGTTAATAGTGGGAAGGTAAGTTCCAGGAAGAAACCAAGGGTGGCTAAGACTCTCAAGGTCATCTGTGGATTGGCCTTTGAGCTTTGGCTTAAGGAACACTTCTGGTTGCCCCCGGGACATGATTTCTGTTCTCCATTTATCTTGCCCTTTCCCTCGACTGCTCCAGAAGTGAGCTAGTTTCCATAGAGATGAACTGTCAGAAAGACCTGGATCTGAGGCCTGACTTTGGCTGTTGGCCTTGGACAGGTTAGCTCCCATCTCAGAAGCTCAGCATTTACTGATTATCGGCCTGGGGGAGGGTGCTAGCCAGGCACCTAGGGGGAAGAAGGTAGCTACAAATTGGGCAGTGCCTGGCCGTGGGGCAGTGGTGTACTCCCAACTTAGTGTGTTAAGAGTTGTCTTGGGGCCCCAATAAAATGCTGGTTCCCAGGCCTTGTCTGCTCTGAGGTTCTGGTTCAGTAGGTGAATAACCACACTTGGAGAAGCAGTAGCCAAGTAGGAGGGAGAGATTACCCCAGAAGTTCTGAGAGATTTTTTGATGATGATCATTGATATTTTATTGATATTGATAGATTATTATTAGGCCTAGATCTCAGGGATGGAAAGAGTTGGTGTGACCCACTATGTGCATAAAAGGGGCTGTGTGTTTTCAGCACCAGCAAAGCCTTGCCCATGGCTGGCCTTCAGCAAATATTAGCTGAATTAGTGGGAAGGGATTAGCCATCACCCATCTCTGTGAGAATCCTCACCCAGAGGAAGGCAGAAAAACACGGGGTGAAGTGTGTCAGTGCAGGAATCCAGTCACTGGGGCGCAGGCTTGCCTTTTCCACTTGCTGGTTGGATGTGACCTTGGACAGGAGTGTTATCTTTCTAAACTTTCATTTTTGCACCTGTCAGATGAAGGAAGTCCCGGAGTTGGCATAAGAATCATGTAATACGATGGGGGTGCCGTGCTTGGCACTGTGTGTGGTACCTGGTGATGGCTCCATAAGTACCAGCTGTGCCTGCGGGAGGGGGTTCAACCTTGGGCCCCACTTCTGCCCACGCCCCGTGAGGTCTGTGTCCCCAACCTGGGCCAGGGAGGACAGCCTACCTGGCCATGTGCTCTGTACCATGGAGCTGAGCTGTTGGGTCCTCGGTCTCAGTGAGGTTAGGTGAGACCCGCTATTCAAAGAGGGGCAACTGACCATCCAAATTCAAGATGTGGGGACCTGAGGAGCCTGGAGTCTGGGCTTCTGGAAGCAGCTGCTGAATACGAGCTGTCGCTGGAGGCAGGAACTACCTTCTCCGCTGGCACCGTGCTTAGGTGCCTCCCATCAGTCCACTCTTCCAGCCCTCACGACCTTCCCTTGGGGCAGGTATTCATCTCCCCTTTTACAGATGTGGAAGCTGAGGCTAGGGGAGGCTATGGGACCTTCCCAAGGTCCGAAAATGAGTATGTGGCAGAGTGAGAGTTCCAACTCAGAGCTTTCTGATCCCAAAACCTGAGCTTTCTCCAAGATCACTGAGTCTGGAGTGGTGCCGGGGGAGCATTGGTGTGGACAGCAGCAGGAGGAGCTGGGGGCAGCAGGGAAAGGCGGGGGTCAGCTGGGGGTTCCTTTGTGATGGCAGCATTTTATATTGAAAATGTCCATGGTGTCTTTTGTAGACCTCGCCCCGATTTCTTTTACCGCTGCTTTCCAGATGGAGTGATGAACTCGGAAATGCACTGCACGGGTGACCCTGACCTGGTGTCCGAGGGCCGCAAAAGCTTCCCCAGCATCCATTCCTCCTGTAAGTTCCGAGGCTGGGATGCCCTTTAATTCCTGGTCATGTCTCCTGGCCACTTCCCTTGGGAGTTTCGGTGGAGAGGAAAGTGCTGGGACACGAGTGTTGAGCACATTTCATGTTTCTTTCCCTGTAGGCTTAGAAACACAAATTCAACAGAAAGTAATAAACCTGGGGATGAGGCTCTATAGAGTTTACAAGATATTGTATATGTTGCTTCTGTGAGCTCAGTGGAGCCTGACATGGGACACTTGGCCCTTTGGCAGGATGATTCAGGAGCTTAACAGGGCAGGGCAATTTACCGTGTTCCCTGGCAACTGGCTTTTCAGCTCCATGTTCTCTCTGGCGTATTCTTTCAGCGATGGTACTGTGTGTGTGTACATGTACATACACACAGTACACACACGTGTGTGGGTGCACGCCTCACTGTGTAGTCTGGTTATAGATATGTGGGCTGGGACCAGCCTTAGAGCCAAGACTAAATATTTCGATCAGGTGTAGGGTGTGTAGTGGAGAGGACACAGGTCTTTGTAGTGACAGACCCTGCTCTGCCAGGTCTTAGCTCTGTGACTTACCCACTCTTTCCTCAGCGCCTGTGGTGTACCGTGGGAATGATGATGCTTCCATTCCGGCTGGGGTGAGGGTTAAGAGAAGGACTGCTGGTCGCTGACATTTGGAGCAGCTGCTATGCCAGGGCGTGTAGGGCATTATCCCATCAAATGTAGTCACTGTGTATGTGAAGTACTCAGGATGCTGCTTTAAATCAGCAGTATGTACCCGTATCGTTGTCTGTAACCAGAGCTGAGGTTCCAGAGTGTTCTGGTTCATTCCAGCAATGTTTTTTGGGTGACTGAGGTGCCAGCGGTGCTAGGTGTTGGGAACACAGAGATGACTAAGACATAGCTTGTGTTCTGGGGACTCTAGAGGCAGTGGCACACTGTATATTTAGGTTGGTGACCCTGGGATCATTGGAAAACTGTGGCCACAGGCGGCCACTTGGGAGAGGCTGTTCTTATGGCCTGAAGTCCTTGATTTCTCACTGGTGTGACATTGTCAGCCATTGGCAGGCCTGTTACCTTGATCTTGTCTGTTTTTTCTAAGTGTGTAAGACATTTCCTGAAAGTGGCTTGATCAAAGAGTCTTTGGATGCCTTTTCCTGCTGTGTTTGTTGAATATTTTTCTCAGAGCCTTTAGAGACTGGAGCCCTATCAACAAGATATTGGGGTGCCAAGCACTCGACGTGAATGACTGTTAATCTGCACAATGGCCTCACCAGGGTGGGTTATCCCCATTTTTAACGTAAGGACAGTGAAGCTCAGACAGACTCTGTAACTTGTTCAAGGACATTTAGTTGACCTTCCTACCAGCCTCTAACTCGATAGTGTCTCAGGGCTTACTGTGATGAAATACAATGAAGTATCCCATGTTCATGTAAATAAATAACTTGTCTGGTTTGTTGGACTATAGGGAGTTGAATAATGTTCCCCCTAAAGATATGTCCGAGTCCTAACCCACGGAACCTGTGAACGAGACCTTATTTGGAGAATCACCTTCGCAGGTGTAATTGAATTAAGGACCTCAAGATGAGATCATCCCGGTTTTAGGGTGGCCCTAAATCCAATGACAGATGTCCCCATTAGAGAAAGACATAAGAATATTTGAGACACAGAGACATAGGTGAGAAGACCACATAAAGATGGGGGTAGAGATTGGAATGGTACAGCCACAAGCCAAGGAACGTGGAGCCTCCAGATGCTGGAAGGGGCAAGGAAGGATCCTGTCCTGGAGCCTTCAGAGGGAGCATGACCCTGCCCACACCTGGATTTCAGACTCCTGGGCTCCCGATTTCTCTGTTGTCTTAGGGCATGTTTTGTCCTCCCAGAGGCTCAGTGCCAAGCTTGAAGGGGCTTCCAAAGCTCAAAGCTGAAAGAAGTGAAATCCTAAACGCTGGCTTTTAGATGGTTGACTGAGGCCTACTAGCACAGTTCAGTGTCCAGTGCTGCATTTGACGTTGGCCTGGAAACAGCTGTCGTGTGAGTAACTTAGCCCAGAAGACTGCTGGTCCTGGAGAGTAGAGCCCAGGCCCCACAGAAGGGTTCCTTGTGGAAGCACACCTTCCCTATCAGATCGTTTTCTGAGAGCTACCTGCCAGCTGCCACGTCAAGTGTGTGGCTGATGTCCCATCTGTACTCTACCAGCTTTTGGACAGAGGCTGTTACTAGCTTCTGCTTAAGACACTGTTTAAAATGTTATGGATTTTAACTACTTGGCAGACATGGAATTCTACCCAGCCTCTAGGCTTCGATGAGAGTATTTTTATCTGTTCTCTTTCTTTGTTGTGACAGGTCAGTGATTGCCTTACAGAGAGCTGCCACATCCACTTAGAAAAGCCATCAGGGCTGTTGTTTGGATTTTGTGGCTACCAGGAAGTGATTGGCATGACCCTTGGCTCCTGGAGGAGGTGCTGGACTCCGCAGATGACTTTAGTGGACCCCTGTGGTGATACACACACTCCTTCTCCCTTCAGTCAGATCAGCTTTGTAGGTTGCGCAGGAGTGAGTGGGCACAGGCATTCTAAGAGGGCCACAGGATCTCCGAAGATGAATTCCTCATGCTCAAGAATCACAGGCTTGCTTTGTAGATAACCGGTGACAGGAAGGTAGTTGATGTCTACATACCATCCTGCAGAGAAGTTGGTTTTCTTTGAACCTAAGAACCAACACTGGTTTCTTTTAGAAACAGAAGATCTTGTGCTTAATTGACCAGAAGCAGCCAAACAGCTCTCTACTAACGTGCTCAGGTGGCTTCCAGCCCTCCAATGGCCATCTTGTGGTACTTGCTCCGTAAGGAGTCCCAGGCCTCCTTTGTAGGAAAAATAGAGTCACCATTTCAAAGAGCAAGTGGCTTCCTCCAGAAACCAAGAAGTTACCAGAAACTTGGGATTTATTTTTTTATTGTTTTTGAAGATTTATTTTGGACAGAGAGAGTGTGTGTGCATGAGCAGGGAGAGGAGCAGAGGGAGAGAGAGAGAGAGAGAGAGAGAGAAATCTCGGGCAGGCTCCCTGCTGGGCGCAGAGCCTGACACAGGGCTTCATCTCATGACCCCGAGTTTGTGACCAGAGCCGAAACCCAGAGTCAGACACTCAACCCACTGAGCCACCCAGGTGTCCCCAGAAACTTGGGATTTAAAGCAGAGAAAGGCAATATAGCTTTAAAGCAGGGATATTCTGAAAAGGGAATTTTCTTTCATTGCAGTCTTGGGCTTTTTGATCGGGCATTATTTCACATTCTAGAAAGAGGATAGCTTTCAGAGAGAAGAATAGAAAGTAAGTGTTCTTGAGCATTTATTCTTGTAGGTTATGGGGTTGGTAGTCCGGGAGGGTGCAGGACGGCCAGACATGGCCAAGTCCTCTTTAGGGCAAGGATGAATACCGGTTACATAACCACAGTGGTCCAGAACTGGGGACTAGGAATTCCAAGGAGGGGACAGGAAGAGCTTTGGGAGGAAAAGCACTTTCTCCTATCATTTCCTAGGAGAGGATATATGAGCTACAATGTTTTGAGATACTTATGTTTGAAGTGTCTTTTTTTCCATTCTTTTGCTGGATGCAGAATTCTAGGTAGAAAAATCATTGTGGCTCAGGATTCTCATTTAGAGAGTGTTTGAGAGAAGCCCTGTAGCATTCCTTTCCTTGATTTTATTTTTCTCTCTCTGGAACCTCTTAGAATCTTCTCTCTGTCTCTGGCCATCTGAAGTTCCACGGTCATGTACCTTACTGGGATTCTTATTTAAGCTGGAAGCACTAAGCTAACAGGGTCGAGCTCATTAATTAAGCTTCACTGAAGGATGAATGGGGGAGTGAGCCAGGTTTTCTGTTTGACCCCGAGTGTTAGCATCTGGCCTTTTCTTTGAGGTTATTTCTTTCCCCAGCGGAGGCTCCCTAGGCTCTTGGCAGGTGGACCTGCACCTGGCATTCTGGAAGCTGGGCTGGGAGGCTGGGGTTCTTGTAGGTCACCTTGCGGACTAAGCCTTCACCCTCGCTTCTGTCTTGTTCCTCAGCCCTGGGCTCTACTTGCCTGCTTTTCCAAAAGTGCGGAAGCCTCACATCGTTTAACCTTTTATCTTTAAGAATCAGGGAGGTGGCAGTTTTCTTCCTGGTTTGTAGGATGGGTGTAGAGCTTGACTGGTCATAATAGAGACTTCCCACCTGGTTCTCATCTCCATCCCCTGCTTTCCCCTCTCAATCTGCAGTTCCCAGGGCCTCCCGCTCAGAGCTTTGCAGGCCCCAGCTGGTGAATAAGGGACCTCCCACTTCCCATCAGCACCAGCCTCGGCAGGCTTTAGACTCCGTTTTCTGGCTCCGGGAGGTATCCTCTCTGCCAGCTGCTTACCTTGGCATTCGTTGTGGTGTGGACTCCAGGTGCTTCTAGCTTCATCTGAGGTAGAATGTGTGGTCCTGTTTGCATCAGTCACGGTTCTGCAGAGAAACAGAACCGACAAAGAGTATGTGTGCGGGGGAGGGGATGCAGAGGAGAGGAAGAAAAGGGAGCAGTTATTTTGAGGAATTGGTTTGCATGGTTTTGGGGGCTGGCCAGTCTGAAATGTGTAGGGTCAGCCCGCGGGCTGGAAGCTCAGGTAATGGGCAATATTATAGTCTTGAATTTGAAGTGGGCAGAGCCAGTCAACAGGCTGGAGAGTCAGGCAGGATTTCCATGCTGCTGTCTTTTGAGGTAGAATTTTATTTGGGAAACCTCAGTCTTTTCTCTGAAGGTCTTCCATTGATTGGGCAAGGCCCAGCCCAGCTGGGGAGTGTGAGTGAAGCTCCTTCAAGTCCACTGATTGGGAGTGTTCATCACATCTAAAAATACCTTCCCAGCGACATCTAGACCGATGTTGACAGAACAACTGGGCACCAGGGTCTGTCCCTGATGACACGTAAAATTAGCTGTCTCACTGTTGTTCTTTCCTCCTTCTGACATTTAAAAATCCGAAACACCACCAAAACGCTCAAATACCTCAGTTACAGATATACCGCATGTCAGAAGGTTCTCGATCAGCCTCGGTGTTACTCTGATAATAGAGTCCTTGAGAGTGGAGTGCGCCCACTACGGCATCTTTGTAGGCTGAACGTCTGGGAGTTTGCTTTCCCTGAACAAATCTGAATGCATTTTAAGTATGGATTGCGAAATGATCTCAGGGTCCCATGTATGCTAACTGGCCAGGTGTGACTCCACGAAGCATGAATATTCAGGATTATAAACCAGCTGGTTCTTCAAGTGTTAGGCGAGCCTTTGCATAAAGACACAGGAAAAGGAAAACAGGAAATTCTAAGATTCATTTCTTTCGCACCATTGAGTTAACTGGAATTACCATCCAGGGGTTTTGCTGGGTGGGTTTGAGTAGATGAGAAACTTGAAAAATGCCCCTTTCTCTTCTTTTAGAAACGGTCTATAATGGCAGGGCTGCTGAGGTCATTGTTCTGGCCAGGACCGACCCATGGTCATGTATCTGAGGTCAGCTCAACTTGTGTGGTTTCCATTAGAACTTAAAGGAAAGCTTCCGGCATGTCACGGGACAGCCTCAGACCCAGCAAGAGCCCCTCATGGCTTTTCCCCTACATTTGTATTCTCCTACATCTCAAGCTTTGAAGGCAATTTCGAAGGTTCTGGGAAGTAACGGCTTCATCTGCCACATCTTTCTCAAGCAGAGGAAGACTCCCCTTTCT
The DNA here is from genome assembly GCF_964662115.1 of Mustela nivalis. Classification (NCBI taxonomy): domain Eukaryota; kingdom Metazoa; phylum Chordata; class Mammalia; order Carnivora; family Mustelidae; genus Mustela; species Mustela nivalis. Next base: position 176,628,962 of record NC_139021.1, read on the forward strand.
CTGGGGATGTTAGACGCAGGGAGGGAATGATTGCTGTCAGGAGGACGGTAGACCTCTTCATGGGAGAGGTTTCTTAATCTCTCTTCCATTACTACTCCTCCTCCTGGTTTCAGATCGTTCTCCCACGAATTCCTCCTTTCTACTGTGAGAGTTTAATGCCACCAATATTCTGTCTGTGTATGTACCACGGCCCTTTTTGGGGGGGCCACCAGCAATGACAATCCCTAAGACTTTTTCATCTCCCCAGGAGCCAGTTTTTATCCCCTTGGCGGGGGGTAGTGCTGTCCTGGTTGAGGATGCCTGGTTTGGGTGGGAGTTATCAACTTTACAGTTTTACCCACCGGGAGACTTTCGGGAATGTCTGAAGAAAGTAGTTTTCACAAGTCAGTGGCGGGGTTGGGGGGACGGACCGAGAACGTCAAGTACACAGAGGTCACCCGTGCTGCTAGACATCAAGACACGGGCCCCATGAGGTCACCCGTGCTGCTAGACATCAAGACACAGGCCCCATGAGGTCACCCGTGCTGCTAGACATCAAGACACGGGCCCCACGACACAGACTTAGGTTGGTCCCGATGTCAGTAGTGTCCGGGCTGAGAAACCCTCGTCTCAGGGAATTAGGTAGACATGTGGCAGAAGTCAGTCACTCACATGTGAAATTTGTCCCCTTTCCAAAGGTCCCGGTCTGACTGAGTAAGATAGGTTGAGAAATGGGTACTGTATTAATGAATTCAAAATACTCTCCCCCTAAAACTCGACCCACTATTTGATTTCTATTTAAAAAGAAAAAAAAAAGGGGGGAGGGTAAGAGGGAAAGCTAGATACAAGCTGAATGCCTTTTTCTTTCTTTCTTTCTTTTTTTGCTTTTTTTAAAAAAAGATCTTATTTTTATTTATTTGACACAGAGAGAGAGAGACAGTGAGAGAGGGAACACAAGCAGGGTGAGTGGGAGAGGGAGAAGCAGGCTCCCTCAGAGCAGGAAACCAGATTTGGGGCTTGACCCCAGGACCCTGGGATCATGATCCGAGCCGAAGACAGGTGCTTAATGATTGAGCCATCCAGACACCCCTCTTTTTTCACTTTTTATGATACAAAAGTTCAGACCTATAACAGAAGACAAATTGACTGAATACCCACGGCCCCGGCATGAGGTCCTGCTCTTCTCGCTTTCTGCTTTTCTTTGTCCATTTCCTACCACATTCAGTACTAATGATCCTTTGGAAGAAATTATTTTAGTAATTTAAGGTAAAATTTATATCACAGTGCTAAGTCATCGCCATTCAGTTCCGACAGGTGCACCTATCATGTAACCCTATTCCTGCGTCGATATAGAATATTTCCATAAACCTAGAAAGAAAGTTCGTTTATGTCCCTTTTCAGTCCATCCTCATTCCCTCAGGATAGCCGCTGCAGGTTTTGTGTTTTTGTTTTAGTTTTTAAACTTCTGATTTGTTTTGCCTATTTTAAGACTCCATATAATTGGAATCGTGCCGTATATCCTTTTCTTGGCTGGCAGCTTTTGCTCAATATAATGGCTTGAAATTCCTCAGGTTGTCACGAGTATCAGTAATTTCTTTTTTAAAGATTTTATTTATTTATTTGACACACAGAGATCACAGGTAGGCAGAGAGGCAGGCAGAGAGAGAGAGGAAGAGAAGCAGGCTCCCTGCCAAGCAGACAGCCCGATGTGGGGCTCGATCCCAGGACCCTGGGATTATGACCTAAGCCGAAGGCAGAGGTTTAACCCACTGAGCCACCCGGGAGTCACCAGTAATTTCTTTTTATTGCTGAGGGAAGAGAAGGAGGGAGCGCTGTGTTCTGGGCTGTTCCTGCCTAGAGTGGCGTTTTCTATCATACTAGGGTTCGAGTGAGGAGGAAGGAACAGGTCAGGTTCAAATGCCGCAGATTCTTGCTGTTCTTGCTGAGTTTTAGTGCATTTTCTTGAGTAAATATTTATTTAGTTTTTGTATATTCTTGGGACCATCCACAGACTTAAAAAGTTTTTTAAAAAATAATTTTCTTCTGTTTCGCTTGGTAGTGGGTCCACACAGGTCCTCACATTGCCATCCTAGAAGTGGAATTACCTTATGTCAGTTTTAATCACATTTTCAAGGAACTTATACCTTTCATCTAGGTTGTTGGATGTATTAGGATAAAGTTGTTTATAATATTTTGCTCTTGACTTTTTTGATGTCTGTACGAGCAGTGCTGACAACCCTCTTCTGTTTCTGTTATAGTAATTTGTATTTTCTCTATGTTTTTCTTGATTAATTATATGTTGGGCTTATCAATTTTATTAATCCTTCCAAAGAACCAACTTTTCTGTTTGTTTATTTTCTCTGTTTTTGTCTCTTTTTCACATCTTTGATTTCGGCTCTTGTTTGTATTATTCCTTATTTTTAATTTTTGCTTAATTTTCTCATAATTTTCTAATTTCCTAAGTTGGAAATTTAAATCATACTTGTTTAAGACTTTTCCTTTCTAACTGAAGCATTTACAGCTATAGATTTCCCTTAAGCTCTGTGTTAGCGGTGCCCCCACAATTTGGAGTATTGTATTTTTTATTGCTGTTATGCTCAAAATATTTTCTAACTGCCCTTGTTTTTTGTTCTTTGATCTTTGACTCTGTCTTTGACCTTTTTTATTTAGAAATGACTTTTTCACTTTCCAAATGACTTTTCTAGCTATCTTAATGGTTTAAGTCTTAACTTCATTTTATTATGAGCAGAAAACATGTTGAGTATTTTAAAATTTATTGAGGTTTGTTTTATTCCCTACTGAAAACTTTTTCTTAAGGAACTTTCCATGCACACCTGAAAACGTATTTATTTGTGCACATGTTAAGTATGTCCTTCCATATGTGTCCATTAAGTTACCATGGTGTCGTTCGAAAATTTTTGATCCTTGCTTTTATTCTTTTTGTCTCGGTGTTCTCTAAGAATTCTCAGTGTTACTAAGAATATGGTGTGAAGCTCTTCAACTAGGACAATAGAGTCATCTGTTTCTTCTTCTAATTTTACTGGGTTTTGCTTTGTATATTTAAGAGGTTTGTTTATAGGCACATACAGATTGATTGTTGTGGATTCTTGGTATTTTGACTCTTTAATCATTAGGAAATGTCCTCTGTTCCTCATCCTACCTCTTCCCATATTATGTAATGACTTCTTATAGGTGCAGGGCTCTTGGGTCTATCAACTGTGAAAAAAATTTTATAATAGATACCTTGTTCTTAGCCCTTGGAGAGGGAATAGACTTGAATTGTAAAGGAATTATTCAATAGACACCTCTTTTGTGTGGGCTCCTTTTATCTTTATATCAAACCATTGACTCTTAACACAGTCTTCTGAATATGGGCCCAGAGACCATTCAAGATGGTAGTTGGATTCCAAAAATAGAAATTCAAATCATCACATATCCTCTGTAATGGGTATCTTTCAGATATGTGTGTATGGATGGAAAGAGACAGAAAGGGAAAGAAAGAAAAAAGGAAAGAAATCAATCAACCAGTTGATTATGAGCCAACACTGTCCCACAATCCCCATCTCTGGAAATTGTCCCATTTCTGAGTGGATCCCCTTCCTTAGATGGGGCCCTGCCATGGAAACATTACCTTCAGAACCACCAGCGTTTTTCTTTGTGTCTTCTCAGATTCACATCTAGCATGCATATCCTTACTACCAGTGTGTTTTCTCTTCCCTTCTGGGTAGAACTCATAAAAGTATGTAAGTTATTCCTATGGGGGTTTCCACAACAAAGTTTTCAATCCAGATTTGCTTCCTATGTCTCCCGGTGGGTCTGGGGGCTGCCTCTCCTACCTCTGTTGGCATCTTCTTGGGGAAATGCAAAGTCATTTGAATGTTAGCTGGAGCCAACTTAATTAAGAAGTGAAGTCTGCCGAAGGAAAATGAAACAGGATGATTCTCCAGCCAAGTCTGGGCAGCTTTGGATGATTCAAACCAGCACTTCTTTGCTCCCATCAGTCTCTGGAGTCTGCTAATTAGTGCTAAATAGCACCTTCGTTCTGGGAGTGGATTCAGCTCTGGGGATCTGGAAGCAGGAAAAGCATCTCAAGCTTTTGAAGAGTATGACATTCTAGAAAGATGATGTCAGGACACCCCAGCGCTTCAAACTCTTCAGTGGCTTCCCAGGCACCTAAAGGATAATCCAGGCCCGGATGATGCTCTGGCCCTGGCAGCCTCTTCAGTTTCCCGTCCTTCACCCCCCTCCCAGCCTCACTTCCCGTGGTCTAGCTGCTCTGTCCTTTGGATGGCCTGCAAACAGCTGTCATTTATTGAACACACAAAATGTGTCAGGTTCTGCATTAACAGCTTTAAAGGACTTATCCTGTTGAGTCCCCACAACATACCTATGAGGTCAGCACTCTCATTTGTCCTCTTATGCAGATGAGGAAACTGAGGCTGAGGAGGAAAATGATTGGCCTCCACACCACACAGCCTGCGTGTCACAGGGCTGGCATTTATACCCAGAGTGTCTGACTTCAGAGCCAACTTTTTTTTTTAAAGATTTATTTATTTGAGAGAGAGAGAGAGAGCATGAAAAGGGGGAGGGGCAGAGGGAGAGAGAGAATCTTAAGCAAACTCCCCACTGAACGTGGGGCCCTATGTGGGGCTCCATCTCACAACCCTGAGATCATGATCTGAGCCAAAATCAAGGATTGAACACTCAACCAACTGAGCCCCCCAGGTGCCCCTAGACCCCAACTTTTGACAGCTCCCTCCAAATGAGACATTCTTTCCTTTCTGGGCATTTGCACTTGCCCTGCCCTCACTTCTCAGACCCTGTCAGAAGCCTGCCCACCTTCCTCCAGCACTCACGGTGCCAGGCATACCCATCCAGTTCCCAGCCGCCAGCCCCTGCTTCTCTCTGCCTGTGGGTGACTGGGTGTGCCAGGAAGGAACGTGCACCGGTGCCCTCCAGCAGCCCTCAGCCGCTGACTCACACGCTGGTGTAAAACTGTCCTGGCTCCCTTGCCCCGTACGTGGACCAGGGCCAGAGGGTGGATTTTACTGTCTCCGAGAGCCCCAGCGGGAGTGGGCTCCTGCCTCCCAGAGTGGTAACCTGTGTTAACAATGTCATCCATCTATGGCTTCCTTCCCATCCGGGTCTTTCTTCCCCACTGGTGTTTTCTTGAATCATCTTCCTAACAGACAACTTGCACTTGAATCCACCTCAGGATCTCATCCTGAGGGAACCCAAAGGAAGACATTACCCTGGCTAACTCTCATGATTTCCTTGAGTTTCAGCGTCTATGTGGCCTTAGGAAAGCAGCCATCCTGAACACCCCAGATGCTCTAGCCACCGTTTTTTGTTGTAGCACTTAGTTGTGTCTGTATGCAACCTGGTGGTTTGCTTGTTTTTCTCTACTCCTGCTCTGTGAGGGCAGGAGCCTTGATCCTCTCCAGCACTGATGTGTCCCAGGGCCCAGTACTGTGAATGCCCAAATAGTTACTGAACTAACCAATCTATTGTCTTAACTGAATAAAGCTTTAACGGAAGCCATGTAGATGCTACAAATGTGTGAGCAAGACTCCAAATTCATCATCGATGCCAAGTCCCCAGAATACCCCACACTTTCCTTTGTTTAGAGTGAGAGAGACCTGAGCTGTTAGGGTCAGGTGCTCAGCTGTCCTGCCCCCCAGCTGTGAAGTCTAGCAGCAAACCCTTGATCGCTCAGTTTTCCCCTTGACTCGTAGAACATGAAGGGGTAGGGGCGGGATAGGATGGCGTAGCTTACTTTGATTTTTGAGGCTCTGTGGTTCTCCCTTGGTGTCATCAGCTTTCTGAGAGGGTTCAGCTTCTCTGCCAGAGAAATTCTTGTGAGATTGAAGGGGCTAAAGGTGGGGAAGCACCTTGCATGGCGGCCGGCTCGTAGTCGTAGTCCGCCTCCTCCGATGGAGCTGGGAATCTTGCTAATGACCGGGAAGACCACTTGTGTCACTGGCGTCTGGAAGCCTGAGCAGGACCTGGGGACTTTGGTGCGTATTGAGGGGGGAGACAAGACAACTTTAGTTCAGAGTGTTGACACTCAGGACTCCTTTTTTTTTTTCCCCTAATAAGTAGACATTCAGAGGTTAAACGTGTTTGGGGAGCCTCTTCGTGCCTGTTTCTACCAGTAAATGGACTCGGTTTCAGGCTACAGCTTGTTCTTTTCCATAGGATTATTTCCCTTCGTTTTTGAGTTATGAGGAGCTCTGCAATATTTCATCGAGAAGGAAGGAAGAAAAGAAAGAAAGAGGAAATATTCTTTTTTAATATTTTGTTTATTTGATAGAGAGGGAGAAGCAAGTAAGGGGAGAGGCAGGCAGAGAGAGAGAGAGAGAGGGAAGCAGACTCCCCGCTGAGCAGAGAGCCCAATGCGGGGCTCGATCCTAGGACCCTGAGATCATGACCTGAGCCAAAGGCAGAGGCTTAATCGACTGAGCCACACAGGCGCCCCAAAAGGGAATATTCTTGAGAGCCTCTGCCCGAACCTCTCCACATCCCATGGTGATTAGTAACCTTGTAAAAAATATGGATATTTCTGTCCTTTACGAATATAGCCTTTTGGTCTAATGTTCGTATATTTTGCCTGGGTATTACTTATCATACCTTACAACTAAAACAAGCTTCCATTTATTTCCTTCTGGAAAAGAAAAGTGACAGGCATTTGCTGACTCTGGCTAGAGTGGGGAAGCCTCATGAGCAGCTGCTCGTTCCTCCCTGTTCCTCCCCACGGCTTGGTGCCACAGCCCCAGGGTTTGTCTCCTCCTGCTGTTGAACCTGCTGTCCTAGCTGCTGTGACAGGTGACAATGGGGACTTTGTCACCACATCTAAGGGAAACCTTCCAGGACTCTCTAAATGCTTTATAAAGTATTTACTCATTTCTGTCATGAGTCAGTCATTTAGTGCCTACGCTTTGATTGGACACCGAGTTCGTGCCAGGCCTGTGCGTGGTGCAGGAAGAGATGGTGGGGGGTAAGACAGACCCAGTCCCTGTTGTGGCGGAGTTCAAGGCCAGGGCCTCTGTGAGCCCACAGGGTACTTGTGTCACTGAGGAGAACGAGTCTCTTTCGGCAGATGCAACACCAGGTACAGGGTGTAGAGGGCAGAGAGCAGCCTACCCTTGTGGCGGGGCGCTCCGGAGCCATGAGCATCCCCAACAGCCATTCCTGAGAGCCCCGATGGACAGCACTGGCCATTAAACAAAAGGCCATTTAATGACACTCCTGACACACTGGGAGTAAAAATATATAATAGCTGGCAATTAAAGTGGTGTCTCTTACATGATCAGAGGCGTCTGGGACAGTTCATGTTAGGGGAAGTGTGGGGCAAGATCCGAGAAGAGGGGGTGAGAACATTTCTTACCGGAAAGACCCTGCACTCACCTGTCCCTTGTCACGACGCGTGTGGAGGAGAGGGCCATGGGTTAGCTGCAGATAGGGAAGAGGGCCAGGACGTGTAGATCATTTTATGACTTTCGGATTCCCACTCAGAGTTCCGGGCATTCATTTATTTCCTCTTTCTCCATATGTTTGTAGCTACATATTGTTGGATGTCAAAAGAGTGCCATTTTAAGAGCTAGCCTGGCACTAAAAATGGCCTATTTGTTTTTGTAATCATTGGATTGCTCCACATAAATAAACACTTGCACGTTTAGCATTTCTGTATTGACTATGGTAGAGAAGAATGATTTTCAGACCCCGACAGACCCGAGTTTGGCCTGGCTCCAGTCCCCACAGTGTCACGCAGATCATTCCAAGACTGTGTGTCTCAGTTCACGTATCTGTAGATAGAGTCCCAATTCCTACCTTTCAAGGTGTGTGTGGGGGGGGCGTGAAATGAGATCCTTTATTGCCATTCCCCCTTGAACTCTGATTCTGGGAAGATCGGAGAAGTCTGGTCTCTGTCCCCTTTGGCAGATGAGAAAACAAGGGAGAAACGGCATCCTCTGTCCCCACACCAGGTGTCCGCTCGAATGTGTTGGCTCCTAAGGCAGCCGTGACCGGACCGGACTGGTGCGGACCAGACCTGCGAATGGACCTCCGAGGTTTATTTCCCTACCACAAGGAACGGGTCTGACGATTACATGATGTGTGACTTCTTTCCTGGCAGACGTGTTGCTGTGAGAGCCGTGTGATAAATTCAGTCAACGCAGGCCTTTTGTGTTGGTTCTGATGTGTACACCTACAGTATTAATTTGATCCTATGTATAGATCGACATGCTTCAAAAACACAGTGTCTTACAATTTTTGAAAAGAAAGTAAAACATTAAAAAAAAATCATTCCCCAATTATGGTCTGCATTTACGAATGGCAGTGTGCCATTTTTGAACTATTCTTGAAAGCCGTCCTATGCTTCGGAGAGCCTCTCTCGAGCTGGGCTAGGGGACGTGGCACCACATGGCACCCTGGCCTGCCAGCCTTGGGCTTGGAGGTGGGGAGGCCTGCTGGAGAGGTTCATTTCCAAGAACGTCGGTTAATGAACACCTAGAAAGGTCACAGAGGTGGGGACACCCAGAGTGAGATCTGTCTGTGGGTCCGCCACCATGGGCCCAGACACAAACTGCCGGAGTCACTGCCTGACCTTAGATGGCCCAGTTGAAAGTCATCATGCTGTTTCCTTCATTGTGTTGCTCACTAGAGGTGGAGAAAGCCCAGGAAGAGCATGATCAATCCATTTGTTAAGTGAGTAACATAGTTTATCAAGGCGGTTGCTAGAGATGCAAAGGAAGCCTCTGGGTCCAGCTGGGCCGGTTGTCCACAAAACTGAAAGGCAACGTGAGAACCACTGCTCCCTGAGCCTCCCCCAGTCTGTTTAGGAGGTGGGATTCGGAGCAGCACGGGGGTGATGACTTGAGTCTGTGGCAGAGGAGCTGGCTGCCCAGGCCAGGAAAGAAGGTGCCCCTGAAGGGCTTTGGCCAACGATGGGGAGCCGTGTGAACCTCAGCAAGAAGTGATTTTGTGCAAGTCTGCTCGGTTTCTGCATCTAGCAGGCGCATGCATTCCTTAGCTGGTGCCGAGAAGTTGGCCAGTAAAAGCTTTCCATGCGGTGACAGCCACCCCAAACCCACAGTCGCATGACCGCCGATGCCACTCCCTCCTTGTCTCGGTCATTTGGAACCGTCAGACACCTGCTTGCTGGTAAATGATGACCTCATTTTCCAAAGTCGTCAAAAATTCTCTCGGACATGTGCCACGCTCACTCAGATGGAGTTTTTCTTCTCCTGGGGGCACTCCGCATGCTTTTATCTTAAGTGAGGCTGCTACAGGAATTCTGTCCCCAGATGATATGAACGGTAGGAGGAGGTGAGGAGGCTCGCTTGCCTCTCCACAGCTTCCAGCATCTCTGGGACATGGGACAAGCGTGGGTGTGGGCGTCAGGGCTGGGCCCCCTTGCTGGGGACAGGCGCGAGGAGGAGCTGGAGGACCCATTGGCCGCAGGGGTGCCCGCTGCGAGCTGAGTGAGTAATGTCACAGAGTTGCAGAAACCTGGAGGCCCCAGGGACACCCAAGGGATTGGAGTCCGTGTCTGAGCACCGTCAGCTTCCAGATCCTTCTTGTCTGAGCAGCCCTGGATTTGTGTGTAGATGGTAAGGCAGAGCTCAGGTGATCCTGCCACCGACCATCATAGCTATTGGCCATGGGGTGCTCTGCCTGGGTGGTCAGCCTGTGGTCGCCTACCAGTTCCTGTGGTCGGAAGGGCCAGAGCCGGCGAGGCCCCTGAGACCCAGAGGTGGGTCCCCGGATGTTGTCTCTTCCCCTCCCTCTGCCCTGGAAGGGGCCGTGTGGCATAAAGGTGTCTGGATAGAGGCTTGGCTGTCCTCCAGGGTTTCATTTCTAACTCCTGCCCAAGAAGGAGCTATCGGCCTGGATGCTGCCCCTCCCCCGGCCCCCAAATGCCCCTCTCGGCCTTCCTTCTTCTGTTCCCTCCCCAATGCTGGCACCAGAAGCACTAAATGCAGCGCCTTGAGAACGTGGGGACCTGTGTCACCCACGGTCACTCACCAGTTTCTGTAAGAATTTCTTGGGGAAGTTTCTTCTGGGGTTCTTCCCAGACCTTGCTTGAACCCGCGTGAGTGTCTTCTCTGATGAGGGTTCTCCAGAGAAGCAAAACCAAGGGTGTGTATGTATAATGAGGATTGGCTTACGTGATTATGGGGTGTGAGGGGTCCCGCGATCTGCCGTCTACACGCAGCAGACGTGGGACAGCTGGCCACGTGCAGTCTGGTCTGAGCTGGAAGGCCTGAGAACCAGGAGCTCTGATGGTGTGCAGCCTGGTCCGAGGGAAGGCGAGAACGGACGTCCCCGCTCCAGCTGTCAGCCAGAGAGGAGAGTCCCCTCTTCCTCTACCTTTTGTTCTCTCAGACCCTCAGATTGGATGATGCCTGTGCCCGCTGAGGAGGGCTAGTTTGGAAGCCGCCTCACAGACGTTCTCCCGAGTAATGTTCAGCCAGATACCAAGGCTCCCTGTGATTCTGCCAAGTTGACCCACAATATTAGCCACCAGGCTCTCCTGCTCACTTTGGGGGAGAGCACGCCCCTCTCCTTTCCAGCACGTACCTTTCCAGCCAAGCAGTCTCAGACCCCCACAGCTGCTGCCCTAGCCTATGGCTCACTGTCTTCCCCTGCAAGTCATGCCTTCCTGGCTCTTCCCATATTCCCCTTTCACCCCTGCCTGGCACAGAGTAGGGCTGAGAAAGTGAGTGCACAGCCTGCCGCCCCATCTTTCAAGGCCGGACTCATTTTCCCAGGTCTTCCTGCAAGCCAGCTGTGGTGATGAAGTCCCTCATTCGCTTCTCCATCGTCTTCCACGTGGTTTCTCTTGCAGAGCGGCCGTGTGGATAGTGCGAGAGAGATCCCAAGAAAACCGTTGCCCATTGTAAATTCAGATGCAAAGAAGAACACGAAAGCACTGTTCTGTGTTTTTAGCATGGCATGATTTGTTCTGTGCATTGAGCAAGAGGTGAAATGCACAGCAGCCGTTTACAGGGAATAGGACTAACATGTGTATTCCATTTCCTGCTAGAGTTCAGGGAAGCCAGACAGTATGTATTTTCCTAAAATGGGTACTCCTGAAATAACTGCCTTTTATAAAAACAGTCTTTAGGAATGATGAGCAAAGATAATGGGAAGGAAAATTATTTTTCTCTATTGTCTAAAACAAGACACTCAATAAGAATAATACTGAAAATAGCGTTTAGTTAATCCCTAGTATTTTTTAACTAAGACAAAATAAATGGTTTTCAGGGACGCCTGGGTGGCTCAGTTGGTTAAGCGGCTGCCTTCGGCTCAGGTCATGATCCCAGCGTCCTGGGATCGAGTCCCGCATCGGGCTCCTTGCTCGGCAGGGAGCCTGCTTCTCCCTCTGCCTCTGCCTGCCTCTCTGTCTGCCTGTGCTCGCTCTCTCTCCCTCTCTCTCTCTGATAAATAAATAAAATCTTTAAAAAAATAAATAAATGGTTTTCAAAGAAATGTCTAGAAATGAGAAGGCAAAGCCTCACTCTATGAGGACCTATTACCAAAACAATGGAAATGGCATTTTGATCAAACATCGCACGTCACAAGCTTGCAAGGGACATTTCCCTTCTTTATCAATCACAAGTTTTGAAGTGAAAGTTGAAATTATATTTATTTTAAAAAATGGTAATTTGGAGGAGAGACCCAGTAGGAAATGATTATCAAAAAGTCAAAAAAAGAGCTACAACCATTTAGACTTGACCAAAGTGTTGCTTCTGTAATTTCCACCAACAATAGCATTTTGTTCATTATGGTGTGCCCCTTCATGGCCATGTGAAAAAACCGAGGGACATCTTTTCTTCTTATGTTCCTTTTTCCATCTGCATTTATCCCAGTCCTATGGGGAGCCTTTCCAGAGGCAGGGTGCCCAATGCTGGTAATACGATCCTGAGTCATTAACTCATGGCCACTTTGAGGCTGAAGTGGGAAGTACACAGGTGTTGGAATCAGAAGGACGTGAGTGTGAATCCAAAATAGCTTTTGTGTCTTTGGCAATGGCTAATTTCTCTAAGCTTCGGTTTCCCCATCTTCGAAGTAACTATAATAATATTTCATATTACTGTTAGGACTATTAGATCACTGAGTTTTCAAAGTGAACTAATCTTTTCATGTGGTTTAGTCACATGCTGTTGAATTTCTTAGGAATAATGACTGCATGTGGGCCAAGATGATTGTTGTTAGATTTGGGGGTTGCTTTTCATGGCAACGGTTGTTTAGATTTATTTATTTATTTATTTGACAGACAGAGATCCCAAGTAGGCAGAGAGGGGGAAGCAGGCTCCCCTCTGAGCAGAGAGCCCAATGTGGGGCTCCATCCCAGGACTCTGGGATCATGACCTGAGCCGAAGGCCGAGGCTTAACCCACTGAGCCACCCAGGCGCCCCTCAACAGTTGTCTGGAGTACCAGAACTTTGAGATAAAAGACTTGCAATTCCACTGGACTTGCCCTTACTTGTTATTTCTTAAGATTTATAGAGTTGATAAACTCCTGGCAAGACTGATATGGGCTAATAGAACACACAAATGACCGGTATCAGGAAAGAAAGCAGAGTGCCTCTTAATGTCCTGAGAGCCTGAGGACATTAAAAAGATAATAAGGGCATTTGTGGACAGTTGCCCGCCAACAATTCAACAATGCATGTGGAATGGTCAAATTCCTTGCAAACCGTTGCTCATCAGAACTTATAGAGATGAAACCAAAATACAATTTGTAGTTCAAGACCTTTGTACAAAGAAATCTCTAGGCTCAGATAGTTTCCTTGGAATTTGCAGTCAAACATTTAAGAAGTAATACCAAGCTTCCACAAAACTTTTGAAAAGATAGAACACCTCCCAGCTAGTTCTGTGAGACTATACAAATACGGTTATAGAATAATCCTGATAACAACATATGACAGAGATATTAGGGAAGAAAAAATTATAGACCAATATCTCTCGAATATAGACACACAACTCTTAATAAATTAACAAGTACAGAAATGCATACAAAAGAATTGGAGTTTATCCTAGGAATGTAAAGTTGATTTAAAAATTAAAAATTGATTGTTAAAATTCACCAAGTTAACAAAATATTGGAGAAAACTATGTAATCACGTCAATAGATGTAGAAAAAACACTTTCATGGTAAAAGCTCTCATTGAACTAGGAAGAAAATGGAACTTCTTTAGTTTGATAAAAAGACATCTATGAAAAACCTACTGTTAACTTTATACCTACTAGTGAGAAGACTGCATACTTTCCCCTTTGGATTGTGACTATCATAAGAGATTGTCTATTGTCCCAGTATCTGTTAAAAGGTGGGTGGGGGTTCTAATCAGTGCATTTAAGCAAGAAAAAAATAAAAAGCAAGGAAGAAGGAGTTCTTTTTATTTGCAGATCACACTACTATTTATTTAGAAAATCTTAGGAAATCCATAAACCGAATTAAATAAGCAGTTTTGAGAGATCATGGGCACAAGGCCAATCTAAAATTCAACTTTATTTCTACGCAATAGCAAGAAAGAATTAGAAAGTGCAGATTTTAAAAGTACCATTTACAGTAGCATCAGCTTATGAAAACACAAGAATAAACTTAACAGAAATTGAAAAAGCTATATATATATATATATATTTTAATTGAACTATAGGGTTTAATTTAGAAAAAACTCAAAGGGCCTAAAATAGCCAAACAATTTTGAGAAAGAAGATTAAAAACTTGAAATAGTGATAGAACTTGATTTCAAGATTTTGTAGAACTCTGTAGTAATCAAGCTAGTATGGCTTAAGGATAGGTAGAGAATGGAGTGGAGCCAAGAAATAGATCCACACATACGTGATCTATTTATTTATTTATTTAAAGATTTTATTTATTTATTTGACACACAGAGAGAAAGCATAAGCAGGGAGAGTGGCAGGCAGAGGGAGAGGGCTCTGCACTGAGCAGGGAACCTGATGTGGGGCTCGATCCCAGGACCCTGATATCATGACCCAAGGTGAAGGCAGACCCTTAACCATATGAGCCACCCAGGCACCCCAGGTCAATTTATTTTTGACAAAGATGCCAAGGTAACTTAGTGGTGAAAGGAAAGATTAAAATCAGTGATACTAGAAAGCCCGAATAAAGTATGAAAAATAAATTAACCTTGACTCCTACCTCATATAATATGTACAAATTAACTGATATGAACCATATAATAGAAGTTAAATCTAGAAATCATCTAGAAGATAATGTGGAAGAATATCTTTGGTATTTTGGTATAGTAAAAAATTTGTTAGAAGAAACACAAAAACACTGAAAATAAAGACAATGACAGGGGTTGGCACCTGGGTGTCTCAGATGGTTAGATGTCTGCCTTTGGTTCAGGTCCTGACCCCAGGATCTTGGGATCAAGCCGCACACGGGGCTCCCTGCTCCGTGGGGGGCCTCCTCCTCCCTCTCTTGCCCCCCACTTGTGCTCTCTCTCTCTGTCAAATAAATAGATAAAATCTTTTTAAAAAATGATAAATTGAACTTCACCAAAATTTAAAAGTTGTGCTCTTCAGAAGACATCATCATGAAAAGAAAAGAGCAAGTCACAGACTGATAGAAAATACTTGGAATTTAAAAAAAAAAAAAAGGAAAAAAATACTTGCCATTCATATGTCATACAAAGGACTTGTGCACTCATATCCAGAATATGTAAAGAGCTCCTATAGATCAATAATAAAAAGATAACCTCATACAAATGCAGGCAAACAGAAGACTGCATAAAGAAAGGCGTATGACTGTCAGTAAGCATGTGAAAAGGTGCTCAGTTAAAACTTATTAGGGAAATGTAAATTGAAACCACAGTGAGAGACGACTTCTTAGCCATTAGCTAATGGTTAAGTTTAGAAGAACCGGCAACACCAAATGTTGACGTGGACGATGCAAGTAGAGCTCTCATGTATTGCTGGTCGAAATTGGTGTAACTGCTCTGTAAATTGGCAGTCATTTTTTTAAAATAAAATTAATCATATAGTTACCCTGTGACTCAGCAGGTCCATTCTAACATATTTACCCAAGAGAAACAAAACCACATGTCTTTGAAAGGACTTAGATTATTGCAGCAGTTTTATTCCCAATCAGCCCAAGCCAGAAACAACGCAGGTGTCTATGAGTAGAACAGAGTAAACTACTGGTGAATATGGCAGTCTAGGTGCACCTCAGAAACGCTATGCTGAGACCAGGAAGCAGGACACAGGAGAGTATCCGCTATAGTATTCTGTTAACGAGAAGTTCAAGAACAGTCCAGACTGGTCTAGGGAGTAGAAATCAGAGAGGTTTGTTCTGAGTGGGGCATCTGAGACTGGGGAGGAACTCACTTGAAATGGTGGGAGTATCTTTGGGGGATTTTCCTTATGTTCTTATCTGCGTATCTTTACCCACAGGATTGAAGATCTATGCGTTTCAATGTGTATAAATTTTATCTCAGTGAAAAAAAGCAAGGCCAAAAGCAGAAATTTTCAGACATACAAGATGTACTGTCCACATACTCGTGAATCTCAAGGCTATTTAGGAACAGCTTGGTCACTGAGGAAGCCTTTCCCATAGCATTTATTTTAACTTGAAAACCCAGCAGACTATCAATTGTGATTACATTCAAGTGGCATTTGAAATGACATTGGAAAATAATAGGGTCACCTGAGGTCACTGTTGTCCGCTGACACAGTGATTCAGACCTGTGGGCTCTTACTGTCTTCTGCTCATCATTGGGTCATTCACAGCAACCAATGGATTTGTGATTACTGTTTTTCTTCAAAAGTGTTAGAATAACTGTGTGCTACAAAGCCCTATAAAAATCTAGCCCATGGGGGGCCTGGGTGGCTCAGTCGGTTAAGCATCCTACTCTTGATTTCAGCTCAGGTTGTGATCTCAGGATCATGGGATTGAGCCCTGTGTTGATCTCCAGGCTCAGCGGCTAGGGATTCTCTCTCTCTCCTTCTCCCTCTGCCCATCCCTGCCCAGCTCTCTCCCTGTCAGGAAAAAAAAAAAAAATCAAATCCATCTCCTGCCTAACCCTCTAGCTTCATCTAAAGCCATGACCTACTCCAGCCACACTGACCTGACCGTCCCTGGTTGTGTCAACCGCTCTGCCTTTCGGGGCTCCACTGCTGTTCCCTACCATGGACATTCTCTCTGATGCTCTTTGCTTATCTAGCTCTGTCTCATCTTCCAGATTTATACAGAGAGGTGCCTTTGCTGACCCCATCCATCCTCTTCTCTTTAAAAAGCCTATTTGTTCCTTTCCGAACAGTTCACAGTTTATAATTATTTTTATCTTTCGATTTCATAAGACCAGGAACCAAGTCGGTTTCTTTGTTCCCCAGGGCTGAGCATGACACCTGGTCAGGCATGTAGCAGGAATTAAACAACTATTTGTTGAAGAGCTTCATGATAAAACTCTCAACCTCATAACCCCACGTGGTGGTGGTGATCATTACTTCTAGTAAATGTGTGTGCGCGCGCTTCTGTGTCGTGTGGAGTCCACAATTTCTCTACATCCTGCAGGCCAGGATCTTATTCAATGACAGAAACTTGTGTCATCATAGGGAATAAAGTCAATTTTTTCTAAATTCAGATATTCAGCCGCCGCCACTTGCATGACCTTTCATTGGATCACAGCATCTCTAATGGCTGAAGCTAAAATCAGGGCACCGTGTCATTGTCCCTCCTCCGGATAGAAAATTGCAATCTGACTGGATTGCAGGGTTTTGACATTTTGCCCCCTATTTTATCACCTTGTTCATCAAAGAGTGTCTTGGGAAGATTCAGGAACTTTATCATTCCCTGTATCACACATGCACCCTTTATGCTCATTCCCAGGAAAGCAGCCGCTGGTGGACCAGATGGACCATTTGACTGAATTGACAAGGACCAGTGGCTGGCTCTTCCCATTCTTTCTCCTCCTCTTCCTCCTCCTTCTCTCCCTCCTCTTTCTCTTCCTCCTCCTCTTTCTCCTCTCCCTCCTCCCCCTCCTCTCCCTTCCCTCCTCTTCCTCCTCCTCCTTCTTCAGCTGAACTGACTGACTCCATGACCTACTTTGGCACAATAGAACACAAATGAGCTTTCACCTCTGGGCTTCATTTCCCCAAAGCTGTAGGCTCGCATCAATGATTGGAAAGGTATCTCAGCTATGCTGATTTCTCCTCTTCCAAGGAGCTGAGTGATTAGGGCAGCAGCTGCTGGAATCCACACAGGAAAAAGCCTTCAAAAGCTGCAATAAAAAGACGCTGGGACCCCGGCCCTTAAATTCTCTTCTTCTGATGATTGGTACAGTATAGACTGAGCCCACTGCATTTGAGAGGAGCAAGGACATCGGGGTGCTCAACAACCAAATTGTTATCTGATTCTTTGCAATTAAGAGCTTCATGGGGAAGCTGCCATCAATGTGCTATAGTAGTGAATCAACCACTGAAATTAATCTGCTCTCAAACATCTATGCTCTTGGTGGGAACCTGCCACCCCTGCTCGGTTCTCAGTGGTTATTGGATGTCTTAATAGGACAGTATGGTGCCAGCACATTGCAGGTGGGTGGTGGAGGCAGACTGCACATCTTGAGAAAGATTCAGGATTTCATGAAATCAGTGAAAGTGATGTTGCAGGACTGCTGGACCGAAGAGACCAGTTTAATGATTGAGAAGAGGCAAATCCAGTAGGATGAGGCCAGTAGAGTTGCCTCAGAAGAGACAAATTTGAATATCAAAGGATTATGAAATGGAATTGGGGGTAAATGATGAATACTACTGATATTTCTATAACAAATGAGCAGAAAGTTCCTCCTAGTGATTTGGAGGGCAGAATGGGCACTATTGCTGCACACTCTTATTTTCTACATTGTGTCAAAAACAACCAAAACTTGATTTATTGTTTGTTGTAGAAATTCATTTCGTTGCAATGGTAACCCAACTGTGTTAAATATAGATAAAGTTTTCCTAAGTTGTAGTTCAATTTTTTTGAGCTGGAACCTCAGTAAAACTCTTCTGCACTATTTAATATGAAAAGTCGCTTTCTGTTGTGAGTAGATTCACTTTAAGTAACTTTTTGTTGCAGTGAGATTGCCTGTCCCTGAGAATAAGTTTCAGACCTCCTGAGGCCCGTGGAGGTCTGAAGCTTTTAGAGAATCACAGGGAGGTAGAGAGATAGATCTGACATGGCCTGAGCTGCTCTCTTGACTTGGCCACTCCCCCTCCCCACCTGTTCATCTGGATGCATGGCAGCAGGCTCTGCCCACCTACTCTGGGCAGCATATGACTTCTTCCTGCCTTTAGGAAGTTATGAGAGTGCTGATAATCTCCTAGAAGCTGTTGGTTAAACTGAGTGCCAAATTTGGAAAGTAGGTGTGGAAGGGAATGGAGAATAGTACCAGTAAGGGAGAAATAAACCCAAACCACCGTAAGAGGTAGGACCCAAATAGCAAAGCCCTTAGTTTTGCTTCTAGAGAAAAAAAGAAAAACCTAGCCTTTTTGTCATTTACCAAAATAGCACCTCACACCGCTCCCCACCCCCAGCCTCTTGCTCACTCTTAAAATTCTCAGGTGAGATTTTGGCAAATATACCTCATTAAAATTTAGACTCACTGAGAGTGTCATTGTGCAAGGCAGAAAGCATGGGATTTGGGAAGTCTGACTAGCTTCATGCCTGCTTGAATGAATGAAGGAATGAAGGAATGTAATTTGGGTTGCATGTCTGTCACTTTCAATGGTGACCTTGACAAGATTGACATTCATTCACCCAAAGGACATGTATTGGTTCTTCCTGAGTGCCAGGCACCGAATTATGTGTCGAAGCCCAGTAAAGAAGTCAAGACAGTGTAGGAAGGAGCCTTCCAGAAGACCGACCAGGCTGTAGAGGTGGGCATCACCCCGATCCTTGGCTTCTGTAGACGAAGGGCTTGTGTGACTAACTCCCTCTCTTCTCTGCCTTGGGAAAATGGTGAGCACTGTCAGGAGATCACACTCCAGGCTATGAAGATTGCCAGAGACCAATGGCAGATGTTTCCATCATTCATTTCCAGAATTCCAATTTTCTCTTTAAGCCTTTTTTTTTTTTTTTTTAAATTATTTCCAGGGCACCTGGCAGATGCAGTCAGTTAAGCATCTGACTCTTGGTTTCAGCTCTGGTCATGGTCTCAGGGTCCGAGCATTGGGCTCTGTGCTCAGTGTGGAGTGTGCTTGAGATCTCTCTCCCTCTCCCTCTGCCCCTCCCCTCGTTTGCACGTGCTCCCTTCCGCTCTCTAAATAAATAAATAAATCATAAGGAAAAAAATTAAAGTCTTTGCTTGTCATCAGGCTTCTGGCACCTTTCTTGTTTTCCATGTTTTCGCAAAGTTTCCTGGAAGTCCTTTTCAGTCTCATAGGGAAGGGTTTTCAGTGTTTAGGGAATAATTATTCCCTTTTTTCATCTTGGAAATCGCAGTGGGAAAAGAATTGTTAAATTATTTCTGGGCCAAGCACCTGTTTATGGGTGCAGGTTGTGGTCTAATTTCATGGGTAGGACATCAGATGGTGTGAATATGAGTATAAAATTTAAGCTTGCCGTTTGCAATAGAAGGGACACAGGGAAGTTCATTTGGCTGTGGAGGATTTTGAACTAAGCTTAGAGGTTTTCTCCTGACTCTATACAGCTACCATTTCTTGAGGATTTACTATATTCTGGTCATGCACTGAATTGTTCTAAATGCATTGTCTTGGTCAATCCTCAGGAATACCATACCTCTGTATGGTAGATATTCTTATAAATCCCATTTTGCAGGTGAGACCCATAGGGTTAAGTATCTTGTCCAAGCTTCCAAAGATAGTAAATAATGAAACTAGTATTCAAACCCAGGCACTTAGATGTTACTTTGCATCAATACTTACCTACCTTATATGGAATGTAAGATGTTAGCTGAAAAAAATCTCCAGTTGATCATGTATGCACAAAGTAGTTGTTTTCTTCCTCGAAAACTTTGTAACAAGATATTTAATGTTCATGTTTGTGGAGCATGCTTCGCTGCTAATCAATTTCAAAGAAAATAAACAATCCACATCCTGACTTAGCGTATTTCTGAGCCTGTGTAGATCTGGAACAAAAGACACAGAGTTGTAGTTGGGTGTTTTGGATGTACAGGAGAAAAGGGATGAGGTCTGTCTTTTCACCCACAAGAAATAGTTACATTAGAAAAATAAAGTAGCAATGAAGCTTGAAAAACGTCCTAGTGTAAAATCTGTAACAGGCAGCCTGGCCAGTTTCATTTATTCTGTATTTATTCTCATTACAAGCCTTGAGCGCTCCCTGGGCTCTCTCTTGCTAAATCAATGTTTTCAGAATTCTCAGTGGCTTGGGTTTTATAATCTGAGAAATCAATCAAGTGCCTCGGGAGAATGCCGTGTCTTATTCTACTGGCAGCCTCCGAATGCCTCTTGTAATTAAGTATTAGTTGGAGTTGGTTGCACTTGAATAATGAGGCGATGTTCGGGTAGGTTTCCTTTGTTGCTTTTTCTTCAGGAGCATTGCTTCTGTTTTCTAGTTAGCAAATCACTGTTGTCATAGAATTGCAATAAAGTCTCCATTATTATGATACTTAGCATCTCCTAAAACCAAATCCAGTACTTTGGGTTCCCTGGTGTGTGACTCAAGCTGACACCCATACCCTGGTGTGCACAGTACCTGCCCTGTGGTCATGGAGCTTTTATAGGTAAGCTTTCCAGTGAAAGGAGACCAGGGCAGGGGACTTGAACTTGGTGTCCCTTTTTTAAGTAGCCTGACTTACTTGATGACCAAATGAATGGCTGAATAGTTCACAATATATGGCAAACAGTTTGGTGGCTGTCTCTGTCTGGTCTTATCTGCACTTGTTTCTAGACTAGATCATTTTTTTAGTACCCTGCTGTTGTTTTATAGGGATGGTTAGTTAACAGTGAGATATATGTACAGAGTCACAAATAAAACATATCTGTATGGTTTTGTAATAATATTAAATTTAGTAATAGTTACAACAGTAATAGTAATAAGTTAAGTAACAGCATTAATAAATATTAAATGATAACAGTAAACAGACCCTCGTGTGACCCCCAGATAGAATTGAAAAATACTCTAAGAATTCTGGTAGGATCCTTCATGGTGCCTTATTGTTCTCTCTTCCACTGCTGCCATTATCTTGAGTTTTTAAAAATAAGTTATTTCTTTTCCAGATAGTCTTGCACACATGCACACACACACACGTACACACACACATACACACACACATCCCTAAAATTATTGCTTAGTTTTTCCTATTCTTGAACTTGACATAAATGGAGTCATATAGAATGCATTTTTGTGATTTGTTTCTTTTGTTTATCATTGTTTTTGAGATTTTTTTCTTTATTAATGCAGATTGCAGAAGTTCATTCATTGTCATTGCTGTGTAATATTCCAGGGCATGAATACCTCAGTTTTTGGGAAAAAAAAATCATTCTGTTAACGGACACTTGGGTCATCTCCAATTTGTACCAATTATGAACAGTGTTGTTATGAACTCCTGGTGTACTTATTGCAAAAATAATTCTTAGATATATTTCTGGCAGTAAGATTTCTGGGCGTTTGCTCATCTTCTGAGTTTAAGAAATAATGCCAAATGTTCTTATAATCTCACCAGCAAGGTAGGAGAGTTTCTCCTGCCCACAGCCTAGTCTGTACTTGGGGCCATCAGAATGTAGGTTTTATTGGTCTGGGGGTGGGGGTCTGGGGGTTACCATGTATATCTTCCTGATGACTATCTTTTCCTCTAAGTTTAATGGAATTTAGATTTAGGCCTTATAAGACGTTACTCTTCCTGTATTTTGCCTATTTTTCAGTTAGATTGCCTGCTTTTATTTCGCTGACTTCCAGGTTTTTTTGGAAAAAATATTCTAGATATTAGTTCTTTGTTGGTTATTTGTGCATTAAACCTCTTCCTCTCTGTGCCTACCTTTTTCATGATCTTTTTGTTTATTTGTTTGGTTTTGCCCCCCAGATTTAATTTGTATGTTTATTCTTCTATTAATTCATTCATTGTAATAATTGTTTTGTTATTATAGAAGTAGTACATGCATACAATGGAAAGTTACTACTTCCCAGAAGTCAGCAACATTAAAACACCTTCGTGCATATTCTTCTGGGTTGGACAATGTGTGTGTGTGTGTCTGTGTGTGTGTGTGTGTGTTCAAAATGAAAATTCAGTCAATAATGTCTCCCTTTCCATTTGAGTACATGTTCATCTCATGACATATGCAAGCCATCTTCAGATATTTTCAGTGTTCACTGGTGGTCAAGCCAGTATCCAATGCAGGATTTTAGATGAACCAGATGCTCAATAATAAATGCAGTCAGTTTTATCAGTCCTTTCGTTATGATTAGTACTTGTGGTGTTTTTATCAAAATACGTCTTCCAACCTCAAGCCTCTGCTAACTTCTAACTGCTTTCCATTTTGTTGTCTTTTTTAGGTTTGTAATCCATTTGGAATTGATTTCTGGGTATGGTGTATGCTTTACAATAGAGGTTCAGTTTTATTTTTTCCGTATGGATCCCCATCTTTCCCAGCGCTAGTTAGTGACTTACACTGATCTATAACCCAGGCTGTGCCATATTTCCTGTCCACACAAGGATGGGTCTTTTCCTTGGCTCTCTCTGTTCTGACCCATAGATCTTTTTTGCTTATTTCTATAGCAATGCTACAGTGTTCTAATCACTCTGCATTACAATAATGTGAGATTTAGTGGAGCAAATCCCCATGTTGGGCTAGATTGGGCTGTCTTTTGAGTGTAAATTTCAGTGGCTTAAAACTTTTTAAAGAAGATTTTCTTGGGGCCATCTGGGTGCTCAGTCAGTTAAGCATGTGACTCTTGATTTCAGCTCAGGTCAGATCTCAGGGTTGTGAGATTGAGCCCTATGTGTGGCTCTGCGCTGGATGTGGAGCCTGCTTGAGATTCTCTCTCTCTTTCCCTCTGCCCCTCCCCACCCCACTCATGTGCATACTCTCTCTTAAAAAAAAAAAAATGTGTCTTGCTTATGTGACATGTATAACTGTAGTCACTCAGGGCCCAGACACTTTTGTCATCTCACTGTGTGCTCCCACAAGGGAGAATAGAGCTTGGAGGATCATGTCTTAAATACTTAGAAGTGGCACATGTCAGTTTTGCTTGTATGTCATTGGCAGAACTAGTCACATGACCACATCTAATTTCAAGGGGGTTGGGGAATATAATTCTTTAATCATTAGAATTAGAGGATTGACTACGACATCTCTGACCTTGTTCTTCTTCAGTAGTGTTTTGGCTGTTCTCAACCATCTGCTCTTCCATATGCATTTTAGAATCAGCTGGTCAAGTTGCATGAAAATCCTAATTAAGACCTTGATTGGCATTTTATTGAATCTGTGGTTCAATTGGGGAGCTGTGATACCTTCCTGTCTAAGTGCATGGTATAATTGTGTATTTCAGTCTTAATGTCTGTGAGTAGTTTTATTTCCATATCATTTAGCACATTAATTTTAGATAGTTATATTCATATTGCTACTGTAAATTTTATTTGTTAAATTGTGTTTTCTATCTGATTGTTTTCTGTTATCCAGGAATATAATTGACTTTGGTATATTGATATTTTAATGCAGAAATTCTTTCAAACTCCCCTAGTAATTCTGATTACTTATATGTAAATTATTTTGGGTTTCCTACAAAGAAAATCTATTTACCTATAAATAATGACAGTTTTATTTTTTCCTTTCCAATTCTTAAATCTTTTTTATTTCATTCTTTTATATTCACCAGCTAGGACCTCCCTATAGTGTTTTAGAAGTGGGGATAGCTAGCATCCACGTCCCATTACTGATGTAAAGGGGATGTTTTAAACATTTTACTACTAAATATGACTTTTTGTAGACATTTTTTATTAGGTTCCTTTTATTTCTAATTTGTAGCAATGAGTTTTGAATTTTGCGCGTCAAAAAGTTGTGTTTTTCTCCTTTAGTTTGCTAATGTGATGATTTATAGTCATTAATTATTAAAATATGAAACAAGTGTTAATTCTTGTAATTAACCCATTTTGGTTAAGCTGTGTTCCCCTTTTTTCTTAAAGCTAGATTTGGTTGATAATATTCTGTTAAAGACAATATCTGAGTGATATTGGTTAATAATTCTCATTTCTGGTACCGCAGTTGTCTGGTTTCGTAATCACTATTACCAAAAGCAGACTGGAGTACAAAAAAGAAAGACAGGACCTACAAAATCCACCAAAATTGTTGGAAGCCTTATTCTTTATTTCAGTGACTGACAGGTCAAACATAAGTGGGAAAATATAGAAGATCTGAATAGCACAGTTAAGCTTCATAAAATGAGTTTTCCCTCATGTTTAATTCTTTGTAAAGAGTCTGTGTAAGATGATTTATTTCCTTTTGGGATGTCTGACAGGTAGGCCCATAAAATATTTGGTCCTAGAATTTAAAATACTGAATCAATTTACAGTTATAAAGCTCTTTTGTTTTACCTGTTTTTTCTTGAGATATTTTTGATAATTTGTATGTATTTTTAGATTAGCTTAGTCCTTTCACATAAACTTTCAAATCTATTGATACCAAGTATTTCATAATATCCACTTGTTCTCAAGTAATATCTGCATTACTAGTTTTTATATTGGCTATATGTGCCTTCTTTCTCTTTCTACCCTGAATTCTTTTCTTGTTTATCTTGTCAGAGTTTAATCTGATACTCTTTTCAATATGCCCATTTCCTATGAGCCTCTGTGCTATGTGTTTGCTTCACTTTTCATTATTCCTGTTGCTATCTTTAGTATTTCCCACTTGCAACTTTCATTTTATTCTGCTCTTTTTTCTTTTAACTTACTGAGTTAAAATTATACACATTGCTGTTCTTTCTTCCTTTTCTAACTTAAGCGACTTAGGCTGTGAATTTTCCCATAAATTTTGCTGAGCTACATTCTGTAAGTTTTAATACACAGTTCTCCTTAAATTTACTTTTGAAAATTTTCTAATTTCCATTTTTTTCTATGACTCATAAGTTGATTACAAGGGCTTTTTAAAAAAATCCTGAACATATATTTTTCTTGTTATATTTTTTAAAACAATTTATAGTTTAATTGCATTGTGATTGGATTATGGGATCGGAAAATTACCAATCCTTCGATCTTGAGGCTAGCTTTGTGGCTTAGTATATGGTCTGTTGTCATTTCATATGGTTTAAAAAGGAATGTAAATTTTAAAATTGCAAGATCTAAAGCTGTACCTATGTCCAAGCTTGTTGTGGTAGCCAAATCTCATGTGTCTAATTTTTCTGTTTATGCTTAATTCATTAATTACAAAAATGTGCATTAAAAAGTTCTACCCTCAGAGTAGATGTCATAGTTCTGGGGTCTTATAATTTTGAATATTTTTGCTTGCATACTTTGAAGGGCTGTGCAAACATAGTTTAGAATTGTCATATTTCCTATTCTACCTTCTTCTACCTTTATAATTAAGCCATGACTGTCTTTATCTCTAAAGTTGTTTTTATAATAAACAGTATCAGACTTTACCATTGAAATAAGCTTTCTCTTGGTTACTATTTACTTTTTACATCTTTTCCTATTCTATGCCTGTGCTCTGAGTTTAATGTATGTATTTTTTTAACTTTTAGCTGAGGAGCTAATTTTAATTACAGATGTTGTCATTACTTCTATGTTAGGGTTTATTTATATCATTCATTACATAGTGTTTTCTCCTTCCTTCCTGTACAATTTTTATGTTATAATTTCATTATTTTCCTCTTTTCTTCAGAGGTTCTATCAATTCTCTAGTTTAACACACATAGTTAACCAAGTCTTGAGTCATTTAATATCTTTGGTTTTCCCTTCTGAACATTTAGTATGGAGACACTGAGTGCTTTTTCTCTGACAATTGCATCCTCACTTACCTGGTAGATTTCTAGTGTTTTCATTCGACCTTGATTCTTTCTCTCTCTCCCCCAACAGAACCACCAACCCATGTGTGTAACCCTTGTACAACCCATGAGCGTGGAACCCATGTACAACCTGGGTGTGTGTGAGCCATGTACAACCCATGCATGTGTAACCTGTGTATAACCCATGCGCATGCAACCTGCAGACAACCTGTGTGCGTGTGACCCGCGTGTGGACCGATACTTCTGCTTACCATCCTTGTCCACCTCAGCCCGTCCACCTTCTGCCTCAAACAGAGCCATTACATTTCCTTCTTGGATATTCTTTTTTTTTTGGATAAATACCTTGTTTTTGACTTTTCTAAATTTCCTTTGTTTGACCTCACGCTTGGCAGATGGCTTTACTGTGGAGTTCTAATTTGACAGTTACTGTCTCTCTGAACTCGGACGATTGTATTTCACTGTTCTCTTGCTTCAGTTTTTTTTTTTGGTGTTTTTGTGTGTTCCGTTGTAAGTCTTACTGCTGCTCCTTTGTTAATACTGTGTTTTTCCATCCCGGGTCCTTTTACCATCTTGCTTTTCTTGTGTGTCATAAAGTTTCATTATTATGTGTCTTGGCATGGATTTCCGTTCACATATCTTGTGCAAGATTCACTGGGCTCCTTAAATCTCAGGTTTGTGTCTGTCAGTATTCTGAGAGGCTCCTGCCGTTGTCTCTTGAACGTTGCTCCTCCCTATTTTCTATCATCATTGCCTCTACTCTGGAGCCACTGTCCGATTTTCTCACCGTATTATCCACGTCACGTAACCTGTCCTGCGAATTCTGCACCCCATCCCCACCCCCGCCTTCTAACTGCATTCTGGAAAAAATTTGAATCTGTCCTCCAACTTATTCATTTTCCATTCAACATGTCTCACATGCTTATTTAATCTATCAAGTTTTTAAGTTCAATTACTCTATTTTTTTATTTATAGAATTCTATTTGGTTCTTTTAAAAAAATCTGCTTCATTATTATTTTTTTATAGTACATGTTCTTTGTCCTGCTTTTCCTGGCTTCCCTATAATTTCCTTAAATACACTGCAAATAATTATCTTACATTATATGCCTTATAATATCTGAAGTTGTTATGAGTCTGTTTTTCCTATAAATACCCTGAAATCTTTTGTGTTTCGAGCTTTCTTACTCTGGCTTTTTTTTTTTTTTTTGGAAGATTTTATTTTTTTAATTTATTTGAGGCAGAGAGAGCAGGCAGTGGGAAAAGGGAGAGAGAGAATCTCAAGCAGACGCCTATTCAGTGGGGAGCCCCGTGCAGGTCTTAGTCTCACGACCGTGAGATCAAGACCTGAGCCAGAATCAAGAGTCAGGTGCTTAACTGACTGAGCCATCCAGACACCCATTAACTGGGCTTTTAATTTTTTCCTAAAGCTTTGTTTGGAGGAATATTTTTTATGTCTGGATTGAGGGGGAATTTTTCCAGAGATCACTACCTGCTCCGGGTCCATCCAGACTTAGTTCTGCCCATTATGTTGTGTGGGGACCATATGAGAAGAACAAATTGGACACTAAAATCCTGCGAGAGGCGTGTCACGGTTGTGAGGTCTCCACACAGCACAAAGACAGAGACAAGCAAGGCTCCTTATTGTTTCTCCCTTCTTTACTCTGAGTAAGCTTTATTCTGGGGTCTCCTGTTAGACTCACCAGCTGGGTTAAGCCTGGGTTTGTATCTCTTCACCCCTGGACCTCATGGCGACCTCAGGGTAGGGGCTCCAGGTCTGCTGGCTTCTGTGAACACACTCAGGGCACAGTCTGACTTGGCCGTTTCCCTGTATCTAAGACCCATGCTTTCCTTTCATTTTGAGGGAACTTGCTTTCATTAATTCTTCTCTGCGTGTCAGTTCAGTGATAAGTGGAAAAGATTGCTGCTCGCTTTTGTATTTCACTCAGCATTTAGTTACTTCCATCAGCAATGAAATCCTGGGTTGGGGACGTGTCAGCTCTTTTCTGTGCTGGGAGAGGAGACTCGTCCCGGACCGAGAAGCAGACAGATCTGCGTTTGAGGCCAGCTGTGGCGTTTCTCATCGGTTTCCCCAGCGTCTCTAATGCCACCTTTCCTTTGTATGGTGGATTTCTGTTTACCAAGTACTTTCACAAAAATCATGTTCTGAGACTTGGGTGAGACAGATCATTGTCCCCATTTGGCAACTAGTAAGACTGCTGGTGGGGTCCCCACTCTGACCCGGAACCCAGATCGTGTAACACCTGGAGGAGTTCTACTTTTCTTCTATTTTGGGTTGATTCTGAGCCCCGCAGGTGGGATTCAGTTTACTGTGTAGAGCAAGTTGCCACTTGGATGTTGTCTTAAGGAAGGTCTTCTGAGATCAGAGATAAGGCCCGGGAGCTTCTGTCTGCATGGAGTTGAGGTCATCCTCCTGGTAGGTTCACCAGCCTGGGAGCTCCCTGAACCCCACAGTTTGGGGATTTTCATGGAGGCTTGATCACGTAGGCATGATCGATCACCGGCTCTGTTTCCAGCCCTTCTCTCCTTGCTGGAGAATGGCAGGTGTAGCTGAAGGTCCCAAGCTTCTCTTCATGGCTTGGTCTTTCTGGTGACCAGCCCCCATCCAGGAACCCAGCCAGAGCCACCGCACTAGAACAAGAGATGCTCCTAGGGCTTATCACCTGGGAGTTTATAAGGGCTTTAGGAGCTCTGTGCCAGGAACCAGGGGCAAAGACCAATATATACATAGTCTATCATCTCACATGTTCTCCTCTTGTGTGAGCTGAGATCCCTGATCCGGGCTAGTGCTGGGGTGGGTTAGAAGGTGGTTTTCCCCAACAACTGCAGGTAGTGTAATGTCCTTGACAGATAGCTGGGCAGTAGCCATCGTTAAGACTTCAAAGCCTTCTCCTGAAGTTCATGCACCCCGTGGAGAGGCTGATCCAGTGAACACACTGGGCATAGTCATGGCGACTGCCTTTTTAGTTGCTTCTCCAGCGCATGCATTGCTACTGAAATTTCACCATCAAATTTATGTTCCGCTAAGGCCTTTGGAGGCAAAATAAAATTACTTTTCATTAAAATGTTATCTTGATCTGAAGTTGGCCCCTGCTTTTATCAGCTCCCCCTGATAGTGTTATGGAAAAAGATAATTTCCCCATTTTGAGGGCATATTTTTATATTTATGTTTCAGATCATTGTGGCATATAATCACAGTAAAAAAAAAGCCAAAGTTGTCTTGGCAACTTAGGCCTTCTATAGGTCAGGGTGCTCTGACATGCAAAAGCACTTCCCATCTTGGTGACTGCTCATAGCTCTATCTAGGGTGACGAGCACCGTTTATGACTCCTAACAAGGCTTTGTCATCAAACAGTGTAGGGTGGGGGGGGGGCGGATGGGGGAGCCAGAGTGACTTCTGTCATTTAAAACTCCTTACTCCTCCTCTGTTGTTTCACCTGTTCCCAGGAGGGTGCCTCCGAGGACTAACAAAGGGACCGCCACCTTCTTCCCCCAGAGTCCCTCATCTCCCAGCCACTGGAGCTCCCCCGGCACTTCTTGTGCATCGTGCCTGAGCTGGTCGTGGGTTCTTTTTCTCAGAACAGAATCCTATTTGCAGATGCAGGACTGGGGTTACGCAAGGAGCTCCCAGTCTTTCCCTCTTCTGTTTGCGTCTCCTGTCCCTGACATTTGCTTTCAGACTAATTATGAGCTTTTTGGTTCCTTCCCCCCCCCCCCCATTGCTCTTCCTCAAACAAGACAGGACTCTCATTTCTATCATGGGATGGGAATCTCATCTGGCTCAGGACGTTTAAGTGTCTCTCTGCCTAGAAATAGGGGAGGAAGGACGTGACCTTTCATGGCCATCATATTTTTCTGACCCCGAGGACCTTGGCCTGTTGCCGGAGTACTTGATAGAGTTCCGTTAAGTTTGTGAAATGAATAAATGGTCTCTACCATTTATATATTCATTTGGTTACCATGTGTTGATCACTTATCTTGCCAGGCAGTATGCTGCATCCTCGGGCTTTGGTGGTGACCCTGAAATGTACACGCCTCCTGGGGGTATCAAAACAGATAGGCAGTTAGCAGTGCCGTAACTGTAGTTATGCTAAGAAGATTGTGATTTCTTGTTCCATGTAGAAATAATTCACTATTGGGTGCCCAGGTAGGAACACATTAATGAAAGGAAGGAACTCAGTTGGTTAATCACCCGACTCTTGAGTTTGGCTCAGGACGTGGTCTCAGGGCTGTGAGTTTGAGTCCTATATTGGGCTCTGCCCTGGGCGTGGAGCCTGCTCAAGAGTCTTTCTCCCTCTCCTCTGCCCCTCCCCATCAAAAGAAATAACTCACCCATTTTAAGGGCTGTATTAACCTTCAGTTAGTAATTGGACCTGTCTGGGCCTCCATTTCTCATCCATAAAATGGGCCTAATACCTATGTCACTGTGTTGTCCCAAGGATGAAGTAAGGCCAGTAATGAAATCCAGCACAGTGCCTGGCGGATGGAGTCCCTCTGCACCTGATGGTCTTGCCGTCCTGACAGAACATTCTTGGAACCTGCTCAAGTCAGCTCGGGGTCCTCTTCCCTTCCTTTCTACTTTACTGAAACACCGCTCCACCTGTCTGCCTTTCAGACACTTGGAATCTTGTGTTGCTTCCCTTTCTATAGCTTCACTTCATCTGAGAACACTGTGAGCATCTCTCCTTGTGCCCTGGAACCTAGCCCAGATATCTGGGGTGGGGGGCGGGTGCCTGTCTGTCCCTGGGGAACAGAGGGACTTCTGTTCAGAAGGCTCCAGGAGGATTCTGGGGTTATCCTTGTAGGGAGAACCTTGTAGGAAGTGTGTGTGAGAGACGAAGAGAGACTGACTATGTATATTTCTGGAGGGTGGGATATGGCACGGAAGAACTGCATGAACCCTCCAGCTTGTCTCCCTCACATATGCTATTCTGAGCCAGTGCCTGACTCTACCCCTTCTCCGTCACTGGGTGCATCCTTGCCTCCTCCTTCTTTAGTGAAAGCTTCCCCACGTGTCAGAACTGCAGCCACTTATTCACTGTGCACACTTATTGAGCACCTAGTGAGAGCAGGCACAGGGAGCACAGCCTCTGCCCACAGAGAGCTTCAGAATCCAGTAGAAGGAAGATAGATGCTAGGCAATCACATATAAAGAAGAGTGTGGTGTTAAGTGTTATGAAGGCATAGTAAGAGCCCAATACACCTGATGGGGGGCCCCCGGGAGGGCCTTGAGGAAGTGACATTTAAGCTAAGACTTGAAGAGTTAGTAGAGTTAGCTAGGCAGAAGGGATGCTCAACACTGTGCTGGCATAGAGCCCCCTGATCTGGCTTTTGTCTTATCCTACCGTTCCTTCCTTTCATTAATGGGTTCCTTCACTTGTATTTTTTTGAGCACCCATGACTTGTTTGGCACTGTCCTTGGTGTGGGTCATATAATAGCAGAAGATGTCGACACTGTCTTTGTCATGGTGCCACGGGATTCACACCCTTGTTACCTTGGTACGTGCATCTGCTTCGTTTCCTCTTCCACACTTGCAGATTCACTTTGGGAGGCAGCATCCTTTTGAGAAAGAGCATGAGTAGGAAGGAGGAGGGATGGGGAAAGGGATCAGGCGATCGTAAAGAGCCTCATGCCTGCCATGCAGTTTGTCCAGTGTATCGTGGGCACACTGTGATTGGTTCTTACAATCACTCTGTTGGACAGCTGCTGGCCTGTCCATTTTACAGATGGTGAGCCTGAGTTTTAGAAGTTAAGCATCTTGCCCTAGGTCACACAGGTGGCAGGTAGTGAGGTCAGGATGCATACATCAGTGCACTCAGCTGGGCTACACAGCTCTTCTCACCTGTGCTTAGATCTTCACTCCATCTCTGACTAGCTGTAGGTTCTCAATTTATGTAACATCTCTGGAGTTGTCTCCAACAGGTCTGCGTGGCCAGCTGGCCTCCTGTAGTGGGTCAAGGTGGTTCTCTCCATCCCTCTGGAGCAGACAGTCGGGTGGTGCTGGCTTCAACAGTCCCAGGCCCAGCCTGCCTTCCCCAAGCTGCTTAGGATCTACCTAATCTCCTTTGGTCTAACAGATGGCTTTCAGTTTCTCACCAACACACCAATTCTTATTAAATCTTAAGGCTGATAATACTTAGAGTAAATCATTCTTCCTGAGGCTGACACAGCCACTGTGACCATGCGTAGACTCATAGGCAGTTCAATGACAGGGTTGAATGATATTAGCCCCTGGATCCCAGATAACTGAGGTGGTTTTGCAGAAGTCTTTCCTTCTGTCTGTCTGCCAGCCTCCAATTTTATTTCCTCCATGGAGCTTCCCTTGTTTTCCCTTCCAGACAAAACTCCTCCAGGGCAAGAACTGAGTCTTACGCATCTTCCCACCACTGTGGTCCAGCAAAGTCCGAGGTTCCTTGAGGCCATCGGTAGATAGGTGTTGAGACAGTGAATGAAGGAATGTGTGACAATAATATACCTCTGTGCTAAGTCCTTCCTCCATTCAACACATACTTATTGGGGCCAATCACTGTACTGTAGGACTGTACAGATCCAAGGGTGAAGAAGATAGTATTCCTGCCCTCATGGAGGTTATGGTCTAGGGGGATCTAGGTCCCAACAAAGAAAGGAATTATGTGTAGATGCCTATTAAGGTAAATCAGGACCTAAATCCTTTCCCTTCATTTGTCTAGTTGAATTAGTTGATACTTTGGGGGCTATTGAATTATATTGATTGTGATGAACTCTTGTCCTTAAAAGAAACTTTAGAAGAATCATTGATTGATATAAGATTAAAAATATTTTAAGGATTTTGACAATCTCTTTCTTTCACCAAAGAGTAGACTTTTTGCCTCCTTCATCTGAGCAGAAACAATCTAATTGCTCCTTAACTGGAGAGAAGGCAGGCCACTTTTTAAAAATCACTGTGGTGGGGCGCCTGGGTGGCTCAGTGGGTTGAGCCTCTGCCTTCAGCTCAGTTCAAGATCTGAGGGTCCTGGAATTGAGCCCTGCATAGGGCTCTCTGCCCAGCAGGGAGCCTGCTTCCCCCTCTCCCTCTCTGCCTGCCTCTCTGCCTATTTGTGATCTCTGTCTAATAAATAAATAAAATCTTTAAAAAAAAAATCACTGTGGATACTGAGTCTGCTCTGTGGGTTTCATCAAAATTGACCCTTGAAATTGTAACCCTGTTTGGGTAGTGAAATCCGATGTTAATGATCTTCTATTGATAATTTTATACAGAATAAATAGCTGTCATTCCTTAAATTCCACTGAATGGTTTTAGGCTACAGATGCACTGTAGATCCACATTCTCTTTAGGATTTGTAGCAATCTACATTCATCTTTTTTTCTTTTTAAGCAAAAATCTCTTAACCGATATCTTAGAGTATTAATGAGTCTAGCTTGTCATAGAAAACAGAACAAGCATCTTGGCTACGCTGAACTGTGAATTAAGAAACTATGACATGAAAACTATGGAGGAGAAACTAGTCACATTAAGACATCAGGGGCCACAGGGACATCAAAGTAGGTTCCGAAACAATGAAGCTTGTTCCTAGGGAGTCTTAGGAGAAAAGCTCTGTGATGGTCGCTTAGCGCACACACAGCCTCCTGGCTCTCTGACCCTCTCATCTGAGAGCTTCAGGCATCCTGCAAAGAGGGATCAGAAAGATATATCCCCTGACTCATCTCCCCGAGTCTTCAAATCTGTTCATTTTACTGGCTAAGATCATTTTATATCTACTGAGAGCCTTGGGGGCTGAAGAATTTTATCAGCCTGATACCTAGCTCTAGAACTCTCTCAGAACAAGCATGCACTTATATAACTGGAGAACTGCAGATTATAAGAGTAGACTTTGTGAAGGTTTTTCTTGCAGAATGGAACTTTACGGAACCAAGGCTATGGGTTAGGCAATGATCACTTGGTGCCAAGGACTAAGCAAAGCATTATACAATTCCTCATGAACTAAATTGCAAGATAACTTTGTAAGGCAAGGGCTAGTAACCCTATTACACAAATAAGGAAACTGAGACCCCAAGAGGGTGAGCTTTTATGGGAGTTAGGTGCACACAATACAGATTTTCCTCAACTTCTGATAAGGTTACACCTCAATAAATCCACGGTAAGTTGAAAATACCATAAGTTGAGAAATGCATTTAACACACCTAAGCTACTACACTTCATAGCTTAGCCTGCCCCCCCCCCCCCGACCATGCTCATACAGCTGGGCAAAAACATCTAACACAAAGCTTATTTTATAATCAAGTATTGAATATCTCCTGTGACTTATTGAACACTGATCTGAAAGTGAAGAACAGAACGACTGTAAGTGTGCTGGTGGTTTGCCCTGGGGATCATGGGGCTGACCAGGGGCTGCGGCCGGTGTCGCTGAGCATCATGAGAAAGGATTGTATCGCATGTCACAAACATGGGAAAAGGACAAAATTCAGAAATTGAAGTGTGGTTTCTTTTGAATGCATGTTGCTTTCTCACCATTATAAAGTAAAAACAAAACAACAAAAAAAAAGTAAGCTGCACCCTTTTAAGTTGGGGACTGTCCGTAGTCCCTGCTGTTGAATGGGTTCCTGAGTCCCAAATCTCCTGTGTCACTTAATTTGCTGTTGCTATTGGTTTAAACAAAATCATCCCAAGCTCAAGTACTTCTTTGCTTTAGTGTAGAGAGCAGGGACAAATGGACTTGTAATTTTCAGCTCAGGCACAGTTGGGATTTAACCAGATGGCACTGGAAGACAGGGGTCAGGTGACCTGTCAAATTGGCAGTCCGCAGATCCAGCCGTGTTGGCTCATAGATAAGCTTCGTTTGGTCTGCACTGTATTAATTTTTGATGAGCTGTTAATATGTTAAAACAGAGACATTTACCGCACACATTGGGATTTCCCTTCTCTGCAGAAGATCAAAACTTCTAGGACCACAGAGCCCACATTTCTACGTGGCAGACACCAGCTGCATTTTTAAATGCGGGTGCATTGGACATGGCAAAGCTGCATCTTTAAATAGGCAGGTGCTCCCCAGTCCTCCCCACTCCCAGCTGTTGTCCCACTGTGGGGTCAGGTGTTAGTTATCATTTACCATCACAAATGAGCCATTGATTTTTTTCAGAAAGTGAAGTGTTATCTGTGTTCCTAACAATAGTGGAATAATGAAAGATAGACCCAGAAGGTTTTTCTGCTGCAAAAAGTTGCCTTTAATACCAGTTTACTTTACTCCTGTTCCCTATCTGCCTGACCTCCGTGGGCATGACTTGGTGGCCCCCATGGTTCAGTCTCTCAATTTACAGACCAAACTGTGGCCCAGAGAGGGAAAGTGACTTGCCCGATGTCATGTATTCAGTTCATGACAGAGCCGTGATGAGAAATGTCCAGGTACCGACCAGACATGCTCGTTCCCATGTCCTGGTTTTGGATGGTCTTGCAGAGATGCACTGATGTTCTCAAAACCCCCTTCAGTATTAAGATTTATTCAGCCATCTGGTATTGCCTTTCTCCCTCCTGGAGAAGAAAATTCTAGCTGTTTGAGCATCATAAAATGGAAAATTTGTACAGATTACCTCATCAGGGTACAATTCCATTTATGGTGCCAGGAATGATCAGTTTGCCTGGGGAAATTCATTAAAATTAGCAAAAGTGAAAAACACAACACGCAAAGCAGAATCTGTTCCCCCAATTCTTATCTCATTTTATTTTGAAATCTTTGTGTTTGTGCATGCCAATTTTCTCATTTCTGGCAATCACTGGGGTCCGAAAGTCTTCAACTTGCTTTAAAAGTCAATGAGGGGGATGGGTGGGGAGGGAAACCACATTTATCTCACCTAAGCTAACTCCATAAATAGAACTTTCTTTGCAAAGAGAGAGTTATAAACCTGTGGCAATTGGTCTATGAAGCCTGGGAGAAGAACCAGTGATTCCCTTTCAGAATCCCCAGGCAGGCAGAGAGTCCTGTACAGGGGAGGCGACTTGAGATGTCCTGGGCCAGGAGTTTGTATTGCGATGCTTTGCTTATCTCCTCTCTTTGAGGACCATGCCAGGAGTGTGGCTGAAAGTGCCAGAAACAGGGTGGGGAAATCATTCTCCTTCATCTGCTTCCTAGTTTACAGGCTCCAAGAACATTTTTGCTTTTCACAGCCAGATCAACATATAAATATTTACAATCAGCTGTTTCTAGCTCAGACAACCTGCTACCGGCTCTGAAAGCAAGGGGCATATGCTCTTCCTCATAGATCACTGTGAGAGCTTGTGTGTGTTTCAAACTTTGGAGAGCAAATGAACAAGTTTGGAGTCCGAGGGACAGCTAGAATCGCAGCACCCTCTTGCCCACTTGCTTGGGCGCGCTCTAATCATATCTCTGTTGTTGATGATGTTAGCACAATGGGAACACATTTCCCCTATTTCATGATCTCCGTCTTCTGAAATGTCCGTCGCCTTGACTGCTCTGCTCTCAGTTCCATTTCTTAATCATGCTGGAAGGGTGGGGGGAGGGGCTGTGTTTAAGGGGAGAGGCCGGCAGAATGAACTGGGTCTCACCTGTTCTACATGAGCATAAAAGGTTTTTCAGCTCTGCAGGGTCTCAAGTGCATGTTTCTTGGAGAAGAGAATAGGGTGTCGCTTGGCTCGCCTTGGAAAGCCTTTCTTTAAAGGCTTCCCTGTTTTCTTTCTCTCCCAGTTGAATCGAATCTGAGCCCCAGTGAGCCCCAGGATCCGAGAGCTGGATGGCTCCCGGGAGATTATAGGCTGGTCCCAAACCCCCAGCCCTCCCCGCCCCGGGAGGAGGCGGCAAAACAAAATGCGGGATCCTATGAATTCAGTGCGGTTTGGCAGAGGCTAGTTCTAATTCGGACAGTATTCGGGAAAGCAGAAATGCAAAGTGCTCGTTGTGTCCGTGGCTCCCATGTGCCTTCCAGGCCACAAGGCAGAGCCTCCAAAGCCCTTTGCCAAAGGACGTTCTGCTGGCTCAACAGCTGCCGTGAATGCCACTGAGAAAGTAACAAGCATGACGTTTAGCATGAATTTGGAGCCTGTCGTGTCATCTAGAAAAGTCAAGGCATAAAGTGCTGCTTTAAAAGTGTTGCCCAAAGGCCCAATAGAATATGTAGAAAAGCAGCTCCTGCTGGGTGCCCGCAGGATCCGGACAGTCGAACCCAGCCTTTAAAAATGCCTGTGAGTCAGCATGATCTCTTCGAGTCCGTCCATGTTGCTACAAAAGTTGGGTATTCATCCTTTCTGATGGAGGCATCATACTCCATAGTGTATATGGACCACATCTTCCTTATCCATTCGTCCGTTGAAGGGCATCTTGGTTCTTTCCACAGTTTGGCGACCGTGGCCATTGCTGCTATAAACATTGGGGTACAGATGGCCCTTTTTTTCACGATATCTGTATCTTTGGGGTAAATACCCAGGAGTGCAATGGCAGGGTCATAGGGAAGTTCTATTTTTAATTTCTTGAGGAATCTCCACACTGTTCTCCAAAGAGGCTGCACCAACTTGCATTCCCACCAACAGTGGAAGAGGGTTCCCCTTTCTCCAGATCCCCTCCAACACATGTTGTTTCCTGTCTTGCTAATTTTGTCCATTCTAACTGGTGTAAGGTGATATCTCAATGTGGTTTTAATTTGAATCTCCCTGATGGCTAGTGATGATGAACATTTTTTCATGTGTCTGATAGCCATTTGTATGTTTTCATTGGATAAGTGTCTGTTCATATCTTCTGCCCATTTTTTGAGATCATGCTGAGTGAAATAAGTCAAGCAGAGAGAGTCAATTATCATATGGTTTCACTTATTTGTGGAGCATAACAAAAAGCATGGAGGACATGGGGAGTTAGAGAGGAGAAGGGAGTTGGGGGAAATTGGAAGGGGAGGTGAATCATGAGGGACTATGGACTCTGGAAATCAATCTGAGGGGTTTGAAGGGGGGTGGGGTGGGAGGTTGGGGTACCAGGTGGTGGGTATTATAGAGGGCACGGATTGCATGGAGCACTGGGTGTGGTGAAAAAATAATGAATACTGTTATGCTGAAAATAAATAATTTAATAATAATAAAAAATGCCTGTGAGTCCCTGCTTCTTTTCAAAGCAACAGACACTCCCACACTTTGGAGGACTGTGGCGTGGGTCCCAGGGCATGAGGGAGAGTGCCTTTTACCTGCTCTCCAAAGAATGTGTGCCAGCCTGTGGCTGCCAAAGCTGGTCAAATTCGAGTTCCAGGGGGACCAGGAGGTGATCTAGTGCAGTCTGAGGGCCTGGCCTTGAGCTACCTGCCCCAGGTCTTGAACTTAGAGGGTTTTCAGCAGCCCCTTTCCTTGCCCGTGTTGTGCCTCAAGGCTCGGGTGGCTGCTTGAGCTAGGACTTGTCTGGCGTAAAGTCCCCGAATCAATTTGTTTTACGGGGACGCAGACAAACTCCTGCCCTCATTGGCCTTGTACTCGTGGTTGTCCTGTTTTTGGTTGTGTTTCTTTTCCCAAGAGATGCCAGTTTGGCAACACTTAAGGCTGCCTCTCTGATTGAAATCTTGGAGACTTTCATCCATAACCCTACACAGCCCCAGGACAGTTCTTTTATGCTCCCACATTCAGCATAATTAGCCAGATAGACTTGCTAAGCTGTCTGGTTTGAGTGAATTCCATTACTCCCCCTTAAGAATTCAGGATGAGGCCAGTACCCACCAGAGCCAACTGTCCAGCCTCCCCCTCCCATTCTGCTACTGTAGAGGAGGGTGTAAAGGGATAGAAGAAGCAGAGCAACGTGTGGGTAAGGACGGGAAATGAAGAACCCATCATGCTTGCTAGGGTGGAGGCCAAAGGGGACCACTCTCGAGTGCCCGTAAGTCACTTAAAAACCTTCCATCATAGCAAAAATGTAAAACAGGCCTGGACAGTGAAGCTCCTTACATATTCTTCTTTTAAATGGAGTATTTAATATGCATGGGCACTGCTTTGCTGTTTATTTAAGTGCTAATCATTGTTCAAAAATGTTTAAGTGCTTCATTTTTATTCCTGAGATAAACCTGATTTAATATTGTTTAAAAAGGAAAAAAAAAAAAAAAAGCAAAAACCAACCCCTTTCACTTACCTTAACTTGGTTGTTGGAAACATTCTTACTTTGGCCTAAGCTCATGTTTGTGCCCTTTTAAGAAGACACATTATGGGGGCCACCTGGGTGGCTCCGTCAGTTAAGCATCTGACTCTTGATTTAGGCTCAGGTCATGATCTCAGGGCCGTGGGATCCAACCCGGCACTGGGCGTGGAGCCTGCTGAAGAATTTTTCTCGTTCCTCCTTGCCCTCCCCAACCCCACTTGTTCTCTCTCTCTCTCTCAAAAAAAGATACATTGTCAGAGATAATTTGGTAAAGCTACAGTTTAACCATTTTTACATGCTGTGGCCATGATTATCTTGAACCTACAATTTGAGGTCCAGCTCTTTCCCCTTAACATGGTACCATGAGGATGGTCTGTCGCGCCGTGTGAGCTGTGGTTTTCCTGCACACAGTGCGTCACAGTCCCCTGCATGGAAATATCACAGTTTGCTTCTCTGTGCCTCTGCACTCCCCATCTTCCATTGTTCCATGATTATAAATAACTCGGCCGCGATATCTTCTAGAGCTGTCCATATTTTTGGATTACTTCCCTGAGGTGCCCTCTTAGGGAGTCTTAAAAGAGGCTGAGTGTGTTTGGGGCAGGCCCGCAGACTGGAGAGTGCCCGCTGGTCTCTCGTGGACCCTGCGAGATGCAGAGTCTAACTCCGCAGGTCTGGGCCAGCCTGACGTTCTTTATCTGTTCCTAACTTGGGGACGCTGAGGCTGCTGCTTGGGCTCCGGCAGTCTCTCCACGCGGTGGGTGGCCTGGCATCCAGAGTGTTTGCAAGACGGTTCTTACCAGGTCCCTGTGGGGGCTGATTACCAAGCAGTCTGCCCCTCTGCGGGATTTTCTCTCCAAGAGGAAAGCTTTGATTAGGCTGGTGTCTAGAGGAGGCAGGGGCTGCGGCTTCTACGAGTGTGCAAAGCTCAACCCTGGCTGGCGCTGGAAGCACTCGGGGAGTACACGCATGCATAGTCACACACGCACACACTCACGTATACATATGCTTATGCACACACATGCTCCTACGTACACACACACGCACACAGACATGCTTGCTTAGACAGACATGCACATTCATGTGCACGCACATATACATGCTCACACATACAACTCATGTGTACTCACACACTCACGTGCATGCACACATACACCCTCAAACATACACATATACCCACACACATACACGTACAGACACACTCACACCTATACACACATACTCACATATACACACATGCACGTACTCAAATATACGCACACACGTACACACTCATACACATATACAGTTATACACATTCACATGTGCACACTCACTTATACATGTACACACACACACACTCCCACACACATACATTCTCACACACTCACACTCACACATGTGCTTTAGACCAGCAGACCGGCAGCTGCAGAATGTTCAGCAGCAAGACAAGCTATGAGGATTTTGTAAAGCTTCCTAGGTTTTTTTAGGTTTTCACCTTCCTACTCCATGGGTAGCCAGGGTTGCAGATCACTCTAAACCCACGGAAGACTAAACCCGCACAAAACTTGCTTTAAATCTCACTGAGTTCCAGCTGTGTTCTAAACCTGACTGGGTAAGAAGTCTTGGAATTACACAAGCTACACTCGATCTCTACACTTTCAAAAACAGATTTAGTGTAGTCATGAGTTGTCTTTACAATTCTAAAAATCAATAGCCATAGTTTTTAGAAGAAAACAAGGCATTCGTCAATGCCAACCTCTCCATCAAACTCACTGCTCCATAGTTGTGCTGAACCCATCTTACTGAGCACCACCAAGCCCCAAATCTCTCCCTTTCCCTCACTCTTCAAATCTAAGGAGTCATCACAGTCTTATATTCTGTGCACACTTTTTTCTAGAACCCAACACATTATATTGAAATCCTCTCTACACATGGCTGTGTCTTTCAACCAGACCTTGAGACCCTTGACACAGAAAGAGCATTGGACACACTTTGATATTCCCCCACCTAGAGCAGTGTCTGTCTAATGCACAGTAGCTACCCATTAAATCATTGTTGAGTGTATGAATGAATGAATGAATGAAATAGAATAGATTTTGATCAGACACAAGCCTGGAAGGTCATTCTCATTGTTAAAAGTTTCATACCAGCGTGGTTCTAGCAAGAGCACAGATTGCCTAGACCGTGCCTGGTGCCAGTATGCCTTGGCCCTGGGGTGTGCAAGATGGTGGACAGGATGCCCAGGACATGCTGTATCCCTGCCGCTTACCACCTGCTAGTGTAACACCTGCTGTTTCTCTTTGGCAGTTGCCTTTTCTGGCCTGGGCTTCACGACGTTCTACTTGGCTGGCAAGCTGCACTGCTTCACCGAGAGTGGGCGGGGGAAGAGCTGGCGGCTCTGTGCCGCCATCTTGCCCCTGTACTGCGCCATGATGATTGCCCTGTCCCGTATGTGTGACTACAAGCATCACTGGCAAGGTGAGTCCCTGCCCAGGGCCTGCCTAGTCCTCATGGTGTCGTCTGACACTCTCCCGAAGGGAGGGGTGTAGAAAGGTACCCATTCAGGGAGAACCAGCTGCCCACTGTCAGACCAGTGTAGGTTGAAATAACCACAGATTCAGTTTTAGAGAAAACCTGCCTGTTCGTGTGAGCTCTGACCTCCATACTGCCCTTACTGGAGGTAGCACGAAAGCCCCTTTTTTCCCTCTGTGCCCAGGTTCCAGCAGGAAGGCAGACCCTGGGCCTCAGACAACAACCGTGATCACCCTGCTCCATCACTTGCCTCAGTCTTTAGACTTGGTGCCAAGTGGTTTTTGGCTCCTTTCACATCTCACATCTGTCATGCAAGAACGTATCTCTCACCACAGATGCACTTCCAAAGGACGGGTCCAGCCCAGGGATCAATGCCAGTGGCGTTCTGAGCCGCTGCTATGAGGCCGTTGTGAGTTTTACCTGTACGTGACTCCTGGAATATTGGAGACAAGGGAAAGTAACAGCCAACACATGCGGAGCTGGAATAAAACTGCAGCACGCCCTGTCCCCCAGCAGATAAGCTGCGGCTCACAGCCAGCTGACCGCCCCCAGCACCTGCCATGGCAAGCAGGGAGCAGGGCCAGAGGGGACGGCCATGGGACTCTGCGCCCCCAGCAGCGCAGGATGGAGGGCCACGTTCCCCACAGGGCGAGCCTCAGGTCACCTAGACCAGGCTACCCTGACACAGGAAGCCAGCTCCGGGGTTGGGTCTGGAGCGGTGGCCAGGCGTCTGCATTAACATGCAAGTCGGTTATTTCTGATGAATTCTGAGCGGGGAAGAGCTGAGTGGGGAAGAGCTCCAGTGTGTCGACTTTAAGCCAACAGACTGAATTATACATGTGCCAAATCCAGTTTCCCGCGATCTGAATGACTTTCCCCATCAGCCTGTGGTCTGCCCATCCTCTCCCTGGCCATTTCCGGCTGCCCGCAGGCGGTTCTCCTCCTCCCCCTTTCCTGTCTCGGCAGCCAGCTGCCTTGTGTTCCCGCACACTTCTGGCCTCTTCCCAGCGATTTACTCCAGGGGTGGTGATGCAGCAGATGAGGCCAGACGGGAGGGGCGCTTCTAGCTGGGGACATCATCTCCCCATCTTTCCTGGGGCCGCCCACTCCTCCTGGTTCTTCTGCAGCTTCTCTTGCTCCTTCCCTGGCCTCAGCTCCACTCTCCAGCCTCCTGGAGCTCGTGCTCTGGGCTCCCTTCTAGCAGCAGCTTTGAGCTAAGAGCCAAGGCTTCGGGGTCAGGAGAGAGACTGAGGCATGGTCTCCGCAGGTGGATGGGTCAAGTAGGGATCAGGGTCTTGAGGCCCTCCTGAGGGGGGCAGTCACTAGAAGCCATAAGGCTGAGCCCTGTGCCCTCCCTTGCGATCTGCTTTGAACCACGACTCAGACGGAGCTCCAGATGACACAAAGCTCCA
This sequence comes from Mustela nivalis, assembly GCF_964662115.1. NCBI lineage: Eukaryota > Metazoa > Chordata > Mammalia > Carnivora > Mustelidae > Mustela > Mustela nivalis. The sequence goes on from NC_139021.1 coordinate 176,671,899, forward strand.
GCAGGGGAGGGCGGCAGGGGCAGAGTCGCCGGGCCAGCAGCCCCAAGGCCTACCCACCGCGCCCGGCACTGGTTTCCAACAGAATCATTATTGCTCAGATGATGAGGGCGTCTCTCCATGAAGAACCGGACGGGCTGGCTGGTGTCTTATGGACGCCTTTTTTATTTCTCCCTTGTGAGTTGAAGTTTCTTCTGAGCTTGGGAACAATCCCCCTCCCCCCCCAGTACTTCACATGCTTCTTTACAGACCGAATGAAATCATGGATCCGAATGTATCTTGTGAGCGAAAACATACTACACAAACGCAAATTGGCCTTGTTGTTGCTTCCCGCATTGTTTCTGGAGAAGGATAGGTTGTGTTTCCCCAACAACTGATTTAGAGGCAGACGTGATTTTGGAACGTGGTCTGTTTATAAGCCGTGAGTCCCTGGTTTGCACTTTGTTTCGGGCACTTTGGATCTGTGAAACGATGAAGGGTTTCATCCTTGAATAGAGCGCTGCTTCATCTTACAAGGCAGTCAGAACTTGTCCTGAAACCTTCAGACCTGAGATCGGCCTCTCTTGTGGTCCTGATTGGTTTTCCCTCATTACCTTGCTGGGGCCGGTACATCAGAAAAGGATGAAGACTCATAATCCCAGGCTTTCTGGAGGTGGTGGGCTCGTGATGCAGCCGGGGCCTTAGAGGCCTGCTAGCAACAGGGCTTGAGACCTGTCTTCTCCAGCTGATGCAGAAAGGAGCTTGGAGCAGTAGATGGAGACTAGTAACGCTCTGTGGGCTGATAGGAAAGCAGAGCAAGAGAATTTATGTTCGGTGATGTTTAGGGCCAGACTTGAGCTATACTAGACTCCCACAGGCAAAACTGAATGTACGTGGGGTGTTCTAGGTCATTGGTGTGGCCCAAAGACCAGTTCACTGGTGTCGTCTGTTCAATTCTTAACCCCAGAATCAGCCAGGAGAGGAGCATGCGTGCTTTTCCTTGGACTCTTTAACGGGCTCAGAAATGAGTCTGGCTCATTTGACCTGAATTCCCTTTTATGAGACCGTCTGTTGCTGTCGACACCCGTGGTCTCAGCAGGGGGTGACTGTACCTCCAGGGACATTTGGTAATATCTGCAGATATCTTTTCGGTCTGTACAACTGGGGGCTGGTGGTGGTAGTGGCTGCTCCCGGAGCCTGGTGGGGAGAGCCCAGGTTTACTGCTAAACCTCTTACAATGTGTACAAGACGGTGCCTCCCTCACAGCACAGACCTCCCCGGCCCTGGATGGCTGCTGCTGAGGTTGAGAAGCAGTTGCGGTGTCCAACGAGCGGGGAATCTTATTCATTGAACACTCACTCATTAAGGGAGTCACCAGGGAGGCCTCCCAGGTTTCCAGCTTGGAGAAGGGATGGGCAGTGCGGGTGTGCGTTTGAGGCAGGATGCCTGATGGAGAGAAATAAGTTGTTTTCCTTCGCAGACTGAGCCCAGTGACCGTGGGCAGGCGCCGCCCGTCATGGTGAGAATCCACGCAGAGCCCCGGAGGCGTCAGCAAAACCCAAGTCCCTCTCATTATAGACTTTAGTTAACAGCATTAATATGATGAGGCTTTTATGACTCCATTTCAATTTTGACTTACACAACTGTGTCTAATATAGAAGTACATCCAATGACTCAATTATATATTCTTATCCAATAAATAGCCCACAATCCCAAATGCCTCCCTCTTTCCATTACCATGGTTATTTTCTGTTATCAACACCCTTCTCGTCTTTTCTGCCTTCCCAGCTCCACTCCAACCAGACAAGCCTGTTGTTTTATTAAGTGGAGAAGATGGAGGGCACAGGCCATGGCAGGAAGAGGCCTGTGAAGCATTTAGCAGGACTTGTGCAGAAATAAAGCCAGATGGTTGGGTCCCAAGGCCGTACATGGCTGAGAGTCTCCATGTCTTTGTGATATGCTGCCTTTCAGGTCAAGTGGAAGCTGCAGGGTTTCATGGGTGATGCTAACTGCCAAGCCCAGCACCTCAAAAAGAGGTTGACCTTTGTGATTAGCCACGTGTTTTCAAGAGTTAAAACTTAGGGAACTCCCCTGCTGAGAAAAACGTGTGGAGAAAAATGTAGAGAAAGGGCAGAGCTTCTTACTGAACTCACTTCTGCCTCAACTCTCATAGGCTTGTGGGTTTAGGATTTCTAGTCAGTGAGAAATCACAGGAGTGGCAGGAAGGTATTGTTTGTTATGTGACTGGACATCATCGTGAGCTCACTCTGCCCCTCAAATTCCCGTATCTGGATCTAGGCTTTCCTCATGCGACTCCACATTTGGGAGTAATCTTCCAACCGACACTGGTTTCTGGAATCATAATGTTGTTTAAGCAGCCCTGGCTGCTTGTGTGGTGTTTCACTCTAAGAAAGAACATCCCCTCTGAATGTAATACAGAAAAGTGGGTCTCAGGGGAGGAAACAGTCCTTCGTTCCCACCCAGCCCGAGGTTAGCAAGCGTCCGTGGCCGTCACAGACGCCATATTTGTCCGGGCTGAAGTGTTCAGGGGCTACCACTGCCTACCCCATGTTTCCCTGACTGGGCTGTGAAGGGTTTGTGATTTGAAATTAATTTTTGTGTAGTTACCAGACTTCAGGAGATGATCAGCCCTGCAGATGAGGTGGTTGGGAAGAGCCAGGAAGAGGCTGCTACCCCTTCCCCGCTAAACACACACACACACACACACACACACACACAGTTGAGGGATACACTCTGTTGACCAGGTATTTCCTTGCTCTGTCAGAAGCAGTCTCTAGATTTTCTAAACAAAGTGACTTGAAAAGGAGCCCTTGGCACTGGGTGTGGTGCATAAACAATGAATTTTGGAACACTGGGAAGAAAAATTAAATTAAATTAAAAAGAAAAGAAAAGAAAAGAAAAGAAAAGGAGCCCTTGAAATTATATTTCTGTTCCTAACAAGATCCCACCGCCTTGAGTAAAACAGAAACACTGATATTCTCCCACAGATATTCTCGGTCTGGAGTGAACTGATTTCAACCCATTTTCGCTCCACGGTGGGCTGCCCTCTGTGGCAGGGTCCGTATTCACGTTCAGCATCAGCTGTGGAATGTTGCTCAGGCTCTGGGAGCCTCTCGCCTCTCGGCCTTATGAGTCTGCCCACCTCTGCCTTCCTATCCTAGGCGTCCCGCACAGGCGGGCTGAGGCAGTCTGCCACCCCCGGTCGTCTGCCCCCTCCCTCAGAACCCACTGGACGGCGCTTTGGGCCAGGCCAGGGGAGCATGAGTCAGGCCCTCTGCCCTCTCGGCCTCCAGGCTAGCCCTGGCCTTCCGCTGTTGCTCGGTCCCCAGGGAAGAGGGATGTCGGCTGCTCACAAGTCTCGCTGATGACCTCCAGGCTTCTCGTCATTCCCATCCTTCTCCCTCTACTTCCCCTCATTTTCTCTGGTGTCTCTTGTGGGTTCTCTGTTCAGGGTATTTCTAGAACCCGACTCTCTCTGTAGGTGGGCCTCGTTCCCTTCCCCCTCCTAGCTTGGGCTCAAGTGTCCCCTTCTGGGTGAGGACGTTTGGTGATGGCCGCTCTTGGAAGCGCAGCGCTTTTCCCACGCTCCCTGTCGCGCTCATCGTGCTCACGCATCTCCGGCTAACCAACCGCGTAGTTTGTGGTGTGTTGGTCATTGTCTGTCCTTATCCACTACAACAGAAGTCTGCAGGCTTTTTCTGCAAAGGGTCAGACAGTAACTATCTTGGACTTTGTGTGAGCCGGACGGTCTCTGTTGCAACTCCAGGATTTGGCTGTGGTCGTGTGCAAACAGCCATGGACAACACGGAGCTGGTAGCTCATGCGATGCGTAGTTGGGAAACTCCACACTAGAGTGCAGGGATTTTTGTCTCTTGTTGCCGTGACACATAGTAGGTGCCTGTGTTCGTTTCCTTAGGGTCTATAAAAAGCCACCACACCTGGTGGCTTAGAACAATAGAAATGGTCTCACAGTTCTAGAGGCTGGAAGTTCAAAGTCAAGGTGTGAGAAGGGCCACACTTCCTCTGACACCTGTAGGGAGAAGATCCTTCTGTTTCCTCCAGCGTCTAGTAACCCCGGATGTTCCCTGCCTTATGGCGCATCATTCCCATCTCGACCTCCCGTGTTTAACTTGCGTTTCTTCCCATCATCTTCCTTCTGTGGGGGTCTGTCCCTATGTCCAAATTTATCCTTTTTTAAGAACACCAGTCACAGTAGATGAGAGCCCACCCACAGGATCATTTTAACTTGATGACCCCCGTATAGAATCTGTACTTAGATGAGGCCACGTTCTGAAGTACTGGGCTTAGGACTTCACTTTATCTTTTTTACAGGGTGGGGAGACACAATTCAACTCCTAACAGTGCCCAGTCGACATGTTGAATGAGGGAATGAATGAATGAATGAGTCTTACCAAATCATGTTTCTTTCTTAGTAGCATCATCTTTTTCTTCACACTGGTTTTCTTAAATTTGGGGGTGTTATTAAAATTAACCTTTCCTCTACAAGTTCTTTCCCTTCAAAAATGAACAAAAAAATGTGACTTGAAGACTTCATTCCGTCATTATGTCACTTGTGCCGGTGTCCCAGACATATTCTCCCCCGATGTGTGGGGAGACAGACATGGCGGCCGCCCTTCCAGCTCCCGGTACACCAGCCAGATCTTCTATTCTCTGTGCTGTGGAAATTCTTTCATAGCTCAAAGTCACAAAAATAGGAAGCTTCACTAGTAGTAGAATGAAAGGAACAGAAACTCTCATGTGGGGTTGTTGAGTTTGTCAGAGCTGATTTTTCCTGTAGTGTCCTGGGTCATACAGCCCAAGGCGTACACGTTCCCAAGTCAAGGTGGCTCAGTGATATTGGATGTCGCCATGGTGACAGAGAGGGATGTGTTCCCCCAGGGGACATGACAGCCCATCTTCAGAGCCTTTCTGTTTGTTTGTGCCAAGCCCAGTGGGATCCTCTCTTGTCCTTTGACCTCATGAGAAGGGGGAAGGGGTCATGCCCATTTTATAAATAAGATTAAAATTCACGTTGCCTGAGGCAAAGCCTCTTTCTACGACCACTGGAGCCCCTCTAGTGTTGTCTCCCACCCCCCCCACTTTGTTGAGGTATAATTCGTAACTTGGAGTTCACCCCTCTTAAAGTGCACAACTGTGTGGTTTTTAGTATGTTCAGAGCTGTGCAACCATCATCACTATCTAATTCCAGGAAATGTTCTTTACCCCAAAAGAAACCCCAACCCCAGCCCCTGGCAACCACTAATCGTTCTTCCTTTCTCCATGGATTTCTTTATTCTGGGCACTGCACATACATGGGATCACACAGTGTGGGGTCTTTTGTGGCTGGTGATGTAGCTGGTTTAGGGTTTCCATCTTGTCAGTGTGGGTCGATGCGCTCCGGCTCACCGGACATTTACCGAGTAATGACTGCTGGGCTCTGGGGAGTGAAGACGAGGGAAGCCATCAAGGGGAAGTGAGCCCTGAGTGGTAGGTGTAGGTTAAGAAGTGTGAACAGTCTCCCAGAAAGCCAGCGGGGTCCCTGGTCCATGCTTGAGGGTACACGGACTACCTGATGGTCAACTTCTGTCCTACGGAATGATAAAGACACCAGACCTTTGTAAAAGATGGTCGGTTCTTCTGTTTCCCAAATTTGCCAAGCCCCTTCCTTCTGTCCTCTGCCTGGAAGACTGTAGGCATCCTTGCTGTCTCCTCTTCTCACTTCTCCTGGCTCACGCCTGCCATCCTGCAGGCCTGGCCTGGGGGGCAGGGGGCGGTGCCCTCCATGAAACTCACCTAGTCCGACGGGACTAGCACGGGCTGTTCCTCTGGGTGGTCTCACAGACCCACGCTTCTCCTTTGAGATGTGTATCATGGCTGTGGCTCACGGATAAGCCTGTCACTAGTCAAGATCCATCTGGTCCCTTTGGACTGTGAGGTGTCTGTGTTGTTCAGCCTTGTGCCTGAGGGCCAGACATAGCACCGGACACCTGATACCCATGTGGAACACAGACGTGGGAGGAATGGAATAGCACTGATGCTGAGTAAGGAGACTGGCATCTTGTCCTTCAGGGACGCCGAGATCCATTGATTCCCCTTTTGAACGCTCCAGTCCCATGCTGCCATATGTAGGGTAAAGTCAATCCCAAGTTGTTTTTCCCATAATAACGTCCTGCCTGTCCCCTGCCTGCTTTTCTGTTAGCACAGGCCCGACAGGATGTGAAAGTGATTTCATCATCATAACAGTGGCCCACTTGAGGCACTTGATGACCATCTCCCTCCTAAAGGAAGTGAGTTTTTGGATCTCGTTCACCACCTTTGTGATAAACAAAGTGCCGCATGACCAGCCGAGAAGGCAGCTTGCCTGGACCTTGCGTTGCTCTTGTTATTTCTGGTGACTCCGGTGGACCTGTGATACCACGTCCCCCTCTTCCCGTTCACTGGGAAAGCAGCGTGGGTGGCCCTCGCCCCGCCCTCGCGTGCTGCTCCACCAGTAAGCCTGGAGAACATTCGCTCGGGTTGATTCTATGTCCCATGGCCAGTGGTACACCTAAGGAGATGCCCTACCCCAGAAACTTGCCAGCCAAATGACATTATTTGTAGGCTTTGCTCTTTGGTCTGCTCAGTAAGTCGGTGACTCAAATGCAGGTGCCGTGGGTCACCGCAGACTCGAATAAGAAACCACGGCCCCATGCGGCTGCTCCCTGGTGTTAGAGAAAGATCAAAACCGCAGTGGAACTCTCCGACCTCAGACCCTGGAGTCCTGGCATATTTTTATAGGCTGCTGGCCACAGGCGCTGTGAAGAGCTTCTCCTTTTGAGGAACTTGGTATAATCCTGTTGATTATGCCTTGTCTTAATTTTATTTTTCCCTCCCTTCCCCATGATCTGTTTTGTTTCTTAAATTCCACATATGAGTGAAATCACATGAAATCAGAAAGGGAGACGAACTATAAGAGACTCTTAACTCTAGGAAACAAGCAGGGCTGCTGGGGGGGAGGTAGATGGTGGGGGATGGGGTGGCTGGGGGATGGGGACTCAGGAGGACCCTTGATGGAATGAGCACTGGGTGTTATGTGCGCCTGATGAACCCCTGAGCTCCACCTCTGAAACTAGTAATATGCTACGTGTTAATTAATCGGATTTAAATAAAATAAAATTAAAAAGAAAAAGAAGAATTATGCCTTGTGACCTCACTCGGGAATCCGTGATGCTATTTGCCTCTAAGAGGTGTGTGCAGCCCAACAAGATTAAAAATGTGGAAGCAGAAACCCCAAATGGAGAATGACAGTTCATCCTGGCAGAAATCTTCGAAGGGGTCCCCAGTTTCTTTTGTTAGGGAAGGTTTTCCAGTGTGCTAGGGTCTTTCTGGCAAGAATAGCCCACAGACACAGTTTAAAGTGGCAACACGTGCACATCCACACACACGAAGTGAGGGTTGCTGGCGTGGACTGCTCCGATGCGGTCTCTGTTAGGCATCAGCCGAATGTCTGCTTGGGCAAGGGGCTGCCCCCCACTGCCCCGCCGTGGAGGGGCCTGTTCTGGCTGCAGATGCCCCCTCCTGCCTCCACCTCCCCGACCCTCTCGACCCCCCAACTTGATGAGATGCTGGAGGGACTGGGATTCTCACAGCAGAGACGTGTTGAGTTGCCAGGCCTGGTGCGCCATAAAATGCTGACGTTTGCGACTCCGAAGTGTATTTCTTCCCTGAGAAATCACTGACCGCGAGGCAGAGACCGCACGCCCAGTGGGTCTCTGTAGCTCTCCAGCAGTGCTGGCCTCCAGCAGGAACTTGCTGAAGGATAGGAAAGCACAGCCCCCCACCGGGGTGTCTCAATCCTATAGACATGGCTGGACTTCTTCCAGAACCTAGAAGTGGTTTTAACATCCAAGAATGCAAATCTGAGTTCATGCGATGTTTGGGACCATATTAAAGACCTAAGAGCAAATTAAGGAAGCATTTTCAAGGGATCTTTATGTCCTTGAAATAGAAAGATCTGCAGAGGCCACCAAGATCTAAAACTCCAGCGTGGTTTTTCTTTGCTTTAGTCTCTCAAGGGGTCCAGCAAGCAAGCCACTCACGGCAGCAGGTGAGCAGAGGGCTTTCTGGAAAACGCAACGGGCCACATTTGAATGCGTCATAACACTTTTCTCCCGTTTTGCTCTTTCTGCCTAGATTCGTTTGTCGGTGGAGTCATTGGCCTCATTTTTGCCTACATTTGCTACAGACAGCACTACCCCCCTCTGGCCAACACAGCTTGTCACAAACCCTACGTCAGCCTCCGGGTCCCGACGTCGCTGAAGAAGGACGAGCGGCCCACCGCTGACAGTGCGCCCAGCATGCCTCTGGAGGGCATCACCGAAGGCCCCGTATGACCAGGGTCTCGGGGGGACGGACGCTGAGCCCGGGGCACGCTCTCCCACCCCGCACCCTAACGCAGTAGAAGAGGTTTTTCTGTAGCGTGTTTCTCATCCGTTGTTTCTCCAAGTTTTCTTCTGTTTCCATTTTGCTGGTGGTATTCCTGCTACTTTAAATGTGTCTTCTCAACTTTCCCGAATTTGCAAAGGGAGGACGCAGGGAGAATCTGTGAGAGACCTAGGGAAGAAGGCCGCGGGGACAGGGCGGGTGCGACGCGGTCCGGTCCTTTATCTGAAATGTTCGCTGTAACCGCCACCGTCCTGTGTTTTCATGGTCGTAAAACCTAATAAAACCTCCCACTTGGAAGACACGGTGTGGGCTGGCCAGGGCAGCCAAAGTCATTCGGAGATGCCAAGGCCGGGGTGGGGAGCGGGTCCAGGTCTGGCTGTGGGTCATTCCGGGCGCCAAGCTTTAGAATCTTCCTGGAAGGTCAGCTTACCAGGGCATAGGCTCCCAAAATGGAGCTGAAGTTTGAGGCTCCTGCCTGGTATTTCCAGAGCCTTTGAATCCTGGAATTCAGAAGGAAATGAGACGAATGAGTTCACACAGAGGCTGTCAGCAAATGCAGGGAAAACAAAGGGGCCTGAGGCCAGGATGGACAGGAGGTCACTGCGGTTTTCTGAGGGCCGGGGGGCTCTGGAGCCTTCGCAGGGAGTGCCTGGGGGACCTCTGGCAGTAAGAGGTGGCCTCCGGGGAGGAGTTTTTTCCTCTAGGACCTGAGTTTTGCAGGGCTCTGCTAGAGGTCTTCCTCAGAAAGTGGCACCTTCCCACTCCAGTCCGGCCAGTAGCATTTAGCACGGTAGCCAGGTTCTTGTAGGAAGTACAGGAACAGAATCAGGAATGCTCTGTTCTAGCTCAGCCTGTCCAGAACCCTCATCAGTCTGAGAGCACAGCCTGCTGCTCCTGGGCCAGTTTGTTCTTTCCAAGGCAGTGAGCCTTCCCTTCGTTCTGTTCTGAGCAGACACACCTGTGATTCTCCAGGTCCCTGGGCCTGCAGCCAAGGGGCACAACTTTGATGACTAAGGACTGTCCCCTTGCAGCAGCTGCTGCCACAAAATGTCTCTGGAAAGACTCATGTGGCTGTACAGATAGATTGTTGCCTGGCAACTCTGGGCTGGGGGTGCCAGTGAGAACCACCAGGATGTTCTGATCAGCTGTCTACACTGAGAACTCAGGCCTAGAGTGCACACACCACCGTGCGAAGCGAGCCCCTGTGCGGCCCTCTCCAGCTGCAGTCCTTCCAAACTGGGCTCAGCACAGGGCTGTGGGGAGACCCTCCCCTTGTGGGGTGGGGGAACAGAGGGCTTGAGTTGGCTTTCATCTAAAGTCAGACTTTTGATTTCAAAAAATTACAACAGTTACACCCATAAACAACTTCGAAAACAGATGTGATATACTTAAAGAGCTTAATCATAGCCATAGCCATAGACATGATTTGAAATCCAGAGCTCAAGTTCATATAATATTAGAAGATTAAATAGTATGATTCAACTAAATGTTTATACTTTTCTAAAATAGTTGAAAATAAAAATGCAGGAAAAGGAACCTTTGCTACTGTTTAAAAACACACACACACACACACACACACACACACACACACACAAAATCAAAACTACCTGATGTATGTCAAATACTTATTTGATTCTATACTTACCAAAGTTCTACTTATTAAGCAGGAGGAAGGTAAGAGTTATACTTCATACTGAGGACTTAAAATCCTGGGCCACGTAATGTAAATTTAATATAAATACTTATATTTAGAGATCAATGGAAGTATTCTGAAAAGGAATGAAGAACAGAGCATTATTAATGCTAAAAATTGAATGGAAATTTCTCTGATGGGCCATGTCAAAGCTTTCATTAAATTATAAAATGACAGAGGATGTGATAGCATGAAGCTATGCACAGATTATCTCTGTGTCCGTTCACAGAAGAGTGATTTTGTGAATCCGTATATGTTAATTTCGTGCTCTTTGAACGTGAAGGCTCAGTAACACCATAGTGCATGAATGAGGCATTTCTGTCTGCCCCAGTCTCTTCTGGACATGAAGGGCTCCTAATGCAGGCTCACAGGCAAAGCAGGCGACACAGTGTTGCCAGCAGATTCCACCCTGAAGCTGTGGTCCCTGAGATGTTTCTTCCTCCAATGAGTAAACCTGCTCAGATCAATTCAGAGACCAGCAGTCACAGGTCAGACTCCTGCACGGACTAGCAGAGGAATGACCTGAGAGAGGAGGTCAGGAGTCAGGAGTGGAGGAAGCCTTGCACAACTCAAGCACATGCACCCCAGGTAAAAGGAACTGGCTCTCTTTAGTTCCAGTAGCTGCCAGGTAGGAAGACAAGCCCAGTGTTGCCAGATCTTCTGATTTTTCGAGAGAAGTCAAGAATCTGCATTCTCATGTAGAAATTCTTGGTTTTACATCAGATTGCTATTTCCACTAAGATGCTTTAGGATGCAAGTAATAAAAAACCCAGTTGAAAATAGCTTGACCAATAGGAGTTTATTAATATTATAAAAAGAAACTGGTGGGGTGCCTGGATGGCTCAGTGGGTTAAAGCCTCTGCTTTCAGCTCAGGTCATGATCCCAGGGTACTGGGATCAAGCCCTACATTGGGCTCTCTGCTCCGCAGGGAGCCTGCTTCCCCCTCTCTCTCTGCCTGCCTCTGCCTACTTGTGATCTCTGTCTGTGAAATAAATAAATAAAATCTTAAAAAAAAAAAAAAAGAAACTGGGAGGTAGGCGGCCTCAAAGGCCCCCAGTCCTTCCCATCCTCTTGCACGATCATCTCTAGTATGCCAGTGATCCTCTCCTCATGATCACAAAGTGGCTGCAGTATCCCCAAGAATCACATCTCCATTCAGTCATGCTCAGATGTAGGAAGAAAGAAATCCAGTCATGTGACAAGATAAATGTTCTCATGAGCTTCTCTTTAGAAGGAAGAAAGTGTTTCCCAACACTGCCGAGAAAAATTCCCTTTGCCTACATTGACTAGAATTGTGTCACATGGCAATTATGGCAATTAAATCCCCTAGATTTAAGGGGAGCTTGGAAGGGAGAGTAACCATTTTCAGCCTGTAGGGTGCTGGGAAACGCTTTTTTTCCCTTACCAGAGTTGCTTTCCATTGCTATGACCAAAATTGCCTTTAAAGAATTTTCATTTCATTAGTCACCACTCTCCAGAATTGGAGGGACTGTTTACAAGGAGTTTGCAGAGATCCTATCAATGACACCAGGTTTCAAGTTCCACTCCCAGCTTTCAAACTGGGCTCTCCAAAGATGAGCCTGTCCATCATGCAAACTCCAGCTGGAAATTTCAGAGACTTCCTGGCAGGTGGTAATCTAAACTGGGACATTCCCCAAGTCTCTAGAGGCAGTGGCGGGTGGTTCCAAACTCTGGTGCACGCACTGAGCAGAAGAACACCCAGCACAAGCTAAGACAAGGAAGACAAGGAGGAAGTGCTGAGGTGGTGCTTTGATCTTGCTCTCTGCCCCCTCCCCCTTGTTTTGCAAAACAAAACAAGCCTCCCCGCATTTCCTAGGTTTAAAAAAGTGAATTGCTAATCTCAGTGTAAAATTTCCCATGAATTTTAAAGATGTGGTGCTTCTCTGAGGAGTCTTTTTCCCCTTGTATGTGTATATTTGTGCTTTGAGAACTTTGATGGGCAGGGGCTGGCTCTTTTCATCATGCCTCTTGCTTGGGGATATGGTAACCCCACTATTATCAAGCAGAACTATTGATATATATCAAGCAGAAATATTGATATATTTGAAAATGACCTTGATACCCGTGAATACCACCATCCTAATGCAAAGGAATCCAATCTCTATTAGAGTTAAAATTCAGGGTGATTCATACCGGTGCTGCTATCTGGGGGGCAGAGAAGATTGAGTACTAGAAGTCCAGGGGAAATTCTTTTGGGAGGGAAGAAAAAAGAGAAGATGTAACTGATATTATACTGACATTTCCCAAAGGGACTTTCATAGAACTGGTCTGGCTTTGTGAAAATACAGTATGATATGATACATACTAAATACAGTACAGTATAATACAATACCATGTAATATAGTATGACACAGTATAGTACAGTACAGTGTAATATGCAGTATAGTGTAGAGAATAATGCAGTATAGTATAGTCTAGTACAGTATAATACAGGAAGTATGATATGATATGATACAGTATAGTGCAATACAACACAGTATAATATAGTACAGTGTAATACAGGTGGTTTAACTCCCCCATAGTATCTAAAATGTAGTAGCATATTAAAGGCTCTGAGAAGTCCTGCACTAAAGAAACTGACCATTTTCATTCTCAGTGACACCTTTTGGCACCAGTTCTGGCTGCAATGTGCTCATGACTGCTGGTGGATTTCTGCAGATAATCCGGAATAGTAGTTTTCCCGGGGAAAATGTGAGAGACACCTTCATACAATGAATGTTGTGTGGTGGGTGAGCCCCTGGGGATGACCCTGCTATTCTGGTACAGCGTCTTATCTTGATCTGTCTTAGAAAGCTCCCTGGACTGGTGACAAACCACAGGCATGGATGCCCTTGGCTCCTTCCACACCATGGTTCTGGACACCTGCTTTTGTCTGCATACTTGTGCTTAGTCATCAACAGATGCTCACCCCTCCAGGTGCTGCGGGGAGAGTAGGAAGCACTCAGAATGGGGCCAGGCAGCCCTGGAGCAAATGGCTTCAATCTCGTTGAAACTCATTGCCTGCATCTGCAAGGTGGGAACAGCAGCAACCTTGGGAGACTTTGCAGGATGGCTTGGGAATCCAGAAGGTAAGAAGCTGGACCATGACAGCTGTGCTGCAGAAATCCTGGGGTTTCTGAGCAAGCAGTCTGGGATTAGAGAACCCCTTGAAGACTATAGGATCACTGTAATGCAAATAAGGAGAGCTTTTCGGGGCAACACTGTGATGACCATCTAGTATTAAGGCCCTGAGGTATGAGCCTTCTACTGATGGCTGCTGCCACCAATAGGCACCAGCTGGTACAGTTTATCCTCTTAGGGAGCCCAGATCCTCACCTAAGAAGCTTGAGTTAATATTATAGTAAGTTTCACTGTTGGTTTTTATAAGAATTTGTATCTCCAAGAGGGGCTCACAGTAAGTCATATGTCTCTGCAGTGGGAGAGGAAAGCCAGCCCTCTGTAAAGGCAGCATCGGCACTGTGGGGAGAGACCTGTGGGCCCTTGTCTCCCTGCCCAGGGAAAGGAGAAGAGTCAGGAAGCGGGAGGGAGGACCCCTGCCACCCTAGGAAGAGGAAGCAGCGGAATGGGGTGGGGGGGTGGGGAGCAGGTGGAATTATTGGAGAAAAGCATGGAATTAGGAAAAGCTACAGAAAGACTCAAAGGCTTGGGAGCTTCGTAAGGGTCGCAGAATGTTGTGGTTCACATGGAAACAACTCTGGCAAAATCATGCTTGTACCTGTGTGCCAGGTACGAAGAAAAACCTTGAGCGAGAGAGTGGATGTGTCTGCAGAGGGGTCAGGAAAGGGGAGTGTCGTGAAGTGGCGGCCCAGATTTATTTTAAAAAATGAGAGTCAGACCCCCTTTCCTGTGCATTTGCACGCCCCCCCCCCCCGCCTCCACCACACACTGGAGATTGTCTGAAAGTGCGGCGGTTTCATAATCCTCACCTGGGCCTGCTGCTGCCTGAAGTGGACGTCGTAGAACATTCTGATCTTCGGCTGGTCATCCTGGCCTGCCGCCTTACCTTACATCTGCACCTGGTCCCAGGAGGGACACTTGGACTCGTGGCTCACTGCTGACATCTCAGAGGAAATTTAAACCAAAGCAGCGGCTGCCTTTTGAGGCAGACTTGAACAGGTGCTAGCATAACACTGTATTAAGTTCCACACACACAACAGGTAGGAGTTGGCTCTGGGCTGTGCTTGGGTTCAAGTCTAGCTCGAAAAGCTCCATGAACAGGTCACAAAGCCCTTTGAAGTCTCAGTATTCTCATGTGTAAGATTGGGTTTTTGTCAGCATTAAATGAGGAAAGCGTGTACAGAAAGGTCTTACTTAGCGCACAGCTTGGTACACAGTAGGTGCTCAATAAGTGTGCGTTACTCTTGTCCTTTGTGCTCTGTCACTGTGTTGTGTGAGGCATGGGGTGTTCCACATGACTGGATTTTCCTGAAAAAGAGCATCAGATGTCGTTCTCACCTGGTGACCATTTTTGTTTAAAATCTTTGATAGATGAATTCTATACCCTGAGCTCTCCTCGCCCAGAGGTTGCGCCCTAAAATATTACCTTTGCTTGAAGAACCCGGTGCCATGATTTTGAAGAGCACTTGAATACTGTATAATGGGTGATAACAGGGTCATTCATACAATTTCTACCACTTTATAGATGAACAAACTGGGGCTCAGGGAAGGCAAACCATCTGCCCAAGGTCACACAGTTTATGAAAGGAAAGCGTTGGCATCCAGGCCTGTGTGACCGCAGAGCCTGTGCTCCTTGTGGCTCTGCTGCAGCGTGGACAGTGTTGTCTCTGTGCTGTGGATCTGTCATCTCCCACCTCAATGTCAGGAGGAAGGGCCAGGCTCCTGGGGAACAGACCGCTCAGACTCCAGGAGGAGCAGAGGAAGCAGAGATGGCCTGGAGGCCACAGGAGGGACTAGCAGGTGCTTTCTTTCCACAGGAGTCTCCAGATTGCCAAATGGACTTCCAGAGGGGCTGGCCGTGGGCAGATGACTAGGGAGAGGCGGGGAAGAAGGTTCTCTGGGGAAGAAGGGGGTGGGTCTCCCTACCCAAAGAGCTGAGCCGGGGTTCCTCAGCACAGAAGTTTAGGGTCTTGTCCAGCCTAAAATCTGCACTCAGGAAAGGCCATCCAGCTGGTGACATCTGTGTGGCACTGTGACTGGGGTGTCCTGCTTTCCTTCCTCGAGAAATGCTCCCTTTATGTGATTATTGCTCCTCAGACAAGCCTGACCTGCTTTCCTTGTGCCTCTGGCCGCTGACTATCCTTGCAGTGCAGGGCAGCCATCAGGGCCCGGAGGGAAACTCCCAGCTCCAGACGGGGATGGGGGTGGTCCGGGAGGTTCAGCGACAGGTGACCAGGGGCCTTGTGACCAGGGGGGTGGGGCAGGAGTGGCTTGAGACAGCAGGCTGCTAGAAAGCCCTTGGAGCAGAGGGGTGAAGAGTCACAGCAACACTAGCTCCCTGAGCCATGACTGTGTCCAGGGCTGCCCCAGGGGGCCCTCGCAGGCTCTCCGCCACACGTAGGACAGCTTTGTGGGGGAGGCACTGAAGCCACCGCCAGTGTGCTGCTCAGGACTGGGAGGCACAGGGAGGTTCCGAAACGTGAGCTGTATCACACGGCAAGGGAGGATTTGAGCCCAGCAGTCTCCCCTCAAACCCACCCCCCGAGCTGGCACGTGTACTCACGACACACACTTCGGGCCTGTGGCAATTCTGCGTGTCCTCCCGCCCGCCCGGCCGGTCAGCGCTCCGGCCTCCCCAGGGTCCCCGTCAGCTGCCCCCCGCGGGCGCGTGTCAGAGCAGGACAGGCCGATGCGGTCCATCCCAACATGGAGCGCGCACGATACGGCTGAGCGCGACCTTTCTTCGGCTGTGTCCCCCTCTCCGACTCTCTGGGAGGGGCGACCGGCTGGTGGGTGACTCCGCGGCGGTCATTGTCACAGAGGTTCGGGAGGGAGCAGGGTGAACACAGAGGCTCAGCTGCTGTGCCGGGGGACCACTCTCAGCTCGCCTGCCTGAGCCGGACTCCCTGACATCGCCCCTGCTGCTGTCTGTCCTTTGTCAGATCCTCAGCCAGTCCTCGTGGACCTGCCCTCAAAACACACCCCTCGTGCCCTCCTTCCCGCCTGCGCTGTCGCCTTCGTGCAAGCCGCTCTCCCCCAAACTACGGTGATGCTGCTCCATCCCCCGGTCACATCCCACTCAGGAGCCGAGCACATGCCCCGTGCGTGTGCGTGTGCGTGTGTGTGTGTGTGTGTGCCCTTTCATTAGGTAGTATTTACGTGGAAGAACCGTCACCGATATTAAGGGTGCTGTTTGTTAAATTTTGATCATTGTAGACAGCTGTGGAATCGTCCCAATCAAGATCTAGAATAGCTTCCTCATCCCAGAAGTTTCTTCTCGTCCCTCTGCTCCCCATGGCCCTCTTCCTGCCCCTCGTGCCCGGTGACCACAGATCTGCTTTCCCTCAAACTCACCTTTTACAGAGCATCATGTTGCCGTTTGTCTCGGACTTCCAGTTTTGATCCACCGGCCTCATGGCCCGTCTCCTCGCCCCTTTGCCTGAGAGGCTGCTTCCTCTCTCTTCAGTAACTACGAGGCGGGCAGTTCCTCGCCTCTGCCCTGTGTGCCCTCCGCACCCGCGGCTCTGCCTCAGCTTCTTCCCGCCCAGCTCTGTCTTCAGGGCTCGGTTCGACGCCCCCTCCTCAGCGCTCCCGCCCCAAGCCGTCCCCCAACTCTACCACACACACATTTATTTTGCTCCTGTATTTTCCTATTTAGTTCCTTATTTAGTTCCTATTTTCTTAAATAGTTCCTTATTGTTCCTTATATTCTTATAAGTTGAATTGTGTCCCTCAAAATACATATTTTGAAGTCCTAACCCCAGGACCTTAGAACGTGAGTTTGGAGACAAGGTCTTTACAGAGGTAATCATGTCAAAATGAGGTCCTTAGGGCGGGTCCTCATCTAAGGACTAGTGTCCTTTCTTGTAAGAAGGCTAAGACAGTCACCTGGGTGGCTCAGTGGGTTAAGCCGCTGCCTTCGGCTCAGGTCATGATCTCAGGGTCCTGGGATGGAGTCCCTCATCGGGCTCTCTGCTCAGCAGGGAGCCTGCTTCCCTGTCTCTCTCTCTGCCTGCCTCTCTGTCTACTTGTGATCTCTGTCTGTCAAATAAACAAATAAAATCTTAAAAAAAAAAAAAGAAGGCTAAAACAGACATACACAGAGGGGAGGCCATGTGGAGGGGGCCATCGGCAGGCGGAGGAGAGAGGCCTGGAACAGCACGTCCTTCCCTCCCAGGCCTTGGAAGGGTCCAACTCTGCTGACACCTTGACCTGAGACTTCCAGCTTCAGAACTGTGTGTGAGACAATGCGTGACTCTCGTTTAGGGCACTCGCATTGTGGTCTGGGTTACAGCAGCCCTAGCGAATGGATATTTGTTTAGTCCCCCTTTCTACCCTCACCAGAGGGTGGCGCTCATGGGAGCAGGGATCTCCTCTGTCTCCTCAGTCTGTCCCCATGGCCTGGCACAGCTAGCACAGAAGGGGTCCTTGACAGGTGTCTGAATTAATGAGTGGGCACTTCTTTTGTTTTTTCTCACCATTACCTCTATAAGCTTTGCTCATCACAGTTTGGTTACCCACTGAAGGTGGCACGGCTGAAAGCAAGAGAATTCCTGATTCTTGGTCCTGTGTCATCTCAATGACTCCATAGTTTCCCGGGGTCCTTCCTGAATAAAATAAAATCTTCTGCCCTTCCTTCTACAGGCTCTGGAATACTTATTCTCTGAACATGCTTCAGAAGGTTCAAAGCCATTTCCTTTGGACTGTGGAGGCAGAGGCCAAAACCAAAAACATAGCAACCAAACCCAGACACAAGGTTATTTACCTTAAAGCAAACCAACTAACGTGACAAAAGCCTTCTTTCCTTAACTAAGTGTTGACCATCACACTGATTGATAAAGCAACACCCCAATCCGATCCCATATAATTTATTAGAATTTGATTTACAGAGATCTTTCCAGAAGCTGTCTGTCCCACACGAGGAGCTGCAGGCCCGTTGGTTAAGACACACCTGCACAGCAGGAGGCATTGGCTGGAAAGGTCAGGAAAGGAGATGCCAGCGCAGCTTTAATCCAGGGCCCAAGAGCTGTGAGGAGGCAAGTCCTAAGCATCGGGTGGCTGAGCAAATAGATTCTTTCTCCAAGTGGCTGAGCCTTGAAGCGGGTTTGCTGTAAGACAGCTCATAAAATGAAATCATTTTTTCTAAGCTGCCTCAGTGGCATGGCCACTGCTTTAATGCAAAATTAGTTAACTTTGGGGAATGACAGAACAGCTAACTGGTCATGCAGGCCTGGTGTGTTCTAACTCTTGTTGTTTGCTTTTCAGCGGTGCCTTGTCTGTCTCCATGTCCTTCAGAAGTGCCTTTTCTGGGACTCTGTGTGTCGCCGTGTGTCTGTGACTTCTACACTCTGTCACCTCTCTCCCCACTTCTGCCAGCGTGTGTCTGCCTCTGGATGTGGCGCTCTCTCTCTCTCTCTCTCGTCACTTTATCTGGCTGCCTGAGCTAATGGGTGCTGCGCTTGTCAGGCTGTGGGGACCCTCGTCCGCCTCCCCCACACAGAAAGCTGTGCTCTTGTGTGGAACAAAAGAGCCCTGTGGAGAGTAAAAAATCCCTTTAACTGTGTGAATGGTCTCATTATCCTGGGGCTGAAGAGAGGAACCTCTCAAACTTCGTCATTTTAGTCAGAAAGACGTTTGAAAGCTATAAATGACCTTCACACATGTGTCTGTTCCCCCAACGGCTAGGAGATGGGTAAATAGTGCCAAATGCTCATTGGCTGGTCCATGAGGGGTGGGGCGATTTATTGAGATACTACTTTGGGTTCTGTCTTTGCTGCTGAAGAACTAGACAGTATGAGTGTCTTTGCCATTCCATTTTCCAGGTTTCTCTCTCTCCCAGCCTCTGAGAACCTGCTTTTCTTGATGGCCTGAGGTCACTGTAAGGATGGGGTTAGAGAGGCTGGAAGGACCTTCTGGAAGGGGCAGCAGTCTGTGTGCCAAGCTCTGACTTAGGCACTGGGAAGGCGTCTGAGCACAAAACATTCCTGCACTTGTGCTCCTCATACTGGGGAGGTGACGATGAACCATGATGGGTTCAGTAGGGGGAAGAGGACCTTTGGGTAATGCAGGAGGCAAGTGGAGGTTTAGCTGGTTGCTCTGCCCAGAGGAGAGGGACACCTATGCCTGGGAGCCCTCAACCTCAGCAAAGACTGATGCGTGCAAGAGAAAGCAGCAGAGTTTCTGCATCCGAGTAAGCATGTAGGTTTGGGCTGTGAGTGGGTCGGCAGATATTCAAGCAACAATGAGAGCCTCTCAAAGGTTCTCCAGGGAAGACCCCCGAGCCTTTCCAGAGTGCCAGGTAGGGATCGGCCCCCCATTCACTGAGCCAGTCAGGCCGGGAGAATTGGGGTGGGCGCCCTGAGTCAAAATTAAAGATTTAAAGAAGATAAAAGTAACTTGACAAGTCTTGTCCATTTAATTTGTAATTTCCAAGTCTTACCCAGACTATGATGAAAGTTGTGTGCTTAGCGGCACTGTGTAGGTGGGTAATTTTTTCGCTCTTCTCAGTATTGTCCCTTACTCCCCATATATTTGTTAGCTCAAGGCTGGTTTGGTTGGAAAAATATAGCTGAGTGGGTGGGTTAGAGTGACGGTTCTAGAATCACTGCGATGTTTGCTCAAACACAGACTCAAACCCACAGATTTATATCCCAGCCCAAAACATGGCCTTGCATAAGTTACTTAGATTCTCTTCCCCTCAGTTTGTCCATCTGTAAAATGGCAGTGAGGACAGTATTCACCAGAGGGGGTTACTCTGAGAATTAAGTAAACAGTGCGTGGAAAGCATGTTGAAAAAGTGCTTGGCACCTGACAAGTACCTGAGAAATACTGGCTCTTTTTTTTTTCTATTTCTTAATACTCTTAGAGAAAGGAATTAGTGACCACCTACAGGGAAGCTTTGAACCAGATGATTTCTGAAGCTCTGTCCTTCTCTGAATCCCATGGACATAGGGCCTAACATTGGGTAAAAGCCATGATTCCAAACTGGACTAACAATGCGGTGGCTTAACACTTAAAGAGAATGATCTGGGGTTCACAGAAGACCAACCAATAATCCGAGTCACGACAGGGAGAAGATAGGGCAGGGTTGGGTTGTGTGTACCGCCGTAACCTCAACAGAGTTCCACAAGCACATCTTTCCTCCTTCGGAACACTGAGATCTCCAGTAAGCAATGATAATTGCCCCAAAGAGTGAGTGACATAGAAATGAAAAAGAAGAAAAGGGAAGACTTTAAAGCAAAGAAGGTGGTTCATAAACTCACAGAAGAAAGTTTGCCAGAGGGTGGCTGCATAAATTCTAGGTGTCTGTTGGCGTGGGCATATTCAAGGGCCCTTTGGCCACCTTACATGTTGGTTCCTTGTGGGGGATGAGGGACATTGGTTTTTCAATAGGCTTAGAGTGTGAGACTGTGCTATAGGAAACATGAAGAGAGCAGGGGTGGTCACGGTCCTTAATATGCAGATGATTTTGACTGATGGGAATTTGCAGAGCAGACCCACAGTCTCTTCCCTCGCTCTGAGATGGATTCCTGAAGCGCTAGAGGGTCCAAGATGGCAGTGTGAGCCTGGACAAGCCTTGTCTTCCTACCTGTAGGCTGGCATGGATACCTGCCCTGTTTAACTCTCAAGGTGACTTTCAGGCATGTAGGGGTGACGGAAAATCCCTTCCACCCATCCGGGTTCTCAGCTGCCATCTGTAACAAAGCAGACTAAGAAGAGTAACCAAGTTTGTTACCATGTGTCATGCACAGGTAGCACGTGGGAGTGCCCAGGGGTGAGTGGCTCAAAGAAATGGCTTAGAATCCAGTCATATATAGCACCTTCAACAAAAAGTAAGTTTATAGAGAAATGACAGGACAAAGGAAAGCGGTTTTAGGCTTCTGAGGGCAATAAACTGTGAAGTTCAACATAGGGAAAACTAATGTTAGATAATGCCTCGCTAGTAAAGTTTTTTTTTTCCTTTTTCAGGGGGCAGGAGAGAGACAGAATCATACGCAGGCTCAGTGTCCAGTGGGGGGCTTGATCTCACAACCCAGAGATCATGACCTGAGCCAAAATCAGAAGTCAGACATTTAACTGACTGAGCCACCCAGGCACCCCTAGTGAAGTTTTTCATGTAGATTCCTCTGTCTGGTGTTATCACCACATTGATAATGGTCTAAAGCTGTCTCCCTTCCTGACAGAGACAGGGAAAGAGACACTTTGTAAATTTATGTCCTGCTTTTAGGGAGATAGGGAAGAGCAGAGAGCTTTCTTTTGGTAACTGCTTTGTCTTAATTGCCTTGCTAAAAACAAAGCCATAGGCCCAAGGTGTTGTCACTCATCCCCAGGACAGAAAACCAAGATTTAATTGCAGTTTTAACCTCTCCAGTAGAATTTTAAGCCAATCAATCTGGAATTTTCTGGTCAGCACCAAAGAGGTAATCTGTCACATGGACTCTGTCCATTTCCCAAACGAAGGTGAGGTAATGCACTTGATAAGACCCCCTGCCCTTATCCCTAAGGGAAGGTGACGTCGCCTGATCAAACCCCTTCTAGTCTTTTGCTATTAACTTCTTGTCCCATCCTCTTCCCTATAAAAAACTTCCATTTTGCACAACTCCACAGAGCTCCTCCCTACTTGTTAGATGGGATGCTGCCTGATTCATGCATCCATTAATAAAACCAATTAGATCTTCCCATTTATCTGGTTAAATTTTGTTAATAGTCTTCAGCCTTAAGTAGTTGTTATACCAAAGTCACATTTTGAGGTGACATTTTGGTTTCCTTCAGGCTCCTGTGAAACCATAGGACTATGATCAGAGGAGACTGCATGTTCTCTCTCTCATTCACTCATGCCCTGATATCTGTAGTCAGGTGTTTGTGGAATGAATGGCCAGATTAGGAGTGGAACGGGTAGTCAGAAAGAAGAGTATGGAGGTTAAAGTGACACTTTTGGCAGTGCCAGCCAGGGCCATGCCTACTAGCCAAGACTGGTCTCTCTTACTTGACCCTGAACTGCTGCCTGGGAGTCACAAGAACTCTTTGCTGTATAAACATCACTGAATTCTTCCATCAGTTGAAACAGCCATATGGCAGGGACCTGCCTCAAGGGAACTTCTGCCCAGAGACGGAATTATTATGAGTCAGTAGGAGTGACTAACAGATTCTAGAGAGAAGACATTTCCTCTTGGCCTCTTAAGTGAATTCACCAGCCAGAAGCCTCCTGTCTGCTCTTGGTGACTTTCAGAACAATCTCTCCCAGTTGTCTAGTATTAAGAGTAATAGAACACTTGGGAGAGGCATCAGCATAATCGACAAACTTAGAAAATGATAATCCCTGGTGCTTCTAATAAACCAGAAAGAAACAGAAAAGCATCTATAACTTTACAAGTTCACATTGGAAACTCACTTTATAAATAAGCCATAACAGTGGTTTCACTATTGAGAGTCAGTAAAGAAAACATGGAAGCTTAGCGAGCTGCCAGGAATAAAGGCAACCCCTGTACATTTTAAGCATGATCGTCCTCAGAACGTTTGACTACCAATGAGGACAAATTCATTTCTGTCTTGGACAATCTCATGCTTTTATCCTCGACAAGACCAGGATGGAAGCTACAGGACTTTGGCAATGGCAATGACCAAAATGGTGGCTGGAAGGAGCAGAACACGAATTGGGTACAGAATCCCCAGAACGTGTGGGTTCACCGGGGATGATGGCAAAAGAAGGCAGTATTTAGTGCTATATATAGCAGAGCCTTGCCATGCATAAACTCTACCTCGGCCCCTTCAGTCAATTTTGTTACCGCCATGTGACTATCTACTTCTGTTTTCTGTCCTTCATACTTTCCCCCTGATAGCATTTAACTGTGGGGGGAACTACCCATTCGTTCCTCTGTCCAAGCGGTAAGAGTAGAGCTGGCCCCATCTCAGTGTCAGAGGAGAAGCATGTGCCAATCAGAAGATCACATCCCTCCGACCTAAGTGATTGGCTGAGAGGTGGACCAATCAGAGCAGCTGAATTCCAGGACCTTGGTGGGAACTGCAGAAAAGGAAGCTCCTTATTGGTTGGGGTCGCTGAGAGGATAAGATGGGAAGCTCGAGGGGCTGCAGGCATCTTACCAGCAGAAGAAGGGCATCTGCTTGTAGATGGAGCCCACCCAGGGAATCAGAGCCAAAAGACGGAGGGAGCGAAACGGGTGACGTCACCTGCTCCCCACCCCCAGCTGTGCAGGAAACCAGCCCTGCCCCTGGCTTTCAGCTCCTTGAACCAGCGAATCCCCCTTTCCTCTGTATCCAGGTGGTTTCATTTTGCGCTTTATGTGTCTAAACAAAATAGACACTGCTTTCAGCGAATGCCAATGACAGTGAGTCCGAGCCCTGCAATGCCCAGCAGGGCCTCCTTGGTCTCCCTTCTCTGGCGTGGGAGTCTGAGCCTTGAGGTTATTTTAAGAGTTTCATTTGCTCCCGGTCCGTGGCTTGCTCTCCTCCAGCCCTGGGGCTCGCTAGCCGTGGCACTCCACCGTCCGGCTGATGCTTGGAACCTGTGGAGTGGGACTTTGTGTTACTCAACTTTCGCCGTCATTCGCACACTGTTGTTCTGTCTCCGGTGATGCAGGCGGAATGCAAAGCAGCACGCTGGTTTGAATTCCACCGCCCGCATTCATCAGCCAGAGTGTGTCCGTGCAGCTGGGCTGCAACTGCCATTTCTGGCCTATGGCTCAGGGCCGCAGTTTCACCGTGTTACTGATACCCATCATGTCAATTTGTAAAGCGTAGGGATCGGGCTGTCCAATGTCGCCAAATATGTGGATAGAAGTAGACAAATGTACATTTAAATCCGCTCGCTCTTAGATGTGACCGGAGGAGAAAAATGAGGTCTTCGTGGTTTGTTTTCCATAGAAACGAGAAGAAAGTCGGATAACACACCATCAATATAGCAAGTAATAACGACAGGCAAATACCATTTGTAATTTACTTTTACAGTTACGATGATTGTGTTTCGTAAGGGTTGTCACAATTGCCTCATTTCATGAATGACATATCCCTCTGCAAGCAGATGGGAAACTTCTAGACTCTGAGCTGTTGGTTATGAAAAGAGAAACACCACGATTTAGTGGGCAAGAGAGTCACTGAGCTGGGTGTACACTCAGAGGCCATGTCTTCACATGGTCATGGGGAAGCTTTGAACACTTATCAGAGGGCCTCATGTTCATGAAATGCTTTTTCTTCTATCAGTTGCTACAGTAGACCAAGAAGTTTGTCATATGAATTGAGCCAAGTAAGTGTCTTGACTCTCAGGCCCATCTGTGCTCAGATGATGTATAGAGTAATGAAAAGTTGAGGTCTGAGTCTGATAGATATTGACATTCTGGAAAAAAACAAAATGTCAAAGCATGATTCCTTGGGTAAATAGGACCTAAAATTCTGTTTTTAGGAAAACAGCTGCCCTTGTGTGGAGCAGATTTGGGTCTAGTACTTCCACAGGGAGGATTGTGATTGTGTTTCTGAACAGTGTCTCAAGTGCAAATGTTTTTTGATAAGAAGAAACAAAGGAGGGAAGGAAGGTAGGAAGGAAGGAGGAGGAAAGGAAGGAATGGAGAATGAAGGAAAAACCAAAAAGCAGGAAAAGAGGGAAAAAGAAGAAGAAACAGTCAAAATTCTATTGCAGTGTCCTTGGCTGGAGCGGAGGATGCTTGGCCGTTGACATGTCTTGGGAGATGGTTGAAGGGGTGGGAGCAGCATCTGACACAGAAGCCATCATGGAAATGGAGTAGACTTGTTTCTTGAATGGCAGAAGAAAGAATTAGAACCAGTAAAGGAGAGCTACTTCAGTTCTGTTTTAAAAATTTTCTTCACGGAGAAATGGGTTTCCAAGTGAGGTAGTGAGCTCCTGTCTGAAGTTGTGCAAAGCAGAGACCAGACAACA
Organism: Mustela nivalis; assembly: GCF_964662115.1. Lineage (NCBI taxonomy): Eukaryota > Metazoa > Chordata > Mammalia > Carnivora > Mustelidae > Mustela > Mustela nivalis. Next base: position 176,697,060 of record NC_139021.1, read on the forward strand.
TAGAGTGTGTGTTGATGAAGAAATTCATACATTAGGAAAAAATATTAGACGAGCTAACAGCTGAGAGTCTGTGTTCATTTGACTTTTGGAAATCTTACTGGTGATCTTAATGGAATACCTTGAAGGAGCTCGAGCCGCTCGGGAACAATAACTCCTGGGCTCGTGGAGAGTTCAGAGGAGGAAAAACTATGGCAGCAACAACAAAACACACACCAAGCCACACTTCGCCGTAATGAGGAGGTGATTACTTCCCTTCAAAAACCCCACAGGGAGCGATAGTAGGTAAAAGTTAAATCACAGGCATTTCCCCTCATTATCTGGTAAATAACTTGAGTTGCCTTTCTAATTAGCTGTGTGCTGTCAGCTCTGGAGAGCTCTCGGAACCCAGTGAGATGGTTATAAAAGTCGCTCAGCCCCAAACTCCGCATGGTCACTGTTGGCCAGAGCACTGCCACCCACACAATGACATGAGTAAGAGGCACGGCAGAAGCACTTACACTCCAGGACATATGGCATAATAACATTTGGAACGATGGCATGGCTCTGCCATTCATCCATTTTTTATGAAGCTAAGCAAAATCTAAGTTCCTAAACTACTACTTAGAAATCCAGATGGAAAACATTTCCTTCTCCCACCTGTTCTTGGCACACTGTATTCTACAGACCTAATGGCTGCCACTTTCTGCAGGCTGTGCTAGGCGGCAATTTGTAAATCATCATTATTAAATGTTGAGTCACTTCTTAATGTGCCCATTAAAAAAAAAGAAATCTGGCATAATTCCCCAGGAGTGATAGAGAAACCAAGGTACCATCCTGACAAAAACTCATTTCTACAATTCCCAGGTTTCTTCTTCTGAGGGTGGTCAATATTTGCACAGTGAATTCTCATTCATTGGCTTTGAAATCACTAAAGGGGTTGGGATGGAGACAATATTACAAGGGCCAGGGGAACTGAAAAAGAAATGGGCACATCATCTCCCTGGAAGGAATGTATCTAGTGTTTATTATTCTCCTGTGCCATGGTTAAGCAGATTTTCTTGATCTTTCTAGCAAGCCCAAGCCTTTGGCTCTTCCTAGGCAGGGGCTGTCAGCTGGCTTCTGAAATTTTTTTGTAAATGTTTAGTTAATTAGATGTCAAGCACATCAGATGGTCGCTAAACAGGAGCAGCTTCATACTCAAAGAGTCTGATGGGGATAAAAGCAGTTGCTAATTATGAGAAGAAAATTTTGGATAAAAGACAAAAATACACTGAAAGAGTTAGTTTCTTGCTCTCTGTTTCTGTGGACTAATTCACAACCTCAGCAGCATTTAGTATAGTCATTCTTTGTAAAACTTTAGCCATTCTAGTGGGTGAGTTTTTATATATAGTTGGGGCGTTAATTTGTACCTCAATACCATAGCTAATGACACTGAGCATTTTCCTGTGTACTTACTGGTCATTCGTGTGTGTGTGTGTGTGTGTGTGTGTGCACGTATGTGCATGTATTTGCATGTGTGAAATGTGTTTCTGTTTTCAATATTTTGCCCATTTTTAATTGTGTTATTTGTCTTGGGTTATAGGGGTTCTTTATATATTGTGGTTATGTGTCCTTTTTCATATCAACATATTGCAATTTATCTCTCCCAGCCTGTGGTTTGCCTTTTCATTTTTTTAACAGTGTCTATCAAAGAATAAGTGTTTTAAACTTTAATAAAGTGAATTCATCATTTTTTGTTCTTTATGATAGGTACATATTGTATTCTAAGAAAACTTTGCTTTCTCTATTCTTCTACACATAGCTGTCCAATTTTCCAGCACCATTTATTGAAGAGACTGTCTTTTTTCCCACTGTATATTTTTTCCTCTTTGTCGAAGGTTATTTGACCATAGAATTGAGGGTCCATATCTGGGCTCTCTACTCTGTTCCACTGGTCTATGTGTCTGTTTTTATGCCAGTACCATGCTGTCTTGGTGATCATAGCATTGTAGTAAGGCTGGAAATCAGGCTCCATGATACCCCCAGTTTTGTTTCTTTTTCAACATTTCCTTAGCAATTCGGAGTCTCTTCTGATTCCATACAAATTTTAGGATTGTTTGCTCCAGCTCTTTGAAAAATGCTGGTGGAATTTTGACTGGAATAGCATTGAAAGTATAGATTGCTCTAGGCAGTATAGACATTTGAACAATGTTTATTTTTCTGATCCATGAGCATGGAATGGTCTTCCATCTTTTTGAGTCTTCTTCAATTTCTTTCATGAGTGTTCTGTAGTTCCTCAAATACAGATCCTTTACCTCTTTGGTTAGGTTTATTCCTAGGTATCTCATGGTTCTTGGTGCTATAGTAAATGGAATCGATTCTCTACTTTCCCTTTCTGTATTTTCATTGTTAGTGTATAAGAAAGCAACAAATTTCTGTACATTGATTTTATATCCTGCCACATTACTGAATTGCTGAATGAGTCCTAGTAGTTTGGGAGTGGAGTCTTTTGGGTTTTCCATATAAAGTATCATGTCATCCGTGAAGGCAGAGAGTTTGACTTCTTCATTGCCAATTTGAATACCTTTAATTTCTCTTTGTTGTCTGATTGCTGTTGCTAGGATTTCTAATACTATGTTGAACAAGAATGGTGACAGTGGGCATCCTTGTCATGTTCCTGATCTCAAAGGAAGGCTGTCAGCTTTTTCCCCATTGAGGATGATATTCGCTGTGGGGTTTTCATAAATAGATTTTATGAGGTTGGGGAATGTTCCCTCTATCCCTATACTTGGAAGCGTTTTAATCAGGAACGGATGCTGGATTTTGTCAAATGCTTTTTCTGCATCAATTGAGAGGATCATGTTGTTCTTCTCTCTTCTCTTATTGACTTATCACAATTATTGATTTGTGAATGTTGAACCACCCTTGCAACCCAGGGATGAATCGCACCTGGTCGTGGTAGATAATCTTTTCAATGTACTGTTGGATCCTATTAGCTAGGATCTTGTTGAGATCTCTTGTTGAGAATCTTAGCATCCAGATTCATCAGGGATATTGGTCTGAAATTCTCCCTTTTGGTGGGGTCTTTGCCTGGATTGGGGATCAGGGTAATGCTGGCTTCATAGAAAGAGTCTGGAAGTTTTCGTTCTGCTTAAAAAAAATTGAAGCAGAAGGAAAACTATGCTTTCTCTAAAGTGGCAAAATTTTTCTCTCATATTTTCTCCTAAGAGTTGGGTTTATTTTTACATTTAAATTTGTGACTCATTTTGAATTACTTTTGTTTAAAGGAAAACTTATTGTTTATTATAGGATTTATAACATATGTAGGAGAAAAATATGGCATAATAATAGCACATATAATAAAGAAGGGCTAGAGGGATGGAATTACATAGCTCCTAGGTTATACCTGAAGTTTTCTAATGCTATTTGGGTTGCCTCTGGTTAATTACAGGCACATATTTTAAATCCTTGAGCAACCACTTAAAAAAAAGAGAGTCGATAAGCTATTAGAGGAGATTAAAAAAATGAATGCTAAAAATATCCAATTAATAGAAAAGTAGGCAGGAAACCAGAAACGAGGACCAAAGACCACATGGGACAAAGAGAAGACAAAACAAGATGCAGATTTAAACACAACCGTATCTATACTCACATTAAATGTAGATGTTATAAATACTCCTAAAAAGTAGAGATGGGAATGCCTGGGTGATTCAGTTGGTTAAGTGTCTGCCTTCGGCTCAGGTCATGATCCCAGGGTCCTGGGATGAGCACCGCATCTGGGCAGGGAACCTTCTTCTCCCTCTGTCTGCCACCCCTCCTGCTTGTGCTCTTTCTGTCTCTGACAAACAAATAAATAAAATATTTTTTAAGAAAAAAGCAGAGATGAAAAAAGTAGGATTCAATTACATACTTTCTATAAGAAATTCTCTTTAAATATAAATATAAATGTTCAAGGTAAAGGACAAACAATAATTGTAAGAAAGCTGGAGTGTTTGTATTAGACTAATGATGAAAGAATTGATTTTTTCTGGAAGATACTTTGATCTTAAATATGTATACACTTAGTAACAAAATTTCAAAAATGCATCAAGCAAAGCCCCATAAACCTGATTGGAGAAACAGACTGGTCCATAGTTGCAGATGGAGATTTTAGCACTCTTTTCTCAGTAATTCATAAAACTAGTAGACAAAACAAACAAAAATAGTTCAGGATAAAGAAGATTCAAGTGACATTACCAATGGAATCAGTGATGCATTTTAGCTTAGCTCTTGCAGAGAGAGGGCAGGAACATATTACATCACCCTTTGCTCGGTAACATCTACATTAGTTATGTCGGGCTTGCAGGGCCTAAGCAGGTCATGGAAATGAGTGAAGTGGTGGGTAAGGTGGAGCCAGGCAAAGAGAGTATGAGCTTCTGAAACATTAGCAACTCCTTGCCTCAAACTCTCTGTGACCACACCTGAATATGGGCCTGGAACTGTCAGACCTTCTGATTTGGCAAGAGATGCCAGTAGTCTGGCTTTTAAGTAAAATATATCGATTCTTAAATATTGGCACTAATTTAAACTTTTTAATAAAGCACTATCCTCATAGCTCCTCCCTCTCGCACTCATTCTACCCAGAGCTGCCTGAGTAACCTTCCAGAGCATTGCTCATAGCACCCCCTTGCTCAGGAGTGAGAGGTGCCCGTGTCCCTCTCCCCTTTCTCTCCCGTGGCTCCCCTGTACATGCCCACATGCCTGTTCCTCCCTCCTGTACCACCTTCATTTATGATGCACCCATCACCTTTGCTCAACCTATTCTTTCTTCCAGAACATATTCCATCCTTTCTGCTGTCAAAGCCACACCCCCAGACTAGTTCAGTCTTGGTGAGACCCCATGGACATGTTCTGTACCCTTTGGGGTGTTTTAAACTGCCCAACATGAGTACCGGGCACTGCTCTTTCCCTCATTCTGCCCTATTGCCTAGAAATCTGTGACCTGTCATCTCTTTCAGCCCAGGAGATAGACAGATACCCATTCTCTTACCTGAAGGCATCCTACTTAGGAGACGTATCCTTCCCTGGGCTTCTCCTTTCTCTTGCCTCCTTAAATCATGTTCATTAAATCACCCAGCATGTGGGGCATGCACATCCCCTTTATAATTACAGCTTTTCTCCCTCTCTCTGGAATAATCATCTCTCCACTTCCATCCTCCTCCCAAACGCAGAGCAATACCCCCCATTCAGCTTCCAAAATAGCAATACTTATTTTATTTTAAAACCAGTCCTCCCTTCACGTCTTTCCTCGCCCAATTCTCTCTTCTCTCTCCTCTTTTCAAATACAACCAGTGGACTCTCTTTGGCACTTCTTCCAAATATTCAGAGGAGGAGGCGTTGTCTCTTTCTGGAATGCCTACTTCAAAGTTACTTGTGTGCTTGCCCATCTTCCCCTTAGCTAGTCATTAGCTTAGGTGTTCAACTAACTTCTAATAATAGGTCATGATAATACGTAACATTTATCCAGTACTTTCTGTGTGCCAGGTGTTCTGTCACTGCATCTCATTTCATTCTGATAACATCATGAAATAAATAGTATTTACTAACCTGGTTGCACAGAAGGGAACATTAAGAAATCATTTGTCTGAAGTTGTACAAATAGAAAATGACAGAGGCATGACTCAAATCCAAATCCAGGTTATTCTGACCCCCAAACTAGCATTATATGCCATTCCCCAACCTGGTCACCAGTTACAAGGTGTAGTAGTTTCCTGTGATGGCCAAAACAAAGTTTCATAAACTGCGTGGTTGGAAATAACAGAAATTTTCTCTTTCACAGTCTGGAGACCAGAAGTCTGAAATCAAGGTATTGAATCAAGGTTGGTTCTGGGGGAGAATTCATTCCGTGCCTTCTCCTGGCTTCTGGTGGCTGCCGGCAATCTGTGGCTCTCCTTGGCTTGCAGATTTACCACTCTACTCTCTGCTTCTGTCTTCACCTCATCTTCTCTGTGTGCTTTCTCCTTTTCTTTTCTCTTAGTGGGATACCTGTCATTGGATTTAGGATTCACCCTTATCCAAGATAGTCTCATCTTGAGATCCTCAATTACCACGAGAAGATCCCAAATAAGATCACATCATAGGTTCTAGGTGGACACACCCCTCCATGAGACCCCACTGAACACATATAAAAGAGAAATCTACGTAGGACACACCCTTCGATGAGACCCCACTGAACACATGTAAAAGAGAAATCTACGCAGGGCAGTCCACGCTGCAGAAACTTCTGCCAAATACAGATTCAGTGTATCACTTCCCCTTAACAATATCCAAGATTTCTTTTAATTTAATTTCGGAATTTTAAGAGAATAACAGGAGCCATTAAAGATGAAATTCACATTATAATCTACACACACACACGTTAAGTAGATATGTAGTCAGTTTTAAATGCCAAGCAGATTTAATTAAATTAATACATCTGATGGGCAGTCTCTACCAATGAAAACCTTAGTCTGAAATGCTGCGGGTTCTGCCTCCCCTCTGGCCCGGATCACTTTCTCCCTTCATTCTCCTGGTCCCAGATCTCCTGCCTGTTCTGCTCAATTGCACACCTACCCTGGCTGGGTACCAAATCTTACACCTGCACTATAGTGTTCCCAGAATTCCATCCTCAGAGTCTCTTGCCTAACTACACTTAGCCTGAGAGCTGCTTTTCCCTGTCACAGTCACTGCAGTGCCTGCGACTAATTCCCAAACCCCTGCCGTGGAAGTAACAGCCCAAGGGACATGCTGGGCTTCATGCTGCTGACATAATGCCCTCTGCCACATGCCACGGCAGCCAGAGGAGGGTTGTGGCCCACTGGGGACAGCATGGGAGATAAATCCCTCCCCAGCTGTGTGCTACTGCCAGATTGATTTTTACGCTTTAATTTTGGCATAGTTGGTGCCTTATGGATTGTTACAGAGTCAGATCGCGCAGAAACGTCTGTGAAGCTGGGCAGCTGAACAGGGGAGTCAGCAACTTGGGTTATATTATGAGGCTCTTCCCGAAAACGTGCCCCAGCTGGTGTTCCGTGGACATGAAAACTGCAAAGGAATCGTGTTCTGAGTTCTCTCTAGCCCCTATCACCTCTCTCTTTGGGTGGATGGTTGTCTAGAGCTCGAAGTACCCCCGGGTCCTCAGGAAAGCTGCAGATGCCTCTATGAGTTTGCAAGAGACAGGCAGAGTCCAATTGCGCACCCCAGAAGAATGGAGAGACTTGGGATTGATATCTACCAGGAAGACCCCACTAGGGCTAGAACACTGACCTACACCCTGTCCCTGTGTGGCCTGGACAGTCCCTAGGACCCAGCACCTCCATGTAATTAACCACCAGCAAATTAACATCTGACCCAGCAGGGGGCCTCCAGGCGCTGGCTCTGAGTAGTTGATGCATTGTAATTGCTTCCTAAATGTTTGAAATCGCCCCTGAGGAACAGGAAAGACAGGAATCAGGGAAACTGTGAGGTCCCTCGGCAGGAGGGTACAGGAGGGTACCAGGCTAAGGGCCGTGGGGTTGCAGCCAGAAGCCCAGAGGGAAGCAGTGTGTCAGTGACTGTCTCTGAGCTTGTGTTTCTGACCTTTGCTACAGCTTCTGTTAGACCTGTCATGGGCTTGGTCAGGATTCTTGAGGGGATGTGAGAGGGGCTGAGCACTTGAACAAGGCAAAGCTGACCTGCAAAGGCAAGAAGAACAACATGCACTTGGGACAGACACCCGTGTGCTGAGGTTCCAGGATGTCCGTGGGCTCAGAGACCCAGAGCCCCACTTGCTTGGGAAGGGATGTGTTCCAGCTAGTGAATCCAGCGGGCAGGGTAGACAGGTTATAGCTTACCTTACTTCCTCGGGTGTGGGGATCATCTGGAAGAGGAGGAGTGTTATGCTTAGCCACGCTTTCCTGTAGAGAGAAGAGAACTCTCTGAGTGTGAGGAAGACTGAAACCGTAGTGTCTCGGAATACCCTCGGTCCTCCTGGACAGTTTGCCCCCTTACACTGCCGCCAGGTCTCCGCTGTCAACAATATTGTTGTCCAGGGTTGGGCTTTGCTGTGCTTGTGCTTTCTAACAATATGCGCCGGGCATGAGCCCAAAGGCCACAGAGTGAATCAGACTCTGGATTTACTTTTGAACGGAGCTCAGCAGCCAACATCAGCACCTTCTTCTCCAGAGGTATTTCCTGCCTGGTCAAGGGCATGCCATTCCATATCTTTCCTAGAAGAGTCCTACTTTTTTGTCTTATACTTGCCTGAAGTTTGGATTGTGCTTCCTTGCTCTGCCCATGAAAGGGCCCTTCTCCAAATATGTGCTAGATGTTTCCATCTGATGGTCAAGATCCCCAAAGAGCAAGAGCTTCAGCCTTCTTATCTCTAGTTTTCTGTTGAAATTAGAGACTGATGGATTTTCTCACAGTTATCTTTCCAGAATAATCCATGGACCTCAGTTCTCCAATCTGTAAGACTGAAGGAGTTGGGCTAGATGAATTTAGCATCTGCCATTATCATTTTTTATGATATTCATTTTTTAATTTGCTAATAGAAGCTAGTCTGCAAGTCACCTCCATGGGAGTTCTAAAGTGGCCTTTCTTCAGAACAGAGCCTCATTCTAGGGCTTTTGGATTTACAAGCAGAGCAAGAACTGGATTTCAGGTCTTTCCTACATCTTTGACTGGGTGCTCTCATGCACTGAAGGACCTGTCCAACCTCACATGGCAGTCTTGTTTTCCAAGTACCAGTAGGATATGCAGTGGCAAAGATCAAGTAGACAAGAGTCTTAGACTTTGTTCAGAACAATGGTTCTCAACCAGGAGTGATTTGGTCCTCCCCCAGGGAGCATTTGGCAGTACCTGGAGACATTTTTGTTGTCACAATGGAGGGATGGGGTGAGAGAGTGGTGGGGGTTCTACTGACATCCAGTGGTAGAGGCCAGGGTTTCTAAACACCCTACAGTAGAGAGCACAGCCCCACAACAAGGAAAAATCTAGCTCCAGGTAGCAATAGTGCTGAGATTGAGAAACCTTGGTTCAGATATTAGTCATACTCATAATTGGACATGGCATAAACAAAATAAATACTTTTTCAGGAAGTGATAGCAAAAGTTTATATCAGGAGGTACTTTAACAAATATTGCTGAACGAAGTGTTTGAACCCTTCTTTCTGTACATCTTTAAACTTTATGCCCCACTATAATGATTTTACCTCTGGTGAGAAGGCTACATTTCATTTGGGAAAGCCGAGAAAAGCCTGAAAGTTATGGCCTCCAAGGATAGCTCGTTCAGTTCTTTCCTTCCTGTATCTTTGTAAACTTCTAGAAGCCCCTTGCTAAGTTGCAGGTTAAAATAACAAACACATTTTAAAACTAATAATTAGATTTTCTGCTGTGAACTCAACTAGAAATTAACCTAAAATTGAGTCTACAATTTGAATAGTCAACCTATCCAAAAACATGAGGGAAAAATATTTTTAAAAAATCTTTTATCAATTCTTTGGCTTCCTATAATTGAAGGGTTATTGACCCTGAAAAGATACTGAGGAAGAGCAGTATTTGCTGTTTTATTATTGAAATTACAGGTCTATGTAAATGAAAATGTGGATGAAGTAGAACTTTCCATTGTAAAATGGAAATCAAGTTGACTCTTCACTTGTTTTGTTCCAGTTGGTCTTGACTTGAAAGAGATTCAAAAATCAGCTCATGCTCAGGATGTAGAAAGATATACCTAACAACGAGAAGAAGACAGTGTAAGCAATCTGCCGGCAGGAATTTCTGTTTCCTTCGGTGCTGGATCTCTAGTGCTTAGAACCAGGCTTCGCATACAGCAGGTAGTCAGTGTGAGTTGGAAGAATGACTAAATGGATCAACTAGAGAATCTAGCATTATTTTTTATTTTTTTAAGATTTTATTTATTTGTCAGACAGAGAGAGAGCAAGCACAAGTGCGGAGAGGCAGAGGGAGAGGGAGTAGCGGGTTCCCCACTGAGCAGGGAGCCCAATGCCGGGCTCAATTCCAGAACTCTGGGATCAGGACCTGAGCCCAAGGAATATGCTTAACCGACTGAGCCACCTGGGTGTCCCTCTATCATTATTTTTTAACAGCTACGTGTTAAGAGGACATTTGGGTTGTCCCAAGATTATAACGTTATTATGAATTACTCCCTACGCACATTTCCCCAAGAGCATTTTGGACCATTGCTCTCTGGGCTTATTAAATGGATCATGAGGAAGAGAGAATGAGAAGGGAGGAGCACTATTTGTGTAACACAAAACTGGTGTCTGCCCAATATCCGTCAAGCGATTGGCAACAGAGGATTTCTCTATGCAATCATGAAACTTGTATTCAAAAGACCCACAAGAACTGGATCAGAAAAAGACATTTGCACGACCTCCGAGACAAATGGTAGGTAACAGCATGCTGTTTATACCATTTTGCCCAGCTGATCCAGGTTCAAGTCCACATAAAATAACAATTCACAGTCCTGAGTGAAAGCTGAGGTGGTAAGCTTGAGTTACTAGAGACTGTGGCATTGGTAAATTGATTTATGCTTCTGTTTGACAGTTTCCCATCACCAGGATAGGCTACACCACACGGAATCCGTCTCCCACCTAGAAGCATCCACTCGTCTTCCATCCTGCCCTCCTCGCTACCCTTCCGAGCTGCCGCAGTGCCGAGGGCATGAGGAAGGGGAGGCCCAGAGTGGGAATGAGTAGAGAGAATGTGCTCGCACAGCGCGGAATAAAATCTTCAGTGACTTCACAAAACACCCGGTATTTAACCTCTTTGGTGAATCCCCCCCGCCCCGCCCCTGCCAAGGAATCTGACAACACCGTCTGGAGAGTGAGGTTCCCTTGAGAACCAGGACATTTTTCTTAAAAGATGAAACAAATCTGGCATCATCACAAAGGACAAAAGAAGTTCAGAGAAGAGAGAATACGCAGGTTTTTTAAGTCAGAGGAGGTGAGGAGGTGAGGCTGACAGGAAGAAATGAACTGCAGGGCAGAGCTGATGGCCGATGGAGGAGGGGGAGACTCCAAGGCACCTGCTTTGGCCTGTGTTCCCTGGGAAGGCTCCCTGGAGGAAGAGGCATTTGTTGTGGAGAGTTTTTCTCTTTTGAGGTAACTAACTTTTAATTTCTAAAGCGTGGCTTCAAAACATGGCTCAGCCAGAGCTCAGGGCCTTCCTGCAGAATTTCTCACCAGATAGTTTCGCTTTCAGTTGATAATGATGCCGGCCATGAAAATGCACCCCTCAGATCACCAACGGTGAGGAGCTTCATGGGTGGTGGTCCCAGCTGAAGACCATCACCCTGGGTGCCTAATGCTTCCCACACAGCGCTCTTGGCCAGTGGCTGAGGTTGATGGGAGTTCCTGGGAGACATGGAGTCCTGTGGCAGGAAGTTTGGGCTCCCCGTCATGGGCCTTGGCAAACCTTTCCTAGAAGGGTCTGCAGTCTCACACTCTCCCTCCTCTGCCCCCTTGGACTTTTCTCCTCTACACCCCAGAGACTTGAGGGCTCTCTCAGCCTCCTCTGGCTCCATTCCTATTTCCTCTCTAGGCATTGACCCCCCCTAGAATCTTCTACACAGCTAATCTTGGTTATGGCAGTTAACATGGTCATATACATTCTGAAAGCAGGGGTTTTTGTCTGTTTTTTGTTGTTGTTCTTCTTGTTGTTGTTGTTTTGGTATGTGATTGTGCATAAGGTTCTTTATATGGGAGATTATGAGCTAAGGTGGGAAGAGGTTAATTTGGGAACGTGGGCTGGCAGGTCTGAAGGCCCGAGTTCACCGCCCCTTCCTGGCTCCTTCCATCTCTGTGGTCTTGAACAAGGTATCTGGCCTTGCTCTCCACCTAAACCTGTTTCTTTATCAGCAAAATCGGGATGATAAGTTACCTACTTCATAGAGTTGTTTCAAGATTCAAAGGTTATATGTGAATGTGAGATTTCAGGAGCACATGACAGTAGTCGCTTTTCACTGAGGGCTTCCTATGGGCCTTATATGACTCACTTAATCCTCAAAACTTCCATATGACATATCCAGCTTTACTGATAAGAAAACCAAGGTACAGAAGGGCTGAGACGCAGAGCCAGAATTTGAAGCCAGGCCCCAGAGCCCTGAGGTCTTTAACTATTTCTTTCTTTCTTCTCCACGTAGCTAGCTAGTGCTTGGAAAATGCTTTCCTGAGCTTTCAACATTAAATCCAGGGGATTTTTCCGCTTCTGGTTCCTGTGACTTTGACAACGGTCTCCAACTACAAACAAGCCTGTGACTTCATAAGGGTGAATTGAAGCAGGGTATGTAAGAGGCCCAGCGCCGTGCCTGGTGGTTCGTATGTGCTCACTGAATTGTCGCTCTCGTGATTCTCACTGTTAATCCTGTCTCTCTGCAGTAGGACAGTGAAGGTGCCATGGGTTGTGTCCCCGGCTTCAGAAGGGTGCCTGCTGGGGGGAGCTGAGATGCCCAGTTACAAATGCTTCTCCCATTACTACAGCAGATCAGGCAGTTCCAGTATTTTCAGCACACCTTTTGCAAGTCTACATCCCTTTAAAGGAAACTTTGTTCTATTCTCACGTGTTCCTGTCTGGCTCAGTCTGCTGCCTGCCAGGGCCACCAGTAATATATGTCCCCGCAGGCAGCTGAAAGATGTTAAGGATACACGGTAATGGAGCAGAGTGCTGGTCACCTTCTGCCTGTGGCCTGTGTGGAAGATTGGGTCTTGCAGGCCACCGTGGGAAACCCCACAGACCGCAGCTGCTGGGGAGCCCAGCTGTGTGCATGGCTGCCTTGTCTTTGGGTGTTTGTTAGAGCACAAATGTATGCATGTTCTTTCTTCCTAAGATAGCAGGGGGAAAACAGAAAATGCATATTGCTTAATTCTTTTTTTTCTTTTCTCACCATCTGCATCATACTTTATTAACGAGGTCAAACCAAAATCATACAGGTGTTCTGGGGCATCAGAGGCATCCTTGTGAACAGGCCACGTTTGCTCTTAGTATTGTCCTCCTCTCCCCAGGGCTCCTCCCATGCCCCTCTAGGTCCTTGTCCCCGCAGATGTGCCCCGCCTCCCCACTTCGCTTACACACATATGGGATTTGTGGCTTAATTACTCTCTCAGTGTTCTATCTGATTAATCTTAATCTCTTTAAGTCACTTATCAAATTTAATTACACGAACATATGAACACCTACAGAGCTAGGCACGTGGAAGGACGTAAGGAAATATAACGTGTGCTCTGTGCCTTTGGGGATAGACCCTGCAGACTAGCGGTGTTTGCACCGAAGTGGGCCAGAGTCCCCTGGGGAACTGGTAGAAACGCACATTGCTGGACTCCACCTCCTGAGCTTTGGGTTCAGTAGCTGTGGTCTGGGTCTGATCATTTGCTTTTCTGACATTCCCCAAGTGCCGCTGCTGCCGCGAGTCCAGGGACTGCATTTTGAGAGCGCTGGCTGGTCCGAGACAGCCGAGACAGGTCTGGAGGGCTGGTACAGTAAATACCACGTGGCTATGTTGGCAGAGGCCAGTTTCTGAGTGGGTCATCCCGGAGGGGAGGACATCTTTGTAGACTCCCAGGGGGCTTCTCAAGATGTGATGGTCCAGAAGTAGTTTTCATGAGTTACATTCAGACACTGAGACAAAACAGTGAAAAGGAGTCTGGGGTGGGTAGCAATGTTAGCATTCCTAAAATTCGTCATTGACTGTCTCCATGACCTTGGCCACTACTTATTCTACCCCAGTGGCAGCTCTCAACTGCTGATGGACTTTCTTTTCCCTGAGATGCGACATCTCTTAGGCATGTTCTGTATAGTGTCCTGGGGTCCCAGCAGGACAGAGGTCCAGTTGTCCACAATGGTGACCTGTATAGGTATCTTTCCTTTTCTTGTCTTCTGTGTCCATTCCCTCGTGGTGCCTCCTGGGATCATCTCCCAAATAAATTACTTGCACTCAATAACTTATCTCAGGATTTGCTGCCAGGAGAATCCCAAATGAAAACACCTGCTAATAGTGTAATTGCTGGATTGTAGGGTAGCTCTATTCTTAACATCTTGAGGATCTCCGTACTGTTTTCCAGAGTGGCTGTACCAGCTGGCACTCCCACCAAGTGTAAGAGGGCTCCCCTTTCTGCACATCCTCACCAACATTTTTTATTTCCTGTTTTGTTAATTCTTGCCACTCTAACTGGTGTGAGGTGGTATCTCATTGTGGTTTTGATTTGTATTTCCCTGATGGCTAGTGATGTTGAACATTTTTTCATAGATCTGTTAGCCATTTGTATGTCTTTTTAATTTATTTTTATTTTTTATTTTTTTTAAAAATATTTTACTTATTTATTTGACAGAGAGAGATCACAAGTAGTCAGTGAGGCAGGCAGAGAGAGAGGGAGAAGCAGGCTCCCTGCTGAGCAGAGAGCCGGACGCGGGGCTCGATCCCAGGACCCCGGGATCATGACCTGAGCTGAAGGCAGAGCCTTAACCCACTGAGCCACCCAGGTGCCCCCATTTGTATGTCTTTTTTGGAGAAGTGTCTGTTCATGTATTCTGCCCATTCTTTTGACAGGTCATTTGTTTTTTTGAGGGTTGAGTTTAAAAAGATCTTTATAGATCTTGGATAACAGGCCTTTATCTATAATGTCATTTACAAGTATCTTCTCCCATTCTGTGGGCTGCCTCTTAGTTTTGTTGACTATTTCCTTTGCTGTGCAGAAACTTTTTATCTTGATAAAGTCCCAAAAGTTCATTTTTTGCTTTTGTTTCACTTGCCTTTGGAGACATATCTTGAAATAAATTGCCGTGGCTGATGTCAAAGAGGTTACTGCCTATGCTCTCCTCTAGAATTTTGATGGATTCCTGTCTCACTTTAAGGTCTTTCATCCATTATTTTTGTGTATGGTGTAAGAGAATGGTCCAGTTTTATCCTTCCATATGTAGGTGTCCAATTTTCCCAGCACCACTTATTGAAGAGACTGTCTTTTTTTCTATTGGATATTTTTTCCTGATTTGCCAAATATTAGTTGTCCGTAGAGTTGAGGGTCCATTTCTGGAGTCTCTATTCTGTTCCATTGATCTATGTGTCTGTTTTTGTGCTGATACTTTACTGTCTCAGTGATCACAGCTTTGTAATATAGCTTGAAGGTATTAATCCCAAAGATACAGATGTAGTGAAAAAGGGCACATGCACCCTAATGTTCAAAGCAGCAATGTCCACAATAGTCAAACTGTGGAAGGAGCTGAGATGCCCTTCAGCAGATGAATGGATAAAGAAGATGTGGTCCAAATACACAATGGAATATTACTCCACCATCAGAAAGAATGAATACCTACCAGTTGCATTGACATGAATGGAACTGGAGGGGATTATGCTGGGTGAAATAAGCCAAGCAGAGAAAAACAATCATCATATGGTTTCACTCATATGCGGAACATAAGGAATAGCACGGAGGATGTTAGGAGAAGGAAGGGAACAATGAAGGGGGAAATCAGAGGGGGAGACGAATCATGAGAGACTATGGACTCTGGGAAACAAACTGAGGGTTTCAGAGGGGAGGGGGCTGGAGGCAGGGTTAACCCAGTGATGGGTATTAAGGAGGGCATGTGTTGCATGGAGCACTAGGTGTTGTACGTAAATAATGAATCTTGGAGCACTACATCAAAAACTAATGATGTACTATATGGTGACTAACATAACATAATGAAATAAAAAGAATGAAAATAAAAAGAAAACACCTGCTAAACATAAACAATCAATCAAGTGTCACTTTAGAATAAAGACATTTCCAGATGTGCAAAGTCTCTAGGAACATTTTGAAGGAAGGTATTGGAGAATGTGGTCTACCAAAATGGGGCCACACATCAAAAAAGAGGAAGACGTGATACAGAAAGCAGCACTCAAGGCAGGAGAGAGGTGAAGGGAGCTCTGAGGGTGCTGAAGTATATAGCTGGGTGATAGCTGGGTGCTGGGCACACAGGGCCACCAGGTCAGCCTGGAGCATGGCTGAAGGCTCTG
This sequence comes from Mustela nivalis, assembly GCF_964662115.1. NCBI lineage: Eukaryota > Metazoa > Chordata > Mammalia > Carnivora > Mustelidae > Mustela > Mustela nivalis. The sequence continues at coordinate 176,713,023 of NC_139021.1, forward strand.
GGAGAGAGCTTCCTTAGCAACATAAACTTGAAAAAATACTGAATGCATTTGGACTTCTTGGAAAAAATGTTTAGACAGTTTTCCATTTGGTCTTCAATTAGTGATAAGGATAGAGCATGTTATGCAGATTTTTTAAAAAGAAAAGGATAATTCAACTCCAGGAAAAACACAATGTTATGAGTTAGCTATGTTATCAAATCATAATGTTTAATGAACCAATCAAAACTACAATGAAACTCCTTTGGGAAGTTGGGAGATGTAAGGAGCATACCTGGGAAGTGGGACTGTGAAGTCTTATTTTCCCTAGGGCAATGTCTATAAAAAAAAAAAAATGCCCAAAGCTGAAAAATCAAAAGATAACAATTCAAGATGGCATTTGAAGACATGGAGGTAAAAACAAAAACACTCAGCTAAAGCGGGTAGATGTGGCCATCTTCAGATCAGTGAGGAAGGGTGGAAAAAGAGAAAGATCTTACATTTTCCACAACAAATATTGAAAACAGTTTGACTCTTTGTACTGTATGACTGTGTTTGCCTTGAGGAAAACAAACACAAGATCCAGTGCAGTAGAATACAAAACCTCAGTTAAAGAGTCAGCTTTTCAAAGAGGAAACGCTGACCCCAGCACCTGACTAAGAGCTGCCCTCTCATGATCTCTCTGATGGAAGGACATTAGAAGTTGAAAATCTCATCTTGGGTTTTCTGGTTGGTCTCTCCAGTGAGACCCCAAGCTCCTTGGTCCCAGAGATGGCGCCTCCGTTAGCTCTGTATGACCAGTTCCCGTGCAGGGCCTGGCACAAAATTGGTGCTTCCCTGATGTTCATTGAATACATGCATGAATGAAGGGTGTTCAACTAGAATAGTGCACAGGGAAGCAGTGATACAGAGGAGCAAAGGCTCTAGTCAGGTGGGGAATTTTCCAGAAGGCTTTACAGAGGAAGTGGTGTTTATCAAGTGTCTGAAGAGGGACTGGGTGAATGGGCAAGGTGGAAAGGGGTGACCCAGGCAGGTGAAGCATCTGTGCAGAGAGAAGACATAGATGCATGTGTGTGTGTGTGTGTGTGTGTGTGTGTGTGAGAGAGAGAGAGAGAGAGAGAGAGAGATTGAGAGAGAGGAGTGGTCCACCTCAGGCTGTACTGGTGGGCAGAGGAAGGCAGAGCTTTGTAAGCTACATCATGGCTCTTTAGAGGCCACTTAGCTTTCTTGTGCCTGAAGATTGGAGATTCCCAATGCTTATTTCTCTTCAGAATCACCACAGGAACATTTTTGACAAATATGTTCCTGGGCCTAAGCCCAGTAGATTATTAGCCATAGCTCTGGGACTCTATTTGTCAGAAAGTAGATGGCACAGAGGGGACAGGCTTGGGGACAGGCTTGGGACAGGGGAGTGTCTGAATTCAGGCTGCTGTAAAAATTTACAAACAAATTTACAAACAAATATTTATTTCTCACTCTTCTGGAGGCCAGGAAGTCCAAGACCAGGATATCAAGGTGCTCGTAGATCTGGTGCGGGATGATGGCCTGCTTTCTGGTTTCCGGATGACTGTCTGCTTGTGTCCTCCGGTGGTAGAGAGTGGAGGAAGAAAGCACGCTCTCTCCTGCCCCTTCTTATAAGGACACTAATCCCACTGGTGAGGGATCCACCCTCATGATCTACTTCCCTCCCCAAGCCCCACCTCCTAAATCAATAACCTTGGGGATTAGGCTTCTACATATGAATTTGGGGGTGGAGAGGAGGAAGGAAGTTGGAGGGGAGGGGACCAAACCAGGGCTTTAGAGTCGGGAACTACATGGGAGACTGTTCCTAAATGCCAAAGCTGATGTAGTTTAACCTATTCGAATCAGAATAAAACAATAACACCTTTGTGTTGATTTAAAACACAAACACTACAAAAGAGCTATGTTGTGAACCTTTCACTATTACTAAGTCTACCATGTTATTGCTGAAATGATGTGATTTAAATATAGAAAATTAACATCTATTTTCAGATGACCTACTTTCATGACTGGAATATAATGGGCTTTCTAATTTTCTTTCTTCTAGAAATTAGTAACAGTGAAATAACGTCCTAAGGTAAGCTTACCTATTTCATATCTAACATGGGATGTTGGTGCTGTTCAAAGCATCCAATTTTTTCAGGGAAAACACTTTAAAAATACCTTAAGGAACTGCTGTTCCCTAGATGTGTATCGTTTGATTCTTATCCAGATGTTCAATTATTTAAGTCTTATTTTCCTTTAAAATCAACCAATATCCACTGAGTTCCGACTCTGTGCAAGGCCCGGATTTGGGGAGCAAGCAGCTTAACCGCTGTCGGGAATATAAGAAAACATGATCCGTGAGCTCTGTTCAAAAGGAGTTTACAAGCTGGCTGGGGAGATAAGACACACGACAAAATTACTGAGGATCCGAGCACTATATGCTAAGGTCGAGTCAATGGTGCAGAGAACACAGCGATAGCAACTCAGGTGAGGGGGAGAAAGCTGTGGTCAGGAAGGGAAGGTTTCTTGGGGGAGGTGTGATCTGGGCTGATCTTGACCTCTGGGTGAGACTTCACTAAACAGAGTTGAGCCGAGTCCCCAGGCAAGGGGTAAAGAGGACATGAGTCCAGAAGAGGGAAGACGTAAGGCATATCCAGGAGAAAATGTTAGATTGAAGGATGGTGCTGACTTGGGGATCGCTGGAGGTAAGACTAGACAAAATTTTGAAGGGGTGACCATGAAGGCCCCTGAATGCCAAGGTTCAAGAGAGTCAGTCGTAGGGAGGAGCTGATGAGCCTTGATTAGGTTAGAGAAGCAGCAGACGTAGGTAAGTATTTTGGAGGAATGTAATCTGGAGGAAGAGTGACCGATGGATTAGAAGATGATGCGTCACGTAGGGGCTGTCATTGCAGGGTACATCTGATTCTGAGTTAGACCATGAGATCTGGATAGACCAGAAAAGGAAGGTGGCTGGCAACTGTGCAGTGAACAAGGAAGCAGGCTCAGGGACAGGAAGAAGGACCACAGAAGGAGGTGAGGAGGCAGCCCCACACAGGGGCTTTGTACACGAGTGGTCGGGTGAATGGTGGCATTGCTGCCAGAACCAGGAGGGTCCGGTGGGGATGCTGGTGTGGAGAGAAAGAGAAGGCCGTTTGTTGCGATCGTATTGAGTGTGAGCAGGCAGCCGAGGGAAACGCAGGCCAGCCGCTGAGATGTGGGACTCAGTGTAGGAGAGAACTTGAGACAGGAGTCATCCCCACAGAGCGGAGAGCTCAAGTGGAAAAGTGGAGAAGGTTCTTTCCTGCAGCAGTCTGGTCCATACCTGTCCTGTGCCTTGTCCCTCTGCAGTGCTGGGGACAGGGGTGGGGGAGGAGCCAAGCAGACCCCTTCCGTGCGGAACTTACATTTCACTGTTGGGAACTCACCTTACGCTGACAGTTGTATGAAGATCTGGAGGAGGGAGCTCAAGGAGAGGGACGGTAGGCAGAGAGCATCCATTTTTAGGGGCAAAATAAATAAAGCAAGCAAGCAGAGTGTTGTGGAAAACAGGACTCTTCTGAACTTTAACACAGAGAAGGGGAGTCCGAGAAGGTTGAAACTCGGTATTATCTGCCTGGGACCACTGAGGGGCCCTGCCTAGTTGTCCCCTCGTTCAGGGGCTTGCGTTTTTAGGCAGAGGCCACACAATCTCTTCCAACGTTACACCGTGGATTCACTGAGGAAACTGTGTGACCAATGTCTTCGTGTGAGCTGCCTGTGAGGGACCAGAAAATAGCATCGAGCGGCAAGACTCAACATTAGCTTCAGGCGTCTGAAGGGAACCAATGTAGCAGTGGGAAAATGAATCAGTTAATGGTGTTCATCACATCAGTTCCTCACTGGGTCCAATGACTCCTTCAGAGCGGCCGGGGATGCTTTGCCGTGAAAGCCAGGCTCGTGTTCCCAGCAGCTAAATGAGGCCTCTCATCCCATGGCTCTTCTCAGAGGGAGAGCCAGTGATGTTGATGTTGATGTGACTGATAAATACGCATCGACCAAGTAATCACAATGGCAGAGAGCTGAGATCTTGGCTGAATTTTGCATGAACCCAGAACAGTGCTAGAAATCGGTGGTGGGTTGTAGCTTTCCCCTCAGCACAGTTGGCCGCTGGCTGGTGCAGTAGAAAAGGAGGGATCGTCCCGTATTTCCAGAGTCTCCTCTACTTCTCCGAAGCCCATGGGACAGAATCCCCACATGCCCCTCTCGAATGGCACTTGGTCCATAGAGAAGCAATGATCTCTTCACTGGCCAAGTTTGGTCCTGGTCTTGGTGTTCTGGAGGTCAGGGACTGTGTTTTATCAAACTCCGCGTCTTCCCTTCTCAGTCCAGGAACTGGCATATGGTCCAGGGTTTCCCCGAAGGTCTGGAGCAGGTGCGAGCCCGCTTGGTTGCTTCTCATGGGGATGAAGTCCATGTGGAGGCAAACCACAGGTACCATGAAGCAGTCAGACCCACCAGACGAGCGAGCTCTGCAGATTAAGGAACCCATTCTTTTCAGATTTGGAAGTTCTCTTCCAGCCCACCCAGAGGAATTCGTGAGCGAGAATGCACACACACGTGCAGGAGAATATTGAATGCTGTGCAGCCCTGGGATAGCTCAGCTTCTAAAGTCTTGCGGGAAAAGGGTGTTTAAAGCCCAGGAAGTGAATGGACTCAGCTGTCCACAGAGACGGCTGGGTAAACCGGGACCGAGCCCCGTGCTCGACCAGTGACAGCAGGGCTGGTACAGGACATTCAAGGACCCTCCATAGCTTTCCTCTTATTTGTTCCTCAAACTCCCTGCCACTGTCCACAATACTAAAATAATCATGCATCAGCCATGAGCTTCTCCCCTTGGACCCCTCAACCTCCCTACCCTTCGGGGCCCAGGCCAGGCTCCTTAGTTGCATATCAATGAGGCTGGAGACCCCGATGAGAAAGAAGTTAATAGTATGGAGGTCCTGTGGATGGAAGGAGGCAGATCATTCTTGGCACCAGCTGGAGAACACAGAGGATGATGGGGGAGAGGACAAGGGTTAAGGGAAGACCTGCCTAGGACTTGAGAGCAGGGAGTCCAGGGGTCCCCAGGAGATCCAGAGGACTGAGGCAAAGCAGAGAGTTTCATGTTAGAGATTGAACAGAAAAGAAAAACAGAATCATATATTCCCTCCCCTAGAAGATCTCCCACTCTGTGTCTTGGGCTCAGCAAAGAATTGGCATAACTTACTGTGCCTTCTGCATTCATTTCAAGGTACCCCAAATGCTCCCATTAATACAGGATCTTGATGTATTCATTGTTGTGCATAAGAAGGCAGAGATGTGGATGGCATAGATTGTAGAAGGTTGTTATAGAGGTTGGTATTTAAAAGCAAAACAAAGGCTTTCTGTGTGATGGTGTAGTGAGATATGGTTTGGGATTCTTTGCTTACAAGTAAAAGAGACCAAATAAAACAATGTGACACAAAGGGAGGAATGGGGTAGGGATCCCTATTCATTGAGAGGAATAGTGGGACAAACAGCCCCCTAGGAGAACAAAGCCCACGCCCAGCTCCAGGGGTCTGGGAGAGGAACTCAGTGACTGTCTTGAAGGTCCTGTTCTCGGAATGATTCAGCCCCGGTTGGCTTCCTGCTTGTGTTATTTTGCCTCAGAGCTGGGACAGAGGACCAGTGGCTTGGCTCCAACTAGGCGTCCCTCCTTTGGCCACTGACATCACCCAGGAATGAGGCAGCGCCCCAGCCCGCATCAGCCACCCTGGAGAGCGGGGGGGAGTGGGAGGCTATGGTCTTGGAGGGCTCGGATCCGACTGCTAACTGTCCAGAGCATCTGTGCGAGGACCCCGTGGAGGTCAGGCTGTGCCGTGTCAATTATGGCTCCTGGCATGAAAGAGATACTCCAAAGTGGTAGCTTTTAATCATAAGATAAAAACTGCCATACGCTTCACTTAGACGGAACTCCGCCTTTCATGGCATTTCTGGCAAATGAGTCCTTTACTTGTCTAACTTGTTTTAATTGTTAGAATCTAACTTGCAGCTTCCAAAACAAACTGGGATCACAAAGAAAGCATTCTGAGACTCTGAAGTCAACACGTTTAAGCTGATGAAAAAGGTAAATTGCCCTCTATGTTCTTACACGATTTACACAGAGAAAGAGTGGACAGAGTCTGGCCACCTGCCACTCGCCTCGGACGTCCAGGTGGGACTCGGCCATTCTCTTCCTAGTGACTCCACGCATATCTGTCCCTTCCGTGGACTTGAGTTTCTTGGTCTGTGAGAAGGGCTTTGAGCTGATGATGAGTTTTTTAAAGATTTTTTTTTTTTTTCTCTATGCTACATTTCAGGATGAAAAGCTGTTTGACATCTATCATGATATTTGCATCTTCAAGTGCCATGCTCAGTCACGGCATAAACTTTATATAAACCTTCCCATTTATCAGCCCCTGTCTTGCTGTTTCAGTGGTCCGTGGGCATATGGGTTAGGGCCATTCTTCTCTGTAAGTCTGCAGACATGACAGCCTCATCTCAATCTCATAGAAAAGTAACCCAGGCGGGAAGAAGCCGAGTGTGACACAGCCCTGGAGAAATCAGTCTGAACGAATTAGCTTTCCATGCATACCCCCAACAGGAAATGAGACACCGTTACCGTATCTTAGAAGCAAGACTCTTTGGCCTCCCCCCTCATAATAAGTAACAATAGGTTAATTCACAACCAGATCTGTTTCATTTTTCAGGGTGGAGGGCGTGTAGTCTCTAATTTCCTGTTCTCTATCAAAATTAAGTTTGCCCTTGTAGCTTTGCACATTCCTAAATTGGTTTAATCGTTTTGGTGATGAAGGGTGGTGTGAATTTGTCCTCGGAGGCTATCAAAATAATAATTCATACAGCTCATGGATGCCTCGGGGGGCGCATACTTCCTCCTAAATGACCCTTCATACCCAATGGTCCATTCAGTGCTCCACGTGAATAAATTTCGGTTTTCCTTGCCATTATTGTTTGTGGACAATTCCTGTTCCCCTACTTAAGGCCATAGGTTTGGGGGCGGCAAGAGATCCTAGAGAGAATCCACTCCCATATTAATGCCAATTAATTGGATTCCTGAAAGGTTAAGTGAATTGCTCAAAGTCATAGGGCTTAGAATTCAGGTTTTCTGACACTCTGTTGAGAGCTCTTTACACTTCACAGGTCTGCCCAGAGGAAGATTGCAGGAAGGTTCTTTTACTATGTAGGGGTGTCATTTCATGAACAGATAGTGACAAAGAGCCAGAGCCGAGAAGGAGTGGAACGGAGCAGGGAAGGAGCGCGGCGGGCTGGATCCCACCCAGCTTGTGAATTACAGCGGGGACTGCGAGATACTGTGTGATGAACCGGCTTTGTAAAACCCTCATCCAGAACAGCGGTGGGCGATGAAGATGATTCCAACCACCGTTTTCTTAAATTCCTGCAATGCATTTTCTAGCTGCTTCCGAATGCCAGCACTCCATTTCCAGGCACCTGCATTTAAGACCAGTTGGTGAGGCATTAGGCTGAGAGTGGCTTCCCACATGCCCTGACCCTGACCCTGCTGACAGAGATGCCTTACTCCCCCTCCTGGGCTGGCGTGGACCCTGCAGCCACTCTCTGTCGTGGCCCTTTAGGGAGGGGAGGAAGAGGAGGAAGGGCTGGACTGTCTCCTGCCAGTCCTGCCCGAGGGCCCTAGCTCAGTGGGAACTCCTTTTGGGAGGGAGGACAAGGGTAGAAAACATGGCCAAGTCCCCCCAGCGTGGGGGTGGGGGGGCTGACGGAGCTCCTGTACCTTCCTTGCACGAGGAGTTTCACCATCTGGGTAAGGTCAGGTTCCCATTCTGCCCGGACCCACCAGTCTCCCCGGGGGACATTTTAGAGGTCCTGGGCACCTGGGATTCAACTTGTCACCACCGGTTCTCATGCGTTCTCTTACCACGACTACCTCTACTTTGTTCTACAGAAAAATCAACACAATCAATGGGAAGCTTCAAAGGTTTCGTGTCTATAAAGATCACATCCCTAACAACCAGCCCGGATGGGTTCATTTTCACCACAGAGACGTCCTCGGTCTATAGCCAACCCCCACACCCCTCCAAGGGTGCCCCAAACAGGAAAAAATGAAGCGGCCTGCACCTCTCTCATGTTCCCGGGAAGGCTCTCCTGGTGTCTTGTCATTGGGTCACCCGACAGAGGGTTTCGGGTGGGTTCCAGGACAAACCCGTAGTAAAACAATTGGGAGTCTGTCCACCTCTGCCAATCTTTGACCCTCCTCACAGTGACCCCCCTTAGAAATGGGGGTGATTACAGCAAAGGATGCCTGTGCTGAGAACATGGCCACACGGTCCACAGATTACTTTGGTCGTCTTGGGTTCTGAACTGGCCACGGAGGGCAGGAGGAAGGGGGAAGGAAGAGAAATGACAGCAGTCCCCGGGCAGGGGATTCCTTAGCCAGTGAGGGTGTTGGAGATCTGAGGAACTCAGATTGTCCTGCTGGCTTAGGGGTAGCCGAGAAGTTCTCTCTGGGAACAGGCACTGAAAGCCATCCTTCTTTCCAGAACCGCTCCTAGTGACTGGCCATCTGGTCACCAAAATGGGGCCCTTCCTTACGGGGGCTTTTTTTTTTCCCCCTCTAATGGACTTCAAAGGAGCCCCTGCTTACAGAAGAAGCCAATTATTTTTGCTTTTTTTTTTTTTTCAAAATATAAACTTTTACAATGGAATACAATGACTTAAATACTTAAATCATCTGAGAAACACTTGTAATCAAACTCTTTATACTTGAATATTCCACTCCTGCGAGCACACAGTTTGAAACCACACTTTAAATAAAATAGTGTGTTTACAGCGATCAAGGCTGCTAACGGGGAGGCGGGCAACACTGCCGTGGGAGGCCAAGCCAGCCACTCCAGGAGCTTTGCATTACTGCCCACCAGGGAGATGGGAGCCAGCTACGTGCATGAAGGGAGCTTCTTCCCACCCCTCCCGACCATGGACCCTGAGCATTGCGTGGTTCGCTTCAGTGGCAGCGTGGCGTGATGGAGGGGTCACTGGAATCTGGAGTCCTGTAGACTGGAGGTGAGCCTCGTCACTGTCCTTGGAACCTGGGGCAAGTCACTGACTTTCCTTGAATCTTAGTTTGCTTTTCAACCAAGAGGGAGAAACATACCTGCTTTGCAACCTTGTAGGTGGGAAGGTGAGATGAAGCTTGGTAATCAGGACCTTCTAATGGCATTTAATAGGAGGGGTTGGCAAACTTTCTGTCAAGGGCAGACAGTAAACCTTTCAGGCTTTGCAGACAATATCGTCTCCCACAAATTACTCAGCTCAGTCTGGTGGTGAAAGCAGCCATGTTTTCTTCCCATTTTACAGCTGAGGTCACGGGGTAGGTAAGCAATTTGTCGGAAGGCCCTAGTGAGTGGCAAAGACAGGATTTGAATGTAGCAGAAGTGGATTTCCTATAAAGCTAATGAACCTTAACCTGCAGGGGTCCCCTCTCTCATGCACTGCTTCCGAAGATCTGGAATGTGTTCATGTGTTCATAACTTTTTAATAAAATTTGCAAAAGTAAAATATGCTGTTTGCAATCAGTTAAGACCACTATCTCTTTCCAGTCCAACTTCCCACACACCACACTTAACCCTGAAGGCTTTGGTGTTGGAATGGCTGTGGACATGGTTGGGATCTGGCTGAGGGACTGGTGACTTAGGTAATGTTTGGTAGTTAGCAGGATTTTTTTTTTCTTTTCTTTTTTCCTTTGGTGGTTTGCAGTGACATCTACCTAAAGTTAAATTATTGTTCTCCTCCTGGAGGTAAGAAGGCTTCTAGGAATGCTCTTGTCATTGATTGTGTTAATTCACCTGCAATCACGAGACATGGTATCTGGTATTTCAGCACAGAATTATGTAAGAAGCGGAGAAACAAAGCTTGAATTGCATGATGAGGCTGGTCTCTGGGAAATTTTTCCAAATGGTACATCTCAAATATATAAAAAGAACATGATGGTGTTCACTCAAACTTAACAACAATCCTAAAAATTGCATGATGTTACTGCTAAGTTGTAAAGCTACAAGAAATATTTCTGTGATTGGCAAATAAAAAGCAAATGTTAATAAACTGGGCTAGACCAAAGGTCTATTTCTATTTCTCCTTCTATTTGCTATGTAGAAAATGTTATAACATCATTGTCCCATGAAGAGGAGATTAGAGAGTAACTAGCCAAAAAAAAAAAAAAAAAAAAAGAAAAGAAAAAATAAAGGAAGGACAGAAAGGAGCAATATAGGTAAAATGGAAAAGATAGGCAGTTAATTAATAAAATTATCATGCTCTTTTCCTAGATACTGAGACTGTGGTGTTTATGAAATTTAAAATTTGCTGTAATTCCTTTTCCTGTTTCAAATCATCTTTATGATCATATTTTTTGTCTTCTTTTTCTTAAACACTGTGTGAGTTTCAGGCCCTGGGAAACTTGCATGTGCCTGGAATCTCAGGAATCTGGTGTGTGCACAGTGTATACACTCTCAATGCCCGAGCTTTATGACACCGCAGCTGGTCACAATCGCTCCCGTGCACCCACAAAAAACACACCTGCTCACATTCACCCACACTCTTCCGATTGATTTTAAATTTACAGACAGGCCTGTTCGTGCAACCCTAATTTGCAAACCTCTGGCCAAGGCGACCGCATGCTGTTTCTGCTTTCTCAAATCACGTCATCAGATTATTGGCTTCTTGCAAAAATTTCATTTACTAACTCCAGAATTTACCAGGTGCTGGAAGGACTTTGGTCTTTGTGGGGGAGATCACGCTGCATGGTGTGGTGTAGAATTTCTGTGCAATCTCAAGGTTCCCCATGCAGAGTCCCCAGCAGCACGGAGGCCTCTGGGAACTTGCAAGCTTCTCCATTTGCCTACATGACAAGCCTACCCTGGACCGGGTAGTTTACCCTCCTCCATTGCTTCGTCTGGGAAGGAAGAAGTGACGTGGGGGCGGGGGGGGGGGTGTTGGGCATGTGGCTCAGCGAGTTTCTCGTCATTTGTTCTTGGTTTTTCTTAGGTGAAGGTGACACTAAATCATTTACAATTACTGAAATAATTCTTGTATGTTTGGTCTTAATTCTGTTATCTCTTGTTCTGTACTTTGGGGGATATTTTTAGATGGAGAGTTCTATTCGGTTTTACCTCTTGTCATGACCATGGTTTTCTATTTTTGAGCATCTTCATTGCGGTTTGCCTTTATTTTTTAGTAGGAATGAAAGTTGTCCTTCTTGGTTTTTGTCCTTTTAAAGACTATTTAAGCTATAATTTCTATAATTATCAAAGTCAAGAGTAGAATAGTGCCTTCTGACTTGATTGAATATAAAAAGAAAAATTAAGTACACTTTTACTTATTCCATCCATTTTAATGATGTAACTTAGAGATGAGAACTGTTACTTAAAAAATATATTCATAGTTAAATTCCTCACTTCCTTCTTTGAGAAAAGTTGTCTTGGTAATTACCTGAGCTCCTTGTCTTTGCCCCTCTTTAAGGTCCTTGAGGGAAAGCACTTTTGGAATCTGGGCACCCTGCTTTCCCTGGAAATATATTCCCAGCCCCAAGAATGCAGTGACATAGTGTTAGGATAGTTGCTGTATGTTTGCGATCTCCTCCAGGGAGGTATGTATTGTCCTGCCTTTTAAGGGAATTTCTTAAGGGTCCCTGGATGGCTCAGTGTCCAACTTTTGATGTCAGCTCAGGTCTTGACCTCAGGGTTGTGAGTTCAAACCCCACACTGAGATCCACTCAGAAGATAAAAAATAAATAAGGGACTTTAAGAAAAAATCTAAGCCACAATAATTGTGGCACTTACAACTACGAGACCCAACGTATATAACGTTCTAGACTGAATGTTTGTGTTCACCCAAAACTCAAACATTTTTTTTTAAGATTTTATTTATTATTTACTTAAAAAAAAGAGAGAGAGAAAGGACTAACAAGTGGAGCTACAGAGGGAGAGGGAGAAGCCGGCTCCCTGATGAACAAAAGGGAGCGGGGCATGAGGCTCCATCCCAGGTCCCCAAGACCATGATCTGAGCCAAACGCAGATGCTTAAATGACTGAGTCACCCACATTCTCCCAAATTCATATCTTGAAACCCTAATCCCAGTGTGATCGTATCTGGAGAGGGGCCTTTGGGAGTTCATTAGGTCATGATGGCGGATCCCTCATGAAATGGCGTCGGTGCCTCTGTAAGAGTCCAGAGAGCGAGGAAGCTCTCTTTCCGCCATGCGAGCATATCATGAGAAGTCAGCCAGCAGCCAGAAAGAAGGTGCTCACCAGAACCTGACCATACCTACACTAGAATCTCGGGCTTTTCGCCTCCAGAAATCTGAGAAATAAATTTCTGTTGTTGATAAGCCAGGCAGTCTAGGGGATTTTTTGTAGAGCAGCCTTAAACTGCCAAGACCTATGAGGTGCCTAGAGTAGTCTCATTCACAGTGACAGAAAGTGGAACGGTGGCTGCCAGAGGCTGGGGAAAGGGGGATATGAGGAGTTATTGTTTAATGGGATGGAGTCATTCTTGCAAGATGGAGAGTCCTATGGGTGGATGGTAATCATGGGGCACAGCCAGGTGAATGTACTCCATGTTACTAACTACATCCCTCAAATGGTTAAGATGGGAAATTTTATGTAATGTGTATTTTATTCCAATTAAAAAATTGTGGTGTTGGGGTGCCAGGTGGCTGAGTTGGTTAAGCATCTGCCTTCGGCTCAGGTCATGATCCCAGAGGCCTGGGATCGAGCCCTACATTAGGCTCCCTGTTCAGCAGAGAGTCTGCTTCTTCCTTTGCCCCTCCCCCCATGCGCTTGTGTGCACTCTTTCTCTCAAATAAAAAGATAAAAATCTTAGAAACAATCAAAATAAATAAAAAATCATGATGTCAAAAACCCAGAAGTCATACTTATTAGATTCATGCTAGATTTATTTACTTTAATTTTTTCATTGAGGCCATCGGTGACTTTAACCAAAGATTTGGATCAACTAGATCTAAGATTGGTACCTGGGTATTTTAAGGCACCCCCTATATTTAGGTTAGTCTGAAGCCTCCTGGTTGAGAATCTCTACTTCATTATTTTAAAGCAAATAGTGCCTTTTGCTTGTTTTCTGTCTTGCTCAATGATAAGTTCTTTGAGAGCCCATGAATTTTCTGCTCACCCCATACATTCCCTACAGTATCTAATAAAGTCCTTGAAAACAAGCATTCACTAAATAGCTATTTAGTAAAATATAAATATTCCCCACATGGTGGCTTCATCCAATGACTAATTAAAGGGCACCACCTTCTAAGCTCTTGGAATCAAAAGTAGGTAACCTTTGACTCCCTGTAAGATAAGTCAGCCACACTCTATGGCCAGATTTCCCCGGCCTCTCAGGATGAAATATATCTGGGGTGTTGGGGATGTAAAGTTCATATTGACACAATCATCAGTCAGATGATCTTTCCAAGTTTGCAATCTCATAGAAGGGTGTAGTGTTTGTTTTGTAAAAGTTTATAAGCTGTAGCACAAAAACAAGACAGTTTTTCTGCTCATCAAATTCCCTAGCATCTTGGCTCTTTCTAGTCTAAACAAGATGGAGTAAATATCTCATATGATCAGAGTGTCAGATAAATACAGCTCCCACTGGGGAGGACTGTCATGCCTTATGAAAGAGACGTCCAAGGGCTCTGGGTAGCTGGAGGCAATGATGGAGTCAGGAAACATGTGGACAGGATGATTGTTTACATTAGGGTGCCCCATGTTTATTAGAGAGAAGACACTTACAGGAAAATAAACAAGGGCACACTAGTTCAAAAAGTGCTCCTGTATTATTCTGTACTCCCAAATTTTCTGTGCTAAGTATATTATAATCAGAATCAGAAACAGCATCCTTTTAAATCAGCATCATTGATTTCAAACCTATAAGGTATTTGCCGTGAGCTGTAAAAATGTTCATCTCTGGGCACCTGGGTGGCTCAGTGGGTTCAGTTGCTGCCTTCGGCTCAGGTCATGATCTCAGGGTCCTGGGATCAAGTTCCACATCGGCCTCTCTGCTCAGCGGGGAGCCTGCTTCCCCCCACCCCCGCCCCACCTGCCTCTCTGCCTACTTGTGATCTCTGTCAAATAAATAAATAAAATCTTTTTAAAAAATGTTCATCTCTTAATGCCCAAGTGAGAATAACTGACTAGGTTCTTTACAGATCATTAGGATTGGGGCACCTGGGTGGCTCAGTTGGTTAAGTATCTGACTCTTGTTCAGCTGGGCTCATGGTTGTGGGGTTGTGGGATCAAGCCTCACATTGGGCCCAGTTTCAGTGGGAGGATCTGCTTGAGGTTCTCTTTCTCCATCTCCTTCTGCCCTTCCCCTCCCACTCTCTCTCTCTAAAAAATGGAAAAATAATAATAATAAATCTTAAAAAAAAATCATTAGGACCAATCACTTGGACTTGGTAATAGTTGAGGTAATAAGATCAAATCCCTGCCTTCCCTAGTTCATCCATTAATTTATTCAACAAATATTTCTCTCACGCTGACTGTATTCCAGGCATTCTACTTGATGTTGTAGGTACAGCAGTGAACTAGTTCACCCCAGGTCCCACCCACAAGCTTTTGCTTCCAGGAAAGGCAGACAGGGAACATAATTACATAAGTATTATTTTTTAATGAAGAAAATTCAGAAATCATTGACATATAATTGACACACTATAAATTGCACCCATTAAAAGTGCTCACTTTGGTAAAATTTTACACATGTATACACGTGTGACACCATCAGCACAATCAAGGTGTTGAACATATCTGTCACCTCCAACCATTTCCTCTTTCCCCTTGGTAATCCCTCCCCCTCCCCATCCCAAGCAACCACTTGTCTCTTTTTTTTGTCACTATAGATTAGTTTGCACTTTGGGGGACTTTATCCAAGTAGAGTCAGACAATATATACTCTATTTTGTCTGGTTTCTTTCACTCAGCATGATTGTATCAAATGTTATCAGTGCTGTTAAATATATTGATAATTTAGTCCTTTTTGTTGCTGAGGAGTATTTCATTGCATGAACATACTACATTTGTTCATTCTTTACCCTTGGGTGGGCATTTAAATTGTTCCTAGTTTTTGACTATCCCAAAATGTGCTCTCTTTCCCTCTCACGCTCTCAAATACATAGGAGAAATCTTTAAAAAAAAAAAAAATTGGATGTCAAATACCTAGTAGTGACATTTATTAGATTCATGTGAGATTTATTTACCTTATTTTTTTTTACTGAGGCCATCCATGACTTTAACCAAAGTCAAAGTTCAAAGCTGCTATGAACATTCATGCACAAATCTTTGTATAGAGATACACTTTCATTTCTCTTGGGTAAATACCAAGGAGGAGAATGGCTTAATCACATGATGCGTCTATGGATACCTTTCGAAGACACTGTTTAACTCTTTCCCAAAGTGGTTGTACCTTTTTTACACCCACCAGCAGAGCGTGAGAGTCTAGCTCCTCCACATCCGGTAGAGTGGAGGTAAAAACGGTAGAGTCCGTTTTTACACTGGTAGCCATTCTAATAGGTGCATCATGGCTTCTCATTGTGGTTTTAATTTACATTTCCCTAATGACTAATAAACACAACCTTTACTTAGTTGCGGTTGTGAGAGCCCTGAAAAGAAGCTGCAGAATGGCCAGATTGGGAGAGTGAAGAACGAACCTAGCTCTGTGGGTGCCTTGTCTCTGCCATACCCATTATCGTCCAGTTCCCAAAGCACCCCCCAATACCTTCCCATGGCATTTAGTCTTTGGAGGAACTTGGCAGTCGGAAATACTTTGACATTCAGCTACTCTCAGTCTCTCTTATATAGTCTAGTGATCTCCATTTGGATATGGATAAGCCTAAGTCTTTCTATGAACTGGGCCATTTCCAGCTCAGCAGGTGTGTGGGTGTTTAGTAAATGATTGAGCTTTCCTGGTCCCAGTCCTACCGCTCCCACTCCAACTTTCCCAAAGAAGGGATGCTCGGAGCCCTTTTTGTTTAATATTTTATTTATTTACTTGAGAAAGAAAGAGAGAGAGAGCATGAGTGGGGAGCTGCAGAGCAGAGAGAGAGAGGAACAAGCAGACTCTGAGCTATACTTGGAACCCAGTGGGGGGCTTGATCCCATGGCCCTGAGATCATGGACTGAGCTGAAATCAAGAGTCGGAAGATCCATTGACTGAGCCACCCAGGTGCTCCTCAGAGCCTGTTTCTGAAGCTAGCACAGGGACTAGGGTGAAATCTTGCCAATGTGTTCACTGGCCCAAAGAAATAATTGAAAACAAGCCAGAAATATAACACTGGAGTCATCACTCAAGAAAAGAGGGGAGACACAGAGATGGCTTATCCTGTCAGGTGTCCCCAGGCCCCTAGGGCTATACAACAAAATGGTTCTGCTTCCCACCATGGTGTAGGACCTAACAAAAGGGAGCAGGTGGCAATGGGTTGGTTCTGTGAGTTGGAGAGACAAGAAGTCAGACTGCTTCGCATCTAGGGTCTTCCCTTGCTCCTGAAGTGAGTTTCCTATAGCTCCCTAAGAGGAGGGAAGGAAAAATGTAAAAGGTAATATAGCCAAAAGCTGACTTTTCACTGGTTTTTTACAGTTTCCTTTTTTTTTTTTAAAGATTTTATTTATTTATTTGACAGAGAGAAATCACAAGTAGACAGAGAGGCAGGCAGAGAGAGAGAGGGAAGCAGGCTCCCCGCTGAGCAGAGAGCCCGATGCGGGACTCGATCCCAGGACCCTGAGATCATGACCTGAGCCAAAGGCAGCGGCTTAACCCACTGAGCCACCCAGGCGCCCTACAGTTTCCTTTTTAATCTCCATAGTTGGTTATTCTTTGGTCCAACAAAAATTCCATTTCTCATTTCTTCAAATATTTAAAATGTTTTCCTACTTGTGGCCAAATGGAAACTTAAAAAAAGAGAACCAAGAACAAAAATAAGTGATTGTCCACTGGGGATGTTTGCAGGAAGAATGAAGACAGTGGGTGTTTCCAAGAGCCATTCTGGTCTACTCATGCCAACAAACCCAAGACCTCCCCAATAAGGCAGTTAGAACACTTCTCTGGTCTGTTCCTCATCTCTTCTCTGTACCAAGCCATGTAGCTTTTGACAGTGCATTGCTTTGTGCCTCCTCTGCTCTCCCCAGTGATGCTGTTCTATCTCTTGCACTCGCAGGATGCCTAAGACAGCATGTTCTCTGGCTTCCTAGAATTAGAACTCTCTATCCTTGATCTAATGTTGTAACCTCTTTCTTGTCCCTCAGAATAGTTTACTGCAAGTATTTACTTTTGAAGTTATAAGTCTAATTTTATTTGTAAACCCTTTCCCCAATTTCTTCCCCAGTTCTTCTTTTGTAATGATTTAGAGGTGAGGTGGTCTCTACTTTCCAAACAGGACTAGCTCACCTACCAAACTGCATCTGGCGCTAGCCTGGAATGGCAACTGTGTCACCAGCATTATCCTGGCTGTCATAAATGTTTGTGGAATGATGTGTAAAAATTATATGAAATTAGCTCAGTGCTAAACATCTATAACCACCATCTTTTATAATTCCCACTTGCCCTCAGGGTTAGATACTATCATTGTCCCAATATCATGGATGAAGTTACATTACTTGCCCAAGGCTGTACCGTGGGTAAGAAGTACAAAGATTCTACCCCAAATCCATCTAGCTCCAGAGCACAGGCTTTGAAGCACCATGCTATGGCACCTCTCATCACTTTCTGATAATTCCCATTTGGTTCTGTCACATCCAAATAAGTCAAATGTCTTTCTCCATCTGGCTGTGACAATGATTCACAGCAAATTATCCCACGGGACTTCAGATGACTTCTCTAGTTCTTGCTCCTTTGCCTTAAGCATTGTTTGTCTCTGGACCACCATTCTGCTCCTAGGAAGATTTTGCAAATCATGTCATAGTCCCTGCCCCAAAGAAGCAGAAACAGAGCTGTTCTCTAACACATTATCAGTAATCTGGGGTGGGACACATGGATTCCAAGTAGACCCTTCTCAAGCCAACTCGGAATGTTAGGTTATGTTGTCCTCACTATGCTGCAATCCTTTCCTCTTTTTTTTTTTTTAATTAATTTACTTCTTTCTTTCTTTCTTTCTTTCTTTCTTTCTTTCTTTCTTTCTTTCTTTCTTTCTTTCTTTCTTTCTTTCTTTCTTTTTTAAGTAGGCTCCATAACCAGTGTGGAGCCCAATGTGGGGCTTGAACTCATGATCCTGAGATCAAGATCTGAGCTGAGATCAGAGACAGACATTTTACCAACTGAGCTACCCAGGCACCTTGCCCTCTCCTTAAAAAAAAAATATATATATATATATATATATATATATATATATATAGATAGATAGATATTATATATAGATATATATAGAATAACAAAGGCTCCATTTCTATCTTGATTTGTATGATAAGTGGCTTTATTTAATTATTTTTCATCATCTTTATTGATATAGCTTTAAAAGTTGTAGTGCCATTTGAGGGACATAGATTGGCAATACAGCTCGTTCTCTGTCTCCAAGGAGAGACTACAAATACTCAGCTGTGTTAATGTATCTCCCCTCATTTTATGATATAAGGAATATTCATGTGTATGCTATCAATATCAAAACAGGATACATTAAATTCTGCTTCTGGGGAAAAGCTGCAAAGGGTCAAACAGGCAATTAAGATCTTGTCGGCTCTTAAAAAGGAGGATGTTTACTTCCCTCCCTGCAAGAAAGACGCCAGATGGAAACTGAGATTTACAAAAGATGAAACTGTCTCCTGATTCATTTCTTCAGGGCTGAAGTCTAGCTCTCGTTAAGTCTGAAAACGTTCAGAAGATGCTTGTTCAGACCTCTCAAAGATTTATGACACTACTCGCTGATTTCTGCCTTTCCCCAAATCTGGGAGGAGTAGGCGAATATTTTCTCTGCTGAAGCATTTAGAATGGGTAATTGCTTTCACGCCAGGCATTTTTATGAAATCAAATAATAAACGGGGTCTTAAATTCTTTGTTTCCCTCAAGTTTCATGAGCTTAAAAGAATTTCTGTGGAAAATTTTATTTCTTATGCTGCAACTTTAATAACTCCATTAAAGCTTTTGCTTTTCCCCCAATACCCAGCTGCGTATATTTGGGTGTGGAATGCAATTTTCTCTGGCCACAGCTCAGAAGCAGCTTCTTAAAATGTTTAATTTCTTTGAAAATGTGAAACACAAACAAGTTTCTTCTGGAAAAATAATGGGTATGTATTGGCTAAATGAGAGAGCCACAGACTTTTCTCTGTAAAGGGCTAGATAATAAATATTTTAGGTTTTGCTCTAATGTACCAAATTTACCCACGTAGTGTGGAGGCAGCCATAGGCAATTCTAACCAATTGAGGATGACTATGTTCCAATAAAACTTTATTTATGGACATTGACATTTAAATTTCATATAATTTTTACAAGTCACAAAATACTATTACTCTTTTTCTTTTCCCCAACAGTTTAAAAATGTAACAACCATTCTTTGCCACTGGACTGTATGAAAAACAGGCAGCAAGCCAGACTTGATGACTCAAAGACTAATTCATTGAGTCAAGAAGTGGTTTTTGAGCATCTGACACATATGGGGAACAAAACAGATGGTGTACCTGCCTTATATTACTTCGGGAGGAGAAAATTAGTTGGAAAACTTGAAAAGAAGGACATCTACGCGTTTGGGAGCAATGATAGCTCACACGAGTCACATGCCCACCAACGTCTCTGAAAGTCTTCCCATAAGCCATTCTCTAAAGTTACTCCGAGTATCGTAAAAAACTGAGGTTTGCCTTGAAGGTGCTGGTGTCTCTGTACTGCAGAAACACAGACTACTTTTTGGCCTGTGAAATGAAGAGGTTTGCTGTCATTCAACAGATTCCTACTAAAAAGTATAAGCCTCTGGAGAGCAGGGCATTATTCTTGATGCGCATGGCCTGGTAAGGGCGTGGCTCAGCCTGCTGAAAAAAGACCAGTGAATAGATGCACTCAGATGTCCTTGGAACTGCCCTGGAAAACATGGTGGTCACCAGCTCTGGTATCTCTTTAATTTTAGATTTACTCTACTTCAGTCCCGGTGAAATTAGATGCGGGGTTGGAGCTCAGGTTTACCAGGGTAAAGATCCCCAAGTGATTCTAATACACAGAGTATCAGCTGTGCGGTTTTGTTGTTGTTGTTTCTTTAAGATATTTTATTTATTTGGGGCGCCTGGATGGCTCAGTGGTTAAAGCCTCTGCCTTCGGCTCAGGTCATGATCTCAGAGTCCTGGGATCGAGCCCCGTATTGGGCTCCCTGCTCGGCAGAGAGCCTGCTTCTCTCTCCCTCTGCCTGCCTCTCTGCCTACTTGTGATCTCTATCTCTCTGTCAATTAAATAAATAAAATCTTTAAAAATAAAAAGATATTTTATTTATTTATTTGAGAGAGAGAGAGAGGGAGCACAAGTGGAGGGGAGGAAGAAGCATAGAGGGAGAGGGAGTAGCTGACTCCTGGCTGAGAAGGGAGCCCAATGTGGGCTCCATGCCAGGCTCCAGGGATCATGACCTGAGTTGAAGGCAGATTCCAGCCCACTGAGCCACCCATGTGCCCACCAGCTGTGTTTGTCTGCGAGTTGGAGCAGCAGCTTCAGAATCACCTGGGAAGATTGTAAGGCATCCATTGTCCTCACCTGAGAACTTGCTAGACAGGCAAATTCTCGGGCACTACTCTACTCACTAAATCAGAAACTCCGGTGGGGGTTGTAATAGTCTTGTTTTAACAAGTCTTCCTGGTGATTCCAAGGCGATCTCTAGCTTGAAAACCCCTGAGCTACACCACGCAGAGCCTTCTCCGATTTGTTGAAGACCCGCGCCTGCGCAGGGATGAAAAGACCAAGGTTTTAGAAAGGGCTTGTGGCAGCTATGACGTTGGATGGAATTTGTTTACCCAGAGAGGCCCTCTGGCCCACCTTCCCAGCCAGTAAGTACCAAAGGGAATACAAACGCATGTGGGCTATATTTCAAATTATGGCACTCTTGAAAGGTCCTCACTGCCCTGATAACATGATATCAGGGAGATGATGATGATTGTTTTAGAGCTGGTGTATTCTCATCTCTGAGCTGGTTCCATTACTGAACTTTAATGAATCATAATGCTAACATCACTAAAATCTGTGCATAGATTTAATATCTGGAAATTATCCTTTTAGAACAACTACACAATAACAAACCATGACTCTGTGTTCATTTGAGTTCTTAGAACATGGCCTTCTCAGAGCCCATCAGGAGGTGAGCACAGTTAGAAGCCTCACCCTGCAGACTTAGGGTCCTGGCCAAAAAGCCATTTCTTTTTTATTTGTAAATGCTGGGGCAGGTTTTATGTGACCTTCCTCTGAGCAGCATGCAAGTGAAAAAGTCTGAAAACTGCTGTTTTTCTCTCAAAGTGCCTTTTAGAAGACCTGCCTCTAAAACCAAGCAGCTTCATTCCATTCGATTATTTGTAACAGGAGATATTTTAAAAGTGATGTCAGGAAAGGAATATAATTATTCCCCCTGGGTCTGCCTTGGCTGTCTGTGGTGATTCACTCGCAAGGATTGGATGTGCTCTGTTGACCATGCACTAGAAAAGCACAGCTTTTGTGCTATTTCTCCAGATCTGGGAGATTCGCTCTGATCCATCAGGACTCCAGAAGTTCTCTGAGGCACAGTTCTTCAGCCCCAATCTTAGCCCAAGCCGGGATGCACATGTCTTGCAAGGCTCCTAAGCTCCAGCTGGTACCAGTACCTTCTTCACGTCACCTACAGGTGCTAGGACACCATTGCAGAAAGGATCATGAAACATATCAGAGAGAAAAATGACTTTCTCTAGAACCATGTGCATCTTTGTGTTCTGGTTCCTGAGATCAGGAGCATTCATTACATCAACACATACTTATCAAGTGCCTAGAGGGTAAGATTTCACAAAGGCTCTGGATACAAAGCTGGATAGAGATGACCCCTGAACTTAGGGATCTTGCAGTCTGGTTGGTAAACAGAGTCATGAACATGAGAAAAAGGCAGGGGTGCTTGGGTGGCTCAGTCGGTTAAGCATCTGACTCTTGGTTTCAACTCAGGTCATGATCTCCCAGTCTGGAGGTGATGCCCCTGCTTGGGCTTCCCACTCAGCAGGGAGTCTGTTCCCTCTCTGCCCTTCCTCCATCCCCAAATAAATAAATAAGTCTTTAAAAACAAAAACAAAGACTGAAAAACAAAACTAAAACAATCCAGTGTGACCATTGCTAAGGGTGGGTGGTGCCTTAGTGCGGACAGAATGAAGGACAAGGATCCCTCCCAGGGGAAAACAGGAGGCTTCACTAAGACACTGCCTCCAAGGGGAGGAGTGTGAGGGGCAGGAAGGTCATGGGAGGGTGCTCCAGATGGAAGGATCAGCGTTGACAAAGGTTCCAAGGTGCAGAGAACCATCTAGTCCCCTAGCTCAGTATATTTGGGTGTAAGCTACAAGTTGAGGGCAGCAAAGACAGAATGAGATGCTCTGGCAGCTGAGTTACTGTGCAGCGCTCAAGGGGAGAGCCTTTGAAGGATCCCGAGTAGGGGAAGAACATGAAAATAATAGTTATTCCCAGCAGCATTATTAATACTAACTCCTATCATGTGCTAAGCACTGTGTTCAGCAATTCAGTTAAACCTTACAATGCCTTTAGGTGATGCATAAATTCAGAGAAAATCAGCAACTGGTCTATAATCGCTATTTACTAAGAAGTAGCTAAGTCCTGACTAAGAATCCGCTTGGTCTCAGCAAAGGCTGAGCTTGTAAACCCTTTGGTTTACGGTACATGGTATGGCCCATGGCCGCACCGACACTAGCAAGCTAGGAGAGCTACTACACTAGGGCGCCAGTGGCAGAGCCCTTAGGACTAAAGATGCCTGAGTGAAGGATTATACCATAAAGATTATGTCCTTCTAAACGATGCAGAAATTATGTGACTGGACTCCTTTATGTATTCACCCAATGAATTCATTCATTCTACTCTATGCTAGGCCCTACGCAAGGTCCTGGAAACTGAGAATGAACAAACCATGTTTGGCTGCCCCCCAGCGCTCCCCAAAGCTTCCGTGGTAATGGGAGATTCAATCATTAATCACATACTTACACAAACAAGGTTTATATTAAAAACCATGACTTGTGCTCTGAGGTCGAGCCCTTCTGAGCTTTGAGATCGTAACACGTGGGAAGGGGGGTGGGCCAGTCTAGAGTGGAGGACCCTGAAAGATCTTCTGAAGATAAGGTCCAAAGAGTGAGCTGTAGCTCAAGGTTGTCTGGATGGGAAGGGAAGGATGCTTCCCGCAGCTGGAGATGCAGGAGCCAGTGTCCAGTCAGGAGAGGGGAGGTGGGAATGGAGAGACGGAAAGGAAGTGAGGGGAGCAGGGAGAATAGGACGGGAGAGGAAGCCGGGAGGCAGAGAGGGTCTGCTCCAAAGGTCTTAAACTATGGAAAGATTTGAGCCTTTGGAGTAAACCTCTGAGTCTCAACCTTGGTACCGATTCATGGAACCTGGAACCTTCTAAAAATGCTGAGTTCTGAAATCTGCTCCCAGAGATGGATTGGTCTGGGATCCTGTCTGGGAACTGGGATTTTAAAAGATGGTCAGGTAATTCTCATGTGAAGATGAGCTCGTGAAACACTGGGTTAAAATGTTTAAGTGCCTATATTGATGGAGTTCTAGAATATAGGTGAGGTTCCGTGGGGTGAGGTCCGGAGCCGATGGCCGAGAAAGAATTCTTGAGACATCTCTGGTGCAAAATGGTGGTTTATTAAAGCACGGGGACAGGACCCGTGGGCAGGAAGAGCTGCTGCCCCGGGGTTGTGAAGGGTGGTCGATTAGATACTTGTAAATTGCGGAGGGGATTAGGGATGGTGTAAGTCCCTAAGGAATTTTGGAAGCAAGGTTTCTAGGACCTTGAGGGGCTAGCTATTGTTTGGGGGAAAAGGTGATTCAGTAATAAAACCTTTTCATGAGACCCTTTAGATGTCTATCAGTGGGCCTTATGCTTGGGAACGAATGTCAGCACTATCTTGGAGGTTGAGAGATAAAGTTTCCAAAGGAACTGTTAAAGTACACTTACAGGATCCTGGTTGGGGGTAGGGGGTTGGTCAGGCTAGGACTGCCCTTTGCCCTTAGCAAAGCCTTAAGGTGGGGGTAGTTGAGTCCCTAGAGAACAGTCTCTCTGCCTGTTTTTAAGGGCTTGTCAGTAGGTAAGGAAATTTAATAATTGTTCTTCTGCCTCTGTTTCCCACATCATATATGTCGTCTATTTTCACTTTGAGAGATCAGTCTGGCTGTCCTGAGAAAACAGATGGGCAGGGCAGAGGGGGAGGGGAGGGAGAAACGTCATGGGCAGCTAGCTGGTCACCTGTGTCCTTTGAGGACATTTTACTCTCTATGATGGCACCCAGCGATGGGTCTGAAAATGTTAGAAAGTTGGGAGGGGTACTTTTTGATTTTCTTCATTTTGCTCTTTTTATTTGAAAATGTTAAGTCCAATCTGTCTCAGTTTTTAAAAAATTGATCTACCTTTAAAAAATTGAAAATACCTTTTCCTGGGGATAAGGCAGAACAAACCACCTTCCACTTCTGTGTGACAGCTTTTCAGTTATGGACAATGATGCTTATGGTCCCCTAAAGCCACCTCTTTTCACACTAGACACTTGAACTTAGAGACTGTTGTGGACGCCATGGGATCTAGATCTCCTCACTAAATGCATGCTAATTTGTCACCAACATGTTCTCTTAAAATTTACTACTCTTCTGTTACATAATGGTTTCTTTCTCTATTTAATTTTAATAAGCCATTTCAGTTGGTAAGGAAAACTGTTAAGAGAAATTACTGTGCCAAGAACAAAGCTTTGATTTAAGAAAAGTTACTCATTTGTTTTCTACAACAAATGATTTTAAAATGATGTAAAAAGCACTTCAATTTTTACTCTTGGCCTTGGAAAGAGTTGAAGTCAGCATTTTAAAATCTAATTCCTGTTTGTTTTGCGTGCTTAATTAACATAATTCCTTTTTAGCAAGAACGTGGGAAAGCTATAGGGAGTTTCTCCCTTCGTTCCTCCCTGCACCCCCTCCCCCACCCCTTGGAAAGCTTTTGCCTTTGGAGAATTTGGCTCAGCACAAAAACAACCTATCTTTCTTTCTTTCTTTCTTTCTTTCTTTCTTTCTTTCTTTCTCTCTTCCTCCCTCTCTCTTTCTTTCTTTCTTTCTTTCTTTCTTTCTTTCTTTCTTTCTCTGTCCCTCCTAAATGTGTTATATTATTAATTGGCATCAATACCATTTATGGAATGGTTACTGTAGCAAGCACAGAGCTCATCGGTCTGCAGGGTATTTATCTCATTTCACCCCATCACAACTCAAGAGAGAGGCATAATGGCGCTCTCCATCCTGGGGATGAAGATGGAAGGGTTAGAATTTGCCCAGGATCACACCTGCCCCTAGCGCCCTGGTCATCTTTCTTCCCAGCATAACAGGCATCCCTTTGCTAAGCTCCTGTGTCTTTTACCCTCACCTCCAAAATCAAGTTTACACCCCTATTAAAGAACCAGGGCCAGCTTGGGTCCATGCTCCTTCTGGAAATTTCCTAAATGACCCGAATTGCACAGCCATCCTCTTCTCTGAATATCAGGACACCACTGTGTGTGTAAGGAGGCAGTTATAATGGGGCTTAGGATACCCGCCACCATGCGGTTATTAACCGCTGCGGTATTGTTTATTTCTTATGTCAGTGCAGCTGATTTCCTCTACTGGGGACTGTAAGTTTCTTGCGGGAAAGTCTGTGTATTAGGAGTCTTTGCTTTCCCATGATGTCTAGCATGTTTCTCTCTCCGTGTGAGAGATGGTCACTGTTCCTTGAATAAACGAACAAGTGAGTGAATGGACAGCCAGGTCTGGAAAGCATGAGGTGCAAACCTTGGAACCCCACCTGCCCCTCCCCCCAAGTGAGGCGTAGGGAGGAGGAGGGCTGAGTACGAGGGCCTGAGAGCTGCCCACTCCTGGGCCCCGGCTTCATGGCTTCATGTGTGCTCCTTGCCCCGCCCCCGCACGTGCTCTGGGCAGCAGCTGTCACCTCGTCTGTAAACCTCGGTGACGGTATAACACCCAGCTCGGAGGGTTGTTGTATTAAATGAAATAATAGCTATAAATCCCTTAACCTAATGCCCAGCCTGCAGTCTCCTTTATATCCCTGGTAGCGATCCGTGTTGTACCAGGTATCTGAATAAGCGCTTCACCGTTTCTCCAGATAATTCCTGGGCTTGATCTCCTGCCATCACTGACGGCTGTTTACTGAACTCTGTGATGTGTAGGCCCTAAGGGTGGTGTCCGGTGCAGAGTGTTGAGCACATAGGCGTGGTCCCTGGCCTCACAGGGCCTTCCCCAGGCACAAGGTGAGGTCTGTAGGACAGCTGTGGTCCTCTCCATTCTACCAATGAGAACAGAGGGACTGAGGGGCGCGGCCAAGGCTGGCCACTCGCTGACCTGACCTTGGAGCAGTGCTCTGTGCATCTCACGGGAGGGCAGCAGGGTGGGCGGGAACACCTCATTCTCTGGGCAGCACTGTTTACAAATCAGGGAATTGGCATTTATTTTTAATCCATTCATGTGTGTGCATGTTAATTTTGCTATAGCCATTAGCTTTGATTTGTTTGATGTTAAATAAGCCTGAATAAACACAACACAGTGTAATATTAAGTCCTGTTTGATTCCTCGGTGCATTTTCTGCTCAGGAGTAGCTGTGGAGACTAACTCAAAAGGACTAGGATGCATTATTCGTATTTATATATATACATCAGGATTGGCAGAAATGTAAAAATGGTAAATGAAACTGCATAAGGTATTCTATTACAGGTCTGCTGGCAAGGTAATTTGTTTTTATGGAAAAACAAAAACAAACAAAAACACCTGGCGGCATTTCCCCATCATCTGCCCCTGACATTGGCTAGGTACCTATTTGATTTTCCTCTTTTAAAATTCTTAATAAAAAAGCGTGTCTTCTCGTGTTCTTTTTTGGTTTGGGTTCGATCTTAGTAGTTTCTTGTCTTTATGATCTTTACAATTCTGTAGCTAAAATTGACCTGTAATTATGGTTGACCTTAGCAAATGGCCCTTGGAAAGAACTCAAAACTTAAACTCGAGATTTTTTTTGCAAAGTGCCATTTTGGGATTTCCTTTCTTTGTGTCTAGGCTCTGATGAGCAGTGCTTCTGACTTCTCTATAGCCAACTCAGATACCAGGATCTTGAAAGATAGATAATTACCTTGAGGAAACAGTGGGGCTTGTGGCTTCTAGCAAATAAATTTAATCCAGAGACAGCTACGCAGTGCCTGGATTACTGTTTAATCATGGAAAGGGGAGTCAGAAGACCTGGCCATGCCATTGATCAGTCCTGGAAAGACCAGCAAATTTGCAACTGTTGGATTCTTGATTTCTGTGTCTTTGTTCATATGAAAATAGAATTTATGGAAGAAAATTTGAAAACTACAGAGAAGTCGAAAGTAAAGTCCTTTGTATAACTATGGATTTTCTTTACCTTTTGTTCTGTTCTCCATTTAGTCTTTAAAATACATGGAAAGATGCCTGGATGGCTCAGTTGGCTGAGCATCTGACTCTTGATTTTGGATCATGGGTCATGAGCTCAGGGTGGTGAGATCGAGCCCCTTTTGGGCCCTGAGCTGAACGTGGAGCCTGCTTGAAATTCTCTTCCTCTTCCTGTGCCCCTTCCTCCCCACCCCCTCTTTTCTTTCTCTCCCTCTCCCTGTCTAAAATATCTATGTATGGAGATTTTAAAACAGAACTGGACTCTCATTGTGTTTCTAGTTTTCTCTCTTGATTTTTTTTTTTTTTTTTTTTTACTTAATCATGTCGCATTCTTCGAAGTCACTAAAAATTCTTCAGAAACTGATTTTTAAATGTATCCCAAGGCCCTCTCATGGCGGCAGCTGGCACAGGGTGAGAACATTGCTCTGTGGGCTGTGTCATTTCCAGATCAGGGAGTGGTGTTGCTGCTAAGTGTGTTCAGAAGTCTGCGTGTCAGTGCAGCCGTAGGCATTTGCTTGATGGATCAAACACACCGCCATCCCTTGCATGAATGCAGCTTTGTTAACCATCCCCTGTTGTTGGTTATTTACATGCCCTCGGACTTGTTCACTGCAAATAAATACTGCTATGTTTTATTTAACATTATAAATGAAAATGAAACAGATTAGGTCTTGTCCTTCCTACAAGTAACATACACTTAAATATGTAAAAATTAATACTAGCTGTTCTGTAAAAATCAACAGAGTAATGGAATAGAAAAAACAGCCAAGGAAAAGTCTCTGATATCTGTAATGTGTTGTACAACCTCCCCCCCACCCCCCCAAAAAAGTGCATCTCAAAGCAGTGGGGAAGAAATGATTATTTTGCACTTGCTGTTGGAAAACTTTAACCTCCTACTGTGTGGCAGCAGAACACATTCTTGGTGGGTTAATGAATGACATCTTTAAAAATTAAGATCAGGGGGCACCTGGGTGGCTCAGTGGGTTAAGCCTCTGCCTTCGGCTCAGGTCATGATCTCAGGGTCCTGGGATCAAGCCTCTGCTCAGCAGGGAACCTGCTTCCCCCTTTCTCTCTGCCTGCCTGTCTGCCTACTTGTGATCTCTCTCTGTCAAATAAATAAATAAAATCTTACAAAAAAAATTGAAATCATAAAAGTACTGGAATAAAATCTTAATGACCTTAATTCTCAGGGTTTAGAAAGACTAAGAATTAAACCAATGGAAGAAATCAAGAGGGGAAAAAATACTTTTATCTATACAAAAAATATAGACCTTTAGACATAAATAGATATTTGGTTCTATAGGTACCAGAGATAAGCAGTGAATAAAACAAACTCAGTTTTTTCAAGGAGCTCACATTCTACTGGAGGAAGACAAGGCAAGAATAAAGAAATTCAGAAGAAAAAGGCAGCATAGGGGAGAAAGAATGGACCTGCTTCCTTCCTCGTATCAGCTGTAGTGATTTGCAAGGTCTACCCTCTCATTTAAATAGTATTGGTCGTTACCATCATGTTTTAAAAAGACCTTTTTAAGTTACAGTTCTTTAAATACCAAAGATAATCCTTTTGGGGCATGTAGGTGGCTCAGTAGGTTAAGCATCCAACTCTTGATTTCGGCTCAGGTCCTGATCTTGGGGTTGTGAGATCGAGCCCCATATTGGGCTCTGCATTTAACACGGAGTCTGCTTGGGATTCTCTCTCTCCCTTTGCCCCTGCCCCTCTGCTTGTGCAGGTGTTCTCGGTCTTTTAAGTAAAAATCTTTGTAAAAAAAAGTCTTTTTGTTCCCTCCTATGTAAGATGGAGAAGTTAGTATGTTTTTACTAGATCATCTTTCTTACTTCCTGTTCTCCACTAATGTATGTTGTGATTGATTATCTATGTTACGTACAATTTTACGTTTCCTTTCAGTAACTGCATTTGAAAATTTCATTTGTAACCAGATTCACAGTTGTACTCAACTTCCAATTTTAAGACTCTCCGCAGGTAGTTTTATTCCAAGATTTCCCCTGTATTAAGTACTTTCCATTCTTGCTTGAAATTGTGTCCATCTTCAAGTACTTTTTTCCCAAAAAGTAAAGATGTATTTTCTCTCTTCTTTTTAAAGAGATTTGTTTTTAAATAATCCCCATAGCTCAGATGGGGCCTGAACCCACAACCCCAAGATCAAGAGCCACACACTCTCCTGACTGAGCGAGACAGGCACCCAAGATGTATTTTCTCTTAGCTCTTGACTTTGTGATCTTTCTGTAAGTTTTGCACGTAAGCAGCAACCTGTGTGGAAAATCCTTGGAAATAGTGTTTTGTTTTGTTTTGTTCCCTCATGTCTTCTGTTGTTACTTCATCCTTTAGCATCATAGAGGACAAAACTCACAACAACGTAGTTTTTAATCCTTTCTTGGTAATCTACAGTTTGGTTTGTCTTCCTATTTTAGATGCCTGTGGAATTAAAAACAACAACCACCTTCATTTTTAGAGGAGTTTTAGCTTCACAGCAAAATTTGAGGGGAGCATACAGAGCTTTCTGGTATACCTGATGCCACCACACGGGCACAGCCTCCCTCATGATCAACATTCCCCCACAGGATGGTACATTTATTTCAACTGACAAAGCTACACTGACACATAATTACCCAAAGGCCACAGTTGACCTTAGGGTCACTCTTGATGTTGTGCACTTTGTGGTTTGGACAAATGTATAAGGACTTGGGTCCACCATGATAGTTTCCCACAGAACAGTTTCACTGCCCTAAAAAACACACTTTATGCTTCCCTTATTCATCTCGCCCTTTCTGATAACTTGCCTTCTATCCCTTTGCACAGACGGCAGGAAGACCTAGAGTTTCCCATTATCCCTTGGTCTCAGGGCTCCAGTCTATAACCAAACCGATGTTTTATTAAAGAGAAAAAAATAATTCCCAGCATACAAACACCACTTCCTCTCCCTCCCTCTCTCTGACATGTTGTGCCCTGTTGTTACTATTTTTTTTTTTTGAAGTTTCCTTTAATGCTTAGATCATAAATAAGGAATATTGAGGCTGAGGGCAGGAAAGGGGACACACTTGACTATGCAGGAAGGGGATGAGGACCCCAGACTTTCTGATGGGTCTAGATCTATGCTGCCCATTTAGTGGCCACATGTGGTGATACAATTCAAATGCAATTAACTTACATTTGAATTAGATGAAGAATTCCATTCCTCCCTTATGTTAGGCACACTTCCAGTGCTCAGTAGTCCCAAGTAGCTAGTGTGCTGGACAGCACAGACTGTAGAACATTTCTGTCATTACAGAAAATTCTACACTTGCAGCAGAGAAGAAAATATCTCTATATTTTTTTAAGGTTGGTAAGTTTTCTCCATTTAATGCAACATAGAGCACAGGCCGGCTCTGATTGTGGGTATCCGTTCATCTCTGTGTGTCTTATAAATAGCAGGAAATTCTCTCAGATCCTTATGGTGAGATTGACTGCCAGTTTTTGTTGTCATTTTTAATGTGTGTTACAAGTTTTCATTTTTCACTTGTGCTTTCCCTGGTCTTTTACCAAGAGGTTGGGAGAGGCTGCATCAGGGACTGCTGGCCACATCATGTCTTTACATGGAAGGGTGGTAGCAGAGATTTTGAAAACTCAAATAATGTATCCTGCAGAGAGTGGACTCTTTCTCCCACTCTTTGGGAAATTCTCTACTAATTCTGGGCCATTCCAACTTGATCAAGGCAGAGTCTTTCTTTTGCGGAGCCATCACCACACATGGAGAATGGGAGGTTTTGCCTGGAGGTGGAGGATAGATTCACTGGGACCAGCATGGGTTTCATTTAGGAAGCAGGGAGGGAAGATGTTGCTTAAGAAGCTTTTTCCGGGAAAGCCTGGGTGGTTCAGTGGGTTAGGCCACTGCCTTCAGCTCAGGTCATGATCACAGGGTCCTGGAATCGAGTCCCGCTTCAGGATCCTTACTTAGCAGAGAGCCTGCCTCTCTCTCTGCCTCTGCCTGGCTCTCTGCCTGCTTGTGTGCTTTCTCTCTCTCTCTCTCTCTCTGACAAATAAATAAATAAATAAATAAAATCTTAAAAAAAAAAGCTTCTTCCAGTAAGAGTGTGCAGGGTGGCTGGGGGAGTGGAGGGACTGACGCAGAGGGACAGAAGTCCCTTCCATCACTGTTGACCTCCGGTGATGAGTGCCCTGCTGAGTGATGGGAGGAGGACTCAGGGTCTGGAGGGGAGATGTGTCATGTGAAAGGCACAGTGAGTAAATGATCTTGTGCCAATTAGAGGTGGGACAGGTCCCAGATGACACTTGGTTCCCAATGTGTGAGTCATGGAAAGAATTGTGGTGCTATTCTCTGGGAGGAAGATAAAGGAAAGTGGAGCTGTTTGGGAGAAATGATGACGTGCATCTCAGGCAATGCAATAGATTGAGCCTGGCAAAGTCAGAAAATGTGGCCAGTGTTATCTAGACTTCTGGTCTCCCAAACGAGCTGGACAAGAGGTAGGTGATCAGTGAGAGAAAGAATAGAGCAGTCAGAATGACACCTGACTAAGACTCAGGAGATCCAGATTTCATACGTGTCTTAGCCACCAACTTGCTTTCTCATTCTGGTGGTTTTCTCATCTATACAATTCTGAGTTGTGTTAGATGGACTCCAAGTACCAGTTTAGGGCTAGAATTGTACTTTGTATGGGATTCTGTGCCTCAGTGATTCTCAGGATGATGCCTGGGGTGTAAGCCAATGTGGCTTAACAGTGAGCCCAACAGAGCCTTTGGGCTCAGTGACCAACAGTGAGCCCAACCCTGCCTTTGTGTCAACATGGACGGCTCCCTCTCCGGACAGTTGCTCCTAGGCAGGACACCATAGAACTCTAGAGGTGGGGTATTAATGGGGATTTTATGCACACGGCACATACAAGAGTCTATGTTCAAATAAGTTTGAAAACACTTAAGAAAAGTTGGAAGATTTCTTTATTACTGTACTTTTTATAGCCTCTAATATGCTCATTTTCTCTCTGGGATATTAATGTACTGGATACACTTCTTTAAAAAAGAAAGAAAGGAAATTGTAATCAGGCAAATCTCAGCATGCGGGGAGGGGGCAGCTGACTTCCTGCAGGTTTGTTGAGAGCTCTTGAAGATGCCCTTTGGTGAGAGGGTTCTTACTGAGGCTGTGTCATGTGAAAGGCACAGTGAGTAAATGATCTTGTGCCAATTAGAGGATGAAGATCGGTAGGGTAAGCCACTCCATTGTCTCTTGGACCCAAGTGCCTCTCAAAGGCTAAAGGAGGCTTCATTCTGTATTCTGTATGCACATGTGCCCTCTGCATTCTGAGAAGAGATCTGGACACACAGGTGTCCCAGTTTCTAAATGTATCTGGCTCCCTTCAGCCCAGTGGTATTAACCACTTAGCTATCTTCACCACCAAGCCCCAGTATTCCTCCCTCCCAATCTGTTCCCTTCGCTCCTTTCTTGCTTTGTGGGCACTTACATTTTTGCAGCATAAAATAATGAGGACCTTGAGGACTTCCAGTTCTAAAAGCTGGGGTTGATTCAGAAAATTTATCACTAGGTAGGAAAACTTCCAGGTGGTTTGGATGCTCTCCATGTCCATGAGCCCAAGGCATGCTCGGGAAGTGGTCTCCCATGCCTTGGGGCTGGGTCCCTACTGGCTCTTCAATTGCTGACCATGTCCCTGGTTCCTGATTACTTTGGCCATGGGGTGAATGCCTTCAGTCCGAAACAAAACTTGCTCATGAGAGCCATTTGCTCGGTCCAATCAGCTAGCCCCGACCCAGCACGTGGTGAAGTGGATTTCTATCTTGTCTCACTTTATCCCTCCTGTTTGTAAGACTCTCTTTCTCCCAGTTTATACAATGCCAAAGCCTACATATCCTAGTCCTAGGGTCAAGGATTCTCTGAAGCTGGAAGGGCCGGCAGTTATAGGGAGACAACAAGTAGCTGTTGCCTGCTGGGAGAGACACGTGGGTGGACAGAGACCTGAGGGCAGAAATCCCCTTGATGCCCCAAAATGGCATCTGGGACATAGGATTAAGTGGGAAGGGGAAGTAGCTTCCTTAACCCAAGTTAGAGATCACCAGTGGGAGCACAGTGGAAGGAAGACATTTCCCGTCATCAGGTATATGCTGGAATCTTCGTCCGTCCCCTGCCTGCCTCCTGGCACCCCTTTGGAAACGCTCTCCTCATCCTAGTGCTCCAGTGTGTGGGCTGCACGCCCTTCCCCATAAGGCGGGGCAGGCAACCACACGGTATTTTGTGCTCAGGAACCCGGGTCTGGGGGACACCATCGTCAGTGGGCTGTCAGTCCTCCCTGCTTTACCACCAAAGGGAGCCAGTGTTTCTCCTGAAGCTCAGGGGTGAGCTCCCTCCAAAAGGAAAGCTATTCACAACATGCCTGTCTGAAATACTGATGGATGTTTTTAATCAACTTTGATGTAGTATAATTTAAAGTCAATATTTTCAGCAGTAAATACCAAAATAAAATTTAACCAAATGGAGATTTCTGCCTACGGACTTAATACTTTCAGCTGGCAAATAGCTCTTGAATTAAACAAATTCAGCAGTTCATTTTTTCATGGCAATTAAAATCATGGCAATTAAAAAATGATCATTTCCATTTTCACTGTGTTCCTATGAAGACATTCAAACTTTGCTGAAAGGTGTAGTTCTTTTTTGTCAGTGGGTCTCACCTGCTCTTGGGAAATATTTCCCCATAAATTTTTTCCAGTTATTTTCACGAAGCCTGAGTTTGTCTTCAGTTGTATTTTAGTTGCATTAAATAGTCTTCAATAAAAAGTTTCATTTTAATGTCATTAAAACTTTTAGTGTACTTCATTAGAATATTCAGTTAATGAAGTTCTTTCCCCAGTGGAAAGAAAAAGTTCCAAATTGTTAATTAAAGCCCAGAAGATGGGACCATGAGCTGATAACCTTGAGGGTCCTCTGTCCGGTGAGTCCAGGTTACCACATAGATCTTTCTACCTGTGTAGAAGGAATCTGCAGCAGCATACCACTGTGAAATGGTGGATTTTTCTATTTGCATCACTTCCATGGGGTAGGGCTTTCTGGTCTGTTCTCAGGACCAGCTTCCTATTTCAGAGGGTGGAAGAAACAAAGAATTTTGATACAAATAGATCTCTGCATTTTGATTTCAGAGCTTGTGTCCTATCCTGTCCCTGCTTTGAAACGTATTTGGTGCAAGAAGATGCTGTCAAAACGAGTTACATTAATTTATCTTTCTGGATGAAGGTGTTTCTAACAGAGCAATTATATGTTTGCCCAGCCTAAATGTTCACCTCGTTTCCATCCAGACTCTCTTCCCCTTTGCTGGCAAATGGAAGATACAAAATTGTTTATCTCAGCTCTGAGAACAGAGGATGTGTTTAAATTACATAAAAGATCCTTCAGGCCAGGGCATCTAGAATACAAAAGCAAAGCAGCCTGAGGAAGGAGTCAGCCTCCTATCGCTCACCATCTCAGAGTAAATTTTACTCTATTTCTTCTGCCTATTATAACCTTTATTATGAAAATGAGTCTCTGGACTGATGTTCAATCTATTCTCATTCCGATTGTGTAGCATTCTCCTAACAAAAAATAAAATAAAAGGAATCAAGTATATATTCCTCTTTCTTAACCTTATAGGCACTGAAAATAGTACAGAGTGATTCCATTTATAAGATCTTTTAAATTGTACCCAGAAGTATGAATAGGACAAAATGAAATTGGTTTGGGGGGGGATGAGATAAAATCACCATTTCACAGTTATCGTGCACTTGGTAAAGTGGTCCGTAATACTAGCAAAATTAGATTTTACTGCTTCAACTTGGGAAATCAGTGGTCGGCTATATTCTCTGGTTCTTGCTGGTTGGGATCATAATAAAATGCATGTTGACATTTTACAAGGACCGCTTAAAATCTTGAATTCAAACTTACCAGTGGTCTTTGTCAGGTGAAGACAGTTCTCAAATCGTTAAGCCTACAAGGCATTTTAATGACATTTGGGAATTTTATTACGCATTCAGATGTAAAAATTTTTCGCATCACTCTTTTTTTTTTTTAGTTAATGTTCATTTTTTAACTAGTGGTAAAACATACACAGAATTTATATGTAGTATATTTCCCCACCTCCTTCCTGCAACCATCCATCTCCAAAACTCTCCTCCTAGAGGCAACTACTTCCAACAATTCTAGCGATATTCTTTTATATTCATCTGCATTTTTCTAACAAATATGTTTCTAGTACTATTTCTTCATTTGCTAGTTTTAGGCAGTACCTACTTTTTGGTGTGGTGGTTGAGATATTTAGCTCTTGGGGCCATCACTCCCAATTCACCACTCCAGTTGCCCCAATCAAGTTATTTATAATTCCTGATAAAATCATATATTTAAGATGTTTATATTGTGACCACGAACAGTGCTTACTTCTGTACCAAGTGATACACTATGACCGTTTTCTCCCTTGTGTAGAGTTCTGTCTTTCTGGAAGTGGGTAATTTGTATCGCTTTCTATTATTCTATTGCTAATTTCCTAGTAAGTTTGGGAATTGTCTTGTTTTTTGAAAATGCTGTTTGGGCTTCTTTAACCCAGTGTCAGGGACTAGTCACTTATAAACAACAGCTGGAAGCCGGAAGCCTGTGATCCGCATGCCAGCAAGGTCAGATTCTGGTGAGACCCATCTCCTAGTTTATAGACTACAGACTTCCTTTTCTTTCTTTCTTTTTTTAAAATTTAATTTATTCATTGTTGAGGGGAGGAGAGGGAGAAGCAGGCTCCCCAGTAAGCAGGGAGCCTGACCTGGGACTCCATCCCAGGACCCTGGGATCATGACAGGAATCAAAGGCAGATGCTTAACCAACTGAGCCACCCAGGCACCCCAACTGCCAAATTTTATTGTGTCTTCACATGGTGGAAAGACCTGGAGGGAGCACTTTCTGGGGACCCTTTTATAAGGGCACTAATCCCATTCACGAGGGCCCCACTCTCATGCCCTAAGCACTTGGCAAAGTCCCCACCTCCTCATGCCCTCACACTAGGGATTAAAGATTTCAAGACATTTTATGAAGGATTTTATGAAATTTTTAGGAGACACATTCAGTCCATAATACTTATCTGTCCCAGTTTTCCCTGGTGACCTTCCCGTTGCTCTCTGTTTTCTTATTCCAATATCCATTGATCATTCTCCAGTTGTTGTCCAATCATCTCCCTTTGTTGCTTCTAAAAGTAATTTCCTGTGGTTGTCTACTACCCAGTTTTCTACCGAAGAGTTTGATAGCTTTCTAATTCCTGCTTCTTTGCATACAAAATGTTATTTTTCCTTCCTGGAAGTTTTTAGGGTTTTCCTTCTATTTTATGTTCAGTATCTAGTATATCATGATGCACCTTGGTATGGGGGTCCTGCCTGTCCTTGGGCTGCATACTTACTAGACCTTTGCAATCTGAAGACCCAAATATAGTCCTGAGAAATTTTCTTGAGTTATTTCCTTAATAATTTCTTTCTGCTTTCTCTGACCTTTCATTTTCAAAATTCTACTGCCTGGTCTCTCACAGATAGATCTTCCAATTGCATTTCCATCCCTTCTGGTAGTCACATTTTGTTTTATTTTCCTAGGTGACCTCAAGGTGAATTCTTCAAAATTATCTTCCAACCCTTCTCAGATTTTGTTTAAACTTTAGGTTAATAGCTTTGTTATTTTTAAGAGCTTTATCTCACATTCTCTTTGTCCTTTTTGAAAAGTATTATGTTCTTGTTTTATGAATAAAGTATCTTCATCTTCTTGAGGATAGTAATAACTACTTTTAAAAAACCTTTCTTTTGCTTCTGTTTGTCTGTCTCCATTCACCTTTTTCTTAGATGGGTTTTTTTTTTTTTTTTTAGATTTTGTTTTTAGATTTTTTTTTTTTTTTTTTTCATGTTGCAGGCCTTGCTCAGACTTTTCTTTGTCCACCGTTTTTTAAGGGCTAAGCTCTAAAAACACTGGTTTGGATCTCTGATTGCCTTAGAGCCAGGGTAGAGGGGCTGGTTACTTGGCCAGGTCCAATGTGGGGAATGCAGAACGTTTGTATGTTTAGGTCTTTTCTCTGGGTCCATGAAATATTTTCCTGAGTGAACATGCCAATCTTCTGCCTAGAGAAGTGTGTGTCTTGCTTTACGTTTATGAGAGCAGAATTTGGGAAGGGGCCCAGACATTCCAGGGCTCAGAATGCAGACTCTGACTTAACTCTCTCTGTCCTATTTTTATCCCCGTGTCTCACTCCTTCCTTCCTGTTGTCCCTTATCTTGGAAATTTCTGGACACATTTCTTACATTACACTTTCTGGGAGGAAGGCAGGTCCAGCTGTGGTGGTGTGGGATGATGGAAGGGGTTGGTGGGAAAGGGACAACTGTTCTGTTATAAAGAGAGTCGACATCCTTTCTTGGTTCCCAGTCTTACCTCTGCTTTCCACAGTCCCTGGTATGAAGTTCCACTCCCTGAAGGTTCTCAGGATGACCTGACTTTCATATGGTCTGTATCCTCCTCTCTCTGTGCATCTTCAATGCAATGCACATGGAGGTCGCAACTTCCTGTCCTTAGGCTCCTGATTTCATCTGTGTTTTACCTTTCAGAAAACACTTTGACATTTTGCAAGAGCTATTTTTCT
This sequence comes from Mustela nivalis, assembly GCF_964662115.1. Lineage (NCBI taxonomy): Eukaryota > Metazoa > Chordata > Mammalia > Carnivora > Mustelidae > Mustela > Mustela nivalis. The sequence goes on from NC_139021.1 coordinate 176,751,281, forward strand.
CCTCTCCTAATCTCTCAGAACTTGTGGCTTAATATCTACAATTTTAGCGAGTTTAGTGGGATTTAGGGAGCAAGAGGTGAGAAACAAAGCTTGTGTGTCACGCTAAAGCAAAAGTCCCTCTAGTTTTCTAAATCAAAGGAACACTGACTCTGAGGTATCCACAGAGGAGAGATAGCTGATGTCAGTTTGTCATTCTTGCCCTGGGCCTTAATAAGGACTCAAGGGCTTACTTAGCTGGTGCCTGGAAAACAGGAAGGAGTTGGGAGACTTCTGTTCTTTGTGGTCCTGCTGGCATTTGCTGCTTTCACAACATCACCATGTGTCATTGCTTTTACTTACTTCATTATTACAATTTTCAAATTTTCACAGTTTTCCTCACTCAACAATGTTCTGAGAAGTCAGGGATGATGTGTTCCTTGTTTACCATTTTGTTCTCAGCTCCTTTTTTTTTAAAATTCTGGTCACATCTCTGGAATCAATACATATTTGTTCAATGAATGAATAAGTTTTTAAATAAGCTATTGCTGTAATTCTGATGCAAGTGTCCACTGACCACACTTTTGCTTGTCCCCTTCTGAAATTAGTAGTCCTCCATTAAATTCAACTGGATTCCCTCCATTTCAACTCACATTTTGAGCAGCACCACAGGGCAGGGGCTACAATCCTGTTAATCTCCAAAAGAGTAGGGTCCTGGCCCCTTCTATTCTGCCCTAACAGACACACCCATGTAACAGTGCACAAGTACACACCCTCCAACCCCAACACACCAGCAAACTGGGTACCCAGCAAGTGTGACTCTTTGTGGTTTCTGGCTACTTAGCATTATTTTTCCTTTCTAAGAGCACCATGGAGGGTTTTTGGAAGGAGGGAGAATCCTCCCTTTCCACCCTTGTGTCGTCTACTTTGGTGGCTCCATCAAAGTGCTGTCCATCTCAGCCTCCTCATCCAGAGATGAGCACTGGGACTCGTTTTGCTGCTGACATCTCACGTGAGTGATGCCAGGACAGGCAGAGCCAGCCGAGGACCACCATTCCAGCACTGGCACCAGCACCCAGGGGAAAGAGTCAAGGAAGGAATTCTTCCTGCCCTAACACCCCAGAACTTCCTGCCGCCTCTCTTGTCCTGGTGACTCCTACCGAGTCTAGTCTCTAGCATCCTATATGTGCTGCCTCTCTCTCTCTGGCAGGGACTTCTGTCAAGGTTATCTGTGTCTTTCTGCCACAGTAGCCACTGGTTGAATTGAGAGTGACAACATATACTCTCCCCCAAAGTTATCGCCCTCGCCCCGCAAGGATGACAAGACGCCCTGGTTCGGATGCATCTTCTCTCTCTTCTCTCTCTTTATTTCCGCAAGTCTACACACTTATATACGCTTACATGACCAATCAGCGAGCAGGGTACAGGAGGGAGCGAATCAGGCTGTGCACCTAAACGAACAACTTCGCTAGCAACCAATGCTGTTTACTTCCTCTTTGGGCGTTCCGCTTAGTCTCACGAGGCAATCCTCACCTGGCAACTAGCCAGGCGCCATATTTTAATGGCGGAGGCCGCCCTGGCCAGGGGCCTGCCTCCGACATCTTCCCCTTTTTTCTTTTATGGCAGGGATCGTGCCTGTCTTAGGTTGTCAGTGGCGGGGAATATCCTTACCCATCACCAGACGGCAGATATCAATGATCTGCGTCCTGTCTTAGGTTGGTATATTTCCCCCACCAATCTTACCCGACGTTGACTACTGATCCAGCATACTTAGCCACACCTGGGGGGATGTTCCAGCCTCGATGGCTAACAAGGCCTGCACCATGGCTTGCTGTTGCCTAGGTTGCTGCCGCCTCCAAATTTGCAGAATCAAGCCCACTACGAGGATTGTCAGACCAATTACGCTAGCCCATTGTTTCTTAAAGGTTAACACATCTTGCAATGTTTTGATTATCTCTGGGAGGGTTGCAAGCTCACCTCTGGTGTTATTTATCCTTGTTATGCCTAGTAGCAGGTGCTGAGTATAGTTTTGGAATTCTGCGGACTAATTCCCCCGCAAGTATTGGGAGAGCTGTCGGGAGACATTCTGTAAGTCACTCATATTAGAATAGGCTATGGGAGTTACACAAATCGCCGGGAAGGGTACTATACATCCCAGTTCCAATAGGGCCCCCCATATGTCCACTTGTTCTTGAACCAAATCCACTCTCTGGTTGACTATCAGGATTCCTGCTTGCAGATGTGTATTGATCTGAGTCTTGTTTGAAGGGCAGCCGCCATTCCTTCTGCAAGGGTGTTCACAGCTTCCGCAGTGGGTATCGTTGCAGCAAGCGAGACTGCTGCTGCCGTGGCAGCTGCTGTAGATATAGCCAATGCTGTCACAACAGTGGCTGTGATACCAAAATCTCTCTTCTTTCTGGATAGCACCACCGGTAACTTGTCCTCTGGAATGGAAACTGGGATAGGAACATGGGTAGGGATACGCATAATCACAGCCAGCTTGAAGGCCGTGACATTCCAGCACTGGGAAAGATAGCAATTCTTAGTGCAATTCAACGTATCATTCAGCTCGCTAGCATTTGTTACGAGGAAAGGGAACGGTGGCCAGACACATATGGGAGTGGGCTGATAAGTAATATTATTGGGACAAGACACATTAACTGTTGTCTCAAAGGTACTAGAGTCATTTTGTTTATAAGAACAGTTGAGGAATTTGCCACCATTTAACATGGACACTGCTGAGATATCGGTACATGCTCCTAGCAAGTTACAGACCTGCCATGCATCAAAGGGAGAGGAGGGAATATGAGAGAAGACTTAGTCACTGGTAAAGGATATGGCCATGCTTTAACCACTGCCCACAGCTCTCTGGCTTGAGTCTGCCACAGGAGGTGTAGCATCCCCAGAGTTATCATCAGCATCTTCAGCATCATGACTGGTGTTTGGAGGCAAGGCTGCACGCACCAGCCACTCTGGGATCCAAATTGGAGCCTCCTTTTCCTGTGGAAAAACACATACAGACCCCCTACTCCATACTAACACTGGATCTGGTCCATTCCACTTTCCTGTGAGGATGTCCATCCAAAGTACTAAAGGCTTAGGGGAAACGGCAGCATCACTTGCCTGTCTGCAGCTGATTTACCCGTTTTGTCCAACGTTAAAAAATTCAAAATAAAGAGAATGGGGTCAAGCTTATCTTTAGGGGACCTGAAGGTGTCCCCTATTCCCCCTTTTTGTTTATAAAGCGCATTTTTTATTGTAAGATGCGCGCGCTCCACAACACTCTGTCCTTGTGGGTTATAGGGTATTCCATGTATCAAGTGAATGTCAGGTTGTTATAGGAAGGCTTTAAACGGTTGTGGGCTATAGGCTGGACCATTATCTGTCTTTAATTGACGTGGCTTTCCCCATGCCGAGAAAGCCTGTAGGCAATGGGCGACAACATCTCTGGATTTTTCCCTCGTATGCACTGAGGCGAAAATTATTCCAGAGCAGGTATCTACAGAGACATGAACATATCTTAACTTTCCAAATTCTGAAATATGTGTGACATCCATATGCCATATATGATTAGGTAACAAACCCTTAGGATTAACCCCCAAGGACGGTGCAGGTAGTAAGATCACACAATTTCTGCAGGAGACTACTATGTCCCGTGCCTGTGCTTTTGTTATGTTAAATTTGAGGCGAATAGTTAAAGCATCCTGTTTCTTCAAATCCTCCCCTATTATGAACACACAGACAACAGACGCAGACGTTAAAGACTCGCCACTAAATTCCACTCTAAGGCCGCCCCGCTTCTTATTGTGGATGCGCTAAATCCCGGCTCTAAGGCCGCCCTGCTTCTTATTGTGGACTTGTACAAGTTAAACCCGGCTCTAAGGCCACCCCGCTTCTTATTGCGGACTTGTACAAGTTAAACCCGGCTCTAAGGCCACCCTGCTTCTTATTGCGGACTTGTACAAGTTAAACCCGGCTCTAAGGCCACCCTGCTTCTTATTGCGGACTTGTACAAGTTAAACCCGGCTCAAGGCCGCCCCGCTTCTTATTGCGGACTTGTACAAGATTCCCACCACTTTGATGGTGGTCCCTTCCCCGCTTACCTGCGGTTTCAATAAGAAAATCCTGGCTCTATGGCCGCCCCGCTTCTTGTTGTGGTCTTGTACAAGTTTCCCACCACCTTTGTCATGGTTTTACCCCGCTTACCTGCGGACTTCTCCCTTGCAAGGTTTTTCTATTTTTACTCCCTGCTTTACGGCAGAATTTCCACTTTTGAACATGGCTAATGTCCCCGCTTACCTGCAGACCTTTACTCCCCGCTTTCCTGCGGATTACCTTGCAAGATTCCTTTATTTAGTTCCCGGGTTTTGGCACCATTTATCGCCCTCGCCCCGCAAGGACGACAAGACGCCCTGGTTCGGATGCATCTTCTCTCTCTTCTCTCTCTTTATTTCCGCAAGTCTACACACTTATATACACTTACATGACCAATCAGCGAGCAGGGTACAGGAGGGAGCGAATCAGGCTGTGCACCTAAACGAACAACTTCGCTAGCAACCAATGCTGTTTACTTCCTCTTTGGGCGTTCCGCTTAGTCTCACGAGGCAATCCTAACCTGGCAACTAGCCAGGTGCCATCTTTTAATGGCAGAGGCTGCCCTGGCCAGGGGCCTGCCTCTGACACAAAGTGACATTTGCCCACTTCCCTGATGAGATGCCACCGCAGTCCTAACCCATGGGATGTACCTAGAAGTTATTGGGTAGATTTTCTAGTGAAGTTTCTTAAAAGAAGTGGCCTGCCTCCTGAGTAGTTGGATCCCCAGCTCCTTAAGGAAAAACTTCTAGGTGAGGACGGAGACCATGGAGCCTCCTCAACCCTGGCCATGCAGGCATATCTCATCACAAGAAAATGGACAGATGCTAAAATACTAATTTACACAACAGATGATCTGACTCATCTCATCATGAAATGTTTCATTTTAGCCCAGATACTGCTTACTTGGTTTCTTTAAATATCTGGATCAATTTCTAACTCAGTTACATTTAAAATAAGATGTCAGAAGCTTTTGATTTTAGTGCTAGACAGCGGTTCAAGACTTGGTCTCAAGTCAGACACGGCCAGAGATGGACTTGAACTGTGGGTCTGCTCTTTTCCTCAGACCAGTAATAGAGGGGTTCTAAGCTTCAAGGTTCTTATTAGGAAAATGGGGTAGGGAGGATGCCATTACTTCAGAGACTCATAGTGGGGAAGAAGGAGAAGATACTCCTAAAAAGTCTGGCTTATGGAAATGGTAAATAATGTTAGTTCTCATAATCAGTATTATCGATCACAAAATGCAAGCTGTCCATTGTTTCAGCCCAATGCACGGACTGAGAGATTCCATCCAATGTGTACCAGTAAGGGCAGTATTAATGGTGATTTCCCAGTTTCTATGTGTATTTTCAGAATCCTACTTCTTAAATAAGTAAATAAGAACAATTTCTCACTCCTGCTTTCAAACCTTGAAATTCTGACTGCCCCCCAAATACCGCAAACATCTTTATCAACAGAACCCCTGCTTAATCTTTTTATAGTTTTTAAGAGAGGTGGGTTTCTTTTTGATTTTGAATTAAGATATAAACAATAAAATGTACCAGTAGTAAGTATTTAGTTCAACAAGTTTTGACACTTGTACAAATTGGTGTCACTGCAATCCAAAATGAGAGGAGAGATAGGTTTCTGGTTCCGTTTTGACTTTTAAATGTTATTTTGTCGTCTTCATGATGATGCCATTCACACAGGGAAGGAGAAAGCAGCACAAGAGACCGGCAGCCACCGAGATGAAGAAGACACAAGAGTGAATCTGATTAATGAGTCTCTTGATTCCACTTTCTTCCAACCTGCCCAGCTCTTTCCTGGCTGCTCTGACGTCCTGCCTGCTGGAAGCTTCGGGCTTTCTTTCTGTGTTTCTGCTCTCAGCCTAGAAACACAAAGGTCTCATGTGCCACATCAGTCCTCTCTTGAACTGGGTCTGGTGCAGTTCTGTCTTGTCTCTTCATCTTCCCCAAAGGGGAGGCTTTGCTTCCTCAGTCTCCATGGGCTCCCCAGCTCGCTACAGTCTGACTTCTACCCCCATCAGGGCATCTCTCAGTAGAAGATGGCTCTTGTGACCCCCTTATCTGGAAGGACATTTGTCCCCACCTGACACTTTCAGAGATCAGTGATTAGTGTGTTGCTACCCTCTGGTCTGGCTGCATGTAAGTTCAGAGAACAGACTGGGAGATGACTGTGGGTACCTGGGATCATATCTTTCCTGGTTAATAGTCTAGACAGTTTGAAATGGGAGAGAACACCACTGTTCTGACACGTTCCATGTGTTCTGAGGAAGGCTGGACTTGTTAATTTGGGGGAGAACTCTGATCTGAGCTTTGCCTGGGCCAGCCAGATTCGGCAGTGGCTCAGGTGTTTTTCCCTTCTCTTCCTCCCTGCAGAGAGCGTGGTCTCTGCAGGGAGGTCAGGACGGTCATTGCAGGACCAGCTGGAGGGAGAACAAGACCTTGCTCACTTGCTTAGGGGATGCAGACCTTGCATTCTTGCCACCAGATGCCTGTACCTTCCACTTGGCACAGAGGAAGCCTGGATACAAGTACAAAATGGTAAGAGTAAACCTATAAAATTAGACTCCAAAAATCAGAAAGCTAAAATCAATAAAATTTTATAAACAAATTAATGATCTGACAAAAAGTTAAGACTGAGAAGATCAAATGGTGAAAAACTAAAAATGTTTTCATTATTGAGCACCAACAGGATGGGTTCAACACATGGAAAGAGACTGACTTTTCCCAAGCTTGGCTCTATAAGAATTCTCAATTCCTTTATGGAATCTAGCACCTCCTAATTTTGGATTCAAGGCTCCCAAACTTCTGGTCTGATTGGAAAAATGGTCTCAGTTCTTTTTTTTTTTTTTTTTTTTTTTGAGATTTTATTTGTCAGAGAGAGAGAGAGAGACAGAGATAGAGCAAGAGTGGGGAGAGAGAGAGAAGCAGGCTTTCCACTGAGTGGGAAGTCCAAGAGTCCAATGCAGGGCTTGATCCCAGGATCCTGGGATCATGACCCGAGCTGAAGGCAGATGCTTAACCAATGAAGCCACCCAGGTGTCCCAGTGGTCTTAGTTCCTCTGATGGTACCACCCATCCTGCCTCCTGGTCATGATGAGATGCCCATGCCATCTTCACTGTCATGGCTGGGGGAGAGTGTGGAAGGCGGGGTGCAGTGATCATAATTGTATTTCATAGCAGTGGCTGGTGGACATCCTCTGTCCTGAACAAATGCCCCCTTGATGGTACGTGGGGGTGGCTCTCTACTGACCTTGGACCAGTGGCTCTCTACTGACCTTGGACCTCCAGGACGCAGTCTCTTGGGGAAAGCTGGAAGCCCATCTCCGTAGCCTGTTTTTCTGGACCCATGGTCAGCGCCTTCCCCTTCCAGCTCCAATCACCTCCTCAGGCCTGTCCCACAGGGACCAGAGACCTCTTTACATCAACCCCTTCTGTTCTCCATGCTTCTCTCCAAGACGAGCCTTTCAGCTGATGTTTTCCAGACTTGCCTGAACCAACCCCTTCCCTGGGCTCAGACTTTTAGAAACAAAACCCAGGACTGGAGACGTTTTGCTGGCAGTTTCTATCTGGCAGTAGACTCCTACTGGGACAGGGAAACACAGAGCTTACTCTCTGCTTTAAAGTGGAGAGAATGAGGGTAGGAAGAATGGGAAGGAGGCATTTGGGGAGGAGAAATGTAAATTAATCTCTCAAAATATCACCCAACTTTGTGTACTGTTTTCATGTAATGCTAGTCACTAAAGTTAATGACATGGCAAAATGGCCAAGATTTACAAAATGTGAAGAACAGGGTCAGATGAGCATGTATCGGGTAGAGGATTTCTGAGATACATAAATATGCACATAGACAAAAGACAGGAAGGAAATCCAGTCGTGCTTTTTTAAAATATTTTCTTAAGATTTTATTTCTTTGAGAAAGAGCAAGAGAGAAAGAGAGCTTACGTGGGGGGAGGGGCAGACAGAGAGGGAGAAGCAGACTCCCTGAAGAGCAGGGAGCCCCACATGGGGTTCGATCCCAGGACCCCGAGATCATGACACGAGCCAAAGGCAGATGCTTCACTGACTGAGGCACCCCGGTGCCCCCACTTGTGTTTTCTATAGGCAGTAGGATAGCACATCCTTTTTCTCTTTTGATTTCTCTACTGGTATTTTTCTTTAAAATTTTTCCATGGTGAACTGGCTTTAGTTGTGTGAGCCAATAGATGAATAGATGAGAACAGCTAAACATATGTATTAGAGAAGAAGAGAAACAGCCTGATGATACCTACGTTCATCTCCACCCAGCCCCCACTTCTTTTTCGGAGTGGATGCAGGAGGCTAGACTAAATGTCCCACAGGATGGCTGTCCCCCGAGGGTCAAAGTCCTGTGCTTGGAGGCCTCTGCATCTCTGCTGCTGGAGAAGGGACCCAGGGACACTCTGGCAACCACACCAGGCCTGGCTTGGACCCAGATCTGAAATGTCCCTTTCTCCTTCCTGCCTGCTTTATGGGGGACTCACACCCCATCACAGACTGCAGGCCAGATGGAGTGTGGGCAGGAAAGGGGCCCTGCCTCCCTCCATGGTAGGACTCCCAGCGAGTCAGCTGGATTGTAAATACACATGTGGCAGCTGGCGTTGGGCTCCACGAGCCTTAATATCCACCTGTGAGCTGCTTACTTCCAGAGCAAGGAGACTGCTCGGGGCTGACGTCAGGAATCTGTGCAGCTGTTCCCTTCCTCACCTGGTGACCTCAAAAAGCCATGCCGAGAAGCACCAGCGCCTGTCCTGTGAACAATATTTTTTAACTAAAAACAAAGTGGCCTCCAGAAGAGAGTGATGGAAAGAACAGGCAAATTGTTCCTACGCTATGCCTTGGAGCAGAAGCTGCTAATGAGTCTCATCCATCCACCTTCCAGATGCTTTAGCTGTCGGCGACTCTGCCCCAGAGAGACAGAGCCCACGCCATCCCCCTCTTAGGATGCCCATTCATTTACCTACAGCACCATCAAGCCCAACTCCCCAGATTACATTTCAAATGATGGAGTGTTCCAGAGTGCTCTCTGCAAACGAAACCAGCCTTTGTAAATGGGGGAGATGATTGCGGCTGGCATCACAGCTCTGAGGGCACATTCCTAAGATGCCAGGTTCTCTGGGTCTCACGCGGGAGGATGTCACGCTCCTCTGCTGCAGTCGGGCCTCTGACGGCTGGCAGCATGATTAATGGGAAGCGCTGATGAGAAGTGCCTTCTTCCAGAAGCACCAAGAACCCACGTCCCTCTGTCTTGGACTGATGTGCAAAGAAAGCAGCCCCTCACTTACTGTCTGTTCCTAGTTCAGCATCTTTGTGGTCTCTCTGTATTGATTTCCTTTCACTGGAAACCCTCTTGCCTCTCTGATGAATCAATTTCAAGTCGATTTCTGTCCGTACGTGTGCTACGATGGCCCACTATAGATCAGCAATGGCTTGGAGACTGGGCATCCCTATAGTTCTAAAACCATGTGGAGCAACTGCCTGGATTGTTGTCACCCAAAGTCCCCTAATAGCCACTTTGTTGAGAACACAATAAAGGAAATGAAAATTAACCCCATGTTAGGACAGCTGGTGTCTGCAAATTCAGTTTTGTTAAAAAGAAAGAAATGGATTCGTAACTGATTCCTGTCCAACAAGGGATTTAAAATTTATTTCTGGGATGCCTAAGGCTAGAACTTTTTGCAAATTCCAAAAGTAGGTTCTGACAATTATGTCACGAGCTCCACTCTCCACGCCATCCTGAGTTCACTGTAGAGGATAGTGACTGTTCTATGAATTGTGGTTCTATGGGATGGTTGGCATGTGTCTGTTTGCCCCACAAGTTGTTGACAGGACTCTGGGGTCAGGGGTTGAGGGGACAGCGAGAATCTGTGAGAATGAATCAAGAGTCAACGAACCGCATGTTCACTAGAGTCCCACTGCTTTGGGCTGCGGTCATCCCCATTCTAGGCAACGTTGTGTCAGTTTTCCCGTTCCCACATCTTTCACATAACTCCTCCCCTCCCTTGACCACCATATATTTAGCATTGCCTCTTGGGTGTCCTTGAATCTCTACCAGCCCAGCCCAACTTGACTGGACAAGTACCAAATTATAGGTGTTCAATCTATGCCCATCAAAATTACATGGGCAATTAATATGTTCAGGCATAGTTTCTTTTTTAATTTTTTTTATTAACATATAATGTATTATTTGCCCCAGGGGTACAGGACTGTGAATCGTCAGACTTACACACTTCACAGCACTCACCAGAGCACATACCCTCCCCAATGTCCATAACCCCACCCCCCTTCTCCCAACCCCCCTCCCCCCAGCAACCCTCAGTTTGTTTTGTGAGATTAAGAGTCTCTGATGGTTTGTTTCTCTCCCCATCCCATCTTGTTCAATTTTCTTTCCCTACCCCCCAACCCCCCACGTTGCCTCTCAAATTCCTCATATCAGGGAGACCATATAATAATTGTCTTTCTCTGATTGACTTATTTCGCTCAGCATGATACCCTCTAGTTCCATCCATGTCGTGGCAAATGGCAAGATTTCATTTCTTTTGATGGCTGTTCAGGCATAGTTTTGAGCCTAGTTGGGCCCTAGTATGATTCGCTTATGGCTATACCAATCCATACTGCCAATCAAGCCATTTCTTCTAAAGGCACAGCTCCTACAACCAGAGAAAACTTGATGGCTCACAGCTGTCTGGGAAGGCCTATCATCCCCACAATTCTGATGGACCCACCGGCCACAGATAAGCCATTTTGGAATACAGATGGTGGTGATGAACATCCCCTCCTGGGTGAGAAGCATCCAGTCAAGCCTATCACTGGGTCTGATTAAGACAGTGGGGGAAAGAACACATTGAACCTGTCCTGGACATCAGGGATGAGCTTGTAAGGTCAGGAAAACTAGGAGAATGTTAAGGAAGTACTGGCAATGCTGGGCTGCCAGGGTCCCTTGCTGTTTGTGTACTGGTTACCCAGAAGCATTAAGAGTACAGGATGCTTCTTAAGCAACTGGAGTAGCAGAAACCATTTCTTGCCCATCCTCTGCTAAGGAGATGTTCTCCAGCTATAAAAGATAATTGAATTAATTTTTCCATTTGGGGGTAGGAAACAGGAGAGGGAGTGAGAAACAATCAGGATATAACCTACTAGACTCTGCAAATGTTTTCATGAAATTATTTCCATCTTGCATAGATTTTGACCAAAGGAAATATGTATTTGCCCTTAATTTGTCCAATGAGAAGATATATCTGTGGGGAAGTCTTTAAAACTGGCTGAATTGAGTTGCCAGAGGATGATTTTAACAAAGCAGTATAATCATCATTACCATCATAATTTTCCCTTTAGTACCTCAAAGATCGATGCCAAAATGAGCTGATAAATGCAGAAAGCTTTATTACGCTCTATATAGCATATCAATGCAAACCTTATCATTATGCCAGAGTCATACCGCCTTCTTCAGTGTGCTTCTGTGTCTACTAAGGAACTAAAAAGAGGTTTTTTTGTTTTTTGAGAAAATACGCAGGCGTTTCCACAGTGCTAGCTTATATTTGAGTGTGGGTGTCCTGAAACATAGAGCCTTATTCTTATGACAGGACTCCAGCCATCATTTCCAGCCGCTGCCCCACAGGTAGAAAATCACAGGACCCTGCCTTCTGTATTTGGGTTTAATGAATGGCTCACATGGTCCCTTAAAGCTAGAGTTTTCAACCAGGAACGAATTGCCCCCAAGAGATACTGGGCAATATCTGGGGACATTTTTTGGTGGTCTCAGCTAGAGGGGGCTTGTGCTTCTGGCATCTAGTGTGTAAGCATCCTGCAACACATAGGACAGCCCTCCACAACAAAGAATGATCTGGCCCAATATGTTAGTTGGGCCACGATGGAGAATTCCTGCCTCAATGACATGAACCTCTCTTCCCAAACAGTCCTGGCCTCCCAGAGAGCAGTAGGGCAGGAAGATCTAAGCCCTTGGAGCAGGTACTTGTTGGGTTGTGACCAAGTCAGAGCACAGAACCGCGTTGTGGGGAAACAAGCATGAAGATTGATAAGAACCTTTAGCTGGACAGGTGTGGCAAGCCAGCCAGCAGGCAATGAGGAGACACAGAGATTGTCTAAGAGAGATGTCACTCTGGAGGAAAAAGTCTGAACAAGAGGCATGTTGCTGACCAGAAGGCAGACTGCCTTCTCTCTTCCAGAAGGAACAGGGTTCACTGGCCTGGGAGCATAATTGTTAGTATGCGGCACAAAAAGGCAGGCAGTAAGAGGTCAAAAAATCAAAACAGGGCAGAGATTTGGTATTCCCTTTTCATGGAGTATTTGCTGAATTAGTAGGAAGGAGTAAAGATGATTTTAAAGGACAAAAAACCATTTACAGGTTAGCAAATATTGTATTTTAGGGCTGAAAATATTCCTTCTAGGAGAACCTGTGAAGTTCATCTCAAGGGCAAAGCAGCAGACTTGAGGCAGCTGTAGAGACCTCTCCAGGCTGCAGAACAGCAACCAAGTCTTGAGTAAAAGTCAGAATCAGCAGGGAGGATACTGAACATGCTTGCCCATCACTGATCTGCAGGATGAAGCCGGCCAATCTTTTGGACCTCAATATTCTCGTTTATCAGGTGGAGGTTGTCACACTAATTTGTTTCAGGAAACTTGTTGTGAGCATTGACATTATTCAAGGAGGTCATGAAAGATGCATAAACAAGCAGGATCTCATCCCTGTGCATACGAGACTCAAGACTACATGATCTTGAAGTTTCCAGTTCTTGCAAGTCCTCAGAGAGGTAAAATTCCAGTTATGCTTCCATGGTGGAAACACTCTAAGCAATTTAGCATTCCTCAGGGGAGATCTTTAATCCTTAAGAAATTGGGAATCTGGGACTTAGAAAAGGGGGCAAGAAATGGCAATCCAAATCCAACAGTAATAGAGTATGAAATGGCCAATGTCATGAAAACATCTTTTGGGTCCAGATAAACTTTGTTTTTTAATATAAGAATCTCACTGAATCAAGAAAATGCTAATGAAAGCAAAGACCATGTATGTTAAACTGGGGGAGAAACTTCTAATTATACAGAGAATGTGTGAAAGAATCACTCTAGGAGAAGAGAAAGCAAATAAACAGGACTGTTTTGCTGCACGAGGAATATGCTGGTGCTCTGCAGACGGTACCAGGGCCGGGAGCCCCTCAGTGACATTTTCAAGTAAGTGACCAGAAGGTCTGTGCAATTGCCACATGGCTTCAGGGGACTGGCCTACAAGTACACTCCATCTGTCCAAGGAAAAGGACTTAACTTGTGTCTTTGAGGGTTCCCTCTGAACTGTAAAGCCCCAGTACCCTCCAACATCACCCAAAGCCTGGAAGCCAATGTCCATGAACAAGGAAATGACCATCTGCCGGAAGAGAACCATGAATGAGGCCGGACATTCCTATTTCTGGGAAAGCGGGAGCGAATCCCAAGTGGTCCAGGAGACCCACAGTCGCTACACTTTATGGTCCTCCCAATGCTCAACGTTAAGTTGATGGGTTTTCCATTCCAGTGAGAGACAAATTGAAATAGTAAACTGTGGCTACTGTATAGCTCTCAGGGAAGTTTCACTAGGACTTGTGTGCACCTTGCCCTGAAGTATGACTTTCTCATCTCAGCACCGAATGGAACACATGGTGCTTGCAAAGCCCTTAGGAGAAATCTTTGCCCTAACGTTATGCTGGGAAAGAAGGAGCAGGACATGTTCTTTAACCATCTCAGATGGGGTAATAGAGCTGTCCTTTGTGCCATGCTGTTCAGTAGCACCTGTACAACCCTCTGTCTGCCCCCTAAAATAATGAGTGAGGACAGTTCTACTGAGACATGGGAAAAAATCTTCCTATCAGAGGGCTGAAACCATGTGAATATCTCTAGTGATTGTATTCAGGTGTTTTTGTTAAGAAAAAAAGGGAGGACAACAGAAAAATCCTTTGGCAATTCTGTAGGTCTCCTGGTGTCATGGAGTTTCCTTCTCTTTGCTTGTTTCAAAAGACAACAGTTAAGTTCAAACCAAAGAAAGAAGTTTGCCAAGTGTCTGATACGATAAATTAAGAGTTCATTTAGGCTGGAATTTCCAAAGCCCAGGGTCAGGGTTTTAACATCCCCAAGTCTCCACCCCTCTATCATGCACGTCTCTGTGTCTGCACATAGAAGATGCAGAATGCATGGAGGTTTTTTGTTTGTTTTGTTTTTAAGTAATAGGAAATGGTAGAGAAAGTGGTGGGAGCCTGTGGAGAAAGTAATCATCTCATCCAAATTAGGGTTGTAGGAAAAGGCCATGAGAGAAGGTGTATTGTTATATTTGGAGGGCTCCAAGGCTCCAGAAAGGACCTAAAATAAAAAGATTGAGGAGCACATTGTCATGATTTTTGAGAACAATTTATCAGGAGAGATGATTTCTTTCAATTGTTAACTTTGATATATCCATGTGTATTTCTTCTCCCATTTGAAGTAACACTAAATGACTTCAAGATCCTTTATGACTTGGATTTTATGGTCCTTCAAGGTCTAATAATTAATACGATGTTTACAGTGATGTTTAATGAAGCCAAATACATTAAAAAAAATCCCATCTATAGTGTGTCTAGATGGTTCAGTCACTTAAGTGCCTTCAGCACAGGTCATGATCCCAGGGTCCTGGGATCAAGTTTTGCCTTGGGCTCCCTACTCAGTGGGAAGCCTGCTTCTCCCACTCCTTTTACCCTTATCCTGGCTTGTGCTCTTCCTCACTCTCTCTCTCTCAAATAAATAAATAAAATCTTGATTTTATTTATTTTTTTATTATGTTGAGTTAGTCACTATATAGTCGTCATTAGTTTTTGATGTAGTGTTCAATGATTCATTAGTTACATATAACACCCAGTGCTCATCACATCATGTGTCCTCCTTAATACCCATCACCCTGTTACCCCCTCCCTCCTCCCTTCTCTCTGAAACCCTGTTTGTTTCTTGGGGTCCATAGTCTCTCATGGTTCATCTCCCCCTCTAGTTTCTCCCCCTTCAGATTGGCCTCCCATCCTCTATGGTCCTCCGTGCTATTGCTTATGTTCCACATATGAGTGAAACCATATGATAATTATCTTTCTCTGCTTGACTTACTTCACTTAGTATAATACCCTCCAGTCAATGCAAATGGTGGGTGTTCATCATTTCTGATGACTGAGTAATATTCCTTTGTATATATGGACCACATCTTCTTTATCCATTCATCTGTTGAAGGACATCTGCATTCTTTCCACAGTTTGGCTATTATGGACATTGCTGCTATGAACATTGGGGTACAGGTGCCCCTTCTTTTCACTGTATCTGTAACTTTAGGGTAAATACCCAGTAGTGCAATTTCTGGTTCATATGGTAGCTCTATTAACATTTTGAGGATCCTCCATACTGTTTTCCAGAGTGGCTGTACCAGCTGGCATTCCCACCACGTGTAAGAGGGCTCCCCTTTTTCCACATCTTTGCCAACATTTGTTTTTTCCTGTTTTGTTAATTTTTGCCATTCTAACTGGTGTAAGGTGATATCTTGTTGTGGTTTTGATTTGTATTTCCCTGATGGCTAATGATGTTGAGCATTTTTTCATGGGTTTGTTAGCCATTTGTATGTCTTCTTTGGAGAAGTGTCTCTTCATATCATCTGCCCATTTTTAAACTGGGTTATTTGTTTTTTGTGGGTTGGGTTTGAGAAGTTCTTTATAGATCCTGGATATCAGCCCTTTATCTGTAATGTCATTTACAAATATCTTCCCCCATTCCATGGGCTGCCTCTTAGTTTTGTTGACTGTTTCCTTTGCTGTACAGAAGGCTTTTACCTTGATAAAATCCCAAAAGTTCATTTTTGCTTTTGTTTCCCTTACCTTTGGAGACGTGCTTTGAAAGAAGTTACTGTGGATGATGTCAAAGAGGTTACTGCCTATGTTCTCCTCTAGGATTTTGATGGATTCCTGCCTCACACTGAGATCTTTCATTCCTTTTGAGTTTATCTTTGTGTATGGTGTAAGGGAACAGTCCAGTTTCATTCCTCAATATCATAAAAACCATCAATAAAAAAATCTGTAAAAAGCCCACAGCAAATATCAGTATGAATGGGGAGAAGCTGACATCTTTTCCCTTAAGGTCAGGAACATTACAGGGATGCCCACTCTCACCACTGTTGTTCAACATAGTGCTGGAAGTCCTAGCCTCAGCAATCAGACAACAACAACAACAAAAAAATAATAAAAGACATCCAAATTGGCAAAGAAGAAGTCAAACTCTTTCTTTTCGCAGATGACATAATATTTTATGTGGAAAACTGAAAAGACTCAACCCCCAAATTACTAGAACTCACACAGCAATTCAGCAATGTGGCAGGATACAAAATCAATGCACAGAAATCAGTTGCTTTTCTATACATTAACAATATAACTGTAGAAAGAGAAATTAAGGAGTTGATCCCATTCATAATAGCAACAAAAACCTAACCAAAGAGGTAAAGCATCTATACTCTAGAAACTACAGAACACTTATGAAAGAAGTTGAAGATGACACAAAATGATGGAAAAACATGCCATGCTCATGGATTGGAGGAATAAACATTGTTAAAATGTCAATCCTGCCCAAAGCAATTTACACTTTCAGTGCAATCCCTATTAAAATACCAATGGCATTTTTCAAAGTGCTGGAACAAACAATTCTAAAATTTGTATGGAGCCAGAAAAGACCCCAAAATGCCAAGGGAATAATGAAAAAGAAAAACAAAGCTGAAGGCATCATGTTGCCTGATTTCATGCTATATTACAAAGCTGTGATCATTAAGACAGCATGATACAGGCACAAAAACAGACACATAGACCAATGGAACTGAATAGAAAGCCCAGATATGAGCCCTCAACTCTATGGCAAACTAATCTTTGACCAAGCAGGAAAAAATGCACAGTGGAATAAACAAAATCTTTTTAAAAAAACTCCATCTTGGGGCGACTGGGTGGCTTAGTGGTTTAAAGCCTCTGCCTTTGGCTCAGGTCATAATCCCAGGGTCCTGGGATCGAGCCCCACATCAGGCTCTCTGCTCAACAAGGAGTCTCTCTGCCTGCCTCTCTGCCTACTTGTGATCTCTGTCAAATAAATAAATAAAATCTTTAAAAAAATTTAAAAATTCCATCTACAAATGAATTACATACATATTAAAACAAATCCCAAAATAGCCGGCTTAAACTCAATAGTATCAATAATTACATTAAATGCAAATGAACTAAACTCGGTAAAGAGCAGAAATTGTCAAATGGATTAAAAAATGAAAGACTCAGTTACATGTTGTTTATAAGAAACACATTTCAATTCCTTTTAAAATTTGGAAAAATATATTATACAAACAATAAGCCCAAGAAAGCTGGTGTGGTTGTTAATATTAGATTAAACAAACTTTGAGAATATTAGCAGATATAAAAGGACATTTTTTTTCTGATAAGAGGATCAATTCATCCAGATCAAATGGAACTTTTCAGTGAAGCAAGATGACAGAGTGAACTTTTCAATAAACTCCAAAGCAAAGAGCATTTTTAAGCACAAGACACTAGGATAAATCCATATTCAGTTGCTTAATCTTGAGAGTGAATTTTCCCTGTCTGCAATACTCATATGACCAGACAAGATGTTGTCTTGGTAACAAGAAACTGTCTTCCAACAAAAGAATACAAATGAGCTAAAAACTGGTTTTAGCTCACTCCACTATGAATATGACTCCTATGGCAGAGACGTAATTCAAATAAATGGATTGCTGCTCACCTCGGAAGGGGGACTTTGGAATTACTCTGTGTGTGTGTGTGTGTGTGTGTGTGTTTCCCCAAGTCCTGCTTACAGGAGCAGAAAGTGCTAGAGAGAAAGGATCTCCTCTCTCTGACCCAAATTTGGAGGTGAGACTGTTAAGGGGAATGTATTACAAGGAATTGCCCCATTCCAGCCTAATTGGTAAGATCTTCTTGAGGACTGATAAAGACTCTAATCCATAAAAGAGTGAATGAAATTGTATAAAACAACAATAACATCCCAGGAAAGCTAACGTAGAAAGGAAACTGGCTGGGGCGGAGTCTAACAGACCCACATGGAAATGCAGAGCAGGTGAGAGCTGGCTGGTAGAGAACACCGAAGCAGAGGGAGAGATGTAACCCAAGAGCCAAGGAGGAAGAGGAGAAACAGAGTAGAAGTGTCAGAAAGTGGGAGGGGCTCTGGGAGAGAAAGCTAGTGGTCAAGTTGGGCAGGAGAGTAGGTGACAAGTCTGGTGCACCTACAGGAGACCCCCAAGCTTGGATCAGCCCAGGACTGATGAGAATGGGGACCAGTACCACCCAGGGGAAAGAAAACTGACGCAGACATACAGCTAAACCCCAGGTTTTGCCAGGGATCTGGGTTTTCTGCAGCTCCTGTAACAAAAGACCACAAACGGGGTGCCTTAAAACAACATTTACCGCTCAAAGTTCTGGAAGGCAAGAAGTCCCGAAGCAAGGTAGGACTTGCTGCTTCACAGACCCTGCTAACCTCTGGAGACCGTTAGCAATCCTTTGTGGTCCTTTGGCTTACAGATCATGATTCCAGTCTCCACCTGCCACAGCAGTCCCCGCCCCCCCCCCGGCTCTGCAGCTCAAGGGTGACTTTCCTTTCTCTAAAAAGACCTCATTGGCTAGATTTAGGGTTATCCTAAATATAGGTTGATCTCAAGATCCTTAATTACATCTGCAAACACCCTTATTCCTAATAAGGTAATAGTGCAGCATTCCAGGTGAACATGAATTTGGAGCCACAAATCAACCCACTACACCAGGTACAAGGAGCTGATCCAAATTACATCATACTCTAGACCAGCACTTCTCAAACTTTAATGTGCCTGTGATCACCTGGGGATGTTGTTAAGGTGCCCTTTCTGATGGGGTAGTGCTGGGGTGTAGGTGAAAACCTGCACTTGTATAAGATCCCAAGTGATGTCGCTGCTGATCTCGACCATTCTGAAGGTCAAAGCCTCAGTGTGTATTTTGAAATGTGTGCAATTAGTTGGCCAGGCTTAACCTAACTCCCCATAAAGCTGGTATGGCCATGAATTGTTTGGAAAAATAAGCTTTCAAGTGCTATGGATTGAAAAGTAAGAAAGAGGGGTGCCTGGGCCGCTCAGTTGGTTAAGCATCTGCCTTTGGCTATGGTAGTAATCCCAAGGTCCTGGGATCAAGCCCCACAACAGGCTCCCTCCTCTGGGAGGAGTCTACTTATCGCTCTCCCTCTGCCTTCTCCCCGACCATTTGTGCTCTCTCTCACATGCTCTCTCTCTCTCAAATAAGTAAAATCTTTAAAAAACTAAGAAATAAACAGAAATCTGGGTGTAAACAAACTGGAGGACATCAAGCTGGGGGAAGGCTATGTGATTTGTGCTGTGCCCCTCCACCTTCGTGAAAGTTACTAGACCAGCACAATGCATCGTGCAAGTGAGACTTTTATGGGTACCTTGAAGGCATGAAGCTTAGAGTCCGGGTGGGCTTGAGAAGGGGCAAATGGCCATGGGGCAGAAGTCCCTGAGAATTCACAAAAATTGAGAGAGGGGTGGTATCGGGGTTCATAAGAGTTGTGAAACTGAGGGTGTGAAACAAGTAGACAAAATACTTGAGAGGGACGATGCCAGCTCATATGTAGATGATGACTGCTAAGGTCCCACAGAAATGGTCTTCTGTGGAAACTCTACCACTAGTTTTGTCATGGGATCATCTGAAAAGGGGAAGCCTGGGAAAAAAAAACAAAAAATACAACACCCCCCCCCCCCAAATAAGATTTTAAAATAGCCAGCTACAAGCAGTGGTGGACAGGATGGCCTGGGTCTCAATACTTTGAAGTCAGTGTCCTGCCTCATTAGTCGGGAGGCGCTTGCAGCAGCCACCCGGCTCACTTTTAGACTCGGTTCAAGAGGAATCTTGCAAAATAAACTCCTTTTGTTAAACACTTTTTAGAGAGGGCTGTGGGCGGGAAAACGAGAGTTGGTGATTAGGAAGGGACTAGTGAATGCCTTCTTTGGCTCTGACACTGACTACACCTGACCACCATGATCCCAGAAAACGGCAGTGCTTAAGAAATCTCCTCCCCCTCCTTTGTGTTCTGGAACAGGCTAACTGCACAGAAACTTCCCTCTCCATAGGGCTTAGATCCAAGTCACAGCTGATCCCCTTGTTGAGGGCTTCTGAAATGGTCCCTCCTGGGGGATAGGCTCACCTCTGATCTACTGCCCCACTGCCCCACACCTGCTTCTTTCTAGACTTGCTTACTCCTCCCTAGAAGATGAAAAAAAAAAAAAAAAACCCTTTTCTGGCTGACCTCTGAGATGCCTGTAGATCTCCTGGTCAGAGGTCTCACTATTGCAATAGCTCCCTTCTGCACCAGCACCCCTGCCCTTTGCAATAATGTCTTTGAATTAAGTCTCTCCTTGCCTAAGTCCGGATTTTTTTATTTGGCAGTGAGAAAAATGAAGAGAAAAACTTGAATCTGGGCCACTGTTTGTTTCTGACTCTGAGTTGTGAAGTCAGCCCAAGCTTTCTCACCCAGGTTCTTGAAACAGTCCTATGGTCCCACTCCATGAGTCTTCTTAGGGTGGGGGCAGCACAGTCAAGAGAGAATCAGGCTGGAAGACAGATCCCTGGTCTCTAGTCCCACCTAGTCCAGTTACAATAGGAGCTATTGGGCTCCTGGACCTCAGTACAAGGGTATTGAGTCTTATTTCAGTTCTTTTTTTTAAAGATTTTATTTTATTTCAGAGATAGAGAGAGAGTGTGTGTGGGAGGAGGGACTGACGGAGAGGTACAAGCAGACTTCCTACTGAGTGCAGAGCTTGGTGCTGGTCTTGATCCCGGAACCCTGAGACCATGACCTGTGCCAAAATCAAGAGTCAGCATTAACCATCAGAGCCACCAGGTGCCCTTTTATTTCAGTTCTAGTGGCTGCAACTTTGTGATTGGTTAGACTTCCAGCCTTTAACATCCTGAATTCTAATAGCGTTTTTTTTTTTTTTTTCTCCCTAACTTTCAACTAGGTTCCTATGGATCGATAACTGTTGATTTTAACTGTTCCACCTACGGTAGGGCACATGTGTGTCCGTGCTTCCGAGGGCAGATGTGAGGTTCTCAGGAGGCTGGCGATGTCTACGGTGTTCTGGACACCTCAGTTGATTTTCTCTCTTCTTGTCACTGGCATCAGCTCAATCGATTTGCTCTTCTTCGGCACCTTCCCTTTGGTGATCAATAGTGTCTGCCCAAGTGCGTGCGGAAGTGTACGCCATTGATACGGATCTGTCATGAACTTACCTGATTGTCCCTGTGCATGGACAGAAACCCTGTGCTTGGTCTCAGCAATGTTCACTTAGTGGTGACACATTTCAGGAAAAGATCACAGCGAAAGCCCCAGAGACAAAATGACTGTGTCACCTTGTTTTGTTTTGTTTTTAAACGTAGGCTTTCAAATTTTATTTATGTTATTTATTTTTTAGCAAAGGAAACTTCTGTCATACAAAATCATGTCAATAACCCTCTGAACTGCAGAACACAGAACAGTGGAGCTTCTTTGGAACAACAGGGTTGTAGGGGGCCAGAAATCTGCCCTGGTTTTCCCTCTGATGCCCTCTGGGGCTCCTGAGGGGTCACCAAATAGTGTGAACCTCACACGTCTAGGCCGGTACTCATTTTCTACCCCCAACAGTTCTCAAATTACGTTTATGTATTTTTTTTAGCTTTTTTTTTTTTGAAATTTTAATTTTAATTCTAGTTAGTTAACATACAGTGTTAGTTTCAGGTTAATTTCAAGTTGGACAGTCATGCATTCTGTTGGCAGAGAAGGTAAGGCTCAGAGCAAGTGTCTTGCTTATGACCAGGTAGCTGGTTAAAAGGGAGATGAGGTCCTGAGCCTTACATCTTCCTCACATGGGCCACCACCCTCCCTCCAGGAGGCTGCCACTTCATCTTCTTCACAGGGTCCCTAGACCTGCCCTGGAAACCACTGTGTGCTCTAGGCACATCTTCCTTTTTTGGGGTCCCAACCCAACAGGCTTTTGGACTGTATTATTCTGAAAGAAAGATATGAAGATGGGAAGGGAAGGAAGCACCATTTCTGAAAAGGTGCCACAACACTAAAAATTCAGCCCTCCATGACCCTCTAACTTTTTAAAAAATGCAACTTACAGAAATATGATAGTGATGTTTGCTGTTTGCTGATTGGCAATATACATTCTTTATTTTAGCATTGGACTTCAGTCAGTTTTAAAATTGGATTTTTGCTTCCAAGAAAACCAATCCTATTTCAAAATTCTCAGGATCTCTCTGAAAAATACCAGAACACAAGAATTTGAATAAAAATTGAAGCTCCAGATTACATCATTAGGCATATACCCCTGCAGGCAAGCATTACGTGGTGGCAAGACATACATCACTGCCAGGAGGCTATGAAGGCTATGAAGTAAAGAAGAGGCAAAAATTTTGCAGCCTGGTGGAGGAAAGAAATCTATCGGGCTGATTTAGTACTGTCCCCAAGAGAGACTAGAAGTCCTAAATATTTAAGCTTATTGTATTTAGCTTGAATGTGCCAGTTTTCATAAGATGGTCATGTATAAGATTCACATCTGCTCCCAAACCGCAGGATGTAGCAGCAACAGCTTCCCCACGAGTTCCCTGGCATTTCCGATGTCCTGTGTAGGTAGGTTAGGACCCTGTGACTAAGTTTGGCCAATGGGCCCTAGGAGGAAATGGCATGTGTCCCTTCCAGTCCGAGGCACTGAAGAGTGAGGATAAGTCTCGGTGTCCTCTTCCTTGGGCACTCTGGAAGCTCTTCAGGAGGATGGGGCATCATAAGATGTAAAGAGAGGTAAAGTGCCTCTTTCATAACATGATATCAAGGGTACAATCTACCAACATGACTTATCACTGTTGACAATGAACTTGATCGCCTGGCTGAGGAAATGTTTATCAGGGTCCTCCACTGTGAGGTTACTCTCCTCTCTTTCCACACCTTGTGAAGAATTATGTTCCCTGAAGCTTGAGTAACTACATAAATTATTTACGCTTGTCCCTCATCATTGGTTTTTCTTCCTGTCTAGTCTGACAGACTTTCTCTTTTAATTAGGTCATTTAATCCCCTTCTATTTAATAGTACTTGCTATTTAATAGTACTTGCTTTTTTTTAAAAGATATTTATTTATTTATTTATTTATTTATTTGACAGAGACAGAGAGATCACAAGTAGTCAGGCAGGCAGAGAGAGAGGAGGAAGCAGGCTCCCCGCTGAGCAGAGAGCCCAATGCGGGGCTCCATCCCAGGAACCTGAGATCATGACCTGAGCCAAAGGCAGAGGATTTAACCCACTGAGCCACCCAGGTGCCCCCAGATATATTTAGGTTTAAGTCTACCATCGTATTCAGTGTGATTTGTCCCATCTGTTTCATGCTCTCTTTTCTCACTTTTCTTTCTTTTGGATTGATTAAGAGTTTTTTATTGTTCCATTTTCCCTTCTGTTAGCTTGCCAGTTATATACTTGTGAACAATTATTTTAAAGGATACCCTAGAGAAGTAGCCTTCAAATGACGGCCCATGGGCAAAATCCAGCCCATTGTTTTTGCACAACCTGTGAGTAAGAAGAGTAACATTCATGTCATGGAAAAATTAAATGAAATTCTCATTTATTGACTCTAAATAAAATTCTATTGGAACACTCACTCATTCAGGTATTTTCTATGCCCCCTTTCCCGCCACAGTGGTAGAGTGAGTCGTTGTGACAGAGACCATGTGTGGGGCTCTCAGAGTTTCACAATGTCTATAACATATTTGCCATCTGGCTGCTTATAGGAAAACTTAGTCAAACTGTGCTCTAGACATTTCAACATATACCTTTAACCTAAAGTCTTTTACTGTTTAGTCTTTTATGCCATTGTTGGCATATATTTTAACTTCATTTCAAATCCCTCAAAATATTATCTTGCTTTATAAAATTAGTATTTATTTAGTATTATTAGTATTTATTTAGTATTTATTTAAATCTGCCATATTTACCTCTTCCTCTGTGCTTCCTTCTTTTATGCTTCTTTTGACCTTCCATTGGCGGTCACTGTCCTTTTCGGTGGAGACCGGCTGACAAATTCTTTCAGGTTTTGCTTGTTTAAAAATGTCTTTATGGGGCACTTGGGTGGCTTAGTCTGTTGAGCATCTGCCTTCAGCTCCGGTCAAGATCTCCGGGTTCTAGAATTGAGCCCCACATCGGCTCCCTGCTTACGGAGGGAGTGTGCTTCTCCTCCCTCTGTGCTCTCTCTCTCTTTTACAAATAAATTTTTAAAAAATCTTTTTAAAAATGTTTTTATATTATTTTTATTCTTGAAATATATTTTCCCTACATATAGAATTCTAAGGTGAAATTCATTTTTTTCAGTGCATAAATATATCATTCTTGAGTCCTCCACTGTCATATGCAGAGCGAGGGGGAGAAGCAGACACCCTGCTGAGCAGGGAGCCCAATGTGGGGCTCCATCCCAGGACCCAGAGAGCATGACCTGAGCCAAAGGCATATGCTTAATCATCTGGGCCGCCCAGATGCCCCTGCCTTCAAGTAGGTTTTCAAAAGTACTTTGTCCAACTTTTTAAAATTGTTCTCAGCAAGAGAGTTGTCTCATTTACTTTGGCTGTTATTAGTGGAAATGGAAGTTTGGTGTTTCTCTTTTGATTTCTGTGTATGAGATATTGTACAAGCAGGTAAAATCCTCTATTATTCTGCCTTTAAGCTTTTTAATCGGTTAGACTGAAAACAATCCAAAGCTTTCAAGGGAAGCATTTAAGTTTTCATCATCTTTTGTAACTATTTCATCTTTACAAATCAAGGATTTGCAAACCAAAGCAGAATATAAATGGTTGTATGATGAAATTCCTATAGGACGACACAAATCCTCATTTCAGACATTTTTATTAATCAAAAGTTCTTTTTATTATCATTGACACTCTTAGTAATAAATAATGTCACAAGTTTGAATGCATGAAATAATATATAACAATAAGACTCCAATTTGTTTTTTTGAGTTTCATTAGATTAATTTTGAAGATAGGATTTCCATGCTCAGATGTTTGAAAACAAGAAACAAATCTAACCCACTAACTCGAGCCAAATAAAAAAATATATGTTTTGGTTCTATGTATTAGCACACTGAATAACCCACAAATATTATATTGGGAGATTTCCCAGGCCTTAACCCAAAGTAGAGACGGATGAGCATGTTAAGAGGATTCCTGAAACCATCCTGAAAAAGATAATTTGGGGCAGATTCAGCAATCCTCAAAGCAGAGGTTTTCAGCTGGTAACTTGTGAACCAGATATATTTGCCTTTTCATTGTACATTTAAGTCTTCTGCATTTGTTGCCAGCGTTTTTAATTGGATGATTTTATATAGAACAGAACCCCTATTTCTGACTTCTTAGACAACTGGAAGAAATGCACTGCACTTGTCACATGACAGTCTTGGGTTGGAGCTTAAGAGATGTTGTCACCTGTATTTGTTTCCTAGGACAGCCATCACACAGCTCCACACACTGGTTGGCTGAAACAAAAGAAATTTATTATCTCTGTTCTTAGAGGCTGGGAGTCTGAGATCAAGATATCAGCAGGATTGTTTCTTTCTGTTGACTGGAGGGAGAATCTGGTCCAGCCTTGCTTGATTTCTGGTGGTTTGCTAGAAATCGTTGGTGTTCCTTGGCTTGTAGACCCGTCACCCTGATCTCTGCCTTCATCCTCTCATGGCATTCTACCTCTGTGCCTATCTGTATCCAAATGTCCTCTCTTTATAAAGACACGTCATATGGACTAGGGGCCCACGCTACCGTGGTAGAACCTCATCTTAACTGATTACATCAGCAACAACTCTGTTTCCAAGTAGATTGCATTCTCGGGTACTAGGGGTTAGGACTTCAACATGTGGATTTGGGGAGACATAATTCAACCCACCTTGGAGGGGCCATGCCTTCCTCTGTTCCCCACAGTTGCCATATTCATTTCTGTTCTTACTTGGCCCATTAAGTTATTTAAATTTGTGGAACCTGGGGTGCCTGGATGGCTCAGTCATTAAGAGTCTGCCTTTGGCTCAGATCCCGATCCCAGGGTCCTGGAATCGAGCTCAGCAGGAAGCCTGCTTCTCCCTCTCCCACTCTCCCTGCTTGTGTTCCCTCTCTCACTGTGTCTCTCTCTATCAAATAAACACATACAATATTTTAAAAATAATAAATAAGTAAGTAAATAAGTAAGTACATAAATTTCAGAAACTTGCCCTAAATCCCATGGGTTTAGGAGGCTGGCACTTGGCAGGTGGACTTAAATCTTAGGGCCTCATAGGATCGTGGGATGTCAGAGGTGGAAGGAAACCTAGAGTTTAACTAACCTCTTGCCCTATTGCAGAGGGTCAATCCACGCAAGGCTCCAAATGGCCTATTTGAAAATACTTTATAGAAAGGTTCCAAAAGTTCTTATTCTTTGCCTAAGATTTTAAAAAAATTCCTTCACATTTAATTTATTTGAGGAGGGAGGCATGTCTGATGGTCCCCTTTCAGAACCATTACTAGGAAATAAATCCCTTTCCTCTAAACTTTTCTCAGGAGCTGGTCCTATGGGATTTGGTTCATCTTACAGGGACTAAGTAGTATTTTTTGTTTGTTTTTTTATTAGAGTATTTGCAATGGATTTATTCTTTAGAAAGTAAAGAGGCTTTCCAAATAAATAGGGCCACTGTGTACAAATTAGCTCAGGAGAGGACACTTCTCAATGGTTCAGCTGTTTCATAGGCCACTTAACATACAGCACGGGTAGACACGAATTCCCATCTACAAAGGGTTTTTCTAAATTTATAGCTTCGTAACAGCCATTAATTTTGCTACCAGATGGGTCACAAGAGGCAAGCCGATAAGTCTCTTCATCTGCAATGGATCATGTTTTCCCATATGCATGTT
The DNA here is from genome assembly GCF_964662115.1 of Mustela nivalis. NCBI lineage: Eukaryota > Metazoa > Chordata > Mammalia > Carnivora > Mustelidae > Mustela > Mustela nivalis. Next base: position 176,778,348 of record NC_139021.1, read on the forward strand.
TATTTTCAGAATCTATGGGTACTTCCGCCAGAGCACAGCTGATCTCCCACAAAAACCAGGCTGCTGAGCAAGAAGGAATCCATAATACCCCGTGCCCACCTGCTCTCGATAAAGTTGGACTCCTTGCATTTCAGAAGGGAAGCCAAGGAGTTCCTAATTTTGCATATCATCCCATATAACAAATTTTTATAAAAGTTGATGCACATAATACAGCTTGACTTAATGCATCAGTCAACAGTGACCAACCATTAAAAGCCATTAGGAAACTCCCCCCGCCCCCCCCCCAAGAAGCTTGCAGGTCATTTTTCCCCCCAGAACTACAACAAAGGAATTGAAGCATTTTTCATTACTAACTCATAATAGCCTAAATCAGCCCTTTAGGTATTTGCTGCCGATTTAGATCTGTTACAGAGTAAATATTAAATCACTTAATTTTCTACTCAACATATTCGTCACTGACTATAATTTGCCTGACATAAACTGAATGTAATTTCAAGTTTATGGTACAATCAATATAACAAGAAATAGAGGATATTTGCAAGAGACAGCAGAATTCATACAAATATTAATGTGCTGGTCCCTCCAGGTGTTTTGACATTTCTTATTAGGAAGCTCTCTTTTCTATGAAGAGTGAAAAAAAAAGTCTTAAGATTCAAATAGGATTTTATAGTTTGCCAAGAGCTCTCCTGACCTCTGTCTTATGTTTTTCAAAATGAATAGTAACTCAAAGAAATGGTCAAGGCAATTTCTGTTTTCTGAAAGACACTGATGCTTCAGAAAGCTAATGATTCGTCCAAGGGACACAGTCGAAGAGTGGAGCTGGGCTCAGGCGTGGGTTTTCTGCCCCTCGAGGACAGTGATCTTTCGTTCCTACTATGTTGCTTCTCAGAATATTGTGCTTTGATATTTCTTTACGCATTAGTTTTAAGAAGCCCCACTCCAGGGCACTGAAAACACCAGCACACCCTGTCATTGGATCCACAGTTCTAACATTCTGAGGCCATCAAGCATGTGCTGGGATTTACTTTATGGTAACTGTGTCATGCAGATAGATGCCTGAAAAATAATCTCCAAGTGTCCCTGGTTACCACTTGTGTGCACTTGCGCTTGGTCAAGGAGAAAGGGGGGCTTCATGATGAATTCCAAGGGGGAAAGAAGCTGCTCTTTCTTTATCAGGAGCTCAGAACACCTCCAAGTAGTCTTCATCCTCTCTGTTCCTTTCTTCAGCAGCTTCCTCAAAGGGACAAATTAAATTCTTACAAGACCATCTTTTTTAAAATTTATTTTTATTTATTTTCAGCATAACAGTATTCATTGTTTTTGCACCACACCCAGTGCTCCATGCAATCCGTGCCCTCTCCAATACCCACTACCTTGTTCCCCCAAACTCCCACCCTCTGCCCCTTCAAAACCCTCAGGTTGTTTTTCAGAGTTCATAGTCTCTCAGGGTTCACCTCCCCTTCCAATTTCCCTCAACTCCCTTCTCCTCTCCATCTCCCCTTGTCCTCCATGCTATTTGTTATGCTCCACAAATAAGTGAAACCGTGTGATAATTGACTTTCTCTGCTTGACTTATTTCACTCAGCATAATCTCTTCCAGTCCCGTCCATGTTGCTACAAAAGTTGGGTATTCATCCTTTTTGATGGAGGCATAATATTCCATAGTGTATATGGACCACATCTTCCTTATCCATTCGTTCGTTGAAGGGCATCTTGGTTCTTTCCACAGTTTGGCGACCATGGCCATTGCTGCTATAAGCATTGGGGTACAGATGGCCCTTCTTTTCACTACATCTGTATCTTTGGGGTAAATAGCTAGTAGTTCAATGGCAGGGTCATAGGGAAGTTCTATTTTTAATTTCTTGAGGAATCTCCACACTGTTCTCCAAAGTGGCTGCAGCAACTTGCATTCCCACCAACAGTGTAAGAGGGTTCCCCTTTCTCCACATCCTCTCCAACACATGTTGTTTCCTGTCTTGCTAATTTTGTCCATTCTAACTGGTGTAGGGTGATATCTCAATGTGATTTTAATTTGAATCTCCCTGAGGACCAGTGATGATGAACATTTTTTCATGTGTCTGATAACCATTTGTATGTCTTCACTGGAGAAGTGTCTGTTCATATCTTCTGCCCATTTTTTTTAATATGATTGTCTGTTTTGTGTGTGTTGAGTTTGAGGAGTTCTTTATAGATCCTGGATATCAACCTTTTGTCTGTACTGTCATTTTCAAATATCTTCTCCCATTCTGTGGGTTGCCTTTTTGTTTTGTTGACTGTTTCCTTTGCTGTGCAGAAGCTTTTGATTTTGATGAAGTCCCAAAAGGTCATTTTCGCTTTTGTTTCTACAAGACCATCTTTAAATAAACTAGACTTGTGTTGGCTTCCTTGCATTTGCATAGAAATTAAAGGAAGACAGTATTTTTGTTACAAAAATAACTTCTTAATAACAGCTTGATATGAGCTAATTGTTTGCATGGCTTTGCAAGCAGGGGCAGGAATTATTACATGGATTGTGCACTGTGGCGTTGGCCTTGGGCATACTCAGCTGGGCTCAGCCCCCGGGGAGCCCCCAGGGAGCCCTCAGAGTGTTCATTTTTCCAAAGAAATGAGCTCTAGGTTCCCTTTGCACTGAATATGAGAGCAGTTAATGCCCTTCCCCAATAAATTGGTAAGATTGCCTTTAGCAATAATGATGATGATGATGGTCATAATTCTTGTGTCCTCCTGCGTCAAACATCAGACTATCTGCTTAATACGATAGGACACAGACTCTGAAGCTAAACTACTGAGTTTTAATCCTTCCTCCTCCATCAACTAGATATGTAACTGTGTTTGAGTTATATCACCTTATTATACCTTGGTTTATGCATCTATAAAATGGGAACAATATATTCCTTTTTTACTTTGTCTTATTGTGGGAGTCGATGAATTGTCATACATCAAGAGCTGAGAACAGCGAGGGCACATGGTCAGAACAGAATGAATGGCAGTTTTTACTGTCACTCTGATGCTGATAAAATCACGCTGGCCCCTCGAACCACTGGAGTATCGAGAAACATATTTACCCTGACTTTACTCCTTTTTCCTAACTGCAGAAAAACTGAAGGCTTAGACAAAATTTTCCTGACTTGGTCAAGGTCTAACATCTAGTAAATGGCTGAGCCAGGAGTAGAACTTATTTGCCCTGGAGTGTGATAATAAGTTCTCAAATCAGTCGATATCCTAGCCAAACTGGCCAAGCAGCCTGTCGTCAAGGACTTGAAGGGAAGGGAAGTCAATGACCTTGAACGTGTCACGGAAAGGATATTGGATTTGGAATTGGGTCTTATCCTGACTCCCGCTCTCATTCACTCAAGCCAGTTAACTTCTCTGAGTTTCACTTTCTTTAAAAATGACCCTGATCTTACCCATTCTATAGGATTGTTTTGAGAAGGGAAGAAATACCATATTTGAGAGCATTTTGTAAATTCAAATGTCATATAAAAAATCATTAAGTTTTAAGATCTCACAGATGGTTTTTTTTTTTTTTACTTATTTATTTATTGCTGTTTCTTTATTAAACTGCCTAAACCACCTGGTTATTTCTTGCCCCATAGATGGAAGCCAATGGTTTCTTTAACCTACTAGTGTACAAATCAGGCTTGAAACAAAGGAAAATGTCCCAAACCATAAAAATGGGGACCCCATCCCTCTCCCCTAGAAAATGTACAGTTTTTAAAATCCATTAATTGAATGATGCATCCATTCACTTATTATCTTTCCTTCTACATCCAGGCATTATGCTGGGTTATAGGAGGAAAAATGCACAATCTTTGTCCTTAGGAGGCTAATCAACTTCATAAAGAGATAATTATAACCCACTGTGTTAAGTGGAGTACTATATAATTGTACTAAGGAAACCTTTATCTAGGAAGGGGGTATACAGAAGACTTCCTGGAAGAAATGACATCTAAGCTAAGTCATAAAAAAAAATAATTATTGGTAGCTATGTCTATGGCTTACAGTGGCTCAATGGCCTGACCTTAGGGTTAACTCAGTCCAGAAATGACTGAGGAAAATCAATGTCTCAGCCACGAATATCCTTCAACATCCTACTGACCGCATGGGGCTATTCCACTGCCAGTGTCTTGGGGCAGATGTTTGCAAACCTAGCTTATTGAACATGTGAAGTTCTTACAGTGGATCACGCTTGCCTTTCCCTCTTAGAACGACCACAAAGAAATACTCACTTCTATGTCCATGCTAAGGCCGAAGGTAAGAGTGAACTCCAATGAGAGTCTTGTAGGCCCTAAGACAAAATGAAGGGAGTAAGATAAAATCAGACCAGAATTCATGGGTGTGAGTTTCTGCCTCTGAAGGAACAGTCTCCTTGCCTCTTGAAAAGATTTTGGGGTTGGAACACCTGTGGGCGTTGCTCCATAAATGTCATCTAACCTGCGGTAAAAATAGTGGAGCTTGCATCATTTTGAGAGTTTACTGACTTCTGTAAAGGCGAAAGGTTTGGACTGCTAATTAGGTTGTGGGGAAAGGGAGGACGGCTCAGAGAGGAGCCGGAGGGATGTCGTCACAGCGCTCTCCTCCGCAGCTGGGCCACACAGACATTTCTGATTCCAATTTGCTTGCTTAGAACTGGCTAGAAAAAAATGGGCTGAACTTTGGACATCGCAGGCTGACTGCTGTTTGTCTATGTGACTGAGAAGTGAAATGTGTCCCCTAAGGACCCAAGGTGATGGAGTGGGCGGGAAGGAGGTGGGGAGGGGGCTACTTTGGACTCAGATCTTATCATGATCATGTGGATCCTTGACCCCTGCATATACGAATTTATTCTCTGATTTTTGCCTCCCATGGTTACGTTGTAGCAAGTGGTGGGTGGACCAACACTGTGATCACTACAAAAAAAAATTAGTCACAATACCTGCTGTGAGTTAAGAGAAGTGCGCTCTGAAGGTTGCCTTGGAAATTTAGATGCGCCATCTAGTGGACAGAGTGGAGATTTCCCCATGATCAAAGTGGTCCTTCTTGGCACTGGGAGTAGTTCACCTAGATGCCTTCCTAAACACTTCCTCTCCCAGAGAATCAATTCCCCTTTCTCACGTGGTATGTGTTTGAAGTTGTTTTGAAATCCATGGGTCCCCGTAAAGCTCATCCCCTTCTAGAAATCAGCTTGTTCCAGCACTCCTTTCCTGTCTGCCAAAGCCGGTTTAATTAAACTGGGTCTCGTGGGAGGGGCCGAACTTTACCAATTAGAAGACAGAGCAGAACAGGGCAAAAGGGCAGGTGTGGGCAAGGGCCAGAGAGAGTGAAGGAACCCCCAACCCCACCCACACACACCTGCCCAGGGACAGAGAGAGCGTCTCTGGGACTGCAGAAGGAGTTCATATATGGTGCCTTGGCCAGACCCTGAAAGACGCTGTCACGTCTACAAGGTTTGAGGTCTGGCATGGAATGAGGAGCCCACCGTGGGTGTAAGCAGTGATGTGGTGGGAAGAGAGCTGAGGTGCTGAGATAGCTTGGTGTCCTGCAAGGAGAGGCTGGAGGCAGGACACCTGTGTGCTCCGTGTGACCTGGTCCAGCCGGGAGTGGGTGAGGGCCTGAATTACAGACTTGCAGTGAAGAGGGATGAGGAATGCAGTGAGGAATTTTTGGGATGGATGGACTGTGCAGGATGAGATAACCACCAAGTTATGGAACATGGCTCCCAGGGGCAGAGGTGGGAACGGGGCTCTAACCACTGATCTTGCTGCCTTGCCCACGGCCACGGCCCTAATTTGTTGGCAGGTAGAGAGTAGCAGATTGGGAGGCTCTGCTTGATTATCTCTATTTTCTTAATGAGGAGGAAGGGAGTAGAGTGCCGTCAGGAGCTTGGGAGGCGGCTTGGAAGGGGGATCCGAGAAGTGAGAGCCTGGCTGAAGACCAGAGATCCCAAAGCTTGGGCTCAACACTGCCCAGTGATGTGGGCATCGGCCCAGTAGGGTCGTGCCATTTTCCCTGGCTACATGGGGGTGCCAAAGCAGGCGGATAGGGTAAGGTTTGCGGGAGGCCAGAGAGGAAGAAAACATAACCCCATCCCCATCAGCCCTGTCCTTTAAAAACAAACCATTGACTGCAGTCAGCACTTTGAGACGTGGTAGCTTTGTGGTTAAGAGCTCCTTCCCGCCTTGTCTACCTGCAAGGCCTTTACTCTGCAACCTTCCGATTCCTCATCCGGAGAGCAGAGATTGTAACAATGTACACAGGCCCTACAGAGAGTGTGATACAATGTGATCCTTTATACAAGGAGCTTGGCCCCAGAGAGCCTAACACACTGTTGGTGCTAAATTGAAAGTAGCCATTCTTTGCGGGGGACGGGGACGGGGATGAGCATCTCTCAGAACAGTCCGTACGTGGTCTATAAAGAATAAAGAACTTACAGCATCACTCCAGAATTTAACATGTATTCTGCCACTTGGCCCTCTGGCCAGGACGGAGTTCATGGTTGATTGTCCTATCGTTCCCCCTCTGTTTCTGGTGTTCGACTTGAATGATGACAAAGAGACCTCGCTCATTCGAATGTAGACAGACTACATGTATCTCATTGACTCTCTTTCCTCAGCAGCTAGGCATTTTTGCACTGAGGCAATCTATAAAACCAAAATATGATATTCAATCTTGGCTAATTTGGTAGTTAAATAATAAACTTCTTTAGGCTTTTCATGGAGGACAAAAACAACAACAACAAAGAAAAACCTTTTCACTTCTTTCTGCCTGTGCCTGTTTTCATGGGGAGAAGGAATTACTATAATTAAAGCGGGATTTTAAAAACACCCACATGGAGGGGCACCTGGGTGACTCCATCAGTTAAGCGGCTGCCTCTGGCTCAGGTCATGATCCCAGGGTCCAGGGATCGAACCCCGCATCAGGCTCTCTGATCAGCAGAAAGCCTGCTTCTCCCTCTCCTTCTGCCTGCCATTCTATCTACTTGTGCTCTCTCTCTATCCCTCTGTCAAATAAATAAATAAAATCTTAAAAAAAAAAAATCCACCCACATGGGAAAATAGCTAACATCCTCCCGAAGAGGTATGAGTCAGAGCCTGAGAGATGAGAAGTGGTTTGGATAAATGTGATTTATTATGTACGCAGAAAAAATACTAGGAAAGACAACAAACAGAGAAATGAAGCCACACACCAGCATGAAAACTGCAAGGCACTCCGGGGACCCTGCCGGAGACAGGGAGTTTGTAATTCTGTTTGAAATCGACATATTCCGGCCATAGAAAGGGCGCAGGTGTTGCCCTATAGTATATCTACCCTTCATGACTCCTGGGCATCATTTTGATTTGTACTTTTCTGACTCCGGTGGTTTTTCTGGGGGCCACATTTTCGAAAAAGCTTTTAGTGCTAAAACCACCCAACGCTCCTCCTCCTCCTGATTGCTGGAGTGTCTGGGAGAAGTAAGAGTTGAAAAACCTCAGTGCCACAGCACGCTGGGTCCACTCCCCATATACAGGAAATACTTGTAGGGATTTTCAAAGGCCATTTTAAGAACAATCAAAAGAAGTTTCAGGAGAAAATAACTATTAGAAGTGTGCAAGCTAAAAAAAACTTAATAGAAGACAAAGCTAAAGATGTCGTGGAGGGCTGGGAATAAATCCCAGAAAAGCTGCAATTCATCAGGACTGAAGGAAAGGCCTTTTCTGTTGGTTCATGGGTCACTGGTTTGTGAAACAAGAAACAAAACGAGAGTGAAATCTGGAGCCAGACACAGTCAGCGCCCTGGCCTGCTGCCTGGAACGTGGCCCACATGGGAGGGGGAGTGGGATGTGGGGCTCCGAATGGCAGGGGACGAAGCCGCCCGTTCATCAAAAGGCTCTGATCCAGTCAAGCTTGCCCGTTTCCCCATCATTCCTCCCAGCCCTTAAGGAGCCTTTTAAGATAGCATTTTCCTACCTGCTCCTCCCTGTGACATTTTCATCCCACGGATGTACTGTGGCCCTTTGGAGGGCCACAAGCCGTTGGCATCTCTAAGATTTGTGCCTTTCGAGAATGCCTTTCTTCACCCTTGGGAGTGCTGGTGCCCTCGGGACTTCCTACATGCCTGGCACTGGCACACAGTGCTTTGCCTCGTCCGTCATTCCCATTCAGCATGAGAGGCTTAGAAGGCTCGAGTAGCTTGTTCTAGGACAAAAAGGAGTCTCACAGCCTATTCTGTGAATCGCTATACCCCTGCTCACGTCAGGATCCCCCATGACCTGCCCAAACCACCATGCTTTTCTGCCGTCATGGCTGGTGTGCAGAAATCAGGTCCCTGTAATCAGGTTTCGTGGGACCATCACTGATGCCCAGGAGTTCCTTTTGTAAGCACCTTTCTCGGGACTAAGGGCAGTGGTTGTAATAACTGACGCAGACAGTGGTCCCCGGTCCCTGAGCATTGACTCTCTGTGTTCTGAACGGCAGAAGATGATGGGGAGTGAGGTCCCCATCACACCCCCAAGGAGAAGAGTGCAGTAAAGCCCACAAGTCACCGGGCCACCAAGGAGGAGGCAACAGTGTGGCCAGAGCACAGATAAGCTGGGGCGTCATGAGAGGTGGAGCTGGGGGCATGGGAAATGGGCCTCTGCCCTCACCCTCTCCTGTACCTTCCACACATCCAGATGGGAAGATGTAGCTTATAGATGCTGGGCACAGAAGACATGGAATCTCAGCAGCCAGGTAATCGGTCCGTGGCAGGGCCTGGGCATTGCTATTATTATTACTATTATTGTTATTATTATTTAATTTCCTAGGAGATCCTGCTTGCAGCCAGGGTTAGGAGTCTCCAAACCAGAGCAAACTTTTTTCCTTTGCTGGAAAGTCTGCTGTATTCCCATCTGCAGGGGTGACTCACTTCAGGGAGCCTCATGGTCACAGTGGTAAAGGACATGAAGGAAACACTCTGAAGGAAGTGACACGATCATAAATACTTTTGACTACAAATAACAAAAATCCTGGCCAGAATGATGCAAACAAACATGAGTGTATTTACTTATTGTTCCACTTACTGGAAAGTCTGAATGTAGACAGTGTCGAGCACTGGTTCCAGCCACTCAGACAACATCAGCACCAAAGTGTCTAGAATTCTCTTGGTTTTAATTTCATGGTTGCAAGACCGTTGCTGCAGCTCCAGCCATCACGTCTATATTTCAGCAGAGAGAAAGAAAAGCACCTACAGAAAACTTACTACTTACATCTAATTGGTTACAATTGTGTCATATGCTACCCTCAGCAATAAGAGAAGGGGATTGAGGATTCATTTGGCTGACCTTGTATTTCACAGAGACGGGTAGTATCTTTAGTTTTCAAAGGCTCTCTTGGTGATTCTGGTGCACTGCTCTCCAAGTGTGTCCTGTGAACTAGGAGTCATTGATCTTCTAGACCTACAGCCTCAATGAAGGGCAGTTTTGCCCCCAGCCCTGGTTGGAGGGTAACGCTTGGCAATGTCTAGAGGCATTCTGACTTATGACTGCAGGGGTGATACTGGCCAGCATCCTCTAGTGCACAGACAGCCCTACATCACGAGGAATTTTGTAGTCCAAAATAGCAACATGGTGGAGGCTAAGAAACCCTGCACTGGACCATCACAGAGACTTCCTGCTCAGTGTCTCCCTCTAGAACTCTACATCATGAAACACCCAGCCTTAACACCAGCGGCTTTGGAAGCACTGCTCCAACCCAGATGACCTCTATGTGTTTACCAAGGTGAGGAGCCAAGCATGTAGATCTCTTCATCCTAAAGCCCTAAAGCAAAGAAATCTTTACAATAATCATAATAATGCTCCATGCTCCACTTGCATGCTTTCAGCTCTGGGAAGCTCCTTCCCTTTTTTCACTTCCACATCCTACACCCCCTCTTTTTCTTTCAACTGAGATGCAAGTTACACAATTTTTTTTCTTTTTGAGAGAGTACATTGCATGAGCACATGTATGTGCACAGCGGTGGGAAAAGGTGAGAGAAAGAGAGAGAGAGAGAGAATCTTAAGCAAGCTCCACATTCAGCACAGAGCCCCATGCAGGGCTCAATCTCATGACTCTGAGATCATGACCTGAGCAGAAATCAAGAATCACTTAACTGACTGAGCCACCCAGGTGCCCCCAAGTTATACAATTTTTAAGTGTATAACTCAATGACTTTGAGTATCTACAACCATGCAGCTATGACTTGGTTCAAGATATAGAATATTCCCATCATCCCAGAAAACTGCCTTGAGGCCTTCTTAGTCATTTTCACCTCTGAAAGATAAACACTATTATGACTTCTTTGCCCAAGTATATATGTACCACCATTTATTTTTCCATCTTCCCGTCAAAAGACTTTTGAATTGTTTCCAATTGGGGACCATTGTTTTTGTTTGTTTGGTTTGGTTTGGTTTATTTTTTTGATCAACATATGTTCTGAGTTTTCTAGGACACATACCTAGGAGTTGGGTAGAGTTGGGTATCTAAGCTAAGTTATGTTTAGCTTTAGTATAAAATGCCAGTTTTCCAGAGGGGTTGGGCCAAATCACACAGCTGTATCAACAAATGTTCCAATTGCACTATGCCTGTGACAACACCTGGTATTGTCTTTTTAATTTCCATTCTGGTGTGTGTATAGTCCTGTCCAGTTGAGGGTTTTAATTGTTTTTTCCTAATAAGTAATGATATTATGCACCTTTTATTTGCTTATTCACTATCTTTTGTGAGGAACTTGAAGTTTTTTGGTCTATTTTTTAATTAGGCTTTTTGGTCTTTTTTCTTATTGATTATTAAGAATCCTCTATATATTCTAAAGAAACACCCCATTGGCTCAGAAATATTGTTTAGAGTTTCAAGAATTACTGCTGAAATGTCTTGCTCTTTTTCCCTTTGGAAATCAGAAAATGTTTGCAAATACAAAGTATTCATGCACAGAAGTTCAATGTGGTCTTTGCTGCCAAATACTTAATTCTCTTGTTGGATTATAAATGAGAAGTTTGCCCTTTGGCAGGGCAGTAAGGGCTCATGGTTTATATTGGGATTTTGATATAATATAAGATATTCCCTGTACCTCATTACCACTCTTTGTGATACCACCTTTTAGATTTTGATGTGTAGGAAAAGGAAAGCTTAAGAGGGAAAAATCACCAATAAAATACATATCTTGAATAATTTCTTGGTTCAGAAAGGCTAACTAACAATTATTCAAGATATGTATTTTCATAGACCTGATTTTAAATAGTCTTTTAAAACAATAGCAGCCACTGATCCTTTTCTCTGTACCAAATGCTTGACTAGGCACATTACATACTTTATCCCATTTAAGTCCACAATAGCTCTGTGATGTAAAAAATGAGGAAACAGAACCACAGAGAAGTTGGAAATGTACCCCAGGCAAAGCTGGGATTTCCAAATTCAAAGCTCATACCCCTGGAAAGAAAGATGACACCTTTCCATAGAATGAAGCTGAGAGTAAGCTTTGAACACAATTAAAATTGAAAACAATTTAAAATTTAAAATAGAAAACAAATCAACCAATATAAAACAAGACAAAAAGCAATATAAAACAAAACAAATTAAATATTTACAACAATATAAAATTAAAAACAATTTTATATCTATCCCGCCTGGGTATTGTCCTATGCACTTCCCTTTCCAACAGAGTGACTTGGAGTCTGTGTGCTGTGATCCGTGTTTAGGAGCCTCTTGAACTTGCAAGTCAATCCTGAGAGTGACAGCTCCGTGCGCTGAGATCACAGATGCTTATCTAAGACTTCCTCCGTGGGGTTGGACGAGGGCTGTCCAGGCGACAGAGTGAAAGGAATGGAAGGCAGCCTCTCCGCCCAGCCATCAGCTCCTGGTGAATCTGCAGTCGTCTCTCCCTTCAGGGGCTGGGCACCTAGGTAGGCATTTCTCTCTGAATACCAGGAACATCATTCCGTTCCCGCTGTCATTGGGAGCTACAATCTTCCTGCCAGTTTGTTATCACAATCATAAGGCAAGTTTTGTGCCTCCAAACTCTTTCCCCGGGGGAAATGAAATTTAAACGAAGGTCACAGAAAATTATAATTTCTGGCCCCATTAAACTGTGTTTCCCTGTCTTCTGCAACAGAGGAAGAAATTGGTTCAGATCACTTATGCACAGGGAAGAAAACAGAAGGTCCCAATAAAGCTATTCAAATGACTGATGGGGAAGCTTTAAGATATGGTCTATTCATCCCTTAAGATTTAAATGGATTTTTCACCATAAGGAAAATATATATATATATGCCGACTCTAGGTCATGCTCATTAAAAGTTACTCAGAAGTGACTAGTGCTTTATCTGCAGTGCATAGATCACTTGAACCCGATGGGATGTGGAAATTAGAATTGAAATGGCATCCTAACTTTCTCATGTGGATGGATCGGTGGCTCAGGATAAACCCCGGGCTCCATATTTTATTTAAGGGTAGTAACTATTTCTTAATGCACAGAGATCCTTCTGATGTCTTCTGTGTGATAGGTAAAAATAATTCTAGCACCTCCAGCACCTCTAGCTCGTCTCCAACTTCATCTGCTGCCCTTGCCCACGCTGCTCCAGCCCATGGCCTCCTGTCTCCATCCAACATGGCAGCCATGTTCCAGCTTCAGGCCCCAGGCACACCAACTGTCTCCTCTGACTAGAACACTCTTCCTTCAGAAATCCAAGATCTTGCTCCAGGATTGCCTTTTCAATGAGCCCACCCTGATCACCCTCATTAAAATCACCACCTGCCTCCGCCCCCCGCCCCATGCCTCTGACTCCCTTGATTCTGCTCTATTTCTTGTCTTCTCAATCTCTCCCAACTTCTTGGTTTCTTGTCTCTCTCTCCCTCTAGAGTGAGACTTAGAAGATCTCTTACCAAATGCATTATATATACTTGATTCTTAACCTATAGATTCCAATATTTTAATACAATATATTCTCTTCTCACCAATATTATACATTACCTGTTTTGGTTACTGATGTATCCCAAATGCCTAGAATAAGGGTGGGCCTGGCCCACAGGAAGCATTACTCAAATTATTGTTTGGGTTGTTTTTCTTTTAGTTTCACGTTGACTCCTAACCAGCGTGGAGACTTTAAGCAAAGCCATTACTCTGTTAGAGCCTGAGTTTTAAAAAATGTGTATGTGGGGATAATAGTAAGACAAACAATGTGGGTTGTGAAGCAGATTAAATGAGATCATGTGTGTTCAGAATTGTGCATAATGTTGATGAAAAGAGAATTTGCTGTATTAAATACCAGATTTTAAAAGCTGAGAGTAAAGTGTATATTATGTGTTGGTAAGAGATCGTCTACAGGTAAATGCACTGGGGATATTTTGTACTTCATGGTTTATTGGTAGAAACAGAAGATGTATGTAATGTCAGCATGAGGTGGGGAGACACAGACAGGACGAGAAGGTGGAGACTGGGGAGTGATCCGGGGTGGAAAAAGCCACTAGAGCAGAAGACCCCACTTGAGCTGGCCTTGTCAGCCCCCACTCTTGGTTACCCTCCTCACACCGGTCTCTTCCTAGGTTACTGATGTTATCGTGAGAAGTGGAAGTCACAAGAAAATGAGGCACACAGTAATCAGGGCCCGAGCGTCCGATAGTTGAGAGAGCTCCATGTTGAGGAAAAGATGGGTGAACCTGGGTGGGCTTTGGGTCAAGGACCTTGACTGGAAGCACATGGGAAAGGGGCTCATGGTCAATTCAAGGGCTGTCCTGAGACCCCATAAGGAGCATCTTGGGTGGGGCCCAGCATCCTACTGAAGTGTTCTGAGTTCAGCACAGAGAACTCAGACGTTCTTGGGGACACCTGTTCCCCTTCCTCCTGGTTGCCATCCCTTCACTGAAGAAGCGCGGCCTTTGTGCCTTTGTCAGCATGCTGAAGTGATTGACATCAGTGTCTCCATTGCTCTCTCTACCTTTTCTATGGCTCCAGAGTTGAGAGTAAACTCATCCCAGAGGGCATCGGTAAGGGAGTCCATGAAAAAGGTTCTGGAAACGATAAAGGGATGTACGGGTGCCAGTTGCTCCTGTTTCCCACCTGGGCATCTTGTTAGATGTTCTCTTCCTCTCCTGGGATGGCAGGGCTTCACTAAATCATGGACTATCAAAATAAGAGGGGACCTGTAGAGATGATCTGATCGTTCATTTTCTGCACATCTCATCTGTGGCAGACTTGGGGATCAGTACTTGTTACACAAGAAATAAATAGTGTCCTCCTTGAGTTTGCAGTCCAAGGAAAAGAATAACAAGTAAAAAACATGCAGTCCAGGGGGTTGTGCCCTGCATTAGAGCACACAGGGTGTTGTGGGGCGTAGACAACATGTATTCAGATGGAGGGGGCTGGGTGACAGTTAGTGGGAGTGATTCTGTTCTGAGGCTAAGTAAGAGTTACCAGGTAAAGAAGAGAAAAGGAGACATTTCAGGCAGAGGGTTGGAGGAGGGATGGGGACATGGAAGGCCGTTGGTCTAAGGAACTGCCAGTAGTTTGGGCCGGCTGGAATGAAGGGTACGTGTGGGAAGGAAGAATCTGGGCAAGAAGGAATCTGGGCAGGTTGGCAAATAACACAAAACCTCATGTCTCAGGATAATGGCTGTGAGCTTGATCATGAAAGCAGAGACCTCCATGGATGTATTTTAAGTAGAAATGATGAGCCTGGGTTGGTTTTTATAAAGATTAGTCAGCCTGCAATGTGGATTCAGGGATCAGCTTGGGCAGGAAGCAATAATTCAAGCAAGGAATTAGAGAAAGTCTGACTAGAGCCATGTGATAATGTTCTAACAGTGGATTTGCAGAAGAGTAGACAAAGCACAAGATAGTCACAACATAGAAGAACTGGGCTCTTTTACCCTCTGGGTTTCTGCGAGGAAGAAATTGTCCCGAGGCACACTTGGGGACTTTTATACCTCTTGCGCTCTACTCCTTCTTCCGGGAGTTAGTGACATTGAACTGGCATTTTTGGGAAGAATAACTGGACATACTCAGTCAGCTCAGCTCCGCCCTCCTCCCTGGGGAGTGAGAGGGTCCACTGAGAACACCAGAGCTTCTCTGCGTCTCCATGCCTTCACTCTCCCCTGGACACACGATGTCCTGCCCTTCTGCCAGGACTGAATGGACAACCCTAATTGTGAGGTTCTGTATTTGCAAGTCTCCTTGGTCCACAGACCTGAAGCTATGGCTTCCGCTGAGTCTCTCCCTGAAGAAAAGGTAACGTTTTCATGACATCTGCTATTCTTTGTTTGATACCTCCATTTGTTCAAACCCCTGGTCCTGCAGAGTGCTGTCCTCCCCTGGCCGTCCTCGAACAGCCCAACACAGGCAGTGATGGAAGGAGGTGGTGAGTGAGAGGCCACATCTGTACATGGCTGCCATCTTCTGCTTGGGGTTTCTGTGTGGAAAGGTGGGGAGGCGTGACCCTGGGTTGGGAGAGGGTGGAAAGGGTTTTGAGGGAGAGGATGATGGTTCAGGGTTTGGCCACAGTGAGTTCAAAGTGTCTGTGGACCAACAAAACAGCCATGCTCCCTCCACATTCCCTTTCATCCCGGTAGAGGCACCCCACCTCTGTGCACCCCCATCCTGACCCCTGCCCGCATCTCATCACATGCCTCAGAAGGTGCACCTGCTTACCTGGCTGTGTTTTGTCTTTGATTTTCCCTTTGATTTAAGTCTCTCCACCTGCAGGGCTGGATCTGTTCTGGGCACCAGCACAAAATCAATCATACTTGTTCAGTGGAGGAAATGAATTCCATTAACGTAACCCCACCAACAGGTTAGCTCTGATGTGTCTCATCACCCTGGGGAAGTTAGCAATGTCAGGGTCATACAGGTGGGGCTTGATCTGAGGGACTGCCTCTCCTCTGACATTCTAGAGTCTCTCTTCTTCAATCAGACCTCACTCTTCCCTCCCACTCCCCACCATTTCTGTGCTCAGGGTTTTGAAATCAGAGTCCATAGTTTAATACAAACGTGGTTACTGTCCCCAACCTATGCTGCCCCAGAAGTGCTGTCCTAAGCCCCCCTGGTCCTTGTCAGCTGTCCCTGGAATGTGCCCGTGGCTGCGGTCTGTGTTGGCAGATGCTGAAGGTTTAGGCACAATGGACAGGCACTGACTCTGGGAGAGGGAACGTGCTCTGCTAACGGCAGAGAGGGCATCATCAGTGAATCGCTCTACTTTCTGAGGCTCGGATCGATGCAGCAGCAGACCCTGAAAGACAGTGCAGAGATACTCAGACATCCGGGGCAGAGAGAGGAGCACATCGTGGTAGAGAAGCTCTGACAGTTTATTTATTTTCTTTAAGATTTTATTCATTAATAATTTGAGAGAGAGAGGGAGAGACAGAGGAAAGGAGCAGAGAGAGAGACAAGCAGACCGTGCTGAGCACAGAGCCTGAGGCGGGGCTCCGTTCCAGGACCCTGAGATCATGACCTCAGCCAAAATCAAGAGTCGGATGCTGAACTGACTGAACCACCAGGTGCCCTCATAGTCACAGTTTAATACTCATAAAAGCTATTTTGCTTTTTTGCTACTGCTATCCAGACCAAGAAACAGCATTTTGCTTACCCCCCAACTGTTTTTCTAATCACAGTTGATATGTTGATTTTCATAGTCCTCATTTCCCTGACCTTCTTTATAGTTTTAGCACCTGTGTATCTCTAACCATATGCTTAATTTTCTTGTTTTAGAATTTCGTATGAATGGAGTCCTACTACATGTGGTCTCCGTGATGTGTCCTTCACTCAGTATTGTCTTTGAAATTCATTCACACAGATGTGTCTAGTTGTAATCTATTTCCATGATGCTGTAGTATTACAGGAGGTGCCCATGATGTAACTGACCCATTCTACCACCATTGGGTTGATGGACATTCAGGCTATTGACATTTTGCTGCTGGGCTCATTCTTGCTCGTGCACTCTGGGATACTCAGGTAGCAGGTTCTCTGGGGGTATTTGTCTTGGTGGTAAACTTTCTGGATCATTAAGTATGTGTGTTCTCAAATTTAACAGGAATGCCAAACCATCTTCCAAAGTGGATGTATCCATTCACAGTCTCACCATTGGTGCACTTGGGACATTTAAACTTACCCTAAAATTCTAGCTGCAGGTTCTCCAAGATAACTTGCATTGCTTACAAACAGGGAGCTGGTCCTTGGAGCTGGCTTGACCCCTGGAAAGTGGCCTTTGATTTCTTGCTGTTAGAACTTAACCCCACCCCCGACCGCCCCAGAGGATGGAAGAGCATCGCACATTATTTGTTAATCAAAGTATCATTCACCTAATTTGAAAAGACAAAAGGGCAATCAAACCGCTGTTGCATACATACTTTTCCCTGTAAAGTTAAATACAGAGATATGTTCATAACAAGAAGATAAATAGAAAAGTGAATGCCTCAAAGAGTACTACAGTTTCTTTCTTGGGTGTGTAAGGAAAAGAGGGAGCAATAATACATTCCATTCAGGGCCTGCATTAAACACTTACTGGTACTCTCTAGTTGTAATAGGATAAGAGAAGCAAAAAGCATATCCTCAGAAATTCAGTCCTGTATCTGTTCAGAGAATTTTTTCCAAGAGAAACTACAGCTTTGTTATGACCCTTCTATACAGAGCATGGTCAGAATCAAAGACCTTACATATTAGAAGAGCTCCAGAGAATTCCATTACTGTTCTTTCTTCAGGTAAACATACCCAGCTAGCTGTCTCTGCTTTACCACCTCTCCCCAGTGCCCCGCCTAGGCCTTGCATACAATGGGCGCTCAATAAAATTTGAATGAACCGTTAAAGAAGTTCTTACAACCTTGAGCTGAAGAGAAATTTACCGAAACAGAGAAACACAATTTGGTGGTGGGAGGGGGGGAGCCTGTTTTTTAAGATTCAGTTCTCTGCATTCCTGCCCCTACCAAAAAATGTTAAGTCTCTAGGAATCGGACCAAGTCACTTCTGTAGAGAAATGTTACTTCAAGGCCTAATCACGCTCCTTCTAAAGAGCTATCCTTAAATTCAGTTAACCCAAAGCATCAGGAGATGCTTCACATATCCCATGACCCTCGCCAGCCTGTGAGTAGGTAAACCTTCTCCCACAGGAGCCCTGAAGTTACCACCTGGAGGCTGCTGACATCAGGGAGTCTGTCTCTCTCTGGACGGCAGAATACCTTCCCACGGGGAGGTCCACGCTGTGGGAGGGATCCTGATGGAACTTTTTACCAACCATAACGAGAAGCTGATGACAATGGAAGAAGCTCTCTGGCCACCGGGCAGTAACTCCTCCCCCCTTAATATATTTCTGACAGAACAGGACCCTGTGACATCCCAGGGCTGTGAGCCTCCAGATTCAATCAGAGGAAATGTCTTGTTGATTGATACCACGGTACTCCGATAATCGACCAGGCAGGGGCCAGTAATGAAATACTTGGGCTAATTAGGGGAGGACCAGTGAATTGAATGCAGATGAAACGCTGCTATAAAAGCCGTTGTGGAGAAAGGATGGGGTAAGGACCACATTGAAGTTCTATCATTCTGGGTAATGACTCGTCCAAGGACTCAATGAGCCAGCCTCAGAAACACCAGAGGCCTGGAAACTTCCCCAGGACGGTTTGTAATCCAAAATCTAATGGCCCAGGAGAGGTTTTGGGGGTGGGGGAAGTGGTGGAGACAGTATTCCAGAAACGTGTTTTATATTTTGCATTTGGGCACCCCTAAGGTCTGACTCGAAAATAGAATGGTCAGATTTTAAGGGCTGGGGGGGAGCCATCAGGAAAAAGATTTACTCTGAACATGGATTTTTAGAAATGAGGTCCCAGTGGGGGCTCTTTGATCCAAAGGGTCACAGTCTGAATGATCGCATGTTCTATAGGGACTCGACTGAGGTTTATTTCTTGACTTCAAGGATTATGAAGACAACAGTCCACCTCCCGCTTCACCCCAGCTTCCCTCCCCTCTACCAAAATGCATATTTTATAACTTATTAGGTGTTAGGGGTTCTTCATTTTATGATCACTGGTGTTTCTCCCGCTAGAAGAGCATTCCCGCGTTCTCATCCTTCCCACGGTACCTCGGCCCGGCCTGGCGGTCCCACCTGGAGTACCTGTTCCCCTTGTCACGGGCCGGGTAATAGGACATCATTGCCTGTCTAAAACAAAAACAAAACCTGCCACTTCCTTTACTCCCCCACACTTCCTCTACCTCATTTCTCTCTCCTAACGTCATCCCTTTTGCTTGGAAGTAGCCATTCAGCAGTTCGACACACCGATGGAGTTTTCCACTTCTACACTTCGATTTGTCGTACCCGGGATCTCCCACTGTTTCTGACTTCCAAGGGCTCACTCTTATTGCACGTTTCAGATAGGCCTCCTTAATGTGTGAAGATGTTTATTGGGCTTATTTTCAATTTCTCCACTAGAGGCTTCTCAGTTTCGCCTCTCAGGAGGTGTGTGGAGAGCAGAGGTCTCATTACCCCTACCCCCGCACCCCCATTCTGCATGTTTCCCTCGGGAATTTTAGTCGGTGTAGAGACTCCTGTGTACTTGAGGGAGAGGCACGCACTGGCTCATGGGATGGGGAGCGGACTGCAAGCGGGACCAGCTCTGAAACTGCGCTTCAAAATCAACCACTCCCAGTGTGCTTACTGCTCCTGCCTCCTACCCCTGACCCCCTACCTCCCCAGACTCTCCCCCTTAGAGAACCTTGGTAACTTCTCTCTTCCAAAAACTCTCTACCTGCTTTTGTGACTGGCGGATGTGAGGGGACATCTTGGGGCCTGACCAGCCTCCCTATACGTATCATCCCAAGGGATTCTAGCTCCTTCCCAAAGTTGCCTGATTGCCCCTGGTGAGCGTTGGGTCAGGGAGGGGATTTGCGGCTGAATCAACAAGGATCCGTGGTCCACTGAGGTCAGGGTCGGAGAAAGGTAAAGTAGACTCAGCCAGCCCGCCAAACATACGCCCCACCCTTGGCCCTCAGCTTCTTCTGATGTAGGCTGTCATTTTCCTTCCACACAGAGACTCAACCACCTTCTGTCTTCCTGTGGCTGATTCATGGTTTTGATGTTAAGTCTGGGGTACATCCACAGGTCTTTGGCTTTTTTTCTAAAATCTGCGAAGTTGGGTTTGAGGAAGAGAGACAACGTGCTTATGTTAATTTCCCATTGCATGCAGAATTGAAATTTCCTCTAAAGATTATGTGTATCCACGATTGTGGAAACCGTGAGGGTGATAGCTCCATTAAATGCAAAACACCTAGCACATAGTAGGTTTTCACTAAACATGTCTTCAATAAATGGATAAATTCATTCAAAGGTATTTTACATGCTATGCAAAACCATGATTTTATTTTAACTTTTATCTTTCTGCTTTGCTTGAGAAAAATTATATTGCTTCAGGTAGCCTAAAAAAGGAGAGTGATTGCATTTTAATAACCTAATTACAAGGAAAGCCCCTAAACAGAGTAAATAGTGCATAGCAGATACGAGGCTGGGAGAGCTTTCCAATTAAGTTTACATTTTTCTCTCCCATACCCGAGCTTCTCCGGCTCTGGGATCTGTTTCTAGGCTGCATATCATTACATGAATACAGCAAGGCTTTCAACATTCATTAGTGCTATTATTCCCCTTTATACAGCTCCTTCTTCAGAAGAGCTGAGAATGTTTTACAAGAGCCTGCAGAATGGACATCAATTCTTTCAGTCTCCCAGGAAGGTAGAAAACGCTGAAGAAGAAACACTTAGGAACGCTTGCTACTGCTGTGTCCGCCTTCAAGGGGGAAGGAGGAGTGAGAGAAAGGGGGTGTGCTTGCACACGCAGGGGGAGGGGCAGAGAGAGAATCTTAAGCACACTCCTCGGTGAGCGTGGAGCCAGATGTGGGGCTCGATCCATGACCCTGAGATCATGACCTGGTTGGAAATCAGAAGTCTGACACCCAGTGGCCTGAGCCACTCAGGTGCTCTCCATGCTCACCTCTTAATGAGTGTTTCACTAGGGCAATCCTGGACCCATTTCTCTCTCTCCTAACTGCCCTTCCATGTTATTGTTTCCTAAAAAAAACCATGTGTCCTTTGCTGAGGTGCCTGGAAATGTCCATCAGGATTTCCCCTCCTACCTCTTTGCCCAAAAGCATCTCTCTCTGTGTGCATGTCCAGTCATCCTTTTTTTTTTTTTTTTTAAACTGGTCACAAAGGGACAGAGAGTCCATTTCTATCTCCTCCACTACCATCTCCTTCCCTACCTCTTTCTTCTTCTGTTGGTGCTTTGGCTGCCTTTTTCTCCCTGCCCCTTCTTTTTGCTAATAAACATCTTATTTATCCATCACTTAATGGGTGCCTTGCACAATGTGAAGCTAAGCATTTCATGAATTATTTCATTACCAATAAAATATATGGTATCATCTCTACTTTACAGAAGAAACTTTCCAGGCTCAGAAAAGTCAAGTCACTTGAGCAAGATGGCACAGCTTACAGCGGGTAAGATCTCATTCGCTCCTTCCCCGTGGTCATGAAACAGGACATGCTTTGACTGTAAGTAACTAAGAAAATAAATACATGACCTGCTTTGAGGCCTTGATCTATTCCTCTCCTTTCTTCCACTGCTAATGTATCTGTCAAGCAGGTGGGTCTCTGTGCTTCTACTTTTCCAGCTTCCTAACCTGCCTTAAGTCCTTGCATTTCTGGCTTCTCCCCTGCCATTCTGCCATTCTTACCAACAGCCACCTTCTCTCTCAACAAATGGCCTTTATGATTCTTTTTGACTTCTCTGTAGCTGTTGATACTGCCAATGGTTCTGTCTTTGAAATCCCAGATGCCAGTCAGTGTGGTTTAGGAAGCAGATTTGTGTGGTCATTCAGACATGCTGTGAGATGGGACTGTCCTGGGCAGATGGGCATAGCCCTAATGGATTCATGCCAAGCCTATAGCCAGAATGTTAATTTCCTTAGGGGATAAAGAGATAATGAGTTATCTCTAGAGTGAGAAGGATCCTTTATAGGTCTAAGTCTATTTTTACAGGAAAATAGATTATTTACTTCTCCTGAATGGTATCTAAGCATTTGAGATGACCCTAAATGTATAAATAATAAATCCTCAGAGCCTAGATAACTATGGAATATTTATATTTGCAACAACACTTAAGTAACCCTGATAATACTACAAGAATTTTATGTCTTCAGGGAGTGAACGTGGGTGTGGATAGGAGCAATTCCCCTTTTTATGGAATGGTTGCATAGAAAAATGTATCTCCTGGGAGATATTTTATGTATAATTTTACCTATGAGATTCTCCTAATTACTCCCATAGGGGTACAGATGTGAATATCACAGAATATTTATTTTCTTTTGAGACTTCACAGTTTCTAAAATGAAAGAGCAGTTCAAACAACATAATTCAGATTTTGTTTCTCTGCCACATGGCCCGGAGAAAGCAAGGTCTCTGGTTGATTGGAAGCTTGGATGCATGTTCTTTAACCATCTAAGAAATATGAGTTGGCATGTATTGCATGGAGCACTGGGTGTTGTGCATAAATAATGAATTCTGGAACACTGAAAGGAAATAATATGTGATGAAAAAAAAAAAAAAAGAAACACGGGTTGGCAGATTTTATTTATTTATTTATTTATTTTTAATTTTTTATTTTTTAAAAATTTCTTTTCAGTGTTTCAGAATTCATTGTTTATGCACCGCACCCAGTGCTCCATGCAACACATGCCCTCCATAATACCCACCACCTGGCTCACCCAACCTCCCACTCCCCTCCCCTCCAAAACCCTCAGTTTGTTTCTCAGAGTCCACAGTCTCTCATGGTTCGTCTCCCCCTCTGATTTCCCCCAACTCCCTTCTCCTCTCCATCTCCCCATGTCCTCCATGTTATTCCTTATGCTCCACAAATAAGTGAAACTATATATGACAATTGACTCTCTCTGCTTGACTTATTTCACTCAGCATAATCTCTTCCAGTCCCATCCATGTTGATACAAAAGTTGGATATTCATCCTTTCTGAAGGAGGCATAATACCCCATTGTCTATAAGGACCACATCTTCCTTATCCATTCATCCGTTGAAGGGCATCTTGGTTCTTTCCCCAGTTTGGCGACTGTGGCCATTGCTGCTATGAACATTGGGGTACAGATGGCCCTTCTTTTCACTACCTCTGTATCTTTGGGGTAAATATCCAGTAGTGCAATTGCAGGGTCATAGGGAAGCTCTATTTTTAATTTCTTAAGGAATCTCCACACTGTTTTCCAAAGTGGCTGCACCAACTTGCATTCCCACCAAAAGTGTAAGAGGGTTCCCCTTTCTCCACATCCTCTCCAACACACATTTTGCCCATTTTTGGACATTATTATCTGTTTAGTGTGTGTTGAGTTTGAGGAGTTCTTCATAGATCTTGGATATCAGCCCTTTGTCTGTACTGTCATTTGCGAATATCTTCTCCCATTCCGTGGGTTGCCTCTTTGTTTTGTTGACTGTTACCTTTGCTGTGCAGAAGCTTTTGATCTTGAAGAAACCCCAAAAGTTCATTTTTGCTTTTGTTTCCTTTGCCTTTGGAGACATATCTTGAAAAAGTTCCTGTGGCCGATGTCGAAGAGGTTAGGGCCTATGTTCTCCTCTAGGATTCTGAAGGATTACTGTCTCACATTGAGGTCCTTTATCCATTTCAAGTTTATCTTTGTGCATGGTATAAGAGAATGGTAAAGTTTCATTCTTCTACACATAGCTGTCCAATTTTCCCAGCACCATTTATTGAAGAGACTTATTTTGCACTGTATATTTTTCCTGCCTTGTCGAAGACTAGTTGACCATAGAGTTGAGGGTCCATATATGGGCTCTCTACTCTGTTCCACTGGTCTATGTGTCTGTTTTTGTGCCAGTACCATGCTGTCTTGGTGATCACAGCTTTGTAACATAGCATGAAATCAGGCAACAAGATGCCACCAGTTTTGTTTTTCTTTTTCAACATTTCCTTAGCAATTCGGGGTCTCTTCTGATTCCATACAAATTTTAGGATTGTTTTCTCCAGCTCTTTGAAAAATACCAGTGGAATCTTGATTGGAATGGCATTGAAAGTATAGATTGCTGTAGGCAGTATAGACATTCCAACAGTATTTATTCTTCCAATCCATGGGCATGGAATGGTCTTCCATCTTTTTGTGTCTTCAATTTCTTTCAAGAGTGTTCTGTAGTTCCTCGAGTACCAATCCTTTACCACTTTGGTTAGGTTTATTCCCAGGTATCTCATTGTTCTTGGTGCTATAGTAAATGGAATCAATTCTCTAATTTCCCTTTCTGTATAAGAAAGTAACTGATTTCTGTACATTGATTTTGTATCCTGCCACTTTATTGAATTGTTGTATGAGTTCTGGTAGTTTGGGGTGGAGTCTTTTTGGTTTTCCATAGAAAGTATCACGTCACCTGCGAAGAAAGAGGGTTTGACTTCATCATTGCCAGTTTGAATACCTTTTATTTCTCTTTGTTGTCTGATTGCTGTTGCTAGGACTTCTAGTACTATGTTGAACAAGAGTGGTGAGAGTGGGCATCCTTGTTGTGTTCCTGATCTCAAAGGGAAGGCTGTCAGCTTTTCCCCATTGAGGATGATATTCACTGTGGGTTTTTCATAGATAGATTTTATGAAGTTGAGGAATGTTCCCTCTATCCCTACACTTTGAAGCATTTTAATCAGGAACGGATGTTTTATTTTGTCAAATGCTTTTTCTGCATCAATTGAGAGGACCATGTGGTTCTTCTCTCTTCTCGTATTGATTTGTTCTATCACATTGATTGATTTGTGAATGTTGAACTACCCTTGCAGATTTTAAAATGGAGACCATACTTAACATTTACATAGAGCTTTATAATATCCAAAGTACATTCACCCATGTTATCCCATCTGCCTTCTTCCAGTGCCTTGGGTGAGATGGGCATTCTGATACCACCTTACAGATCAGGAGAGAAAAATACCAATGGTCAATACTATTTGACTAAGTCTCCATCAGCACTAAAAGCAGATCCAGGGCAAATTCTCAGTCCCTGATCCCAGCAAAGGCTGAATCTCACCTCCCTTATGCCCATTGCATGCAAGTGATTAGTGAATTGTGGGCAGTTCACTATAGCAAAGATGGCATGACACAGGCCTGCGGGCAATCATACCACACACATTAAGCTCATGAACATTAATGAAACAGCAAGGAAGAAGAAAATTCCTTTCCCAAAGAGATGAAAACCTATTTAATTGGTGTCAGAGGGCAACATATTTGGAACATGATTGATTCTTGGCAGTCCCATCACAAAGGGCGGTAGGTGTTTCTAAGTGAAAACTATCACCCCCCAAGCAGGTGCATTTTCCACTGAGATGAATTCCTGAGTACCAGATGACATGTGATGGGTAAGCATCATGAGTGCTCAAAGGGCATTTAGGTACCATCTGTGCAACTTGGTTTGGGTACCAAAATCCACAGACAGGAAGTGAACAGCAATGATATTATTAAAATATAAGAAAAACAGAAGTCTCTTTCCCTCTGGAGCAAAAGTGTATGTGGAGAAAACATCTGGGGGTGTCAGTTCAGTCACAGATCCCTGAGCGTCATCCCCTCCACCACTGTGCCCCCTGTCACACACCCATAAACATCTACACAAACATTCATAGGCTAATATGCCGTATGGGCCACCAGCAGTCATGGTCCTACAATGACACCCTGCTCTCCTGACCATTGGTGGTGTGGGAACAGAACTGGACCCCTGACTCAGACGGGATTACTCAGCTCCTCTTTCTCTGGAAGTGAAATCAAGGGACAATGCCAATGAGAAAAGACTGCTGAGTGATGTGGGCAATGAGGATCTGTAAGGAAAGACCACAGACTCGGGCTGGATGGACTCCTACCATCTTTCTCCTCTTCTTAAACTTCCCTAGGCTTTTTCTTTGCCCTAAGGAGCCACAACCTCAGTGTCTTCCAATAAATTCCACTCTGGGCCTAAGCTAATTTGAAGTGGGCGTCTGATATTGGCAAGCCAAAGAGTTTCAACAAAACTGGGAAAGAGTGGTGCCTGGGTGGCTCCGTTGGTTAAGTGTCTGCCTTCAGCTCGGGTCATGATCTCAGGGTCCTGGGATTGAGCCCCATGTCAGGCTTCCTGGGAGTCTGTTTCTCCCTCTCCATCTGGTGCCATCCTCTTCTTGTGCTTGCTCTCTTTCGAATAAATAAGTTAAATTAAAAAAAAAAAACCACAAAACTGTGAGAGAGACCCAGGCAAAGGATAACACACTCTCCTAATGCTTTTTCTTCATGCCTATGATTTATTAAGTGAAACCATACACAAGTGGATCCCATGAAACCAATTTAAAAAAATGATAATTCACAAATTGAAATACTCTAAAAAAAGTGATTTCTCAGAAAGTCCCATAGCCTTTAAATAGCAGGTCTTAGAAAATACACTCTGTGCTTTTAAGTGTATGTGTGTATGCGTGTGTGCATTCAAACCAGTAAGCCAAACAAAAGTTTGCATGGATCAAGCATAAAAAATATGGAAAAGCAGAATGGTTACTGTAAAACAACTCATAATACCTACAGGCATATGGAGCAAGTGCAGGCAGGAAAAGAACGCTTACTTCAGAGAATCTATTCAGACTTACGCTCTGCAGCCAACATAAATATGAGAAACGTTCTAAGCACTTCTATCGTCTTTGGCAAAAAAGAGTAAGAAAGAGAGAGGCCTTTAATACACTTGCACTCCACTGGCTACTCAGGAAGCCAGAAGTAGCCCAGAGTCATGAAATATAAAAATTCACAGGCAGCTTTGAAGTTACCATGACTTTGCCTCTCGGAGCATCCATACCCGCATAAACCAATGGGGGTGATCAGGGAATCCGCTTCATGGGCTGATGGGATGGATTTAATGAAACAATGTGGGCAAAGAGCTTATTGGTGTGTGGCACGCGGCAGGAAATTATTACGGTCACTCTGATTGCTGTCATGAACACTGGGGTCCCACTTTCCCCCAGCCCTGCACGCACCCAGGAGCAGGCAGACTGTGGGGCTGTTCTGCAGGGTGTGCATGGTGGCCAGTGTTCTGCCTGCACAGGTTTCTGCCTTGGGAAGTCCAGCTGGTAGCCAGCCACCCCCTCCCTGCCGCCACCCACATTAAGAGGGTGATCGCTAGGATGGAGATTTTGTGTCCCGGCATCATGTTTGCGGATATGCAAGAGTTCTTTATCTCTAGCAATATACTTTAAAGAAAAATGAGCTCAAGCTATGGACCAGGAAAGGAGAAACCTCTGTTTTCAAGCCTAACCTGCCCAAGGATGGTGCCCTGACCCCAAGATGAAAGCCCTAAGGATGAAGAGAGATGACTGGCTCTTAGTTAATGACCCCGGAGAGACCTCCCCAGTGAAAACATTCTATAAAGTCTCCCCACAAAGCTAGTCATTTTCTTCGGATCCCAGGAAGCCTGCACTGTCGCATGAATGGTGCTGTAGGCAACGTATTGATTTTGCTCCCCTCCACCACCTTTCAAATACTCAAAAACTGGAAGATTAATTGAACTGCTGAGATGAATGGAGTTATATACACTGGCTCATTTTCCAGTGGTCAGCATGACCTTTTGTAAAAGTGTCTGTTCAGCGTTTGAAAGTGCATGTTTTCTAACATCTCCCAGTGAAATACATATGAGGAAGTAGGGCTTGACAATGATTTTCTTTTGTGCTGACAAACTGGGAAGTGGGAGATGTTTGTTTGCCCCAGAGTCAGAAAAAGCACAACCCATTTGGAAGTCTGAGAATATCAAAATTGACTTATAACAGCAGATAATGCTTCCTATGTAATTTCATTTAACTGGTTATTCAGCTCTTTTTTGAAAGGTGTTATTAAGCTTGTTAGTGATTCTTGAAGGGATCGGCTTCATTCAGCAACTAAACAATTAGACCTTGGAATATTTAAAAAGATTACAAGCCCATGAGCAGGGCGGCAAAGGGCTCTGCAATGCATCTCAGAAATCAATTGGCAGAGAAAACGATTTTCCAATTACCATGAATGGCTGTTTTTTCCAATGAGAGACAGTCATTGTATAAATACATTGGATATGTATATTATTTTTATTATTTATATTCCAGATAAGTTAAAAGAAGAAAAGGACCCATTTTAAGAACTAACCACTGTTAATATCTTGCTTTAACCTTTCTATGGCTTTGTGGAGTGTGATCTGGTGACGAAGGGCATGGGGCACAGAGTCAGAATCACTGAATTTGTGTGGTAGTTCTCTTACTTACTGACTCTGGTATCTGGAGAAATCACTTACACTTTACTTGGTTCAATTTGCCTCATCAGCATAATTGGGATAAAAACAGTAGCTTCCTTCTAGTTCTTTAGGAAGTTCAAGGGAAATATGTATAAAGTCTTAAATCAGTGCCTGGAACCTTGGAAGTGTTCATTAAATATGAGCTATTTTATATATCTTATATAGATGGTATATAATTAAAATGGAATTTTATTATAGATACTGTTTTACAACCAATTTTTTAAATTTAATAGCATATTGTACAGATTTTTTCTGTTTTCATACACGCATGTCTCTTCCTTTTTAATGGCTGTGTAAGGGACCACAAGTGTTTGACAGAGGACTGGCTAGGATCAAGCATGATGGCACTGTGTGCCCACCACTGGTTGGGTTTGGGCACTATCTACATCAGTGTTGTGATTTATGGCCTTAAAAATTTTACCTAGGGGCACCAGGGGGTCTCGGTCAGTTAAGCGTCTACCTTCAGCTCAGGTCATGATCCCAGGATCCTGGGATCGAGCCCCGCATCGGGCCCCCTGCTCAGCAGGGAGCCTGCTTCTCCTGCTCCTCTCTGCTCCCTATCTCTGCCCCTGTCTCTCTCAAATAAATAAATAAAATCTTTAAAAGTGGAAGTGAAAAACTTAATATCTATCAATGATAACAATTATTGGTCTTATAAGGGCACCACCCTTGAGACAAAGATGGAAAGCAATGTATTTTTCATTTCAAAGCGTGTATAAAAATGTTCTCATAGGCTTGTCTAGGTAGAAATTTCATAGTTTATCCCTCAGAGAATAGAAGACCTCTTCCAAAACATACTATTTATTTTTGACTTTCACGTGTTTGATGGATGTCCAAAAGGAAGGTGCTGATGGCAGGCACCTCTCTAGAGCTTTCGGAGGAGACATGAGTACCGTGCAGGGGGCAAGGCTCGGAGGAGAGGGATGGGCAGACAGAGCAGTGTGGAATACACAGGCTTTCCTGGTGCTGGGGTCCTTCAGTGCTGAATTCCCAGTACCCTCACCAGAGGACTGTTCCCTGATGACTGATAGACCAGGCACACCGTGGGGGGTGTTGGTGTGAGGTCTGGAGAAGAGACACAAACCAAGAGTTTTAGAAGGGACCCTTGAGGCCAGTAACATGCTCTTGGATGGAAACAGCTGTTTGGCTTCATTGTTGGGTAAGGACAGAGGGGGAAAGGGTGTGAAGAAGTGTGCTCTACAGAAATGAGGCAGAAATACCTCTTGTAGGTCTAGTACGCCCACACATAGTAAGTGTTCATTGAACGTTGAGTGGATGAATGAATGGACTCGCTTTTGTCAAGTAAAGTAAGGGAGCTATTTGTATAGTCAACAAAGATGCCCTGGCTGTTCTCTTTATTTATTTATTTATTTATTTATTTATAATCTACTGTCATTTAGAGGAGAGGGGATGAAGGGAACTGGCATCTGGAGGTTGGTTATTCAGAGACAATGTGAATGGCACCTTAGCCTGGCAGAGTGCACAACCTGTGCAGCTGGACATGATGGTCCTGTCTGTTGGGTGCCTTCTGTGTTTGCAGTACTGTGTTACATGTCATCACATCATAGTAAGCCATCCTCAGATCCTGTGAGGGGAGGATTATCCCCATTTTGCAACTAAAGGAATACTCATTTAGAAAGTTGAATGTCCAAAGATGGCACAACCAGGAAGGAAGTGGTTGGACTGGAATGGGAACTCAGATCTGGGTCTAAGTCTGCTCAACTCCCTGCTGAGCTCTTGCAGTCCTCTCAGAGCGTTTGGATTCAAACACATTTAAACACACACCGACTGTCCCCTGCAAAATCACAAAATGTACACAATACACAGAAGTCCTGCATTTCTTCCCTGAGAAATGCTCTGTGTGCCTTACTTTGGGTATCAGAGCTCCACTTCCCCAAAGTTTGGGAAGAATCTTGGCTCTAGCAGGAGCCTGGGTTCTTTGATCTTGAGTCACAGGCCCTCATTTGAATTTGCTTCCTTGGTTAGCCCCAGAATCTTTCCTCCCTTGTTATACCTTGCAGGCTCTTTCTTTCTTTCTTTCTTTCTTTCTTTCTTTCTTTTTTTTTTTTTTTTAATCTTTGTGTGAGTGTGCCTAATGCTCAGTGTCCTCACAGCAGGGGCTGAAATTCTACCACTGAGCTAGTAAAGCTTCAAAAGAGGAAATGTAAGGAAGGACCATACCACCCAAGAGGAGGTTACTGGTGAGCATCAGAACAAAGGTACGGAACTGCGGGGAGCCAGTAAAGATGGGCTGCCTGCCCCATCCTTTCCTCTTGCATAAAGACATGCTCAGGACACAGAATGATGCTTATGGGGGCTCTCCAGGAGGCCCAGGCCTGGGGTGAGGCAGGGGACACCCTCCTGTGGCCACTGGGCCTTTGCAATCTGGGGCAGGAGATTCATACCATGAGGGCTGGAGGGGCGTGGCATTATTTCTCTGTCTCCTTCAAGGACTCCTCTTGTCTCCTTGGGGGTGGGGGGGCTCACTGTGGGCTGTGGTCCTCTGTTTACTGCTGATCTGTGTGATGGTTTTATCCCCAGCGCTCTCTCTGGCAGGGTACTCACGCTGTGCCTTTCATCCCTGGGGCGCCGGATGGTCACTGAGGGTGTTTCTGGTATCTTGGTGCAGAGGTCTTTTTCTTCCCTGTCTGGAGCAGCTTGGTGCTGGCCCAGGAACAGTCTTGCCAAGTCCACAGGGAGTAGACTTCTAGCTTAGGGCTGGAGGCCTGGCAGGGAATGGGAGACAGAGCAGTCTGGGGTAGGAAGCTCTGGGTGGGGTTGGGGGAACCCTGAGAGTCCAAGATGCTTTAGCTGTAGAGGGGAGAGACAAGGAGGAAGAAGAAGGACAGGACAAGAAGGAGGAGGAGGAAGAGGAGGAGGAGGAGGAGGAGTTATTTTCCCTCTTAAGAATAATAAGAAAATCACAGTGCCCATAGTGATGGTTGTACTAGTAATAGCTGTAGGTTGTTGACCTTGACCGTGCTCGCAATGCACCAGGCACTGTTCCTAACGTGCTACAGATATTCACTCACATGGTCCTGTGAGGCGGGCACAACACTCCCCCCATCACATTGGTGGGGAAACTGAGACACGCAGAGGGAAGTTCACAGATCCTAACCCAGTTCTCTCCTTTCCATTTTCACTAACAGGGTGAGTTATTTATTTAAAAATAAATGCAAAAAAGGCAAATGAATACTTAACATCTCTTTCCCAGCCGCCCTCAGGAAAGCCCTGTGCCCTGTTGCTGAGTGTCTGAAAGGCATTTACACACGTGACCCAGGAAAGAAAGGGGGCTTTGAGCTTCACCTTCTGGGAGAGGCTGAACCCTCAGAGAGAAGCTGGAGTTGGTGCTTGATGAAGAGAAGGGGCTGCCTTCTTAGGGGTCCTGCCCCAGCTGGGAACATGGGTCCCCCTTCCACATTGTGCCCTGAGGGCCAATGGCTGCCTGTGGCTCAGGCACACTGGGAAGAGGGCATCTAGGTCATTCTGTGGAGGCAGCTATCGCAAAAACAAGCAACAAGGGGGAATCTCAAGAGAAAGAATCAAGAGAAAATGGTCTCTTCCCAGTTAGATGCCGGCCTGATGAGCAAAGTACAGGGAGGCTCTCGCCAGCCCCCCTGCCCCCTTCATGTGGTTCCTCCTCCGCCACTAGGCTTCAAGTTCAAAACCCCAGTGCTCTCCCTGACCCTCCACTCCTCATCCCCTACGTGGCGTGGGGACTGCGGAGAGCAGGGCAGTGTAAACAGAAAGAAAAGTGAAGAGAGGCCTCGAGGTGCTGGTGGGGCGGCTTTGAAGGCCAGCAGGGGAGGCTGCTACACAGCTGCCAGATTGGGGGGGGTGACCTGAAGCTTTTTCACAAAGAGAGAGTGAGCAGAGCTGTATGAGAAGTCTGGTCTGGAAGTGAGTCCTTGATTTAAGGCGAGTGCCAATGAGAACCCCGTAGTGGATAAGGTCCGTGGGGACTGAATCCTGTTAAGGGACAGCACATGAGGGAGGAGAAACCTAAAGTTACCCGCAAGGCCATGGTGAGAAACAAAATGCCTCCAGGGACCCGGCAGCCACACAGGTGAGTGAAGCAGCAGGTGGGATTGGGGCAAAATGGGGATGTCATGCTCTGAAGGGACTGTCCCTATTCACAGTCCTGGCCAGACGCAGCCTTGTGGGTCCCCTGTCCCACGTATTAGGACTGAAGTTTGAAAAAAATCCCAAACCTCTTGGACCTTAAAGCATAATTGTTACAGCTCACACAAGGCTCACACAAGGCTCTGTGCTCAGCCTTGAGAATCCCTAAATTCAGGGAGAAGAGGAAGAGGACAAGTGAAGGAGACAGCAGGGAGCACTCCAGAAGCAGAAGGCAGGCAGGAAAGCCCAGACCCAGGTGGCTGTGGGCGGGAGGAGGTGGGGACACAGGCCACCCCAGGAAGGGCTGTTTCCTCCGTGCTCAGGATGCTGTCTGTGACCTTCCAGAGACGGAGTCAGCAGAGGAACTGAAATCAAGGACAAGGTGAAAGGGCTGGGGCGGGGGGCAGGGGCGGGGGTGGAAGCAGATGCAGTGGGCGGCCCACTCCCCTTCTCCAAAGTGTGGCTTTGGAAATGAGATTCATTTCATCCCCATTAGTGTCATTCGTTTCTGTGGATGCTCTCAGTTCGTCCACAATCTCTGCCGTCCCCCCTGTTCAAGGCTATTCCCAGGGAGAAAACAAGAAACAGCTCAGTTGGGCTCTTCTTTCCAAATTTTCTTCAAGGAGGGAAAACCAGAACAGCTGAGTTTCTCCCAAGCTGCAGCCTCGAGTCTGGCCACAGAAATGAGCTCCGGCTGGGTGTCCGGCGGGTGGCGGCGGGGTGGGGGTGGGGGTCGGGGGATGAGGCTTCTGTCCTTCCACATGAGGTCTTTCGCAGACCCGCACGGGCTTGGGGAACTGTGAGGTCTCCCCTACCCCTGCAGAGAAGATCCACTTTCCTTCCTGCTGTTCTCTTCTCAAAGGCGCCTCCAGGTTGGATACCGTAATGACACTTTTCTATTCTCTCTATAGAGCAGAACGTAGCGGCCCAGGGAAGGTCTCTCAGATCTCTTCTTGTGGGGACCAAGGTCAACTGATGGCCCAGTTGCTGGCCCTGAAGGTGGCTGTAAGTCTGTGGAAGCTATACTTTAAATGCCCATGCACATGTCGGGGACGCTGAGGCAAGTCCGTTCCTGCAAGGTACCCAGCTCCTGGAACACGTACAGAGCTAGAGAACTCCTCCTGGTCTCGCTGAAACTCTCTGGGAACACCAGTTTTGGGCTAAAGACTGCCACCCATCTTTCTTTTCCCCTCCCATTCACAAGTGTCAGATGTACCTCGGGACCTGCTGGCGCTCCCAGGCCCCACTCTTCACGGGTGTCTCCCAGACCAACCGCTCACGTGCTTGTCCCATCTTGCCGCTGATTTTGGTGGAACTGAGCGGACACAGTCCAGTGGAAGGAGAGGGTTAGCCATTAGGAGTTGGGGTAGTATTTCAAGAGATACTAGCAGGAGAATAACAGATTTGGAGTCACAAACCCTGGGCTAGGTCCCTTATTAGATCTGCAATCTTGAGCCCCTACAATGGAAATAAGAACAGGAGTACTAATAGGTACTAATGAGATTACTGCTGGTTTATTATAAAGGAAACCACATAGGAACTACCAAGCAGAAGAGATGCATAGGATAAAGCGTGGAGGGGCTTGGAGCTTCCATGTCCCCTCTGGGTGTGCCACCCTTCCAGAATTTCCATGTGTTTACCAACCGAGAAGCTCCCCAATTTCCATCATTTAGAAGGTTTCCCGGAGGCTCCATGGTGTGGGTGTGATTCATTAAATCACTGTCCATGGCGATTAACTCCATCTCCAGACCCTCTCCCTGCTCTGTAACTAGCAGCTGCAAGTTCCCACCGTCTAGTCACATGGTTGGTTCCTGGCAAGAAACCCCACCCTAAAATGCTCTAGCAGCCCACCAAGAGTCTGCTCAGTAACATAAACTCGGGTGTGGTTGTTGTGAATAATAAAAGATGCCCCTCTCACTCCTAACACTCAGGTAATTCCCTTCTCTCTCTCTCTCTGACCCTCCTGCAGTGAACACATAGCATAATCTGCTCAAGAAGGAGCCACTTTGTAGCCTCTCATGAAGGACCTACTTTGTAGCTTCTCCTGAGGGACCTACTTCATAGCTTCTCACATTTTCCGTACTACCCAAGAGCCCTGACCAGACCCCTCTGCTCATCCCATGACTTCCTATTTTCTCTCAAGCATATCTTTTCATCAATCTTTGTTCAGTAAAACTGACATGTGCCCAACAGAACTTTATTCCCTCACCGTTGAGGAGGTCAGAGATCTGAGGTCCAGACGTCAGTGGGGCCATATTCCCCCTAAGGCTCAGGGTAGGATCCTTCCTTGCCTCTTCCCAGCTTTGAGGGTCTTCACCGCCCCAATCTTTGCCTCCATCACCAGCTGGCCTTCTTCCTGGTGTGTCCTTCACTCTAAAACTCCCTCTCAGGATGGGGCCACTAGTCACTGAATTCCTAATCTGGTATGACTGCATTTTAACTTGGTTATATCTCTCAAGACCTTATTTCCAAAAGGTCATATTCACAGGCAAAAGGGGATAAGACGTGAACATGACTTTTGAGAGGGTACAATTCAATCCATGACGGGGCACACAGTCAACTAACAGAGGCCGGGCTGCCATTAGAGTCATGACTCAATCAACAAAATCAAGTAAGGACCGCCACCAACAGTGTGACTTTCCAAGCATTAATGTAATCCCCACGGCCCCTTCGAAGGGAAAACATTGCTCCTCAAGTTTCGCATTTTGTTGGAGGAAAACTTTGTATGACTGAGCACTTGTACATGGTTATGCTTAGCTAATGTTATGCAGGGCCCTGGGCATGGTGTCTTATCTGAAATGCAGCCCCAGAGCTGGCTGACTGTCCTCCTGAGTCCAAAGATAGTGCAGACACTTAGTTTCCCCATCCTTCATGGACACCCTAGCCCTGCAACAGGGCCTTTGCAGCCTGCTTCCCTTGTCTCCCAGCACGGTCACCGGAGGGCTGTGCTCACCCTGGAGTTCCTGGTTGGGGACTAGAAGCGGATGTCGGGTCTGGAGTCTGAACACTGCTCTCGGGTTCCTGCCACAGACGACTTGGGCAGGCACCGAGCGGAAGGAAGCTCGGCTCCTTCTGATTTTCAAACTAAAGCTTTTAGAGGACAAATGAATCTACCTGCTTAACTCTGATGTGCTTTCCTGCCACCTGCCCCACCCTCACCCCCCTCAAAAGTGTCCCACCTTTTCATCAGTCTTGCCAGAGACTCCTGGGAGCTCTGCCAGGGGTGATGGAAATCCATGGAAAAGGGACAGAAAGAAAAGTCAGACGATCTTGCCACATGAATAAAGTCCTAAGCACTAGATATAATGACCCAAAGTCGTGGGATTTTTTTAAATATTCCTCCATCTGAGAGAGAGGAGAAAGACAGAGAGCACCAGCAAGCTTAAAACACCTAAGAATCTTTTTGGAACTACATGGTGGGGGTGCGGGGAAGGAAAAAGATGTTCTGATTTAATTCCTACATTATAGTGAAAGCAATTGTCCTGTGTGTGTCATTATTTTCCCATTATCTTAATACCTCGGTTAATGAAGATTTGGAGAGCCCGCTCCTGCAGCCGCGGGAGCTAAGCAGCTAGAGCCTCCCCTCCCCAGTGTGGTGTGGACAGACTCAGCTTCTCTGCAGACCCTGGTCTTCTGCACACCAGGCTCATCAGTGTCTTCTGCTTCCCTGAGTGGGCTGCCACTGCAGACCTATTGGGAATAGAAAGCAACGTGGGGAGGAGACATAGCGGTGGAGTGGAAGCAGTCTCGTGCCTTTGGGTTGGTGCACGGCCTCTAGAGAGAACTGGTCTTGGGTATCACAGGCACTCATGGATGAAACAGTTCGTACATGACACAGAATAAAGAAGTGACGCTTCCTTCTCTGTGAGGACACACAGTTGTGAAACATGCACATTGTCAGACTCCATCCTTTCCTGCATATAAATAACAATGCCAGAATCTGCCGAGTCAGCTTTCTTTGTCCTCAGCACCTCTGCCTGATTTCTGAGCGCAGAGAGAGCAAGACCCATGCAAAGAGAGACCAGACAGCTTCATGCGAAAGGCGAAAATGCAACTGGTCAAATGGGTCATGATGGGGGGACAGTTGCAGGGACAGACCTGAATGGATGAGCGGGAGGGCACCATGGCTTAGGAGAGCAAGAAAGCCCTCGGTGCTGGGTGGCAGAGAAGGGACGAAAACAAAAAGTTACAAAGTATTGTTGTGGACTTCGCCCTGGGACTTCGCCCTGGGCTGAGAGACACCCCCCCCCCACTAAAATTAAATCCCCCACAAGGTTGCAGCTCTTCAGACGTGGAATTCCTCTGAACAGGTCCACATGGGTCCCAGTTTTATGAACCAAATATCTTATTTGTTGACTTCTCTTTGCCCATCTACCATCCCGGCACTGGAGCTGGTCAGAAGGGGTGAGAACATAGAATTATGGGCTTTCAGAGGATGAAGGCACATCAGAGATGATCCAGTCTAACCTCCCACTTAATTCAGGGAACTTTCACCATCCCTTAGCCCACCTTCTGCTGGGAGAGATTCAATAAGGCAACCTCAGGTCCAGTCTAGAGCCTCCTTAACCTGAAGCTCAAGTCTCGTGTCAGAAGGCTTGGATTCCAGATACTTATGATCATTGAACCCTTAAACCCAGAGTCTCAGGTCCCCATCTGGAAAAAGGTCACCACGGAGCCTCCTTCGGGTCTAGAAAGGGACTAAAATGACACAATCATTGTGTGCTCAGAGAGGTAATGCAGATTCTGAGTGATGCCTTGTGACCCAGTGCCCTTGAGCGGGGTCTATGTGCTGACCAAGTAAATACCCAGTCATTTTCAAGGAGGGGAGAAGGGCACCAGTGTGGAAACACAAGTAAAATAAGTGACCCGACAGAGTTCTGCATCGAAAGTAAGTTCTGCCAAGATGCTAACACACAACTAGGTTTAATTTATTTGGAAGAAGCAATTTCCAAAGCTCACCTGTACCTGGTGGAGAGAAGCTTAGACATCCAACACTGCTAAACCAAAATCATTCCATTTATAGTGCTTTTTAGAAGCTACTCTAGATATCCTCATATTTAATGCATTTGGTATCTAAGTAAGAATCTATTCTGGGAATTGAGAGTCTTAGAAAACCCACCAGTAAAAATAGGGGGAAAAAAGTTGCAAGGAAAACATTGCAAAATAATTACT
The DNA here is from genome assembly GCF_964662115.1 of Mustela nivalis. Classification (NCBI taxonomy): domain Eukaryota; kingdom Metazoa; phylum Chordata; class Mammalia; order Carnivora; family Mustelidae; genus Mustela; species Mustela nivalis. Next base: position 176,815,889 of record NC_139021.1, read on the forward strand.
TAAGCCTGGAGGAATTAGAGATGAGATTTTCTTCTCTCCGCATATCAAAACCTTCTACCGTCAAGTTCCAGTATGTTAATGGTAACCAGTAATTGTGTTATAATCACAGGACAATTTAACTGCTAGCTTTGTGTGGGCTCCTATGTCAATTCCTTCACCTTGAACTGTCTCAGATTCTCATCTTGAAAGCCAAGCAATTCAAACAGGTGCTACAGGAGGGCCTTTCTCAGAACAACCCTATTATTCTGGGAGATGAAAATTTCACTTACAGGGAATAGATTGGCACCCATTCAAAAAAGCTTTCGCCTGCACAGCCAGACAATTTTCCATAGAAAAATCACACATTTCATTAACAACTGTATGCATCTTGCATCAGAAATAATAAGCGAAAGGGTGATAGATAGATGTTTTGAGTCTTGGAAATCTTTGGCGGATAGAAGAGCTATCAAATTGCGCCCGGCCACGAGAGGACAGGTGCTATTACATAGCACGTTCACGCCTGGTTTACCAGGTGAAAATTGCACCTCTCAGATGAGTTAGTTTCCTTGGAGTCCACCTCCTTTCTGGTGTGTGAGGCTCACAGCCGCTCATCAGACACACATCCGGAGTCCTTATTTGTTCCAAGGTCCCTGCAAAGGCCCGAGACTGCGTGAATGGTCCCGGCGCCATGATATAGACCAAGACACAGTTTCTTTGCACTGAAATGCCTTTGTAATTTGCATAGATCATAAATAGCAAACTACATCTCACAGGCAAAACCAAAACAAAAAATAAATTCACGAACGGCATCTAATTTTAAAATATAATTTACATAAAATAGAACATTCCCTACACACTTGGAGAATTTGAAGAAAATCTGTGTTAATCCTTGGAGTGCTGGATTTTGTTGAGTGATGTGATTAAAAAAAATAATAATAATAATACAGTATTTGGAGCCAGGCAAACTGGCTTGCTAGCTCTGAAGCTAAGTACTTTTGTCCTCTGGGATTCAATTTGTTCATCTGTAAAATGGGCAGGAAGTAGGTTTCTTTCTCTTCCCTTGGACAACCTTATGTATCATTAATTAGGGGATAAGCCCTATAAAGTCTTTGAAATATTTTCTATGTTTCTATATTTCCTTTCAAGCATTTTCTGGTACATATGGTAGCAACAAATATCCATCTTAAGCTGGGCTTTTTGCCTGAGAATCAAAGGAATGAGGAAAAGACACTAGGGTTTCTCACCACTGTGATGACTAATTTGCTAAGGCATTTAAATTAATAGCAGACCCCAGATCCCAATCCTCTGATTCAAAAAGGGAACAAAGGCATTTATATTCTACCAACAGTTATTTATGCTGTTATCTTGATGCTGCTTTGAGAGTGAAGCTAATTCTTGTACACATATATAACCCCCATTCAACACAGACTTTTCATACATGCAGGGCTGTGCTGAATGATTTAATACATACTCTCTCTATTGGGGGTAGAGAGAAGAAAATATATGCATTTTTTTTTAAGATTTTATTCATTGAGAAAAAGAGAGCACAAACAGGGTGAGGGGTAGAGGGAGAAGCAGACTCCCCACTGAGCAGGGAGCCTGATGAGGGCTCCATCCCGGGACTCTGGGATCATAGCCTGAACTGAAGGCAGATGCTTGACTGACTGTGCTACCCAGGGTGCCCTGAAAATATATGCATTTCAAATTTTTTTTAAGGTTTTCTGGATGGGAGATTAATAAAAGCACAGTGCTCCCACAGCCACCCGCCCATATCTCCTTGATGCTGAAGCCTGTGTCAATGATTGACAGAAGCAAGAAATGCCAGAAACTTACTTTCGAGCTTCTCTTGACCCACGGGAAGCCATGGGGCCTAGTCTGGTCTAGAGACTTCAGAGGAAATATGCTGAGGGTCTTCTGGGAAAGCTCTCCGTCCCTGCGATTCAGGATGAAGCCTCACTCTTGCTTTTGGACTTTGGGACTCACAGAAGAGCAGAGGCACCAAGTCAGTGTCCAGATATCTCTGAGTTGTTGATCCAGCTCCAAAAAGCAACTCCTTGGGGCCCCTGAGCGGCACAGTTGGTGGGGTGTCCGACTCTTGGTTTCAGTGTTGGTTGTGGCCTCTGGGCTGTGGGATGGACCGTGGGGTTCCGCACTCAACATGGAGTCTGCTCGAGATTCTCTCTCCCTCTCTGTTCGTGCCTCCCACTCATGCGCTCTCTCTCTCTCTCTCCCTCAAATAAATAAATAAATAAATCTATTTTAAAAAGTCAACTTTTAGAACTTTTTATTATGGGGGGGGGCAGCCCTCGTTAGAGCACATCTAGTCTGCTTTCTGACACTCTGCTCCTTGCAGTCAGAAGCATCCTGCAAGGTACCCTCCCATCTCCCCACTCTTGCTCTGAGACTTTCTGCTGCTCCCCCTTGTCCTGGTGTGATCGATAGTACACACAAGAAAAGATGATAAAAAGTTGACATTTTCTCAGTTTCCCCAAATGCCATGCTCCCACATGACCTGCCAAGGTACAGGAGGATCCAGAACCAACCCACTTGGAGCCCACTAAAGACAGCAGAAGACCAAGTCAGCAAGGTCTTTGCAGCAGAACAGGAAGGAATGGCAGGCACAGCTGGGCTGGGGACACTAAAGCTGCCTAGGAAGCTAGGCCTAGCTCCTTGAAGAATCTGTAGGGTTCCAGAGCTGCCCCTTGAGCCTCATCAGGAACCAGGCCAAGAGCTGTGAGCTGCAGCCCCTTTACTACAGAGGTGGCCTCTACCTTGTCTGGTTGTTTGAACCCAGAGAGATAATCAGCATCTGCTCTTCATGGTGGCTCTCTCGAGATGGTGGGAGTGGCTGCAGGGGACCCACCCCACAGCAGGGAGAAAGAAGCAGGTGTGAAGCCTTTGTTTCCACAAATGCTGCTCTGCTGGGCCCACTGAGGCACTGCAGCGGGCTCCATGGAGGACCAAGCTAGGAGGTCCTGCCGCATTGAAAGCTGGGGGGACCCTATGGCTCAAATGTCCCCAGCTCTCTACATTCCTCTCTTGAGATTCTTTCTGACATCTGTGTGGTAGAGAAGGAATTTGTTTTCCTGTTTTAGTCACTCCTCATGGTGGAGAGAAAACCGCTTTCTCTCAGTGGCTGACCAAGACAGAGATGAGGCCCCAAATCCGAGCTCACTCAACCATAGAAGACCAAGATTTCCTGTAGACTTCAGATGGCGGGCAGCAGAGAAAAGGTGTTTACCCCTGCATGGATTGGTAGGTGGCCACCGGCCAGGTAAATCACCGGCAGACTACTTTAGTCAAGAGGTGAGGCTCTTCAGACTGTGAGCAGGAGGCTTAGTTTGTGCACATGGGCAATCGTGCTTTCTGAAGCATTTTGTGAAAGACAGCTTCTCCATTTCTTTGTGCTTCAGCATATCTGCACAGCACAAAAGGAGGTGGAAGTTTGACAAGAGAGGTCAGGTTGATCGGGAATCAGTTGACCAGTCCTCCATCCATGTTGTCTATCCATGTTGGTAATATCAAGCCACAGTGAAGTTTCCATGGAGCTGTGCTCAGAACTGTCACTGACGATAGTAGCTGCATCAGTGAATGTGCCAGACACTAATAATGGGTGTCCTTTATCCTCACCCTACACAGTAGATACCTACTGTCTGTGTGGCTTCAGCCTCATCTTTTAATCCCGTCAAGGTGGTAAGTGACAAAGCCAGGACTCAAACACGATCTACCGGACTCCAAAGCCTGGGTGTGAGACCACGATGTTGTCCTGTTACCAGTGAACCACCCTTGGGAAACTCCTCCTTCCCCAACCCATCTCTGTATAGTCTTTCTCCTGACAACTGACCTTAATGAAGGTGGCTGATTGACAAACTCCATTATTTCCCAGGCATCTTATACCGGTACTGCAGACCCATTGAATTCAACAAGTTCACGGAATCTGGAGATCCTGAAAGTTCACCAGCAATGATGGGATATCACCACATCTTCCTAGCGTGGCTTGGTCCCAAGGTCAAGAACCCACATCGCTCTTCATCCCGTTCTCCTGCTTCTCTCACACCAATCAGACTGGAATTGTGTTTGCCAAATAAAATGGGGTGTTCTTAATTAAATAGCCCAACAACATTTTACTCTGTGTGTGTGTGTGTGTGTGTGTGTGTATTCAGTGATGTTATAGCATAAAGTGAGTTACAGAATATAAATGAGAAGAAAGGGTTATCACTGTTCTTATGAACACAACAATTATTTATGACCATCCCATTACTGGGGAGATTCATGCTTTAAGGAGTAGTCTATAGCTTATAATTCAATAAAGCCACATATATTAAGTCTATCAAAAAGCTTTTTTTTTTTTCTTGACACCAATCCTCATGGCTGGCCATAAATTACAGCAAAATTGAATTCTGGTTAATAGAACACTTCAAATTCAAGTCCAGATAAAAATAATTAAATGGAAGAGTCAATCAATGGTGAATACTTTTCATAAGTAAAACGAGGGGCGCCTGAGAGACTCAGTTGATTAAGAGTCTGACTCTTGATTTGATTTCAGCTCAGGGTCCTGGGATCGAGCCCCACATCAGGCTCTGTGCTCAGCACAGAGTCTGCTTGAGATTCTCTCGGTCTCACTCTCCCTCACCTGCCCCCACTCTCTTTCTCAAAATAAAATAAAATAAAATAAAATATTTAAGAAAAACAAAAATAAGCAAAACGAAATAGCTAAAGACCTAACCTGCACAATTTGGTCTTTGTTGGTGCTGACTTTTCAAGCCCGGAGAACATGAGATCTCCAAAATAATCCTGGACTGAAACTTAACTTTCCAAGTTTCATAGAGGAGCTGTGTGTGTGTGTGTGTGTGTGTGTGTGTGTGTGTGTGCGTGCACGCGCATGCACTCCAGGCTATTAGTGGGGAGAAAAATTTAAGATGACTATAATTTGCTTTCATGTACTTCCTCAAAGAAGAGAACCATGTCAATAAAACATTTTGAAGATCCAAGTACTTACTGGAAGAAGAGAAAAAATCTTCTCAAAGAGCCCACAAGAACAAACTTTGACTAATTCAATACTTTGACTAGGAATTCCTTCTGCATTTGAACAGCACAGACGCCAATAACTTATTATAAAATTTCCTAGGTTATTACAACATGAAAGTAGAGAAAGTCTGTTAAAAGCATACATGTGCACCCTAATGTCTCTTTAAAAAATACTGTATTTTTGCTTTCATTTTGGTTGAATATCATCAACATGATTTCATTTTATTTAATTTCAGATAAAAGATGTGAAAACTCCATTTACTAATTGAGGGAAGGATCTGCTCTAAATCGCTGGTAATTATAAAGACCACACATATCTCATATTTCAAGACTGGCTATAAATTTTGTTTTTAGCCCATCCATTAGTGAGAAATATTGGCCACACATATTAGCGGCTATGTTCGACAAATGATTTGTATTTAAAAACTTGTTTCCACTTCTGAGAAGCACTTTGGAAACGATGGTTCTGTTTATGCTGAAGGCTGTTGATGGCCTACACCTCCCATGGATGCTTAGATGGCCTCGCTGGGGCCCATGGAGCCATATGTTGTGTGTACCTACAGGACTCCAGGCTCTTCCCTATGAGGATGATAAAAACCACTGGAACCTCCTTCTGCTCTGTATTAGCAGAAGTAGAGCGGAAACTAGAACTCAACTGCTGTGGGTTGATTATGTCTTCCCATAGCTCTATGTTGAAACTCTAACACTCAGCATCTCATCGTGTAATTGTTTTGAAGACAGGGTCTTTAAGAGGTAATTCACTTAAAATGAGGCTATAAGGCTGGGCCCCAATCCAATCCAACGAGTGTTTTTATAAGAAGAAAAGATTAGGACACAGATGGGCATGCATGAAGGGGAAAGAGCATGTGAGAACATGGTGAGAAGATGGCCATCTGAAAGCCAAGAATGGCCTTGGGAGAAACCAAACCTGCCAACCCCTTGATCTTCAACTTCCAACTTTCAGAACTGTGGGAAAATAAATATCTGTGATTTCAGCCACCCAAACTGTGAAACTGTGGCCACCTTAGCACACCAAGATATCAGTCTATTATCCTTTGGGAGCACACAGATTTAGAGGTTAGCTGATGACTCTCAAAACATGGTAAGCCTTAAAGGTCAATGTCAGCTGTGTCCCCACCCCAGTATTGGAGAGCCATCCTCTGGGAGTAGTGTTTTCACTTTTCTTAGAACTTTCCTTAATATTTTGAGAGATGATATGTGATCCCAATAATTAGAGCAACTGATCAGGACTTTGATTAATAGTGAAAGTGACAGGGGCACCTGGGTGGCTCAGTCAGTTGGGGATCTGTCTTCTGCTCGGGTCATGATCCCAGGGTCCTGGGGTCAGGTCCTCATCAGGCTCCACGCTCCGTGGGCAGTCTGTTTCTCCCTCTGCCCTTCACCTCACTTGTGCTCTCTCTCCCTCTCAAATGGATAAATAAAATCTTTAAAAAATAATAATAAAAGTGACAATCAGCACCAGCCTTTATTGGGAACACATTATGTCCCAAGGCCCAGTACTGCACATTCTGTGTGTGCTCCATGACCACCATCACAGCCATTGTATTAGGCAGATGTGATTATTATTCCAGTTTTGCAGAGAAGGACTCTATCATGACTATGGTTACATAACCAGGAGGCGAGGCTTGGACCCAACTAACTCATCTCAGAGGCCTGTACTTTTAACCCCTAAGCCACTGATCATGCTAGTGCCTTAAAATGCAAGGGTATGTAAATGAACTGACCCTGCTATTTTTTCCTCCAGACGAATGACTGAGATGGCAGAGAAGTCCGTTCTCTTCTGAGCAAGTCCTGCTCTCTCCTCTCCATTCGACCTCCCCAAGGAAGCCTTCGGGGCCCACCCCATCTCTAAGTCCCATCTCTAAGGACTCAGCTGTGCTTCCTTACTCCTCCATTGCTTACGGAGGAAGCAGTTCATTCGGCATTTGGTATCAACTGTCTGACATTATTGATTACATTCCCATGAGTGTTTGTCACAGTTTACCAACTTCTATTCAAGGCATGAGTGTTTGGTGAGTATTCCACGGTTTTCCCTTCTTCATACAAGAGTGTGGGGGTAATGAGCCAGGTTATCCGAAAATGACCACGAGGGCTCCCCTGGGATTGCTTAAACAAGGGGCCAGATGGACCAAGGGTTCCTTTTTTCCCTGGTGGTGGGAAGGGAGATGGGCAGTGTGCCAAGGGCTGACATTGAAACCCAGACTGCCTGAGACAAACCAGTGGGTTTGTCCCTCATTGGCAAAGCTGTCATCACACTTGCTCCATGCAAAGGAACCCACCTTGCAAGTCAGTTGGGCAAACCAATTTTCTCACAGGCCAGTGGGATTGGCTGCCTAGAATCTTGCATTGAGAAACTTATGGGTCTAATCAGGGATCCATGGAAAAAAGTATCCTGAATCGACCGAAAGCAATTTTTGAAAATAAAAGTGCTTAGATCCTCACCCCAGACTGAATCAGAAAATCTAGGGGGATGAGATTGGAATCATTATGTTTTAAAAGCTTCCCTAGGGAGTCTACGAGTCTACTCTACAGGCAGGAGACACGCAGGAGAACAGGAGAGAACCATCGCCCCCTTCCACCCCTCCCCGAGAGGTAACCCTGGGGCGTGAATTGGCTGGCTACCTTTGTACAGCCCCCTAGTGCTTTGCTAGAAACATAAGCAGGATTCAATAAACACAGCTGGTTGATGGATATGTCAGCCCAAAAGAGGGAAGAGCTTGACCATGAGGGGCCAACAGAGGCCCCTGAGGAGTAGAGTAACAAACATGTCCTGGTTTTAAAACTGAAAGTCCCAGGGGTGCCTGGGTGGCTCAGTGGGTTAAAGCCTCTGCCTTCAGCTCAGGTCATGATCTCAGGGTCCTGGGATCGAGCCTGGCATCGGGCTCTCTGCTCAGTGGGGAGCCTGCTTCCCCTCTCTCTCTGCCTGCCTCTGCCTACTTGTGATCTCTCTCTCTCTGTCAAATAAATAAATAAAATCTTTTAAAAAAACAAAAAATAAAAAAAACTGAAAGTCCCCTGTCTCCTCAACCCCAGGGAAACAAGTGTAGTTGCTCACAGTACTTGGAGAACAGGTAAGTTTTCTATAGCATCCGTACCTCCTATCTAGAGCACGAGTTCAAAATTGGCAGCCTTGAACTTCTCCCTGCTGGCAGTCGGAGCTGAAAGGGGGCTGTCCACTGTCCTGAGTGGACCTTGAGCTGCGACCTTGAGCATCTACCCAGGGGAAGATGAGCCCGTGCCTCTCACAGTGGAAGGAAGTAACCATGTCAACACTAGTGCGGGAGGTTATAAGGCCAGGGGAAACCCTGGTCCTAGGTCTTAAATATTGAGTTTAACTTGTACATATGACCTACAAAAGGCACGGCCTGATGATAAGTGTGTCTCCAATAGAGCCATGAAGTTTGGTTTTGTTGTGTTTTGGGATGAGCCTTTGTTGAGGTCACCCAAACTCTGACTTTATGCACGGGAGCAGGCCCCCAAATGCTGGTTTGCGGACACGATCAGGTGTTTTCTACCGGGGAAAGGATTTCAAAACAGAATTTGACCAGCTATAAAAGATATTTCTGGGACAGACAACAGGGAAAATTTGAATACAGGTAGACTGTCAAATGACGTTCATTTTGTCAGGTATAATCATGGTGATATATAGGAAAATGTCCTAGAGATGTACTGAAATATTTAGGGGCAGTATATCATATTGTCTGTAACTTACTTTATAATAATTCATCAAAAAATACAAATGCGAAAATATTCAAAACCCTAGCATCTAGGGCATTGGATGGAGAGGAAGAAGAGGGTCTCCCCCTACCTATGTGGGGAAACACGATGATGGAAGTTTGTAATGATAATACTGGATTATGAAGAAATGGGTCAAGCTTGGCCTATAATTTACTGTTGGAGGATAGGAAAGTGTGATTTTGATTTCCTAAATCTTTCTTCCAAAAAGTGGTTTAAGCATGAAAGTTTTTACAATTTTGGGAAGCCCAAAGATCTATAAAGCCTGGCCTAGGGCACAGAGTACATGTCGGGGGCCCCAGGTCCCAGAGCTGCCTAGAGACTCAGGCTTCCCCTCTGTGAAGAGGGGTTAATGATTTCTTCCTCAAAATGCTGCAAAGTGGGACATCTCCAGTGCTATGCATAGGGAGGGAGCTTGCCTGGGACACATTAGACAACCAAGAAATGGCGTAGCTTGTTGTGGGGAAGGTGGAAGGAAATTTGGTTTTCTTCTCTATAGTAAGTCCAAAGAGTACCCCAGAGACAGCCAAGTACCAAGTTTAGTACTAACCTTCCATGCCAGTCAGATAGATGCCAAGACACTTTGGATTAATAGCTCAGGAAGCCCAAAGCTGCCCTGGGAACTATGTGCCATAGGAAACAGCTCCGTGACATTCACCTTACAAAAATGATTTCTAAGGAAATCAGTATAAGCAGGTTTCCATTTTTAGTTGGTCAAAACCGTCTTTATATACAAAGGAAATTAAACCTAATGTAAGTTGAGGCTCATGGTTCTCCTGTTTCTAATCTCCAAGATAATAAAAAAGACTCTGTTTATCAAATGGATACTATAGGCCGGGCATCACTGGGTGTCATTAATTTTACCTCCAGCATGACCTAATGAAGTCAGTATTATTATTGGATTATCCCCTGTTTAGTAGAAGTGATGTGTGTCAGAGGTGATAAGACCCCCTTCAGGCCCAGAGGCGGCTATGGGAAAGGTAACACAGCCTTGCCGAGAAGCAGTGCCGAAACCCAGTGTGATCCCCCTCCTGGGCCCACTGCCTATGAACCGCAGAGCAGGGACAGGCATTCAGGTGCCCATGGGGCCAGCATCTTCCCAGGCAGGTGAGAGTAATGACAGAAGCAAGCCTGTTGGATATGAGGCGTAAATAATCTAGTCCATGACTACGTGTGAAGTATTTAGAACGGCTTTGGGCACATGGCCAATGTGCATGACAGGTTAGCTCGTTTGACAAGTTTAACCCGGCACCAGATGTTACTGTCAAGAGAGGATGGGGCCGCCTGAGTGGGTCAGTCGGCTGAGTGTTCGACTCTTGGTTTCAGCTCAGGTCATGATGCTGGGGTCTCGAGATCGAGCCCCGCATCCGACTCCACATCAGCTTGAGATTCTCTCCCACGCCCTGTGCCTCTCCTCCTGCTCTTTCTCTCTCTCAAATAAAATAAATAAGTAAAATCTTTACAAAAAAAAGTGAGAGGGCTGCAGATGGGCTTCAGGCCCCAAAGACCATCCCTGAGCCTCCCCTCTCCCCCACCCCAGGCTGGCCTCGTCACAGGCTTCTCTCTGCACACCAGGGTGGTCAAGACCTGCTGTGTCCCTCCTGTAGCACTTTCGAAGTTCTGTCTCTACACTGACTGTAGAGCTGTCAATCCATGAATTTCATCAAGGCAGGATTTCACAAAACCTGCTTTGGGGATCAATAGTGTTCTGTGATCCAGAGAACTGATTTTATCACACACGAAGAGGGAATTTCTGTGGCTGAGAATATCTTGAACGATAGAATTCAGCCACACACTCCTGAGGATGAACCAGGTTTGAAATATTACATTGAAGGAGCATAAAGAAACATCCGTTCCCTCCCACAGGCATTCCAGCCAGACCACGATGGGTGGACTCTGGTTGGCTTAGGGCTGGTGGGACTTTAAGAATCATTTAATCAGCATAAAGATTTTAGGTGGGTTTGGAGATAGGGTATGAGGGTGGCTGTGCATTGCAATGTCACAAAACACAGAAGAAATGATTCAAAGAAACAAGAATAGAATGATTCCTAACGTAAAAAGGAGAGGTTATTCTAACCCTAGTCATAAGTTCATTCATTCATTCTTTCTTTCTTTCCTTCATCTGCGTGCTCATCTGCTCATTCAACAAATGTCCACAGACTTCTACATTGTTCCAGGTTCCAAGTATGAGGATGGATATAAGCAAGACTGGGTCCCTGCACTTGGGGAAGGAGGTGATGGCGTAGATCAGTGATCACGCTTAACCTTGGGTGGGCGCCACACCCATGACCTTGCTTAAAACCCTTATACCATCTCACCCATAGAACTGGTAGTTTTATGCCCCTTGGAGCTGATCTTGGCCTCAGATCTTCCTGGGAGTGGAGACTGTCATCCCACTTAAATCTAACTCCTGGTGCTCTGCGGTGCTCCTCACTGCTGAGAAATGCTCTGGGGAAATAGCAACACAGGCCACTCCTAGCAATTCATTTGTTTCTCATTTGTATTCTCTCTTTCTCCTCCTTCTCTCCCTCTAAGGAATGCATTATATATCCCATAGGCACATATAATTAAAGAAAGAAAATTAAATCTCATGTATGCTCAGCGCATGATGTTCATGTTTATTTACTCTGTGCTGATTGCTTGCTATTAATACTCTTATTGATTATAGCTTATACCATAAATAGGGTAGAAATATTAGTTGCAGTTGATAAGGAAAAAGAAGTAGCCTTTTACATAGCTGGCCTGGCAATCAAGTGATAAGCTTTCGTTGTGTACCTGCTGCGTGCCCTGACTCCATACTAGAGAAGACACAGATCAAAGATAGGCATGTGCTCTCATCCTGTGAGCCAGGGGCCTGGCCTGCAGCCCCGGGCCAAAGGATAAACCAGTGTGCAACCTGAGCAACCCTCTCCGAAACCTGAGCTTACCTCATTCACCCTTTCTGTCCCTATCAGACCCTTTGACCCATGTCACCCTCCACTTTCTTTTTTTTTTTTTTTTAAGATTATTTATTTATTTGAGAGTGAGAGAGAAAGAGAGTAGAAGGAAGGACAGAGTGGGAGGGCGAGGGAGAGGGATACAGAGAGGGAGACAGAGAGAATCTCAGACTCCCTGCCAGGCACAGAGCCAACGTGGGCCTCCATCCCACAACCCCGAGATCGTGACCTGAGCTGAAACGGAAACAGATGCTCCACTGACGGAGCCACCCAGGTGCGCCGACCCTCCACCTTCTCTGATCAGTGCCTGATCCAAAGCAGAACATGCTACACAGCTATGTGGACGCGGCTGCTTTGTTTGGGGGTTGTTTTCTGACACGGTCTCCTTCGTGATCCTGTCACAGTGTAAAATCAGTATTAGACACAGCAAGGGCTTCCAATCTCTATTTATTCTCTATTTCCCAGTCCTCATCCCCCTTCATTGGGGGGACATTTTCTCCATTTCTTTCCTCCTTTATTGTCTAAACTGTTTTTGAAGTATGTGCTTTTTCTTTTACTCAGTGGTGTTTTCTCAAAATCTATTTGAACAGAATTAATCTCGATGGATATGTTCCCTGCACTATAAGGTAAGTTAATGCTGTTGAATACAGTTCACGTGTACTGCTGGGTCCTGAGCGAAGGACTGGAAATGTATTTGAGGCTTCCCTCTCCACTTGGACAGGAGACTAAGGGCTCCTGTTGGCGAGACCGAGGGACAAGTGGCGTGCTGAGCTCAGACGGGAGCAGATGCCCGCTGCTCCCGTCTGGCTGGAGGGGTGGGTCTGATCGGCGCTTACAGGAATGCCTCCTTATTTGCAGTTTCACTGGGCTCCACCTGGTCTGGAAGCAGGTGATCCTCCTTCTGAGAAAGCACCGGAAGGTCAGCAGTGGCCTCACGCTACCTCCCTCAGCTCCCTTCTGCTCATCCCCTGGGCATCGCCTCGTCTCATGTCGTCACAAGAAGGGTGAGTTCAGTACAATAAGATATTTTGATTTTTAATAAATTCTATTGCAGTGTATTGTTATAGCTGTTCTATTTTATTGTTATTATTAATATTTTACTGTGTGCAATTTACAAATTAAACTTTATTATACGTAGGCATGTACGGGGGAAACATAGTATATAGGGTTCAGTACAATCTGTGGGTTCAAGCATCCACTGGCGGGTCTTAGAACAAACCCCCCAGGGGTAAGGGGGACTACTGTATCTTAGGCATTCCAGACTTATAGAAATGTCAGGAATTTCTGGCACTTACTGAGATGTGGCCTTGACCAAGTCCCTTAACTTCTCAAAGCCTTTATTATTAAGCTCTCTTCTGTAAAACGGGTGTGACAATACCTACTGAATGAAGGAGACCTCAGCAGAGAGTGAACACCAAGGGCTTTTGACCCTAAGGAGAAAAGCCTGAAAAGATATGGGGATGACCTTGGCTCAGTCTCACCTCACCTGGGTTTAACAAGGGGCCCACCTGTGGTATCATTTTAGGCTGCTTGTCTTAAAAAGAGAGCTTGAGTCATATAGGAATACTGTATGGATCTCTTGGAGAGGCCAGAGGATTGGTCCTCTTGCCTGCAGGTAGGGTTGGGGTTCCCTCTGTCAGTCAGTCTAAGAAATGACGACTCAGGAGAAGCGCAATAGAGAAGCTGAAAGAGGGAAGTGAAAGTCCACTTCCCATCTCCATCAATCCAGGGAACATCTGGGAGCCTCCAGGTGGCCAGGGGAGTTGGAATGTCCTTTTGCTAGGGTGGGGGGTGGGGGTGAAAAGTGACTGGGGGGCTGGAGAAAGATCATATCCTGGAGTGACTGTCCCTAGAATGGTTGTTCTCTGCTTCTGTTAGTCATCTCTGCTGATTTCCTTTATTTTCTAGACCCCACTAGAATGGCTGGGTCCTGGAAGCTCTCCAAGGCTCTGGTGGCCGCTTAGATGACTTGATCTACAGGTGGTGTCCTGACACCCACTTTCCTCTGACATTGGGGGTGGGACCTTCTGGACATAGGCAGGGACCAATCACATCCATCCCTCAGGAACCAGGACATCAAGGGAGCAGCACTTGGTCCTTCCCCAGACTGTCCATCCTATCTTCTCTCCCCGGGGCTCCCCTCACTCCCTCAGCATTAAGGGGGGCAGGAGGTCAGCAGCCCACGGGCTGACCAGGGAATGGCATTAGTTTCCACTTCCACAGGCAGTCATGGTCTTACCCTGTTTTTCTCTGAGTGTGCTTCCACTTGGGGGAGCAGAGAGAAGCCAAGTGAGATCCCCTTTCTCCTTTTCACAGAGAGGTGAGGAGCAGGGAGATATTGTGCCTCCCACAACCCATCTCCCCTGGGAAGCTTGGAGAGAAGGGGCGTTCTGCTGAAAAGCTGCCTCCCAGGAAGCCCTACGGGTAGACAAATAGCCCATAGTTGGCTCATTTTGCTTATCTGCTGATAACTATTTTTACTGAGATAAAATTCACATTCTATAAAATGCATGATTTAAAAGTACCATTTGGGGGACACCTGGGTGGCTCAGTGGGTTAAGCCTCTGCCTTAGGCTCAGGTCATGATCCCGGGGTCCTGGGATCGAGCCCCACGTCGGGCTCTCTGCTCAGCGAGGAGCCTGCTTCCTCCTCTCTCTCTGCCTGCCTCTCTGCCTACTTATGGTATCTGTCTGTCAAATAAATAGACAAAACCCTAAAAAAAATAAAAGTACCATTTGGTGGTTTAAGTGCATTCACACAGGTGTGCAAACACCACGGCTATCTCGTTCCAAGATCATTTAATCATCTCATCACCGGGAGCAAGTCTGGTGCTCATGAGCTGTCACTGCCCATCCCCCTCTTTAAGACCTGACAAACCCTGATCTGCCTTTTGTCTCTATGGGTCTGCCTCTTCTGGAGAGTTCATATACATCAGATCATACAGTCTGTGGCCTTTTCTGATGGCTTCTTTCACCCACGCTGATGTTTTCAAGGTTCCTTCATGCTGTCATATCAGTACTCTGTTCCTTTTCAGAGTTGACCAGAAGTCCCCTGTAGGGATAAACTACATTTGACCTACCCATTCAATCAGTTGGAGGCCATTTGGGTTGCTTGGCTTGTTTTTGAACTTGGACTATGGGCCACGTTGGGTCCCTTATTTGGGAAGATTGGCAAAACACCTCCGGTGCTCATACCACTGTCCTATAGGATTTGGCAAAATATTTGAAGATTATGTAAGAGCTAAGTCTTTTGAAAACATTTCCAGGCTTCTTCTTCTTCTTTTTTTTTTTTTTAATGTTTTATTTATTTATTTGACAGACAGAGATCACAAGTAGGTAGAGAGCCAGGCAGAGAGAGAGAGAGAGGGAAGCAGTCTCCCCGCTGAGCAGAGAGCCCGATGCAGGGCTCAATCCCAGGACCCTGAGATCATGACCTGAGCCGAAGGAAGAGGCTTAACCCACTGAGCCACCAAGGTGCCATTTCCAGGCTTCTAAGTGACCCCAGTGCTCACTGTAAAAAAGAAGTCCAAATCTTAAGCACAAAGTAGAAGTTCAGATAATAGTAAATACAGAGCATAGTCATCTTTATAATAATGACTATTGGGGCATCTGGGTGGCTCAGTGCATTAAAGCCTCTGCCTCCGGCTCAGGTCATGATCCCAGGACCCTGGGATTGAGCCCCGCATCGGGCTCTCTGCTCAGTGGGGAGCCTGCTTTCCTCTCTCTCTCTCTGCCTGCCTCTCTGCCTACTTGTGACCTCTCTTTCTGTGTCAAATAAATAAATAAAATCTTTAAAAAAAATATATATATATATATATAATGACTATTATCTAGATTTTTATACTTTTCTGACTCTGTACAGGAAAATATTAATTCCGTCTTGCAATCTGAAAGATGAGGTTGGACACACTGGTGATGGAAAAGAGAAAAGGGTAGATCTATATGGTGCTCAAGATTGTTTCATGTGAGGGGCACCTGGGTGGCTCAGTGGGTTAAAGCCTCTGCCTTCGGTTCAGGTCATGATCCCAGGGTCCTGGGATCGAGCCCCGCATCAGGCTCTCTGCTTAGCAGAGAGCCTGCTTCCTCCTCTCTCTCTGCCTGCCTCTCCACCTACTTGTGATCTCTGTCTGTCAAATAAATAAATAAAATCTTAAAAAAAAAAAAAAAGATTGTTTCATGTGAAGGTGCCTCTTGTTTATAGCGAACCACTTGCTTTGCTCTTCATTCTTTGTCTTTTCATCTCAGTTCTCATGAGAAGGGCTTCAGTGGGCTCTCGGCAGATCCTCCAAGATGCAGCGGGGTGATGGTATTCAGAGTTAGCAGCGAACAGTTATAATCTCATTTCACTCGAATGGTGTTATTATTGCAAGATGTAACACCAGCAACCCAAACGGTCTCTGACAGTCTCATATTTCTCCTGTTTAAGGAATAGCTGTCACCAGGATCTGGGGGAGCTCAGCAACCGACAAATTATGGGGAAATTATATTTTTAATCAATCACTTGCCTGAAGTCATGAAAGCTAATATTTGAGTTATAGTTACCCAGCCATAATACCATTAAGAAACTCCTCCTGCATCACAAGACATCTAGTAATTTTCATGGTTTTTCTTCTTAGGCTATGATCCAAAAAAATTAAAAAAATAAAAGTATGCCTAAGAAAGAGGCACTTCAAATCTAAAGACCTGGATAGGTCAAAAGAAAAAAGATCGAAGAAGATATAAAAAGCAAAGCATGAGCTTAAGAAAGCTGGAGTGGCTTTATTAGTAGCAGTTAAAATTAAATTTCCAGACAAGAACCATGAGCAGAAATAAAGAAGAGCATTTTGGGTGATAAAGGGTCAGTTCATCAGGATACGTAACAATATAAGATGTATTTGGTCTTCAAAATTGACGCAAAATATTGAGAGAAATTTGTAATCCACAAAGAAGAAAATAACAGTGTTAAAGAGAGAGAGAGAGGGATACAGTTGGAAATTCCAACACCCGTCTCTCAGTAACCAACAGAAAAAGTAAGACCAAAAACATCAGCAAGGAATCGGGAGATGTGAGTAACACAATCCACAAACTTAATGGTGGGAAATACATTCCCTTTTTGAGAACACGTGGAACACGGACTACGAGAGACCAGATGCCAGGCCATCAAGTATGTCTCAATCAGTTTCAAAATATTGAAATCCTTAAAAGTGTGTTTCTAAATCACAACAATGTTAAATGTGATATTAATAACAGTAAGATATCTGGAAAGACGCCAAATGCTTGGAGATGAAATAGCACACTTCTGAATGCACAGGTCAAAGGAGAACTGTAATTAAGAAGGAAACAGGTACATGGAAAAGTGATCAAAACACAGAGTATCAAAAATTCAAAGATTCCACCAAAGCACTGACTTAAGAGAAATGTGTAGCTTTATCTCTCAGATCACTGATTTGAAATCTTTCTTCTTTTTGAAGGTAGGTTTCCACATAATGAAACTAGAAAAATGTGGGTGAAGTAAGCGAAACATACATCGAAAGGAAGAAACAAAGACAAGACAGAAATAGAAGATAAATAATAGAATTAACCAGGACAGTAGTCGATTCTTTGAAGGAATTGGTAACATTGTGAATCCCTTAACAAGACTGAATTCATTAGTTGAGGGTTAATCAGAGAATCGAAATCAATGAGGAACATAGAATTTGGGATACAGGAATCTGACTTGATGTGACTAGGGCAGCCCGTTAACATCTATGTACAGCAATTATTTCAGTAACCAAAGCCTGTGGGGCTTTCAGTGGGGAATGAAAAGGGGACCGAAGCAGGAGAAACCAAGGCCAACAAGGAGGACCTGCTGGAGTGCAGGACTGCAAACAGGAACCTGCATTTGTCTTTCACCATTGGTAAGCACCTGACATCAATGTCTTGACTGACTGGCTCGTACACCTGCCATGAAGCTACACAGGCACCTGGCCCAGGATTCTAAGAAGCTGAAGGAGATCCGGCAGGAGCTGGAGGACCTCCAGGACAGCTGCTGCCCCCACCCATAAAGTGAGACCATAAACAGACGACAACTTGGGATGCCTGGGCAGCTCAGGTGGTTTAGCGTCCGACTCTTGGTTTCGGCTCAGATCATGATCTTGGGGTCCTGGGATCGAGCCCTGTGTCAGGCTCTGAGCTCAATGAGGAATCTGCCTGAGGATTCTCTCCCTCTGTCCCTGTCCCTGTTCTTGTGTGCTCTAAATAAATAAACAAAACCTAAAAAAAAAAAAAAAAGAAAGAAAGAAAATGACAACAAATTATACATCCTCTTCATTTCCTCACTCAGTAAAATATTTCAGTGTATTAAAGCAAAACCTTACAACACTCAATCAGTTAGAGCATCAGGATTTACTTTGTAGAAGAATTCTACAGGCAGCAGAACATGGATCGTGGAAGATCATTATCTCATTGACAGGCTCAAGGACAAGAACAATGAAAGTTAAAATCATTAGCCCCTGCACATTAAAGATGAGTGAGAAATGGGAATAACATTTCTGAAATGAAAATTAATATGCCCATAATACGTCCAAGCGGAATTGCGCATGATCTTAAGACCCATTTACTACCCAAAGTGGGCATCTTCGTACATGCTCCAGCTCCTTTCCTTCCCTCTAATACAGGTTCTTTGCTTTTATAGTCAGGATTATATGACACGACATTCTTCACTATGCAGAGCTTTTGGAGAATAGCAATCGTGGGAAAGGAACTCACAAATTCGGTTTCTGCTTTCTCTGCCTGTGCAGAGGACAGAGTCTGCAGAGAAGGGCTTTCCCAGAAGTACAGCATGGTCCCACTGAAACATTATCACACAACTAGCACTTGCTGGAAGGCCTAATGGGAAGGACAAAGGCTCGATCATGGTCTTACCACTCAGAACCTCCATTTGCCTCTATGTCTGCTGCCGGTGAGGAGAGGCATCTGATTAATTCACACTGGGATCTGGGGGTGCCTTCTCGAAGTCTGTACCTTTTAAAAAAGATACCTGGAGAAATCCGCTGTCGTAGGAATGTGTAAAGAAGAGATTTCAGGCACCAAGGAGACTGGGTTGGGAGAGATTTGGGGACTGTACAGAGAATTTTCAGGCTCTTGCTCAAATCCTTACCCTCCCGTTCAGATTTTCTTCACCATTTATTGAGTCTGTTGAACGCTGAGTGCCCCTTCGGCAGGTAGGTTCATGCTTGCCTGACTGGAAGCTTGATATCATTGTGGTGATATCATTGGCTCCCCGGTTGGCAGTTTGTTCTTCGAGCATTTCCAAAAAGCCAAAGTTTCTGACCCCACACAGACCTGAGATGCCAGTCACCAGCCCCATCCTCTGCTCTGTTGCATTTCATGTCTTTTGGCAGAATGTATGATGTGGCATTGTTCAAACGGAGGGTGCTAAAAATGCCTCCAGAGGGAAAAACGTCTCTGTAGCCACAAAGTCCTAAAGCTAATGAGTGCCTAATGCAAACGAGTGCCTAAAGCTGTCGTCCAGAGAAGACACTTTGTCACAGATCGGAAGATGTCCAAGAGCACCTTGAAAGGAGGGAGGGTTGCAGGAGACAGGTGGTTGTGCACACGCCACCAAGGGTGCCTCAAGAGGGACGGAACGAGACTTCTCTTCTTCCTAGACCTCATGACAACTTGAAAGCCTGCCAGCTTAATTCATATTGCAACTTCCTTCAATCAAATCTGCATCTCTGGGGTTCCTGCTTCATGTCCTCTCACTAATAGCCTCCAACATTTACTTGTGCCAGGCGCTATCCCTACACTGTGTTAAAAAAGAAGAAGAAGAAGAAGAAGAAGAAGAAGAAGAAGAAGAAGAAGAAGAAAAAGAAGAAGTTGTGTTACTAGAAGAGAATGAAAAACACAAATGTATCCTCTCTCATATTGCTTTCTTATTTCCTGGGGGAGTTGGACGTCAGAAGGAAGGGAGAAAGAATTAGCAAACTCCAGCGATGCCACGTTGGAATGACATTTCAGCAGTGTTCTGGAGAGTGTGATCAAGCCCCGCTGCTTCTGGGACCCTGGGTTTCTTCTTTGGCAGCCAGTGTATGTTGAGCCCCTACCATGTGCCAGACTCTGTCTCAGACACTTCAAAATCCAGGCAGGATCAGCGGAGTGTCCATGAGAGCAGCCCCCAGCTTCCCCGCAATGGCAGAACCATTATTCACACTCCGAACTCTACTTCCCGTGGCTCTTTCCCAGACATCTAAAATCATGGTAGCATCAAGTGAACACTTATCTCCAGATGTTCTTTCAACAAATGCTGGTAGCTACTGTATTACCGTCTCTTCCACAACCTTCTATTTTGGAAAAAAAAAAAAAAAAAAAAAAAAAGGTAAGTCATGGAAAAGCATCAGGAGATAATAAGGTAAAAGTGTTCTCTTATTAAATGTCATTAAAAGAATCTTTGAGTTAAGAACAGGGACTCTGTTACATTCAGGCGGTTCTAAAGACCTCGTTGGCAGGGAAGTGCCTCGATCTCTTATCATCTACTGATGCTAGAAGGGCTTGCAAGGGCACTGTGTGCAAACAAGTGCCAAGAAGGTTATTAAACAAGAAAGGGATCGGAAAGGCCAGTGTCCCGCTGGTTGTCCATCTGGATTCCAGGAGTCATAGAAATTCAAGGGATGCCATCAGTCATCTAGAAAGAGCTGTGCAGGGGGTCCAAGGGATGGGCAGACTTCATAACTCCTTTCTTCACCCCACCTTCCACCATGGGGGTTTCCCTCTCCCTGGACTTCCAGATCAGTGCCCCCTGGGAAATTCTATGTACAGAAAGGGCTCTATCACTGTGAAAGTCATTGAAACCCACTAACCTGCATCCCACTGCAGCATGCTAGAGAGCCTTACTCATGAAGCATTGTCTGTGGAATGAAAATAGTTTCAAGGAGCAAATATTTTGATGAATGGCTAAGTCAGAGCTGGCTTGTGATCAACACTGTCGTGTTGGTTTGTTCTGGTGTCTGGCGCCCTTCTCAGTCCTGCAGAGGGAAAGCACTCCAGCAAGAGGAGAAGGGCATTTTGTCCTTGCCTGGGGTTTCTCGCTCTATCCCCCCTAGCCTCCTGTGCCAGGGAAGCTGAACGCGCATAACATAGCCCTGAGATAGTTTCAGACCCTCCAGTCCACCCTTCCATGCAGGTCTGCATAATGTAAGCAGAGAAGCTTAGCTTATTTAAAAATAGTTATGCCTATAGTTGGATAACACGCGACTTTTATTGCTGCCATAAACCAGGATTCAGCAAAGGGAGCCCCTGACCATTATTCTGGTTCACTTTTTTCTTAATCCATGAAACAGTAAAGGCTGGTTTCGAGGGAAAGTTGATAAGAATAGGCATGGCAATTCTAGGCAATTCTGATGGGTACTGCGAAATGTTTGCTTTATGATAATGAATAAAGCCATTTTGAAGCAGACTTTAAATCGCCACAGTTCCTGGGTATCTATCAGGATACAGCCATGCCTAGAATCTACAAGTGAGGCAGCCCCATCTCCAGCAGAAACATGGGACTATGCGGAAGTTGGAAACAAAGCTGCCAGGGTCTGAATGTTGAGCAGAGGCCAGGGTCTCTGTAAATGGTATCGTCGATGTTCAAAACAACTTGAATGGGAAGCATTCTCATTTACAGATTGGATGAGGCTCAGTGGAGTTACAGTTCAAGCCAGTAAGCTTTCAAATCCAAATCTGCCAGACCTGTTCTCGTCCTGTTTCCCACACTTCAACCCTGTTTGCAAACCTCTCACGATAGGGAAGACACTGCCTCCCAGGCCACACAGCCAAGTGCTGGACAGAGCTGACAAGTAACAACCATTTTGTGGTGGACTCTTTTTTTTTTTTTTTTTTAAAGAGAGAGAGAGAGCACACACACAAGTAGGGGGAGCAGCAGGCAGAGGGAGAAGCAGGCCCTCTGCTGAGCAGGGAGCCCGATGCTGGGCTTGATCCCAGGACCCTGGAATCATGACCTGAGCCGAAGGCAGACACTTAACGACTGAGCCACCCAGGTGCCCCTGTGGTGGACTCTTTTGTCCTCCCTTTCCTCTTCATGCCTTTTTACCCAGAGCCTTGATAATGTGTATCAAACACACATGTTATATAACCAAAGATGTTGACCTTGGTTTGTTTTCTTAGTTCCCAGTTCTAAGACCTCTAAAAGGAATTTTTCTAGGAGAAAACATGTTCTGTGGTTAAGATGGATGAAACTCTAGTCTGTATTGACTTTGGTAAGATAGCCAGTTAAGAACATCTTTGATTACCTGGTCCCAGGGGTAACGTTTGAATTAACTAGATTTTGGTTTCTCTCTCTTCTGGGATACATTCTCAATTGATTTCTACTGATGACTTGTACAAGAATCAATAGATAAATACGCTTCTAAGTAAGTAATAATTTTTCCTTGGTTTAGAGGACTTGATAATTTAAGAGAACAAAATATTTTTGTTGCTTATAACATTGACAGCATGTGTTCTCAATTAAGAATGACTTTGCCCTGGGAGTATTTGACCATGCCTGGAGATATCGTTGGTTGTCACAGCTGGGGAGATGGGGTGCTGTTAGCATTTAGTTGGTAGAGACAGGGATTGCAAAATATCCTCCAGTGCTTCTTCCAGAGAAAGATATGTCTCCATGTGTCAGTACTGCCATGGTTGAAAAACCTCAACTTACAATAATACCAAAAGAATACAAATACCAGGGGTTACTGATTGCACAATACAGATAATTATTTATAATAATAACATCAGTGTCCTCCATGATATCAAGAATCATTTGGAATGAAGTATACTGGGCCATAATTTAAAGACCACAACTTCAAGAGTATCCAGTAGAAGCATCCTTCACCCTCCTTTCTGTGGAAGTTGCTGAACAATGGCCGATCATAGCACGTGTCTGGCATGCAACCTAGCGTAATCTCAGATTTCTTGAAGACAAGTGGACAAATAAATTTAGGGATAACACGGAGCATGCGGTGTTGGCTTTCATGTAACAATGATGCCAGAAGGATCAATTAAAACCTGAGGACACATGAAGAAGCCACCTGCTACTAATGAGTTTGGGGCAGGTCATTTAAGCCTCATCTTTGACGTCTTCAACTTTAAGATGAAAATAAAGGGGGTGTGCCTAGGTGGCTTAGTCAGTTAAGTGTTCAGCTCAGGTCATGATCCTGAGGTCCTAGAATCGAGCCCCATGTCTGGTTCCCTGCCCGTGGGGAGTCTGCTTCTCCCTCTGCCCCTCCCTCCACTGTGCTTGCACTTTTTCTCTCTCTCTCAAATAAATAAACAAAATCTTAAAAAAAAAATAAAGGAAAAACATTTAAAACATTAAGGTGATTATATCAAATAAAATATACCAGTCCTCTTTTAAGTATAAAATGATATTCTACAGAAAGGTTTTTTTTTTTTAACTTATTTAAAATTTTATTTTTTAATTAGCAAACCTGGGGGGAAAGCCACATTAGGACTGAGACAAAGGCAGGGACCCAAAAATCAGCTGGTTTTTCCCTGTCAGACTGGAGCGGAATTTCAACCAGACCACATGCATTCCACCTCTGCAGACACAGTTTACTCTTTAAATCCTGATTCCAGGTTCGCGGCTTGCAAACTGGCTTCACTTCCTCCAAGGACCCAACTCTAGGGCTTTCATGGCACCCTCAAGTTTGAGCATCCCTTGTTCCTGTCGCTGGTGGTGCCATTCGGCCATGGACTGGAGCATCCACCTGGCCCTGAGCTCGTGCAAGTAAGAGCCATAAACCACAACCTCTCTGAGGTCCAAAGATTCCAGAACCTTTAGCTCGAGCATGACTTTGCTCACTGGCTCAACGTATGGGATTCGAGATCCTGCTGGGCCAAACAGAGCCTCCAAGAGCTGCATCTGGACCTGCAACACCTCGGGATCTTTCAAATCTTCAGGAGCTTTCCACCCATGGTGGAATATCTTTTTGTTCTGGTAGCGTCCCCATCTGGAGCGCCTCGAAACTAACCATGCTCCAACCTGGGCTAGGCCTGAGTGGCTGGGGCCTCAGAGCCAGAGAGGGAGCACCAGGACGGGCCCCGCCCATGAGAAGCCCCGCCCACAAGAAGCCACGCCCCCTGTCTGGTGGCCCAGTCTCCCACCTACAGAAGGTTTTATAGGGAAAGCCATTGTAGGTAAAAACAGCTACTTCCAACAGCCACAAGAAATTGCCCAGCAATATTTAAATTCATAACAGGAAGCCCTAAAACTGCTGTGCTCCAGCTGATTCCATCCATGATTTAGTCATTCTTTTCTAATCAAACACAATTATAGGAATTAAATGCTCTTAATAATATCCTGAAATTAGATTATGGCATTGCACCTGGAGCTTTCTCAATTACCAATGGAATAGCATTTCTTTAGGAAGCAGAAATGGTTGAGTGAGTTTTGAAATGAGGCTCGAAAGAACCAGAATAGATATGAGGAGAAGAAACATGTGTGAAGCCATCTTTCAATTAACTAAAACCAGATAGAAGGAAAGTGACATATAGATCAAAATCTGGGTAGAGAACACTCTCCCCTTGTGGTTTTCTGACATTGGACAACTTTTCATGTTTTAAAGAGACGTCAACATGACTCTACTAAAAAGAAACCTCTATAGAATAATTAGAGTAGATACAGAAAGGCAAACTTTTTTCCTTTTCTTCTTCTTTTTTTTTTAGAGAGGGTTTGGAGGGGACAGAGTGACAGCCAAAGAGAGAATCTAAAGATTCTATTTATTTATTTGACAGACAGAGATCACAAGTAGGCAGAGAGGCAGGCAGGGGGCTGGGGGAGCAGGCTCCCTGCTGAGCGGAGAGCCCGATGCGGGGGGCTCAATCCCAGGACTCTGGGATCATGACCTGAGCTGAAAGCAGAGGTTTAACCTACCCAGGTGCCCTGGAGAGAGAATCTTAAGCGGGATCCATGCCCTGCGGGGAGCTGCACAAGGGGCTCAATCCCATGACCCTGAGATCATGACTGGAATCTAAATCAAGAGTCAGATGCTTAACTGATTGCACCACCTGGGTGTCCCAAGATAAACAATTAAAAAATTAATAAATAAAAGGCAAGCACGATGTTCCAAAGAAGATCTTTGATTGAATAATTGGATTTATTTTTCTGAGTTAACATGGAAGCAAGATCAGCTAGAACTTCAACTTTTTGTAAAACTAAGAGAAAAAAAATATTTCCCAGACATATAAATATGGAAACTGAGGCTCAGGAAGGTCACACTGACTGTGAATGGTGGAATGAAAATTCAGAGGTCCTCATGGCTCCAAAACCCTTGCTCTGGAAACGCCATATCTTGAGGCTACATAAGACAGTCTCCCAACTTCATTTCTCCCCTTCCTACCCTCCTGCTTACACAGGGCCCTCTCTTACAGTTCACCCTCTCTCCTCCCTCCCCTGGGTGCTGAATGAGAACCCAGGGGCCTCAACACCTCTCTCTTGGCCCTTTCTTCCGCCTTCTCTTTCCCCACTTCCTCCATCCTAACCTTGCCCCAAATCCATGAACCAGAAGGAGGGACTCTTCCTGGGAGCCTAGGTTTCAGATCCAAATGGCTCATTGATAGCTAGCGCCTGGTTCTGGGTCAGCCTAGGGGTTCCCCCTCAACCAGTAATTTCTGCCTTTTCAGGCTCTACAGCAGGCAGAGTACCTGAGCCCTCCTCAGCTCTCCACCCATCCTGGGTCTCCGTCCTCCTGCTCTGCTGGCTTTCGGGAAGAGCTTTGAGCCCCGTGCCCTGGGGTTCTCCATCCACCTGAGTGGGTGCTAGGTGCATGCAAATTCCCCACTAGTTCAAGAAAGCCCACACTAATACTCAGTGCAGCACTCATAATCCTAAAATCCCTTCATTAGCTTTTCTATTATGGTAAAATAGATATAAAATTTACCACTTTAATTGTCTTCAGGTGTTCAGTGGCAGAAAGGACATTCACACCATTGTGTAAGCATCCCCACCACCATTCATCCTCAGAATGCTTTCATCATCCATACTGAAACCCTGTTCCTATTAAACAATTCCCTGTTCTCCCCTCCTCTCAGCCCCTCATAACCTCTGTTCTACTTTCTGTCTCTAGGAATTTCATCCTTTGGTGTAACTCTGACAGGTGGAAGAATACAATACTTTTTTATGTGACTTATTACACTTAGCATAATGCATTCAGAATGCATCCCTGTTGTCACATATATGAGAATTCTATCCCTTTCCAAGACTGAATAATGTCCTATTGCATGTATGTACCACAATTGGTTTATCCATTCATCTGTTGATGGATATTTGGATTGTTTTTGCTTTTTGGCTCTTGTAAACACTGCTGCTATGAACATGGATGTACAACTATGTATTCAACTCTTTCAATTATCATGAATATATCCCTAGAAGTAGAATTGATGGATTGGATGGCAATTCTATGTTTAATTTTTGAAGTACCACCATATTGTTTTCCCCAGCAACAAGTGTTCTAACTTCTCTATATCTTAGTCAACACTTATTTTCTGTTTTTGTGTGTGTGTGTTTTGTTTTGTTTTTGTTTTTGTTTTTTAGTAATAGCCATTTTAAGGGGTATGAAGTGGTATCTCATTGTGATTTTGTTTTACATTTGAAATGCACCCACTTTGGTACCATGTAGATCCATGGTACAGAGAACCTATTTCTTTAAATCTTCATCAACACTTGGTATGAACAGGCTTATTAATTGTCTTAAACTGATGTGTGGGATGGTATCTCATTGCTGTTTCATTTTAAAATTTGCATATTTATGTGAAAGGTTGAGAATATTTTAATCTATGTATAGGTTCCATCCTCTGGAAATTATTCATATTATTTTCCCTATCTTTCTGCTAGGTTTATCTTTTTAAGTAGGAATTCTATGGATATTCTCGTTACCGATGTTTTGTCGATTATATGCTTTGTGAAATCTGTCCTTTTCATGTTCTTTCTTGATTCTTGGCATGAGAATTTATAATTTTATTTAGACCGTTTTATCAAACTTGTTATTTCTGGACTACACTTCTCCTATCACTAAAAAGAATCTGTCCCTTCTCTACTACCATAACGATATTTGCCTATGCTTTTCTTTCTTTTTTTTTTTTTCTGAGAAGTTTTATGGTTTTGTTTTTGACAGTTGTATCTTTTACACAATGGAATTATTTTTTTGTGTGGTCAGAGATAATGACCTAATGCTATCTTCTTCCAAAATGAAGACATCTCATTATCCTAGAATCACTAGCTGTTTGGTCCATTCTTTTCCATACTGATTTTAAGGCCAGCTCTCATGTACCAAGCTCACGCACATATGTGATTATGGTCTCAGGCTGCCAGAGGTCTTCCACTGGCCTTTGTATATATCCCCAGTCCAACGCTGCACTATTTTATCTACCAAACCTGTATGGTAAGCTTTGTTATGTAATAAAACAGGTTTTGTTCACTCTTCCAAGTTTCTCCCTTCCCATGTATATGGCCACCTTCTTCAGATTTGTCTTAGCATTTCTTCACCCTTGTCAGATTGTGTGAAAAACTTCATTAG
The DNA here is from genome assembly GCF_964662115.1 of Mustela nivalis. Classification (NCBI taxonomy): domain Eukaryota; kingdom Metazoa; phylum Chordata; class Mammalia; order Carnivora; family Mustelidae; genus Mustela; species Mustela nivalis. The sequence goes on from NC_139021.1 coordinate 176,843,102, forward strand.
GACTTTCATTATACAATCATTAAAATAATAAAGTGATGTGTCTTCTTTATGATATCAAATCTTCCTAACTGTGAACTAGTATTTAGATCTCCTACATCTTACAGTAAAGTTTTTTGTTCAATTTGGTTTTTTTTTTTCTGCAAATGTCTGTTATGAATATACAGTTTCAGATTTTTTGAAATTACATTTTCTATTTCATTGTCCCTGGGACATAAAAATGCTATGGATTTTTCATATCAATCTTCTGTCCAACAACAATATAGAACTACCTTATTTGTTCTAGTGCTTTTCTGTAGATTCACTTAGAATTTATGTCAACAGAAATTTTATCTGCAAAGAATGGTAATTTTGCTTCTGTCTTTGTAGCTCTTATATATCTTATTTCTTTTTCTTATTTTATTGCATGGAGCTAAAACCTTTTTTGCGATTTTGAATAGAAGAAGTGCTTAAAGCAATGCAGGTACTATTCCTGACTTCAAAGAGAATATGTGTAAGGTCCCACTCTTTCGGTATATTTATGCCTCTATTAGACAGACTCTCTGTCAAGTAATAATGTTTTCTCTTATTCCTAGATTTCTACTTCTTTTAAATAAAAGAATGTTGAACTTCGAATTTGTTTGTCTCTTTAAAAAAAAAAAAAGATTTTATTTATTTATTTGAAAGAGAAAGAGAGTATGAGTTGGGAGTGGGTAAAAGGAGAGGGACTCTCCACTGGGCAGGGAGCCCACTGCAGGGCTCCATCCCAGGACCTCGGCATCAGGACCTGAGCCGAAGGTTGATGCTTAACTAACTGAGCCACCCAGACGCCCCTTTTCTTTGTTTGAGATTTCAGAAGCAGCGCAGTAGTGTACGTGGAGAATGGACTCTGGAGTCCGTTCCTGGAACAGCATGAATGTTGGAGGACATGTTCTTTTGAAGGGCACATTGTTCTCCAAGTAGTTGGTGTCAGCACTTTTTACACTCTTAAAAAAGATTAAAGGCCACGAAGAGCTTTTGTTTTTGTGGGTTATGTATCTTTCAATATTTATCATGTTAGAAATGAAAACTGAGATTTTAAAAAAATTATCGATTCATTTTAAAACAGTAATAAGCCCAATCCACGGAAAGATACAATTTTTTAACGATATCCATACCTCCAAAACAAAACCAAGTGGAGTGTGTATATCTGCTATACTTACTAAGCTTATCCCAGGGTATCTTCAAGTATTATTCAACTACTCACCTGTTCTGTAGAAACTTACATACAGCACCTCCTAGTCTCTGAGGCTGAGTTCAGAAAGGACTTTGTGTCTTCTGGTTCTCTTATCACATGTCTATAGGGCACTGAGTGCCCTAGTTTTTCCATCTATAAAATAGGCTTATTGGTTACCACAGACCAATCTTGATGATGTTTTAATGAAAACCAGGGAGATTGTCTTTTAGGACTAGGTTATTAGTACTGCGGACAGTGACATAAATTTCTGGGTAACAGAGGAAAGAAATCTATGTTGGGCAAAGTATTTGGATTCCTTCAAAATCTTGCTCTCAACCTAATCGTTGCTTGAGAATAATACTATCAATAGACTGTAAACAAGAAAATATGCTTCTTTCATCAACTAAACTATGATTTATCTCCAGTCTTACAGAAGGAGAATGTTTATTTAACCAGAGCAGTTGCTGTCATTTGTCAAAATCACATCTTTTTTTTCCTGAAATTATTTCTCTGCTCACATTTTTACATAGCCATGGTCGCAGCATTTATGAAATGAGTTTATTTTTATTTCTCTGTTAGCTGGATCAATGATCAGATAGCTGGCTTTGAAGGGATTATTTCAAGATCATGTCAAATAACAGAGGGATCCTGTGGGAGGCATTTGTATGAGCTTCCTGAAACCTAATTTGTGAACAGCAGCAGCCGGTGGTCACAGCGGGGGGCAGGGAGAGCCTTCTCTTACCCACTCAAATGAGGGGTCTCCTGGAAGTTCAGTCCTTCTTGTTTCCACTGAGATCTGTCCTGGTGGAGAGTCGCCCCCAGCCACGCTGCAAAACAGAGGTGTTTTAAATATAACTTCCTAAATACACTGTGGTCATTATCTTCAATTCAGGAAAGAATTGACATTGTTTTCACTTTTCCGACTTGGTAGGAACCTGAAAACATGGCAGCCATTAGAACCACTGGATGCTGAGATTCCCAGGCGTGATGGCTCATTCTCAACAGGTAAGGATTTCCTACCCATGGAGAAGGGGGACCTGAGGTGTAAGTGCTCCCACAGGCCATCTTGTCTGCACCCAGCATCTGGGACAGCTGCTTCGCCTTCACCTGCCCTCAGACTCTTCCTTTCTAAGAGTGACTCCTCCCACCTTACTCCAGCTTGGTCTCCTCCTTCCTGTGCCCACACCAGTCCAAGCACATCCCTCTCTTCTCTTTTCCATTTCCATCAACACTTGATCACTATCTGCTTTGTGTCAAGAGTTAAGTGCCATTCATCCAAGGACCCTAGGAGCCACCAAAATGAGCCACCTCCAGCCACCCTTTCCTTTGAGATTCCTGATAAATGTATACAGCAGACAATACAAGTATTGGACACTTGTTGCTACCATTTCAACACTGTCAGAATGCTCATTTCTGCATGGTTGCTAGGGTGACCCTGTGTTCTGGTTTGCCATGGATTGAGGAAGTTTCTGGGACATGGAACTTTCAGCTTTAAAACCAGGACATTCTTAGATAAACTGAAGCAAATTTGTCATTGTGATGGATTCAGTTGTATCCTCCCAAAATGGTAAAGCTCTAACTCCTAGTACCTCAGAGGATGACTTTATTTGGAAATAGGGTCATTCAGTTGTAATTAACTAATTAGTAATTAGGTGATATCATCCTGGAGTAGGTTGAGCCCCTAATCTAATATGACTGGGGTTCTTATAAGAGGGGGAAGTTTGGAGACAGAAATGCACACTGAGAGAGCACCATGTGAAGATGAAGGCAGAGATTGGGGTGATATAGCAGAAATCAAGATAAGATCAGCAACTCATCAGAGGGTTGCTAGGAGAGAGTCCTGTAAGATTCTCCCTCATAGTCCTCAGAAGGAACCAACCTGCCAACACATTACTCTTTGATAAAAGTCTGGGCTCAAAGAGCAATCATGCTGGATGGCTGCAGACAAGGGAAAAAATGGGTGAACTTTAAGTAGTTGGGGGATAGTGAAGCCACAGGGAAAGGAAAGCTCATTTAGAACTTCCCCGGGCTCCAAGAAGAGCTGCAGACTTTTGAGGATTGCATGGGTAAGAGGAACCCAAGTCCTGTTCCCAGGCTGCACACTGGAACTGGGGCTGTGGGTGGGGCTTTGGCAGGACTTCCCATGAGGATGAGTCAGGGATGAACCTCCCCACCCCAGCAAAGATCTCCATGCAAACCCAGTACAAGGAAGCTACCAAGGTCAAGGACACCCCAGTGCACTCCTTGAATAAGAACTATGAGCCAAAGGCCAGCAGAGCATGTGATGAATGACCTGGACTCTGCCATATCTTCAAGGCCTGGGTGCAACTCAGGAGGGGAAGGAGGGCTCCTATGCCATAGCCAGGATGGAATTTCCTGCCAGTCTGCTTGGTGGGAGCTCAGAGCTAATTGAAGTTTATTTAGAAAAATTAAAACACTGTGACATTTCTTACGAGCACAGATGTAAGGTAATATTCATATCCGCAACACATTCATTGTGCTCGGGATAGGACATGCTTTCAATTTCCACGCGCTGTGCTCCGGCTGGCAGGGCCCTTTCCTTCTCTCAGCTGCCCAGCAGGTCCTATGGAGAGAGATACGTCTTCCCACTAACCCCAAATAGAAGTCAGTGTAGAGGACTCCCGCAATGCTACAGCTGTGCTCTGAAGTCCAAGGAGAGGGGAGCCTAGGGTTGGGGGGAGGGAGAGTAGAGGTGGTGGGGGGAGAAAGAGGCTGAGGAGCCTGAAGAATGGCAAACAAGAAGAAGAAAACTGACGGGCAAGCCAGCCCTCCAGAGTCTTCCTGAGCCTCTCTAGCACTCCAGGAGGCCACCTCAACTCCAAGGCTTGCATTTCCACCCCAGCTATTTCTGGCCTCCACTCACAGAGCAGGGTGCCCATCAGACTGGATTATAGCCCACAGCTCACTGCACTGTCACTTTTGCCATCTGCAAACAGAAGGCAGTGTATATTTCAGCTGTGGAGAGGGAGAACTCAGGGTTTGTGGCAAGGAAAAATGGAACGCGGCGAAGGAGAAAGCTCCATTACTAACTCTCCAAGGAGCCAGGATCATCCATCTTCCTCTTCTGGTTGTCAGTGAGTAACTCAACCTACAGCTTCAACCATCTCTCTGAAGGAAAAAGAAACCCCGCACGCTGATTTTCCTTTTATTGTAGAATCAAAGGGATGAGTGACAAAGCCCTACATCAACTTCAATATCTCATTTTTTTTAACTTAATCAACATCACATCCCCTAGACTCGAGGGAGGGAGAGCCCACCTCTTTTTTATTTTTTAATTTATTTTTATTTATTTTTCATTTTGGGGGAGAGCCCATTTCTTTTCATAAGGCCTCACCCCTAGTTGTAGCCTCTTTACCTTTCATGAGGATGTTCTATCTGCCGGACCACAGCCAGACACCACAGACCTCTCTACTACCAAACTACCTCCTGTTGTCTTCCAAAACCCCATGAGCTTTAGCCAGAGATTAGATTTTGAGTTCAAAAGAGAAGTGAAGAAAACAATCTGAGGAACAAAACTAGTGACAATGTCTTCTTGTCTTGCTTGCTGTTTGGGTTCATTTCCCCAGAGATGGGGCACGGCAGAGGGGAGCTCCCCTCGCAAGCAGGGTGCTAACACACTAGTGAGTCATGGACAGACTGTGAGAGGGGTCACAGGCAGCTACCCCTACTAACAAAAGTCTCTAGACAAATCTCTTTTCTAATAAAATACACTGGCTCCAAGGTTATCCTTATAATGAAATGACTTGCACTCGCACTCTGATACAGTCTCTTGAGTGTAAGAAAAGGAGTGGGGAGAGGTGCAGACTTAGTACCAGAAAACACACCCAGCATTTTTGAACCACCTTGGCTCTTCCTCAGTTCAGGACATACCTTTACTGATACCCTGCTGATAATTATGGTGGTTAGATAAGGTCGTAGTAAAAATGTTTTTAAGGTTTATTTTTCCTCGAAGTCTAGTCATATCCAGGGGGATATATTTATTTTACTTACATATTTGAGAGAGAGAGAGAGAGCATGAGCTGGAGGGAGGGGGAGAGAGAACTGAAGAAGACACTGCATTGAGCGCAGAGCGCCTCGAAGGACTTGATCCCAGGACTGTGAGATCATGAGGGCGCTAAAACCAAGAGTCAGTTACTCAAACAATGGAGCCATGCAAGTGCCCCCCTCCCCCCCGCTGCCGATTGGTTGTGTATTTAGAATGTGACACCGTCTGACTGCTATCTCATGACAGAAGTAGTCCCTGGACTGAAATGACCTAGAAACATGGACTCCAGATTTCCCAACTTGCTTTGCTCCTTGGAGGCACCAGGCTTTCCATGTCTCAATATATACCTCTTAAAAATTACCATGACACATGACCTCCCTTACAGGGTGCTTGCTGATGTAAGAAGAACTACAGGAGATCCTCAACTTGCCAAAGTTCAAATGATGACCTCTCAGAAATAGCAAGAAAACTGGCTGTAGAGGCAAGGCTTTTCAGCTCTACCTGATACCAACAGATGGAGCAAGGTGTCACTCGTGTGGAGGAGAGGGGGACCCAAGAACAGCCTTTGGGAATCCACTGTGTCCATAAGCTCTTGAAGGAAACATGCACCTTGAAGTTGGAAGGGCTTGGAGTCATTGCCAAGATTTATGTGGCAGCCTTTCATCTTTACCGCTACACTGGTCTCTGCCATGCGTCTGTGCTTGCCAGCAAACTCCATAGCGGAGGGCTCGTTCATCCAGGTTTATGCCTTGTGGTCATGGAATAATTGACTCCTTCTGGAGTCAGTGTCTAGTTTGTAAGATAAAATATCTGGTCACCCTACCCAGTGGGACCCTTGGAAAACCATTCATTTCAGACTCAGCGTCTAGTGACTGGTACTAAGACTATACTTTGCATCTTTGGCAAATAACACACTGTGTTGGGAGGGAGCAAATGGTGTGATTTTTCTTTTTTTTTTTTTTATTTAAAAAAAATTTTAATTTTTAGAATTTTAAGTTTGAGAGAGAGAGAGAAAGAGAAAGAGTGCTCAAGCAGGGGAGAGGCAGAGGGAGAGGGAGAAGCAGACTACTGACCAGGGAGCCAGATGTGGGACTCAATCCTAGGACCCTGAAACCATGACCTGAGCTGAAGGCAGATGCTAAACCATCTGAGCCACCCAACTGCACTGGGTATGATTTTTCTACTTTGACTTAGAATCCAATGGTGCTTTAGGTAACACAGGGGTTCTCTGCCTCAGCACTACCGATATGGGCACTGGGTAATTCTTTGTTGTGGGGGCCATTTTGTGTGTTGTAAGATGTTCAGCAGCACACCTGGCCTCCACTCAATAGATGCTGGGAGCCCCCTCCTCTTCCCCACCCCCATTTGTGATGGCCAAAAATATCTCCGGACACTGTCAAAGATCTTCTGGGAGGTAAGACTACTCCTCTCTGATAAACACCAATGTATACTTCTTATAGTAAAATTTAGTGTAAAATCTGAGTAGATTCAGCGTGGAACAGCGGTCCCTGAAATACCTTCTGAATCAGGAAATGAGAAACACTTACCTTCAGGGTTTGGTAGATATACTGGTTGTCCGAAGCTCCAGGTTTATGGCCAGACTGATTTGAAGGTGGCTTTGTCATATCCTAACTATGTAGCCTTGTAAGTTACTCAGCCTACTTGAGCCTGTTTTCTCACCTGTAAATGGATAAAAAAAAAATCCCTATGTTCCAAGGCAGTTACGAAGATTAAAAGAGACATGATACAGAAAGCATTTAATGCATTGGAGGCATACAATAAACACCTGTAATAGTGTAACAATGACAATGCTAGATGTTACTGTTATTGGGCCTAGGGCAGAGTCATGTGAGGTTGAATAGGCTGCTATGTTTGGAAGGTACAGAGGACCAGTCAAGTGTCTTAGGAATGGACCCTTTAAAAGAAAAATAAATATACATTGCCTGTAAATATTTGGAGCTCTCATGTAGTTCTACTGGAAGACTGTGTCCTTGGTACCTGATTTGGTAATCTAGTGGGTTCATACTTATCATATTAAAAGATTGAGACCCATAGATTTTCAAAATATCATGTAGTCTGACCTCTGTGGCATAACCCCATCTCTCCCAAAATCTAACCTAAGCCCCCAACAGAGGACGTGATCACTGCATTGCCCACAAGCCCAGGACTAAAATGTGTCAGCCCTTGGTCAGACATGATGGCCTGTACTCCAGTTGGTGTCCTCTTTGTGTCAAAGTCTTCTGTACACTGTGACTCACCATGAGCCATTCCTGGTCCCAGCATATTCCCTAAAACTCAGTCCTGGGCTTTACCTCTGTCCCTGACTGCACTTCTGAGTCTTTACTTATCTCTCTCTGAACATCAACATCCACACCTGTAAGACAGAAACAAAAGTAATACCTACTTCGCAGGTGACTATAAATATTAAAGAAGCTAATTAGAGTGTCCAACATCATGCCTGGACACAGTAAAGGCCCTACACACATTTATGTCTGGCCACCTCTCAGAGACTCATAGAATATTAAATGACACAATGCTTGGCAGAGCGCCCCCCAGGTCCCAATAGGTTTATCTGTCCCCTTCCACCTCTTCCCTCTTCTGCCATAACTGGGTCCTTCTTCCTCCAGTCACCTCAGTGAGGAGTTTGCCGGGGAGGCCAGGGTGCCTGGACTGAACCTTCTAGATGTCCTCACCATGAGTGCAGGGGAGTCAACCCCTTCGCTGTTTTCTTGCAGCAAACAGAAAAGGGGTGGCAGAAGGAGACCCACCATGCCCCCAGCCTGGACATATTCTGGCACTGAGAAGTCAGCTCTCAAGGGAGGTCTTAGTATCAAGACCCTCTCTTCACTGATGGGAGATCTCACCTCACTCGAACAAGTTTGAAAAACTTGTATCAACCACTGGGCCAACTTAGGCAGTAAGAACCACAGCACTGGCACTCAGGGCCCATGATCCTTGTAGGGACCCATAAACAAGTTTTAATGTCTCTTAAAATCAGAATTTAAGCAAATAAATATAATCCAGCTGGAATTCCATTTTTCTTATACCAACACAGTCATAAATATAACTTTTAAAAATTTTTATGGAGAAAGTGGGCCATGAAGGTGAAGTGTGTTGGTCCCACCAAAATTATCATGTGACCCTGCTCTAGGGCTAAACGTTGTGCTGGTCCTCGGAAAGAACGGAGTCAATAGCGATCTGAGGTCAGGTGCTTGAGCAACAAAATGGTAGGTCAGCTTTTCTTCAAGAGCAGCAGAATCACACTCCGTCTTCACGCTTCAGGTCTTCATCTCCCTGCTTTTATCCCTGCTCTGGGAGAGGGTGTTTGTCAGGAAGCTCGATGAAGACAAAAGACAGCCATTGAGGACCCCACTCACACCCGGGGGTCCACTCTGTTACAGAGAAACAAATTAGGAATCAGAGAGTCAACTATGAAAGTGACATCAAGAGATGTAGGGTGACGGGGTGGCTGTGTCATGGGACTCCGACAGTGACCAGGACATTGCTGCCTCCTGTGGTCTCCATAAGATTGTCATCAAATCCCCAAATTCAAAGCTTTTCCCACAAAAAGGGAAACCACTGAGTCCTCAGACTGCTGGCCCCTATTATGAAGCTCCTGCTTCTGGCCATGCTGGTTCTAAGCCACCCGTGTCAACGCAGAACGTGGCTCCGATTTGATTTGTGTTTCCACCGAAACTCCATTTGCACAAAATTCACTGGTAGACTCACCTTTACTGAGAAGCTGGGTGAGGGGAGATAAGGGAAGGAAACTTGTAACCCCTGAAGCATGAAGACGAAGGCGCGTGATTCTGTTTTAATCCAGGCTGCAAAGGGCTGGTGGGAGCAGGGGTTTGGAGTGACTGACTGCTAATGAGTTTCTTTGGGGGAAGACAAACATTTTCTGGTATTGGTGGCGATGGTTGTGCAAGCTTTGCCAAGATTTTTAAAAACAAAACACTGGATTTCAAAAAATCAAAAAGAAAACCAAAAAAACACTGAGACAAGTCCAGCGCAGACCTTGGGAAGGGCTGGGTGTGGAGCCTCACAGACCGCCAGGCCCATCTCCCTCCCCCTGCCTCTGGGCTTTCCTGGGCAGCCTCTCCCTCCAGACCACCTTCTCCCTCTGGGGGCTCCTGCAGTTCCAGGCCTATAGGCCCCCAGCTGTGAGGCGCTCAAAGCCAAGTTCTCTTTCCTTAATACTGCACTGAAGTTTTCAGCTTGACTATCCGAGGTCATCCCTGAACCAGACATCATGGCCAGGGGCATGGGATATGCTGATGGACCCAGGCCAGAGTCCCTGGCGGGGGAGGGGAGGAGGGTTTGGGGGCAGAGGAAGTTGGCAAATCTTAGGCAAACTGAGGGCTTGAGAGTGGGGGATGGGTGCAGGGGTTTGCTGGAGGATAAAGGGAGTGTGCTTACCAGAAGCAGGAATGGGTATTAACCCGGCAAAAGCAACAGAGGTTGATTTACTAACCCAAGGACCTTGAGGAATTCTCTGTGCCTTAGTTTCCTCATCTGGAAACTGAGAGTAATGGGAACGCCTCCTTTCCCAGGTGCTGGTAAGGGCTAGATGAGAGAAAGGATAGAAACTACCCAGACAGAACGTGGCGAGCACAGTGTCCTGCTTAACTAGCATTGCCATTATGTGTCACATCATCTGTTCCTCGACTTCTATAATTAGTCTCGGTTATTTACTTCCTCAATACAGAGTCTTTCTCTAGTTATCAGCAATTTTTGCATGCGCTTTAGCAATACTCAGTAAGCTTTTGTTTTTCTGCCTCCGATAGCTATAAAGCCATTTGTAAATTTCTTACAGAAACTTGAGTAAGAATGGTAACAGCCCCCAGTAATTATGATGAGATTAGTAGGAAAGAGCTCTAATCCTGGCCAGCCTTTCTCCTAAGTCTCAATTCCAGACATTCTTAGTTCTAAAGTGTCCCTACAATCGGAATCCAGAAGCACACGGGAGAGAATGTTATAGATCAGGATTGTAAGTGCCTTGAAAAAACACTGCACCATCTGGCCATCCCTGCAGTTCCCTGGAGAGTCACACAATCTCTATTAGAAAAGTGGCCACTTGTGATTCTCATTGATACCAGAGCCTCTTTTCCCCCTGGGTGCTCATGCAAGAGAGAAAAGGCAGAACTTTCGGTATATGTCACATTATATTAGCACTTCTTTCTGGAGACAAACGGCTCCATTAAACACTAGGAAAGCCTTCTGGTACCCAGACAACCAGCTGAAAACATAGAAATTGAATTCCACACTCATAGCACAAATCTGTCTTTATAATACAGTCCCCAAAAGAACTTCAAATGACTTTGTAGGACTAGTTGCAGAGATTCAATGAGAAGATACGACTTTGGAGGAGGGGAAAAATTGGGAGGATGATTTCATTAGCTTTGTCAGTTTGGGCATGAGGTGATGATAAGAAAGGAATTAGCATCCCTGGGGACTCTTAAGGGAATAAATAAATATTTTAATATAATTTGTGAGACAGTGTAATAAGGCCCAGCATGGATAATCTACGACTGTTGTTACGATGTGCTTACGGTTGGAAGTCAAATATCTAAACATTAAAAAAAAAAGTATTCCTGGTTATTATAAAAAGAGCAAAAATACATATAATTTCCCAGACTGTGATTTGTATAGGGGCTGTTGGCCTCAAGGACCAACTATGTGGTGGGCTTGGGTAGAGCTTTCTCAAGCCAATTCTGGGGGTAGAAGGTTGCTTCCATATATCTGGGCAGGGAAAGAGGAACAGCAGTATCTATCCTCTGGAGGGCCTGCTGTCCTTCCTGGTGGGGCAGGTCAGAAGGACAGGAGGCCATACTCCTAATCTGTAAATATCCTCCAGAGACAAAGTGGGAATCTACCCCATGGATGGCAGAAGGGAGTATGTTTTCACCACATCAGAGCTGGGCAGATTCTCAGTCAGCTACCTCCATTCCCACAGGTCACACACATGGGGCCCACGAAGAGGGTCTCCAACCTGCATTCTGCCAGCAAGTGCCATCCCTTACTCACTAGGAGGTCTTGGGCAAGTTGCCTTAGTTTACTGACCCTCAGCTTCCTCACCTGTAAAACAGGGGTGTTTTGGGCATAGTGTGCTCCGGGACTCAGTGACATGACCCACAAACACGGTGCTCCTGAGAGTTGTCCCCCAGCTCTCGTGTCCTTTCTAACATAGATGAAGGAGGGAGCTCTCAATTTTTCTTTAAACAGTGCTAACTACCATAGGCTACCTGGGTTGCCTTGGATTTATGAGAAGCTGAGAATTATGATTCTTTTGAAGAGAACCACATCCAGTTTTTCTTTCCTCTAAATTTCTCTGTGACACTGAGAAGACTCCTGGTCATTCTGACCTCTGGTGACCTGGACAACTTAGTCTTCACAGGAACTTGCCGCTCTGTTGTTCACTGACTCTGATATTCTGAGGGGGCTGAGGCTCTGGAGCGTGGTAAACCTTTCAGGGATTTTTGATTGAATGCTTTCTTTTTTCAGAAATGTGTCCCCATCGACACAGCTAGGTGGGGGTTTTTTTTGTTACTACACAGCCTGTCTTCCCTGGGCCTGAGATGACTCTTACAGGAATGTGTCCGAAGTGGGTGAATCAGGGTTCTTCCCCATGAGCTGTTCTAGAATTGGGGAAGAGGGACTAGAACAATGAAATATAGCTCAAAATCTGCTGATAGCCATCTTGCCAGCCATTTGCTAGAAAACAGGCTGCAATGAGAGAGGAAAAAGCCAATGCACACAGAGAAGCAGAGAGCAAAGACCCAGCGAGAGTTCAATCAAGCCCTTGACTTTCTAATCCCAATATTCTAGATGCTTACTGCATTCCTCTCCTCTCTACAGCTTGGATATTTCCTTCTTTGGATTCTTTCAGTCAGAAGGCTCTCTTTTTGTCACTTGCGACCAAAAATCTAGCTTGGAGTCCCTTTTTATTTGACCTAAACACTTCTCATGTTTATTTGGGATGGCACAGTTGTCTTTATTTTGTTTTGTTTTATTATGGTAAGAACACTGAACATGAGATCCACCTTCTCAAAAAAATCACTTTGAGCATACAATACAGTATTGCTAATGATAGGCACAGTGATGTACAGCAGATCTTTTGAATTATTCATGTTGTACAACCAAAGTTTATGCCCACTGATTGGCAACTCCCCATTTCCCCCATTCCCAGTCCCTGGAAACCACCATCTTATTCTTTGATTCTATGAGTTTGATTATTTTTTTTAAATAAAAACAATCCCACAGCATTTATTGTCCTCTGGTAATAACATAGAGGTAGTCAAAACAATACAAGCAAAAGTTTTAGAACTACATTTCCAACAAAAGACATCTAAAAAAAACAAACAACATGACCGTCTCAAGAATTTCTCACTTTGTTGATACTTTAGAGGAGGGTAATATTATCTCCTTTTAGCACGATCCAACCTAGTTGTTTTCCTGATTTTGTTTCAGAATGAATCTCTTTGGCATCACCTAATATAAGGTTCATGTACTCATCAAAACCAGTGATACACCCCTCTACCTGCATGGTCACTTGTTCATAAGGCCTCCCCTGAATCTGTGATTTACATTGCAAGTATCTGAAGATGAGGTTGATGGGCTGAACCATCCTTCTACACTCTTTGGCCCGGGCCACAGTGCACCCAGTGGAAGCTGACAAAGACCGCCATGAGTTTGACTATTTTAGGTGCCTCATGAAAGTGAAATCGTGTTCTCTTTGTCTTTCTGTGAATTCCATGAAGTTGCAGGATACAAACGCAACACATAAAAATCAGTTCTGTTTTCAAACCATAGCAAGGAGCCACCTGAAAAGGACATTAGGAAAACATTTCCCTTTAAAATGGCACAAAAAAGAATATAACACTCAGGAATAAATTTAGTTGAGGAGATGAAAGATGTGTATATCGCAAGCTACAAAACATTGCTGAAAGAAATTAAAGACACAAACAAATGGAGTGACATCTTCTGTTCATGGGTTAGAAGAAGAATATTGTTAAAATGTCTATACCACTCAAAATGATACACAGATTCAGTGCAATCTCTATTAGAGGTAAGGGATCTGTACTCAAGGAACTACAGAACACTCATGAAAGAAATTGAAGAAGACACAAGAAGATGGAAGACCATTCCATGCTCTTGGATCGGAAGAATAAACATTGTTAAAATGTCTATACTGCCTAGAGCAATCTATACTTTTAATGCCATTCTGATCAAAATTCCACCAATATTCTTCAAAGAGCTGGAGCAAATAATCCAAAAATTTGTATGGAATCAGAAGAGACCCCGAATCACTAAGGAAATGTTGAAAAACAAAAATAAAATGGGGGGCATCATGTTACCTGATTTCAAGCTTTACTACAAAGCTGTGATCACCAAGACAGCATGGTACTGGCATAAAAACAGACACATAGACCAGTGGAACAGAGTAGAGAGCCCAGATATGGACCCTCAACTCTATGGTCAAATAATCTTCGACAAAACAGGAAAAAATATACAGTGGAAAAAAGACAGTCTCTTCAATGAAAGGTGCTGGGAAAACTGGGCAGCTATATGTAGAAGAATGAAACTCGACCATTCTCTTACACCATACACAAAGATAAACTCAAAATGGATAAAAGACCTCAATGTGAGACAGGAATCCATTAGAATCTTAGAGGAAAACATAGGCAGTAATCTCTTCGATATCAGCCACAGCAACTTCTTTCAAGATATGTCTCCAAAGGCAAAGGAAACAAAAGCGAAAATGAACTTTTGGGACTTCATCAAAATCAAAAGCTTCTGCACAGCAAAGGAAACAGTCAAGAAAATAAAGAGGCAACCCACGGAATGGGAGAAGATATTTGCAAATGACAGTACAGACAAAAGGTTGATATCCAGTATCTATAAAGAACTCCTCAAACTCAACACACACACAAAACAAACAATCATATCAAAAAATGGGCAGAAGATATGAACAGACACTTCTCCAATGAAGACATACAAATGGCTATTAGACACATGAAAAAATGCTCATCATCCCTAGCCATCAGGGAGATTCAAATTAAAACCACATTGAGATATCACCTCACACCACTTAGAATGGCCAAAATTAGCAAGACAGGAAACAACATGTGTTGTAGGGGATGTGGAGAAAGGGGAACCCTCTTCCACTGTTAGTGGGAATGCAAGTTGGTGCAGCCTCTTTGGAGAACAGTGTGGAGATTCCTCAAGAAATTAAAAATAGAACTTCCTTATGACCCTGCCATTTCAGTTTGGGGTATTTACCCCAAAGATACAGATGTCGTGAAAAGAAGGGCCATCTGTACCCCAATGTTTATAGCAGCAATGGCTACGGTCGCCAAACTGTGGAAAGAACCAAGATGCCCTTCAATGGACGAATGGATAAGGAAGATGTGGTCCATATACACTATGGAGTATTATGCCTCCATCAGACAGGATGAATACCCAACTTCTGTAGCAACATGGACAAGACTGGAAGAGATTATGCTGAGTGAAATAAGTCAAGCAGAGAAAGTCAATTATCATTATAGTTTCACTTATTTGTGGAGCATAACAAATAGCATGGAGGACATGGGGAGATAGAGAGGAGAAGGAAGTTGGGGAAAATTGGAAGGGGAGGTGAACCATGGGAGACTATGGACTCTGAAAAACAATCTGAGGGTTTTGAAGGGGCAGGGGGTGGGAGGTCGGGGCACCAGATGGTGGGTATTATAGAGGGCATAGATTGCATGGAGCACTAGGTGTGGTGCAAAAATAATGAATACTGTTACGCTGAAAATAAATAAAAAATAAATTTTAAAAAATCCATGTCTTCATTTTTTTTTTCAGAAATGGAAAGAAATTCTTGGGACGCCTGGGTGGCTCAGTTGGTTAAGCAGCTGCCTTCGGCTCAGGTCATGATCCCAGCGTCCTGGGATCGAGTCCCACATCGGGCTCCTTGCTCCGCGGGGAGCCTGCTTCTCCCTCTGACTCTGCCTTCCACTCTGACTGCCTGTGCTCGCTCTCTCTCTGACAAATAAATAAATAAAATCTTTAAAAAAAAAAAAAAAGAAATGGAAAGAAATTCTAAAATTCATATGGAACCACAAAAGACTTTAAATAGCCAAGTCTATCTTAAGAGAGAGGAACAAAGCTGAAGTTATCACACTTCCTGATTTCAAAGTATATTAAAAACCTATGGTAAATAAAACAGTATGATATTGGCATAAACACAGACATATATACCAGTGGCACAGAACAGAGAAGCCAGATATAAATCCATGCATATATGATCAACAGATCTCTGACAGGGGTGCTAAGAATACACAATGGGGAAAGGAGTCTCTTTAATAAATGGTGTTGGGAAAAATGGGATATTCTCTTGCAAAGAATGAAATTGGACACTTGTTTTACACCATATATAAAAATCAGTTCAAAATTTATTAAAGACTTAAAGAGAAGGCCTGAAACTATAAAATTCCTAGAAGAAAACAAGGTAAAATCTTTGTGACATTGGTCTTGGCAATGATTTCATGGATATGACAACAGAATCATGAGCCACGAAACACAAATAGTCTCATTTGAGGCTACATCAGACTAAAAACTTTTTGCACAGCAAAGGAAGCAACCAACAGAGTGGGAAGACCATCTATGGGGTGGGAGGAAATATTTGTAAGCCATATATCTGATAAGAGGTTAATTCTCAAAATATATGAGGAACTCCCACAACTCAGTAACAGGAAACCTAATAACCAAATATTCAAAGTGCACTAACAGCTTGACTAGACACTTCTCCAAACTGGTCTTACAAATGGTCAACAAGTACATGGAAAGATGCTCAACGTCACTGGTGTCAGGGAATTGCAAATCAAAACCACAATGAGCTATCATTCTCACACCTGTTAGGTTGGCTGTTATCCAAAACACAAAAGACTGCAAATGTTGGTCAGGATGTAGAGTAATTGCAACCCTTGTATGCTACTGGTGGGATGGCATGGTTTTCAGAATTTTATTAAGCCTACTGTTACATTAGCCTTGGAATTCAGCTTCTGTTGCAACATGCTGTTACCGCAGGGGAAAACTGTGAGTCCCTCCGGAGTACGTAATCCTTACGTCTCTGGGCACAAAGACATCCTCTGTCTGAAGGTCTGAAAAAGAAAAAGAAAAAAATCAGGGAGCAAGTTACCACTAGCCCAGGAGGTAGAGAGATCGAACTGTCTGGAATTCCTCAGATTACGCAGCCTATCAGTTACTGTCTGTTAGTGTGGAATTCATTACAGAGTAGACCTAACTTTCTGAGAAGAGAGCATGAATTTCTCCTTTAGTCACTTTGAAAACATTTAAGGCAGACTTAAAAGTCAACAATGGCTATGGGCTCTGGAGTTCTACATTCTAGCATGGCCCTGCAGGGTTACCCTGGGGGCTCAGCTCTTAGATTAAACTGAGTGTTTTGTGAAGCATCAAAGACCCAACATTTCTCAAAAAGTGCCAGGGAGAATCTTGTTTCCCAGGCAACAGCTTTTCTATTGCTGTCCCTCAGCTGGCTCCCACAAATTAATCATGAATATAAATGAAATGCTTCTCAAGGTAAGTCACTGGTGCCCTGCTCTGCCTGTTGTGACAGCAGGGGAAAAAGAAAGGAAAAAAGAAACAGAATGAGGTCTTAACAAAATCAATGGTGCAACTCAAAGCTAAGTGTCCAGAGTATAGCTGAGTGGCTTTAATGCTGGTCAAAATAGGGTCTGCCAAACTCAGAAGCACATACTACAGAAGCATTTCCTGCCTTCACAGGAGTAGGTGCTTCTTGATAGGAGGTGTTCTTTCTGCATTTGATGCCATCTAGCAGGGAACGTGGACTGCTCATGCACTCTTGAAGCGTACCTTCAGACGCTGCTCATACCAGTAGTTTCAACTAGGGTTTCACTTTTGAAGTGTGTATTCTTTCCAATGTCAAAACATGTCAACTTGAGTGTTTTGGGTTGCGGTGATAGAAAGTCAACTCAAGCTGGATTAAACTAGAAATCCATTGTTTACTGAAGAAGTCCAAAGACAGGGTGTGCTTTGGGTGGGTTGGTGTAACTAGACTCAAGATATAATTGAGACCCAGGCTGTCTCTGTGATTCTGCTCTGCGGTTCAAGTCAATGGCACCCTAAAGCTGGTTCTCCTTCTCATCCGAGGGTGGCTTCTGGCAGCAACCAGACTGTGTGTTCTCCCTTGCTCATATCCAACAGAACAAAGGGAGGCCTGCTTCTGGAAGCCTTTCAGAGGAGCAGGGAAGAAAGTTATGGGAAATTTTCCAGAAAAACCTTAGCATATTTCATTAACCTGAAGCATATCACAATACCCATTCCAAACTACTTCTTGGTAAAGAGGAAGGGAGTTCCCTTAAACAAATCAGGCACATGCCTAGAGCTATAGGTGGTAAAGTCAGCTTCTCCTGAGTAATGGAGATTATTTGGGAAGGGGGTAGATAGCTGAGTCAAATCTGAGCACTATTAGAAAAGACACAGGGCAAATATGTGGCTAGGCAGTCATGTATTTAGCTACTGTTGACCAGCTAAAAGTTTGAATAGCCCACTTTCCTTTCTAGGTTGCAGTTTCAATTCAAATACCATTTCTTGTTCAATTCTTCAAGTCCTACCTCTGGACTTGTTATGGATGGAATGTTTGTGTCTCCCTCCTAAAACTCACATGTTGAAATCCTAACCCCCAGGGTGGTGGTGTTAAGAGAGGGGACATTTGGGAGGTGATTAGGTCATGAGAAGAGCTGATTAGGTCATGAATGAAATGATTAGGTCATGAATGAAATTGTGCCCATAGAAGGCACATGGGGAAGTTTGTCCTTTCTCTCTCTAATTATTTCTAAAGATATTTTTATACAAGTATCAGAAAGTATAGAGAATAATACAAGCTTTCAGATTCCAGCACCCAGAACTTTCTAAATGTTAGTTCAAATCTTTTCCTTTTTCAAAAAAATAAATGATGATGGTTAACATGGAGGGTTCTTTCCCATCCCTTCTTCCCAGACCAAGGACTACTGTGAATTTGGTGAGTATAATTCCAGTCCATTGCTTGGGATGCATGTACATTGTTCATTTGTTTGTTTTAACCACTTTTTGAAGCCCACTGAAGTTTGTATCTTGTTTCCTCAGCCAGGCGTCAAGGTCTTTGAGCAGTGGGAAAACCACACTTTCAGAAAGCTTACTATGTGCCAGATACCATCCTAAACACTTTACATACACTATCCCCTCTAATCCTCATAATCGCTTTATTATTTGGGCACTACCATGATTTTAGTTTTACGGATGAGGAAATAGAGGCACAAACAGGCCCAAGGTCAAGCAGCCAGTCAGTAGCTGAGGAAGCCTATGCTTATGCTCACCGTGTGGGCTGCCCCCCTTCCCTTTGTTCTTCCTGACTGTTCACACAGCTATCACAAAAGGCCAAAGACCAGGGGGCTTATAAACAACGGAATGTATTCCTCCAGTTCTGGAGGTGGGAACTCTCAGGTCAGGGCGCCATCTTGTTGTGTGTTCAACATGGTGGAAGGAATGACTATCTCTCTGAGGTTTTCTTTTTTGTTTTTTTTTTTTAAGATTTTTATTTATTTGACAGACAGAGATCACAAGCAGGCAGAGAGGCAGGCAGAGAGAGAGGAGGAAGCAAGCTCCCTGCCAAGCAGAAAGCCTGATGCGGGGCTCAGTCCCAGGACCCTGGGATCATGACCTGAGCTGAAGGCAGAGGCTTTTAACCCACTGAGCCACGCAGGCGCCCCTCTCTGAGGTCCTTTTTATAAGAGCACCATCCCAGTGATAACGGCTCCACCTTTGTGACCAAATCACCTCCCAAAGAACCCATCTACTAATACCATCACATTGGGGGTTAGGTTTTCAACATATGACTGGGGGTGGGGCAGGACACACACACAAACAGATCATAGCACTGCCCCTCACCTTGAGCCCTTCTACTGACAACCGTCACACTAACCTCAGGCTGTGATATTATCCTGCTCATCCTCTGGGCCTCAGAGGTCTGACACACTAGCTTGACTCTTTTATCCCCAGAAGGAATGAACTAGAAAAGAAAATCTGAAGAGGATGTTGGTTACTCAATAGCATCCTTTCTGGAATCTTCCTCATTAACAAGGACCACACAGAGGGGATCCCATGCTAGGCCTTGAGGTGAGGGGTACCGGGAACAATGCAGGTCCTCCTGACTTCTGGCCCCACACCAGGCTGTCGTAGCTGTGTGCTTGTATCTCTGTGTCAAAAACCATTTTGGCAGAAAATAAATCAATTTTAGGTATATCTCATAACAGTAACATACATTAACATGTCATTTAAATAATACTGAAATAATATTATAATGAATATCCACAATATACATGGCTATAGTAATTGTCACAGTTAACACTTATTTTTTTATTTTTGTTAAAATTTTTATTTATTTATTTGACAGAGAGAGACACAACAAGAGAAGGAACACAAGCAGGGGGAGTGGGAGAAGCAGGCTCCCCGCTGATGTGGGGTTTGAACCCAGGACCCTGGGATCATGACCTGAGCTGAAGGCAGACACATAACGATGGAGCTACACAGGTGCCCCAACAGCTAACACTTTTATAGAACTTACCATGTGCCAGATATTCTAAGCATGTATTCATTCAATCAGTCTTTACAACGATCTTATGAGAAAGCTGACCCCCATATTACAGATGAGAAAACTGAAGGACAGAGCAATGGAGAAATAGATGTTTATATCGGGGCACCTGGATGGCTCAGTTGGCTATGCGTCCAGCTCTTGGCTTTGGCTCAGGTCATGATCTCAGGGTCCTGAGATGGAGCCCTGTGTTGGGCTCCAGGCTCAGCATGGAGTCTGCTTGTCTCCTTCCCTCTGCCCCTCCCCCAACTCACTCACTGTGCCCTCCCTCTCTCTATCTAATAAATAGATAAATAAAATCTAAAAAAAAAAAAAGAAAGAAAGAAATGTTTTTATAGGTACTCATATAAAGAACTCAACAAATCATACGTGCCCACTGAAGACTGAATTATACAAAGATGCCTATGGCAGGTTTCTGTTCTAAAGGAGCTTACAATTTTATTCAATCATTCATTCATTCATTCTTCATTCCAGACAATTCCAGACAATGCATTGAGCACATATTGTGCCTATCACTGATCTAGTGAAGAAAATAAGAGACAGATTCCCTTACAACTGGGTGGGGAAGGCACTCAATAAAGAAATGAACAATAAAGAGATAAACATGGACTATAGTGTCAGGAGTGATAAGAACCGTGGCGGGAAAGTGGCAGGTAAGGGGGAGGATCACGAAGGGCTCATCTTCTAGGTGCTGGGAGGCCCCTCTGGGGCGGAGAACTTCATAGCAAGTGTGTCTTTTATGTTGTCGAACTCTGTGGAGAAGAGCAGACCAGGAACCCCAAATAGGTTTCCCTCCCTGCATCAAGGGGAACGTTCACCAGAGGAACCACTTGAAGTCCTGGTAGGAGGGAGTTGCACAGGATCTCTTGTAGGATATGTTTGTGCTGGATCATTCTAAGGAGGACTCAGGGAAGCAGGGGCTAGTTCCGGATTGCGTGTTGTCAAGAAGTGGATCAGTTCATAGATCCGTGTCTCACTCTGCTCAGGAGGCTGAAGAATGAAGGCGGCAGGAGCAGGTGGATGGCACTGACAAAGAGCAGCGATCCCCTGAAGGGATCCCTAATCACTTCTGCTGCCTAGGATGGCCTCACGTAGAAGCATTGTCCGCGTGGCTTTTCCTGCCCACAGAAAACACTGTTCACATCCTGATGATCAGAGGGGCTAATTTTCACTTTCTTAAGGCTCACTGTATGCCAGGCGCTGTCAGAAACACATTCAATCCCTACAACAACAGTGTTTAGTAGGTATTTTTCTCACATTACGAATTAATAAGTTGAGGTTCAAAAAGATGATGTGATTTAGTCGAGCAGGGTGGTTAAGTCTATGTCTGCCAGGCTCCAAAACCCACATTCTTAACCACTCCACCCTAATCCTGCTAACAGCAAAGTGTAAAGCAGATTGCATTAAACCTTACACATTACATATTCTCCCTCCCTCCCTGCCTTGGCACCCCCCCTCCCCCCGTCCACCCCCTTTCCACTCCTTCTCCTACCTAACCGTGGATGTGTTTAGATATGCCGTATGCCCAGACCTTGTTGGTCAGCATTATGAGGGACCAGAGTTTTTTACCAGGCACAGTCTTTACCTAAAAGATAGTCAGAAGTTATCTCTAGGGAACAGAGAGTTGATGTAAATGCGGGTAGAGAGGCGGTTTAATCACACTGAATCTTCTGAAAGCTGACTTGGATTTTATGGGCTTTGCTTCCTGTGCGCTGTAAATGAACGCCATGAAGTCAGCCTTCTCCCCAAACCAGACTGGTGGAAACAATTCTATTTTAGATTGAAAGTGTGCTACATCATGCTTGGAAGACTTGAATCAAGAACAAACTTGGCAGACACACTCCACCTCACCTCTGTCGAGGGTCTCATATTCCCCGTTGTTCTGGGTTATGTGAAGATTGCTAAAGAAATAACGGAATTCTAAATATTTGAGCAACAGTGTGTGTGTGCTGCTTGCAAGTTTTGGTTAAGTTTTTAGGGTAGAGATCATTGGCATTTCTTTGAGAAGGAAGGCTCTGTTCTAGAACTAGGGATCATGCTTATAAAACCCTAGCACGGGGTACCTGGGTGGCTCATTAGGTGAAATGTCTTCCTTCTCCTCAGATCATGTTCTCAAGGTCCTGGGATCAAGCCCCGAGTTGGTTTTCTTGCTCAGAGGGGAGTCTGCTTCTCCCGTTCCCTCTGCTCCTCCCCACCCTGCTCGTGTTTTTTTCTCTCAAATAAATACATAAAAATCTTTAAAAAACAAAACAAAACAAAACCCTAGCATAGGGCCCCACTTGTGACTGCAAAATTCAACTAAAAATTCTGTGTGCTTCCTCTTCTTCCTGAGCCCTGGGTTCTGCAATTTGCTTTTGTGTTTTGTTTTAAGGAAACTCTGCACCTGGGGACAACCCAACTCTCATCCCTCTGGGAAGACACTGTCCTTTCTTGGAGTCCGGCTACTCCTTAACCATCTGGGCTTTTTAAAAAATATTTTATTTATTTATTTGACATAGATCACAAGTAGGCAGAAAGGCAGGCAGAGAGAGAGGAGGAAGCAGGCTCCCTGCCAAGCAGAGAGCCCGATGCGGGGCTCAATCCCAGGACCCTGGGATCATGACCCGAGCCGAAGGCAGAGGCTTTAACCCACTGAGCCACCCAGGTGCCCCCCTTAAACATCTGTTTAAAACTCCTTCTCAGCAGCTGCTTTAGGAAAACCCAACCAGCAACCAACATCAGCAGAGGCTCCCTGGAGAAATGTCTTTTCAGATAAGTATGGGGGGATGGATAGAGTTCATTTCTGGTGTCACCTGGGGCTTCTCTTGCTCTGAGTCGAAAGCTGTCTTGCTAGCCTATGGGAAATGATGTAGTTCCTTCACCCAGATAATGAATATTGAGATGGTGTCACAGGAGGACTGGGGAGAGATATATGGGTACACCCTGTGATCGGACCCAGAATATGAGAGTATTTGTGCCTATTGAGAGTTATCAAAATTACCGTCTATGATAGAGTCTCTCGATGGTAGGAAGAGATCGTGGGGGAAAAGGCCCTGAGGATGTCAGCTGACTTCCTTCTTCAGGAAGCCCAGAGCCTGCTCATGAAGCAGAGGCTCTCTGATGAGCTCAACATGAACTTCTCTCTCTGGAGGTGACCCTAACACTGCTATTCAGCAACCAATTCTAAAGACCCAATAGGGTAAAGTAAGCTGGCAGTAAATTACACCAGACTCATGCCATCGTGAAAGAGCAGAGCTTCTCCCTCACTGGAAGAGGCCTCTTTCTGAATTTCAGTTTGCTTTTCCCGCCCACCAACCAGCCTTCTGCTGGAGCCGACCTCCATGACTCACCAGATGTATCATGGTAGCCCACACAATGTCACTCCTGTTCAAGGGACTTCCTTCTTGATGAGAGAAGTGTTTTTGGGAGATATGAGTCTTAGGGTCCATTGTCCCCTTTACAATCCAGAATTCTGCTAGTTTGGAGAAAGATAGTTCAGCGTAATGTCAGTTTGAACCCTATGAAAATGAACATATTCAATCATTTTTTGATGAGGAAAAATGGCAATTTCACATGATTCAGTCCAGAAACGGGTGAACTGATTCGTTTGGATGAATCCTTCTTCTGAGTGTGCACTGCGGCATTTTGAGGTATAAGAGGGAGTGAACCTGCTTTCCAGGAGCCATTATTTGTAAGTGTCCGTGGAGGAATAAGTGCACATGGGCACCCAGAAGAACAGGCCATGGTAGATGCTTGGTGTTTTTCACTGTCTAGCAACAGACACTTTTGGCACTAAGCCTTGAATCTGGAGATTCTAGAAAGACCTCCCAGAGTAGATACCAGATCTGATTTTTAAGGGAGGTGGAAGAGCTAGTCAAAGAAAGACAACAGGGTGTCCCAGACAGAAGAAACAGCATAAGTGAATTCCCAGCAGTGGGGGGGAAAGGGGGGCATTACCCTGGCTTACAGTGAGATCCACAAAGCCTGCCTCACTGCCCTATCCCCAGTGCTCACGGATGGGTGGATGGTCTCCAGCTGGACCCACAGCACCAGCCCTAACAAGTGCTCTGTGACATGTGTGACCTCAAATGAGGATGGGTTAGGTAGGTTGGGAGGAGAAGGGCAGTAGGCAGGGGAGGGCACCATTGCCCAGGGGGACAGATTTGATCCAGGAGGGCATTGGGAATGCAGGTTTCGGAGCATAAAGGAAATTTTTACTGTACCTGAAACACTGTTTTAGAAGAGTAAGAACTGTTCAGGGATGGAGAAGTTCCCCAGTTTAAAAATTGATGTTGTGTTATTATCACTTCCTCGAATCGTTACAGTACCTATGAAGGGACCTACTATCTCCTGTTGTAGATTAATGAGCCCTAAGGCAAATTCTGTAATACCAGTATAATGCCGACATGAACATATTACCGCGTAAAGACTGTTCTTATGGGCTAACTAAAGCAGAGAAGCAGTGGATTCTTCAATCATAAACACCATAAACGTCTTCCATAATGGCCGCTCCAAATACCCTTTCTGTTTGGGCTCTCAGCAGTGACTCACATCCCCCACTTCCAGGGCCCCCAGAGAGCGCTCAGCTAGGAAAGGCAAGACTCAAAACGAGAATATTTTAATATTGCTGCCATTTTCCAGATGGCAAGTTATGGTAGGAATTAAAACATTACCAACGTTTTTTTTATATCCGTGATTTTATACATACATATATATATGCATATATATGTATGTATATATATATATATATTTTATACATACATATACATATATAGAATCAGAAGCATGTATTTCCATTTACTATACTGCTTCTCAATGAATAGCAGTATGTAGCTCATCAAGTTTTATAAAATGCTCTTTCCACAATTATGCAAGAATCCTAGTGGCTTTCCCTTTTAAAATATCTTAAGTGAAATTTAAGCCTGATCCAATAGAGAATTAGCTTTTATAACCGCTACATTCTGCCGCGAGAAGATTAATGGCCATTTTCCTTTTCCACTTTCTGTTGAAACTCTTGCAAATGAGATAAAATGTAGGGAACTTGACACATAGTAAAGTCAGGCGTGGCTTTCCTAGTTAATCTGGCTGGAAACCCCCGGGTATTAACTTCACCTTCAAGAGAGCATCCTTCAGAGGGAGAAGCCCACTTGTCATTAATCAGCTTGTTTGGCAGCCACCGGCTAGGTGTGTCTTGAGGCAGATGCATGGGTCTGGCAGCAGTCTCCCACTGTCTGAACTAGCCTCCCAGGTGTGGGGCTAAATGACTCGCAGGGGAGGTGGGTTCCCTGCAGGATCCACATAGGCAGTGACTAAAGATTCTGGGACGTAGCTCCTGCTATACCAGTGCTCCCATGGGAACTGGAGCAGGCCGCTGAGAGGAGCAGGCTGAGAGGGGAGGAGGGCTGGTACCTCCTGCAGCTGCCACCTGGGTCATCCCCTGAAGGCTTCCAAAATGGCTCCTTTGCATTAGCTTCTGTGACTGACTCCTGGCCTAGAGGCAGACTCACTGTGACCGCTACAGAACACTGCATCGTCAAATGGCAGTGGGACAGTTGAGCAATGACTGTTTTTTTCCATTAAAAACATTAAATTCCTGTATTTCAAAAAAATTCACCAGAAAAGGGCAGATTAAGTTAGTAAAATACTTGCAAATGACAGTATCTTGTTCCCTAGTGGAGTATATTTACAAATAATTACATCGGATTACTGAGTGGGAAAGAGGGGAGTAAAAATAGTGCTTATGGTATGACCTCAATTTTATAAAAAGTAAAACATGTATATGCATTTTGAAAGGAAGACACAGTCACTTAAAAGAAGCCCATCTGACCAGTGATCATATAATTGATTTTTTTTGTATTTAGGCTTTTCTAAAGCTTCCACACTTTCTGTGTAATGCATTCCCACATTTACTTATTTTGTGATTTAGTAATTTTTAGTAAAACAGAGATCGTTATACTCCCTCCTATGAATTATTTTAGGGAAGTAACCTAATAGGATGGAAACCAACTATAGGCATAAAGATATTTACAGCAGCTTTATCTTCATTATTTAAGAAACTGGAAATGACTTCAATATCAGGCAACAGCAGAGTAGCTAAGTAAGTCCACTCTACCAACTACTGTGGAGTCATTCAAATGATAATTATGATGACTACCTACATATTTCAAAAATAATTTTGATAGACTGATCAAAGAAAAAGATTGACAAGATGTGGAATATTATGCAACTATGTAAACTACATCTTCATTTGAACAACTGGGAGTAAATGTGTCAAGGTGATAATGGATACACCAGCAAGTGAAGATTACAGACACATTTCTAAAAATTATATTGTTCTTCATATTTCAAAAGAGTGAAACAAGCATTCTGAATAAATGCTTTCGGTATAGGTCAGGGTGGTAGGAGCCCCCTTGGTTTTATGTTGGTATTTGAGTCTCCTGATTCAGTCCATCTGCATTCAAGCCTCATCACAGGGCAGATCTGACTTACAAGTCAGTCAGTCACCTACCCTGGGCAGAAAGACAAGTGCAACCTTAGAGATTCAAAGTTAACAGAGACAAACCGGCATTTATTTTTAATTACAACAATTAGTGGAGCCTGTGAAAGACCAGACAACGTTATAGAGTCTGTAAACCTGTTAGAGCGGCTCACAATCTATCTCCACCCAAGTCCAAGCTTGTGAAGAGCAAGAAATCAATGGGATCATTTTCCCTCTCAGAAATCATGATCATGTACCAGATACAATCTTGTTAGGTTAATCTAATTTATGAAATGCTATTCTGTGAACACATTGTTAAAGCACTGTTTACTTGGACTAATAAAATCTGATGAAGAAATCAAAAAAGAAAGTCATCTAGTTTATTCTTCCTTTAAAAACAGCCAATACCTAGATAAACGTGCACTGACAGAACCCATGTGGCCCCAAGAATGAGACAGGCTGGCAGGTCAATTTTGTAGACTGGCTGGAAAGAGAGAAAGGGCCAGAATGGGATACTGAGAGGCAAAGGGAGACCTGGGTCCTCACCCTTAGTAGCCAGGACAGCCATTACACTGGAGAATCTCACATGCATTTTTATCCCCTAAAATCACCCGAAGTCACAGATCTTGTGTCTGCTCAACTGCAAAGCCCTCCCCATTTCAAGCCACCCCCTTCTTCCCTTCCTGTGCTAAGGGTCTAAGAGAAGCACATCCCTCACGTGACCTACTTGGGAGAAATGCATTTTGCCATGACTGCTTTTCTCCAAAAACATCCTTTAGTCTAATAAACCTCTATTACCATGTCACAAAGTGCAGCAACTAATCCATTGCATTGATATAAGTACTTGCAGTTTGTACATACGAAAGGCCATCAGCAATGACAGCGACCAAATAACAAGTCAGCCTGATGGTCATTCCCAAGAAAGGAAGGGGTGGGCAGAAGGTGTTCAAGGAAAAATCCGAGGAAAGACAAAAAAGATGCCAAGTCGAGGCTATCAGTCCAGTGCTCCCTTTAATGTGGCACCCATGTAACTGGGTGGCAACCATGTAACATTTCCTTTAAAATGTTTTGACTGTGCTAAGTGCACTCTCCTGGTCCCCATATTATCCCCTGGGAGAATTTTACAGCTATTTCTGTATCTCACGTGGAGTGACTCTTTGTCCTGGACAGAACCTTGGCTTTGGAGTGAGAAAACCTGGGGGATGGAGTTTCGTCTCTGCCTCTGGCTAGAAGTGGGATCTTGGGTCAGTCACTTAACCTGTCTGAGGTTAAGTTCCTTCATGAGAACATGGAGTTGGTGATATCTACCACTAAGAAAGCAGGTTGAGTTTGGAATTCAAGAGCTTTTGTTTAAATAATAGAGGACTGCCTGATTGAAAATACTAATGTGTTAAGAAAATAACAAATGCGGTTGATGTCTTGGCACATATTGATGCCATGGTTGGTGGGGAACTGAGCAGCCAACGTCCAGAGATTTTGAGGGAGGACACAGCCTGAGAAGAGAGGCTCGGAGGACCCGGGTCTGGAAGAGACATGCGGTAGCATCATCCTAAAGGCACTCAAGCTGTACCTTCCTCATTTAGAAGCCAGTCCCCGCAGCCACCCAAGGTGAGCCCCAAGCAGCATCTACTATAATAGTAGAGTGTGGTTCTCAGGACAGCCATCCCTGCCGGTGGCTCCTGGCAGAGCACCACACGGAGCTTGCCTGGCAGCTCTAACAGCCCATGTCGTTGGCTGTGGGAGGACAGCTTCATCTTTTAGAAAGTGCTGATTTGTTACTCCCACCCCAGGCCCACCTCAGCATGGTCTGTCCAGAACTGTGATTTCCAAACACTGCCTGTTGTGTTCACTGTTGGTGACCCTTAAGCCTTTTTTTTTTAAATCGCTGGTTGCCATGGTTTTGGTATCCTTATGACTAATAACAAATTCAATGCCACTTTTACCCAAATCCTTTTTAGTACTTCTCTCTCTTTTTTAAAAAAAGATTTTATTTATTTATTTGACAGACACAGATCACAAGCAGGCAGAGAGGCAGGCGGGGGCAGTGGGAGAGGGAAGCAGGCTCCCTGCTGAGCAGAGAGCCCGATGCAGGGCTCAATCCCAGGACTCTGAGATCATGACCTGAGCTAAAGGCAGACGCTTAACCCACTGAACTACCCAGGTACTCCAATTAGTACTTCTCTTGCAGGCTGTCCTTTAAAGAGGGAAGACCTTTCTTTGCATTCAAGGTGTTATAGCTTAGATAGGCCAGTGCTGTCCAGGAGGTCTAGATTCATTCCCAGTTCTGTCAGTAAACAGGAAGGTGCTTAGGAATCTAAGTGCTACATTAGCCTTTTAAAATATATTGTCTATTGTAATGCTCTTAATCATCCAAGGATAATTATTCCCCTGCCTCTAAATAATAGAAGAAAAAGAAAGGTTTATGGAGGTCAAGTATTCTGTCTGTCCAAGGTCACAACAAATGCTTTTCTTTTACTGATGATAACTGTCCATGACTCTCCCAGGAGAGGAGGGTCAGGAGAAGAAAATCCAGAGCAAGGATTAAAAAGCTTAGCTAAGTTGGAAAGTCCTTATCTCACTGCCTAACACATGATTAAATCCTCAACAAATGAGACTTTGTATTAGTAATAGAAGGGCATTAAAAAGACCTGTAAAGGATTACATACCATGCTTGGTTTTCACGGACTCATGCACACAGGAGAGCTAGAAGACATTTGGACAAGTGTGAAGGTCAGAAATTGAGCATGATTACCAACAGTGTGCCTGAAGCTGTTCATTAGCCTGCCATTTCAAGTGAAATAAATTAAAAGAAAAACACAAATTAAAGCTGTACAAATAGTAAAATAAGAAAAATAAAATGAAGGAAGTAATAAGTGATCCACAGATTTTTCTCTTCGATCAATTTCATTATTCCTGGCGGGTGTGTGTGTGTGCCCTGTTCTCATACACAGAATTATGTTCCCTTACCTTTCCACAATTAGTGCAGAACCAGGTCACTGCTATCTTTCTTAGTTTGGGGAATAAGATCTTGACTGCACTGCTTAAACTTATTGGCAATATTTGCTCAGCCAAGTGGCTCAAATCTATGTTGTCACCTACAGAATGGGAGAAAGTTTTTCAAGTCTAATTAGAGACAATGTATCTAGAGCATACAAAGAACTTTTATAACTCAATAGTAAAAGGACAATCAAACTTGAAAATGAGCAAAGGATCTGAATAGACATTTCTTCAAAGAAGATATATAAACAGGGATTGAGCACATAAAAAGATGCTCAGTATCATTAGCTATCTGGGAAATACAAATCAAAACCACTTCACACCCACTAGAATGACTATAATAATAATAAAAAAAGACAGAGATAAATAATGTTGTGGTGTGAAGAAACTGGAATTTTTATACTGCTGATGAGAATGTTTCCTCTTTGGAAAACAGTCCTGCAGTTCCTCAAGAAGTTCAACATAGAGTTACCATATGAGTCAGCAATTCCACTCCTTAATATAAACCCAAGAGAAATGAAAAGACATGTTCACACAAAAAAGTATACAGGAATGTTCCTAGCAGTGGTGTTTGTTATAACTGGAAAGTAGAGACAACACAAATGCTCATAAATGGGGGAGTGGATAAATAAAAGGTGGTATATCCAAACGATGAAATGTTATGCAGTAATGAAAAGGAATAGGGTACGGATGCATGCTTCAACACAAACAAATCTTGAAAACATTATGCTAAAAGAAAGAAGCCAGGCATAAAGGGCTATGTGGGATATGATTCCATTCAAATGAAACATCTAGAAGAGACATGTTTATGGAGACAGGAGAGCAGTGGCTGCCTAAGGATGGGGAAGGGGCCAGGGAGGTCGGGAAGAAATGGGGAGTGACTGTTAATGGGGGCAAGGTTTCTTTATGAAGTGATTAAAAACATCCTAAAACTGATGGAGGTGATGGCTGCAAAACTCTGTGAACATCGCCAAATTGTGCATGTTCAGTAGATGAATTATAGGGTTTATGAATCCTATCTCTATAAATCTGTGTTCTTGATTAATCCTGTGCTTCCAGGAAGCTGGAGTTCACTGCATGTGGGCTGTGGAGTGGGTTGTGTTATGGAGGGCAGCATGCTGTGGCCGGTAGTTAATAGCTTGAGTTTTGGAATCAGACTCACCCGAGTTCCAACACTGGCTCTGCCTCCTGTTGGCCGCATAACTTCAGACAACTCTATGAATCTTCATTTTTGTCATCTATAGGACACTTGTGATCATGGTCTTGTGAATTTGAGTCGATTAAGGGAGCTGATACAGGTAAAGGGTAGATCATAGCACCTGACATTTCAGGAGTCTTCAGCAGTAAGGTATCGACTTCATCATCTTCATCCTCAACATCTCCATCATGTTCAAATCTCCATCATGTTCTATTTACCATCATTTGTTCTGACACGACCTTGGAAAGTTAATGAAGTAAGTGCTTTGTTCAGTTATCTATTATTTCCATCTTTATCCCTAAGCAGACTAGCAATCAGAAATATCACCATTGGGGTAGCTCAGGTCCTAGGATCTAACCCCCCACATTGGGCTCCCCACTCAGCAGGGAGTCTGCTTATCCCTCTCCCTCTGCCTCTCCACCCCTCACCCGTGTTCATACTCTCTCTTACTCATGCTCTCTCTTACTCTCTCTCTCAAATAAATAAATAAAATCTTTTTTTTTTTTTAAAGAACTATCACCATTATACACTCTACACTTGAACAATGAGGGGTTTGGAGTGCCAACCCCCATGCAGTTGAAATTCTGCATATAAATTTTGGATCCTCCAAAACCTCACTACTGATAGCCCACTGTTGACTGGATGCCTTACCGATAACATAAGTAGTTTTTTTGTTTTATTTTTAAAGATTTTATTTATTTATTTGACAGGCAGAGATCACAAGTAAGCATAGAAGCAGGCAGAGAGAGAGAGGTGGAAGCAGACTCCCTGCTGAGCAGAGAGCCCGATTTGGGGCTCGATCCCAGGACCCCGGGATCATGACCTGAGCCGAAGGCAGAGGCTTTAACCCACTGAGCCACCCAGGAACCCCTAACATAAATAGTTGATTAACACATATTTTGTATGTTATATGTTATATACTGTATTCTTACAATAAAGTAAGCTAGGGAAAAAAAAAGGAAACCATGAGGAAGAGAAAATGCATTTACAGTCCTATATTTACTGAAAAACATCTGCATATAAGTCGAGTCCAAACTCGTGTTGTTCAAGGGTCACTCATACTCTTATCTCCACCAATTTTAAAAGAAAGAGAGGAAAAAAAAGTCACTCTAATTTACGGATGCAAGTTATATAGCACTGGCTAGATGCTCTGGGTCCCCATTACCATGATTTGGAGTTGATGTCTGCATAGGCATGAGGCAAAATAGTAGTTTTTCAAGAATGGAAGAGGAGTGTAGGTTCTGTCCTATTAAAGAGATCAATATTTCAGCCTGTTCAATAATCTGTCTCCACACCGGCCAAGACAGATGCTTCAGAGAAGGCCATAAATATCCATTAACATATTTAATTCATACTCTTGTACCATGGGAAACATACCCTTGTCCCAGTCCCAGCTGGTTATCCATCCTTGCCCTGAGTACTCAACATTCATGTCCTCGAGGTAGCTTGCAGATTTAAACTAATTAATGCCTCTTCCTCCAAGAAGGTTACTTGCTGTTCTTCTCCATCTGTGAGCACCATCACTGACTCCTCGCTGTCACCTCAAACCTTGATTGACCTTATGCTTGTGGTCATTTAAAACTCCCACTCCTGGGGTGCCTGGGTGGCTCAGTGGGTTAAAGCCTCTGCCTTCAGCTCAGGTCGTGATCCCAGGATCCTGAGATCAAGCCCTGTATCAGGCTCTCTGCTGAGTAGGGAGTCTTCTTCCCTTCCTCTCTCTCTGCTTGCCTCTCTGCCTGTCAAATAAATAAATAAAATCTTAAAAAAAAATAAAACTCCTGCTCCTTTAATCATTTATTGAGGACCAACTGCATATCAGGATGAATGGTTGGCATTGTGGACAAAGAAAGATTGGGATTTGGTTTCTTTCTGAAAGGAGTTCAAAGTCTAGAAGGGTGTACTTTTTCTCTGTTATTGCAGTTACCTAAAAATACATTAGTCTCCCTTTCTAGACATACATATATGCAGATAACAGTCAAGTAGGGTATGTATATTGAAATAACACAGTATAGCACAGGAGAGTGATTTCACAGAGGTCACTATAAAATATTTCCACTCATATCACATTGGCCAGAATTTAGTCCTATGGCTTGATCTAGTTGTAAGGGAAGCTGGGATATGTGTTCATTTCCTAGAATGACAATGTGCTCAGATACAATTGGTGCTTCTGTCCCTATGAAAGAAGGGGAAAATGAATTTGGGGAGCCAATTCATAAGCTCTGTCACAGGAAGCATCAAAGAGTTTTAATAAGGGAGTGATCAATTTAAACCTATGGTTATTGGCATCTCTGATTGCCCCAAAAGCAGTAGGGAAGAATGTGGAGCAGGACGGGAAAGGGAAGCAGCAGCAGTTGCCAGAGAACAATTAAGAGACAAAACGCACTGACTTTAACTACTAAGACACTTTTGGTGATGATCTTTGAGAAAGCTGTTTTCTCAGAGTGAAAGGTGCACAGACACACACAAAAAACCATCCCTGAAGTGACAACATCACCAATTATTTTGTCCTTTGTGTCAAATACATTGGAGAAAAAACAGACATCTGCCAAAAATTATTGCTGGGAAAATATCATGGCAAGTGTTAACAGTAAAGGGTATTGTGAAAGATTCAAATGAGGTAAGGATTGTAAGAGTGTCCCTAAACAGAGTGGGATGGGTGCCCATGCAGAAGTAGTACGACCTCTGCCCCTCTCCTGCTTCAATCCTCCCAACACCAGGAACTTCTGACTTTTGTCAGTTCCAACTCCATCACTTCCTGGGATGCATCATTCTATTTTGAACCAAAATAAGGAGAATATAACACCTGTTAGCTAGATAGCTACACCTGTAACAGATGGTGACTGCAAACTCTGCCAGCACCCATCTTAAATCTTTCCCAACAAGTATGTAACCTTGCGGTTTTTGCCTTTTTCAGACTGAGCTCCCACTCCCTGGCAATTCAGAGAATACATTTGATTTCAGCGAACTCTGTGCTCCATGGATTACAACCCGTAAAATCCCAAATAAATGCTTTAGTTGCTTTACACACTCTTCTTATGGATCAACAGTGTAGATGATGCCCTGAGCACAGAGGAGAGAGACTTTAGTTGCTTTACACACTCTTCTTATGGATCAACAGTGTAGATGATGCCCTGAGCACAGAGGAGAGAGACTTTAGTTGCTTTACACACTCTTCTTATGGATCAACAGTGTAGATGATGCCCTGAGCACAGAGGAGAGAGACAGAGCAGAACGTGCAAAATGAAAGCTGCTCCCCACCCCCAGCAGCTGGCCCCAGGAGTCATGTATTTTTTCAAGTATTTTCAAGACCAGAAGTGGAGTGATCTCCAGATTTAGAAATTGTTTATTTTAGAGCCATTCATCTCATTCCTTCTATCCATTTCACCCCGTCATGTTCCTCTATTTGTTCTATAACTTCTTTTTTTTTTTTTTTTTTAAAGATTTATTTATTTATTTATTTGGCAGAGATCACAAGTAGGCAGAGAGGCAGGCAGAGAGAGAGAGGAGGAAGCAGGCTCTCTGTTGAGCAGAGAGCCCCATGCGGGACTTGATCCCAGGACCCTGAGATCATGACCTGAGCCGAAGGCAGCGGCTTAACCCACTGAGCCACCCAGGTGCCCCTGTTCTATAACTTCTTGAGAGCCGGGGTTCTCCGCTTCTCCTCTTCGCCTCACACCCGATGCCTACGACAGTGCCTGGCATTCGGTCGCTGTCCTGAGCCTACAGACCAAAGTCAGAAAGGCTAACTGGGGCTTTCAGCTCTTGCTTTTCAGGATTTCCTGCAGGGTACAGAGGCCTGCGCAGTCCCAACGTGAAGAAAAGAGTGGAAAGCAGCACAGCCCCTCCCTGCTCGGGCTGGCAGCACCAAGTGGGCGGCGGGCGGACTTGGAAGGAGCCTGAACAGGCTGAGCCCGGAACCTGAAGAAGGCGGAATCCAAGGTGGTGGACACTTGCACCCGACGGAACCAAACGGCGGCGCTCACGGAGCCACCCGGACTCTGTTAGGAACGGAAGCGCAGGGGCCGCCGCTTCCTGGTTGGCGGTGGGCGCCGAGGGCCGGGCTGAGCTGAGGCGATGTTGCCCTTCACTGTGAACTTCAAGGTGTCGGCGCGCACCCTCACGGGGGCCCTCAATGCTCACAACAAGGCGGCGGTGGACTGGTGAGGGCGCCGGGCTTGGAGGCCGCCGGGCTGGGCCATGGGTGTGTAGGGGAAGGGGAACAAGAGGTTTCGCCCCCTGGTGCCTTTGGCCTCGCCACGCCTGGGTGCTGCCCTCGCGCTAGAGGTTTTCTTCCAATGCTGGGTTTTTGTTGTTACTGTGAAAACAGGAGATGCCCCAGGTGTGAACCTGCCCTGTGCGAATGTAGTGGCCCTGTTTCTCCCAGGCGTGTTTCTCTTTCCCCATCCCGTCCGCCCGTCTTCACCTGCGCTCCCCCCTGCAGGCTCCTCTCCCTGCACCGCCAGCTCCCCTGTCCCCGTCTCCTCCCCAGTTTCTCTCTCTCTTTTTCTCTCCTTCATATCCCCGCTGCTTACCTTTCGTCATTCCACAGCTTGCCCGGCCCCGTGCCAGGCGCCTGTCCCCGCACCTGTCCCCTCCCCTTGACCTTCTCACTGTAAGCTCGCACTGCACCTCTGGACGTTAGTGCTTGGATCGAAAGCGGAATTCTGCGGGGCGGGGGGGGGGGGGCTGCTGGGAATGTTGGCAAGAGGGAGGAAACCTTCTGTCCAGTGTGTGTCCTTGTATCTGGTTGGAAGGGCCAGGACTAGTCACAGATGCTTACGGAACATGATCTCCGGGACTTTGGTGGTGGGTGCTCAGGGGTCGAAGTTGAATAAGACAAGGTGCGCGTCCTTAAAAACAAATAGACGGCAGGGGTTTGTTTATACGTCTTCAGGGGTGTATGTGCATGTCACTTAGAGTGTTTT
Source organism: Mustela nivalis (assembly GCF_964662115.1). Classification (NCBI taxonomy): domain Eukaryota; kingdom Metazoa; phylum Chordata; class Mammalia; order Carnivora; family Mustelidae; genus Mustela; species Mustela nivalis. Next base: position 176,878,530 of record NC_139021.1, read on the forward strand.
TTTTTCCCTCCACATGAAAAACGAATGTCAGCATTTCTAGGTTAGCCGGACATTTTATTTAAATGGGATAAGGCAAAAAACTGGCCTGTATGCTTCGATAATGATTTTGTGCATGGTAGTACGTGTTAGATTTGTGATTGATTCTAGCATGCCTCTTGGCAAGAGAGAAGTCTTTGTTTTGTGCTTAAATTTTAATATCACTGTTTTGTTAGGGGCTGGCAAGGCTTAATTGCTTATGGATGTCACTCACTTGTGGTAGTGATCGATTCCAATACTGCCCAAACTCTTCAAGTTTTAGAAAAACATAAAGCTGATGTGGTCAAGGTAAGTCAAATCCCACTTTCATCCTATAACATGTTGCCTATTCTGAAGTTTTAATATCACTAGATGCTTATTAAGTGATATATGTAAATGTTAAATAGCTTTTAAACATAATAATTCATTTGGGGTAGCCTCACAGTTCCATATAAATGATTTAATGACAATCCAGGATGAGCTATTAAATACTAGGTCTTAGGTGATTTTAAAGATGATGGATAACACCTGTTCCACCATTTACCAGAACACTTATTCATTCATTAGTTTTGAGCACTAAGCGTATGCTAAGGATATAGAGATGAAAGTCATCAAGCAATTCGTTGTCTAGTGAGGAACAATGAAGACACAGACATACAGTATGCTAAGTGAATGCATAGGGACAAAGGAGGCTACATAACACCTAGTTGTAGGGATCAGGGGAGGATCACAGGAGTCTTTCCAGTTTAGGGACTGGTAAACAGTAGTTAACCAAGTGAAGAATGGGAGGAGTACCACAGGTAAAAAGAAGACTGTACACAGTGGTAAGTAGTGGGGTATAAAGATGGCTAGAAGTTGGGATATGGCCAAAGGTTGATAGAAGGGGAAGCATCCAGGGAAATTGATCTGTCCTAAAAGTGTTAGAAGGTTCTAAAGGAATTTGGATTTTTAACTAGGCAATTGATAAGGCTGTGTTTGTATTCTAGAAAAATTTACTCTGGCAGCAGTGGGGGATTTCTTGCAGAAAGGCAAGATGAGGCAGTGGGATCATTTAGGAGACTTCTGCAGAAATTTTGGCAGGAAATTCTAAGGGCCTAAAATAAAGCTGAGGCAGGAAGGAGTCATATTCAGGAGCTGCTGAAGAAATAAACTGGATAGCTTTTATAGTAATCATCTTAAGGAGAGTCAGGGACTAGAATGATTCCAAGTTCTCTTTGAATAACCAAATGATAGCGTGGCTATGACAAGGGGAATAGGTGTGAAATCAGTGAGTTTAAGTTTTCAACATGCAAAGTCTGAGACGCCTGGTGCAATTGAATTACAGTGATCTGAAATCTTAGGGAAGATTAGAGATCAAGATCTGGGGGTTTTGGTTTATTTCTTTTTGATAACAGCTTTATTGAGATACAGCATAAAATTTACCAGCTTATAGTGTACAATTCCATGGTTCTTAATATAGTCAGAATTATGTAGCCAGCACTGCAGTTACATCACACTGAGAAGAAACCCTGCATCTGTTAGTAGCTGCTCCCCATCCCCTCATTCCCATCATCCTTAGGTATCCAGTAAAATACTTTCTGTCTCTAGATTTGTCTATTCTAGACACTTCATATAAATGAAATGACACAATATGTGTCCTTTTGTGCCTAGCTTCCTTCCCCCTTCATTCAAGGTTCATTTGTGCTTTAGCATGTGTCAGTACTCTGTACCTTTTTATTGGTGAATAATATTCTACTCTACCAGTATACCACATTCATGTATTAATGGACATTTAGATATTTCTCACTTTTTAGGCATTATGAATAATGTTGCTGTGAACATTAATTACAGGTTTTTGTGTGAACATGTGTTTTCATTTCTCTTGAGTATGTAAAGAGGAGTGAAATTTCTGACTCATATGGTAACTTTGTGTTTAGCTTTTTGAGAAACTTCCAGATTTTCCAAAGAGGCTATACCATTTTACGTTCCTACTAGCTGTATATGAGGATTCTAGTTTCTCCACATACTCACCAACATTTGTTATTATCTGTTCTTTTGATACTAGCCATCCTGTTGGATGTGAAGAGGTTCTCACTGTGGTTTTGGTTTGCATTTCCCTGGTGGCTAATGATGTTGGGCATCTTTTCATGTGTTAATTGGACATTTGTATATCTTCTTTGAAAAGTGTCTGTTCAGTCCTTGGCACATTTTAAATTGTCTTTTAATTATTGAGCTATTAGAATTCTTTATGTCTTTTACATAGAAATCCTGTATGAGATGAATGCTTGGTAAATATTTTCTCTCATTCTGTAAGCTGTCTTATACTTTCTTGATGATGTCCAGTGAAACAGTAAAGTTTTTAATTTTGATGTCCAATTTATCTATTTTTCTTCTTTTTCTTCCATTGTTAAGATTTACACCTTTGTTTTCTTCTAAGAATTTTATCATTTTAGCTCTTGCATTCAGGTTCTTGATCCATTTTGAGTTAATTTTTATATGTAATGTGAAGTAGGGAGAAATGCAGCTGATTTTTACATATTGACCTATGTCCTGTCGTCTTGCTAAACCCATTAGATCTAGTAACTTTTGAGGGGATTTTTTACATAGACAATTATGTTATCTGCAGATAATGACAGTTTAGTTTTTTTCATAATCTGTGTGCCTTCTATTTTTTTTTTCTTGTCATATTGCATTGGCTAGGGTTGATACTATAACATACAGGAGTAGTGAGATGATACTCTTGTCTTATTACTGAGCCTGGGGTGAAGGCATTCAGTCTCCTGCCATTAAGTAGACATAGGGATTTATTTTGAAAAAATATATTCTCCCTCCCCTCCATTTCCCTGATTTTTTTGGCATTTCTGGCATTTTTTTTTCTTTATGTGGATCCAAGTTTCAGTCTGGTATTATATTCCCTTTGCCTGAAGAATTTCCTTAAAGTTCTTGAGGTGTTTATCTAATATAGGTTGAGTCTCTTGGTTTTTATTTGCCTATGAAGATGTTTCACCCATTTTTGATCTTGTGATACTTGAAAGATATTCCACTGTCTTTCAGCTTGCATAATTTCTGTGAGAAATTCTTATCTTTATTTCTCTACCTGCAGTGTATGTTTTCTTGTCTGACTGCCTTCAAGACTTTCTCTTTATCCTTAGTTTTCAGCAGTTTGATTATGATATATCTAGGTGATTAAAAAAATACCACACACACACACACACACACACTGCTTGGGGTTTACCTGAATGGAATTCAAGCACTTATATACATAGATGCAATCAGTTCTTATCCTTGATAGTTTTATTCTGTAAAGTTGCTGCAAACACTGAAATGTTGATTGCTCATAGGGGAAATACAGGTTAGGTTCCTGTTAGCCTCTTGTCACAAAATTTTCATCAACCGAGCAATATGTAACTTTGTTTTGTGTTTGTTTTGTTAATTCATTAACATTGAACTCAGAGGCAGCAGCACTACAACTCCTGTCTGAACAGAGCTTATCCCCCATGTTTGTTCCATAACACACATCAGAACTTCTTGTGCCTGGGACCACTAGGCAGCACTTCACCATGTGCTTGGGGACCATTTTGAATTTGAACAGTGAAATCATCAGTAAAGAGCACAGAAATGCACCCCCCCCCCAAAAGTGGTGCTGTATAGACCACAAAAAAGATACTCATTTGCATTATGAGAGCTGAAATAAGAACATTTTGTTTCACCTGGGAATACACATGTATGTTGGGTTACTGAAATTATTCACCACTCTGCATGTGTCTGATTGTGGAAGTACTGCAAGTATTACTTTTTTAAATGAAATCACAAATTTCAGTGAGTGGTCAAACACATCAGCAAAGAATGCAGATTGAATATACATACACTAAATATAAATGAACACACAAACACACATTCAAACATGTGCATGTGTGCATGTACACACTCTTACACATTTTATTTAAAAAAAATTCTGGCCTGAGGAAAAGATGTATTATAACAGAATCTTAAGGCTTATCAACACTGATGTTCAGAAAACTTTTTATTTCCATCTTTTTAATGAATTCTTTAGAGATACTATAAGAAAGGCACATGCTTCCTACCTTGGCATTACGTATGAGTAATACACATATATGTACACACACGTCTGTATACATACGTTTATATATGTATATATTTGAAGATTCTGTGGTGTTTGGGTTCATTTATTAAATATGTGCTCGTTGAGCACTAGCTTTGGTGGTGGATAGATCTGGGGATAGAAATGTGAACAAGGCCTGTGTGACCCTTCCCAGTGGAGCTTATAGTTCATGGTTGGTGGTGGGTCTAAATGGGGTAAACAAAGCCATTACAAATTGTTGTTTGTTAAATGCTTTGAAGAAGACAAACTGGTTGCTGATCTAGAACAGAGGGAAGGTTGTGGCCATGGAAGGCGATGGCTTAGGGTGAAATGAAGACGTGTGTTTTCTGTCAATATTTAATGCTCAGGATTAACCTGATTGGTGCTGGAATCTTGTGGGTTTTGTTGTAAAAACTCTATTCTTATGATATTGCTAGAGGTATGAAGCATTTTTTTTTTTTTTAAGATTTTATTTATTTGTTAGAGAGAGACAGAGCGTAAGCACAGGCAGAGTGGCAGGCTAGAAGCAGAGGGAGAAGCAGGCTCCCTGCTGAGCAAGGAGCCTGATGTGGGACTCGATCCCAGGACGCCGGGGTCATGACCTGAGCCAAAGGCATCCGCTTAACCAACTGAGCCACCCAGGCATCCCGCATTTTTTTTTTTTTTTAAGGAAAAAATTAACATCTTTTTTCCAGTTTCATGAGAAGGACAGCTAAAGGGCTTTTTGCTTGCTTTGTTTTTTCCATTTTTTCCCTCTGCAAGGCTTTGGTAGTTTGAAGTTGTCTCCTTTTAATTAGGAGAGCAGAATACAGAAAACCGTTCTGCTTAATAATTCAGGCTTTTAGATGTTTTGTCATGATTAGACTTTATGATTGTATTGCAACTTAAAAAAAAATCACAAATAATGAAAGTCTGACTTTTGAGATGGAAAACAGTTTCCTCTTAATTCTTTCTAAATATTTTTATGACATAAGTGTAAAATGTAGTATGGGTTCTGGTTGATGTTTTATGAAAATTGTGTTTAGTTTCATTGAATACAAGTATTTACTTGATATGATTTCTTTTTGATACTAGGTTAAATGGGCCAGGGAAAACTATCACCATAACATTGGCTCGCCATATTCCTTGCGCTTAGCTTCTGCTGATGTCAGTGGAAAGATCATCGTTTGGGATGTAGCAGCGGGAGTAGCTCAGTGTGAGATCCAAGAGCATGCCAAACCTATTCAGGGTGAGGAAAGACTGTGCTCTGCTAAGTGTTCATATTATCACACTTGCTCTTAGAATGGTTTTTTTCCCTTTTAATTTCATCACTTCCCAGTCAACTCTTGATTTTGTTTAGCGTGTTTTATTGATCTGTCTAGCTTTCTTATCAATATATTTCCATGCATATTTCCTCAAATCTCAGCTGATTTTTGCTTTAGTAAATTGCATTAATTTTAGCGTTGGCCTCAATCAAGCATGATGAGAAAAATTAAGCTGCTGTAAAAGTCTTATAATCTAAGCTGTGATAAAGTATACTTGGCTGAATTGCTATTTTAAATTAACCCTCGATGCTTACTTTCCATTAGTAGAGATGATCCAGATTTTATTTTCATTTTCGTATAGATCATTTGCTTATGTTACTGACCTAAAACCAATACAGTATCTTTCAACTCAGGGCTTTGACTAAGTGGCTGTCTTGACTGAGTGAATTTTTTAAATGACTGTTTAAAAAATATTTGTTGAGTACTTTGTACTAGGTACTGAACAAGATATTTATAGTGTTTATTATCATGTAAAAAACATGAAACTCTGCAAAGTTCCATTAAGTAATTTCACAAAGATGTTAGGAGAGTCTGACGTTGATCATGGCCAGCACAGTCTTTGATGCAAAGTTTTAAGTAAGGATTAGTGAAAATTGTTTTGTATTTTCTTTAAAGTAATTTGAAAATGTTTCTCTTGAGATTCTAATGTCCAGACAGCTCATCTTAATATAAAACTACACTTTTCCTGTGCAGTCTTGACATATATACACATATTGAACATGGGGAGAGAAGTTAGGATTTTAAGAACTTTGGGGGGAAAAAACAAAACAAACCCTAAATGTCAAGTATTCGTTAACCAAGTGTTCTGAAGTGATTTCTGAATTTTGCCTTCATCTGGTCTTTACAGATGTTCAGTGGTTATGGAATCAAGATGCTTCCCGAGATTTACTACTTGCTATCCACCCACCAAATTATATTGTGCTCTGGAATGCGGATACTGGCACCAAACTGTGGAAGAAGAGCTATGCAGATAACATCCTTTCTTTTTCTTTTGACCCTTTTGATCCCTCCCATTTAACTTGTGAGTAATACATCTAATACAGATACTAAATCATAATCCCATATCATTTGCAAGTATTTTGATGGCTAGAACTTTAAATGCACAAGCTGTACCTTCACTGTGTTGAATTTCTAAATAGACTTCGATTAGCTGGGGAGAGAGTTGCTGTGCTGTTCTAATTCTGGCTTAATGAAATTTGTTTTTCTAGGAACACATAAAGAACTTGAGTCAAAGGTTTCGTTTAGTATGTGGCCAAATTCAGTTCTTCCCTCTAAAAAATCATTTAAATTCATGCTTGTGTTTTGAGTGCCATAAACAGATGCATGTGTGGCACAGAATAAGCCCAAGGGAATTTTTTCTTGCAGAGGTTATTTTTGCCCGTGTGCTCTTAGTGTTTTCACCGAGCCGCTGATCTAAAAATGTGATTTGTTTTTAGACACATGTTTTGTTTTGTTTTGTTTTTTAATTTATTTTTTATTTATTTTCAGCATAACGGTATTCATTATTTTTGCACCACACCCAGTGCTCCATGCAATCCATGCCCTCTATAATACCCACCACCTGGTACCCCGACCTCCCACCCCCCCACCCCTTCAAACCCCTCAGATTGTTTTTCAGAGTCCATAGTCTCTCGTGGTTCACTGCCCCTTCCAATTTCCCCCAACTCCCTTCTCCTCTCTAACTCCCCATGTCCTCCATGCCATTCTATGGAGTATTATGCCTGCATCAGAAAGGACGAATACCCAACTTTTGTAGCAACATGGATGGGCCTGGGAGAGATTATGCTGAGTGAAATAAGTCAAGCAGAGAGAGTCAATTATCATATGGTTTCACTTATTGGTGGAGCATAACAAATAGACACATGTTTTTGTGATTAAATGATTTGGGAAATATTCTTCATTCAATTATCCAACGGGCATTCCTTGAGCTATTACTATATCCCAGGTATACAGAGAATGAAGGGGAATGGGAGGGATGGGAATGGGCAGGTTGTTGTAGTAGATGAAGTGGTCAGAGTAGGCTTGATTTTGATATTGGATCAAAAATTGGAAAGAGGTAAGGGAATTAGTTGCGGGAGAGAATGTTTCTCCTGAATTTGAATGACTCAGAATTCTAACTTTTATCTACCAGCATTTGTTATTACTGAGTGTATATTTGTGTGCTGAAGAAGGAAGAGAAATGCGTACCTGCAGAAACTAAAATGGGAAACCCAACTGTGGAGTTTCAGTGGTGTGTGGTTAGGTGTTGTGTCTATATACACGTATATGGTGTGTATGTGCACGTGTGCGTACGTGCACTTACTCCTTAGTGTGCTATGAAGTGCAGTGCTGTGGGATCACAGAGGAGGGCTGCTTTAGCTGACCCACTGACTGAGGGAGGGCATCCCAAAAGAAGAGGAATGAGTGAGACCTTGGAAGGGCGTCCTGGCATCTGAAAAGGAGATAAGGCCTCAGGCTAACTTTACTGCATCTCTAATTTGGTTGATGAAAGCACAGTATATTTTAAAGCGTCCGTTCACCTAACATCTTTGATTTAATCATACTGAATATGCTAGGGCTGTCATAACTCTTGAATACTTCTTTGCTCCCTGTGCTTAAACCTAACTGCAGGGAGCCAGGAGAGATGAGATTTCTGTTATCCGTGTAGTAGCCCCAGTTTTGAGGGAGATTATTTTCAGTCATAAAAAGGCAAAATTTGTTTTGCTAAATGTGGTGCTGCCTTGTTGAATACTTCTGTTTCCTGTACACGTAGTAAGCCATTGTTGGCTCTCTATTTTTACTCTGGATATAAAGAGAAAAAGAACACTCTCGTACTTCCTAAGGTTCAGTCTGATGCTCCAAAAGAAAAAAGGAAATGTATATTTAGACTGAGCAGTTCATGATACTTGTAAAAAATTAGTACCACATCAAATATTTGAACTCAGAACTAAATGTGATATGCAAAGCCTCTTAGTATGGGATTTTTTTTTTCTTCTGTGAATTTTATATTCTGAAAAGTCTTGGATTTGAAGTTACAGGATATAATGAAGAAAGGTTTTTAATGAAAGTCCATGCACTGAATTTATTTGGAAGAACAAACATTTGTTCTTTCTGCTAGTAACCTTCTGATATCTTTTTAATATAAAACATTAATTTAGAAAGCTGAGTGTAGAGGCCTCTGATGAATTGTAATGAACCACCTGTTTCACTTCAACTTGGAGAACATTTCAGTTACGACTACATTATACTGCCAGTTCTATATTATTAAAATTATCATTACCTTGCTTTCAAAATTGTATTGGAATAAAACTCTGTGCTCAACTTGATTAAACTTTAATCAGAGTTTTGCTTCTCTCAATACAGTACTCACCAGCGAGGGTATTGTATTCATCTCAGACTTCTCTCCATCCAAGCCTCCTTCGGGCCCCGGGAAAAAAGTTTACATATCCAGCCCACATTCCAGCCCAGCTCATAATAAGCTGGCCGCAGCCACAGGGGCCAAGAAGGCTCTTAATAAAGTAAAAATCTTAATCACGCAGGAGAAACCTAGGTAAGTTACAAGTATAAAACTAACCATTTAGTTCATCTATTTATCATCCATTCAAGAAACGTCATTGTTGAAGATGTACGAATACAGATTTTATTCTTTACCTCACCCTTTCTCCTTTCCAGTTTTGAATTTATATGGAGGAGGAGAATATTCTCTCTGTCTCTTCCCCAAGGAGGAGGTTCCACTTTGATGTGGCTCCTTTGTTTTCAGTTATTATGCTAACCTCTCCCTTACTGATTTTTGCAGATGACAGTTTCTGACTTCTGATTTTTAAATCTGAAAACAGAAAATGAAGATTCCACAGTTGGCAATTGAATACATTTAAAAAATTGGGGACAAAAGCTGGATTTTCATTTTAAATATGTTTTCCTGACTTAAGTGCTCCGTCTCATTAGCTAGTAAAATATGGGTGTTTTTCTTACGCATGTAAAGATGTTTCTCATACTGGTTAAGAGCCAAGATTCTAGGGGAAATTATAGCCGTGTGACTCAGAATTCTTTTTTTTTTTTAATATCTTATTTATTATTTATTTGACAGGCAGAGATCACAAGTAGGCAGAGAGGCAGGCAGAGAGAGAGGAGGAAGCAGGCTCCCTGCTAAGCAGAGATCCTGATGTGGGGCTCGATCCCAGGACCCTGGGATCATGACCTGAACTAAAGGCAGAGGCTTAACCCACTGAGCCACCCAGGCATCCCAGAATTCTTTAATCTTAATCATAATTTTCACTTTCCCAATCTCTAAAACAGCATTTTATAGCATTTTATATGGTTGTTGTAAGGATTAGCATACAGTAGCTTAGGTACTTAATGTAGTGGCTAATAATTTTAGTAACCATTTATTTGGTAAATGCTACATATTATTGTTTATTTCAGAAATGGCAACTGAATAAAATTTTATTTTAAGTAACTAATCTTATGCATTGGAAATAGACTTCAGTTTTCTTTCCTAGAGAGCTATGATCTTATATTTTTATTGTTTTGGCAGTTTTTTGGCATTCATTTTTAAAAGACTCTTACTTTAAATATGCTAAGATTATTCTGTCTAGATTTTGTGGGTAATTATCTGAAAAATCTATGGTCAAATACAAATTGTTCTGCAAGTATATTCTGAATTTATATATAAATATCATCTTTATGTATTAAACCATAAGCTCATTAATTTCACCAAATTATCCCCCACCCTGTGCCATAATATTTGGATTGCTCCTTACGTATTTTAAGAGAATATTCTATTTATTTTTCATTGGTTCTATGTTATAGATAAATCTTTTAGAGTCTGAATTGTTTGAATTGTTTTATTTTATGATTTGTGTGTATTATATCTTCTCATATGAGTCATATGTTCATTTTGAGTTTTGGGGAAATGAATTATTAATCCCTTCAAATAGAACTGCTCCAGGTGCTTTTACATTCATTATTACATGGGATCCTGCTGTAGTTCTGGGCAGTAATACTGTGTCTGTTTTATAAGTGAGGAAATTGAGCTGCACATTGTTTTAAATATGTTCCTCCAGCTTACCCAACTAGGAAGTGGCAGAGCCAAGATTTTAATGCAATCCATGTTCCTGTTTTTAGTCCTCTAATCTAACTTTATTTTATTTTATTTTTGGCACAAAGAGGTGGTTTTAATAAAGCCTGGGGACAGAACCCATGGGCAGAAAAGAGCTGCCTAACTTTATTCCTATTGAAATAGGTTTAAGAAGGTTATGACTGAATATATGCAAGTCACAAATGGCTGAAAGGATTCTTGAGACTCTTGAACTATCTACAATCTTTATAAAGTTTTATCAATTTTATTTACATAGAAGAAAATACTGTGATAAGTGAATAAAATACCCCACTTTGTTTCAAAAAAGATTTAAGGTGGCTTAGAAGTGAATGAAGGCAGAGGGGAGGAAGTGACATGCCCAAGGTCATACAGGTAATCCATTGACTCCTGGTCCAAGGGCCCTAATTGCCCAGATTGCTTTGTTCTGATGCTGAGTATTGATTTCAGCAATCTGTTTGGTACTTCTCATTGCAAAATAAAAATAAAACTACTGGTTTTGTCACTTTATAGCCTTACTACTTAAATTTTTTAAAAAATTTAAATGTATCTCTATCCAATAGTCTGTGCATTACCATTTGTCATAATTTGGGTTTTGGCACATAGTAGAGATCTTAGTTTTAGATGCTAGTCCCTGTTGGTCATTTCAGGAAACAATTGTATCTTCTCATTGACAGTTATGTGGAAAGGACAAAATTTCAGTCCTTTATTAGCTTTTTCTGATATGAATAAAGTCTTTGACTTATTTCTTGATGCCTAAAGTATGTTTACTTTTTTCAGTGCTGAATTTATAACTCTAAATGATTGCCTTCAGTTGGCATATCTGCCTTCCAAGAGAAATCACATGTTGTTACTCTATCCTCGGGAGATTTTAATCCTTGACCTTGAGGTGAATCAAACAGTGGGTGTGATTGCAATAGAACGAACAGGAGTTCCATTTCTGCAGGTATGTTTGATCTAAAAGTTCTATCCCTCCAAGTTGGTCATGAATATTATAGACAGTAAAAACATAATCTTGCAGAAATCCTTAGTTCCACTTTCTCTTTTCTATTTATTTAAAAATTAACAATGTTGCCTGGGTGGCTCTGTTGGTTAAGTGCCTGCCTTTGGCTCAGGTCATGATCCCAGCGTCCTGGGATCAGGCCCCCCATTGAGCTTCCTGCCCAGCGGGGAGTCTGCTTCTGTCTCTCCCCTTTCCCCGCTCATGCTCACACTCTCAAATAAATAAAATCTAAATAAAAAAAAAATAAATTAACAGTGTTACTGTATTCCTATTTTTCTGCACTTTTGATTATGTGATTTACCTTAGAAATTCTTCTGACTGATCTGGAGATATTTATTGAACTATTTAAGTTTCCTGGATAAAGGCAAATTTTTATGATTATGAATGGATGGTTTTTCTTTGTTTTTTAGAGATTTATTTATTACAGAGAGAGTGAGCGTGCACACGCACATGCGTGTGAGTACCAGCAGCAAGCCAAGGGGTGGGGGTTGGAGGGTGCAGAGGCAGAGAGAACCCTGAAGCAGACTCCCTGCTGAGTGTGGAGCCTGATGGCGGGGCTTGATCCCAGGACCCTGAGATCGTGATCTGAGCTGAAATCAAGAGTTGGCTGCTCAAGGGACTGAGCACCTCCCAGGTGTGCCATAAATGGAATTTTTGAATAATTCATTTAATTTTCAAGCTTGGGGATTATGTGTGTATTTTTTTTTTCTGTCCATATTCTCTAAATATGCTTCCCGGCATATACTTTTTAATCTATTGTGTTTTTTAAAATGAATACATTATCTGTTTAAAGGTAATACCCTGCTTTCAGCGTGATGGGTTATTTTGCCTACATGAAAATGGTTGTATAACTTTACGTGTTCGAAGATCTTATAATAGTGTTTTTACCACTTCAAATGAGGAACCAGGTGAGTTTATATCTTAGAATAATACTAGAATATTTTTCTCCAGAATTTCATAAGCCGTCATGTGGCGGATACCAGCCAAAGCATAGAGTTAATGGTAATCCTGGCCGTGGGAAAGTAGAATATGATTGTAAAAAAGTATAAAGCCATGGTTAATTTCATGGTTTTATAATAGTGCCCCTCCTATATGCAGCAAAGAAAGTAATATTTTGTAATTACTTAATTGTATCCATGAGCCAAGTAGATATTATCTTTGCGTCTTTTTCTTCAGCACAAGTGGAGCCTTTTAAAATACCTTTATTATTACACCCCTGACTTTTCTGCTTTAGGAACGTCCATTGTAAAATTACATAGGTTAGTAAGTCTCCAGGGTATTGTCAGTTTCTGTCTTATCCTGGAGAATGAAAGCACTGTGTTAAAATGATGTACTTTTAAAAGCAAAAGCGACTTTCATGACTTTTGTAGAGTACCATTATTTTCAGGCTTACTGAGGCCACTATAAATTATGATGACCTCTAGTATACTGTACATTATTTGGTCATATCACTGTTGATCCTTTATCAAAGCTGTTTTCTTTGTTTTAATAATATTAAAAAAAATATTGATTGTAGTTTTTATTTTGGAAACTAAAGTTGGTGTGGACAGCCACTAAATGAATCATATTTATATTCTGAAGAAATTAGTAATACTTGTAAAAGGAGAAGGCATTTTTGACAAACTGTGTGCTAGTGAAGGAATGATATTCTTTTTAGTTGAGGTTTTATTTAAATTAAAGCAAATAGTAGTGATATTGCTGTGTTGCTTTCTGATATTTAAAAGAAAACAATACTATGTTAAGATCCAGATCCTGTCCAGGAGCTTACCTATGATTTACGAAGCCAGTGCGATGCAATCAGGGTGACAAAAACTGTCCGTCCCTTCAGTATGGTGTGTTGTCCTGTCAATGAGAATGCAGCCGCCCTCATAGTGAGTGACGGCAGGGTCATGATATGGGAACTCAAGTCCGCCGTTTGTAATCGGAATTCACGGAGCAGGTAAGTGAGTGAATAGGATTGTTCTCTGGTTTGCTTTATTACCTCTTTTTAGAAAATTACTAGAATCAGGGGCGCCTGGGGGATTCATTTGCCTTCTGCTCAGGTCATGATCTCAGGGTCCTGGGATCAAGCCCCATGTCAGGCACTCTGCTCAGTGGGGAGCCTGCTTTTACCTCTCCTTCTGCTCCTCTCCCCTGATGGTGCATGCTTGCTCGCTTGCTCTCTCAAATAAATAAATAAATAAATCTTTAAAAAAATTAGCAGAATCATGAAAATAGCAGGGACTTAAAAAAAATTTTTTTTAAGTGAGAATTTAGATTATTAGGGAATTATGTAAACCTCCTGGAAATATTTCACTGTGGGCAAGATTAATAAATACTATAAGATTAATAAATACTATAAAAATGGATAGAATGCTATGATCTGAAACTAGTAATTTGAGTTACTAAACTGTAACAGAGGTTTTAAATATGTAAAAACATGTAATTATTATGTCTTTGCAGTAGTTCTGGTGTATCACCTTTATATTCACCCGTGTCTTTCTGTGGAATTCCTGTAGGAGTGCTACAGAATAAGCTCCCAGACCTCTCCTTAGATAATATGATTGGTAAGCTATTTTTTTCCTCTAACATTTATGTTAGGTATTTCTCTTGAAGGGCAAAATTAATAGTTACTGATTTGCAATTATTATAAAGTCAAAGTTAATATCTGAGAAAACTGGATTGTGGGATCATTTTTTTCCTCAATAAATCAGAGGATATGAAATATTTAAGCCAAAAAACATATATTGGCATTACAGTTACCGGTATTAGAAAATGTTCATTCATGAGAGACTCTTGATTTAAATGAAGGAGATGACATTAGGCATGTGAATACTAGATCTGTGCTGTGTCCAGCTATACCCCACTCCTCAGGGCCTTCCTGCAGTCTGGTCCCCGGTCTCAGAACTGAATATGTACTCCTCTTTCTCCCTTTCTGCTACTCCTAATTTAAAATTCAACTCAAGCGTTGCTTTCTTTAGTCTTGTAGCCTGACTTAAATGTTCTTCATTTGCAGTCCCTGATGGTTATCTGTTGTTGGAATGGTGATTCTGTTTGTTTCCTCCAGTGAATTATAAACTCTGTAAGTGTGGGACAGTGTTTGATTGCACTTTGTATCCCTAGCACCCAGCAAAGAGCCTTGTATATTCAGGATGTGCAATGAACATTTATTGAAGGAATAAAGTGACTGAGCAGTATTAGAAAAAGTAATTTTAACATCATGACGTACATTTTTAAACTTTCGTGTTGGGGATTCAGCAAATTTATTTACAGATAAAATATTGTTTCAGAGGGGCCTCTGCCTTCGGCTCGGGTCATGATCCCGGGGTGCTGGGATCGAGCCCCATATGGGGCTCTCTGCTCGGCAGGGAGCCTGCTTCCCTCCTTCTCTCTCTGCCTGCCTCTCTGCCTACTTGTGATCTCTGTCTGTCAAATAAATAAGTAAAATCTTTTTTTAAAATTTCATATAAAATTCATATATAAAAAATATATATATTAAAGGAAGAATGAAGATTTGTGATTTCAGATATTGTACAACTAGAAGTTGTAAATATGCCAAGAAATTTTGAAGTCTTAATTCTTTTAAAATTGTGGCCATGGCTTATAAAGGATTTTCTTTACTGTTATTTGTTCTTTCATAATGTAATTGAAGATCAGTATTATTTTGTTTAAATGCTAGATTCATGATAATACTAGGAAGGGCATTACCTTATTAATCTTAATCATAAATGGCATTTATTGCGTACTTAGTACTGTGTTAAATACTGCACTAAATGCCCTATGTATTACCTTAATAACCCTGCGAAGTAGGTAATATTATTATTTGTTTTATAAAGTGGAAACTGAGATCCAGAGAGATTTAAAAAAACTTGCCCTATACCAGAGAGCCAAGAAAAGGTCGCCCTAATCTTGACCCTCCTTGGCCATGGCCTCTAGTCCTGGCTACTCCACTGTGATCTTAGACAAGACCTCACCTCTTCCAGGCCTTGGTTTTCTTGTAGTTCTTGCCATTTGTAAAATCCTTCTGTTCAGTGATATTAACTTGTTTATTTAAAGTTCTTTCTCTTCACCTTCCAGACATAAATCTATATGAGGAAGTTTAGACACATACTTGTTTTGCAAAATTCATTTTATCAGTAATACAGTTTTCTGAGTTAATTGACCTTATCTCCACTTAATATAAAATATTAAAGTGAAAAGAATTATAAAATAAACAGTCATGCACAGAACTAATCAGTAATACAGAGCCCATGGGAGTTTGAAATTTCATGCTGTTTAAGTGTCTAAGTGATATAAATTACATTTTTTTTAAAAGACAAGAGGATACAGATTGTATACAGTTCCTGACAATGTAGTTGATTTGAAAGCATTAAATAAATAAAGCTCTGTTACTCAAAAACATTTTAATTAAAACTTTTAATTAAACTTCTAATTTGATATTCACGATGTCCTTAGTGATAGTTGAAAGCAATTCAGCTAAATATAGAGGCCTGATTTATATTCATTGGGTACAGCCTACTGCTTTTTAAGGCCTAATCTGCCCTACCTTGTGAATTGCCTGTTATGGAAGAAGTTTGAAGAAAAATGATGGCCATTCCTGGGAGTCCATTCCAAGCTGTGGAGGGTTTGTAAATGTGGTACTTCTCTGTTGAACTCCATGTTCCTTTAGACTCCCATCTTCTGTTATCAAAGATTGATACCAATCGTATGATATCATGGGATCTTCTTATTTGGATTAAATTGATGGCCATTTTTTTCTGTACATCTTATGAATTTCAAAATACCCGCAGTTTGCTGCAGTATTAAAACAACTTTATAGCCTCAGAAGGTTACAGTATTCACAACCCCATCACTCGCTTATGGTAATTACTGACATTTTTCCCTTTCACGGGTGTGTGTGTGTTGTGGGTACGTACACACTCAGGTATCCTTTATTATGTATTTTTGACGACTATATCCCAGTATTCAAAAATGGTTTATAGGCAGGAAATTTGTGTACCCTTTTTAGTGAACGGTCTGGGTTTTGTTGTACTCACATGTTCACATTTTGTTAGAATGGTTTTACTGAAGCCTTTTAGTTTGAAACTTGAGTATAATTCTGATTAAACCTGAGTATAATTGCTGTATCTGAAAATAATGCCCATTTAAGATTTAACTATCAGCAGTGAACTTATATATTCTTTATATTATGTATTTGTATATTCTTTTTTATGTGTAATTTATGTTACGTACATTATTTTGTATGTTATATTATTTTGTGTGTTGTTATATTATTTATGTATGAAGTATTTAATTATAAAGCTTAGATTTTGTAATTACATTGACACATTGAAAAGATTTCTGATTAGAAACCTAAATGAGTTCCTTGAACCTACAGTTGGTGATCACCAGTGTTATGTATGGTTTAGAAAGTGCATTTAGATTGAAAAGTGACCCTTTAGAAAGGTGGGTGTTAAGTTGGGAATGAGCTGCAGCGTCCCACTCCCCAGAAGCTGGTCTCTGACCTGGGTCCCCTGATGCGCCTTGTTTGGTGCCTCATACTGGGAACTTCGGCTGACAAAAGTCCCTGAGTTCTGGACAGCAGTCCTCCAGAGTAATCTGTGGTTTGAGGTGGCAGACAGTGCAGTTTCCGTCCGAGAGCCAAGTACAGAGCCATTCTTCAGCTGCGGCCCATGGAGTGCCACCTGATACCTTGTAGACCTGAAAAGGGTTGCCGCTGCAATTTTCTTTACATTTCAGAATACATTGTAATGAGTGTATTTGTACTTTTGCTTCCCCCTCAGGACAAAGTGCCATTGCTGGGGAGGAGCATCCCAAAGGCCCCATTCTGCAGGAGGTGCACCTCCGCTTCCTGCTGACGGGACTGCTTTCAGGACTGCCCTCCCCACAGTTTGCCATCCGTATGTGCCCGCCACTGACCACCAAAAACATCAAGGTGTATCAGCCACTGCTCGCCGTTGGTAAGTATTGGATCTATTCTTAATCCTTCGTGCCTGTTTTATGTTTTATAAGACATTTAAGTGTGGTAGTGATTAGAAAATCCTTTATTTGAGGATAAGGAGGAAGAGGCCCCATGAAATCATATATATATACTCATCTGAAAATATTTTTCTTCTTTTGTTTTTCTGTCCTTTTAATCCACCCATCTTTTTATTTATTTTTTAAAATTTTTAAAATTTAATTTAATTTAATCTTTTTGTGTGTGTTCCAAAATTCATTGTTTATGCATCACGCCCAGTGCTCCATGCAATATGTGCTCTCCTTAATTCCCACCACCAGGCTCACCCAACCCCCCACCTCCCTCCCCTCCAAAACCCTCAGTTTGTTTCTCAGAGTCCACAGTCTCTCATGGTTCGTCTCCCCCTCCGATTTCCCCCAACTCACTTCTCCTCTCCATCTCCCCATGTCCTCCGTGTTATTCCTTATGCTCCACAAGTAAGTGAAATCATAGGATAATTGACTCTCTCTGTTTGACTGACTTCACTCATCACAGTATTAACTCATCCACCTGACACTGGGTGATAGAGACACTGACTACAATGGGTACCTTTCTGAAATGTTAGGACAATAATCTCTGTGTGATGCTAAATCCAGATTCCTTGTGTTTTTTAGTCCTAGTTAGTAGTTTAGTAATAGCAATGTTCTTCATTTGCCAAGAATTGTATATTGAACGTTGTTTAAAATGGCTATGGTCTCTTTAAGATTTGCCTTTTGGGTTGAAATTACATAGTTTTATATTTTTGATAGAAAATTGGTCTTGGTTTCAACCTCCTGTCACATTAATTTCATAATAATGTGAGTAGTCTTATCTCCTTCATAGATAAAAAAACAAATTTTATTTGCTATTATGTACAGAAGGTTAAAATGGATTTCTCAAAAATTTCAAAAAGTAGTATATTCATTTGAAATTGTCAACATTTTTTCTTAAGATGCTGTTCGTTGGCTTCTGGCTTTCTCTCTAGGTCTATAACATGGTTTTTTGTTTTGTTTTGTTTTGTTTTTTCCTAAAATGAAAGCCTCATCCACATTTATTTTGTTGCTAGTAGGTCTTAGTTAGCTAACAGCCTACTCATGAGTACTAAAGGCTCATTTGACTAATCGGTTTTGGCAATATTCTGATTTTCCCAGTTTTTCCATTACAGTCTTCTGAATGTAGTTTGCATTTTAAAGTTTGGTAGTCTGTGTGTACATGTGTCCAGATTTATATAAAAGCAGATAAATATTTAGTTTTTGCTTTAGAAACTATTGACTTATATTAAACCTCTTAGAGAAATTTTAATTGAAATTTGTTAATGTACATTATAGTACATGTATATACAGTGTCGGTATACGTAAATTGTCAGTTAGGATTTTGTCAGTTTCTTGGAGAAAAGTACTTCTTGCCATAGCTAGATAATTGAGAGCTAAGTCAGGGTCTGAGATTTCTGTTGTAGAATAAGCTGTATTTTACTTGTATGATGATCAAGTCATTTATTGAATTTAGTATAATCACAAAGTAAAAAGAAAAAATATAAAATTAGTTCCTAAATTTTTGCACTCACCAGGGCAAAGAGTCAGAGTTCCACTATGGAATTACTGCTCCTTGTGGAGCCCCTAGAATATTAAATCATAGGTTCAGCATCATTAAAACCTACAAAATGTAGGGGCACTTGGGTGGCTCAGTTGTTTAAGCATCTGACTCTTGATTTTAGGTTAAGTCATGATCTCACTGTCATGGAATCGAGCCCTGCATAGAGCTCTGTGCTGTTCATAAAACCTGCTTAAGATTCTCTTTACTTGGGGCACCTGGATGGCTCAGGTGGTTAAGCATCTTCCTTCCGCTGGGGTCATGGTTCCTGAGATCGAGACTGCATTGGGAATCCCTGCTCAGCGGGGAGCCTGCTTCTCCCTCTCCCTCTGCTTGTGCTCTCTCACTCTCTCTGTCAAATAATAAAATACTAAAAAAAATTCTCTCTCCTTCTCCCTCTACCCCTTCCTTCCTTCCCCCCCCCAATCGTGCAAGTGTGCGAACATGCGTGCATGCTGTCTTTCAAAAAAACCCCCCCAAAACCAACCCCCTCAAAAAGCAAAAAGCTTGCAGAATGCAAAATCATTTTATTATGATGATCTGTTAATTGAAAAGTTTTAGTAATTCTTTAGATATTGTCTCAGTAATAGAAGGTATTACTGTGGAATAGATGATAAATGTAAACAAGTCTAATACTGTATTTTTCTAGAATAGTTCTGTAAAATATTTAATAAAGCATTTAGCAGCAGGTACGCTAAAATTGAAACTTGCCTAGTGTTTTTATTTCTATTACTATTCTATCATTTCTACATTCTGTCATTCTGCGTGAATCCATTCATTTTTTTAAAGTCATGTGCAGTGAGAAAGTGATTGTCCAAGCAATTATATCGTTCCCTTTCTTGCTTAACTTATAAAAACATTTTGAAGACTAAAACATTACTTTTCCAAGAATGGCCATGTTCCTCCAGATTAAATTATAGACACACACTCTACCTGAGGCCATGAAAAGCTTTAGACATAAAATAACTACAAACTGAATTACAACAATAATAGAAATAGTGATAAAAATGTGCTTAGTTTGTGCCAGGTACTATAGTAAATGTTTGAACTGTGTCTTCTCATTTACTCTTCAGCAAGTAGATTTTCTATTATTCCCATGTTAAAGGAATTAAAAACACAGATTTAGTGTTGGCAAGTAATTTGTACGAGTGTAAGAGCCAGAGCTTAAACTCAGGCTAGTTTAACTGCAAAATCCATAGCTAACCACCACATTTGTCCATCTCTATGATTTCTAGAATATGAAGACAAAACAAAAATCTTTGGAAAGAAAAACAGAAAAGATCTGGTTTCTGAGTTCTGCTGAGGACTGAGGACTTGCTGTTGTAAACATTCAAAATCTGAAAAAGTAGAAGTTCCCATGTGTGAAAAAGCTTATTAGCAAAGTGCTTCTTCAGATTTTATGTGTATTGAGTTAGATGTTGAAGTCTTTCGTGAAAATCTATCCCTGGATTTAGGAAGATCTCAGAGCACATGAGATTAGGCCCATTTTTGAAAAGAGAGTAGACCAGAGAAATTGACTCTTAACACATAGCTTGAGTCCCTTTTGTAAAAGATACATTTATAAAATTATTAAAATCCTGAGAAAAGACTTTTTGGAAAGATCTGGAACTACGGCTTGAGTAATTCTATTCTCTCACATCGTTTCGATAGGTACAAGTAACGGTTCTGTCCTGGTGTACCACCTCACCAGTGGGCTGCTGCATAAGGAGTTAAGTGTCCACTCCTGTGAAGTCAAGTGAGTATGCATTGTGACGTTGAGATCACAAACAAAGCATACTGGAAAGAAGTTCGGGACACTTTTCTACATTGAATATTATGCAGTGGTGATTATTTGCCTCAAAGTTTTGAAAAATAAATATTCACATTTAAGTAATGGTTATGTTATTCAAGGCTGAACACTAATTGTTTGCTTTGTAAAAGGATATCGTGCAGTGGAAAATTTTGTCTGACTTCTGTTGTGGCATCTGATTGTGGAGGATATTTTCTCACTGGCTGTCCCTGCGTTCCTTTGTTCAGATGGATGTAGCTTGTTTTTCATTTCTATAAAGATCCATTGGTAGGACTATTCCTGACAAATTTGAATGAAGTCATGTTAATTATTAACTAATCTCATTTGTTTTTTGTTTAAAGCACCATGAGAAAAGAACCCAACTGGATAGCATTTCTAGTTTCATTTTGAGGTGTTGTGTTTGATGAGTGCTGTGCGATCAGAGGGAGCTGAGGGAAAAAGTTGCTTGGTTTTGAAGCACATGCGTCTCCACAGCATTATTTTGTTCATGGCGGGGCTGCCCCCCCCTTCCTTTGTTCTCGTCATGATTGATTGTGAAGTTACATGTGATAACACAAATTTATTACATCTCCCATATTTTTGGATGATCTTTTAACAAATGTACAAGAAAGGCCATTTTCTCTCCTCTGAACGTTATATACTCACAGGTCTATGCACATGTTAAAATTCGTAGTTAATCCTTCCTACATACTTTATTCTAAGTAATTGTATTTTCTGGATGGGGAAAGGTTAACCCTTTAAGTATGACAACTGATTGTGATGGAATTTCCAGAAGAGTCTACATTGCCTTATTCTGTCAAGTACATTGTTTGTGGTGCAGCCCAGGTAGCTGTCAGTCTCCACCTCCTGCTGAGCCCTCCAGTAGCTCTCTGAGTACTTCTGCATGGCATCCTAATGTCTTCAGAGTCACTAGTCCCCTGGGTGCAGTGACAGAGGTCTGTTTGGACCATCTCAGACTGTTCATCTTTCTCTTCCTCCATGAGACCCTTCTGCCGCTGCTGCTACCTGCTGTCTCCCTTTCTTTCCTGTCTACATTGCTTTTCTTTTTTTCTTTTTTTTTTAAGATTTATTTATTTATTTGACGCAGAGAGAGAGAGAGATCATGATTAGGCAGAGAGGCAGGCAGAGAGAGGGGAAGCAGGCTCCCTGCTGAGCAGAGAGCCTGATATAGGGCTCATCCCAGGATTCTGGGATCTTGACCTGAGCCGAAGACAGAGGCTTAACCCACTGAGCCACCCAGGTCCTCTACATTGCTTTTCTTAACATTTCCTTTCACCCTTGGCTTAGTGTATAGTGTTTGCTTTTGTGGCCAACACCCACCAGTCAAATTCTTCATTTAGTCAGTACTTATTCCAGGGACGTGTTAAGTGTTAATACTTTACATGACCATTTCTTTGACTCCCCACTCCTCTATGTGGTAGGCACTATTTTTATTCCCAATTTATAGAAGAAACTCAGTATTGTAATCTGTGAAATTTAATCTGGGCCTTTCAGGCATCAGAACTGACCTTTCTACTTAAAGTGCATGTGCTCTATCTCCAGCTAAAAAAATGCACCTCAGGCACATTTTGGCAATAAAATGAAAATGTTGATTGAGCCAGGATTCATGCTAGAAATTTATACCTGCTTCTGGAAAATCAAGTACATTTTCATTTTTTTCTGAACACTGAAGTCTTTAATAAAGACTCAATAGCGAGTTTATCAGCAAGCTATTAGTTTTAAATAAGATTTGTTTTCCTGGAACATTCAGATGGTAGATGTCACTAAATACATGACTTCCACATGCTGTGATAATATTTGTTATTATTGAGTAATACTTGAAATTATAGTGTTACTTGGGATACGAAATAATGGATATACTACAAAGGCTGATGTTGTGAATGATCACACAAATGTGCTCCATTTTTTTATGTGAATTTTCCCTCTTAATTACCATTTTGAAGATAATTCACATTTTATATTCAGAGATGATGCCCAAGAGGATGTTAAAATCCTGCCGTCTTTGTGTTTCAATTAATGTGATTATAATATTACAATTAAAAGCCATTACGAAAATTTCACAGATGGGTCATAAAAATTGCTGAACTTATTAGCAATAAACCCAACATATTCTAGATTTTCATACACAAATTTAAGGTCAACTTTTTAAAAAGTTGCTTTTACTTTGTACTAAACGTGTTTTTTAAAGATCACTTACATGGGCAGGGACTGCCTAACTGCAGCTGGTTTTGCTGTGGGTTGTTTTCAGAATCATGGTGCTTTAGCCAGTTTGATGTTACAAATACATACTGAGCAGCTTCTGTATTCCTGTAAACAAAACCTTTGATGCTTATAATCCAGTGGAAGATACCAAGGAATAAATAAATGGTATGTGGAGGTTTTCTTAGATTATTAGACTTTTTTAGATTATTAGTTTATGTCTTTGTCCAGTAGGCTAAATTTACAATAATAAAGCACAATGTTCTTTTCAGTGTCAAACTTACTAAAATAGCAGTTTACAGGGCTATCAGAACATTGACTGACTCAGTATTGCTTTTAGTAAATTGATTTGTGCAAAGTATAATAATCTCGGTTTTGTCTATAAATTTGCCGAGGTTATTTTCATAGAATTATAGAACTTCAAGGCCTTCCAGAGGTGGGTGCTTCCTGCAGCCCCCCAGGGTGAGAAGTAGCATCTACAGCAGCCCCAGGAGAAATCAGCAGGGCCAGCCTGGGAACCTGTAGGAGTCAGAACCACAAATGCCTGCTGACAGTCTACGCTTATGGTTGTTCACTAGTTAAGAATCCAGCAGAGCGATCCTATATCGAGTCCTAAAATGAGCTGCTGTGATCACAAGTTTTTTGATAGATCTCAGTGTGTAGGTAAACCCAGACAATAGCTTTCTAATTCTGAGAGCCCTGGGTGGGTGCTGTGTTTGATGAGAGTTTTCATTCTTTTCTATAGAGGGATAATCCCACCCTTATCTAATCTTCTTTGAAGTCCGACTTGACTTTTATTTTCTTCAAGTCGATCAGTAGGACTCAGATAGGGAAGCCGCTGCTGGAATCTGCTCGAAGATGGCATGCTAATAGTGCTGCACTACACATAAAAGCCACTCCACGTTCTGTTCTGTGCTCTGACCTTAGCAACGGGGATGCCTTTGTCTTACAGGCAGGGGGAAAGCAGGCTAAGTATGTGCGACACTAGAAATCATAAGGAGGAGTGCAAGGCTTTGCTCGAACATCATTCATTAAATCCAACCAAGTTTATTAAGTGCCTTTCACGTGCTGGAGAAGCATGATGTGGTACCTTCCTTCAAAGAGAATGCAGCCCAGTGTAGTGTTTCTCAGCCACACTATTTCCGCATGCTTTTTAGGCAACACCCTGCTTGCCCTTTGGGTCTCAGTGGCCTCAGAGGCCAGATTTTGTGCTACTCTTACAAGTCCTGATTGAACTCTGTACCAGTGCTTTTGTAATAGGGAGTCCAGGACGCACTGGTGTAATGCCTTTTTTCTGCTAGATCATAAGCTGCAGAAGGATAGCAGTCAAATCGTTCACAGTGGTAGTCCTGGAGCCTTGCGCAGTCATGGGTATACAGTAGGTACTTCCCAGACAGATTTTTTTTTTTAAAGATTTTATTCATCTATTTGACTGAGATCACAAGTAGGCAGAGAGGCAGGCAGAGAGAGGGAAGCAGGCTCCTTGCCGAGCAGAGAGCCGGATGCGGGACTCGATCCCAGGACCCCGAGATCATGACCTGAGCCGAAGGCAGAGGCTTAACCCACTGAGCTACCCAGGCGCCCCCCAGATAGATTTTTTAAAATAATGAAGAATGGGTGGCGGGGATTCTTAGTGTCCAGAGATCCTGGCGTCACTGTATAGAGCATAGGTGTGCAGATCAGCAGCTATAAGTCTTGGAGAGTATGTCTTGGGTTTCTGTGGGTACACAGATCTGACTGACACTGCCAGACTTACATAGAGAGCACAGTGCAGAATGATTTTATATAGTGTTCTCCTTTTTGTTTTGACTCTGATCAAACTGATGGTCGGTTTATCCTGTGTCTCCTTCTCTGCCCCCCACCCACCGCCCCCGGCCTCCATTCTCCACAAGCCATGGTGGTAGCACTGTAGTTAACGTCAGCGGGAGAAACTGCAGACTGACTTGCTATCAGTCCTCATGAAGGAGACTCGCAGGCATCCGGCTGATAGGTTGCTTGCTGTCTTGTCATCATTTCTTTGAGATTTTTCTTTTGTGCTTTTCTCTAATTAAGACACCATTTTGAATTGTCAGCCACTTCCAAATCTCATTGCTCAGTTTGAATTGTTTACTTCAGGAATTTCTCCCTCCTAACCAAATAGGAAATTTGATAAATTCTTCAGTGTACCCATCTTTAAGCAGTCGGGCTCAGAATATTTTAATACCACTCTTTCTTAAGGAATGGAATTCTTGAACACTACTGCAACGTGTGACTCTCTTCTCTGCCAGATTTTGATCGTCATGTTAATGCTGCTGTGAATCCTGGCAACTAAACTCTCTCGCTCCCCATTACATGTGGAGATAAAGTGGTTTGAATTAGAAATAATTTCATGTATATATTGGAAATATGTGGTAATTTAGTCTCAAATGAAAGGTCATATTGATATTCTTAATTAACTTGTATAATAGAATTTAGATCGTAGGGAAAACTTATTTTTCAAATAAGTTGCTCAGAAAAAAAGTGTATTTGACTGAACTCTACTTAATTTCTCACTTTAGGGGTATCGAATGGACAAGTTTGACTGGTTTTCTTTCCTTTGCTACTTCAACACCGAACAATATGGGATTAGTGAGAAATGAACTTCAGCTGGTGGATCTTCCCACAGGTTTGTGTATTTAGGCTACTAAAAGATTGGAAAGGGTTTGCCATATTGGTCAAAGATGTTGCTATGTATAGAACGTATTCCAGAAAACTTTCTTTCAACTTGGAAGGTTTTTTTTAGATCTTCTTTATATATTCATTTTGTTGTTGTTTTTCTGAAATATTTGCCCTGAAAAGGATCCTGGTGGTGGTTTGTATGCACATTATGTAAACCCGAGTGCGTGGCAAGTGGAGTACCATTAGCCTCAACAGACAGATTCATAAGTACGTAGGGTATCACTTCTAAGTACATTGTTACAGATAACCAGAAGCATGGTTTTAACACAAATCTTTGTGGTAGGCTTTGTTAGATTTCTCTTCTAAAACTTTTGGCCTTTGTTAGGAAAACCTTTATAAATTTTTAAGTAAGGACTGTCTTTAAGAGCTCAAATTTAAAACTTTTGATAGTCTCTGTCTAAAGAGGGAAAGAGCTTAGAGACTTTCCAGGAGGAGGCATTCCAGTGAAGTAACTTGTTCAGAATTGTTTAAAAACCTACAACTCAATGAATTTCAAAACGAACTTTGAGATAGAATAAGGTGAGAGTTTCAAATTATTTTATGACACCTACATGACTTCAAATAGAATTTGTAACAAAATTGTAGTGAGTTTCTTTAAAATGGTGTAGCAATAAGAATATATGTAGATAGTTTGAATCCTAGGATATATGTGTGTGTGCACGTGTGTGTAGTAAATCAAGTTATTTTCTCAATATGTATTTCCAATATATGGTTGTTCTTATTTACTGAGTTTGTCACTAAACCTCAAGAATTAACCCCACTGAAATCAGTCCAGTGTTGTTCTGGTCTCATTGGAAGTGACCTGCCCTGTATTGGGGTCTCTCTGATGACATGGTAGCCCAAGGGCAAACTGCTGTTTTCTAGTATCATTCACTTCAAAATTTAAAAAAAAAAAAAAAAAAAAAATCCTTTTTATTTTTTCCAATCAGCTCAGACCTGTTAGATAACTTAAAATCTTTCTTTAACAGATTTATTTTTGAGCAACAAATTTGTAAACCATAGTTATTAACTTGCTTACCTTAAGTTAAATTAACTTGCTTAATATTTGAGTTCATAGGTTATAGACTTTTTAGCCTGTCTTACAAGGATGTTCAGGAAAGGATGCGGGTGTTTGGCAAGGCCCCATTCGACAGCACTGTGGAGTGGGGAGGCGTGACTCAACCCCACTGAACTGAACGTGCTTTCTTTTGCATAATGTAAATAAAAATGCGGGAAAAGTTACAAAAATGTATTTGTTCAGACGTAAAGTAGAATTTGCCTTTTTTAATTAGAGAAGACCGTTTAGCTTCTTTGGTAGTTAGCTAATTCTTATCATTCCCTAGTTTCAGTCTGTGGAGACCTTTTGATAGGAACAGGTCAAAAGTATTTCAGTTGAGCAATTTGTACCTGGGAGAGAAAATCTTAAATATCTGTTTAAAGTGGGGCACCTGGGTGGCTCAGTGGGTTAAAGCCTCTGCCTTTGGCTTGGGTCATGATCCCAGGTTCCTGGGATCGAGCCCCGCATCGGCTCTCTGCTCAGCAGGGAGCCTGCTTCCTCCTCTCTCTCTCTGCCTACTTGTGATCTCTGTCTGTCAAATAAATAAATAAATCTTTAAAAAAAAAATCTGTTTAAAGAGTGTTTTCCCTGCTGGTTAGTGTTTATGAGCATGAGAGTGTTTCTGTCACTTTAAATATAGCAGTCGTTTCCCAGTAGACCATTTCTTTACCATAGATGTATTGAAACTCTGGAAATTGGTGTTTTTGAATTTCTAAAATATAACTATTTGAAAGAAACCACTGAAAATATTCAAGAAACTCTGTAACAAAGGAAGATAGCATTTTATAAGAGATATTTGAATACAAGTAGTATATTCTTGGTCTTCAAGGATGATGCTTTTGAGAATACGTTTTGAATTTAGATAACTTGAAAGAGCTTAGAAGCAAGTAGAAGAATGAATGGGAGAGTAGAGGCAGCACTGGTCAGATTCCTTTGGTGTGTATAGCTTTTTGTGTCTTAGATGTTTCATCTGATATTTTACATTTTCTTTAATATTTGCAATTAAAGGTAGGAGCATTGCTTTTCGCGGTGAACGAGGCAATGATGAATCACCCATCGAAATGATTAAAGTATCTCATTTGAAGTAAGTGTGAACCAAAAAGAAATCTGTGGTGTTACCACAATAGAACCTTAAGGATATTTTTTAATCTTTAAGAAAGTAAGACTGTGCTAGAATGCATATAGAATTTCTTAGTGACAGTAAATGGTGCTTTGCAGCCATTCCCAAGAAAATACTTTGATCACAAAATTAAACTGCTATTGCTTTTAATTACTACTTTTTAGAAAGATGAGATAACTTTTGTATGAATCTTAATATTATACTGGGTGTGGTGCATAAACAGTGAATTTTGGAACCCTGAAAAAAAATAAAATGAAAAAAAATTTTCATTATATTGGTAAAACCAGTAATGCTGTTTCATTCTGCTATAGCAGTAGGAATATAAACGCCTGTCACCAAGAAGATTTGTTATCTAGTGAAATTCATATGCATTTCTATCTCAACATGGGTTTGTTGAATCAAGGAACTGATTTTCTTTGTTTATAATTTAGACCTATTTTAATTTCAGTAAGTTTCTGAGTTTTTCATTCCAAGGGAAAATACATGTAAAGCACGATTATTAAACAGAGACTGGATGAAAACCAATTGGAAGAACAAAGAAGGAAGGAGTAAGCTCTAAAAGAGTTTTCACAATTGCTTTAGCTTTTCTAGGATCTTTGCATTTCCATATAAATTTTAGAATTAGCTTATCAGTTTTACCAAAAAAGCTTCCTGGGGTTTTGAATCCATAGACCAATGTGGGAAAGAATTGACGCCTTAACAAGTGTTGTGATTCGTGAACATGGTGTATTGTTCCACCTATTTAGGGATTTAATGCCTTTCAGTAATTATTTCTTCATTGTCATTTGGTAATTATTTTTTGTTTTTTTTTTTTCTTCAGTGCTATTATACATGTATTTTTTCCTTTTTAAAATTTCAATTACCAATTACTCATTACTGGTATACTGAAATAGTTAATTTTTCGGTATTGACCTCATGACCATGCTAACTTAATTATTATTTCTAATTGCATTTTTCTTGATTTTTTAGTATCTTCTCTATAGACATACCATGTTGTTTGCCAGTAAAGACTCTTCTACATCTCTGTTTTCTAGACAGTAGGCCTTTTTCCCCTTGCTGTGCTATACTGAATAGGATCACCAGTACAATGTTGAATAGAGCTGATGAGAACTGACATCTTTGTTCTATTCCTGGATCTTACTGCAAAAGTGTTGAGTCTTTGAACATTAAATATGTCCGTAGATTTTTTTGTAGGTGACTTCTTATTACGTTGAGGAAGTTTTCTATACCTAGTTCACTGAAACTTTGTATCGTTGAATAGCTGATAGATTTTGTCAGATGCTTTTTCTGCGTTTAGGGACATCCTCATAATGATGGATTTTTGTTTAAGGTTGCCTAATGGGGTGAATTACATTGACCGATTTTTTGTATGTTAAACCAGCTTTCCATCCCTCGCATAAGTTCTTCTTGGTGATGATATATTACTAGGTATGATTTGCTGATATTTTATTAGATCTGTGCTCATTAAGCATATTGATCCAGTTTTCATGTAATATCCTTGTCTGGCTTTGGAATCAGAGTAATGTTGACTTTGTAAAATGAGTTGTGAAATATTCTCTCCTCTTCTTTTTTTTTTATGGAGGAGTTTGTTTAGAATTGGTATTATACCTTATTGAAATAGGAAGAATTCACCAGTGAACCTACCTGGGCCTAGAACTTGCTTTGTGGAACAGTTTTTAAGTACGTACTCAGTTCTTTCATAGCTGCAGGACTATTAAGGTTTGGTTGGTTGGTTTCACTGAGTTTCGTTAGTGTCTTTCAAGTAATCTGTCCATTTCATCAGAATTGTTGAATTTATTGATTAAAAACTTGTTCATGGTATTCTCTTAATCTTTTAAGGTCAGTTTCATCTGACCTTATATTATTTTATTATATTTTATTTCTCATATCAGTAAATTATATTGGTCAGTTTTGTTGATCTTTTCAAAGAAACTCTTTTAGTTTCTCTCATTTTTCACTGTGGTTTTCTATTTTCTTTTCATTGAATGCCATAGGTGTCTTTTTTTCTTTTTCTTGCTTACTTCTGGTTTAATATGTTTTTCTTTTTCTAGTTTCTTAAGATAGAACTTTAGATGATTGAATTAGGCGTTTCTTTAAAATTTAATATAAGCACTTAATGTCACATAAGCACTACTCTTTGTACCTATATGTTTTGATATGGTGAGTTTTCATTTTAATTCACTTTATAATAATTTTAAATTTTCATGAAATATTTATAGATACATTGTTTAATTTCAAAATGTTTAGGGGTTTTCTAGATACCTTTCTGTTAATTTATGGTTTCCATTAGAGTCAGAGAGCATATTTTATGTTATTTTTGTCCTTTTAAATTTAAAGTGATTGTTATATGGCCCAGTCTTAGTGAATGTTCCATATGCACTGGTAAAGATTGTGTATTCTGCTGTTAGTGATTAGAATATTTCATAATTGTCAGTTCAGATCGGTTGGTAGTTATTCAGATCTCATATTCATACTGATTTTCTGCCTGCTTTCCTGTCTATTACTGAATGATGAGTGTTGAAATTAACTTTATTCTGGGCTTCATTTGAAGAGCCCATGTTCTTGCTTTGGGTATTTTAAAGCTCTTTTATTAGGTATGTACATATCTGGTATTGTTATGTCCTTTAGATTGACTTCTTTATGTGAAATATCCTCTTTATTTTTGGTACTGTTCTTTATTCAGGAGTAAGTTGGATTTGTCTAATTTGTATAGCCATTCAGCTTTCTTTGGATTAGTGTTTGCATAGTACATCTTTTTCTTACCTTTTACTTGTGTCTGATCTATGTCTTCACATTTAAAGTTGGTATCTTCTAGAAGGCATGTAGTTGGGGCTTGTTTTCCTATTTGGTCATCTGTGTTTCAAATTGCAGTGTTTAACCTATTCATGGTGAGTATAATTATCAGTGTGGCTTATATTTAAATCTACCATCTTGCTAGTTATTTTCTTTAATTTAAAATGAATTAATAAGCATAGTTTTTAATTTATTAGACTTAATTTCTAATATGTAAAATGTCAGTTGTTATAAACCACATAAACAAAAGTTCTTTGGGGGAGGTCCTCAGTAATTTTTAAAAATGTGAAAGAGTCTTGAGATTACAGGGTTTGAGAGTTGCTCAAATCATTTGGATTCCAGTCTCTTCTGTTTCCAGTCAGTCTTGACTTTACACACACCTGCTACGTTAATACCTCGAAAGCAACTGAGCACTTTATCCCGCCTACTTTACAACCTTCAGTGATCCACTGTTCTCTGCAGAGTGAATCTCTGCACAACCTAGCATGGCATATTCATAATGCGATCCCAAATTCACACTTCGATCTTCTTTCTCATGGTGAATGCTCTTACGTGCTCTACATTTTCAGGTAGCAGGTTCCCCCACTCTGTGTCCTTTCTTGTCTTGGCCATTTGTCACATTTGTAACTCTGCCTAGAATGCCATTGCCCCGTTGTCAAAATAAATCTCCTCTTTCGTAGTGAATCTTTGTAGCATTTACCGGATTCTGTCTTACATTAGTTATTTACGTATAAGCCATTAGATGCCTTTATGTTAGCTTTAATAAAAAATGTAACATACTGCCTTTGTATAATCCATAATGATATAATAAAATTCTTTCATGTGTGCTGTTCCCTCCCTTTTTTTATTCTTAGAGCATTTAGTGAGGGAGTAAGACAGATGTTATGAACACCATTATAAAAATAAGTAGAATAAAACTCAAAAAGATTACGTGGTTTATCTGAGGCCACATAATTATCAAGTGGCAGACTTTGTCCTGAGCGAGAGAACCTAAGGCCTTTGGTACACTGAGGATATAGGGATCTTCCTGCTCAGTCACATTTCCTTGGTGTCAGCATGATAGGAACTTTGTGAAAACCTTTATCTTCTCATTTAATTTTTACCAGAACCTGCACACCAATCCATTGGGATAGATAGTGGTGTTCTCATGTCATGTATGAGAGAATGAAGCCCTGGGACAGTTACTGTAAATTGATAAATTTACAGTGAAATGTGGACTTGTGCCTTTTCTCATTTTTCTTACCTGGCTCCTTGCTTAATTGTGGCTCTATGGCTCTCAAAGGTCGTCTTAGGGTTTTACCTTCTTAATGACTATTAATAATGAGAACTAAATATTAATTTATATGGTCTGTGTTTAGAATAAATCATGTGACTTTTCTGATTTACTTAACTGTTTATTTGTATTACTTATGGCAAAAATTTTGCAAAAGGGGGTGTATTTAATAATGTTGTTTATTTTAGGCAGTATTTGGCAGTTGTATTCAAAGATAAACCCCTGGAGTTATGGGATGTGAGGACTTGTACCATTCTTAGAGAAATGTCCAAAAACTTCCCTGCAGTAACTGCTTTGGTAAGTTACAACTGAACAACTAGTGTATCTAGGCATGTTCGGTATGTGGTGAATATTTTTCTTTAGCTTGAGTTGAAATCATTATTATCATTTATTTCCTTGCTAAAAATGTGTGTTGAGAGAAAGAAGATGATCTAAGTACCTGGTGATAACCCTTATTTTCTTGGATGGGTTAAGCAAATATTGCATTAGTGCGATTCCAGTTAAGCTTTTACTTCGATATTTTAAGGAACATGATAAACATATGCATGTTTAAACATGATAAACATAAAAAGATTTGTGAAAGAATAAAGGTCATAAGAGCTACCTCAACCTTAAAAAAAAGGAGAGGACAATACTGAGAAAATGGTCTCACTTTATGGAGAAAAATACTGGATGTCTACCTAATACCATATTCAGAAGTGGGCTCCATGGGATTAAAGACCTAAATGTAAAAATATAAAGCTATATAATTAATATAGTAAAAAATAGGAGATATTTTTCTGTTCTGGAGCAGGAAAGGACATTAGAAGCTCAAACCAAATGGCAAAAAAAGAAAAAATGTATTTAATTAATCAATATTGATGCTTTCTATTCAATGAAGGACCCCAATGTCAAAGTTAAATAGAGAAGACAAGTTGAGGACACCTGGATGATTCAGTCAGTTAAGCGCCTGCCTTTGGCTCAGGTCATGATGCCACAGTCATGGGATCAAGTCCCACATCACGGTCCCTGCTCAGTGGGGAACCTGCTTCTCCTTCTCCCACTGCCTGCTGTTCTGCCTACTTGTGCACGCTATCAAATTAATTAATTAATTAATTCAGTCTCTTTTAAAAAAGAGAGAGAAGACAAGTTGGAAAAAGAAATTTGCCAATATCTGAAACCAGCAAAGGACTAATTCCTAAAGGGAGTTAGGATTATGGGAACTCCCGCACATACACAGTGAAAAGACCAACCCCAGTAGAAAGAGGGCCCAAGTACATGAACAGTTCACGAATGGTGGAGAAACCTAAAAGGCCAACAAGGATATGAAGAAATAGTCAAACTCAGCAGTTTTTAGAGATGGGCAAAATAAAATAACCATAAAATAACTAGGATGTAACTTTGAAACTAACAGAAACTGGGAAGCCAGATAGCATCAGATGAGGGTTTAGTGCAGGTAGATGAGGTAGTAGAGGGTGTAGTGCAGGCTGCAGGAATCGTTATGCACTGCGGGGAGGAATGCAGACTGGTGAGGTGCTCTGCAGAGCAGACTGACAGCGCCTGGGCAAACAGACATCCCCTGGGCGCCAGCTCTTTAGCCCCTGGTCCCAAAGGAGCTTCCAAGGGTCTATTGACTGCAGTGTTACTTGTCCAAGAGTTTGGAGGCGATCAAGGTGTTCTCTGCTGGGAGAACAGGTAGACTACAGGCTGGCGGATGCTCTTGCAGTGTTCGGTAGCAGACACAAGCAACAGAGATGGGCCTGCCCCTGTGCTGAATGAAAAGAGTTAGAGACGGTGGGATATGAGGAAGCCTTATTTATGTAAGTTACGAATACAGGCATGTAAAATAACTACTGGGAAGAGTTGATGCATATGAGAGGATGTTAGATTGAATGCATTAGAATGGGAGGGAAGATAAAAGAATAAATCAATCAAGTGAGAGATATGAGATGCCTCTGGAGGACAGTGAGCCGTGGTTGGAGGAATGTGATCATCTCACCCTGTGCACCTATGGGGGACGGCTAGAGATAGGGAAGAGAAGATACCATAATTGCATTTATTATTTTTGTTTTGTAAAAAAGAAACCAAAAAACAAGGCATCAAAAAGTTAGAGCTTTTGGAAGTTTGTCATTAAACTCTTCTACCTTAAGCTCTCATTAAAGATTAGAAGTAGAAGGAGGTGGAGGGTAGAGTATTAAAATCTGCCTTAAGCACTAATTAAAATGCATTTGTGCAGCCTTTCTATAAATAGATAAAACCTAAGAACAAATTATAAATTCTTGTGCAGTAATAAGTGATGCCAAGCAGTGGCGAGAATGCCCAGCTGTTCTGGAAAGACTGTTGGACAGGAGTAAACTGAGCACTTGTAGGTGTGCCTATCTTTGCTTCTCAGGAGTGGTCCCCATCTCACAACTTGAAGAGCCTGAGAAAGAAACAATTGGCCACCCGAGAGGCCATGGCCCGCCAGACTGTGGTGTCAGACACAGAGCTGAGCATCGTGGAGTCCTCCGTAATCAGGTGCGGTGTGCTGGTTCCTGCCTCTCTCATTCGTGTTACCAGTGTCCTTGTGGGGAACTTGCCAAGTGCCATCCAAAGGCATCAGTAGTACCTTGTATTTCAGTCCATACCTGGACAACTGAAGAGCTACTTTTATTATTTCACTGCTTAGCGCAGTCAGTAATATGTACAGTAATAACCTCATGTCAGCGTCCATTAACAAGCATGACCATTCTTACTACCCTTCTGTTCCCTAAACTTCGGCTTCTGGAATTCAAATGAATGTTGCGTGAACATCCAGGTAGATCATATTGTCATTTAGACACAAAAGCAAATGTGTAGCAAAAGCTAGATTTACATGGACTGTCCTCATTTCTATCCCCACCAGTGTTACAAATAAACCTCAGCGAGAATGATGGGTAAAGGTAAGGCCTCTCTTTCTGCAGCAGAAACAGTGAACAAGTTTCTTGTGTGAAGTCTAGATGACTACATCTCTCTGTCTGGGGTATATGACCTGTTGGGTGTAGTTGGTGCTTTCCTATTATTAGTTGGGCAAAGATTAGTGTCAGTGCTTTTTTTTTTTTTTCTCTTTTTAGGCAAATAGTTTTGGACCTTTTGTTAATTCATCTGTATTTTGGGCAAGTTAATTAATGTGTGTGTTGCTCTAGGGAAAAGAAATATCTTTATCTTATTCCTCTCTATTCCAAAGCTTGTTGCAGGAGGCAGAAAGTAAATCTGAACTCAGTCAGAACATCTCTGCCCGGGAGCATTTTGTGTTTACTGATAATGACGGCCAAGTCTATCATCTCACAGTGGAAGGAAACTCAGTGAAAGATAGTGCTCGGATTCCACCAGATGTGAGTCCAACTCTTGATTACATCTTCATGAAGGGTTCTTATCCAAGATTTTGTTGATTCCATTTCCAGTGAAGCCATAGTTAAGTTGTGAAGCTATTCCAGGAAGGTTTAATGTAAATAATAAACTTGATTATTTAAGGAGATATTATCATTGATTAAACTGTTAGAGAATAACATTGTGACTACTTAGATTAAATACTTACCATGTGCTACTTATTTTTTATCCCCTTAATAATCCATGAGGAATTCTTTCCATTTTAACCATGAGAGAATCAAGGGAGAATCAGTAACTTTCTCGGTGTTACCCAGCTTAGTGACATGACGGTTTTAAACTGAGGTCTGGCTGTTGGATTCCATGATCTCTCCTCTTTCCACTTCAGGCATTGCCTTGGAGGATTTGACTTACAGTCTAGCATCATTTTGGGGTAATAGTAATCAGGTTGTAGGTGCAGTAGCACAAGTCCTTCTAGGACCTTGTGAAGTCCTCTGATTGAGGTTCTCTAGTTCGTAATTTGTGTCCACATGTATCTTATAGGTTGTTTCTAATGGATAGAGAAGATGTTTTTGTTAACTAGTACTGTTATAATGGTTAAGTGGAGGCATGAGATGATCTCATAAATGTATTTATTTAAAATGTCATCTAAAAATAGACAGTTTTAGTTGAATGCTAACCCCTGAATCTTGCAGGTGGCTCAGGACGGTGGCTGGGGTGGGAGGGTCCACTTCCAGGGCGGCTGACTCACCTGGCCATAAGTAATGCTGGCTCTTGGTGGGTGGCCTCAGTTCTTCCTCGCAGGGACAGTCTCCATAGGGCTGTCCGAGTGTCGTCACCACGTGGCAGCTGGCTTCCCCCACAGTGAGTCATCCAGGAGAACACAGAGAAAGCTGCAGTGCCTTTTAGAACCCAGTCTGAGAAATCACACTTTGTCCTTCCCTCAGTGCTGCTGGTTCACGGGTCAGTCCTGTTCATTTGGGAGGTGATGCCAAGGGACATGAATATCACAAGGCAGGATCAGTGGGGGGTCTGTTAGAGGCTGCTGCCACATCGTCCTTAAAAACAACATGAGAAGAGTTGAGGCCATCCAAACCACCTTCTCTACTAAAAATGGAAATTAACATGTGAAAGTTTCATTTTTACTATTTTTTTTTTTTTTTTTAATTTATTTTTTATTTTCAGCATAACAGTATTCATTATTTTTCACCACACCCAGTGCTCCATGCAATTCGTGCCCTTTATAATACCCACCACCTAGTACCCCAAACTCCCACCCCCCACCCCTTCAAATTCCTCAGATTGTTTTTCAGAGTCCATAGTCTCTCATGGTTCACCTCCCCTTCCAATTTCCCCCAACTCCCTTCTCCTCTCTAACTCCCCATGTCCTCCATGCTATTTGTTATGCTCCACAAATAAGTGAAACCATATGATAATTGACTCTCTCTGCTTGACTTATTTCACTCAGCATAATAATCTCTTCCAGTCCCGTCCATGCTGCTACAAAAGTTGGGTATTTGTCCTTTCTTTTTTTTTTTTTTTTTTTTTTTTTTTTATAAACATATATTTTTATCCCCAGGGGTACAGGTCTGTGAATCACCAGGTTTACACACTTCACAGCACTCACCGAAGCACATACCCTCCCCAATGTCCATAATCCCACCCCCTTCTCCCAAACCCCCTCCCCCCAGCAGCCCTCAGTTTGTTTTGTGAGATTAAGAGTCACTTATGGTTTGTCTCCCTCCCAATCCCATCTTGTTTCATTGATTCTTCTCCTACCCACTTAAGCCTCCATGTTGCATCACCACTTCCTCATATCAGGGAGATCATATGATAGTTGTCTTTCTCTGCTTGACTTATTTCGCTAAGCATGATACGCTCTAGTTCCATCCATGTTGTCGCAAATGGCAAGATTTCATTTCTTTTGATGGCTGCATAGTATTCCATTGTGTATATATACCACATCTTCTTGATCCATTCATCTGTGGATGGACATCTAGGTTCTTTCCATAGTTTGGCTATTGTGGACATTGCTGCTATAAACATTCGGGTGCATGTGCCCCTTTGGATCACTACATTTGTATCTTTAGGGTAAATACCCAATAGTGCAATTGCTGGGTCATAGGGCAGTTCAATTTTCAACATTCTGAGGAACCTCCATGCTGTTTTCCAGAGTGGCTGCACCAGCTTGCATTCCCACCAACAGTGTAGGAGGGTTCCCCTTTCTCCACATCCTCGCCAGCATCTGTCATTTATTTTTTTTTTTTTTTTTTACCATTATATAGAACAACTCATACCTGAGACTTAGTAATGTCTGTTTTGAACTTTCTCTAATGTCACTAGTTTGAAAGGTGAAAGTAGTAATGCAAATATGAAAGGTTGGTATTTGGTCATAATAGGAAAAGGAACTTACTTTAAGTGTATCGGAAGAAAAACTGCTAAGGAGAGCAGACCTATGAGTTGCAGTGTTAGTGTAGCTGTCCTTTGAAATACAATTTGCTGTCTTGGGAATATAGAGAGTTCCTGCTCTAGAACAGCGGAGAAGGCCTTACCTGAAGTCTTCCAGCACCTCGCACAGGCAGCTCTGTCTGTTTCTGATCACTTTACACTTGCGATTAGGATGTAGAAACAATCCAGTAATTTTTTGAGATGCCAATTCCTCCTTATCCCAGAAAAAGTTTAAAGCTTTTAGACCGTAGATCCTACTTTTCCTTTTTATAGAAGTTTCTTTCGGGATGGTAATTGTGCCTCACAGCCTTTAAGATTCTGTCTCTTTTTGTGGAGTTCCAAAGTCAGGGTATAGCAGGTCTCTAGCTGCCAGCCAGAGCCTTTTATTCCACAGCTGGAAACAGCTTTCCTTTCTCAGGGAATGAGCAGCCTAATATAGATGCAGTCTCCAGTGAAAGTAGTGCATAGGGAAATTTCCTTCCCCTAAAACTAGCTAGGTTGCTTTTAGGGAAAGGTGTTTGAACAGCTACTGAATAATACACGAGAAATTGGCTTTGGTTCATTATTCTTATTTTCTGTAATTTAAATATTTCCTAGGGACTGTCATATAGAATTTAGGCAGAGGTTTTGTTTGATCATTTTAATCCAGTATTTATCTTACTCTCCTCCCAAACATAAAGTATTAAACATTTGCTTTGACTTCACTCCCTCTGCATTATGGCCCCAGAGCTATAGAGTATATAAAAATGGTAAAAAGAGAAGGAAAACTTGGCATATTTTAAATTTTGGAGCATCTGTAGTTGACTGTCTTTATTCAGAAAACTGAAACAGTAGGAGGGAATGAGTATCTCGATGTTGCTGTCAGCCTTCTGATCTTTTGAACATCACATTTTATATACAGAAACATAACAGTGTCAACTAATAATACTCTGTTGAGTTTTAATCTTAAATTGATTCTCTTGGGATTATTTGGAGCCACAAAGCGACTTTATGCCACATCCTCTGAAAGCTCCTTGGTGTCTGCATATGGTTTGTATCCTATCAACAAACCCTCAGGTAGAAAGGTCTGGATTGTTTAATTATATAAGTCTTATTAATATGTCACTTACAAGCTGACTTCTGAGCTTATTTAAGCTTTAATTTTTAGTTTTAGAGGTTAGGAAGTAAGATTATAAAATGTGGAAGTTTTCAAGGCTAAAAAAAGTAAACTGAAAGGCCAATTCTGAATTAAACATTCTGTTAATGTGGTCAGGAAAATGGAAATAACATCTAGAAGTGTGGCTTCATATTATATAGAACTCTATTTAACATGATTTTCTAAGTTTTTTATTATTGAGTTCTTTAAAATACTCATTTTTAATCCAGTTTTTTTCTTTAATTTCTTGACTACCACGAGGATTTGTGTAATATTTGATGCATGGACCGGTCTATTAACAGTCTGTTTGGCCATCCTGGAGCTTTCCCACTATGAACTGAGCATGTGGATTTTTATTTTTATTTTGTTTTATAAATGCAACAAACAAGATTTCTGTTAATAAGTAAAAAAGTAATTGAGCAATATTATTTAATAATGAGCAATTTATTGACTGCTGTGTAGCACGCGTTGTTTTGAGCCCTTTTCCTGTATAAATGTATTAATACTAATAGGAACTCCCCAAGTTTCATGAGCTTAACTTTCTTTATTGATAACAAGTCTAAGACTCAGAAAGATTAAGTAAATGTGCCCCAAGCCACACAACAAATATACAGGATGAAGTCCAGATCTGAGCCCCAGTAGCTGACTATAGAGCCCAGGCTCTTAAAGTCTTCGTCACGCTATCTCTGTGCATTTGTTAGATAGAGCTGCAAGCTCCTTTCTCCCCTCCTTACCCCCCTCCTCCCCTTGGACTTACCTCAGTACTGTTTCATTCTTATACTCCGGTTTCCATATGTCTTTGCAGCGTCTTCTGTGCATTCAGATTGTGCAGATGCCTTTAATCTACAGTATCTTTTTACTGTCATTATTCCAGAAGGTATCAGGGAAGCTCTGGATCCTCTTTTCAGTAGAAAAACTGCTGCACAGTTAATTATGGAACAGCTCTGAGTTTCTTCTGGAACAGACTGATTTATCCTTTTGCAGTGAATGAGAAGTTAGAGACAAGGGCCCTTTAGAAAGGGTTTTCTTTTCTTCTCTTTATTGCTTTTAATTTGCTCTCTTTAAGGTATTTCTTCCTCAAAAAGCACCTCTTCTCTACAAATTTAGTTCAGATAACTTAATGGCCATCAAACTGAAATCTCCGGTTTCTTTATGGTTGAAATTGATAAGCTAGGTAGCTCTTTTAGTGTCCCAAGTCTGTTAGTATTTTATGGCATACATACCAAAGCAAAACCATTTATAATTAAGTTTTATTAAAATATATTTATTATTTTATCACATTTATTAAGTAAAAACATTACTCTGCTATGATGACTTATAAGTGGTGAAAACTATGTGTATCTATTGCTTTTGTTTTCTAGGGAAGTATGGGTAGTATTACCTGCATCGCTTGGAAGGGTGACACATTAGTTCTTGGAGATATGGATGGAAATTTAAATTTTTGGGATTTGAAAGGCAGAGTATCCAGGTATGAATTAAGAATTCATTATTATTTGGGGGCACCTGGGTGGCTCAGCAAGTTAAACCTCTGCCTTCGGCTCAGGTCATGATCGCAGGGTCCTGGGATAGAACCTCACATCGGGCTCTCTGCTCTCAGCAAGGAGCCTGCTTCCCCCTCTCTCTCTGCAGGCTTCTCTGCCTACTTGTGATCTCTCTCTGTCAAATAAATAAATAAGATCTTAAAAAAAAAAGAAGAAGAAGAATGCAGTATTATTTGGGGCACCTGGGTGTCTCTGTTGTTTAAGCCTCTGACTCTTGGTTTTAGCTCAGGTCATGATCTCAGGGTCCTGAGATCAAGCTGTTTGTCAGGCTTTCTGCTCAGCGAGGTGTCTGCTTCTCTCCCTCTCCCTCTGCCCCTACCCGTGCTCCTGCTTGTTCTCTCTCTCTCACTCTCTAAATAAAATCTTTTAAAAAGATGCAATATTATTTGTTTAAAAAAAAAAAAGGAACTTCTTGATATGGTTGCATTGGAGGCTCATGACCCTGCTAAAGTAGGATCATTAAACATGACCAAGTATAGCTCAGACCCTGGGTCTCTTGTCCCTCAACTTGGGAGGAAGAGCCTTGAGCCAGGCTCTGGGTCATTCATAAGAGACACTTCCCTACAAGTGGCCCATGCAGAAGTGTTGGGGCATTATTCCCTCATCATTAAAAGGCTGACCCTTTCTGTCATATTGGACCCCTCTCCCTGAAAGCAAAATGGTTCTCACGTCACCAGACCTTGTCAAAAGCAGACCTAGAAAAAGTCATCGGACATTGTTTCCAGTGACCAGGTATTACTCTACGTCATATTGGCATCTTGTTTTTGTTTGTCTGTTTTCAGAGGAATACCTACACACCGAAGCTGGGTGAGGAAGATTCGTTTTGCTCCCGGTAAAGGAAACCAGAAATTAATAGCCATGTACAACGATGGCGCTGAAGTGTGGGATACTAAAGAGGTAGGCCCAGCTCCCTGAGGGGACACTCAAACCGAGCTGCTGGTCACAGGAGCTGTAATTCTTTTCTTCCTTCTGATTTAGAAATGAAGCCTATGAAATGGGGTTGTCAAACTTCTTAAAATGATTTTCTGGCTTTTAATGGTCTCACTGTCTTTGGGATCTTCAGAATGCAGTCTGCATGTGGAAGAAAGATTGCCAAAGGCTGTTCAGGTTTAACTGGCACTGGGTCTTTGCCAATGGCATTGTCTGTGATAAACATCTTCCTTTTCTTTCTGAAAATGACCACCAAATTCACTCTTGAAGGTTCAGATGGTGAGCAGTTTAAGAAGCGGAAGAAATGTGACCTTTCGGATATTGGATGTGGACTGGTGTACATCAGATAAAGTGATCTTGGCGTCAGATGATGGGTGTATCAGAGTCCTGGAGATGTCCATGAAGTCCACTTGCTTTAGAATGGATGAACAAGAGTTAACTGGTACGGAGTGCCAATGAAAGGCTCAGTGACGCCTTCTTTATTTTGCACAGACTGCTCTCTTCTGTTTCATTTTAGTCTTACTTTTTAACAATCTGAGTTTAGGGAAATAGATTAACTTCAAGCTTGAGGGTTTTTAACCGCTGAGATGCTGGACTCTGTAACTGCAGATGTCTGTCATTCTCCGTCTCCAGGTTGGCAAGTGCTCCTTGAGGAGTGCTTTGTCAAAGATCAGAGGTGTTTACATAAAAACGATTCACTTAGAATTTAAGGAGAACTCAGGGCTGCCTGGGTGGCTCAGTTGGTTAAGTGTCTGCCTTCAGCTCAGGTCATCATCCCAGGGTCCTGGATCAAGGCCCACATTGGGCTCCTTGCACAGCAGGGAGTCTGCTTCTTGGCCTTCCTCTGCCCCTCCCCCCTCCAGCTCATGCACATTCTCTGTCTCTCAAATAAATAAAATCTTTTCTTTTTTTTTAAATTCTTAAAAAACAGGATTTAGGAGAACTCTGATATCAGAGGACATGAATCTAGTGATAAGGTGCCACTGTTATTTTAATAATGTGCTTTCTATCTTTTGCAAGCATATATCGCTGGGTTCACCCGGCTGGCTCAGTCAGAAGAGTGTGCAACTCTTCCTCTCAGGGTTGTGTGTTGGAGCCCCACATTGGCAGTAGGATTACTTAAATTAAAAAAAGAAAAGGGCAAGCATCTGTCACTGAAAAGTCACTTTGGAAAGTGTTCTCAGTGTCGTGAATGTTGATGCCTATCTTAAGACTTGTTAAATGGCCCCATCAAAATAAAATTAGATGATTGTGCTATTGTACCTTTTTTATAAGGTTGTTTTGAGATTTTTTACCAGAATGAAGAACATTTTAGTAAATGTAACCTTGTATGTGACTTAAAAAAAAAGAATAGGATTGTGAACGCACCCATCAGTCATTTTGAAAGTCAGCTTTTGTCTGATGAAATGCAGTGTCCATCCTTGCAAGATCCTTTTGGATAGAGACAGACATTCTGACCCTCGTGGGAGTGAAGCAAGAAACTTCCTTTATTAAGTATTCTCCAGGCATCCCTTTGGGGGTACACACCAGCCTGCTGAAAATTTTCAGAAGAAACTTGTTTAGTCACTTACTGGGTTTCAGTATAGAGCTTTCCTCTCTGGAACTGTGTGTACCTTTGTTGGATTGGTCTTTGGCACCTTCAGGGGCAGTAACATTTTAGAAACCCATGTTTCCCCTTGTGTTTGTATTCAAGGCATTCCCAAGTCACTGCCGATGCCGGCTGGGCTCCCTTGAAGCTGTGGTAGATACGCTTTTGTTTTTATCGTTGTCCCAGCTCTGCTGGTAGCTTTGGGACCGCCACTTCCCCCTCTGTGACCTTGACCACCACTCGCCGAAGCCAGAAGCTGTGTTATGCTTTCCTGTGTCTGTGCCTGAGATGCTCAATGGTGCTGTGGAAGTGGCAGCATCTCCTCCTTCTGAAGCACACTTAGTTATTAAGGAAATGGAGGGAACTTCAAGGGTGGTTTTCCTTTTAAATTAGCTACTGGTTCAGGGTTAAAGAG
The DNA here is from genome assembly GCF_964662115.1 of Mustela nivalis. Taxonomy (NCBI): domain Eukaryota; kingdom Metazoa; phylum Chordata; class Mammalia; order Carnivora; family Mustelidae; genus Mustela; species Mustela nivalis. The sequence continues at coordinate 176,921,841 of NC_139021.1, forward strand.
GTGTGTGAATGTAATCAAAATGTTTGGAAAGCTTTTCTACCCCTTTTAATTTAAAATTTCAATCTACCAAGGTCAGGGTAGCTTTTTCTTAAAGTGACTACAGAATTGGAGCCCATCATTAACACCATACTTGAACATCTGACCTGCAGATGGATTTTAGATTACATTTTCTTTTCACCTTTAAAAAAAAATCATTCCTACCCAGTCTATAGTGCTGCAGCGTCATCCAGAAAGGGAAAATTTTTGAAATAGTAACAGGGAAGTTCCATATTGACCTTTCAACTCAGAATAACATTTGATACATATTAAAGAATAAAAACTGGTGGTATGTGTAACTACAGAGTTAGCATACAGATGTCTCTGTGTTCAGTTACATGCTGACTTGATCTTAGAAAGATATGTTCAATATATTTTTATTCTGGGGAATTAGAAATAGAGTTTAGACTTACTGATATGGGGTAAAAATCATTTTAGGTCATATGCAGTGATACATTTAATAAATTTTCTTTAATTCTCCTTAATAACAAGTAGAAAATATCCTAAAATACTGGGTCAAGTCTGTCAGTTTTCTTAGAACAGCTTAGATGTCCTGTTCCTCCCCCTCTGCCCTGTGTTGACATCTGTCTCAACCCTCCTCCAGCTCCAGTAACCGGGAAGGTCAGACACATGTAGATGAGGATCCCTGTTTTTGAGTTGGAGAACCCTTCTTGTCTGCTACCTTATTTATCAGGGTCATAAAACAGCATAAAAAAATCATAATACTTTTTTTTTAGCAGCCTCTGGAAGGAATCCGAGAGGGTGAGACTTGTTTAATAGCATTCAAGTTGCAGTTTCCACACACTTTACATCGTATCCACAGGGTGTTAGACACTGTCCGGTGCAGCTTCCTCGCAGCTGCTCGGGCCATTGCCTAACAACACGCCCCCACAGAAAGAAGCTTTCTACAGTCCGGTTTATATGCACAGCTTGCCTCTTCGTCTGCCTCTGCTTTCCACTCATTTCCACTGGTTTTCATCTGGGCTGTCTGGAGATGTGTCAGGATGTACAGGTGTTGGGGCGGGGGGACATCTAGGGTTACTAAGCCGAGTGCAGTGCAGGGAACAACCTGAACAATGAGAAATGGTCTTGCCCAAAACATCAGGTGTGTACCTTATCTCCCCTCCTCCCTCCCGCCACCCGCATTGTACCACAGCGATGAAATTACCCAAGCAGGGTCCTCTCCTTCCCAGACTGCCTGCTTACCGTGCCGTGGGCCACCTCCAGGTGCTGGAGGAGCAGTTTTCTTACTGTTCTTCTTGGCTGTTCGGTTCCTGATTTTCTGCATGGCTATCACATAGGCAGCCAACAGTCTGGGTGTGTTTCTGCTTAACACCTCAGAGAGCTGTAGCCCAGACTAAGCAGAGTCTGTGGGAGAGAAGTAACAGTGATGCCAACTGCCTTTTTATTCGAATTGTAATGTCCTGAAGTGAATGAGCGTTTGTAGGTGAGTTTCTCCAACTGGAAGATGATCACCTATTATTTTTTCATGGCTGATCTTTGCCTTTGAGGAGAAAGACCTAAATTCATTTGAAGGTAGGAGGGAATAGGGTTCACTCTCAATTTGTTCATGCTCATTGAGGTGCTATCAGCAATGTTTTGTTTTGGAGAAATAACACATTTGTTTTTAAAGATCAGATGTTTCCCTCAGTTTACCCTGGCTTGGTCATTGCTGTCTTGCTCATGTTATGTAAAAACTCTGGAGTGCTGCTTTCTAAGAACATTCTTGTGTCTTTTCACTGTCTGTTGATTAAGAAACTACACATAGCACAGAAACTTTCTCTGTTTCCAAGCTTAATTTGTACCATTAAGTTTTTGTCCCCTCATACTATTTCCAAACATTTTGTAAGCTAATGCTAGCAGCCACTGTCATCTTGAGAGCTGGAGAGCTCCTTGGTTCTCATCTAGTAAGGATGACTAGAGAGAAAGTGCTAAGTAAACCTGCCTTTATCCTTTCCAGTGCTGGTTTTAATGGTTCTGTAGGTATGTAGGTGAGTCTCATTCTTACCAGGTATATTCTTCCCTTTATAACCTGAATGTAAAAGATAAATTTGACTGAATAGAAAATGGAAAAAAAAAAAAAACAGCAAACAACCGACAAACCAAAAAACCTTTCATAGCACAGAAACTATAAGCAAAGCAAAATACATATGATAACCTGGGAGAAGGTATTTGTAAGTCTTTAGTAGATTGTCCACAGAGAAGAAAAAAATACATACAAATGGCCCTTAAACATATGAAAAGATGCTCAACTTTATTCATAATAAGAAAAATACAAATGAAAACTACACTAGGAAACTGCTTCTCAACTATCAGATTAATAAAAATTCAGGAGCTTGAAAACATGCTCTTGCAAGTCTAAGAAAACATTCAGTGTTCATGAAGGAGTTCCTGTAGGAAGGAATCTGGCATTACTTAGCAAAGCAGTCTGTATATTTACCTTTTATATTAATCGATTCCAATACCAAGAATTTACGTTAACTTGGGCATCCATATATGTGACCATAGCAAAATTGGGGAAAGAATAAATCTGGAAACACACACACAATGGAGTAGTCTGCAGCACTTAAATAGAATGAGGAATGTCTCTGTGAACCGTGGAATGCTAGGGTATGAATAGGTGAGAAATGCAAGTGTTCAAGTGTGTATAGTCTGCAAAGGTGTTTGCTTATTTTACAAAACAAGACAATTTAAAAAACCCAGAATAATCCAAGAACTAAGGAAAATGATTATTTATAAAAGGTAGACAGATTAAAAGAATAAAGATGAGGTGAAACTTCAATGAATACACTAATATATAGTTTCAGCTTTTGAGTCATTTAAATGTTGCACATATTTAAAAAAATACAGACTTGAACAACATGGGGGTTACAGTTGATGAGGTTACATCAGGCTACTACTGCTCCTGATGGCCTACCATTGCCGGAAGCCTTACCGATGATGTATATAGCTGACGAATACATATTTTGTATGTTACATGTATTACATGCTGTATTCTTAGAAAGTAAGGTAGAGAAAAGAAAATGTTATTAAAATCATAAGGGGTTTTCATAAAATCATCATAATTTGAAATTATAACAAAATACATTTATAGTACTGCGCTGTATTTATTGAAAAAAAAATCGTCTGTAAGTGGACCTGCATAGTTCAAACCCATATTGTTCAAGGGTCAACTGTATAATGAAAATAAGAAGGATCAAAGAAAAAATAAACCCTAAAATTGGACAAAGAGACCATTGAACCTCACCGTATTAACAAATTGGTAAGAAGCATTCTCATAACTGAAATGCAGGATTCCCACAGTGCCCCTTAGTGGTTCATACTTTGAGGATGAAAAAAAGCTGTCTGCGGTTTTCAGCTTCAGTAGTTGGCAGTGGTCGTTGTGAAACGGTTTTGTGCATATTGTTGACTGGAACAAACTAGTAAATAAATTACAATTTAGGGGAACCAGAGTTCCTACTGAGGGAAGAGGGAGACACAGATGTGGGGGTTGGGGGGGTGTGGGGAGGAAGAGCTCTTCAGGGTGGGTCTGAATTTGACTTTAAATGTTATTTCTTTATTTCCTGGCTGTGTGTACTAATTTCAGGCATAGAAGCAATGACATCTCAGTGGCAGGAAGCTCTCTTAGCACCCAGATTTGGTTTATAAATTCTGTTTCTTGACCTAAAAGAACCAGGGCTCCTTGGGCAGTTTGCTCCAGGACAGAGGCAAGAAAGCTGCAAGATGAGTTGGGGACGTTTTGTGGTGCCAGCAACTAAGGAAGGAGTTGAAAAACCAGTGAGGGCCCGTCACAAACATACAGAAATGAGCATTTAGAAGCTTCTGCTGCCAAAGCTGGGGCAGTCTGAGCATCCTCAAGAATAACATTTGTATCGATAGCAGTGTTGGACTTCTTTTTTTTTTTTAATCCATTATTCCATAGTAATATTTCCAGCAAAAGAGGAAGGGGCCTGGGCAGGAAGGGAAAGCTCATGTTTACAGAAGAATGCCAGTTGATAAATGTAGACAGAGTGATAGAATTAGAGAATCACCAATTCCCATTCCTAATGTAAGAGTTGATTCAAGCCAGGATCACTGGTGGGTGTTAGATCACTGGGTGGAAGGGCGTTGACGAATAGGAAATTCGGCCTCACAGTATCTCGCCGTAATTGTGAAGGGGAGAAAGGTGCCTTGACTCCGAGAGAGCCCGTGAGTTCATCTTAACCAGATGACCACATTTCGTGTTACCCGGAGGCTAGCTAACATGCCCCCTCTGCCCGAATGCAGTAGGAAGTACGCAACATCCCTTGTGTCCGCTTCTTGCCCAGAATGTTTAGCCTGAGTCCGATGCTCAGTGGAGATCATTTCCTACGACACTGAAAGATAAAAAGATGAGAGGACTGTTCTAAATTAAGGGAGACTCAGGAGACATGAGAAGCCAGTGCAGGCAGAATATAGCCCTCAGGATAGGGAGTAACAGAGGACCTCTGAATGTGGACTGCAGTTTAAGTGATTTTAATGAATCAGTATTAAAACTCTTGGGTGCAGAAAAAAAATAATATTGGAAATATTTCTGGCCATTTTATGACTCTGAAAAGTCTACATAAGATATTTTATCTAAGATGTAATACTTAGCTAACTACATACAATGAGTTTCTAAAGCAGTAGTCTCTAACAGAAACGTAATGTAAGCCACATATGTTTACATTTTCTGGTACTCAGTGTTAAAAACTGAAAAATGGATGAAATTAATTTTAATAGAAATTTTATTTAACCCAGTATATCCAGAGTTTTATCATTTTCAACCTGTAGTCGGTATTAAACATTACTGATGAGAAATTTCAGTTTTGCATGCTCAGTTTTCAGAACCCAGGGTGTACTTAACATTGGAACATGGATCATGGGGCGCCGGGGTGGCTCAGTTGTTAGGTGGCTTCCTTCACCTGGGGTCATGATCCCAGGGTCCTGGGATTGAGCCCTGTGTCAGGCGTCCTGCTCAATGGGGTGCCTGCTTCCCCCTCTCCCTCTGCCTGCTGCTTCCCCTGCTTCTGCTCTCTCTCTCTCTGTGTCAAATAAATAAATGAAATCTTTAAAAAAAAAAAAAAAGGATCAATTTAGGGGATGCATTTTTTCAACAGAAATACCTAAGCTGCATTTAGATTTTATAAAATTGACAACTGAAAAAACAGTTATGTATCTCTGAGTAGATATAAAAGTTATTCAATGACTAAATCAAGTATTTTCAAATTTGAGTTAGTTAAAATTAATTAAGGTTAATTAGTTAAAATTAATTAATGAAGTCCTGAAGAATTCTACTGGTTGAGCGTTTGACCAGGTCGGGCTGTGTTAGGTAGTCACAACACGGTTGCCTGGGCACTGGGACCTTTGGGCCTTCGGCTTCCTTGAATTAGAATATGTTATTAAAAAAAAAAAGGAAGAAGAAGCAAATCTTGTTTATTATGTCCTAAGTAAGCCCACTGCTGCATGTAGGGGATGCTAGGGCCCATGGTCTCGGGGGATAGGAGCTGCCCTTGTGAGTAAGACCTAGGATGCCTTTGCTGAGCAGGGTGACCTGATACCTCTAGTGACAAGCTCAGGGTTGTTGGGCTGTGTTAGTTGAATAGTCTCAGAAAAGCAAAGACATCAAATGGTGTAAGAGGATACAAGTAAATATTATTTTTAGTATTTTAAAATAATAGGCTTTATTAGTGTCTGTTGAGTCATTGCATTAAACCTTTTCACGTAGGATCAGTGTTTTTATACCATACAGGACACTTAAATTTTAAGAAGGGGAAGAAAGAGCTATTCATCAGTTTGAATGAAGAGAATCTCTGCACTCTTAGCCCGTTTGTCTTTAAGCAGCGATGACATTGAATATACTCTCTGCTGCCACCAGATTTATGCCTCGCTGTCTGTTGACTTTTCCGTAAACTGCTATAGCTGAAGCTTCACAGCAAAACAATAAAATTCTATTTTATTAAAAGAAAAAACTTACTTAATTTTTTTTTTTTTTCTAATTTTTATCCAGAGCCTGTGTGGTGCCCCTATCTCCTTGTTCCAAGGGCCTCCCTTGCCTTGAAAGCTTTCTTACTACACCAGCCGTGGAATGGACAGTATTCTTTGGACATTTCTCAGGTGTAAGTTTTTACCATTTTTATTTTCCTTTCTTAATTTGCTTGGGGTTAAAGGGCACCCACGAAAACCAGCAGGCGCCTGTATTCTGGGATTTAAAAGGATTGGAAAAAAAAACAAGCTGAGGCAGAAATAGTAGATGCACTGAAAGATCCTTCATCCTGCCTTGCTGGGGTCTTTGGGAGCGGGCAGGTGTGGGGCTGGGGTTCGTGAGCTGCTCTCGGCAGTTGTAGTCAGAACACGGGGATGCCACAGTAAGTGCGAAGAGAGCCAGTTAGGCCAAGAGGAAGTTTAGGCCCGGCTTCAGATTCTTTTTAAAAGCAGTAAGAGGGGTACCCAGATGGCTCAGTCGGTTAAGGAACCAGCTCTTGATTTCGGCTCAAACCATGATCTCCGGGTCCTGGGATGGAGCCCCATTTCAGGCTCCATGGAGTCTGCTTGTCCCTCTACCTGTGTGCCCTCCTCCCACGCTCTCTTTCTCTCAAATAAATAAAATATATAGAAGAGAAAAGCAGCAAGAATGAGCTTATTACAGAGATATTTTCTGTTTTATGAATCTTACTGCCTGCCTCATTACAAAAATATATTCACAGTAACTATTATTAGTAGTTATTAGTTAAACCGACAAGCGTTACTGAACTTAGGCCATGTGGAGAGCACAGATAGGCATGGGTTAGGGGATACAACAAATAATGGGGTGAGTATCTGGATACTTCAGGAAGTATCTACTTAGAGAAAGGTACGTCCATTTTGCAGAGCAGAAGAGCACATCCCTTCAGTCATTGCTGGGTTTCTTAATGTGAATCTAAGCATGATGGTTTTTAGAGCCCGCTGGTAGATTTTCTGGTTTCTTGAAAGCCAGAGAGACGTTCATTACTCATTCCTTTGTTTTACCTAAAGGAGGTGAAAGCAGACATGAAAGGTGGTTGGTGGGTTCTTGAGTAATTGCTGTTTGGTCTATAACCAGCTTTTTAAACCAGGGACTGCAGAGAGGTTATTTCTCTATTGGTACAACTTTTTTTCTGGTGAAGAAATGTGGTTGTAAGTGAAAGAGAATGAGCTTATTCAAAATCTTTTCTGCACAGTGATTATCCAGAAAATGAAGAAATAAAGAATCTCCTTCAAGAGCAGCTGAATTCATTATCAAAGTAAGCATCCCAGCTATGTTTTAATAAAGGGTATGACTATGAAAAAGAAAATAAAGTCATTTAGGCTTTTTGAAATTAGAGTAGGTTTTGTTTCAGAAAATGTTAGTAGCCCAAGGAGAAAGGTTCTATTCAGAACCATTCTGTTTGGAAGCTTATTTCCCTTGAGAATCTTTCTGTTGTAGAAAACATAATTATTTAGTAGTTACGGTGACAGCATCTACCTTCACCAAGATCCTAAGTGTTAGACAGCTGTGGTCCCGTATCAGTGCAGGAATGGAAGCTGTGGTGTGAGCTTCATCGTAGCTCAGCCCGCCTCAACCACAGATGCCCCACGAAGCTCCTCAGGTTAGAGGCCATGCACAGCACGGTTCTTCTGTGGCAGCTGCCTTTTCTAAAATAAATTCATCACATCAGGTGCTATGTGTGCACAGTTCTAAGAAATTAATATGTTCCCTTGAGCCAACAGCATTTAAAAGGATATATTGGGAATAATATTGCAAAGGAAGTAGAAACATATGGGTCCATCAGTTCTTGGTTAAATAGAATACATTTTTGCAATCTTAGAATCTATCACATGTAATCACAATATTTAATACATTTTCCATGTTTTATTGATGCCAAATTCAAAATAATTATTGTTTTCTGTATCCAAAAAGTAACATTTGTATTTAAGGAGAAAATATTTAAAGAGCATCTTTCCCCCT